>NC_060144.1:507351854-508621437 GCF_021461385.2 Schistocerca piceifrons
TTTCGCACCGTACGCCCTCTAGCGATTCCCTCCAACTGGTACTCCTTGCAACTGCAAATATCATCTTTGCTCTGAGAGGTAACAATGAGCATTTTGCATATATTAAACATCATTTTGCCTCTCTTCTTAATTACGTACGTTACATTGTTGGAATTTTTCATCCTCCAGCAATTTCATTTGACAGTAAATACTTTTTTAAATATTAAGAGTATATAATAATTCTAATGAAGTTGTTTATCAAATTGTTGTTTTCTTTCTTGCATGTAGTATCACCTACTGCACAAGCTGTCAAGCGATAATATATTTCGCTACCAGCTTTCGATAGAGTACTAGTTTATACTCGTATACTGATCACGAGAAGAAAAGGAAATAACTGATTAAAACAGATGTGCAGAGGTGAGAAGCTGTTTAGTTGCACAATCCCGAAACCACAACCTTGAAATGGGAGTAGGTTGCACATAATTGTGGGGAAAACCAGGATGTTTTCAAAACTTACGTGTACGATTTTTAAATTTTGAAGAGTCGTTGTTTAGTTTTTCTTTCTGTCATTTGTGTACCTCGTAATATTGATTATTGGCTATGTTTTCTCACAAATGCTCTATCGGAGTAAATGTTTGTGAAAATTTGCCCCAATTTCGGGTTGGTTATCACCGACAGTGATCCTGCTCGTAATGAGTTATTTAGACAGAAAAAAGGAAATTGTGTATTGAAAAATAGTTATGCGTATTATGAACACAGAAACCAAATAATGATATTCATAAAGCAATAATATATAGAGCGTCCCAGGAGGGATGGTCAACATTCAGGGATATAACAGGAACTCTCATTTCAAGCAAATAAAATGATATGGACATATTCCCTATTCCGAATGGTTTCCGAGGTAAGACACGTTTGTTTTCAGGATAGTGGGGCACAGATATCTTGTGTCTACTCCTTCAACCTCTCTGACGTCCTATCCTAGCCCAACCGGCCTTGGTGCTTTCAAGCTCTTTGTTCGGGATGTCTTTCTGCGTTAATGTAACCCGTTGAACGCACAGAAGTCCATGGTGTGTTGTAAGTGAAGTAGTTAGAAGGCCTGAGAAAGTATCACAGAAAAGCACCAGTTAACTGTATCTTTACACGTGCTGGCTAAAATGTCCTAAGTCTGCACTAACGAAGAATTTGATGATTTTTGTATGTTTATGGCTTCTGCAATGGAAGTGCTCATTCTGCTGTCGAAGAATACCGTTGGTACTTTCCGATACGTAGACTTCCTGATGGTAGAGCGATTATCAGAGTTCTTAGCACTTTGTGTGAAACAGGCACCCTCCCAATTTCCCACATGTATTTTGAATGTGTAGTCCATCAACCTGTGTAGGAACAACAACACAGTGTCGAGATGGCGTTGTGCAGTCATATTATCAGCACACGGCTACTTCCTGCATTCATCGATGTCCCAAGTGCCGTTCGCGAACTGAACAGAAAAAGCGGATCAGTTAGTGGTACCAGAAGTACTCTCGCCATACACTGTCAGATGGCTTGCGGAATACTGATGTAAATAATTTTGTATGGCGAACACTACATCTGGAAAATTTGTATCCATTTCACATACTGTGTGTTCACAATCTCCTCATTTGTGACAATGCCACACGACTTGAACTTTGTCATTAGTTGTATTATCATTGTCATTTGTTCCTTAATACTGTTCACTTACTAAGCAACGTTTACACGGAATGGAATTAACAACCCATGTAATAATCGTCAATGATCGAAGGAAAATCCACACGCCACAATAGAAATAGACTTAAAAGTTCGTTTTTCGTTCAGTGTTTGTTGTTGCATGGTCCGTAGAATGTTGACAGTTCCAGTCATTCTAGAAGAGCCAGTGACAAGACAGAATTACTTGTGTTTTTTTTTTTTTTAAAAACTGAATTGTTGAACGCCTCGAGGAAATTACTTCGGCCAGGAGTACAACCAGTGTTTTCCATCATGATGGAGCCCCTGCACATTTTACCAGATGTCTGAAGGAAGATCTCAATGTCACTTACGCTCATCGCTGGATTGGTTTCAGTAGTTCAGATACTGGCTATCAAGATCACAAGAACGGAAGATGAATACCCAAGACGAACAGCTTTGTCGCATCATGGACGCACGCTGCTGCCCTCATTATGGAGAGGGGATGCGGGAGGGGGGGGGGGGGGGGAATGTGCAAAGGCACTCAGAAAGCAAAACATGTACTCCAGAGAAAGCACACACGCACTGAAGTTGACGGTGGGATATTCGTATAGTTTTTGTGAACTGTACAACACCTGCAATGTGACGTGTACAGTAATTCTTTGCGGTGAATGTGTTAAAAGTGAAAAATTGATACTTCATAAAACGCGTGTTGTAATATTCACTACTTGTCGTACGTGTGTAAATCCGACCTGTAGTAGTACAGGAAGTAAATAACAATTTACATTAAATGTGTTCTGTCTCAGAATACATTTGGAATATGATAATGCCCATATGACGTTTTTGCTTTAAATAATCGTTCTTGTCTATCGCTGAATATTGTCCGTTGCTCTTGAGCAGTCTAAGTATTAAATACCCAGTTAGAAACTAAAATAGTAATCCAAGTAAGAGAGTGTCCTATATTAGCCTAGTCACCTTCGACCACTCTGTCATAATTCTGACCCGTGTAAAATTTATTTCGACTAGAGGTGGTTCATGAGTCTACTTCTTACGCTTTACACAATGCATCCATTTTTAATTACCCTTACTGTCAGAAAATAGTTCAAGACAAAAAATTACCTTTTTCGCTACTTCGTCTTTTTACTTATTTTATTGTTTTTTGCATTTGCTTTCATTTGCTTTCCTAAGTAGACAATTCGTTGATTTTTTTTTTTTACTTGAATTTTCAGATAATTCTTCAATCTTACTTTTAACTGTTGAATCTGTTGGAATGCTGTAACTCATTTTGGGAGTTACTTTACCTATCGCCAGTCTTTGATAACGATCTTACTATGAGAGGTGATCCATGCATATTGCCGGGCTTAGATTGAGGTACATTTGACTTATGTCAAAAACAACTGTGGAATATATTTATTTGGCTGTGCTGAATGCTGCTTGGCAAGCTTTTCTAAAAGCTCGTTCATAAGTTGCACTTTGTCATTTTCATAGCTTGGTGCAAAACCCTCATCTGTGGATATGTCACAATTTAATGGATATACTGCTACGCGCCTCAAGAATGTCAGACGGAGTCACTGGAAGAGGATATCCACAAGAAGTAAGTTGTGCATCGTATATCATCATCATTCTCTCTAGGTTGTTAGTCATCCAATAGTCAGAAACTGACTCTAAGACTTTCTTCAGCACCACATGAAAAGTGCGACCAAGAGGCTGGGGCTTGTGTGCACAACGCATGGGGGGGGGGACACGATAACACGACGACTCCACTATATGTAGCTAAGCCTTCTTGCATCCCACGTGGAAGGCGGCTAGTGGGTCTGCTCCTGAAAACTGAAAGGTTGGCCGAATGACGAAAGCGAGTAGGAGCAGGAGAGGTAAAACACTTCGGTATTGCGTGTAAAATTATAGGTGTTTACTATAGGCAAAAACCAAGTTAATAAATGGTTACATAACGTTGCAATGGTAAGTACGTCGGCGCGAAGTCTTAGATCCGTCGTAAGTAGTGCAAAGTCTCTATATGAAGCGAAGTGTCCCGGCCATCTGTTCTTGATCAAATGGGCTGAATCTGGTGCAGAGCTCGTAGATCTGCACAGCGCCTGCTAGAGGGCGCTGTCGTCGGTGTCTGTGTCGTAGTGCCAACCTAAGAACTGCACCTACGCCGTGGCATCTTCTCTATCGATACCGCAAACCTAGTCCAGTACTACTTTGCCATGATGGGAGTCGTGATTGATGCTAACTTTGAAAACTGATTTAATAATCAGCTTCACCTTAACGGCTGTGTAATCTCTCCTCTTATCATTTGTCCCTGCTGCAAACATGATGTCTGGAGAAACTTATTTTCGGTTCGTCTGTTTTTACGATTTATCGCTATCTTTCTCCGAAAGAAGTGATTAAAAAAACTGCCAAAAGTACCTGTCACATGTGACAACCATACCCGAAATGTTTGTGACAACCAACCCCTGAACAAACATTTTAGACAAAAACAGTAATGGAGAACCGGGCCTTCAACCTAACTCACAAGGGGAGGCCGCCAATTGTGAAATTCAGATTCGATTCATACTGAACATAGTAAAAGCTCATGGCCAGAGGTGTAATGTGGCAAAGCACCAAGATGCACTTCTCAGCCGTTGTCGAGAAAATCGACAGTTAAAAGAAACCGTTGCGGTGAAATACTCTCTACGATTAATAATTTTCTACAGCCTCGTGGCGCAGCGGTAAGCGCTCGAGTTCGTAATCCGAAGGTCGCCGGATCGAATCTCGCGCCATGCAATTTTTTTTATTATTAGTTTTTTGTATTTAAAATATATATATATATACACACACACACACACACAACACACACACACACATATATATATATATATATATATATATATATATATATATATATATATATATATATATATACACACAGGGTGTTTCAAAAATGACCGGTATATTTGAAACGGCAATACAAAATAAACGAGCAGCGATAGAAACACACCGTTTGTTGCAATATGCTTGGGACAACAGTACATTTTCAGGCGGACAAACTTTCGAAATTACAGTAGTTACAATTTTCAACAACAGATAGCGCTGCAAGTGATGTGAAAGATATAGACGACAACGCAGTCTGTGGGTGCGCCATTCTGTACGTCGTCTTTCTGCTGTAAGCGTGTGCTGTTCACAACGTGCAAGTGTGCTGTGGACAACATGGTTATTCCTTAGAACAGAGGATTTTTTTGGGTGTTGGAATTCCACTGCCTAGAACACAGTGTTGTTGCAACAAGACGAAGTTTCCAACGGAGGTTTAATGTAACCAAAGGACCAAAAAGTGATACAATAAAGGATCTGTTTGAAAAATTTCAACGGACTGGGAACGTGATGGATGAACGTGCTGGAAAGATAGGGCGACCGCGTACGGCAACCACAGAGGGCAACGCGCAGCTAGTGCAGCAGGTGATCCAACAGCGGCCTCGGGTTTCCGTTCGCCGTGTTGCAGCTGCGGTCCAAATGACGCCAACCTCCACGTATCGTCTCATGCGCCAGAGTTTACACCTCTATCCATACAAAATTCAAACGCGGCAACCCCTCAGCGCCGCTACCATTGCTGCACGAGAGACATTTGCTAACGATTTGGTGCACAGGATTGATGACGGCGATATGCATGTGGGCAGCATTTGGTTTACTGACGAAGCTTATTTTTACCTGGACGGCTTCGTCAATAAACAGAACTGGCGCATATGGGGAACCGAAAAGCCTTATGTTGCAGTCCCATCGTCCCTGCATCCTCAAAAAGTACTGGTCTGGGCCGCCATTTCTTCCAAAGGAATCATTGGCCCATTTTTCAGATCCGAAACGATTACTGCATCACGCTATCTGGACATTCTTCGTGAATTTGTGGCGGTACAAACTGCCTTAGACGACACTGCGAACACCTCGTGGTTTATGCAAGATGGTGCCCGGCCACATCGCACGGCCGACGTCTTTAATTTCCTGAATGAATATTTCGATGATCGTGTGATTGCTTTGGACTATCCGAAACATACAGGAGGCGGCGTGGATTGGCCTCCCTATTCGCCAGACATGAACCCCTGTGACTTCTTTCTGTGGGGACACTTGAAAGACCAGGTGTACCGCCAGAATCCAGAAACAATTGAACAGCTGAAGCAGTACATCTCATCTGCATGTGAAGCCATTCCGCCAGACACGTTGTCAAAGGTTTCGGGTAATTTCATTCAGAGACTACGCCATATTATTGCTACGCATGGTAGATATGTGGTAAATATCGTACTATAGAGTTTCCCAGACCGCAGCGCCATCTGTTGTTGAAAATTGTATCTACTGTAATTTCGAAAGTTTGTCTGCCTGAAAATGTACTGTTGTCCCAAGCATATTGCAACAAACGGTGTATTTCCATCGCTGCTCGTTTAGTTTGTATTGCCGTTTCAAATATACCGGTCATTTTTGAAACACCCTGTGTATATATATATAAACTATTAATGAATTGCTTATGCATGTTGGTGAATGCGGATCGCTCTCCAAATGTACCGCCTCCATTTTTCCGTTTTTTTAACAGGGTGTACCAAAGATCTCCCGTCCGCACTGGTTTTCGACGATGTTATAATTTGCGCTAGGGACCGCATCTACCTTCTTTCGAAGTTAGCAGGCAACTACGCTGTTATGCGGCGGCTCGTTTCGGCCCATTCAATATCTGTCCTTCAAGTGTAACGAGCGAGTAACGGAGTTTATATTTCATACCTGCCGCAGCAAATTTGTGTTCGTGGGGTCTCTATTCTAGTTCGAACGTTTGACTTACGCTATATGCATTCGTTTTGCAATAAGTTTCAACAACTTATTATATGCATAATTGTTGCAACTGATTGCCGGGAATTATATATATATATATATATATATATATATGAGTTACAAAAGACAAATACTAAAAAAAAGGGTTGCATGGCGCGAGATTCGATCCGGCGACCTTCGGATTACGTACCCGAGCGCTAACCGCTGCGTCACGACGCTGTAGAAAATTATTAATCGTAGAGAGTATTTCACCGCAACGGTTTCTTTTAACCGTCGATTTTCTCGACAACGGCTGAGAAGTGCATCTTGGTGCTTTGCCACATTACACCTCTGGCCATGAGCTTTTATTATGCGCAGTATGAATCGAATCTGAATTTCACAGTTGGCGGCCTCCCCTTGTCAGTGTTGATAGAGAATAACAGTGTACCACTGTTGTAAAATAATAGAACATAGTTGGGATGAGGAATGAATCAGTGAATAGTGAGAGGTAGTTATATCAATAAATGAGCACTTAAAACAAACAAAAATTTAAAAAAAAACAAAGAAATGTCACTAGGAACTAGAAACTGTGTACATCAGGGCCAGATATGGCATGCCTAACTTCATGCGAGCCAGGTGTGAGAGTTGCGTGAAAGCCAAGGCTAGCCTGCATCGGCCCTTCTCGGTCCTTTTCTGAAAACCTCGGATACAGAGCAACGTTTCATTTAGCATTTTCGTTGCTCCGTGTTTCGGTCAGCACGACATTGTTCAATTCGGCAGAATCGTGGTTTCAGCGCTGTTTACCCGTTGCCATTTGTCGCGGTGTAAAGGAAGTTCACAGGTCCAGTGGCTGTTGCAAAAAAAAAAAAAAAAAAAGTCTAGCGATCTGTCGTTATAAGCCTTTAAAAGTTAACGGCAATGACAGAAGAGAAGGATGAGAATCCTCAGTATCTATTACGCAGTCATGTAATCGACGGGTACCGCAAATTTACTGTAGGATGACATTATAACACAATGCAAAAGAATGGTAAGACTTAACTAACGGTGAAAGAGCAAAACATTACACCGATTGGACGGATGGGTTTCATTGTTTTGTACGTCAAGAAGCACTTTGTGCTAAATTTGCATGCATGGAGGACGTAAAGAAACTAGTGGTACGAACAGAAAATGTCTGACGTCGCACTCATTATTCCACTATCAGTTCCAACAGTTTTCGATGGAATTGAATAAAGAGTACACAGACTTTACGTATTACTGAATAGTACGTTGTCTAAATCAAGGCCCATGCCTGGAACGATTTTCGGATTTATAAGCCACCGCTGTTGCATTTATGAAGGAAAAAAGGTGTTCAAAAATGGCTCTGAGTACTATGGGACTTAACTTCTAAGGTCATCAGTCCCCTAGAACCAAGAACTACTTAAACCTAACTAACCTAAGGACATCACACACATCCATGCCCGAGGAAGGATTCGAACCTGCGACCGTAGCGGTCGCGCGGTTCCAGACTTTAGTCCCTAGAACCGCTCGGCCACCCCGGGCCGGCGAAAAAGGTGTGCAGGAGCGAAAATTATAACCTTCGGAAAGGATTTTAAACTTCGCATTCTAAGAGGACTTGACTGCACACTGCTCACATTAAGACATTACAAGGCAAGGAACAACTTATTTCTGATTTGATGGGGACGCATTAGAAAAGAAAATTGCATTATGAAAGGGACACATTTTTACAAGAGCACCGTCTGCGTCACCAACCTCACTGGTGTCAAAGGAAACAAAGTTTTGAAGATCCCATCGTGGCCTTAAAATAATTAAAATGTGGTTTTGTAATCGTTTTGAAGGTCTGCCAATCTTACGTCTGTTTCAGAGCTGTTTTCTAGACAATTTGTTATTTCAGTTGAAAGCACTTCCATTCATGTGTAGATCCTACGGACTGAACTGCTGTCTAATTTCCGTTTGAAATGCAAATTATTTTACATTAAAACTATCCAAAAGGTCTATAATGTTTTGCTAAGGAAGAGTTTGTACGTCTCTGTAATGAGGTCTTAAAAGTGATAAAATTATTTCGATCTACATATTGCACCCTGACGATAACAGTGACCCCAGCTTAAAAACGCGTTACTTGGGAGAACTCGTCTTAAAGAAATAATTCTCTAAAGCTTATACTTAAATGGTGAAACTTCCCCTTAGAAAATTAAGAATGACAGTGCTGGAAAAACTCTTACGTTATTTGATTTTCAAACAGCTGAGCAAAGTTGAACTTACTCAGACAGTTCTCTCTTTACTTATTCTGGTCATCACTAAACTGACACACAATATTTTTAGCGCAACGCAATCTGACTTTCGATAATCCCTACAAAAGAATGGCCCTGACTAACAATAACCTATACCTTTCATGAATTACTTACCTCACAAAAATCTTCGATACTCGTACTACTGCAATACAGCGAGCGCCACTACTGCCAGCTAAATAAAAGATTCTAACTACTGAAGGCACTAACTACTGATAAGCATAGTTGGCAAGTGAAAAATATTGATAGAGAACAAACAATGTATTTATCTTAATAGTGTTCAAAAGTCATATATATATATATATATATATATATATATATATATATATATATATATATATATATATATATATATATATATCAGTTCACGACATCCAGTCTTACAAATTTCCTTTTTCTGACGGACATATGTCCGCTCATAGTAACCTCTCAAAACTCTGGCATCTCTCCCCCCACATCCACAACTGCTGGCGGCTCACCTCCAACTGCCCAACGCTACACGCTGTTCACATCCAACTGCCCAACACTACATAAGCGAGTATTCCAACAATGAGTCCAACCAGCCACAGACTGCACACAGCGCAGTCAGCGATTTTCATACAGAGCACTACGTGGCGTTACCAACATAAAAACCTAAACAGCCTACTTACAGTGGTATAAGCCTACTTTATATTTCAGGTAAGCATTCGTACCCTTAAATTTCCTATTATATTTTTCTTGCACTTTGGGCACTTCACACACTTTTCTCAGTAAGACAAACTATAGGTGCCGTTTTCCGGCTAGTTCTACTTTTCTTGCTGGGGTGCGATATGTGAAAGTTTATTTTAGATTATGAATGTAAGTAAGTCATGATTACGTGGAAAACTGAGCGGAAAAATGGGTGAAAATGATACCATCTGTCTGTATGCCAACAGTTTCTATCAGATAAAAATTAAGTACCGTTAAAAATTTGTTTTGTTTGTTATCTATGTCGTATGCAGAACACTTGCATTGCCATTTAAATGCAGTGTGGTCGTAGTTTCTTCACCTCCTTCCCCACCCCCGTCCAACCCCCTCCGCCGCCCCCTCCCTCTCCCGCCCCTTCTGCTCATCAGGCAGTTTGGCGTGCTAGCGGAGGTGGTGTGCAGCCAGGAGAGAGAGCTGTGGCACTCGTACCAGGGCATGGCTCGTGTGTCGACTTCTTAGCCACCCTTTGCTTACTCCATAATAAGAAAACTGTGAGCGTGCCGTACTTTGGTTTTAGACCGCTAGTTAGCAGCAGCGACTCACAATGGGGCTTGTGACAAGCAAGCTGTGTAACGGACTGCCCTGGTCTCCCCTTGTAGCAGCCTATATTCCGCCATATTTCTTCCCATTCTCCTTTACTGTTGTTATATATGGCCTGTATTAGAGTTCATCCATGTCGTCGAATGCACTGAAAACTGGGATAACCAGGTGCGAAACATCCAAATCAAAGTGACACGACAGGGATGCGAACGATAGGCCTTCTCCTCCGGAACGTGGGTCCAGTGTGTTGAATCTGTGCCGCTTGGGTGTGAAGTTCATCAGTCTGCGCTAGTACGTGTTTAGTCGTGATGACAAAAAGCACTCGGCACGTGGGAACTCGGCTCGCATCGACCAACATTAGCGAAAAGATGGACCGGCTGAAGCAGCCCATCTGTTTCACCTCCCGGGTCGCCGGATTTAATTCCACGCTATGTTCCCTGTGAGACCACTCCAGGTTCTTAATTTACGACACCCCGACGAAGCCAGTAAAAGCATGGCTTGCCGGAATTCTAACAGCAGTAAATGTGCAATGAACTCGCCTGGAACACGAGATTTAAACACCTTCTGTAAATCTGTTTTACTTGTGACAAGGAATAGTGTGACAACTCACACTATTCTGTGGTACACCGTGTGTAGGAAGCGATTAGTATGTGTATCACAAGTGTGAGACCTGATTTCTCCAAACTTCCGTATGCAGATTCCCGTGAGGCAAAATATTTAGCAGTAAGCATTCGTTACAGCATGAGTTATATATTTAAAAACAGCTCCGACAGATCGTACAAAAACTGTATTCAAAACATTCTTCCTCATGTAAATACATAAATATAATAATTACCCCTTGCTTATAAATAATTTACACACAGTTATTTTACTCACGCTCCATTTCTACGACAGTAGTCAATAGCCTCAGACTTGATCTCAAATAAACGCAGACGCAGACAAAAAATTATGGAATTATATTCTTTGTCTAGCAGTGGTTGTTTTACTCGGCATAAGATTTTGACAACATTTCAATCAATCAAATAAAATCAGAATCAACTTACACTCGTGACATTGTTTAAATCAGTTACCATTCTTTTTTTTCAGTCAATGCACAACTGAGTGCAATCGTACAGTCAAAATCGAGAGCACGCTCCATTTTACTGAATGGCGTTGTAATTGAAAGAGAAAGATGCAATACTTTTCTCCTTACACCACAGTATCGTTGAGTAGTAGTGAACCGTATCAAAGAGTGCAATGAATATTCCGAATTGCCTCGTTATTTAAAACTCTGATTTGCACCTAATGTAGTGATGTTGAACTAAATCTGCTTTGAAATATTCTCAATAAGCAGCCTTCGTGAAAAATTACTGGGTGCAAATGGTAATGAAAAAGAGATAAGAAAAACAATACGAATGGGAATGAAGTTCATTATTTTCTCTACAAGAATTCACTTCACAGTTCATTTTTTTATGTAGTTACTTTTAAATTTAATCTGAAAGGCTTAGTGGAAGTTTTTCAGTGGTTTCATGAAAGGCTGATTTTCGGAGAAATGCGTAAGTTAAATCTGGCAGTAAAGTATATAACAGGTGGTAGAGCTCGCAAAATAGAGCAATTAAAGTATTTAATGTACTGAAAACTTTCTCTAAAGAATTCTTCCGTCTGGTTGCTTCTACCTACTTTTCTAACTTCACAATAACTGGTGCTGTCGAACTCTTAAATTCGCCGCTGTTTCTGCCAAACAGAAATGCAGTAACAGAATCGGTACGAAGTGTTAATATGACTTTAAAAGTAAATAACTAGGAAAGATTATTAAATAATGTTTCCACTAGAGAGGTAATTAAGATTCCAACCATTTGTTAACTACTTTTCGTCACAGACATAAAGTGTCGCTCGGTTTCTGCGGCACGTTTAGGGACAATTTCAAGAGCTCATACCAAACCTCTGCTCAAAGTATTATTCCATGTATAAAAAACATAAATATGATTGTTATAGGCTTGGTTCTGCCGTCTTTAAGGTTACTCGTACCAGTGTACTAAAAAACGGCTATAAGTACTAGATGGTGTTTTTTCCAGACCAGCACAGGGACGAAAAAGTAGAGAAGTTATCATTTTGCCTATACATACAATAATTTTTTTTTGTTAATGTAAATAATGGCTGTTGTCTGACAAACTAATATGTATTAAATAGACTACAGTTTTTTTTTTAATTTCGGTGTTTTTAGGCAACCAGTAATCCCTATCCCCCATTCTTGAAAGAATCAAACTCTCATATGACCTGTGTGTCGTATAGTGATATAATTTTGTAAGAACGTCCAGAGATATATGGGATTCTGTCGGTAAAATGTTTTTCGAAAGGTCCTTTGATCAATTTGAGGCCCTCCGTATTCGTATCATGGAGAAAATTTTTCGTGAAAAGTTGAAATTGTGCGTAAGGTTTGTTCGAAGTCACGAAGTGCTCGAATTCTCAAACACTGAATGAATGTCATTTGTGTACTTTGCGAGCTGGGAGTTATGCTGACTCAATAAATATACGCAATTTCTAACTGTAATGTTTGACTCATTGTGTTAAATCTTTAACACTGGATTATTGCTCTTAATGAGTAGATTATGATAGCATTTAAATTTTGTAAACTCAGTCAGTAACGGTTTTAGGTTTTGAGTATCGAGTTTTCGTTGCCCCTGGAGGCCTTTAGATAGGCAACCAGCAACAGGAATCGTATCCAGGGTTATCCGTTTGGTAATAAAGATTTTACGTGTAAAATCTGGAAGCAATCCCATCCTGTCGTAGCTCTTGGAACGATAAATCTACGTTGAGGCCGTAATGTGTGACTCACGTCGTTTAGAAAGTCGTCATCATAGAAAGATGTTACACCTACAATGAAAAATGGTTAGAAGTACCAGTACCAAGAGAAACAGAAAACAAAGTTTTAGTATTTTTTGTCACCTATTGCATACGTCATAAAATGTTATGATATTGCCAAAATAGATAATAGAATTGCAGTTGGGCACTCATTCCACTGTATTTCCCAGCACTCGAACCAAAAAGGAAATGACAGTGCAGTGAACCGTAATAAAGAAATATACACACCTAACAGAGGAACGTTAGGCGAAAACGACTACAATGTTCACAAATTATGTTAAAAATCTGCTTGCTCCATCGATACCACAGCGGTTCATTACAACAATTATTTTTTCCAGCCGGAGTTTCGTTATATGATCTATACATGCTTAGGAATCAGCACACATGCTAGAAATATGTAATTGGTTTTGCTAATCAGGTTGTAGGGAGAAACCTGTGTACACTTCTGTTTCTCCACACAATGTATATTCCTCCTGTGTGTTACAAGACAGCTATGTATCACGTTTAGACAAACATTTGAGTTTCATCGTCCTCCAATGCCTTCTTGCTGCTGAGTGAGGCGGTGCAATGGTAATACCCCGACCAAATATTCAGAAGGACGGTGTTTCCAATCCTCAGCCGACCTTCATCTTTTACGTTCCCCTTGGATTTCCTAAACCGCATAAGGCAAATGCCATGTCAGCTCCTCTGACAAGGACACGATCGATTTTGCCCCATATTCTAACACAATCCGCGCTTTTGCTTCACGTCTTATGTTTTAGTCGTTTTCAGTAAATTAAACTCTACCCTTCCTTTCATAACTCCTTTCTTTGCTCGCTTTTTTTCCGTCCTCTCCTACACTGTCAATTTTATTCCTTACATTACTCGATATTTTTCAACTGGAAAGTTTTCCATTTTCGGACTTAGTCTATTTTCTTTCCTAATAAATTACTACTTTTTGATGTCGATTTATTGAAGCTACCTTCTTAAACAAATTTAAATTGTGTGTTGCTGTTTCTATCGTTAACCTACCAATATCCATTCTTTGATCGTGCCAGTAACATGTTACTAATGGCAAGCCCAGATTTACTTCAGGAGAGGGTAGAGTGATTACTACAACATATATAAAATGCTTTCATATGAGTAAAACACATTGATCTCTAATACTTACCTCAGATGCTTTCCGTATCCAGTTGAATAACAATATGGACTTAGATTTATTACTGTCTCTGAGTGCAAGAATACTGTTCATACTTGACTATCACTGTAGGATAGTCACATATGAATTTAACTGTATTCTTCGGTACACAGTTGTGACTAATAATAGTAGCTCTGTCGGATCTGAGCTTTGATGATGCTGCTGTCTTCATCGCTGATAACAGAATGGGGTGAGCGATCACGCACTCTGACGTAAGTAGTACTCCGGCACCAGTCGTGCATGGAAGCTCTTGAGGTCGTGTCTTCACCGACAACTCTCAATGGTGCTTGAGTCTGGCAGCGACTGTCTTTAGCTTGTGGTGCAGTTGTGAGGTACCATGTGTGATCAGCAACCTCTCTTTTCGCATTACACCTCAAATACTATGTGGAGTTAGTATCGGTATTTCATAAGTATAAATTTCCTATTAACTTTTCTGTGTCTACTGCTGTTCTAGTACTGTCGGTTATAACACTTGGGTTTCTCGTGCAAAGTGCGTTTCAGCCCAGTTTACATTTCTGTAATTCTAAGGTTACTCCAGCAGTAGAAATATTTTATTATGTATATTTAAAGATCTGTTTTGTAAAAATTACATTCTGACAGTTACATTTGTTCTTTACTGGTTTCAGATACTTCCTGTAGCTACTCGTACTAACTTCATTTATTTATGTTACTTCGTGCTCAATTTTGATGGCGAGCTATTATTGCATGTTAATAATGCATTTAATTTTCTGATTGCAGGTAACTGTCTTTCAGTCTTCTCGCAGACTGCTCAGCCCTAAAGGTAAGCTCTTTAGATACCGATCCTCTGATATGCTTATAGTTTAATTGTACCTGTGCACATGATAATATCATCTATGACGATGAATATGCTGTGGCATAGAGGTTCTGGATAAAGTGGTGTCACTTAATGATCACACAGCAATGTAACTGAAGGACTGGCAATAGCATTGATTTATCTCTGCAAAAGATGAGCAGTTAATGGAGTGAGAAATATGTCATGATCGCCATCATCACTTTTCAGCTCTGGTAGTCGATCTTCGTTGCCTCCATCTTTGCGGTCCATCAGCCCCCTCTTCAGGTGTTCCATTCTGTACTCAGGAGCTTCTGATCTTGGTTTCTTTTCACCTCCAAACGTTTGTAAATTTCCATGTACTAGCTCAGTACAATCCACTTTCTTTTCCCACATTCAGTTGCATCTCTTCCTCCACTTTCCCCAGCACCTTTTCGTTTGTTACCCTCCCTGTCAATTTATTTATTTATTTCCATTCCATTCTCCACTTTGTCCACAATTCAAAAGCCTCCACCCACTTACTCTCTTACCTCCTCACAGCGTAAGTTTCGTAACTGCACGGTAAGACAGTCCACACAAACAAACATTTTACCAATAATTTCCTTAATCCATTTTCCGTATCACTACAAAAAATTATATTCTCGCTAGTGAATAACTATTTTCCCATTTCTAACATCGATATCTTTACCGCACCTCCAGTAGCTTGCTATTCTGGTTCCTAGACACCTGAGACTGAGCACACTCTTCAGCCTGTCCCAATTCAACATTATTTTCCCTCTTTCATTTCCTCCTACATCGATTATTTACGTTTCATTTGCATTTACTTCCAACACACAAATTTTCCGGCAATTCATAGTAGAAAAAGAATCAGTGAAAGATAATGTACTGCACCTAATGTATGATTATTGACATATAATAAAATAATATTCCACTACAAAAGGAAAAATATTTCACCATCCACTCATTGAAACGTGAGTTTTTAAATTTATAAATATCCTCAACAACTGTAGCTTATCCAGTTTGGTAGTGACACTATTTCCTTTATTACCTTATTACTGAGCTACAATCGCTCTATATCCATATGCAATAATCATACAACAGATGGAGTAAATCATCTTTCACTGATTCCCTTTTTTTATACTTCATCAGCAGCTGTATAACATTTCCCAAATAATTGTTCCATATTCACCATAAATTCAATCTGTTTTGCATGCACACATATAGGAGCAACAAAACACTATGGCATTCCATCTGCAAATTCAGAATGTATACAATTAATGCTTATGGGTCTAATAGCACCTGACTTTGGCACTGCACAGATGCATGATCTTACACAATGATTTTGATCATTCACATAAACATTGAGCTCATGCAGATCACACACATCATCTTAGAAACCTTCTTCATCTGCTTGACATAGC
The DNA here is from genome assembly GCF_021461385.2 of Schistocerca piceifrons. Taxonomy (NCBI): domain Eukaryota; kingdom Metazoa; phylum Arthropoda; class Insecta; order Orthoptera; family Acrididae; genus Schistocerca; species Schistocerca piceifrons. The sequence continues at coordinate 507,368,052 of NC_060144.1, forward strand.
CCACAATGCGCTTCCTGGGGACATGTAAGTTCATCACACTTGGAGGACATAGATAAATAGAGGAATCTCCAGAGGCTAAGTTGAGTGTTGCATCCTGTTACACCTCTGTGATAGACAGCTTTGGACCAAAGGAGGATGAGGATGCGATGGATCACGCCCTGTGGCCATCTGAGTATCGATGTATGGCATCGAACAACATAGTTTGTTCCAACCCATCTGATTAAACAACATTTTAACACAATGTTTGACATTCTCAGTTTCCATGACAACTAATAATCACTTAACTGCAGCTTTATGAATAGTTGTTAGTCGTGCTCCAATGAATCTGTTAGCCCATACGTGTGTAGTTAACTAGAAGCAGTTTAACTGTTCCTCGATGAGTGGTGGTAGTGCAGTCAATCGGTACTCGAAAAGATGTGTGTCCTGCTCCCATGTGGCAACTAGTGCTGATTTGGGGGACTTGTTGAAAGGAAGTGAAACTGTAAGCATTGGAACTATCCCCTCCCCCCCCTCGCCTTCCCCCCTCCACACACAGACAATGAACAGAGAGAGGAAATGGTTAATACTAACATTTACATTCAAATGTGACATTCTTCTTCTCCTGCCAGAGGATGGTGGCTGATCTCTGCTGACATTTAATAGTCTCATGGTCACTCCACTATGGTGAACGGAACATAATAAGTAACAGATGGCTAGTGAATCCTGACTCCACTGGTGCATGACTACAGTGCCAACAACTATATGAGATCACACTCTGCCACAGTCTGACACGGACAGCCATCTCATGACGTCATAGTCTGCTGTAATCTGCTAAATTTCACCACAATCTGTCATAATCTCACTATCTTGGGTACCATCTTGTGTTGTCATACTTCACCATCTCTGATGTCATCTTGTGAACTTAATCATGACCTTGAGCTCTATCTTGACCTTGCGGTGGTGGACCTGTCAATCAAAGTGTGCCAGAAAATACTTTGGTCCATTATTATTACTATCCCATGCAGTTCACATGTATGCAACACACATACAATTTCATTTATTAGTACACTGTACCAAATACTAGTCACCCCATTAAATGAACAGACCTATCACTTGAAGCGCTGTACAAAATGTAGAACAGCCACAAGGCTATCATGTGTCACTCCCCAACTGACATGTCATGATAGTGAACTGGCATGTATGTACTAGTCAAGTATATAGAATCAGCAAAGTAAGTTTGGTTGAAGTGGAGATGTGCAGAATTTTGGAATTGAGATATTGTGTTTTTACGTGCCAATGCTCGTGTTGTGAATGAATTTGCCTGATAACGTAGTACACTGAAGCTGCAAAGAAACTGGTTATAGGCACGCTTATTCAAACATGTTGTTGTTGTTGTGGTCTTCAGTCCTGAGACTGGTTTGATGCAGCTCTCCATGCTACTCTATCCTGTGCAAGCTTTTTCATCTCCCAGTACCTACTGCAACCTACATCCTTCTGAATCTGCTTAGTGTATTCATCTCTTGGTCTCCCTCTACGATTTTTACCCTCCACGCTGCCCTCCAATACTAAATTGGTGATCCCTTGATGCCTCAGAACATGTCCTACCAACCGATCCCTTCTTCTGGTCAAGTTGTGCCACAAACTTCTCTTCTCCCCAATCCTATTCAATACTTCCTCATTAGTTATGTGATCTACCCATCTAATCTTCAGCATTCTTCTGTAGCACCACATTTCGAAAGCTTCTATTCTCTTCTTGTCCAAATTATTTATCGTCCATGTTTCACTTCCATACATGGCTACACTCCATACAAATACTTTCAGAAATGACTTCCTGACACTTAAATCAATACTGGATGTTAACAAATTCCTTTTCTTCAGAAACGCTTTCCTTGCCATTGCCAGCCTACATTTTGTATCCTCTCTACTTCGACCATCATCAGTTATTTGGCTCCCCAAATAGCAAAACTCCTTTATTACTTTAAGTGTCTCATTTCCTAATCTAATTCCCTCAGCATCACCCGAGTTAATTAGACTACATTCCATTATCCTTGTTTTGCTTTTGTTGATGTTCATCTTATATCCTCCTTTCAAGACACTGTCCATTCCATTCAACTGCTCTTCCAAGTCCTTTGCTGTCTCTGACAGAATTACAATGTCATCGGCGAACCTCAAAGTTTTTATTTCTTCTCCATGAGTTTTAATACCTACTCCGAATTTTTCTTTTGTTTCCTTTACTGCTTGCTCAATATACAGATTGAACAACATCGGGGAGAGGCTACAACCCTGTCTTACTCCCTTCCCAACCACTGCTTCCCTTTCATGTCCCTCGACTCTTATATCTGCCATCTGGTTTCTGTACAAATTGTAAATAGCCTTTCGCTCCCTGTATTTTACCCCTGCCACCTTTAGAATTTGAAAGAGAGTATTCCAGTCAACATTGTCAAAAGCTTTCTCTAAGTCTACAAATGCTAGAAACGTAGGTTTGCCTTTCCTTAATCTTTCTTCTAAGATAAGTCGTAAGGTCAGTATTGCCTCACGTGTTCCAGTGTTTCTACGGAATCCAAACTGATCTTCCCCGAGGTTGGCTTCTACTAGTTTTTCCATTCGTCTGTAAAGAATTCGTGTTAGTATTTTGCAGCTGTGACTTATTAAGCTGATAGTTCGGTAATTTTCACATCTGTCAACACCTGCTTTCTTTGGGATTGGAATTATTATATTCTTTTTGAAGTCTGAGGGTATTTCGCCTGTTTCATACATCTTGCTCACCAGATGGTAGAGTTTTGTCAGGACTGGCTCTCCCACGGCCGTCAGTAGTTCCAATGGAATATTGTCTACTCCGGGGGCCTTGTTTCGACTCAGGTCTTTCAGTGCTCTGTCAAACTCTTCACGCAGTATCATATCTCCCATTTCATCTTCATCTCCATCCTCTTCCATTTCCATGATATTGTCCTCAAGTACATCGCCCTTGTATAAACCCTCTATATACTCCTTCCACCTTTCTGCTTTCCCTTCTTTGCTTATAACTGGGTTTCCATCTGAGCTCTTGATATTCATACAAGTCGTTCTCTTATCTCCAAAGGTCTCTTTAATTTTCCTGTAGGCGGTATCTATCTTACCCCTAGTGATATAGGCCTCTACATTCTTACATTTGTCCTCTAGCCATCCCTGCTTAGCCATTTTGCACTTCCTGTCGATCTCATTTTTGAGACGTTTGTATTCCTTTTTGCCTGTTTCACTTACTGCATTTTTATATTCTCTCCTTTCATCAATTAAATTCAATATTTCTTGTGTTACCCAAGGATTTCTACTAGCCCTAGTCTTTTTACCTACTTGATCCTCTGCTGCCTTCACTACTTCATCCCTCAAAGCTACCCATTCTTCTTCTACAGTATTTATTTCCCCCATTCCTGTCAATTGCTCCCTTACGCTCTCCCTGAATCTCTGTACAACCTCTGGTTCTTTTAGTTTATCCAGGTCCCATCTCCTTAAATTCCCACCTTTTTGCAGTTTCTTCAGTTTTAATCTACAGGTCATAACCAATAGATTGTGGTCAGAGTCCACATCTGCCCCTGGAAATGTCTTACAATTTAAAACCTGGTTCCTAAATCTCTGTCTTACCATTATATAATCTATCTGATACCTTTTAGTATCTCCAGGGTTCTTCCATGTATACAACCTTCTTTCATAATTCTTAAACCAAGTGTTAGTTATGATTATGTTGTGCTCTGTGCAAAATTCTACCAGGCGGCTTCCCCTTTCATTTCTGTCCCCCAATCCATATTCACCAACTACGTTTCCTTCTCTCCCTTTTGCCTACACTCGAATTCCAGTCACCCATGACTATTAAATTTTCGTCTCCCTTCACAATCTGAATAATTTCTTTTATTTCATCATACATTTCTTCAATTTCTTCGTCATCTGCAGAGCTAGTTGGCATATAAACTTGTACTACTGTAGTAGGTGTGGGCTTCGTATCTATCTTGGCCACAATAATGCGTTCACTATGCTGTTTGTAGTAGCTCACCCGCATTCCTATTTTCCTACTCATTATTAAACCTACTCCTGCATTACCCCTATTTGATTTTGTGTTTATAACGCTGTAGTCACCTGACCAGAAGTCTTGTTCCTCCTGCCACCGAACGTCACTAATTCCCACTATATCTAACTTCAACCTATCCATTTCCCTTTTTAAATTTTCTAATCTACCTGCCCGATTAAGGGATCTGACATTCCACGCTCCGATCCGTAGAACGCCAGTTTTCTTTCTCCTGATAACGACATCCTCTTGAGTAGTCCCCACCCTGAGATCCGAATGGGGGACTATTTTACCTCCGGAATATTCTACCCAAGAGGACGCCATCATCATGTAATCATACAGTAAAGCTGCATGCCCTCGGGAAAAATTACGGATGTAGTTTCCCCTTTCTTTCAGCCGTTCGCAGTACCAGCACAGCAAGGCCGTTTTGGTTATTGTTACAAGGCCAGATCAGTCAATCATCTAGACTGTTGCCCTTGCAACTACTGAAAAGGCTGCTGCCCCTCTTCAGGAACCACACGTTTGTCTGGCCTCTCAACAGATACCCCTCCGTTGTGGTTGCACCTACGGTACGGCTATCTGTATCGCTGAGGCACGCAAGCCTCCCCACCAACGGCAAGGTCCATGGTTCATGGGGGGATAGAGATACGTAAACACATAGAATATGGCGCTGCGGTGACAACATCTAAATAAGACAACAAGTGTCTGGCGAAGTTGTTATATCGGTTACTGCTGCTACAGTGACAGGTTATCAGGACTGAAGTGAGTTTGAACACGGTGTTATAGTCGGCGCACAAGCCGGAGGTAGCGATAAAGACTGGATTTTGCTGTACGACCATTTTACGAGTATACTGTGAATATTAGGAATCCGGTGAAACATCAAATCTCCAACATCGTTGCTGCCGGAAAAAGATCCTGCAAGAAAGAGAGCAACGACGACTTACGAGAATCGTTCAACGTGACAGAATGCAACCCTTCAGCACACTCCTGCAGATTTCAGTGCTGGGCCATCATCAAGTGTCACCGTGTGAACTATTCGACGAAACAGCATCAATATTGGCTTTTGGAGCCGAAGGACCTCTCGTATACCCTTGATGACCGCACGACACAAAGCTTTATGCCTCGCCTGGACTCGTCAACACCGACATTGGACTATTGACGACTGGAAACATGTTGCCTGGTCGGACGAGTCTCGTTTCAAATGGTCTCGAGCGGATGGACGTGTACGGGTGTGGAGACAACCTCAAGAATCAAGGATCCTGCATGTCAGCAAGGGACTTTTCAAGCTGGTGGAGGCTCTGTAATGGTGTGGTGTTTGTGCAGTTGGAGTGATATGGGATTCCTGATATCTCTAAATACGATTCTGAGAGGTGAGATGTACATAAGCATCCTATCTGATCACCTGCATTCAGTCATGTCCACTGGGCACTCCGACGGACTTCGGCAATTCCTGCAGGACGATGCGATACCCCACACGTCCAGAACTGCTACAGAGTGGCTCTAGGAATACTCTTCCGAGTTTAAACACTTCGTCTGGCCATCAACCCCTCAGACATGAACATTATTGAGCGTATCTGGGATGCCCTGAAACGTGCTGTTCAGAAGAGAGCTCCACCCCTCGTACTCTTATGGATTTATGGACAGTCCTGCAGGATTCATTGTCTCAGTTCTCTCCAGCACTACTTCAGAAATTAGTCGAGTCCATGCCACGTCGTTTGCGGCATTTCTGCATGCTCGAGTGGGCCCTACGTGATATTAGGCAGGTATACCAGTTTATTTGGCTCGGACATCCAATGTTTCTACGAGGAATGGTGTACCAGTAGCAAGCATTTAACATGGACTAGAACAGTGGTGTGAAACTAACTGATACGGACCAGATATCAGTACCATAGATCATCAATGACAGTAAGAGTTGTTCTCAGTGAATGAAAGTCCATCTCAAACTGCTTTCGGGGTAATATTGAGAAAAGAACCGTTTAAACAGCGCATTTCCTATAGCACTTTATGCTGGCATATCTCACGGTTTTGGAGTCAGGTGCCAGTCGGAAAGGCTGTTCATCTCCTATATTGACTGGTCCCTTTTCATGTGGACATGTAGAAGTTGTGTCACATGTGTGTTCGTGGAATATAGTGAGTATAACCGTTGCGTGTAAAGTGTAATTTTTGGTTTGGTTTGGTCAGGCAGCTGGCCAGATTTGGTAACAGCAGATACTTTGTGAGGCTGTATGTAACTGTGTTGTGTCACCTGTCAGCTCCTTTTTTGGGTCCTTGTGAAGTGGCTGTGGCACCCATCAAATGGTTCAAATGGCTGAGAGCACTGTGAGACTTAACATCTGAGGTCATCAGTCCCCTAGAAAGTAGAACTACTTAAACCTAACTAACCTAAGGACATCACAAACATCCATGCCCGAGGCAGGACTCGAACCTGCGGCCGTAGCAGTCGCGCGGTTGCGGACTGAAGCGCCTAGAACCGCTCGGCCACCGCTGGCACCCATCCACCAGCACGCCCGGGTTCCCGGGTTCGATTCCCGGCGGGGTCAGGGATTTTCTCTGCCTCGTGATGACTGGGTGTTGTGTGCTGTCCTTAGGTTAGTTAGGTTTAACTAGTTCTAAGTTCTAGGGGACTGATGACCATAGATGTTAAGTCCCATAGTGCTCAGAGCCATTTGAACCATTTGAACCCATCCACCAGACAACATCAGTCTGCCGTGTTATCGTATAGTAACTCTCATCGGTTGTGCTTTGGTGTTCAATCTATGAAGATCACGCATACGTGTGTTATAATGGTCACTGTTGCTATCAAGCAACAAGTCATTACGGCGTTCTTAAAACTTTATAAGAACCTCAAATCTTTATGGGATACTTCTGACAACTAGTATTGCAACCAGAGGTTTCAGGTGTCTTGCGCTGCAAATCGTTGCCGGAAAACTAAAAACAGATGCACGTATCTAAAACACATGTAAAGGAAGCACACCATGCTACATGCAAGAAAGGAGTTCTATAGATATTATAAGAAAACAGGAATGTTCAAGTCAGACAACAGAGACATTACTTTCAGCTGAAAAGAAGCCATCTGAGTCATAAGGGCGGGCTGTTGGTGTACAGCTACGAAAAACAAATGATGCTCAACTATACATTGCACAAAAATTAATGTCTGATGTTATTTTTTATGAACATTAGGAAAGGTCACTGCGGAGCCATAGACGGCGAGTTTAATGGACACCAAACCATGCCCCCACTGTCGCTTTCATCATTATAATCAGTGAAGCGGAGGTGCAGGCGTTCCAGTAGTAAGCGCTGTTCGCCAGCTTCCTGAATTATTTTAAGTCTTCTGCACAACGTGAAGCAGAATAGCAAGACATCAAAAGCAGAACATGCGCAGTAAAAGAGTTCCTTGTATTTAAGAACACTGGCACACAAGAACTGCCCTTTCCACGGGAAGTAAATTCTAAATAAATTAGTTATATTGTCGGAAAGTTTTTTCCCTACCTGTATGTAGTTCCTCAGAAGTTTACATATTGATTCACATATTCCAAGAATTATTTCCGCGATTAACTGACGAGAGACTGCAGTACTGTATTTAAGGTCTGCGTCGCCTCTTCCCGTAGCTAAATTCAAATGTAAACCAGCGACTTCAGCGTAAAACTGCTCTGCTTGAATAATGAAGTGCAGCAGTACACTGCAACTCTCGTAGTCAGTTTCCCGTTAATTTCGAAAATCATCACTATCCAGTGCTTCCAATAACGTCATACGACTTTGTTTCAGTAACTATTTCTTGGCCCACATCGGTCTCTTTCTTGCATGAGGAGTATCTACTAGTGCTACCACAGCTACCAAAGCAATGAGATATAAGCCAAGAGCCGGCTGACAAAATCGAGCTTTGTGGGTGCTGCAGCTGAACTCGTCGGGTGCACTGTTGTGCCGATAGACCAAGTCGTCTGCAGTCGTCTTTACGTTTCTGTTGTATGAGGCTGAGAGAAGGGAGATGGTGACACACGGTGCCGGCACCTGGCCTGCTCCTCTCCATTATCACTAAGAGGACCTCCGAGCTTAACGTCCCCATCACACCAACCTATCACCACCAACTGTGTTACCTACTCTCACTTGACACTATGGACAGGTCTGGAATTTTATCCAGGACATTGCCACAAAGGCAGCTGATCAGAAACGTTACGCCATCAACTCTCCTACTCCTAGCCAGCCAATCACTGAGAGTGAAAATTTCAACCATCATAGGATTCTAACAGTCTTACATCTGAGTCGATCACCACTGTACAGGTGTGCGTTAGTGATTTTGCCTGCGAAGGTGGGTACGTTAAAATTATAAAAGCTAATGGCTGCCTTTGATTACTGCTATTCCTCAGTAGTAGTCAAAATTATGACTGTCAGGCTGCTGCTGGTCTTCGACCAGTGGTGCAGGATGACACAAAGTGTTGAGACAATCCAGTACTTGTTCTTGGATGGCAAGCTCAGATCTGAACGGTTTACGATGCGCCTGGCGCACAACATAGCGCCTCTTCTTTGTGGTGGACAGACCTAGTCACTGGAATCTTTATGACGCGTATGGCTGCCCTTACATTCCCTGGCAGTAAACACTGAGCCACTGCCACATCAGAATGCCCCACGATTCTGGACATTTCACTATTCGAGCAGCCGACCAAATGGAGATCCGCAATCAGGCACCTTTCAAATCCTCTCATGTGCTGCAATGAAATTTTCACACCTCAGCGGAATGTACACTAATACGCAATTTAAACTGTGTGCCAGACCGAGACTCGAACTCGGGACATTTGCCTTTTTGCGAACAAATGCTCTACCTACTGAGCTACCCAAGCACGACTATGACCCGTCCTCACGGCATTAATTCTGCCAGTACCTCGTCTTCTACCTTCCAAACTTCACAGAAGATCTCCTGCGACCCTTGCAAGACTAACACTTCTGGAAGAAAGGATATTGCGGAGACATTGCTTAGTCACAGCCTGGGGGATGTTTCCAGAAGGAAATTTTCTCTCTGCAGCGGAGTGGGCACTGATATGAAACTTTCTGGCGGATTAAAACTGTGTGCCACACCGAGACTCGCACTCGGGACCTTCCCCTTTTGCAGGCAAGTGCTCTACCGACTGTGCTAACCAACCACGACTCATGAACCGTCCTCACAGCTTTAGTTCCGCAGGTACCTCGTCTCTAACTTTCCAGACTTCACAGAAGGTCTCTGGCTCTCCTTTCTTGCAGGAGTGCTAGTCTTGCAAGTTTCGCAGTAGAGCTCCTGTGAAGTTTGGAAGGTGGGAGACGAAGTACTGGCGGAAGTACAGCTGTGAGGACGGTTCGTGAGTTAGCACAGTCGGTAGAGCACTTGCCCGCAAAAGGCGAAGGTCCCGAGCTCGAGTCTCGATCGAGCACACTCTGTCATGTGCTGATTACTCCGTCTCACACGAGTACACTGCGTCTCTGAGGCGTTCAGAGTGATCACTCAGCATCTGACACTGTTCACCCTACCAGGCCTGGTAACAATACTAAACATGAACCAGACTAACGCACTGTCGTGGCCGTTCCACCTGTCAGAGAGAATGTAAAATCTATCATTTACATTACCGCCAAAAGATATACATCTACATCTACATCCATACTCCGCAAGCCACCTGACGGTGTGTGGCGGAGGGTACCTTCAGTACCTCTATCGGTTCTCCCTTCTATTCCAGTCTCGTATTGTTCGTAGAAAGGAGGATTGTCGGTATGCCTCTGTGTGGGCTCTAATCTCTCTGATTTTATCCTCATGGTCTCTTCGTGAGATATACGTAGGAGGGAGCAATATACTGCTTGACTCTTCGGTGAAGGTATGTTCTCGAAACTTTGACAAATCCCGTACCGAGCTACTGAGCGTCTCTCCTGCAGAGTCTTCCACTGGAGTTTATCTATCATCTCCGTAACGCTTTCGCGATTACTAAATGATCCTGTAACGAAGCGCGCTGCTCTCCGTTGGATCTTCTCTATGACTTGTATCAACCCTATCTGGTACGGATCCCACACTGCTGAGCAGTATTCAAGCAGTGGGCGAACAAGCGTACTGTACCCTACTTCCTTTGTTTTCGGATTGCATTTCCTTACGATTCTTCCAATGAATCTGTCTGGCATCTGCTTTACCGACGATCAACATTATATGATCATTCCATTTTAAATCACTCCTAATGCGTACTCCCAGATAATTTATGGTATTAACTGTTTCCAGTTGCTGACCTGCTATTTTGTAGCTAAATGATAAAGGATCTATCTTTCTGTGTATTCGCAGCACATTACACTTGTCTACATTGAGATTCAATTACCATTCCCTGCACCATGCGTCAATTCGCTGCAGATCCTCCTGCATTTCAGTACAATTTTCCATTGTTACAACCTCTCGATACACCACAGCATCATCTGCAAAAACCCTCAGTGAACTTCCGATGTCATCCACCAGGTCATTTATGTATATTGTGAATAGCAACGGTCCTATGACACTCCCCTGCGGCACACCTGAAATCACTCTTACTTCGGAAGACTTCTCTCCATTGAGAATAACATGCTGCGTCCTGTTATCTAGGAAATCCTCAATCCAATCACACAATTGGTCTGATAGTCCATATGCTCTTACTTTGTTCATTAAACGACAGTGGGGAACTGTATCGAACGCCTTGCGGAAGTCAAGAAACACGGCATCTACCTGTGAACCCGTGTCTATGGCCCTCTGAGTCTCATGGACGAATAGCGCGAGCTGGGTTTCACATGACCGTCTTTTTCGAAACCCATGCTGATTCCTAAAGAGTAGATTTCTAGTCTCCAGAAAAGTCATTATACTCGAACATAATACGTGTTCCAAAATTCTACAACTGATCGACGTTAGAGATATAGGTCTATAGTTCTGTACATCTGTTCGACGTCCCTTCTTGAAAACGGGGATGACCTGTGCCCTTTTCCAATCCTTTGGAACGCTACGCTCTTCTAGAGACCTACGGTACACCGCTGCAAGAAGGGGGGCAAGTTCCTTCGCGTACTCTGTGTAAAATTGAACTGGTATCCCATCAGGTCCAGAGGCCTTTCCTCTTTTGGGCGATTTTAATTGTTTCTCTATCCCTCTGTCGTCTATTTCGATATCTACCATTTTGTCATCTGTGCGACAATCTAGAGAAGGAAATACAGTGCAATCTTCCTCTGTGAAACAACTTTGGAAAAAGACATTTAGTATTTCGGCCTTTAGTCTGTCATCCTCTGTTTCAGTACCATTTTGGTCACAGAGTGTCTGGACATTTTGTTTTGATCCACCTACCGCTTTGACATAAGACCAAAATTTCTTAGGATTTTCTGCCAAGTCAGTATATAGAACTTTACTTTCGAATTCATTGAACGCCTCTCGCATAGCCCTCCTCACACTACATTTCGCTTCGCGTAATTTTTGTTTGTCTGCAAGGCTTTGGCTATGTTTATGTTTGCTGTGAAGTTCCCTTTGCTTCCGCAGCAGTTTTCTAACTCGGTTGTTGTACCACGGTGGCTCTTTTCCATCTCTTACGATCTTGCTTGGAACATACTCATCTAACGCATAATGTACGACGGTTTTGAACTTTGTCCACTGAACCTCAACACTATCTGTACTTGAGACAAAACTTTTGTGTTGAGCCAACAGGTACTCTGAAATCTGCTTTTTGTCACATTTTCTTAACAGAAAAATCTTCCTACCCTTTTTAATACTCCTATTTACGGCTGAAATCATCGATGCCGTAACCGCTTTATGATCGCTGATTCCCTGTTCTGCGTTAACTTTTCAAATAGTTCGGGTCTGTTTGTCACCAGAAGGTCTAATATGTTATCGCCACGAGTCGGTTTTCTGTTTAACTGCTCAAGGTAGTTTTCAGATAAAGCACTTAAAAAAATTTTACTGGGTCCTTTGTCCCTGCCACCCGTTATGAACGTTTGAGTCTCCCAGTCTATATCCGGCAAATTAAAATCTCCACCCAGAACTATAACATGGTGGGGAAATCTACTTGAAATATTTTCCAAATTATCCTTCAGGTGCTCAGCCACAACAGCTGCTGAGCCAGGGGGCCTATAGAGACATCCAATTACCATGTCTGAGCCTGCTTTAACCGTGACCTTCACCCAAATCATTTCACATTTCGGATCTCCGTCAATTTCCTTCGATACTATTGCACTTCTTATCGCTATAAACACGCCTCCCACTTCACTGTTCAGCCTGTCTCTGCGGTATACATTCCAATCTGAGTTTAGGATTTCATTACTGTTTACGTCTGGTTTCAGCCAACTTTCTGTCCCTAGTACTATATGGGCGTTGTGACCGTTTATTAATGAGAGCAGTTCTGGGACCTTTCAATAGACTCTCCTGCAGTTTACTATTAGCACATTAATATTGTTATTCCCTGTTGCATTTTGCCTACTCCTACCTTGCCGCGTCTCAGGAGGCGTCTTGTCGGGCCTAGGGAGGGGATTCTCTAACCTAAAAAACCCCCATGTGCACTCCACACGTACTCCGCTACCCTTGTAGCCGCTTCCGGCGTGTAGTGCACGCCTGACCTATTCAGGGGGATCCTACATTTCTCCACCCGATAGCGGAGGTCGAGAAATTTGCACCCCAGATCTCCGCAGAATCGTCTGAGCCTTTGGTTTAAGCCTTCCACTCGCCTCCAAACCAGAGGACCGCGATCGGTTCTGGGAACGATACTACAAATAGTTAGCTCTGATTCCACCCCTCGAGCGAGGCTTTCCGCCTTCACCAATTCCGCCAACCGCCTGTACGAACTGAGGATGACCTCTGAACCCAGACGGCAGGAGTCATTGGTGCCGACATGAGCAACAATTTGCAGATTTGTAACGGAACAGTGAAACTAGTGCATAGTACAGTGACTGTAAATTAATTTAGGTTCGACCGGTGGATGGATGTATGACAATGATGAAGATCATGTTTCTCTTTTTAATCCAAACAACATTGTTGTTAAGGAATACTGACATCAGAAACGACACGCTCAAAGCAATCATGTGTGGTGTTAAAATACACTAGCAGTATTTGAAAGTGTCACACCACCAGACACCCGTCCCACATTCATCAAACTTGGAGGAGATGTTCATCACATGAGGGATATTAAATTAATAAATTTACGTTTTATTCGGATCTCATGTCTGTGATCAGTGCCGGTATGAACTATGATCCCCACAACGCGAATACACTCTTGGGTTCGTTGTAGCGTGGAAGTAAAAAGTCTTAGAATCATGAGGAATTTCTTGCCATCCCAGAAACACATGCTCTGTCCGCTGATCGAATCCCAGGTATGGTGTACGGGTAACGGCCAGTCAAGAATACCCAAAATTAGTAAAGATATTTGTGGTGTGAACTGCAGCGTGAGGTTTGGCTTTATGCTGTTGGAATATGCAACACAGTCTTTCGGAGACGTTGAGAGCCACGTAGCGAAGTCTCTGTAGCTGCACAGCTCAGTGCCACGACAGAAAGAGAAAGGGAGAGGGTAAAATAAGAGTGAAATTGCGTTTCTAACCACATGTTCGGACTGCTTACGCAATAACGAGTTCAATGGTAGGAGGCTATTAAGTCCCCCAGTAGCTACTGCTGATTTTAAGAAAGTTCCAATGTTAACTGCACTTTAGTGTAAGGAAACACGTATTGCAATTTTTGAAACACAGTTACTTACTTGGCCGCTGGCGTCAGCTTCTAGACGGCATCTTAACGAAAGTGGAAACTGATCCTGAGTTTGGTTTTAGAGACGACTGGTGAATCATTTGTCGATTTTTATACATCCCTTTTTTATTTCCAGTTCTTGTAATGCAGTAGACATAATAACACAAACATTTTGATAACGTGTAAGATCATAGCATTCGTTCAAAAACATACTGTGTTATTGTTCGTCACTCTTCGCACTTCATGGCGAGGAGTCTCGTGAAGTCAACCTAAGCACAGACGAATTACTTTCTAAGAACTGGTGTCGTATTTCGAGCCGGTTCACAGTATATACGACTCTTATAATGTTCTAGAAACACCAGAGCGTTCGACGATTCGAAGTGGTGGTGTTTAAACTTCCGCTTTACATATTTAACACGTATCAAAATTGGTGGATGTTTTTCATACATGGATATGCTTTAAAAATATTAAGCAAATAAAAAATAGTTAGGGAAGAGAGCAAATTAATTAAATTTCTTTAAAAAATGCAGCTATTATGCCGCGTGGTAAGTTCAGCATGATGCAAATTAGTAAATTAAATAGATATAAGCTTTGTATCTCATAGATGATGTTACACTGATTTTATAAAACAAAATTGAAAACAACGCGGTATATGCGACCAACTTTAAGGAAGTCAGGTTGCAAAACGTTGTCTAAATATCCAGACATATAGATAATATTCTTCTCAGGTATGCAGCCGGATCATAACGTCCTCATGACACAATATTTCCGCGGTCCAACTGGCCGCCATCTTCAGGTGACAGTGCTGGTGCACGATCTCTCCGGAACAGTTCCGGCGAGATCGTGCACCAGCACTGTCACCTGAAGATGGCGGCCAGTTGGACCGCGGAAATATTGTGTCATGAGGACGTTATGATCCGGCTGCATACCCGAGAAGAATATTATCAATTATTACACCGCGAAAGCCTTCGTAGCCACATCCAGACATATAAATGACAGACACTGTGCGTCCGAAAATTGCTACAACCAAGACTGAAAATAAGGAGATGTAAGTATCCGTAATCTGAAGAAGTTAGGTAAGATCTTAATTTATTAGAAGGTACGAGGCTGTTAACTCTTTACTGAAAAAGAAGTTCAATGTAATCTACTTAGTTATCCATTAAAGGTAATTTTTCCAAGTCAACTGAAGCCATCGACAACTTGCCTAACCGTAAGTATAGGACTATCGAATGGGGCGGTGGAGCAATTTTAGTGATCACATATCATTTAATTCTTAAAATATGCAAGGTGGCTTAAAATTATAGGAGTTCTAGTGGCCGTTAGTTCAAATTCTAGCCGAGCAAGGTCCTGCTCTCGTAGGGAGGGGGCAGTGCGCAGGGACCCGCGGTGACAAAACTGGTGAGTGATGCCCCTCGACCTTGGTTCGTTGTAGTGCTTGGCAGGCTTTGCTTCGTCACCAGCAACAGTGCGGTCGTTGTCGCCGTCTTCGCGATACATGTGTTTGCTTCCGCTACCTTGGAAGGAACCACATACTGTTACGTTCAGTTTTAACCAAGACGTTCACAATAGAATGCTCATAGCACTTGCCTCCTCGGTTAAGTTGAAAACACGTGATTTACACCTTAAGGAATTACCTTCGTGGTATCTATACTGCAAGAACGGTAATCTTCGCCGCACTAGTGTCGTCTGTGTGCTCGCTTGTCTGGCCGTGGTTCACTAAGTTTGCTTGTGATTCGAACCCTGAACATTCATCTGCATCAGTACTGTCTCTAGGGACCGGACCAGTTACCATAACTATGTCTGTTGTGTTTTGTGTGTATTCATGGTCTTTTGGCTTGGATAACAGCAAGCCTGCTATTCACCTATATTGTCCAAATTTGTGAATTTGTAAATTCCCACTTTTTTATTTCTATTTTATTTTTTTAACGAAAGTATATCCGGTTTTACATGAGCTGTTTGACTGCTGCCGGTTGTTAGTCTCCTGCTGTTTCCTACATGAGTCAATTAATTCTAACAGACAATCGAGATCCCTGCTGCATGAAAAGAAGCAGTAGACTATCAGGTGATTTAAATATGGTGGTAGGGAAGGTAGTAAGTGGCAGAATACATTGCTTTCACAATATCTTAGAATCTAACAGATGAAACACCTTGGACATGGCACATACTGCCTCTCTTACTCGCAGATGAAAGTGACAAAGTTAACTTAACAAAAGTATGCTACGCATGAATATGAGATTTTCTCGCGAAAGACACTGTATAAATGCGATGGCACGACGTGGTTAGCAACCTAAGACACATCAGTATATATTTCAACTCTTTTAGAATACTGAATCTATATTGTTGTAGACGTTTCTATCATCGTCTGTTATATTCCTTCGATATATCAGCCCTGTTGAAGCATGGTCTCTGTTCGAAGGTCGTTGACTGTAAAATACTACTGTAATTTCCACGTAAAAACTGGAAAGAATTTGTCAACCGGACTTCGTAAAAAAAAAGAGCTGCAGGCTCGACTCGTGAAAAATGAAACACTTCAACGACACGAAGCGATGAGCAATCGGTGGTTTTCTATCCAAACAATGGGATCGCAGTTTTCCGATACATCTATCGGAAACAGATAAATTCATTAAAAAAATTCAATATGATATGTCAAAAGGTTCGCTGCAATAACTGGCCGACACCGATATTTATGAATGAAAGTATTATTGTTTTATAAAAACTCACAATGCGGAATTTACCTCCCAGTACTGCGAAGCCTAAAACAGAAGCAAGTCATTAGAGGAGGAAATCTCTGCTTCCTTCAAAAATCGTTTGATTCTATTTAAAAAAAAAAAAAAAATTTCTTACTGACATGCCTTTTTACGTTTCATATACAGTCTCTGAATTTTCATTAACATTTGTTAATTAATCATAGACAATACCCATTATTCGTATTATAATAATCATTAATACACTGAAATTTCTTCGCTTATCAAAAAGACTTATTATATGATACATTTTCTGGCGAGCATTCAGGCATCGTTCAACAATTACCAAATCATTTCTGTTGTCACTTCCACTTCCTTCTCACGCCACGATTTGGAGCGTTGTGTGTCTGGAGAATCGCTACTTCTTGTGACCATTTACAAGGTCGTCAACAGACACACTGGCGTAGACCTGACTTTCACTGACACAAGCCTGACTCATCCCCGGGAACCACAGAAAGTAATTCACCGTCCTACTCGACTCTGTGTCTACACCCTGCGACTGACTGAAGTCAATGGCGTTGTGTGATCCATAAACGACGCATGACGATTCGAGATTTCAATCCTGCTTCCCTTTCTCTCCTTCCAAAGATTCTGGCTGGCACTCTTCCTGTAACCTCTGTCTGTGCTTTTAGTTGCTGCCAACCGTCTATTTGTCATAGCCAGTCTAACGTTACTACATTCTTCTCGTGGTGTAGCCCTTCTAGAAGGACCCGCGCCTACTGTTCTTGCCACACTATTGTCTTGAACCCAACTCGTCACCATTCACACTGTCATCATTCCAGCACAGCCAACAGTCTGTGGGATCTGTAGGTACGGTGTTTCCTCGTACATCATGCCAATACTCCGACCTTCTTGAAATTCCGAAAGCTGTGCGCTAGTCCTCTTGAATGAAGTGTTGCGATCTCCAACTGAATAGTTTCAGTGATGTTGGATACACCCAGTAACCCTTGTGTACTCCGACCATTCTTCATTTGTATGAATAGCCGTTTTTTGATACTGAATATAAGCTCGCATAAGGATCAAATTTTGCTCAGCATATCCCTCAAGCATAAAAATATTGGTGTATCAAGTTGGTAAAGTTCGGTCAAGCCGTGTGCATGGTTGAACTCGTTCCACTCCCATCAGTTTATTCGAGCGAGAATCGCGTGTCTAAGAGGAAATTCAAGTAAAGAAATGGTTTTAAGAGGCCCCTGTCGTGAGCGAATGTCTTATGGTTGACGGCACTAACGTAGGTACAATTTTCCCAAACAGCATTTGTTCAAATCAAACCAGATGTGAAACAAGCATAATTTGCCATATTTTCTCCACAGTGTTTTACTTATATGACAGTACCATTGTTATCACAACAGAAATTCCAAAAAAGGTGTCAGATCTAAAAAAATTGGCATTTAAAAAATTTTAATATTTTTCAAATATTTTATTTGATTGCCATAATTCTAGTACGTATCTGTACGAAGTTTCACTGACAGCGATGTATTATTTTCAGAGAAAATTGGATCTAGACTTAAAACTTTCATACATTCGGGAAAATGCATTTCGATTTTTTGGTATAATCTTTTCAACCTACATTCAAAATTAAATCTCGCCACGTCCATAGCCATCATCGTTGCGGGTTTCTGTATCCTCCACCTTACGTTGGAGTCCCTCTTCTGAATTCTGTCCCCTTTTGTCGCTTGTGGGGCACCCTTCTCAGCTTCCAGCACCTTGGTCGGTTCACACAAGCGCACATTTTTCATGTACACCCCGGTTCTGCTCCCATGTCACTGAAAATTTACAGCATGCTGGCCGACCCATCATTGAAACACAACACTGCATCCATGACGCCAGTTTTTATGGGTTTGCGGCCCACAAATACAGTTTTACACAAGCGTTCCTGCGATTCTGAGTTCTCCCGTGGATGCATTTAGCAAGCAAGTTTCTGCCAGCTATGTCTCTATACATAATTTTATAACATCAGCTATTGACACTGATAAGGGAGGGTTGTGACTGTGTTCAACGCCAATTAACTAGCTCCCTGATACTTACACCATGACTCGGGGGCCTTTGGACAGAGAGAGTGACAAGGGTGCCAAACTTGTTCCTCCTGTTCAACGTCCTTATTATGCCCATATTTACGATCCGCATGGGTACAATATTACTACAATGACAACAAACTACTTCCTGATATCATGTATTATTTAAGTCACTACAACAAGTAAAATGAAAACGGAACGCTGAACTGATGTTCATCTAAAAATTTTTGGAACATTATTCCAGAAAAAACAGCGATCTATTAATATTGTAACTTATACAGGGTGTTTCAAAAATGACCGGTATATTTGAAAGGGCAATAAAAACTAAACGAGCAGCGATGGAAATACACCGTTTGTTGCAATATGCTTGGGAAAACAGTACATTTTCAAGCAGACAAACTTTCGAAATTACAGTAGTTACAATTTTCAACAACAGATGGCGCTGCGGTCTGGGAAACTCTATAGTGCGATATTTTCCACATATCCACCATGCGTAGCAATAATATGGCCTAGTCTCTGAATGAAATTACCCGAAACCTTTGACAACGTGTCTGGCGGAATGGCTTCACATGCAGATGAGATGTACTGCTTCAGCTGTTCAATTGTTTCTGGATTCTGGCGGTGCACTTGGTCTTTCAAGTGTCCCCACAGAAAGAAGTCACAGGGGTTCATGTCTGGCGAATAGGGAGGCCAATCCACGCCGCCTCCTGTGTGTTTCGGATAGCCCAAAGCGATCACACGATCATCGAAATATTCATTCAGGAAATTAAAGACGTCGGCCGTGCGATGTGGCCGGGCACCATCTTGCATAAACCACGAGGTGTTCGCAGTGTCGTCTAAGGCAGTTTGTATCGCCACAAATTCACGAAGAATGTCCAGATAGCGTGATGCAGTAATCGTTTCGGATCTGAAAAATGGGCCAATGATTCCTTTGGAAGAAATGGCGGCCCAGACCAGTACTTTTTGAGGATGCAGGGACGATGGGACTGCAACATGGGGCTTTTCGGTTCCCCATATGCGCCAGTTCTGTTTATTGACGAAGCCGTCCAGGTAAAAATAAGCTTCGTCAGTAAACCAAATGCTTCCCACATGCATATCGCCGTCATCAATCCTGTGCACTATATCGTTAGCGAATGTCTCTCGTGCAGCAATGGTAGCGGCGCTGAGGGGTGGCCGCGTTTGAATTTTGTCATGGGTAGAGGTGTAAACTCTGGCGCATGAGACGATACGTGGACATTGGCGTCATTTGGACCGCAGCTGCAACACGGCGAACGGAAACCCGAGGCCGCTGTTGGATCACCTGCTGCACTAGCTGCGCGTTGCCCTCTGTGGTTGCCGTACGCGGTCGCCCTACCTTTCCAGCACATTCATCCGTCACGTTCCCAGTCCGTTGAAATTTTTCAAACAGATCCTTTATTGTATCGCTTTTCGGTCCTTTGGTTACATTAAACGTCCGTTGAAAACTTCGTCTTGTTGCAACAACACTGTGTTCTAGGCGGTGGAATTCCAACACCAGAAAAGTCCTCTGTTCTAAGGAATAAACCATGTTGTCTACAGCACACTTGCACGTTGTGAACAGCACACGCTTACAGCAGAAAGACGACGTACAGAATGGCGCACCCACAGACTGCGTTGTCTTCTATATCTTTCACATCACTTGCAGCGCCATCTGTTGTTGAAAATTGTAACTACTGTAATTTCGAATGTTTGTCCGCCTGAAAATGTACTGTTGTCCCAAGCATATTGCAACAAACGGTGTATTTCTATCGCTGCTCGTTTAGTTTTTATTGCCGTTTCAAATATACCGGTCATTTTTGAAACACCCTATACCAACCAGTTTAGATCTTGTAAGGACCATCTTCAGATCTTGACGTCGAACAGGTCCAGCTGTGCAAGGGTGGAGAACATCGCTCACTGTTTACGGCATTGCAGAGCCTGTGTTATTCAGAATTACGATGCAATGTTTCTTCAGAATCACGATATGTGTCCAAAGGAACTTTGAAACCTATTCGTGAATAACACAGGCACTGAAATATCGCATTTATCCGCCGAAACCGGGCAAGCGACTTACAAGTAAAATGTCTCCGTTGTACGCGGGAATATACATAATGAATGTACGAGTTCAGGATGTACACACATGGTTGACGACCGCGAGTCATGCTCTGATAGCCAGTCATGCTCGGATAGCCAAATTGTATGGCGACCGCTCCCGACAAGCGGGAAATCGAGGTTAGAGTCCCGGTCTTGCACAAATTTTAATTGCCATCGTTACATTATGCAACTGATGGTTTCCATAATTGCAACTCTGTTTCCGACAAGTGTTCCCCTAATTGAGCCCTTAATATTTTTATTGCCTGCGCTACTTTGCGTTATCCAGCTACAGCGGATATAACCGCAAGCCCACTAAAACTGTTCATATATCACGACTTTACGGCGCATTTCGGCGATGACAGCAAACGGCCACAGTAAATCGTACCATTAAACTTGTCTGCATAAACTGAGAGAGGTAATTTTTATAGCCGGCCGCGGTGGTCAAGCGGTTCTAGGCGCTTCAGTCCGGAACCGCGCGACTGCTGCGGTCGCAGGCTCGAATCCTGCCTCGGGCATGGATGTGTGTGATGTCCTTAGGTTGGTTAGGTTTAAGTAGTTCTAAGTTCTAGGGGACTGATGACTTAAGAAGTTAAGTCCCATAGTGCTCAGAGCCATTTGAACCTTATGCGACAAGTTTCATGATATACTGACGGAAAGGTCATCGTTCGTGGTAACTGACAGGAAGTAAGTTAGTGATACTGAAGTTATACCAGGGGCTTCAGCACAAGCTCTCTGCTGTTCTTAACCTACGTAGACGATTTAAACTGCATTCTGATTGTTTGCAGATGATGCTGTCGTTTACCATATAGTAAAGACAGCAGAACGGCAAAACGAATTGCAAGATGATTTAGACAATATATCTACATGGTGAGAAAGTGGCAGTTGACAGTTGGCCCTAAACAATAAAAAGTGAGAGATACTTTTAGTGAGTACTGAAAAAATTCCGTTAAAATTCCGTTACGCGATAAATCAAATAAATCTTTAGGCTGTCAGTTCAGCTAAATAGCTAGTGGCTACTGTTACGAACAACTTAAAGTGAAACGATCATGCAGAAAATGTTGGGAGGGGGGGAGAGCAAGGGGGGAGTGGAAGGCGGTCCAATTATTACGTTTCATTTTCAGAGTATTTTGAAGGTGTAACAAATCTACTAGAGAGACTGCCTACACTACACTTTTCCGTTCTCGTATGGAGTACTGTTGCGTGTTGTGGAGTCCTTACCATGCAGGATTTATGGACTATATCGAAAAAGTTCAAAGGAGGGCAAATCGTTTTGTTTTATGGCAATATTTGGCAGAATTTTCTGGGATATGAAACGCAGGTTGGTATGGGAGCCATTAAAACTAAGTACGCATATCGTTGTATCGAGATATTTTGCGCTACGAAATTTGAATCACCATCATTTTGCTCCGAATTCGAAAATATTTTATTGACTTCCAGCTACACTGATAGAAATAACTGTCGTAAAAAAAAGAGAAGTTAGGACTTTCCTGGAAAGCCCCACATATCAATTTTTTCCACGTAGTATTTGAAATATGAACGGTAGACAAATTGACTGAAAGTTGATCTATGAAATACCTAAGTATGAATTACAGAATAATCATATAAAATAATACAGCAGAGGTTCTCATAGCTATGTTTAGCTCTGTTAAAACATTGGCGGTGCGAGACCACAATCGCTACATAGAGCTATTCACTAACATTTCATCACCGTATAGCATCTTCCGAGACCAAACACAGGCGACTGCATGCGTAACTGATAACGGCATTATGTACTGTATACGCGTCACCACCCTTCTCATGTCATGAATGGATGTTATTGCCTCTGATAGGTCACACATCGTTTGGACTGCAAATAATCGACGGTCATAATTTCTCTCTTTGTGTAAAGTCGACATCCATACTTAATTTTATTTAACTCCCTTTTTCCTACTGTTAAAAATGATCGCATTGTTCATAAATTTCTGTAGCCTCTGTCCACAAACGTCCGTTATAATGCATCTTTTTGGCTTAACCACTGGTCTCTCAAAATTTTATCTCACGGTCTCTTCGGTTTCGAAATCGCCGACTTTCCAGTTTTCTTCACATCAAGAGTTCCTATTGTCTTATTACTCCATTATTTGTCTGCCTAACCTGCGCTGATAATTTGGGTTAATGGTGACTAGATTCTAGCGTGTGTGTTCAATATCGAACCATTACCTATGGGGCTGTGACATGATTAGTGAAGTAACATTCGTGCATTTGCAGGTATTAGAAAACATTCAACTTCGATTATTCTGTGTCCTTAATCTACTTGTCTACTATACACTGAACCATATGTCGAAGACGTATTTGACAGGGTCCATCTGCATTTATTTATGTATTCTTGTGCTCTGTTGTCATGTCACAGCACTACTATGCTTCCTCCAATATTCACTAATTCCCTTTTTGAGTGTATCATTAGATGTTTAACAAAGAAACTTGTAGACTTATTTTATATAGCTGTTACACCAGTTTCAAACAGTATGACAGTAGATATGATTTGCTTAGTATCTATTACGTTTGTAACACTTTCATTCCGATGTGCTCTTTGACCGTTTATTATTGTATATATACTTGCTTCTATCTTTATACAAATTTATATGTACACGATGTATTATTAATTTGTTTATTTCACTGTATAATCAATTATGTATATTATGTAAATATCACTGAGTAATCGCTGAGGGAATGATAGGTAAACGTTAGGTTTTTGTCAACGAATAAGTATCGTTGGAGTAGCGGCGTCTCTGGACGCGAGAGGATGTTACGTCAGAGCACGCGCTACTCAGAGAGAAACTCTGATGTGAGACTTGGTGAAGTACGGACCCATGGATGGCGTGCACTGTACTGGAGGAGTGAGTGATTAGCGGCACGTGGCAAGTGATGAGCGTGGGCGGTGGAAATATTGGCTGTCGCAACATCAAGAACCGCCACGCCAATATCGTTGCCAATAACTCCCGTGCTCACTAATTGGTATGGAAAGGAGACAGCAGCAGTATCGTCGTCAGGAACTTCGTCACGGCGAGAATGGACTGAAGTAAGATTGCTGCATCACAGCTTATTGTCAACTTGTTTTGTAACGGCGTTACACAGCTCTGTGGTGTTTTACGAGTGAATAATTACCATAGTTTAATCAAAACTGTTTACCCGTGATTCTCCTCAAATCATTCACCAAGTAGGTTCCTGTCCTGTCCTATTGTTACAATAATCTGAGAACCGTTTATGAAAAATGAACATTGCAGTGCCAGTTAATTTTGCTTATGAACTAAATGATTCAATTAGATGAAAGATTTGAGCTTAAAGCATTCAGTAATTTCAGTCTCACTAACTTTAAATTTGAACTTTAATCTGAGGCGATCTAATTTTTGCAAATAGTAAATCAACTAATCAAATTAAAATGATTCCTGGCGCTATGAACAAAAGCACTAACTAGAATTAATGAGTGAGTGCAAATATCAGTGATGATTGTAATTTGTTGCTTGTAAAGTTCTGGTTCACATTTTGACTTGCACACGTGCTAAAGTATAATAATTGCCTTTTGATACAGTAATTATCAATTTCTACTTCCCTGTCCAGAAGTCAATAGAGTTTCTTTAAATTATTTTTTTGCCATTTTCCAAAATTCATATGAAAATTGTAGACGTTATCGTGAGGTAGCGCCATTGTCACTTACAACAGTAAGTAACGATTAATCTAAGTGTTATCTCGCATGTTTTCAAAATTACAGCTCTATTAGTTAATGATATTTCGAGTGCAAACTATTTTCTTTCTCGCTTTATTACGTAAATGATTCAGTTGTTTTTGCTTGCGTGCGTGCAGCCCTTTGTTGCCGCGTGTGTTCGAGTAATTCTTCACATTGACTGTGCGGCTAATTAATTCACCTACCGAACAGAAATTTTGCCAAATTGGGCTGGCCACCGTATTTGTTTTAGCTATAATTATCTCAGTAACTCTTATTATTCTGTTGCGATCCACGTGGTACACCTTCTCGTTGGCACAGTACGTGAATGATAGCACAAACCTTTCGAACAACCATACTAAATTTTACGGTAATTAAGTAGGCGGAATAAGTTGTCCTAGAAGGCATCTTGTTGTTAACCTCGCCCTCTTTTATCGACTTTATATTGAATCTTCGGAACGATAGCCTTTTCGAAATTTTGTTCCAATTGTTTAGGCACATGCTTACACGGTCATATATTTCTAACATTGTCGATAGAAGAGAAGGGGGACGTTACACGTTCTGTTACAATCTCCAAAATCCATCTAAAATTCACCAAACTGATTAAAAAACTTTCTAAAGGTCATAAAAGTGGTCATGAAATCCGTCTAAAACCCATAAAAGTGGTTTTAACGATACTTATTTGCTTTAAAAATATCTGAAATTACATTTATAAACACTGTTTATATTGAATACAGCCACTGTTGCTCTTGTGGTTGTTAACAGCCTGCAGTGGGCTGCCTCCTTCTGTGCCCACCAGCTGACTGCTACACTGGGTCATGTTGTTGTTGTTGTTGTTGTTGTTGTTTTCAGTCCGAAGATTGGTTTGTTGTACTTGTCCATGCTAGTCTATCCTATGCACACAACCGAAATCCATTTGTATCTGTTTACTGCATTAATCCCATGCTTCCTCGCCGATTTTCACCCCCTCCCCTCCCGCCGCACGGGCGCACACACACACACACACACACACACACACACACACACACACACACACACACACTCTCCCGTTGCCAAACTGAACATCCATTCATGCCTCAGGATCTCTACCAACTGATTCCCTCTTTTCGTCAAATTATGAGATAATTTTTTTCTCCAATTCTACTAGTACCTCCCTAGTTATTCGATCTAACCAGCTAATATTCAGCTGTCCTTGATAGACCACATTTAAAAAGTTTCTCTTCGCTTTTTTCTGAACATTTTATTGTCCATCTTTCACTTGCATACAAAGCTAGATTCCAGACAAATACCCCCAGAGAGCACTTCCTAACACTTAAACTAATATTAGATATTAACAACTTTCTGTTTCCCACAAATGCTTTTCTTGCTACTGCCATGTTGCATTTTATATTCTTTCTCCATCGGCTTTCGTCAGATACTTTATGTGGTATGTGATGTTCTCCCAGAACATTTCTAACTGGTAGAATTCTCCGGTGTCCACCCAGCGCACGTAGTAAGTGCTGTACGATATTTCGCCAGACAGACTCGTTGCCGTCTCCAGTTGGTCCCTGATAACTGCTGCTCTGCTCGTGTTGGGGTCCTATTTATGTTGGCCGACACTGTTGGTAGTGGCAATGGTGGGGCGTGGTGACACCCAGCTGCGAACTGCAGTCTCCAATCGACGCCGTATCGCCGTCGGGTGCCGACCTCACTGTACGTAAACGCTTTGCTTTTTCTCGTCTCAGTGCAGGGTTCCACGCCTGACTCAGCTGCAGGCCGCAACCTTTGTTAGACAGACCGTCTTGGACCATAGTTTCAGTGCCCTCTTGAATCAAGCAATCCCAAAGGGAAGAAGATTGTTTAAGTACCTTAGTTTTGTTGTAATCTATAGTATGCCCACTTTTCATACCATGTTCAGCCATGGCTAATACGGTACCCTAGAGTAATTCATTGTGGCGTCTATGTTTACATTGTCTCCTCGCTACTTGGCGAACAATTTCTTCATTGTTTGCCTTTCAGAATAGGCAGCTGATTTGATGGACCCCTGTTTTGCGAAAGTCTAGATCAACTTCTACAGAACGTAATGGTATCAAGGATGCGCGAAATACACGTTAGATACTGTCTTTCTTCAAGGTTCTGCTTAATTTTCTGGAGGTATTGCCGAACAACAGGTGGCACGCCAGTGATTTGTACTCACCTATTTTTTCCTCCTGTTTTCTTGGTACAACCTATGTAAACGCATGTCTTACCTACCTGCCGCTACACCTACCTCTTTTTTATGTTGTCCCTAGGTGCTTCAACTCAATTTAATGGGTGTCTTGGCTGCAGGTGGGTCGCACCCTGCGAATGAGTGTACGTGGAAGTCATTCCTTATGGGAATCGACTACTAGAGGCATGTAGATACGGAGCAGTGCGTGTAGGCTTTCTGTACACATTGTGCCCCGGCTTGCCAACTGGTTCCCGCTTCACCAGGAAGTCAAGAAACGAGAAGACACCCTTCTGTTCCAGCACCATGTTAAACTGTATGTTGAGGTGAAGCGAGTTGGGACGATGGAGAAATTCACCTAAACTGTCCCATCCATGGGGCCAAACGACTAACTTGCCAACCACGTAATGGTGGAAACGGGTTGGTTTTAAGTGATCTTCCTCCTCGAAATCCTCCACGAACGAATTCGCCACAACCGGGAACAGAGGACACTATATGGCGAAGCCGTCCGTCTCTTCATAATAATTTTCGTCCAACACGAGGTAAGTTGAGGTGAGCACAAACTCGAAGAGTCTCTTGAGGTTTGTCTAGAATTTTCCACTCATCAGTTCCACGGAATCCTTTAATGGTACCCTAACAGAGATGGACACTACGTCAAAACTCGTCAACAGGTCACGATCATTGAGACGTAGTTTTTCTGGATTCTGTAAGAAGTGAATGAAATAACGGATACGGTGGTGGCGGTTCCTCACAGATGGGCTCAGGAGAGCAAGGAGGTGTTTGGCCAAGCATTATATGGTGCTGCTCCTATAATGCAGACTATGGTCTGCAGCATGATGCCTTCTTTATGGACTTTTGTGTGGTCATACAGTCGTGGTTGAACAGCAGCTCTTGGTCCAAGATTCTTGATAGTTTTGGCATCGAAGGCACTGCAAAGAAGTTCAGCAGTTTTTCCCTGGAGGCTACTTGTCGGATGTCATTCTATCTTCCTCTATGCTACGTTATCTAGAATTTCATAATTATTTGTTCGTGTTCTGCATGCATAGCAACACAGTAGTGTTCTCTTCGCCATCGCACAGGAAGACCAAATCTGGATCGTCACTTAACTAGCGAATGGTTGCTTTTTCCATCTTTTAAACAGCGCTCTTCGGGGGTGCTGCCCTGGTGAGCGCGCGTCATGTTTCGCTGTGTATTTCATTGTCTTCGTTAGCTAATAGTGCATAGGTAGCCTGTTCCACGCTGCTTGTGATGACCACAATCGCTGCTGGTGTTGGAGTCGGGGCAAAGTTTAGGTCTTTCCTGAGCACTAATATTTGTGTATTGTTGATGGTTATTGATGTAAGGTTGATCACAGTTCGCTTAGATCTTTCTCTTGTGGTTTTGCCTCACGATAGAATATGTTCGTACTTAGACGTCTGTTTAGATGATGATATTCTGCGTACGCTAAGACAGCGTCAGCCTTCTTTCATGAACAGGGGGAGAGCGCTGACGGTATCTTGTCATGGATATCCAATAAGTTTTTAAACTTTTATTCACCCACAAATTTTACAATGAGACTTGAGATATCAGAATAACACAATAGCAATACGTTACTAAAAGTTAACAAAGACACAGACGTCTAATTTCGTACAAATGTACTTAATTCCGAAACTCATACCACGTCACGTATTCAGATCTCATCACGATTTGCTGCATACAGTACGCATGAATCTTTTCGTCTGTCATCAGAATCATGATGGCACTCCTTGCTCCTCCATTAGTCGTTTTGTGTTCCCTTTTGCCAAACTGATAATCGCTATCAGTCCACTGAATGAATGAAATGGGAACATTTGGTTAATATATGGCAACTCAGAACAACGGTGGCCACAGCTTAGAGGTTATAATTTACGACGTTGGTAAATGGGTACCAGGTAAAGTAATTTATGATGATGGAATCCTCGTTTACTGATACCATTCGCAGAATGTTGCGAAAAGATATACCACCACACTGTCGCTACAAAAGAGCCTGTTGGGAAAGTGATGGAGAAACCTTAATAGCAACTCGTTCATACCAAAGAATGGCCACACCTAAAGTCAGCAGTGATTCAGGAAATTGCTGGAAGTCCCCGTAATAGGTACTGCGATTGAACGTGTACAAATCTTCCACTGATTCTCTCTTGGATCGACACGGTTTTGAAACTGAAGACAGAAGACACAAAGCAGATGTATTTACTATAGCAAAGTCAAGTGCAAATTCGAGACGATTCATTCCAATATTTCTGTTTCCTCTTCCAGAATTCTCAACTAAAGAGAACTGGTGATATGTCGCCACCTTGCCGTACAACTGTGTTTATTTAAAAGGGCTGAATATTTCTCCACAAATTTTACTTTAGATACTGTATGTGTAAGTATTTCACCAGTCAGATTTCCTAGTTTCACCTTCGCGCCACATTGTCGGATTATTTTACTTATAGTATTCCTGTCAACCGAATGAAAGGACTTTTTGAAACTAACAAATATTAACTACAATATTTTTGAATGAAAACTCCATTTATAGATGAGTTTAAATTTATAGATAACTTTACTACCAATTTTGACCACTGAACACTCTCACAAGTGAGATATATTGATATTAGCTCACCTCGTATTGAAATTAAATTTAAAAAAATGGCTCTACGCACTATGGGACTTAACATCTGAGATCATCAGTCCCCTGGACTTAGAACTACTTAAACCTAACTAACCTAAGTACATCACACAGCCATTCCCGAGGCAGGATTCGAACCTGCGACCGTAGCGGCAGCGCGGTTCCAGACTGAAGCGCCTATAACCGCTCGGACACAGCGCCCGGCGAAATAAAATTAAAACTACTTAAAGCAAACAAGGTGGAATTTCAATTTACACCGAATAGGTCGCAGAATTCCTTAGATCATGTTTGTTGTAAATCTGTTGTGCAGACAATAGTCCCGCCTCAGGCGAAATGGAGGAAATGACTGCTTTTCACAAAAAGTGTAATAGATCAGAAGCTCAGAACTGCAGAGCAAAATTGATGACTTTACGTCAGCAGCAGCATCCTACAGCATGTTGTGAGCTCAAATATTATGGTGTTGCTGGCTGAAGACAACCATCTTTTAAAGACTTAGAACCTGTTCTCTTCATACATGAATTTTTGCAATCAGTAGATTCTAGCGAACAGGTGGATGTCGTTTTCCTCTATTTCCTAATGATATCTACAGTGTACCAAATTTTTGACTACAGGTCAAGAAATACGGAGGATGTTTTGGAACATGTGATGGATTTTACATCTGTCCAAAAGAGGCGTATGTGACACAGCACGAGAACAGAGCCACTGGGACAGTGGGCCCGGGCAGGCAAATGCGTGTGTCTAGTACAGTTCTTCATGTGATGTGCTAGCACTCGCGTCGGTTTGCTTATTGGATGTGGTCGTTGCGTTGCACCAGGCCGTTCTTGTCTCGTATTTGGTTTCATTCAGTGTTCTGCTCTCGATGTTCTTGGCGTTGCTTATGGATTACCCGATCATTTCGAGAGTGGCAGAAAAATTGGTTCGATTAGTATATGACTAATATAATCCAGTACGTTACACTGGACAGCGAATGTGCTATGTAAATGAAAGTAACGTCGGCTTTTGCCGATGCAAGCGATAAAGGCATCAAAAGTTCTCAGAGATTATAAATGATGGTCGTTGGACTATAGGAAGGAAATACATAAAGACTTGAACTGAATTCCCACTTGACGTAGTGAATGGCTCTGTTTAAATGCGCACAAAAGAAAGATAATGCCTGTAACAAAATTACATAAACTGACACTATCTGTTTACAAGATTAATTGTGAATACCTTGAAAACATCGTATCGTTTATCTGTTTAGCAATAATACTAAGAAGCGGTATGAAATCACTATTGGAGAAGGAGGACGGAAAACCACTTTCTTCCGAAGGATTCTGGAGAAGGAAAATGCATTTGTAGAGAAAGTATCATACAAGACGCTAGTACGGGCAATTCTGGAGAATTCCTCCAGTTATTTGGGAGTCCAAATCAACTATCCATGACAAGAGGTATCGATCTAATTGAGAGTCGAACTGCTAGAATCGAAAGTGGGATGTAGAGCCCACCGGAAAGTGTAACAGACACGCTCGAGGAATTTAAATGGAATCCTTGCCAGAACTACGAGGTAGTTCTCTCAAAATATCGTTGGGTAAATTCACAGAACGTCTGTTTGAGAAGAAGAGGGGTCGACCACTGTGCTACCACTATTGTAAATCTCGCGTAGGAAGCACGAAAATAATATGAGAGAGAGAGATTAGGATGCTAACGGAGGCAGCGAAGGAGGCCCCGATTTCAAAATTAAATATGTCGAAAACCAAGATCGATAGACCAATACAACAAACCGTATCTTTCTTGTGAAAGCCGTAAGAATTTTATACAGAAGCTATATAGGCATGTCGAAATAGTTGGAAAAGCTGCTAACAGATAGCGCTGTAATCGCAATATATATATATAGTGTCTATAAATAGTGCGACGCTTCTAACGGGATGATTTCTACCGATGAAACGTGAAAAAGGTTAGCGTACCGAAGAAAGACATTGAAATAATTTATTTCATTGAAGTAACTCCCTCTTTTTTTCTTTTTACTGCAATACTACAACTTATAAGCAATTCTTCGGGAGCAGGCACAGTTTTCAAACACGATTTCATGTTTCAAAAGGACGTGTTGCGAAAACCATTCTCAAGCTCTTCACCAAATTCCAATGGACAGGCAGCGTAGCTGACGATCTGGCTGGAAATGTTGTCCCCATACAAATTGTGATTACACCTGAAAATGTCATTGCGGTTTCAGGAATTACTGAGCAAAATCCAAGGAAATCCGTCCGAAGCGTTGCAACAGAGACTATTTAACAACGTTCCAGCAGTTAGGAAATACTGACAGAGCCGACATGTGTTTCCATTCAAAATCTGTTCTGTACGACTTGGGACTGACTTTGCGAATCAGATTCTGCAGAGATTGATAATGCAGGATTTGATGTTGGATGGATCTGTGAGACAGACGAAGCACACTCACACAGGGACAGAGTCGTGACTAAACAAAACTGACGATTATGGGGTTCGGAAAATCCCCGTTTATGTGAAGCTAAACCACTGTACTCCCGCTACAGTTAGCGCTGGAGAATCAACCAGGCTCCGTGTGGTTCATGTGAGATGCGGCCAAACCATATCGCACCGAACAGGTGTTCGCTTTCTTGATGAATACTTCAGTATTACAAATTTACTGACGCACCGATACTGCCAACCTGACTCCTTGTCTGCTTTTTGTGCGGCACGTTTAAAGACAGGCAGTGCCTACTGGAATCATTCCTCCACGCTGGACGAGTTGGAATCTGCATCTCAACCCATTTTCGTTGACACGCAACATTTGACTACACGATGTGATGGCAAATATCGTTGTTCGTTTGCACCCCTCCGAGCTGCGAGTGGTGGACATTTAGAAAAGGCTGTGATGTGATTGCAATGACTGCTTGCAGCTACTTACGGCTTTCACAATTAACATACCTTTTGTTGCACTCATCTACGTATCTTAGTTTTCGAGGTATTTAGCTAGACACTCTCTATGCACTGTCATTTTCCCCTCGCCCAGTACTAGTATATGGCAGAAATCGCTATATTGGTGCGATGCATCCTTCGCAGATGCAAAGTACAATGTTTTGCGGGGTGCATAGCATGTGCAGCGGTTCGTTTTCCTATCATTCAGCCACGAAAGTGACTGGGTTATGGAACACCGCTACCAAATTAATTTGTGCAGTATTCGCGTTATTGCAATTCACACATATAACCTCAACGTCTAGTTCGCGATAAACACTAATATGAAATTGTCTAGGATGATACTGAGCCCAATACAAAATATAGTGAGAAGTAAACACTGTCCAGAAACATTATGTACCAATATCGCCGAGCGATGATTGCTGCGGTGGCTGCTGTCCTTGCGGGCTGTTTGCTGTAGACTGCTGATTACAGACTGGCAGCTACTCTCTTCAGACTGCTGACAGCATTCGAACTCCGCAGAAAACTCTCACAGACTGGATATGAACTCCCAATAACTCGCTGGGGAGCGAGTTAAATAGCCGCACGGACTGATAATGGGTAGCCACACGATTGGGTGTGGTCACTGAGCGACAGCACCCGTCCTGCTCATTGGTTCCCCAGGTAGAGTGATGTCATCACTCTGCACATGACGAGGTATGCAAAGTAGTCCTGCCGTCAATGGCGGACTCACCGGAGAACCGCCGAACCACTCGCTGCGCGGGTTTCGCCTTGACGTAGGCCGTGCTCTCACGCTACTGTGATAGAAGGGCTGTCTACCCGACAGGGGTAGTGGCATTCCACACACTGATATAATTATGTATGGCAGATGCAGGCAAACTGAGTGAGCACCACTCATTTGATTCTCTGGCAGAAAATACCGTTCTGAGTGTTTTGCTTATTTTTTTCTTTGCATGTGTCTGTTACGGGTGTTTCTTGTTTCATGACTGCATATAGAACTGTTAGTATAATAATAGCAAAGCCCTTTACGTATATCTAACAGATGAGAATAAATATTACCTCACTTTTGTATATGTATGGCGGCTAATATTGAAAATATAACTTTTTCTTAAGGTAAGTAATGGATTAGTAGATTGGATTAGTAGTTCGGCTTTAGAAGGCGGTGAAAGTGCTATATTCTCTTTTCTCTATGAGGTACTCGATGGGTTAAGCAAAAGGTTTCGATCGCTAAGCATATTTTTTGATTTAACTAAGGCGTTTGATTGTGTTGATCACAAAATATTGCTCCAGAAGTTGGAGTAGTTAACAATTGGTTCACCTCTTACTTTACCAACAGAGAGCAAAAGGTCTTTACTCCCAATGTTCAGAATGGCTGTGATGTGGGGTCTGAGTGGGGTACCGTCAAGTGGGTTCTGCCCCCATGTATGATATGCCCTCTAGTATCACAGGTAACTCTAAAACATTTATTTCTGCTGATGGCACTAGATTGGTAGTAAAGGATGTTGTGTGCAACATTGGTTCGGTTTCAAATAGTGCAGTTCATGACCTAAGTTCGTGGTTTGTAGAAAATAAACTAAATCACAGTAAGACTCAGTTTTTACAGTTTCTAACGCACATTGCAACAAGACCTGACGTTTTAATTTCGCAGAATGGGCATTTTGTTAGTGAAAGTTAACAGTTCAAATTTCTAGGTGTTCAGATAGATAGTAAACTGTGATGGAAAGCCCACGTTCAATATCTTGTTCATAGACTTAATGCTGCCATTTTTACTATTCGAACTGTATCTGAAGTTACTGATCATTCGACAGTACAATTAGTCTACTTTGCTTATTTCCATTCGCTTATGTCGTATGGTATTATATTCTGGGGTAACTCTTCCCATTCTAAAAGTATATTTTTGGCTCAGAAATGGGCGGTTCGGGAAATAAGTGGTGTAAATTCACGAACCTCTCGTCGATCCCTGTTCACGAGCCTGGGTATTTTGACATTGACTTCTCAATAAATATATATATATATATTCCTTACTGTCATTTTTTGTTAACAAAATTAGTTTATTCCCAAGAATAAGCAGCTTTCACTCAGCTAATACTCGGCAGAAATCAAACCTGCCTTTGTGCAGAAAGGTGTGCAGTAAGTATACTGCTGCATCCATTTTCAATAAGCAACCACTCGAATTCAACAATCTTAGCAGTAATGCACGACCTTTCAAATCGAAATTGAAGAATTTGCTCATGGGTCGCTCCTTCTATTCTGTCGAGGAGTTCCTTGAAAAAGTAAACTGATTCTTGTTGTTTTGTTGACTGCGTTTACTTAAAGTTATGTATTGACTTTTTTCGGCTTCATAAACATTTTATGTTTACCTATTATTACTTTTATGTTGTAATTTCATGTACTGACACGTTCCATGACCTTGGAGATTTGCTCCTTAATTTGGTCCTACGGAACTTGACGTGTAAATAAAAATAAAATAAATATACTGTAATGGTGCAGTTAGTGTACCCGACTCTATGGTTATTACAATAAGTCCGATTATTGCTTTTAGTTGCCATTGTAATGGCCCTTTTCTTAAATTTGAATAGCGTATCCATACTCTGTGCACTTAAGCACCTCAAAGATGGTGTCACATGCATCCTCAAGGACTGCCGTACAATCTGTGTGCTCTGACATCCTGAAGTTACCTACCGGTGCCTTCTCTGATTCCATGCCACGTGGCTCAGAAGCACTTGGCGGATTAACATGAAACTGAATTCTCTAACACAGGTCGTTTCAGTCACGTCGTAGCTTTCTAGATGCTACAATTTTCGTAGAAGTCAATGTAGCAAGGTGCGCTTCGATGAGATTTTTTTACAGTCTATTCCATGTCAATTGCGTCAGAAGACCGTAGTCATGATACTGGGAGTGGAGCCATGATCAGTTTGGCAATCCCAGTCTAAAATAATGTAAATTTTTTCATGTATGAGGTACTTTTTACCAAAAACTATAGGGAATAAAAATCTGTAAGAAAATATGGCTTGTAGGTTACACATGTCTTCTCACTTCAACGGTAGGATTTCTAAAAATAGTGATTATTTTTAAGATAATAATTATTTTTGTAAAATGTAGACATCAAAATAAGAAACGGTCTACATTTGTCTTCGTGCGTAAGGCTCTAACTCTCTTGAGATTTATAAAATAGGAAAACCCCTTTGTTGAAATATGCACAATACTCTATTTAGTGTATCCCGTAATTCTCGACAAATTGTGGCTAGTAGAAGTAAAGAAAAAGTACACTTTTACCTAAAAAAATACGGCTCACGAGAAACAGCCATTTCAGTTGTCAGTGCATTCCATCTCCATAATATAAGTTGTCTAGATCCTTACCAACTCATATTGCAATATCCTTTTTCCTCCTCGTCTACGTTGGACTTCCCTTATTTCGAGGCCTCTAATAGCTTTATCTGATGCCCTGACTCTTTCTTTATCTAAAATTAACATTTTTCCACTGTGAAGCGATCAACAGTTTGTAGCAGTCTTTTCAGGACTTCGCACCTTGCAACACCTTCACTGTACCAAAGACATTGGATGCAATGTAATAATTCAGACAAACAAAAATGGCTCTGAGGACTATGCGACTTAACTTCTGGCGTCATCAGTCGCCTAGAACTTAGAACTAATTAAACCTAACTAACCTAAGGACATCACACACATCCATGCCCGAGGCAGGATTCGAACCTGCGACCGTAGCGGTCGCTCGGCTACAGACTGTAGCTCCTAGAACCTTCAGACAAACAATGTCTTGTGAGTTCTGGCCTAGATTACGCTACTGATGTACTCGTTAGGATTCTGAGTGCGGCTATGAAGACATTTCTTCAATAGGCTTACATCTGTCGAATCTCTGAAAGTTTTTTCAAGACCTCCACAACGGATCAAGTTATGACTGATTTTTGGATAAATTTCTCACCATGTTTCTGTGTCTGTTGTGTTCGTACCATGGATCACTTCCTGGAGGGTGCCGATCATGAATGGGTTTAACGTCTGTTACAGAAAGGTTAAACAAAACTGCACATACAGCTTTTCTCATATCTTCTACACTACTATCGTCTCGCTTGGTGGCTATGCCACAATAATTTAGGAGTTTATCTATGATAGATTCCACGACTCTGTTCTTAGCATCCAATCCTCTGCCATCGTCCAATTTCTTTCTCTTGAATGCAGTTTTCACTCGTCGCAGCCTCGTACCCATTCGTTTTGGTGCATAATTTATGCTCTCCAGTTGAGTGACAGTGGCATTTCCTCCACATGAGTTCTCTTCCTCAACTGCATTGAAAGCTGTTGAATCCCCATAACCTAAATAACTGACAAATATTTCCCTCTTCAACCGTTTTCAGATTCTTCGAAAATGGTCACGCCCCGACGATGTTATGTTTAAATGAAATAGTAAACCAGAAATAAGGCAATAATATATGGGTATTACATATCATTGGAAAGGGGAAATTCCGTATATTAAGATCAACGAAAAAAATTGTAAACGTCAAGATTTCAACTG
This sequence comes from Schistocerca piceifrons, assembly GCF_021461385.2. Taxonomy (NCBI): domain Eukaryota; kingdom Metazoa; phylum Arthropoda; class Insecta; order Orthoptera; family Acrididae; genus Schistocerca; species Schistocerca piceifrons. The sequence continues at coordinate 507,404,527 of NC_060144.1, forward strand.
GTGTGTTGTCACTTAATATACCTGTGCGTAGAGAGCTCGTGAGTGTTTCGGGCGTCATTCAGTGCGAGAAAAGATGAGAGCTCTTAGGTCACGGTGAGTACTTCTGCAGTGTAGCGACGTTGCGTGCCGGCGTCCATGCGCGACTATGCAACATTTCTCCTTACGTTCTCCGGAAACGACTCAGCGCATCAGCGACGTAACGGCGGCTTTTTTTAGCGCAGACGGCACTCGCCACGGTACACGTTATCCTCGAATGAGAATTTAAATTTTAAAGGCGTTCGTTCTTTCCTGTCTTCAGCCAACTGCGAGCACGTCAGCCAGGCGTCCACCAACGCACACTGCTCGGGCACCGCAGTCGCGATTTGCGGTTAAGACTGCTGCACCCGTCTCTGCAGATGGACATTTTTTTATGCTGCGTTTCTGTCATGTCGTCAATATTCATGCACTGCGGCTGTCGGTTTCGTGTGCGGTCCACAGGTAAAAAGACTTAAAGCTGGAGTAGTTTGTAAGTATTCAGTAATGTGTTTGAAACAGAAGGATTGTCGTGTCAGACATATATTTTTGAAATTCGTCTGGCTCACGACCACTGATAGATGTATCACCGAATGTGCATTGTGTGGAACAACAAGCGAAATTTGAGGCTGAATTGAGGATATCTCGGTAAGGAGGAGGTTAATCTTCGAGAGTGTTCGACAACTGTAGAAGCAACTTCAGACGTGCTCCAGGGAAGTGTCTAGGGACCCATGTTGTTCGTGTTGTATGTTAATGACCTGACAGAAAGCACGAGGAACGTTCAACAAATAATGCAACACATTTATTTTCTCGGCCAGTTTAGGTTAAAAAAATTCTGAATTTGTTGTGGAACGTCGTGGAGTATTCTCGCTTCATTCCCTATAGTTTTATGGAGTTCTGAAATCTGTCACCGCTGAAAGTAGCCTTGAAAATGGCGGCTGTAACGGAGGTGCTTTCCAAGCAAAGAGCTGTCACTGAGTTTCTTTCAACGAAAAACCAGAGCATCGCAGATATTGACAGGCGACTGCGGAATGTCTGCGGAGACCTAGCAGTGAACGAAAGCATGGGGAGTCGTTGGGCAAGGCGTCTGTCACCTTCACATCGAGGTGGCGCAAACCAGTCCGATTTCCCGCATATAGGGAGGCCGCACGCAGCTGTGCCTCCTGCAATGAAGAAACGTGCGGACACTCTCTTTAGAGATGATCGATAGATCACAATCAAACAGTTCGTTACAGAACTGGACGTCTCCAATGGTAGTGCTGACACACTCGTCCACCAGGTGAGGTACTAAAAGGTGCGTGCACGCTGATTTCCTCGCCAGCTAACGGAAGGCCGTAAAGAGCAACAAAGGACCATCTGTGCGGAATTACTTGCGCGTTATGAGGCTGATCGTAACAATGTTTTATATAACATCGTCACAAGCGATGAAACATGGCTTCATCACTTTGAACCAGGAACAAAGCGGCAGTCCACGATGAGACGCCGCGGCACCTCTCCTCAAAGCCGCATCATCAGCCTTGTCGATGCCGATGATCTTCTGGCACTCTGAGGGGTTAATCTGCCTGATGTCCGCGCTCATAATGCAACGATCAACTCTGAAGTGTATTATGCCATCCTTAGGAAACTTCAATATGTTCGTTGCCACAAAAATGCAAACAAACTTCTCCTTCTAGGCACCTCCTACGTGTACGAGGCTGAATAGTGGTGTAACTATACGTGCGGCTTTAATACACAACTCTGAACCTTGTAAACAGATCTCTTGCGCTGTTTATATGGTACTTACAAACCTGCATAACTATTCAGTTCTCTATCCTCTATTTTTGAAACAGTTCTCACAGAAGTATTAATTTAGATATATACACTACTGGCCATTAAAATTGCTACACCACGAAGATGACGTGCTACAGACGTGAAATTTAACCGACAGGAAGAAGATGCTGTGATATGCAAGCGATTATCTTTACAGAGCATCCATACAAGGTTGGCGCCGGTGGCGACACCTGCAGCGTACTGACATGAGGAAAGTTTCCAACCGGTTTCTCATACACAAACAGCAGTTGACCGGCGTTGCCTGGTGAAACGTTGTTGTGATGCCTCGTGTAAGGAGGGGAAACGGGGACCAACACGTTTCCGACTTTGATAAAGGTCGGATTGTAGCCTATCGCAGGCATCTTATCCGCATGGCTGTAACGGATCGTGCAGCCACGTCTCGATCCCTGAGTCAACAGATGGGGACGTTTGCAAGACAACAACCATCTGCACGAACAGTTCGACGACGTTTGCTGCAGCATGGACTATCAGCTCGGAGAGCATGGCTGCGGTTACCTTTGACGCTGCATCACAGACAGGAACCCCTGCGATGGTGTACTCAACGACGAATCTGGGTGCACGAATGGCAAAACGTTATTTTTTCGGATGAATCCAGGTTCTGTTCACAGCATCATGATGGACGCATGCGTGTTTGGCGACATCGCGGTGGGCGCTCATCGGAAGCGTGTATTAGTCATCGCCATACTGGTCTATCACCTGGCGTGACTGTATGGGGTGCCATTGGTTACACGTCTCGGTCACCTATTGTTCGCACTGACGGCACTTTGAACAGTGGACGTTACATTTGAGATGTGTTACGGTCCGTGGCTCTACCCTTCATTCGATCCCAGCGAAACCTTACATTTCAGCAGGATAATGCACGACCGGATGCTGCAGGTCCTGTACGGGCCTTTCTGTATACATAAAATGTTTGACTGCTGACCTGACCAGCACATTCTCCAGATCTCTCACCAATTGAAAACGTCAGGTCAATGGTGGCCGAGCAACTGGCTCGTCACAATACGCCAGTCACTACTGTTGATGAACCGTGGTATCGTGTTGAAGCTGCATGGGCAGCTGTACCTGTACACGCCATCCAAGCCCTCTTAACGCCCAGGCGTATCAAGGCCGTTATTACGGCCAGAGGTGATTGTTCTGGGTACACATTTATCAGGATCTATGCACCCAAATTGTGTGAAAATGTAATCAGATGTCAGTTCTAGTCTAATATATTTGTCCAATGAATACCCGTTTATCATCTGCATTTCTTCTTGGTGTAGCAATTTTAATGGCCAGTAGCGGAGTTATCAATCTGGGCTAAATTGGGAATATACAGAATTTGTGACAACGGCGAATTATCACTTCTTATTGTGTTAACAATAGTATTTTTATAGTATATTTATCAGTGGGTATCCTGTGTTCCGTGTTTGTCTTGTTATTCGTTATCTGTAAATCTTATTTAACAGTTCTTTATTAATTCCATGTTACATCACCACAGTGTACGACTTAAATAATGTTTGCCACATGAATTGTCAAAATCAATTGTAAAACGACAATTTCCTGTGATTAGGTGGCTGTAAAAGTAAGTAAATAAAAATAAACAAACTTCTCCTTCTCCATGACAACGCAAGGCCTTAGTCAAGTCTGCGCGTCCGAGAGGACCTCACAAAACTTCTATGGAAGGTTCTTCCTCGTGCACCCTACAGCCCGTATCTTACGCCTTGCGACTTGCCTCTACATGTACAGGGTGTTTCAAAAATGACCGGTATATTTGAAACGGCAATAAAAACTAAACGAGCAGCGATAGAAATACACCGTTTGTTGCAATATGCTTGGGACAACAGTACATTTTCAGGCGGACAAACTTTCGAAATTACAGTAGTTACAATTTTCAACAACAGATGGCGCTGCAAGTGATGTGAAAGATATAGAAGACAACGCAGTCTGTGGGTGCGCCATTCTGTACGTCGTCTTTCTGCTGTAAGCGTGTGCTGTTCACAACGTGCAAGTGTGCTGTAGACAACATGGTTTATTCCTTAGAACAGAGGATTTTTCTGGTGTTGGAATTCCACCACCTAGAACACAATGTTGTTGCAACAAGACGAAGTTTTCAACGGAGGTTTAATGTAACCAAAGGACTGAAAAGCGATACAATAAAGGATCTGTTTGAAAAATTTCAACGGACTGGGAACGTGATGGATGAACGTGCTGGAAAGGTAGGGCGACCGCGTACGGCAACCACAGAGGGCAACGCGCAGCTAGTGCAGCAGGTGATCCAACAGCGGCCTCGGGTTTCCTTTCGCCGTGTTGCAGCTGCGGTCCAAATGACGCCAACGTCCACGTATCGTCTCATGCGCCAGAGTTTACACCTCTATCCATGACAAAATTCAAACGCGGTAACCCCTCAGCGCCGCTACCATTGCTGCACGAGAGACATTCGCTAACGATATAGTGCACAGGATTGATGACGGCGATATGCATGTGGGCAGCATTTGGTTTACTGACGAAGCTTATTTTTACCTGGACGGCTTCGTCAATAAACAGAACTGGCGCATATGGGGAACCGAAAAGCCCCATGTTGCAGTCCCATCGTCCCTGCATCCTCAAAAAGTACTGGTCTGGGCCGCCATTTCTTCCAAAGTAATCATTGGCCCATTTTTCAGATCCGAAACGATTACTGCATCACGCTATCTGGACATTCTTCGTGAATTTGTGGCGGTACAAACTGCCTTAGACGACACTGCGAACACCTCGTGGTTTATGCAAGATGGTGCCTGGCCACATCGCACGGCCGACGTCTTTAATTTCCTGAATGAATATTTCGATGATCGTGTGATTGCTTTGGGCTATCCGAAACATACAGGAGGCGGCGTGGATTGGCCTCCCTATTCGCCAGACATGAACCCCTGTGACTTCTTTCTGTGGGGACACTTGAAAGACCAGGTGTACCGCCAGAATCCAGAAACAATTGAACAGCTGAAGCAGTACATCTCATCTGCATGTGAAGCCATTCCGCCAGACACGTTGTCAAAGGTTTCGGGTAATTTCATTCGGAAAATACGCCATATTATTGCTACGCATAGTGGATATGTGGAAAATATCGTACTATAGTTTTTCCCAGACCGCAGCGCCATCTGTTGTTGAAAATTGTAACTACTGTAATTTCGAAAGTTTCTCTGCCTGAAAATGTACTGTTGTCCCAAGCATATTGCAAGAAACTGTGTATTTCTATCGCTGCTCGTTTAGTTTTTATTGCCGTTTCAAATATACCGGTCATTTTTGAAACACTCTGTACATCCATATAGAGACTCCGGAATCCACTGTACGTTGTGTGGCGGAGAGTACGCTGCACCGCCGGCGGCGGTGGTGTAGCGGTTCAGGCACTCAGTCCGGACCCGCGCGACTACTACGGTCACAGGTTCGAATCCTGCCTCGGGCCTGGATGTGTGTAATGTCCGTAGGTTAGTTAGGTTTGAGTAGTTCTAAGTTCTAGGGGACTGATGACCTCAGATGTTAAGTCCCATAGTGCTCAGAGCCATTTGAAGTACGCTGCACCACTAGTAGTCATTTCCTTTCCTGTTCCAGTCGCAAATATACCGACGGAAAACGACTACCTACATCCATCCGTATGACCCCTAATTTCTCGTATCTTAACTTTGTAGTCCTTATGCGCAATGTCTGTTGGCGGCAATAGAATTGTTCGGCAGTCAGCTTCAAATGCTGTTCTCGGAAAGAACGTCGCCGTCCCTTCAGGGATTTCCATTTTAGTTTCCGAAGCATCTCCGTAACACTTACTTATTGTTCGAACCTACCGGTAGCAACCCTAGAAACCTTTGAATTGCTTCGATGCCTTCCTTCAGTCCGTCTTGGTTAGAATCCCAAACACTCGAGCAGTACACGGGAATAGGTCGCACCAAACTCCTATATGCGGTCTCCTTTCCTAAAATTCTCCCAATAAACCGACGTCGACCATTCGCCTTGCCTTCCACAGTTCTCACGTGCTCGTTCCATCTCATGTCGCTTTTCAGCGTTACGCTCAGATATTTAAACGACTTGACACTGTCAAGCAGGACACTGCTAATGCTGTATCCTACTCATCAGCGTTAACAGACATTTTTCCAAATTTATGGCTAGCTGGCATTCATCGCACAATTTGCAATTTTGTCTAAGTCATCTTGTATTTTCCTACAGTCACTCAACTTCGACGCCTTACTGTACACATCGGCATTATCGGCAAACAACCGCAGACTACTGCCCACCGTCTCCGCAAATCATTTATGTATATGGAGAACAACAGCGGTCCTACCACAGTTTACTGGGGCACTCCTAACGGTGCCCTTGTCTCTGATAAAACAGTCGCCGTTGAGGACATATTGGGTACTATTATTTAAGAAGCCTTCGAGCCACTCAGTTTCTGTGAACTTATTCCATATGCTCGTGCCTTCATTAACAGACTGCAATGGGTCACCGTGTCAAATGCTTTCGGGAAATCTATAAATACGGAATCCGCCTGTGTCCGTTCGTCCTTAGTTCGCAGTATATCATGTGAGAAAAGAGCAAGCTGAGTCTTGCACGAACGATGCTTATAAAACCATGCTGATTCGTGGACATAAGCTTCTTTGTCTCAAGAAAGTTTATTATATTCGAACTTGGAATACGTTTATGGGTTCTGCAAGAAAAAGAAGATAGGGATATTGGTCTGTAATTTTGCGGGTACGTTGTTTTACCTTTATTATATGCAGGAGTCACCTGCGGGTTTTCCAGTCGCATGAGAGTTTGTGCTGGGCAAGAGATTCACGATAAATGCAAGCTAGGTAAGGAGCCAATGACGGAGAGTACTCTTTGTAAAATCTAACTGGGATTCTATCCGGACTTGCTGATTTATTTACTTCCAAATCTTTCAATTGTTTCCCTACGCCAGCGATGGTTATTACTATCGTCCACACGGGAGTCTGTCTGATGGTCAAATGACGGTTTGTTTGAACGATTCTCCTGTGTAAACGATTTCTTGAATGTAAAATTTACAATTCGGCTTCCGTTTTGCTATCTTCAACTGTCACATCAGACTGGCCAACAGGGGACTGAATGGAAGCCTTAGACCCGCTTAGCGAGTTTACGTGAGACCAGAATTTCCTAGAGTTCTCTGGAAAATCTTTTGCTAAGGTGTGACGGTGGTAGTTGTTGAACGCTTCGAGCATAAATCTTTTCACAGGGGCCGAACGGCACAATAACCCTGGGTTCGATGTGGGGCGGCGGAGAGGTGGGTGGACTGCTGTGGCCTGTAGTGGGGTTGTGAACTACTGAGGGCTGTGGCGGGGCGAAGCCTCTCCATCGTTTCTAGGTCCCCGGATTAATACACAGTACAAAATGTGGCGTAAGAGCGTCACATTCAACGGAGATTGTCTAGAAAAATCGAGTTTTGTAGCCAACGGAGCAGATAGTCACACAGCGTACTAAAGCCCTGAATAAATTTAATCTCCTTTCAGAAACAAAATATGATGCATTATTAATTGAACGGCACTTGTATTAATTGTGGTGCCACCGCCAGACTCCACACTTGCTAGGTGGTAGCCTTTAAATCGGCCGCGGTCCATTAGTATACGCCGGACCCGCGTGTCGCCACTGTCAGTGATAGCAGACCGAGCGCCACCACACGGCAGGTCTAGAGAGACTTACTAGCACTCGCCCCAGTTGTACAGCCGACGTTGCTAGGAAAAGTTCACTGAGAATTACGCTCTCATTTGCCGAGACGATAGTTAGCATAGCCTTCAGCTAAGTCAATTGCTACGACCTAGCAAGGCGCCATTTATCCTTTGCTATGTATCTAATGAAGCATGTACATCAACAAGACCAATGTTCACCAATTGTGGATTAAAGTTAAGTATTCCAGCAGCTACGTACTTTTCTTTATAGCATTCATTACGTATACTGTTTCAGACCTCACGCCAGCCTGCTTGAGTTTAAGCGCGTGCCTTTCGGTTACCCGTCACTGTGGATTGGCTGTCTTGCCAGTCCACAACATTAATAGTAAGCCCACGCTTTTTGCAGATGATCAGTTATGTATTAGAAGGTATTAAGAGAAGAAGATGATCCACAAAGGTCCAGTCAGATTATGTAGGGTTTCAAAGTGAAGCAAAGGCTGGAAACATGCTTTAAATATTCGGAAATGTGCACTGTTCAGAACACGGAAACCTAGTATCCTATGCCTACAATTGAAATGAGTCTGATTAGGAACCGCTCAACTCATACGGGTGGCAAGGTGCAACAATTCGTAAGGATTCGGAACATAACGGTCACGTAGGCTCAATCATAGGTAACTCAGGTGGCGGACTTCGGCTCATTTCTCGGATACTAGGAAAATTCAATTATTCTAGAATCGAGATTAACTACGAGACACTCTTGCGACACTTCCTACAGTTTTGCACAAGTATGTGCGACCCATACGAAATGAAACTAACAGTGGATGTTGAATGTATCCATAGAAGAACAGCACGAAGGGTCACAGATGTGTGTGACCCGTGGCAGAGGACCACGGATATGATGAAAGAACTGAACTAACAGAAGCCTGAAGATAGATGTAAACGATCTCAAGAACGCCTCCTTATAAGGTTTCTAGCACCAGTGTTAAGTGAGGAATGTAGGCGTATACAGAGTGTCCATAAAAAGCCAGTATCTTTCCAGGAAGTCATAACTTGTAAGCTATTAGAGACAGACCATCATGGACTATTGCAGAATCAGGTCTATATTTTATACCAGAACTTCAATATGCGTCACACAGCTGGTATTCGAGTTCTGCATCGCAGCATGAACAGTGCCGACTGCGTGATTGATTCGTGTCCTAAGGGTAGCGATGATATTGAATGGTGGTGTGGACACGCGATCCTTGACGCAACCCCACAGAAAGAAGTGTTATTTCGCGACATCGGGAGAGGGCGGGGAACATGTGACAGGACCATCGCGACCCATTCACCACTTAGGAAATGTCATTCAGCATATGCTGCACGTTCAAACTTCAGTGGGGAGTGCATCATCGTGCTCGAAGCTCTTCGATCTGTGGTAGAAGGAACTGTTCGAGCGCTTCTAGGCCGTTCACAGAGCCTGCCTCTTTAAAATGTTTGAACCGATTCATTGTACTTGTTTACGGTGGTGCTCCGCTCCCGTACTGGTTTCGATAATTCCGCACTACCGTTTTCACAGATTTGGGTACTGCATACAAGATGACGCTTCGCGTCTTCTGCTATCCTGTCTTCATTTTCAGACTGCAGAAAAGGGCCATACGAATAAAAAGTAGACGAGCTCATTGTAAAGATCGTTTCGAAAAACTGGGGACTTCAACTGTACGGTGTGAATACATTTACCAAATAGTTGTACACATAAAAGAGAGTCATTTCTAATTACTACGCAGACAGCTCTGTTCATAACAATGGAACAAACTCTAGAATGAACTTAAATTTACTGAGAAAGAATAAACATACTTTTAAACAAAAATTTCTACTAAAGAACAAAAATGAACAACGAATTACCAAAGGAGGTTAAAGAAATTTCTAAAACAAACTTACAGAAAAAGGCAGTTAAAAAGTACCAGTTAATCCAAACATTCTATATACTGGTGGAGTACTTAGAGTATACAGAATAGAGGTTTGGCGAAAAAAGGCGCCACAAATAATAATAACGGTAATAAAACCTCTACCGTTTCAGATAACTCTTTCGCACTTTAAAATTTTGCTCGTATCTGTTCTTCAGCAACGATGAATGTAAATGAAGCTTTATTAAACTGTTTCAAGTTAATAATAAAATTCCACGTTCATTTGAGCTGTGTCCTCTTTTTTAGTGTTGCAATTCAATTTTAAATTTCTCTTCCTCCTCCCTGCCACCCACATTCCTCCATTTCTCTAGCTGAAAATTACGTGGCGATTGAAAGTTTTCACTTTAACCGTTTGCTATCCACGTGTGTTTTCGCGCAGGTATGCCACGTACCGAAGTGTCCTATTTCGTGCACTGTGATGACTTTGTCAGTCGCCGCATGGCACCAGCCACAAACAGCCCGTTTCTGTGCCTTTTAATGCCATGTCCATTTTAGTGTGAAGACTTTTACACTTATCCCAGCTCCAATTGGAATCTTTTTATGGATTTCAATTGCTTTTACTGACGGTCACATTTATCACATTTTTCGTGTTATTTCATATGAGCTTCTTTGCTCTGAAATTTGCCGTCACGAATACCTGATTTTAGGTGTAAGTAATTTTTGTTAATTATATGTTTATGGGTTTTGTACATCCTTTACACCTTGATAATTCTTTTTAACTATGATGTAAAAAAGTAGGTGCACGCACTTACGAAGACAGTTTTACAATTGTTGAAACCACAGTCAGGTTTCGTTAGTAAATCTTCATAGGCCTACGTGAAATTGGTTGGGTAGTTTTCTCGAATCATTCACTTGCACTCTGTATTTTGCCTTCTCTTTTTTATTTTGTGAAAAAAACTTACCCCCACGCCTACGTAGTTTATAATACATTACCTTTGTTCTGAGTTCAACTCCTTACTCTTTAGAGAGGGATACTGACTCAGCCACTCTGGCTAGTAAATGGGAAGCTCCAGTGCACAAAATGGTCCCGACATCAGCTGGTAGTATGTGTTGCGTTATGAAACAATGTATGTATTGTCCTTGTAGTATGCTCATTGACTGGGAGAGAGATATGAATAAACAGCGTTGCATTAGCCTTTTATCGTTATTAAATAAGTTATTTGTATAACGGTACTATACACTAGGGGTAAACCGAAAAGAAATTGCACTATTTTAAACAAAGTGGCATTATATTCGAGAGGTTGGAGGCTCCAGTCTTAATCCAGCCATCCGTAGTTTCCCTAAGTTATTTCACACAAAGGCCAGGATAGTTCCTACTATAAAAGACAGCCGACTAACTACCCCATCCTTGTCATTCTAGACTTATTTTTGTTGTTCTTAAATTGTAGTACAAAGAGATGTCCAAGCCGGCCGCTGTGGCCGAGCGGTTCTAGGTGCTTCAGTCCGGAACCGCACTGCGGCTGCGGTCGCAGGTTCGAATCCTGCCTCGGGCATGGATGTGTATGATGTCCTTAGGTTAGTTAGGTTTAAGTAGGTCTAAGTCAAGGTGACTGATGACCTCAGCTGTCAAGGCCCATAGTGCTTAGAGCCATTTGAAGATGTCCAATGTCCTTGTAAAAGAGACCTACGGATAAATAAAATAACAACAACTACTACTTCTACTACTATTACTACTACTACCACTACTACTACATTTTGATGCAGTCGAAATCGAAAACGAAACAAAGGACAAAGGGAAAAAGTGGAGGGCTGCTAAACGTTTTAACATAAGATAAAACTGTTGCCCCGACCAGTCAGGAATCAGATTCACCCTCGCATTAAGTCCGCCCCCAAAATACACTTGGTGACCGAATTGTCGACGACTTCATCTTAGCCTTCGAAGAAAGATCACAAGTGGTGGTGCTGATTCATGAACGTCGTTTGACAATCAAATTTGATTGATCTTTAATCAGATATTGCCCCTTACCTTCGACCAACCTTGCGCACTGGAAAATTCCTTGATGCTTCAGAAACTATTTACAGTCAACTATCGACATAGTCCTGCCTAAAGAGAGCAATGTGGAGACTGGCTCCTTATTGAATGTAGCGCTTATAAACGGTGTAAGTAGACCTCCCTTATGTTTGATACCATTAATGAACCTACACGGAACATAGACAAAGTATCAGGAAAAGCATAAAGCAAAGGCTGCAGCGCCTCGAGACAGCTTTGCTTCACAGGCATACAAATATCCAGTACGTGCGGACGAATGGTTCAAATGGCTGTGAGCACTATGGGACTTAACATCTGAGGTCATCAGTTCCCTAGACCTTAGAACTACTTTAACCTAACTAACCTAAGGACATCACACACATCCACGCCCGTGGCAGGGTTCAAACCTGCGACCGTAGCGGTAGCCCGGTTCCAGACTGAAGCGGATAGAACTGCTCGGCCACAACGGCTGGCACGTGCGGACGACCGCATATCAACAATGCCGCTCTCAAATCGCGGCTCGACCACCGAAGAGTCGCCAATGTTTCGTGAGTCCAGCGGCAAGGTACAGAGAGTGGTGACAACCAAGAAGGCTAAGTCGAAGTAGTGCTACACTCGGCACACAGTATTGTTTTCCTTACTCATCCGTATTAACTTACCTTTTTCTGCGTTTAGAATAAGGCTCCACTCATTACACCAAATAGAAATTCTCTCCAGGTAATGCAGTATCTTCCTACAATCACTCAACGGCAACATTGTCATATACACTAAAGCGCCACCAGCAAACAGTCGCAGATTGCTGCTCACCTTACATGTCACATGTTCCTGTATGTAGAAAACGAGGGTAGCCCTTTAATGTTTTCCTGGGGCACTTCTTACGCTATCCTTGTCTCTGAAGAAAACTCGGCGTCCATGACAACGACCTGTTGTATTGTTACTTAACAACTGTTGGAGACACTGATATGTCTGGGAACCTAATGGGTATGTTCGGACTTCCGCTGATCGTTTCCAGTGGGCCACCGCGTCAAACGCTAGCAACAGGTCACCGACAGTTTGGTTCACTCATACCAGTGTTTCTCGTTAGACGCAACGATCATCATGTCTGTGGCAATTATAGTATTTAAAAACATTTCATTAAGTTAATCACTAGAAATTGACTTAGAACACAGTAGCTTACGCTCACTGCTCAGGTGGCAGCGCGTTATGGGTGATACCACATTCAAGTAACAGTAGGTATGAGTTGGATTTGTAATGTCTTTTGTAAGATCACTGGTCTCTTTCTTTACTATTTTTATGAAGGTTGCTTTTATCAAAATTTTGTTGTGTTGCGTTCATTATTCTGAGTTTCTTAAATTATTTCTTTATACTTAATATCGTAGTGTAAGACAGTGACTCAAGCAGACAAAGATATAACTGATTGCCTGGGATAACAGGAATCGTCACAGGTGTCTTTGCATCGAAAGAGTGTGGCAACACAGTGCTGGAAAACTTGAAACTGCAGACGCTTCGAGATGAACGCCTGTTATCCTAACAAAGCTTTCTTACAGTGTTTCTACAACCAGTATCATTCAAAGACTGCAGAAATGCACGCCAGGCCCGTAAGTATCGCTGCTGTAGAGCCCGCAAAGTGAGAATGGCTAGTTACAGCGGTCCATACGGAACTGGAAAGGGAAGGAATCATAACGGTGGTGCAGTGCTAAGCACCATCTTCCAGACACTTCACCGTGGAATGAAGGCATGTACGTAGAAGTAGGTCAGTAAAAATTAAATAAATAAAACCAACAAAAGTTTTCAAAACTACTTCACTATCTCAAACGAGATTAGTGTTACCACTAGTGATGCTAAAAACCGACCCTTTAAAACCGATAACGGTATTTTAGTTCAGAATAACCGGTATTTTTCGGTATTTGTTTGATCTCGGTTAAAACAGATTTTTTTTAATTTTTTTTGCTAACAACGGAGTAAATAAACCGAAATATCAATTAGCTGTATCATTACTGCTACAATTTTTCGTTTGTGAATACATTTTTTTAAAAAAAAGGGAGTCACATTTATTTGTAGAATTTGCATTAATTTAAGATATTGCGTTACTGTGGAAAATTAGCAAAGTGATCAATGTTGTTTTAATGACAATGCTGACAGAAACTAATAACAAACACATGGCACGAGTATTGGTACAACATTGCTGAGAAAAAAAGTCCATGCGTAACACCAGAGCTCCATAGCTCTACTCACATAATTTTTTCTGTACTGTCTGTTCTACCTTCTATCATTAAGATATTGTAAATATTGTTTGATTGCATTAATAGCACATAAGTGTTCGCTCTTTCCTTCCTAAAAACTTTGATGTCATGGTTTGATTCTATGCTATGTAGTGTACTTGTCATTTAAATTTTTTGTCACATTTTGAGGGGGACAACACTTAATGTATAAAATTGCAGTATTGTTTAAATAATTTTTATTGAAATGTCAACATGTGCAAATGTTCTGTATCATTTAATATGTTTGGTTACTGTTATGTAAACTGCTGACCTTCACTTAGGGCTCTTAGTTATTTCGTACGTAAAAATTGTTGTGGTTCCCCTCGGGAACGGAACTGTGTAGCGCGCGCAAAATGTGGTTGGCATGAATAGAAAGGTGGAACAAAGAGTTAGTCGTGGACGAACTACCAAACTATGAACTGATCATGTAAAAGTTTTGTATTGTGCTGGTTCCGAGAGAGGCTTTTCCTGACTCTTTCCATCTATCATAGCCACCAAGAAATGACAGAGTCCAGCGATTCTACTTGCAAATCCACCTGTTAACATGCACTCGCCACCACATTAGAACTGAAGAACTATTGTAATGAACAGTGAAGGATCACCTCGTTGGATGTGTTACTGTGCTCAAATATAAGGTAATTTATAACTGAATTTATGTATCTACCTTCATTTTTTCCTTATCATAACACCTCTTAGGTTCCACTCCGTTTGAACTAAAGTGATTACCGAGTGTCCTTTACTGAAAGCATATTAAAATTAATATGGCAATAGAATGTGCTAAATTTAATATTGTTTGTCGAAAGGATCTTACAAATATGTCAATTTTGTGTCTCACTGTAGTAAAAGTTGAAAACTGCAATTGTGGAAAGTTATATACTCATGCTTGCTAAGCACTTGTTTCTCCTGTGTATTGAAAGTGCTTATTAATAGTATAATAGGATCCACAGTTTATCCTTTATGCTCATGCTAGATAACGATTAATAGAAAGACCACTATCTACGAAAACAATAGTTTCTTTACTCAAAAGACAGTGAGAAGTAATCTGTTAGTGAACTCCACTTAACTTTCATTCTAAGTGGAAAGGTGTTTAGTAGTGAGAGACCTAATCTATGCATAATAGTTAATTTTGCTGTGAACGAGATCCATATTTCATGCCAGACAGGAATACGTTTGAAAAAGTAAAATTGAACTTATGTCCAATTTATGATTCTAAAAATCACTGAAACAGTAATATTATTGAGACCATTCATTTTGACTAAGTCCTCAAGGTAATAGTGTGTTTTGTTATCTGTTATATTTATGCAAATAGTTTGTTCTGCTCTAGCTGTCAGCTCCAACTTTAACGTCAATATCTGCTAGTGACCGAGCTCACTGCACTCTCATATGATATAGGTTGTGTTTGTCCGTTAAAGTTACTCATACCTACTTTTTTGAACAAGAATGTTAATCATTCTCGTGCCTAATTAGGCTGGCGACCGTTTTCTTTACTATCATTTGGACACTGTGGATAGGTAAATTATTGTTTGTTACTGTTCAAATATTTACGTAATTCTGACTTTCACTTCCGATAAGCCACCTCCGTTAGGTACGTCGCGGTCAACACAACTAAAATCCTTTCATAGGGTAACACTGCTCTGCTTCTTTATACTATAATTGCTTGAATAAAAATAATTTCATTATACGAACTACCGCCAGCTTTAAGGTTATAGTATAACAGTAGCGGACGATAGTGTTATACATGTTGCTGTGTGCCATGGCGTAAGGTATGTGTGTACACCCAATGTGCAAGTCTACGCCCCACATGGCCTGTACACCAGGTTCTCTATGTCGTCGCCGTACATCCGTTGTATTTCAGAATGGCAGCAACGCTATACTGTAAATATTTTCATGAAGTGACGTAGCAATGAAGCACAATGCTAAATTTGCTTCAAAAGCTTTAAGATTTGCTTGCCATTTCAGTGAAATAATAGAAGATGTAGGAAATAGTAACAGTAATAAATTAAAAACTTAACAACAAAAAATGGTTCAAATGGCTCTGAGCACTATGGGACTTAACATCTATGGGCATCAGTCCCCTAGAACTTAGAACTACTTAAACCTAACTAACCTAAGGACAGCACACAACACCCAGCCATCACGAGGCAGAGAAAATCCCTGACCCCGCCGGGAATCGAACCCGGGAACCCGGGCGTGGGAAGCGAGAACGCTACCGCATGACCACGAGATGCGGGCACTTAACAACAATTCATTGCTAGTATACAATTAAAACAGAAGGTAGCTTATAAGTTGCACGTTTCTACGTAACACACCTTTATCTCCTTGTAGCCCTTTAAAAGGAGGAATTAACACGAAAAACAGAGTTCTTCAGTTTCACTTATCACCCTTTAGCACTGACTTCGTAGTACCCAAATAGCGGTGCTGTCACCTACTACAAACTGATTTTTGAGCAAAGTTTCAAAAAATTACAATCAATAGAAAAATACCGCGGTCTTCTTGTAGTATTCAACCACTCATCATTTTTCGATAAAAGCAGTAAATGGCCGACAGACTGTTTTCTTTTATTTGCCAATTTAAATTAATATTTTTATTCTCTATATCTCGAAACTGAGTCAAAATTTCTCAATCTTTATTCGATTTCTACATTAATGCGGGAAATAATAGTTTATAGAACAAAAATCCGCTTCATTAGATGAAGGAGGTTTTTATTCTATAAATAGGTTCTTGAGTTGTGGATGTTCACCTGATCAAATATTTTGTAGGAAATAATGGAGATAAAAAACCGAAAATCAGTTGTTTCAGAAACCGCTTATTTTGAGCGATATTAACGGTCTGTTTAAACTTGCTCGTAAGAAAACGATATAACCGAAAACCGCTAGTGTCAGCGATAACTGCCATCCATAATTATCACTAAGAAACCTGTGGATATTCCATACGGTTGAATAATGTTGTAACTGCAGGTGAGTAGCAGTTGCTGCTCCGTTACATTTTTCGTTTTTCTTCAACTCCCCTCCCCGCCCCCACCTTCGCCTTCGCCGCGTCTGTTCTGTTTGTCTTCTAAGTATAGCTCGTTAACGAGCTGACGAATGGCGGCTGTCCATCTGCCAGCTTTTAAATTGCCCTCAGCAATCATTCCCTCGCACACACGCCACCCCACTGTGTAAGCAATAACCGTGCCGGGCGGCCGAGCAAACGACCTGCGGGCTGCTTTCAGAGCTACGGTGAGCCGTAAATCTGCCCCGACTGCCCCAGAAACCACGAAGGTGACGCGCTTCATCTTAGGTGCCACTGGGATCGCTATAGCCCCATCACAAGCTTTTCCTCGTGCAGAAATGGAAAACTGTAGACCGTGGGGTCACAAAATAATTTACACACACACACACACACACAATACAAATCGCTAGCTACAATGTAATTCAGATTCTTAAGTCAATATCAGGGAAAAAAGAGTGAAAAATTATCTACAGCTAATACAGAAACTAGACTGCAGATGTAAGAGCTCAAGAGCAATGAAATGAGATACTGGATGTAGAGGGAGTAGGAGTCCATACTGTTAAAGATGGAGTATTAGGAATAGGTTCCCAGATATGTGAATGGCTCGCAAACTTCTGCCTAACAGCACCCAGTGCGTTGTCCTCGACGGCGTTTGTTCAGCAGATAAAAGGTTATCGTCAGGAATACCCCAGAGAAACGTCATAGGATCGTTCTTATTCTCTATTCATATTCATGAATGATCTGAAGGATTGTGAGGTGAGCATTCTACGACTGTTTCCTGATGAAGGTGTACTATACGGGAATGTACCGTTGTTGTATGATTGAAGGAGGATACAGCAAGACTTAGAATTTCTATTTGGTGTGATGAATGGCAGGTTGCACTAAATGTAGAAAAATGTATATTATTACAGATGAGTAGGAAAGATAAAGCCGTCATGTTGGTATGCAGCATTAGTAATGTGCTTCTTGACATAGTAACGTCGATTAATTATACGTTGAGGGATGAATAGGGAAATGCTGACAGTTGAGCTAAACTTAATATGTAAAACATAATCAACATAATGAGAGATGCTTATAATAGTTTCCACAACGAAATTTTGTTTCGAAACCTGGCAAAAAATCAAGAGAGATTCTGGTAGTATGTAAAGTATACTAGCGGCAAGACACAATCAATGCCTTCTCTGCGTGGTAGCAATAGAAATACTACTGACTACAGTGCTGCCAAAGCAGAGTTACTAAACACACCCCTCCCAAATTCCTTCACCAAAGAAGACAAAGTAAACTTAGAAATAGATATCCTCGGAGTAGTGAGGGAACTTAAATTACTTAATAAAAGCAAGTCTTTTGGTTCACACACGGCAACGGCCTTGCTACAGTGATACACCGGTTCCCTTGAGATCACCGAAGTTAAGCGGTGTCGGCCGTGGCCGGAACTTGGTTGGGTGACCATCCGGGCCGTCATGAGCTGTTGCAATTTTTCGTGTTGCACTCAGCCTCGTGATGACAACTGAGGAGCTACTCGACCGAACAGTAGCGGCTTCGGTCAAAGAAAACCATCATAACGACGGGCAGAGCGATGTGCTGACCACAAGGCCCTCCTATTCACAACCTCAGCTGAGGTTGACACGGCAGTTGGATGGTACTGATGGCACATGCCCGAGGGAGGTCGCGAACTCCGGCGGGAGGGGCCGCGGCGATTCCTGTGTGAGTAGGATATGCAGCAGGCAGCTACGGACTTCACGCAGCAGCACAAAGTGTTTTACCACAGGGGTATCGTCAACTTCGTGCGTCCGTTGAATGATAGCCTCAATGCTGACGGAGATTTTGCCTGATTGGCATACGGATTGTCGACTGTACATCCTTCGAGCGGAAAATATTTGATCATCCTTTATATTCTCTCTCTTCCAGGTTTGTCGGACATCACATATCAATTCACGTCGCAAAGAATCTCTATCCAAGTTCTATGTCCTCAGTCGTGCACAAGGATACCTAGTTGTCTGATAATTTTAAATACTATTTTTCTGTTTTGCAGGTTGGATTTTTTGTAGCACGAGAAAGAGCATCTAACAGGCCTACTTCGAGCAGGGATGGCAACTGTTATAAATTTCCAATATATCTGCCGTGTATAGCAGGGCTTAAATTGACGCTGAACGGTGCAGAATACTTATAACCGTTTCCGAGAAAGTCAATCAAATTCTTCTGTCTTAAAAGTGTCTTGTCTAATTACTTCACCAAACTTTTGCGACGCGCCCCATAAACTACTCTCCAGGCACCTGCGTATAATAAAATTTGTAATGTATTTTTCGGATAATATAAGTTCAGCTCCCTCGTAAAAATTCAAACCAGGCAAATCCACAACAATTTTCTGACGAGCTACAATCCTTTAATAATTATTAATTAAGTTAAAATCTTAGTCCACCTGAATAAAAACTGCGCTCAACTCACATTCTATTCACCTGAAGGTACAAAAATTACAAGAAACGTTTCATGAAAAAAAGGGACAGTATGCGATTCTTGCACTTAAGGATGATGGCCTTGGGCGCGTCACGGCTTGGGATCAGATATCCGGCAGCGCGGCCCGTCTTCTGAGGCACCACAAGTTCTTCAGGTGATCAGCCGTAATATCAGACGAGGAAAATACAATTTCTGTAGTCACATAAGACACCTACATGTAACTGAAAACATAATATCAGTAAAAGACACAAAAAAAGAAACAAAAGGAAAAAGAGTCACCACTAAGGAACTATCCCAATGGGGGCCTTATGGCGGGCGACAGTCTACATCTAAGTGATTGCTATTCACAATAAAGTGCCTGGCAGAGGGTTCAATGAACCATTTTCAAGCTGTCTCTCTACCGTTCCACTCTCGAATGGCAAGCGCAGAAAACAAGCACTTAAATTTTTCTGTGTGTGCCCTGATGATCATTTCTCCCTATGTAGTTGGGGGCAACAGAATGTTTTCGCAATCGGAGGAGAAAACAGGTGATTGAAATTTCATGAGAAGATCCCGTGGCAACGAAAAACACCTTTGCTTTAATGATTGCCACTCCAATTCACGTATCACATCTGTGACACTATCTCCCCTATTTCGTGATAATACAAAACGAGCTGTCCTTCTTTATACTTTTTCGATGTCATCCGTCAGTCCCAACTGATGCTGTTCCCACACCACACAGCAATACTCCATAATAGGGCGGACAAGCGTGGGGTAAGCTGTCTCTTTAGTAGACCTGTTGCACCATCTAAGTGTTCTGCCAATGAATCACTCAGTCTTTGGTTTGCTCTACCCACAATATTATCTATGTGATCGTTCCAATTTAGGTTATTTGTAATTGTAATCCCTAAGTATTTAGTTGAATTTACAGCCTTCAGATTTGTGTGATTCGTCGTGTAAAAGAAATTTAGCTGATTTCTTTTAGTACTCATGTGAATAACTTCACACTCTTCTTTATACAGGGTCAATTGCCACTTTAGCCGGCCGCGGTGGTCTAGCGGTTCAGGCGCTCAGTCCGGAACCGCGGACTGCTACGGTCGCAGGTTCGAATCCTGCCTCGGGCATGGATGTGTGTGATGTCCTTAGGTTAGTTAGGTTTAAGTAGTTCTAAGTTCTAGGTGACTGATGACCACAGATGTTAAGTCCCATAGTGCTCAGAGCCATTTGAACCATTTGAATTGCCACTTTTCGCACCATACAGATTTCAAAATCTAAATCGTTTTGCAAGTCGTTTTGATCATCTGAAGACCTTACAAGACGGTAAATGACAGCAATATCTGCAAACAATCTAAGTCGGCTACTCACATTGTCTCCTATATCGTTAATATAGATCAGGAACAATAGAGGGCCTGTAACACTTCCTTGGGGAACGCCGTATATTTCTTCTGTTTTACTCGATGTCTTTCCTTCTATTACTACGAACTGTGACCTTTCTGACAGGATATCACGAATCCAGTCGCACAACTGAGGTGATATTCCATAGGCACACAGTTTGGTTAGAAGACGCTTTTGAGGAACGGTGTCGAAAGCTTTCTGGAAATCTAAAAATATGGACTCAATTTGACATCCCCTGTCGATAGCACTCATTAATTCATGAGTATAAAGAGCTAGTTGTTTCACAAGAACGATATTTTCTGAAACCGTGCAGACTATGTGTCAATAAATCGTTTTCTTCGAGGTACTTCATAATGTTCGAATACAGTATATGATCTAAAAGCCTACTGCAAATGGACGTTAGTGATATAGGACTGTTATTCAGCGGATTATTCCTACTTCCCTTTTTGGGTAATGGTATGACTCGGGCAATTTTCCAGTCTTTAGGTACGGAACTATCTGTGAGGGAGTAGTGTATAATTGCTAGATATGGAGCTATTTTATCAGCATACTCTGAGAGGAACCTGAGTGGTACACATTCTGGACCGGAAGGCTTGCCTTTATTACGGGATTCAGTGAGTCAGACTGGTATCCCGCCGCTGTCTGGTGCCTCTCTAGACACGTCTTCGCCGGTGACCAGGGCTCAGTTCGAAGCGGGACCCATCACTGAAAATTCCACTCCGGCCAATGACACTGTCTGGAGACGCCCCGAACAGCGGTAGGATACCAACTCGATTGTAGCCCGCCGTACGGCCAGACAACCAGGAGTGATGGTCTGGGCTCTCATTTCCCTTTTCATTTCGTAGCCGCATCCCTTTGGTTGTTATCCGTGGCACCCTTACAGCACAGCGACACCTCGACGATATTCCACGTTCGGTTTTGCTTCCCTTCTTGGTAGGCCATTCTGGTCTTACAATACACCAAGACACTGCCAGGCCACACACGGGGACAGTTGTATGGTGATGACGCTGTGGTGTACGGTAAGGTGTCGAAGTTGAGTGACTGCAGGACGATACAAAGTGACGTAGACAAGATTTCTAGGTGGTGTGATGAATGGCAGATAGCTCTAAACGTAGAACAATGTAAGTTAATGCAGATGAGTAGGGAAAATAGACCCATGATGTTCGGATACAGCTTTAGTAATGTCCTGCTTGCCACAATAAAGTCGTCTAAATAACTCGGCGTAATGCTGCAAAGCGATATGAAATGAAACGAGCATGGGAGGATTGTGGTAGGGAAGACGAATGATCGACTTCCGTTTATTAGGAGAATTCTAGGAAAGTTTGGTTCGTGTGTAAGGGAGATCGCAAATAGGACGCTAGAGCGAGCTGTTCTTGAGTGCTGTTTGGGTATTTGGGATCAGTACCAGGTCGGATTAAAGCAAGACATCGAAGCAATTCAGAGGCGAGCCTGCTAGTTTCATTACTGGCAGGTTCGAACAACGCGCAAGTGTTACGGACATGCTTCGGGAAGACAAAAGGGAATTGCTGAAGGGGAGGCGACATTCTTTTCGACGAACACTGTTGAGAAAGTTTAGACAACCGGCATTTGACGCTGACTGCAGGACGATTCTACTGCCTACAACATGCCCTGCACGTAAGGAAGCCGGCAACTGTGGCCGAGCGGTTCTAGGCGCTTCAGTCCGGAACCGCGCGACTGCTACGGTCGCAGATTCGAATCCTGTCTCGGGCATGAATGTGTGTGATGTCCTTAGGTTGGTTAGGTTTAAGTATTTCTAAGTTCTAGGGGACTAATGACCTCACTTGTTAAGTCCCATAGTGCTCAGAGCCATTTGAACCATTTGAAAGCGCACGTATGGACCACAAATATAAGGTACGAGAAATAAGGACTCATACAGACGCATATAGATAGTCGTTCTATCGTCGCTCGATTTCCGAGTGGAACAGGAAAGGAAATGACTAGTTGTGGAACGGGGTACCCTCCGCCACCCACAGTACGGTCGATTTCGGAGTATCTACAAAGATGAAGATGTAGATGTGGATGTAGGTACAAATGTAGATGTAGTTTCTCTACTGCATGTCTTGGTGTTTGCCAAACTCTACCTTGGCCAGCAAGGTCGCCGGATCTCTCGCCTCTTGCGAACGTTTGGAGCATTAAGGGCAGGGTTCTACAGCCAGCTCGTGATTTTGACCATCTCATGCGTCAAATGGACAGAATCTGGCACGATATCCCTCAGGAGCACACCGAGCAAGTCTATCAATCAATGCCAAACCGAATAACTGTGTTTGCATACGGGTTGGAGGTGGACCAACGCGTTATTGACTTTCTCAGTTTGAGAAGCTCTTTCTCTTGAATAACTCATCCAATTTTTCTACAATTGTAATCATTTTATGTCTGTAGATACACATCAAATCTACCGATTTCCTCCCATTCCGGTAATCACTTCGTGGTGCTTAGGATCTTTTGTTCCTTCTTTTTATGTCTTAGAGCGTATGTTATACATACATTATCTAGGACCTGCGGAAAACGAGTGCCACATATTAACTATACGTGCAACACTAGCGTTTAGCTTTTTCCAGCTGGTGAATAGATGACAGGAAAGTGTAGCACTGGAGCACGTTCACGGAAGCAGTGAGGCGAGTTCCGCCTGAATCGATGGAGGATGTGGGAGTGTCTAGCTTACCTTTCCCCCTCCTTCCGACGCTGGCGGGATTAAATTACTCGCCCCGACCGCAGAGACCCCAAGTTTGCCTGCAGCTGGTCGCGGGCGATACGGGAAGCGAAGTGAGGGAGGGGCAGGTTTAAGTGAGTCCGCGATGCGCCGAACGCCGAGTCAGTTCTGGCCCGCCGACCGCAGTCGCGGCCGACGGTTAATTCAGCTGACGGGATCCTGGAGCAGCTGGCCCGAGCTAATTGCCTCGACAGGGAAGACTTGGCTGTCCGCGGCACGTCCCACTCTGTAACTAACTCGCTGGGTCAGTTAGGAAAACTAATACGCCTCACGTGAAAAGCGAGTATAGAACTTTATTGACCTTGTGTTTGCCTTGCCACTGATGTTTCATACATTAAATAAAACATCAGGTCAAACAGTTTACAAGAAGCGTCCACTCGTATGAAACCTTCAGAAATGTCTCAGTTTAGCCGATTCCATATGTGGTGGTTATTATTATTTAGCGTATGGCATTACATATGAACAGCCACTAGAAATTGTAGATTACATAGTTTTACAAAATTTTACAAAAATATATTAATTTCATAATTTATTATTTTAAAAAAATAAGTCTATAAATTATCTAATTTGTTGATCCATTCAAGGGCTGCCTCTGTCACTTCAAAGAAATCTTGCAAGTTCCCATAGTAGGCTCTTCTGCTGCAGCTTATTACAATGTGATGAATCGTCTGGTGTTCATTTCCACAGTCACACTGAGAAGATGAAGCCCATCCCCGTCGTCAGAGGTTTTCAGCACAGATGCCGTGGCCTGTGCGGATCCGATTGTTTTCCAGGCACGTCGCGTTAGTTCCATACCTGCTAGTCTTGTGTCACGTCTTTGGAGGGTCTGATGTTCATCTTGGGCAATAGAGTTCCACATTTCTGTCCACTTTTTGTTGATACTGCCTGTAGCGATTCTGCCAGTAGGGCAGATGACTGCCTAGATTGTAATCGGTCCATTCTGAGTGCAAGAACGTCATATGTGGTGCTATAAGGGGCGTACAGTGTAATTGGCCACACTTTCCCACCCGAGTTTTGCGATAATGAAGACAGTCCGTCCTTGCACTGACTTGGTGAGCCACCGCGTAGGAATTCTTCTTACCTGTTACGGGGAGACGCAGTCGTAGTTTTATGTCCTCTTGCAGAACCGTAGCGGCGTTGTCGGATTCTGAAAGTGCACACTACTGTCTATTTTTTACGTAATGAAGTGGGAAGAAGTTTTTGTGCAAATAATTTTTGTACTAGATGCCATTATGGTTCGTTTATTTAAGAAACACCGCAAAATGAAGTTGCTCACAGCGATTATAAACTATTAACGGTACGAGAGCATGGTCTCCCTCATGTCTAGACCGAAAGGTATACTATCGACGACTGCCGACTATGGCGAACCGTTTGTAACTTGACCGTACAATCGGTTTAGCGCGTATAAGGTCGTACATCTTCCGTTATGTCAAAGTTATTCATTTATTTATTAATATCGACCTTTTCTGGCATTGGAAAATTATTGAAAAACACTATTTACGACCCGTAGACTCTTCCTAATGTCTGATTGGCAAAAGGCAACTTTTCTTAACAAAAAATGGTTCAAATGTCTATGAGCACTATGGGACTTAACATCTGTGGTCATCAGTCCCCTAGAACTTAGGACTACTTAAACCTAACTAACCTAAGGACATCACACAACACCCAGTCATCACGAGGCAGAGAAAATCCCTGACCCCGCCGGGAATCGAACCCGGGAACCCGGGCGCGGGAAGCGAGAACGCTACCGCACGACCACGAGCTGCGGACACTTTCCTAACAAATGTTTATTAATAACAATTACTTGTTCGCTCCAGAATAAATGTGCTTTCTCTACGTATTTCTTTTCTGGCGTAAAGAGCGATTTCCACATCGGCAGCCCATCCTACTGGCTCTAACAGCGCCAGGTGGCCAACCGCCTCGGCTAGGCAGCATGGGAACCTGCCGCTAGCTCCTTACTCCGTAGGTACTGCACAGCTGATACACTCAGTTCACGTAAGTGAAATAGCAAAACTGGAAATAATGTAAATTGCGCTCTTATCTGCAGATAAGCGGTTGTTGTAAAGCCTCGTCGCCAGTTCAGTGAAGGCCTCGCCGCCGTTGATACGCAGGCCGAGTCGCTACTGTTTTTACGGTAGGCCGTGAAACGGCTTCTGGTCCAGTACACCGCCAAGAGAATTTCTCCCTGCCACTATTACACAGCTTTGGCCCAGGGTCACGTAAAAGGAGAGGTGAACGAAGGTTTTGCAACATCCAATAAATTAGTGACAAAGTCACACAAATGAGTTAAATGGTTTACTTATCTTTGTGGCTATTTGAATAATGAAGTGTGCAATACTGCTTGTAATATAACAGAACAAAGGTCCTCAATGGCTAAGTGCAAATAATCGTAGGTAAACTTCACAGTACATAGCAAATGCAATTCACAACAACCGTCTGTTCACTTCTGAGAGTTCACTAAACGACGTTCCCTATCTGAGTCAGCCTTGGACGGTGATCTACACTCCTGGAAATTGAAATAGAACACCGTGAATTCATTGTCCCAGGAAGGGGAAACTTTATTGACACATTCCTGGGGTCAGATACATCACATGATCACACTGACAGAACCACAGGCACATAGACACAGGCAACAGAGCATGCACAATGTCGGAACTAGTACATTGTATATCCACCTTTCGCAGCAATGCAGGCAGCTATTCTCCCATGGAGACGATCGTAGAGATGCTGGATGTAGTCCTGTGGAACGGCTTGCCATGCCATTTCCACCTGGCGCCTCAGTTGGACCAGCGTTCGTGCTGGACGTGCAGACCGCGTGAGACGACGCTTCATCCAGTCCAAAACATGCTCAATGGGGGACAGATCCGGAGATCTTGCTGGCCAGGGTAGTTGACTTACACCTTCTAGAGCACGTTGGGTGGCACGGGATACATGCGGACGTGCATTGCCCTGTTGGAACAGCAAGTTCCCTTGCCGGTCTAGGAATGGTAGAACGATGGGTTCGATGACGGCTTGGATGTACCGTGCACTATTCAGTGTCCCCTCGACGATCACCAGTGGTGTACGGCCAGTGTAGGAGATCGCTCCCCACACCATGATGCCGGGTGTTGGCCCTGTGTGCCTCGGTCGTATGCAGTCCTGATTGTGGCGCTCACCTGCACGGCGCCAAACACGCATACGACCATCATTGGCACCAAGGCAGAAGCGACTCTCATCGCTGAAGACGACACGTCTCCATTCGTCCCTCCATTCACGCCTGTCGCGGCACCACTGGAGGCGGGCTGCACGATGTTGGGGCGTGAGCGGAAGACGGCCTAACGGTGTGCGGGACCGTAGCCCAGCTTCATGGAGACGGTTGCGAATGGTCCTCGCCGATACCCCAGGAGCAACAATGTCCCTAATTTGCTGGGAAGTGGCGGTGCGGTCCCCTACGGCACTGCGTAGGATCCTACGGTCTTGGCGTGCATCCGTGCGTCGCTGCGGTCCGGTCCCAGGTCGACGGGCACGTGCACCTTCCGCCGACCACTGGCGACAACATCGATGTACTGTGGAGACCTCACGCCCCACGTGTTGAGCAATTCGGCGGTACGTCCACCCGGCCTCCCGCATGCCCACTATACGCCCTCGCTCAAAGTCCGTCAACTGCTCATACGGTTCACGTCCACGCTGTCGCGGCATGCTACCAGTGTTAAAGACTGCGATGGAGCTCCGTATGCCACGGCAAACTGGCTGACACTGACGGCGGCGGTGCACAAATGCTGCGCAGCTAGCGCCATTCGACGGCCAACACCGCGGTTCTTGGTGTGTCCGCTGTGCCGTGCGTGTGATCATTGCTTGTACAGCCCTCTCGCAGTGTCCGGAGCAAGTATGGTGGGTCTGACACACCGGTGTCAATGTGTTCTTTTTTCCATTTCCAGGAGTGTATAACCAAGTTGGCCGGAGCAGCTCTTCTGTCTACCGAGTAGACTTCTGTCCGTTGTCTGGTCATTGGCGGATTTTGTCGGTCGGCAATTGACCAAGGAAAAGTCGATATCTTCATTCCCAGCGCCGGCCGTGGCGATGGTGGGACTCGTGCAAGTGGCGAGTCCCTACGCCACTGGCGCCAGCTGGCATCTCTGCGGCTGTGGTGCTTTTGCCCTGGCTGTATCTTGTTCTGACGACACAGCGGGGGTACCTTACAAATTAATCCCTAAACCCAGTTAATACTCAGATGCGAAAATAGCTTTGAGAGTTCCAAAAGATACTGTTACAGGTCGGCTGCTCCTCGCAATAGAAACAAAAAGTATGCTGGGCAAAACAAGTTAGTCACTTATAAGGGGCAGCACATACTCTTCACCACAGATTTCGTTGAAATTGTTGGTATATGCAGGACGTAGCCAGAAATGAAAGTGACACAAATGGGAGCTCCATATGGCCAGGCGTTTGGGAAATAGCATTTATGGCGCCACTAGGACGAGGCATGAGCCATGTGCGTTAGCCAAGACTCACGGCAGCGGGTAGCACAGCGGGAAGAGAACGGTAATCCTGATATCATGGGTCGAGTGCCCCTGTTTCAATTTTTACTTTACTTTCACTGCAAAATACATCGAAATAACGTACAATCTATTAATGTTTTCATGAAAGGCACGACGAGTAAACGAAGAGGTAAATTTGTAATTTCAAATAATTTTCGAGGACAGGACTCCTCCATGCACTCTGCTACTGCAACCGTGCGATGCCTACTTTAATCGTCAGGTAAAGAATTTCACTAAAAACTTCAAAACTGTGCTAGCCTCATCGACAGGGGAAAAAGAAATCGCACCCCGAGAAGACTGCATCAGAATACATTCCATTGCACATCACTAGCTATCTACGGCAGTATTTGGTGTAATGATGTGTTTTATAGTTTACAAAAGGTTTTAAATTTGCGTCCTAGGGTATAACAAAGTTTCTGTGATTACATAGATTTACACTTTAATAAGTATGCGATCACAAAAACTTTGTTGCATTTTAGCTGTAAAGAAATCATCGCTACCGTCTGATGATGGGTTCAGGTCAGAAACTAGTAACGGTCAATAAAATTATGTAAAGAAAGAAACCTTGTAGCTGGTTGCATTATTTCTACAGTGTAAATTACGAGAACACCATTGGTGTTCTCTGACCAAAATAGAAACAGGATGAAATTTAATTTACGAAAACAGCACAGCTGTTCTCTGACGATCATGGATACAAATACTGACGAAATGGCGTCCTATGTGTGGTTTGCTGCCGACCTGTTCTATGGGACAGAACATTTTATGACTGTAAACTACACTGAAATGCCAAACAAACTGGTATAGGCATACGTATTCAGACACAGAGATACGTGAACAGGCAAACTACGTCGCTGCTGCCGGCAGGGCATATATAAGGCAACAAGTGTTTGGCGCAGTTGTTAGATCGGTTACTGCTGCTACTATGGTTATCAAGATTTAAGTGAGTTTGAACGTGCTGTTATAGTCGACGCACGAGCAGTGGGACACTGTATCTACGAGGTGGCGATGAAGTGAGGATTTTCCCGTACGACCAGTTTACCCTTCCAGTGGCGTATTTGTGAATGTTTCTCTTACTCCCATACTGCTATGGAGTTTTGGAAACTAATTCCATCAAATCAAAACACTATGGGGCTCTGGTTAAGGTTCTTGATAGCTTAAACAGATGTCTGCTAGATGCACATATGAACCTTACACATAATCCTGTTTATTGTGCCTTGAGCCCTGAATGCTTTTATTCTAATTAAGGAGCTATTTCAGACTATAACTTAGTAGAACAGCAGTGAATAAGAACATGCAAAATACACTAACGTGCGGATTTTTGTGTTCCCAAAGCTAGAAAAACTCTTATGACAAAACTAACTATGCCTAAATAATTAGCGCGTCTGCTCTATAGTTTTCCACTTCACATTGTCAGTGCCAGAGCACTTCGTCTACCATTTATTGTTCTTTGTCGATACACTACAGTAATTGAAGTTTGGGTACTTCGACATTAAAAAAATAGATGAACTGTGTTTTTTCAAAGCCCAAGGTAGACCAGTTTCGTCAAACCAGTTCATAACTTTTACAAAAAAATCATTTAGCATTTTTCGCCTCGGCGCTTTCTGACTCAGCTTGACAAGAATGATTGTTCTTGGAGATGTGGTCCGTCTCTGCCACTAAATGGAAAGCTATACGTTTTGTGCAATACCCTTTTCCCTCTTTTTATTTGTGAAGTATATTCAGTTGTCTGTAATACAAGGTTATTCCTTATACATAATAATTGTGTTGTATCGTAATTACAGATACGTTACTAATTTAGAGATTTCTTGTTATTGTCTTGTTGTTAGGTGAGAAACAACTTTTTCTACCACGGGTGTTGTGTACATAGTTCCGCGCAGTCAGCGCGTACACAACTTTCCCACTAGAGCGCGCCCCGCTAAGCACAACAGCGCAGGCGCAGCGCTCGTCCGTCTCCGCACTACGAGATGGCGCTGCCATAAAGACGGACCAAATTCTGCTTCCACCGATCCGCGTATTAATATGTAACGCAGCCAGTGAGATTGCTGCTAACGTAGAACCGTTTCTCCTCGCGGATCGCACTCGCGCAGTGATACCTGAAGGCGAGGTGTTATAACGAGTGTACAGACCTCCGATTAGTCAGTCTGCATTTGTCTGCACCAGTCTGCATTAGTCTGTAGTCAAGTTTGTCTGCGCCTAATAAGATTATCATATTCCTGTACATAGCAATGAAGATAAATGAATAGACACTTTGTCAAGTATCAGAGATATGTGAGAATAAGATTAACGTACCAAGACCAAAGGAACTTCAGATTGTCTATTGTAAATAGCATCCAGGATGAAGTTACGTAATGTTTATGCTTGTTATTATTTTAATAAATGTGTGTGAAAATTAATCAAGTTCTGTTTAAAGTTGGTCACCGTCAATCTGCTACTCTAAGCGTGCAAGTGGCATTTCTATCGTCTGATCTAATGGCAGAAGGTAAACACGCCACGATAAGACCACGAGACATATTGCTAACACTCGCCTACTTCGTTAGAACGACAAGTCAAATAATCTGATGGTGTGTGTACCGAAGGTCTTACAGTACGCACACCACAACAGGGTTCAATTACCGTTTGGTTCTACTAACGATTTGTGTTCTTATTGATCCACATGTCGCGTCCTGGAGTTGCGCTTAGTTGGTCTGTGCCCACCACGATATCACATTTTTGGCGATTTCGAAGACATTTCCATTGAACACATCCCTTTCACTGGTGCTGTGTGCTGTTTGTATGTATTGCCAACTGAATCAGTTAAACTTCGGCAACAAGATAAATCACTTGGATCTAAGGGCCGTAAGTTAACTAATACCCAAGAATTGCAATTACAAACAATTTAAATTGGTGAGAACAAACTGAAAATGTTGTGGGGAAGGCGAACCAAAGTGTGTGTTTTATTGGCAGAACACTTAGAAGATTTTATTTTTTATATATTCATAAGGCTCACATCCAGTGTAAAAATAGAGGTATGTAACGTTAGTATATGCATATAACAAGAATACAGAAAGACAAAACTACGTATAAAACCGACTAAATGTCAGCATCGAAATACCTAATCCATATAAGAGCTGTATCGTCAGATTTCATGAGGTAGCTTGAAATCCTCTGATAGGAACGCAAGGGCCATTCGTCTCTACTGTTCTTGATTGTTTGATCCGGAGCCCCGCAGTCACAAACCAGAGATTCTGTAGCACCCCATTTGTGAATAGAGTCTGCGCATCGGCCATGCCCAGTGCGAGCTCTGTGCAATTTGACCCATCATTTCTTGTCGAGTTATGTGCCAGCATTGCCACAGTTACACTTTCGGAACCAGTCATGCTCTTCAGGATTTTCAATAAGTTGACAGTTCAGATCCCTCAGGTCCCTCAGCTCTATATTACTGGAATCTAGCTGTTCTGGTTGCCTTCACGGTGGGTTTCTTGAACGGAGTCTATTTTGTCGTGGCATGTGTATCTCTTACTGGCTGGGTGATTCCAGGCTCTCCTGTAGCTTGCAGTATTCCGTAAGCAAGGCCTCGCTTATGCGGATTGCGGGTGGATAGATGTTTCTCAGCAGGGGTAGCTAATAAACGGGTGTTCGTCAGACTGTCCCAGTTATTAAAAGCATAGTGTTGTTTAACGGGACGTCAATCAGGTTGGTGTGGCAGCTGTTTAGTCTCACAGGGGCACAACATTCCACTGCTGAGGGGACCAGCGCAATGGGCGATGAGCACAAGGTATCTTCTGAAACTCCCCAAGTCGTTCCATACAATTTTTAAATATTACTGTTACGAGTTTTTACCTCGGCAGCGGCATTTTCAAGATGTTTTTTATACGAAAGAGTGCGGTTAAGGGTGACACAAATGTACCTAAGATAGTTCTTATGGCAGGGAGTGTTACCGTAAAGTTTCACTATGATATCTGTGTTAGCTTGTTTGTTGTTCAGATGGAATGTACATACTCCAGTTTTGGATGTATTCGGTTTAAGTTGCCACTTTCTACAATAAGCGCTCATAACGGCTAAATCTTCTGTTGCTTGTTCGAGATCTCTGATTTGACTAGCAAAATCGATATCGTCCGCGTATCACAATTTTATTCTCCTGGTACTCGGGACATTGGAGATATAAAAATAAATAAATGGCATCCGTCCATCCTTGAGGGATGATGGTGTAGCATGCTTGGTTCATAGTCTGCAGCGTCTGCTATGGCTAAAAGGTCCCACTCGAGAGTGGCAGTCCCTACTGCAGTTTGGACATGTGAAACTTGAGGGACTTCGAACAGAAGCCGCTCTGTCTCTTCGCTTTGTCCTCTTCCTGATTTGTTCCTGTGTGTGTTCGTCCTCTGAGAGCTTGACGCCGTTGCGCACAGTTACTCGCCACTTGACACGCTCATCTGCAATGCTTTCCCAGCGACTTGGATCAATTCTGGTCTTGGTCAGGTCTCTCTTGCAGACATCCTTGAAATGAAGATGTGGTCGTCCCACTGGCCTCACACCTTCCTGAAGTTCGCCGTACAGCAGCTGTTTCGGTATCCGTTCAGGATCCATGCGCCTGACATGTCCCAACCATCTTAGACGTCGATGACTCAGGAGTCCAAAGATGCTGGTTTTGCTTGCACGATGAAAGACTTCGGTGTTGGGTGCTCTATCTCTCCAAGAGATTTGAAGGATCTTCCGGAGACAGCGGAGATGGAAGCTGTTGAGTCGAGATTCATGCCTAGAAAGAGTTGTCCATGTCTCACAGCTATAGAGAAGGGTGCTTATAACACAAGCGTTGTAGACTTTTAATTTAGTTTTTGTGGTAAGCAGTCCGTTGTTCCATACTCTGTTTTTCAATCTAGCCATGACAGATGATGCCTTTTCGATTCTGTTAGTAAGTTCAGTGTCCATGGACAAGTTGCTACATATTGTGGATCCCAATTAGGTAAAGTCATCAACTATCTGGAGAGGATTTCCATTAATGCTAATGGATGGAAGGTTGGTAGTGCTCTGCGCGATGATCTTAGTCTTTTGAAGGCTGATGAGTAGACCAAACTTTTCACAGGCATTTGATAATTTGTTGATTATATACTGCAGCTCATCTTCTGCGTTCGCTACTAGAACTGCATCGTTTGCATATAACAACTCACGGATAACAACTGTATTTACGTTGGTCTTGGCCTTGAGGCGAGCAATGTTGAAAAGATTTCCATCAGACCTCGTATGTAGATACACTCCCTCCTCTCAGTTTTCAAAGGCAAATCTGAGCAGAAGGGAAAAGAAAATCCCAAATAATGTAGGAGCTAACACACACCCCTGTTTCACACCGCTATTAACAGGGGGTGCTTCTGATGTTTTACCGTTGAAGCAAATTGTTGCTTGTGTTTTCTCATGGAAAGAGACAATTATCTGCAGTAGTTTAGGTGGGCATCCAATCTTCTGCAACAGTTTGAAAAGCCCATTTCTGCTCACTAAATCAAACGCTTTAACAACGTCAATGAAAGCAATATAAAGTGGCCTCTGCTGCTCACGACATTTCTCTTGTAGCTGTCTTAAGGAGAAGATCATATCTACAGTTGACCGGACGGGCCTGAAGCCACACTGAGATTCTGGAAGCTAAGATCTGTAATCGCATTAGGATGAGTCTTGCATAAGCTTTCCCGGCTACACTTAGTAATAAAATGCCTCGGTAATTGTTACAGTCACTTCTGTTCGCTTTCTGCTTATACAGAGTAACTATCCTCGAATTCCGCATACTCATCGGGACATAACCTTCTTCCCAGCTGGTTGTGATAAGTGAATATAAATGTTTGAGAAGAACAGACTTTTTATACTTAATAACCTCTGCAGGGATCCCATCTTCACCTGGGGCCTTTCCGTTAGCAAGGGAATCTATTTCTCTACTAAGTTCTTCCATAGTAGGCATTGCATCTAGATCTTCCATAACTGGCATTTGTTTGAGTCACATGCATCCTTGCTAACTTCTGGAGGTAGTGTTCAACCCAGCGTTCCATTTGTTTGCCTTCATCAGTAATGACTTCACACGCCTTGGACTTCAGAGGAGCTGTTTTTCTGACAGTTGGTCCAATTGCTTTCTTAATACCATCGTACATTGCCTTAGCATTCCCAGAGTCGGCCGCTTTCTGTATACCTGCACATAAATTCAGCCAGTAGTTATTTGCGCATCTCCTGGATGTTTGCTGTGCCCTGTTCTTTGCTTTTCGTAGGTCATCTCGAGCTCTTTCATTTGGGTTTCTTTTGTAAGCAAGCAGGGCTTTCCGTTTAGCCTCAGTGCCTGGTTCCATTTCATCCCAATTTTGCCCGTACCAGTCGTTATTACTTTTTCCTTTTATTCCATAGGCCAATACTGCTGAGTTGTAGATTGCACCAGAGAGTTTTGCCCATTTCTTATCAACATTCCTTTCTGCTTGCACTTTTCCTGGGAAAGCACTTTCAAAATTACTGGCAAAATCCTGCTTTCTTTGTGTGTCATGAACATGATCTGTGTTGATACGGGGATGACCTCTCGGTTTAGCGTGGTGACATTTCTTAGGAGTGAGCCTCAATGTGCACGCCACTAGGGCGTGGTCTGTGTTGCAATCAGCACTATGATAACTTCGTGTCAGTAGCACATTTTTGAGACCAGTACGCCTAGCTATGACTAAGTCAAGTTGATGCCAGTGGTGAGAGCGCGGGTATCTCCAAGACACCTTGTGCTGATCCTTAAGCTGGAAATATGTGTTTGTCATACAGAGTCCATAAAAGCAGCAACCTTCAAGCAGTCTCTGGCCATTTTCATTCATTTTTCCCACCCCATGATGTCCCAGGCAATTCGGCCATATGTCGTTATCTGATCCAACTCTAGCATTAAAGTCCCCGTGAATACACAGTGTCTCGGTGCTAGGTACCTTGGCTGTTCTGTCACTGAGTAAGTCATAAAACAGATCCTTTTCTTCCATGCTGGATGATAAGGTAGCAGCGTACACATTTAGGATGTTGACAGTGCCACTTGAGGAGCATATTTTCAAATCAATAATTCGCTCTGTTCCACCGGATGGTGGCACAGTACAGTCCAGGAGGGCGTTTTTAACAGCAAATCCTACGCTATGATTTGGCTCGTCTTGAGACTTCCCCTGCCAGAAGAATATGTAATTATCCTCCCTGATAGAGCCCGCGTCTGGAAGCCGCGTCTCCCGCAGTCTCGCGATGTCAACATTCAAACGATGGAGCTCTCTGTCAATTACGGCAGTCTTACGGATGAAATCAACCTCTTGGGCATCGTCAATGTACCTTGGACACATGGTCCTAACATTCCAGGTGGCAATACGAAATAGTGATTTCTTTATTATTTCATTTTTGTTTTTAGTAGGTGTACTGTATCAACCCGCTTGTCGAAGATTACTTCTAATCTCCACACACCCCGTGAAGCAGGCGGATAGTGGCGGGACAGCACTATATTGGCTGGGGGCTGCCCAGCTTGAGGCGGGCGGTAGCTGTCCAATGAGATGCAATGATCTCCCCCACCGTCGGAAGTGGCCCCTGGCACTCGAGTCTTACGCCAATCAGACAGAGCTTATAACTGCCTCTTCCCGTGTTGTGCCGAAGTCCTTGGACGTCGCTGAAGTGTCCTCTCCAGGATGCTAAAAGCCTGAGCGATAAATATGAAGACACGTGAGTTGCCCAATCATCACGGTCTCCCTCTCGACCTAAATGATAATATCCAGAGGAAAGGCAAGTCAATACGCCTGGTATCACTTCGGTTGCAGGAGCTGCCGAAAGGGGACGTAGTACGCCGCCCAACCGCCTTTGGGGCCCCACTCCAGATGTTCTTTCAGGGTTTTCTCCCTTAGCCTTCAGCTCTCCCGAGACCAACCACAAGGCAGTGGTGTGTTAAGGTAATTAGAGAAAGAAAAGGAATGGTAACTGAGGAGAGGGTAGGGAATAGGATATATAGGATGTAAGACGGGTCGTTGGAGATACAAAAGTTGAATAATAGGGGGCCTAAGACGGAGCCCCGTTGTAGATCATTACTTAATTTCCTCTCCTTGCGTACATTTTCTCTCACTTAAACATGGAAATAGCTTTTGCTTATCATGGAATTGACGAGATTTACAGGTTTTCGGCATCGGATTGTTTTTAATAATTTGTATATCGTCTCTTCTCTCCAAACTGTGTCATATGCCGCAATTAAGTCTACGAACGCGACAGATGTCTTCACGATTTCTTGGAAACCAACTTCTATGAAAATTGTTAGAACCAATAGAACGAATCGGCAGCCAGACCAGATACTGGATTTCCGGGCTACAAACATGTACACTTAGAAGATGCAAAAGATCTACTAAGGAGACTACCTACACTACGCTTGTCCGCCCTCTTGTGGGGTACTCTTGTGCGGTGTGGGATCCTTACCAGATCGGATTAACGGAATAATTCCAGAAAGTTCAAAGAAAAGCAGTACTTTTTGTAATATCGAGAAATAGGGGAAAGACTCTTACGTACATGATACAGGACTTGGGGTGGAAATCATAAGAGCACAGGCGTTTCACGTTGCGGCGGGATCTTCTCACGAACTTTCTCCTCCGAATGAGAAAATATTTTTTTTATGCCGAAAAACATATGGAGAAACGATAATCATAATAAAATAAGGGATATCTGACCTCAAACCGAAAAATATAGGTATTCGTTTCTTCCGCACGCTGTTCGATTGTGGAACAACAGAAAATTATTGTGAAGGTGATTTGATGAACCCTCTGCGAGGCCCTTAAATGTGATCTGCAGAGTACCCTTGTAGGTAAAGATGTAGATGCTGAGTGTTTTTCCTTCGCGTTCTGTTTCCGTTGTGTTGTCTGCGTGAAGTTTGATATTCGTTTGGTTGTTGTGTGTGTTTGTGTTATTTTGTGGGAGTACGAGCGCGCGCGCTCGCGCTTGTGTGTGTGTGTGTGTGTGTGTGTGTGTGTGTGTGTGTGTGTGTGTGTGTGTGTTTTACAGTGAGAAGTTAATATTTTTTGATCATATTAGTTAGATAGCCACATATTTTACCGCTCATTTGAACGATACTTTCATCGAAATGACGTGTAACAAATCAGATAACAAGATACGTATACATGTTTAGTATTAACATTAATGAACACACTATCTTTAGCTCTACAGATGCGCCGGCCTGAGTGGCCGAGCGGTTCTAGGCGCTACAGTCTGGAACCGCGCGAACGCTACGGTCGCTGGTTCAAATCCTGCCTCGGGCATGGATGTGTGTGTTGTCCTTAGGTTAGTTAGGTTTAAGTAATTCTAAGTTCTAGGGGACTGATGACCTCAGAAGTTAAGTCCCATAGTGCTCAAAGCCATTTGAACAGATTTCTACAGATGCAACTACACTTAAAACTAGTTAAAAAACAGGTTACCAGTGTGTAAATCGGAATTCGTCCATGGAACGGCATGGAGCAGGAGGAGTTGTTCAGGAGAAATGATTTTTAGGTGACATTAAAATTTGCAACCCGTCAGATATTTTATGTTATTGAAAAAATGATCAAACAATTTTATTACTGCATAGTGAACTCCTTTCTGAGCCACTGACGGCTTTAATAATGGGTAATGGAGGTCATTCTTTTCATTTGGTATTTAGGTGTGGACACTACTATTCTTCCCAAATTGTGATGGGTTATTTATCACGAATTTCGTTAGTGAATATATATATTACGATGGTGCATTTGAAGTGCCCCATTCCTTGAAGAACTACCTACATGACGACCGTGGGTGAACACCAGATAATAATATTGCTCTTCGGTTTTGTCAAATCAACACTTTCTTTATAGTTAATGAGTTGACCAGAAAATGAATCCGTAAGACATTATTGAGTGGAAACGTGAAAAATGTCATATTAGGAGGTGATGTTTAAAATTTCAAGTCTTTAGTTCATCAAGTAAAGTTTAAAACAAATTCATACAAACTGCCAAGAAAGCGATATCCATTATCTATAAAATGCTTGATTTGTAAAATAAAAAAAGTGGTGGTGGTACTGTGAGTTTCCACACGGTGTTTGAGATT
The DNA here is from genome assembly GCF_021461385.2 of Schistocerca piceifrons. Lineage (NCBI taxonomy): Eukaryota > Metazoa > Arthropoda > Insecta > Orthoptera > Acrididae > Schistocerca > Schistocerca piceifrons. Next base: position 507,442,262 of record NC_060144.1, read on the forward strand.
TCGACTCCTTAAAACGTTATTTCTGAAAGTGGGATACAACATTCGTTTTATATCGCTTCAACCGCAGCAAAAGTTATGTCGTACCACATCTCAAAATCTGCGGTTCTCATTTTCTTTCATCAAAGGAGCGTACTGTCACAAATTAAATGTGTGTGTGTGTGTGTGTGTGTGTGTGTGTGTGTGTGTGTCACTAACGCTGTGTTTTACCTGAATCGAAGCTGAAGGCGACTCATAAAGAAAGCTGCAGTGCAACGTTAAAAACATTTCTCATTGGATATATAGCATCCTTTGTGGATACGTAACGTAAAATTCCAGCCTGATGCTGCAATACCTAAAACGTGGAATGTCTTTCTCCAAATAAACGGGGAATTGCCCCAGTAAAAGGTGATGTTTATACCTGTTTTATGTTAGCAGAAGAAGCGCCCCCTAGTGCGTCGCTTCTACATGAACTCTTTAAAGCCGGTGTTATTCCTCTTACTAATACTGTGTAAAAGCGGAACCCCTTACACCTTCGGCAAAAATACTCGAAATTCCTCACTGGAAGCATTCCTTGGTAATGGACGTTGTTAACCGTGTAATTTAGCGGCCTCAGCAACACACTCACATCGGTCAAGATATTATTTACCTTCTACAGTGAATTTTTCGCTAGCATGTAAGCATTCATGAATATATACCGTCCCGAACGGGGAAATTAAAGTCGCGAGACGCTCATTCCGTGAGATTTTTTCCGTTCCAGACGTGATTTCAAAAGTAATAACGTCGACATCTGACTTTTCATGAGTGATTTTGTTGTCTAGGAAGTAAATCAGATAAAGAGTGACGAATTATCAACGATTCCACTAAGCAGTAGGGTTATTCTACAAAAAAATAAACAGATGTTACCTTCGAAAGTCTTAGACTGTGAGATTAAAATTAACATTCATGAAAACCTACGTTTGTTGCTCACCTGCGAAGTAGTAAGAAACACTGATAATGAGCGTAGTAGAAAAGAAACTATTGGATGTCCTCTAATTGTGATGTACGGGAGGCCGTTGAAAATCATGTTCATTCACTAGTAAGCAGTTAAGATGCTCTGCATGCTACCAACAAGAAAAAAATCTAGTTACGAACTTAAAGAATTCGGATGTATAGCGTGGTTGGATTCACGAAACGACATTAGAAGTTGTTGCAAACTGTAGTTCAAGGGTGGCTGAAAGATAGAATCTCTGGGGCAGGCTTACAGTTGGATTCTCATACAGAAGGAACGCAGTCGATGATCTGTAGTGTTGACGACTGGGAGAGCAGTTTTATGGTTTCCTTATATTGACACTCTTACGTAGTTTATTCAGAAGAAGCTTTGTGGCCCATCACATCTGACAGGTGAATCCGATACATTTGTCTGCTTTCTCAACGAGAGTGGAAAGATGTTTGCTGTAAACTTAGTTTCTTTTCAAAACCCAGTGACTGAGTAAAACTTGACTTACCGCCTACTCAATGTAATTCTCAGATAATGCAATGCAAAGTTAACACACAGATCAGACTTTACACGATTCACAGACAGGTTCAGGTTATCTGACTGCTGCGACAACAGGAAACCCAACCAGTCCCAAAGTTAAATGAAATAAATTTGCAACATCACGGAAAACAGCGGATCCTGTACCATGGGATGAAATCTATGAAAGGAAGAGAACTCCTGCAAAAGGACTCATGGTCCTATGTAAGAAAAAAGTAACTTAAATGCCAGAAGACTACTTCTAGCTCTCCTAGTTGTCATGAAAATTGAATCTTTCTCCTACGTGCAATTACTACACAGTTAAGGAGAGTGGAATCCAACCAGGTTGTTGGAGTGACGTCACATAAGAGCGCTTGTAACAAGTCACCGAAAAGGGTTTACGGCTTCCTGGGCTGTGAGCACCACATAAAGCCCCAGGGGATACAAAATGCACATTCCAAGCTTTGTTTATTAATGTGCTAGTGAACGCAAATGCAACCCCTTCTACTTAACCCAAACAGGATAACTATGACTTCGTAACCGCCAGGTGAGTATCAATATTCCGTCAAGGAAAAGTGTACGTCAATTGGCAGCTATGGGGCGTAGTCGGTGAGCTAGTGACTTCTACCTGAGAAGGACTTCTCGCAGTATTCGCCTCTTATCACTATCTTCTGGGTAGTAGTCCCGAGGAGTCACTCCACTAAAACTGCCTAGGCTACTATCAAGGCAGAAACCAGTTTATCAATATCAAATATATATTTCCCTGGTAGCTATCTTGCCATGAGTCTCCACCATGTATCTCTGAGTTCTGACTCAGAAAATACCGTTCTGTCGGGTGACTACCACTGCCATTTAAAAATGAATCACTTTACCCTAAATCTTTGTTTCGTTGGCAGTTTAATTAGTTACGTCTGCTTGTTAGAGTCATCTGGGATGGCCTTTGTGTAGTAACGGTAAAATGAAACTGCTACTAAACACAAATTACCTTTTAAGCAGAATCACAGGTCGATAGTACATAATTATTTTTTATAGCTTTATCATTTTTAGTAATTTCTTTGTGTGTTTAGGATAATATCTGTGTTATTTCCATATGAAACATCAAACTGACTATTACTTAAGTTTTGTTAATTCTAAATTAACTGAGGTCATCAGACAAATATTGTGTTTCATTGTTATTGAAGACTAGCGTTGTAACTGTTTAACAACCAGCGCTTACTCATTTCTGATACACATATGGTGCACACTCTTCTGCTTCACTCCAGACATATTGGCTTGTTGCATTTTATCCACTTGTAGCAAGTCTTTTTGTCTTGGGAAGCTGGATACTCAGAACAGTTGGTCCTCCTCTCAAGTTTATCTGTAGAACTTGACCATCTCCTCCAACAATAAATCACTCTTAATGGATTTCTTGCCGTATGAGGTACTTGATATCACGGGGCAGATTGGCACTCCAACTCTGATGCCTGTTCTTATCTGAGAGTGGGCCAATGTTTTCATGAACCTCATCCTTTTGGCATTAGGGTTTTGTCGAAAGTAGGATATGAAAGGGTTTACACACACCTTATGTACATAAGTGTGTAAAAAAGAGCTAACGGCCCTCTCTTACATCTCCTATTGGAAGAGTACAGGGCACACTTTAGGTCCAGAAGTTCTAACCCATATTTTGTCTTTTTGTAATAATAGGTAATTTATGGCTTCCTCTTATAGTGTACATTGCGATGCTATGGTACACAGCAGATATCTGAACAACTGCTTTGTTTTTCTCGGGAACAACAGACATCAAAGTAAAATGTAAATCATTTGCGAAACCAAAGAGAACTGATCCTACTGGTCTACATTTATCAGACTTGAATTGTGGCGGAATAACAGTTTGACATTTTTTTCATGGTTCTAAGAAATGCCGGAGATCATTTTCTCAGTTTTTCTGTCAGCCCCTTGGATGTAAAGCAGTTGTCTGCAGTGAAGTTTCAGTTTAAAACTTCAATATGTTTGCATAAGGGCACTGTTGCTTGAGTAGGTTTCAACAGTTCCTGTCCGTCTTCATTAGTCCAGTGCCCTCACTGTCCTTTCCAGCATAAATGTAAGCTATGAAAATGTACGAACTAATTGAGTCACCCATGCACTACTCGTTGACGCCGTACCTGAAGGGTTTCCTTGGCTATATGAGTATAAGCGACATCCGCACCTTCCTCTGAAAGCAACAAGCATTTTGTCAGCCTTCACTTTCTCGCTATGGCAGTACGTCAGCTAGTAATTACATATGGACTTGTTGAATATTTCGGAGATGGCAGAAGCACGGTCACTTTTTTCCCCCACCTCATGTTAGGCAGAATATACATACCGTAGGCGTTGATCAATATTTCAGACCGTTTGATAGCCTTCATTGTTCTAAATATTGGTCCTCCTGCCAGGTACCTTGGCAAACAGAGAGATCGTACTTTCATGTCCAGATCTGAAAATGGATGCGAACATTAACACACCAATGAGGGAATGAATTTCTACAGAATCATTGTGGCTATAGATTGGTTTCTTGCGCAATTCAGGTTGGTTCTCACTGACAGAAGGTTTTTATTCATGTGTAAAACCATACTGTCAATTATAGCTTGGTCACATAAACATCTCCAAATTGCACGAATGTGATAGTCTCACTGTGTCATGACTTGGCGTTCTTGTTTTGTTGGCTGTAGTGTTTTCCATACAAAATATTTTTTGTTCTTTTTTCCAGCAAAAAAATCTGGCATGCCACCTTTTTTATCCATGTGTCCTGTCAGTAATTATTTCACTTTCACCTTACAATACAGCGTTGTCGTCATAGTCGTCGTCGTCGTCGTCGTCATTATATGTATTGTATGTTAACTGGGGACCCAGGAACGACGGTGAGGCTCCATCCCCGTCGCAGCCGCAGTGGTCCACAACCCCACGACGACTACCGCAGTCCACTTCACCCCTCCGCCGCCCCACACCGAACCCAGGGTTACTGTGCGGTTCGGCCCCCGGTGGACCCGCCAGGTAACGTCTCACACCAGACGAGTGTAACCCCTATGTGTGCGTGGTAGAGTAATGGTGGTGTACGCGTACGTGGAGAACTTGTTTGCGCAGCAATCGCCGACATAGTGTAACTGAGCGGGAATAAGGGGAACCAGCCCGCATTCGCCGAGGCAGATGGAAAACGGCCTAAAAACCATCCACAGACTGGCCGGTTCTCCGGACCTCGACACAAATGCGCCGGGCGGATTCGTGCCGGAGACCAGGCGCTCCTTCCCGCCCGGAAAGCCGTGCGTTAGACCGCACGGCCAACAGGGCGGGCTCATCATCATCATCATCATCATCATTACTCTCACTTACTACCAGCCTCTTAGGATTTTGTTTCTTTTCTGATCACCAATAAATGTAAAAACAGAAACAGTGCCTGAATAATCATTTTCCACCTGAGATTCATCACTGCACTCCTGCAACCACTCTGAAAAAAAATCAAATGGTTCAAATGGCTCTGAGCACTATGGGACTTAACTTCTAATGTCATCAGTCCCCTAGAACTTAGAACTACTTAAACCTAACTAACCTAAGGACATCACACACGTCCATGCCCGAGGCAGGATTCGAACGTGCGACCGTAGCGGTCGTGCGGTTCCAGACTGTAGCGCCTAGAACCGCGCGGCCACTCAGGCCGGCCCACTCTGAAAGTTTCTTCTAAGAACTGCCATCAGTGCACTGTATTTTGTCACTTCTTCAGCCTCTCGTCAATTTACGAGCACACTCTGAAGCCTTATTCGCCATGGCATCTTCTAAAACATATGTTTTTACGTATAATACAAAACATTTGTTCTAACAGACCGAGGCATTTCATACGTAACGCGAAACATTGTCAGATAGACGACGTTTTATGAATTTAATGAATACCTACAATGAGAAGCCACAAACTGAGCAGCAGTGTTTCTTCTGTGTATAGGGTTAGGTGGAGTTAATCCCACCCAGTAATTTCTAGTGGCTATAAAACGCTTATCCGAGGTCGGATTTTAACGTTACGTACGTTAAATTATAGGTAATACACTACTGGCCATTAAAATTGCTACAGCAAGAAGAAATCCAGATGATAAATGGGTATTCATTGGACAAATATATTATACTGCAACTGACATGTGATTATATTTTCACGCAATTTGGGTGCATAGATCCAGAGAAATCAGTACCCAGAACAACCACCTCTGGCGGTAATAACGGCCTTGATACGCCTAGGCATTGAGTCAAACACAGCTTGGATGGCGTGTACAGGTACAGCTGCCCATACAGCTTCAACACGATACCACAGTTCATCAATAGTAGTGACTGGCGTATTGTGACGAGCCAGTTGCTCGGCCACCATTGACCACACGTTTTTAATTGGTGAGAGATCTGGAGAATGTGCTGGCCAGGGCAGCAGTCGAACATTTTCTGTATCCAGAAAGGCCCGTACAGGACCTGCAACATGCGGTCGTGCATTATCTTGCTGAAATGTAGGGTTTCGCAGGGATGGAATGAAGGGTAGAGCCACGGGTCGTAACACATCTGAAATGTAACGTCCACTGTTCAAAGTGCCGTCAATGCGAACAAGAGGTGACCGAGACGTGTAACCAATGTCAGCCCCTACAATCACGCCGGGTGATACGCCAGTATGGCAATGACGAATACACACTTCCAATGTGCGTTCACCGCGATGTCGCCAAACACGAATGCGACCATCATGATGCTGTAAATAGAACTTGGATTCATCCGAAAAAATGACATTTTGCCATTCGTGCGCCCAGGTTCGTCGTTGAGTACACCATCGCAGGCGCTCCTGTCTGTGATGCAGCGTTAAGGGTAACCGCAGCCATGGTCTCCGAGCTGATAGTCCCTGCTGCCTCAAACGTCGTCGAACTGTTCGTGCAGATGGTTGTTGTCTTGCAAACTTCCCCATCTGTAGACTTAGGGACCGAGACGTGGCTGCACGATCCGTTACAATCATTCGGATAAGATGCCTGTCATCTCGACTGCTAGTGATACGACGCCATTGGGATCGAACAGGGCGTTCCGTATTACCCTCCTGAACCCACCGATTCCATTTTCTGCTAAAAGTCATTGGATCTCGACCAACGCGAGCAGCAATGTCGCGATACGATAAACCGCAATCACGATAGGCTACAATCCGACCTTTATCAAAGTCGTAAAGATGATGATACGCATTTCTCCTCCTTACACGAGGCATCACAACAACGTTTCACCAGGCAACGCCGGACAATTGCTGTTTGTGTATGAGAAATCGGTTGGAAACTTTCCTCATGTCAGCACGCTGTAGGTGTAGCCACCGGCGCCAACCTTGTGTGAATGCTCTGAAAAGCTAACCATTTGCATATCACAGCATCTTCTTCGTGTCGGTTAAATTTCGCGTCTGTAGCACGTCATCTTCGTGGTGTAGCAATTTTAATGGTCAGTAGTGTATAAAGGAGCAACTGTTTGCAAAATATTTTTGTTATATCAACAATAGTATTTGATATATCCGTATTTTGAGAAACGTCCATTTTAGCCATTTGCAAAAATGGTGGGATACACGCGACCCCCTGTTTGTTTGGCTAATTTTGCACAGAAATAGTTCTAAATAAACGGTTTTTGTGGGAAATGACTATAAGTAATTATTTTTTTACATAAATGAACAAAATGTATTCAAAAAATAAATGTTTAGAGTAATAAATGTAATGAAAGTTAAATGAATGTAAATTTTAATTGAAAAAAGATGATTTCATTGCACCGCGGTGCTACAGCAACATCGATCTCGGAATTTTAAAATCACGAGTGACAGCTCGTAAAGACATTCCCATTTGCATTGCAGCAACTGCTGGGTGAATATCGTTTTGATTGCGTTTTTCGTTTTTCGTATGATTTTCCTAAAACCAAACAAAAATTCACTTGTTTACATAAATAAATAATTACATACACGTAAATGAAAAAGATATATGCGGTCGGATGTACCCCATCATTTAGCGGTCGAATTTATCCCACCATGCCATGTTTCATTTAACACACACAGAAGAAATTTACACATCATTTCCAACTAAAACGATACATACACTGAATGGGTCTGTAAATGCACTACAAAAGTCATTTACCGTTTGTTTTGCGATCGTTTTATTTAATAAGGTAACTCTAGTGATGCAATTTGCACTAAAATTAAATTGGAACTATCGACAACACACTTTTTGTCTTTTGAGTGTCTAAATGTCAAGTGCGGCAAAGCTGTCAAGGTGACAATTTAGTTATTTCGAATTCTCTATATGGTAACACTAATGCGAAATCGCTCCTCGTTGCCGTTTCCCACAAACAGAGGGTGGTCTGTTTTACCCACTCGGTCGGATTTACCCCACCTTATCCTATGATTTCACAATGAAGAGGTACTGTGGAGGGAATAGCAGCAAACGTAACAGCCGCATTTTAAAAAACCGTAAAGGTCTCTCAAATAGTGTTACATTTTAAGGCTTAAGACTAGCATTGCATCTCACATAATCAAAAAGAAGATATTATGTTTGAATTTTATAAACGTAGTGAAAAGAACACCAGAAGCAGCTTGATGTATGCCTCTCCTGACAGGGAGACGTTTAGCTGGTTGACAAGAGCTTTTGTACATTCCCGAAATAACTTTTATTAGGGATTTATTTCGAAATAAACGACATTTCAAAACATAAAGTGTGATAACTCAGGCTGCATACTGAGTTGGTTCACCTTTGGAACGCAGTACAGCAGCACGGATTCGACAGGTCCATGGTACATTTCCGGTAGTATATAGAGCCAGATTTCTCCACGGAGGTCAGGCGATAAACGTAAATTACAAGCTGGTGGTTCGTGGGCGCGTATCTTGTGCCGATATCAGATAAGAGAGTATCACAAAATGTAACTTCATCCGCCGAAACTGCAGCTCTTGAACACCTGCTGAGGTAGAGCTGACAGTATTCCGTTAGTCGGACTGACGATACTCGGATCCGTCTCCCCGAAACTTTTCCACTCCCGGAAACTTTAAGCTAACTGGAACCCAGAATACTCTAATTTTTCTTCAGACTGGCTGAACATTACATTCACGCATGCTAGTAATTACCCAAAAACAATGACATTACGAATGGTCACCCATTAGCCCAAATCGAACAGATTACCGCTGATAAAATATTCTTCTGAGCAAACTGGACAACTTGTGACGTGTTTCTTCCTAATAATGCGATGCTGGATAATAGATAGCGTGCAGGATCCATCAGCAGACCACAACAATTTATACGACATCTAATGCGAAACAATAAAACATGCAAATTCAGATAAAGGCTTACAAACCATGTAAACAAAGCAGTATTGGCAATTAAAAGCAAATGGGAGGTAAAAAAAACTGTTTAACTTTTTCTAGAATAAAAGTTTCACTCTACAGCGGAGTGTGCGCTGATATGAAACTTCCTGGCAGATTAAAACTGTGTGCCGGACCGCGACTCGAACTCGAGACCTTTGTCTTTCGCGGGTAAGTGCTCTACCGACTTTTTTTTAGGAGAAACAGAAACCTTTATTATTCACAAAATAAACATAGTACGTCCTGACACATGATAACTGTCCTGTCCTGGAAGGAACCTCGCTGCCGTCCTACCATGCAGCATGAAATAACAACAAAATCAAAGTGGGGCCACCTCCGGCACCCTAAAGAAAAGTATTTATGGATATGAAAACAAAATTTGAAGTAAATCCATTTGCTAACTGTTCAAGCGTGAGTTTTTCGTAGGTCGCATACTCGCATAGTGTTCTTAGTCGATCACATTACTTGGTCGGTTGCACAACGAAAGCACCGCCGCTCATCTTTGCGCACCTGGCACACCCCAAGTATATGGCGGGTCAGCAAAAACCGTTACTAGGAAATTGGCATACCAATCCTTGTACTTTTGTAGCCGTAATAGTTTTGTGTGTCCATCTTGCAAGTATTGCCAGTAATCCAGGACGTTCAGTAAGTTCGTACGTGTGTCTCTATAGATGTAATGGACCGTCATACCTGTGATCCACGCCACTGCGTTCGTCTTATGACGCGGAAAATACGTTTCCTCTGGAAAAAATACTATGTCGGAACAGACAGCTGTATAGATAGTGCACCGCATGAACGCCATTATCTTTCTTGCGAGAGTCCAGACAGCCAATGCCTCGCCGCAGACCAGCCGATGGTCGTCCGTATTCAGCTCGCCACATTGCTGGCACAAGGGCGAATCCGCCAAATGTATTGCGTACTTTATATCATTTGTAGGGTATTTTCGGTTGACGACAATGTACCATGTTGATCTGACTGATGTAGGTAGGTGGGGGTGGTGGACCGTGCGCCACACCACGTGCCAATTAACAGCTGGATGTTTGCGTTCCACCCTATTCCTGGAGATCTGTCGAAGAAGCAGATGGTACACGTCCTTAGATGTCGACTGTCGGGTCGTCGGTAAACGCTCTCGATCGTAACTGTGTTCCACGATGAACGTGCGCACATACGTTAACGGTGGCGATATACGGTCGACACTGACTGGAGGAAGATGCGATGTTGGTACGAGTTCTTCGATGATCGTCCCCGTAAGCGAGTGATTCCTGTTGCGCCACCGTTTGAGCATAGTATTAATATACATGGCACGCGCCTTCTCGAGCACGTTCACTAAACCAACGCCCCCATCTCGCGCTGGGAGGGTAAGCGTGTTGTACTGTACCTTAAAGAGTTGTCCCAGGCACACATAGTACCCAAAAGCCGCCTGAATCCTCATAGCCATCGTGCGCGTCAAGGGGAGAAGGTGTGTCGGGTGGCACATCATGGGCGCGAGATAAAGGTTGACGAGTAACACTCGCTGCAGCATATCCATCGACCGTAGGGCGTTTAGTCGTACTGCCGTGCGGACTCTGAGTAACAGTCTTCGGTAGTTGTCCGCAGCCGTTCTCGCTGTCTCTTTATGAAAGGTGATACCCAAACAGCGGAGGGTTTCCACCGCAGGTAAGGGTCCTTCCGTTCCTGGTTCTAGTCCACGCCCCACATGCATGAATTGTGATTTTCGGTAGTTGACCACACTTGCAGCTGCCATCCCATACGTCTGTAGCCAATCCAGTGCTGTTTGAGTCTCCCTCTCATTCCGTACGAGGAACACAATATCATCCGCGTATGCTCTGCATTTGAATGATAAATGCCGTAGGGAGGCGAAGGCCTGCGAGGCACGGTTCTAAGGCGATCGCATAAAGGAGGATCGACGAGGGGCAACCCTGTCTCACTGATCTTAAGATCTTAAAATACTCAGTTCTCCCTCCGTTTACCACCATCGCTGATCTGGCGCCGTGCAACAGCCGCATCACAGCATTGGTCAATAATGGCGAGACACCCATCCTGTTCATCACCGCCGCGAGGTACACATGGTCCACGCGATCAAAAGCATGATCGAAATCTACAGCAACCATCGCCCCCCGGAGGGGGCACGCAGCCGCGAGGGCGACGACGTCACGGTAGTCTCCCAAGGCTGTGTGGATATTACTGATGCCGCCAAGACAAGTCTGATCGGCATGTATTCGATTCTCCAGCGACTTTTTGATACGACTTCCCAGGATGCGCATGAAGATCTTGTAGTCACTATTGAGGAGGGTCAAGGGGCGATAATCACAAGGCCGTTTGCCACCACGGGGCTTCGGTATCGGTATCATGAGCCCTTCCGTGAAGTGAATGTGAACCGGTACTTCTTGCCGCAGAAGCTCATTAAACATACATAGCCACATCGGTGTCATAATGGTCACAAAGGCACGGTAAAATTCCAACGGGAATCCGTCTGGACCTGGGGACTTGTTGCAAGCACCTCGTGTAATCGCTTCCTCCAGCTCTTCACACGTAATTTCAGATAACCCGCTCGCCTCCCCGTTCTCGCTCGTCGCGTCTGGGATCTCTTCCAGGACGTTCCCCAGCTCCCTCTGACCCTCCCCGTTGCTCGCATAGAATCTGCTAAAATGATTCGTGAACGCCTGTGCTATACCCCTTTGTGTTGTAAAACGACGGCCATCGCCGAGATCGATCTCATGTATTAAATTCCTGCGTCTTTTTCGTCTTTCCTTTATCCCATAATGCATAGAGGGAACCTCGTTGGGCAGGAAATCCTGCGACCTCGCGCGTATCATCGTACCTGCCATCCTCTGCGTCGCAAGTTGTACCAGCTTCGCCTTAACTCGGTGGACGGCCGTCTGGCGTTCTGGTGTAGGTGGTTGAGCTAACAGTTCCCGGAGAGCCGTAAAGTAAAACTCAGTGGTCGTGCGCTGCCATTGAGAAACCTCCTTCCCGTAACCTATTAACGTCCTCCGTAAAGCTGGCTTCGCGCACTCGATCCACCACTGCAGGACAGAACCGAAAGAATTTCGTCGACGGAGGCAGCCATGCCACGCGTCCTCCACCATGCGTCGGCATTCTGCATCTCGCAGGTGGGAGACGTTCATCTTCCAATTACCCCTCCGTCTCCATACCTGCTGTCTATCAAGGTTAACCGTGCAAATATATGCCTCGTGGTCTGTAAACGCTGTCGGCCATATTTCTGCGTCCACCGTCGACATTGCTAACGCCCTTGAAACGTAGATCCGGTCCAAACGGCCCGCGGAGTGGCTAGTAAAAAATGTATATCCTGGTTGGTTGCGATACTTCAGGTCCCATGTATCGACTAATTCCATCCCGTTGACCAGCTCCCTAAGTTCTTGGCTAGTAGTATAGTTAGGTTGTTGGTCCTTTCTGTTGAGCACACAATTAATCCTCCGCCGAGTATGCAACCATCGTATCGTCCCTGGAACAACGGTGTAACCTCATGGGCGTAAAAATCTGCTGTGTCCCTTCTCTTATCCGAGCCTGACGGTGCGTATATGTTGATCAGACGTATTCCACCTATGGTCACGGCCGTACCACGGGCAGAAGGCAAATACTTTGCGTCGTCTGCACGTATCCCTTCCTTTAATAGTATAGCTGTGCCAACGCCTCTCTCGTCACACAGGGAACAGTAAATGTCGTAACCGTAAAAGTCCGAGGGGGGAAGTACCCGAACTTCTTGTAATAGTGCTATGTCTAAATCCGCAGCCTTTATCATGTCACTAAGCATCTTGATTTTTACCGGCGTCCCAATGCTATTGATGTTAACAGACCCTATCCGATACGCTTGTTGCATGGCGGTCAACGTAGATAAGGTACCGTACGGTTGCTAATTTTGCCGCACATAGGCTGCTGTCGGACTAACGTCCCCCGCCGTCCCCTCATATGGTCTGCCATTATTCCGTGCACTCTGCCGGTCTTACACCGGGAGAGTGCGTGGGAGCAGTTCCTCCGGCATCATCTGTTCCCCACGGGGGTGGCTCTTCTGACCAGTCCCCTAGTGTCCCATCGTTGTCGTGCGGTGCAGGCGCCGTAGCCTCCTCAGTAGCCTGTTGCCGTCTATCGAGCTCCTTCGCTGTGTCTGGAGCATCGTCAGCGGTAGGTCGTGCCGCCGTCCTGCTGGCCACCGTTGCATCCACGCTAGGCAGTTCTTCTGTATCCATGGTCGTCTGTTCTGTACCCGTAAACATATCAGAATTGTCTGCTAGATCAGAGTGGTCGTTCTCCACCGTGAGGCGGCGCTTCTTACGGCGTTTTGGTGATCGCTGTTTACGTTGCCGGGCCTCTGAATCAGAGGTCAGCATGGTCTCCAGTTGTTCGTGGGGGGCGTCGGAATCGTGCGCCGTCGCACTATCGACGTCTCCAAGTGCCTTATCTGAAGGGGGCGCAAGCGGAACCGAAGAGAGGGCGTCCTGTGACTGCTGCAGGCGGTCAAGCGCAACGTCGTCTTTCTGTGGCTCGCCACGATCCGCCGCTGTCTGTGTGTTCTGGTACGTGTCTGTCTCGCGGCCCACGTCATCGCGTAATGCGGCGACGTTAGTCATGGGGAGCACGGTCGGATGTGGCGCGAGGGGTGAATCATCCCGTGGCAGCTGTAATAACCTTCGTTGAGCACACTCAGAACGTATGTGTCCCTCCTTCCCACATCCAGAGCACGTCCTTGGTTGTCTGTCGTAGATGATAATCGCCCTACAACCGGCGATGTACAAGTATGACGGGACGTGTTTTCGGAGTTCGATCCGTATTTGTCTGACGCCATTGAGGACAGGATACGTCTTGAAACTCGCCCATTTTTCAGCCACGTGGAATAGGACCGTTCCGTAAGGACGCAGGGCGTCTGTCACCAATTCTTCTGGCACTTCGAATGGAAGCTCAAAGACGCGGATCGTTCGGAGGCCCATGCCGGCGTGTTCAACCGTTACCGCTCCAACATTCCCGTCCGAATGACAGAAACGAAGTCCTTGTCGGTGTCGAAGTAGTAGTTCGTCACATGCCGCTTCATTTATGAGCTTGACATAGACCACGCTGCTGACTATAGATAAGTGTATTCCAACTAGAACGTCAGGTTCGATTTTCACCTCGTCCCGTAAATAACTTTCGATCTCGTAAGCCTTCGGTCGAGCATATTCGTTAACAAAACTAAATGTCAGTGTCGATTTGCGGAACGACAAGGCCATGATTTGTTCTATGTATACCGCGACACACCACTACACACTTAACGTAAACACCTCTCGCGCAGTCGTGCGGCAGGGACGTAAACACCGTCCGAACCGCTGCGCCGCCGAAGGCTGACTGACTGAGCTACCCAAGCACGACTCACTCCCCGTCCTCACAGCTTTGATTCCGCCAGTGCCTCGTCTCCTACCTTCCAAACTTCACAGCTCTCCTGCGAACCTTAACTTTTACCTCGTTAGCAGTGATAGCAATCGTTCGCAATAATGACTATTTCATAAGTCAATGAATTTGCAAAATTATTGTGATTATGGAAAGAAATATGTTAATGGACGAAACCAGGTGTTATCTATTATTCTGAACTTTATCACTGAAAAGAAATCAAAACAGCACTGCAATAAGACAGTTTACAATCACGTAAAATTAATTACCGTGAAAAGTTACTCTTGCTTACGTATATTAAGCTATTACATCACTGATTAGGAGAACATAGTTCACGGTGTCTCATGGTCAGTGTTCCTTCAAAACAGTTTCCACTTCGCTAGTGCTGTCGGCGAGTTGTCGACATTTGCATCGTTAGTACATGATCCTTCAGCGTCTATTACAGTAATTACTGTCGTCTTGCTGAGCACCTTGATCATCGGCGCCTGTTGCGAATCTAACAAGAAAGCTTGATGCTTGCAGAAATAATTTCAATCTGTGTATCTGCACGCAATTACGAACTTAAGACACGCTTCTTTACATTGTGCGTGACATAACCTGACGTCATAATGGTTGCTGCACATTGGCCACAGTTCTTAGATTTATGGTTTACGGTCAGGGCGCGGCACTTTCCATAGTACATCCACCCACACTGTGGAAGTAAATCTAGTCAATTATACTGTGAATCATTAATCCGTTGTTTAAACAGAACAATAAGTACCGCGCGGTATTTGTCTCGCTCAGTTCTTAGTCCGTGGGTTAATAAAACGCTTACAAATGCTAAAATTATTTACATTACGTCATTTTAAGAATGGAAGTGTTCAGAGAAAAATGTTTTTCATCTTGAAGTTGGTGTTCTTGCTAATGTTGATGACTACATTCAGGGGTGACCGTCTCAGAAAGGTTGGGAGCCACTGGGTTAGCGTCTTGTCGTTGCAGGTGGTACGGCGTTGCCTTCCTTCAAACTTTTAACTGACTAACTCAGGCAGTTATAGGAGGACCAACAATTTAGCGGGGATTCCAAACCACGATGCAGGTCAGCATTTGTAACACCAACAAACAGTGCCAGAGGTGTACAAGTGATACGTTACAGATAAAAATCGTGGGACTGATCGAGGACAGAGCTACACATCTCTGAATTAGTAGTGTAGGAGCTGCAACTGATCCAATGAACATTTGTTCGAACATTATTCTTGCTATTATAACACATTTACAAATATAAAAGAAACTTAAGTCAGCATCCAAATTGAAGAATACTCCAAATCGATGACAAAATGAAACAGAATGAGAAGGCGCAGTGGACCCATTTTCGGGCAGGATGGCGGTTTAAATCCCGGCCGGCCACATGGCTTCAGAATTTACGTGGTTTCCCTAAACCACTTAATAAAAACTCCGGGACAGTTCGTCTGAAAAGGACACGTACATATTATTTCGCCTATCCATCCCCACTCTGAGGCTGTTCTCCGATCCTAATTAGCTTTCGCCGAAGGGATTTTAAATTCCAATCCTTCTTCCTGCTTTGAAGAAAAATAAAACGCTCATCAAAGCATTTGTACTTAAAGTATCTGGTCAAAAGCATCCGGATAGCTATTACTGCACATTAGTGCAGGACGTGTCCACCCTCCTCCTTTATCACTGCTTGAACTGCTGGAGACACTTTCAATGAGCTTTCTTCATTGTCTGCGTGAGAATGGCAGCCAGTTCTTCCCAATGAGCGGAAATCAGAGAAAGTAGTGATGTTGGGTGGTGGGGTTCGGAGTGAAGTCGACATTTTGTCCCATCCCAAAAGTGTTCCATTGCATTCAGATCGTGGCTCGGGGCAGGCTAATCTATTTCAAAAATGTTATTGTCCACAAACTATTGTCTCACACGCTAATACAAAGAAACATCGTGTCTGAACAGTACTTCCAACGCAGGCAGTAAAAATGCTGTAAAGCGCGCTTATACGCTTAAACCTTAAACCTTCAACGTTTTCTTAAGTGCAAGACGAATAACACTCCAGAACCACGAAAAACGTCCCAATACCGTAACACCAATTCCTCTGTACTTCATTGTTCGCGCTACGCGTGATAGCACTTAAGGTAGTTGCCGAACACAGATCCTTCTACCGGTTTGCCACAGGGCATAGTGTGACTGATCACTCCGAATCACAGGTTCCAGTCATCCGCTTTGCTCTGACTATCGATAGAAATCTGTGGCTTATGAGGAGCTACTCTACCATTTTACGCCATTCTTTTTAACTCTTCACGCACAGTCATTCTGCTACTTCGACTGGTCGTGGCACTTTGAGACTCACTAGTGATTCGTACCGCTGATTTCATCAGATTTTGTGCAACAACCCTCCGCAGTGGCAGACGGCCCCTGTGTGTCAGTACATGAGGTCTGTCTGCTGTTGGTTTAGTTGTGGTTGTTCCTTCACGTTTCCACTTGAGAGTAACATCACGAGCAGCTGACTAGGATAGCTTTAGAAGCGTTAAAATGTCCCTGGTGGGTTTATTGCTCAGGTGACTTTCAAAAAGTAGTCAATGTTCCAAGGGCCCAACTCTCCTGACCGATCCATACTGCTGTTTATGAGTATCTACTGACAAAGCACAACACTTCCACCTCCTTGTATAATGCTGGGTCCGCCTCTTGGGATGTCTAGCGGTCAGCCCCGCATTAAGAAGGCGTCTGGATTGGTTGATCATCTACTGCAGTGGATGTCAAACTTTGTTTGCTCAAGAGCCAATACCGTCGTTGGCGGGACGACACGTTGGACCAGATATGTGCCAAATTTATTACTGATTTGTAACCTACATAAATTAGTATGTTATGAGCCCCCAACACCGTAGCTATAACGTACTGATCGTTTAAAGTCTAAACACATCGCGTTGACTGTTCTTTGTTTCACATTGGTGTCACCGTAAGCGAACCCAAAGTTGTGAGACTTGTGCCTGCCAGGGTGTTGTTGTATGTGTCAGCGCTTGATTAATTCATTAATCACAGTAACTGTACTGATATTTAAATGCATTGCGCAGTGTGAGACTCGATCACAAAGGTTTACTAAACGTTTTGAATTTCATTTCCCTTCTACTCATTGTGGCGTATTACTTCAGGTTTAATTGTATTTAATATTATCTGCCGCAGATTTTAAGATAACCGTCTGTGTAATGTGAATTCATGAATCAATGTTACCTCCGTGTCAAAATTTATTCTCTAGCATCTCTTCAGTGCGAGGCACGGACGCCGGTGAGTTGTCATCAGTGCAAGACAAACTGTAGAAGATTTCCCCTCTCACATCCTCGACAACGGCAGTGGCTGCGCAGCTTAACCCTCTGGCCCTGATGTGATCGACCAACTTTAACTAGCTCACGGCCGAATTCAGGAACTCAAGTAAAATGAAGCCCACCCAAATATACTGCTGCCAAATATATTGTTTGTTAATCAGCAGGAAAAATACACTCTTAAGGAGCCCTTAACGTTACTTGTCATTACCGGAGTTGGCTGTTAGTTGCTACACGTATACAAGAGGGGGTGGTGGTCCAGAAAAATGTAGAAACTATTTCATAGTTAATATATTTCGACAAAAACGGCATATCGTTACAATTTTGCGTGGTAGCGTGGTTCATTGTTTTCTCAACACATCTTAGAGCGCGTTTTCCAGCAGATGGCAGTGTAGTGAATGATAGAGGTACAACGGCAAACGGATAAAATGTACGGAATTCAGCCACCAACACGTTCAACAATTTAAGGTATTCCGGATAAATATGAAGTCGACGGTGCTGTTCATGATGTGCGTAAGGAAAGGTCTGGACGACCAAAAGCAACAGTGTAGCTGTTTTGCAATGGTTTACTGGGTCACCTCAAAAACCTGTGAAGCATGGTGCACGTGAAAGCGGGATAAGCCGATGAAGGGCACGACGAATTCTGAAGGCTCAAATTGAAAAGTGAACGCTCCAAGATCGTTGCACTCTACGAACGAGGACGACCCGGATCGAAGGATGGAGTACTGCGAGTGGTTTGAAGGCATGCTTCGCGATGATGAACGGTTTGCAAGGATGGTTATTTGTCTGACGAGATGCAGCTGAAATTGAAAGGTACTGCAAAAATCCACAACAGCGCGTACTGGTATCCTAGAGCTCCTCACGTTCACGTGGACAAATACGAGTATGTTAATCTACTGGAAGCGGACGTGTGGTATGTCTGTCATCGCGCCGGCCGGGGTGGCCGAGCGGTTCTAGGCGCTGCAGTCTGGAACCGCGCGACCGCTACTGTCGCAGTTTCGAATCATACCTCGGGCATGGATGTGTGTGATGTCCTTAGGTCAGTTAGGTTTAAGTAGTTCTAGGGGGCTGATGACCTCAGAAGTTAAGTCCCATAGTGCTCAGAGCCATTTGAACCATTTTTTGTCTGTTATCGCGCCGTTTGATTCTCCCATTCTTCTTTGAAGGTACCGTAACTTGTGAGGTGTATCTTGATATGCTGTAAACTTCGATTTTACCTGCCATACGAGAGATCTTTGGAGATCAAAGATTTTACCTACAACAGGACAGCGCTCCACCTTACTACCACGGAGACACCTGAGCATCTTATATGAAAATCTACCTGGACGATGGACAATCTCTCCAGACGATACACCTCTTGACTTCTACCTATGGGGGACGTGGAAAAATTAAGTTTATCAAGAGAAGCCAGCTACAATGAACGAGCTACGAGAAACCATCGAGGCGCCCTATGCGGCCATCACAAAAGCAACAGTAACAGCCGCATTTCGGTCAACAGTTCAGGGGCATCGACATTGTTTGACTGCTAATGGGTGTCACGTCGAACAAACAAAATAGCCTCCTCCCGTGCAGCAGTTGTAAGGGTATGTCATATTCTTTCATTAATATTAAATGTCAAACAGTGTCTACATTTTTCTTGACTCCTCTGTATTGTTATATAATACGTCTGAGAAAGGCAGACCACACTAATACAGACCGCATTTTGACGTCCACTGAGTAAGTGCTTCTGAGCAACTAATGATGCAAGTTTTTCTGCCGAAGATTCAGTGGAGTCATATTGGCTTGGAACACCACCATCTTGACAAAGTCTAACGGAATCAGGAGCCACGACAAAAGTGTCTAACAAACGAGAAGAAGACAGCATTATCCTGAACTTGACAAGCTGAGGCTGTGAACCATCTACATCTACATGCACATCTACTTTACTACGCTGCAATTCACCCTAATGTGCCTGTTAGATGGTTCATCGAACCACATTCTGGTTATTTCTCTACCGTTCCGCTCTCGAACAGCGCGTTGGATAAACGAGCGCTCAAATCTTCCCATGCAAGGCATGGTTCCTCCTGTTTCATTATGATTATCATATGCCCGTATCTCAACAAAATATTTTCATATTCGGGGGAAAAATTTGGAGATTTGAAATTTTTTAAAAAGCTCTTACCTCTACGAAGAACACATTTGTTTCAAAAATTCCCACCCGGACTCGTATGTCATATCTGTGACACTCTCCTCTATTTCGCGGTAGTACTAAACGAGCTTACCCATAAGGCACTGCCGAATAAGAATAAATCACCCTCAAAGACAAGGTCATTTTATTAACAAGTGAGGTACGAGTGTATGATTACAAAGTCAGATCAAATGAAACACACATATAACAGTAAAGAGTGCGAAACAGTTGAATCAATACGCAGTGTAATCCCGCTCACATGAGAACTATCACAAACAAGCGCAGTGGATTCCTGTAGGGGTTGTCCCGGGTATCTTGTGCGTTTTGTGGCAAATCGGCTGCGGTTGTAGAACGAGTAAGTCCAATTTCCATAGGGTCCCAAACATGTTCAGCTGGCAAGGTATCTGGCATTCTCGGTGGCCAGGTCACTTGTTGTACACCACGAAGAGCAGGCACGAACTGTATGTGGACGTGCATTGTCCTGCTGAAAACGCACGTCACCATTCTATCGAAGAAATGGCAGTAGCACAGGGATAACAGGTTGTGCTATGTGGCGGTGAACGCTGGTTACTTTATCCCTGCAGCAACACCAAATGTGACAGCGAAATGCAATGATGCCCCCCCCCCCCACACACACACACCATCAAGCCTTGTAGGGGACCTGTGTGTCGTGGGCGAATGCACTCTGGAATACGCAACTCACCAAGTGCACGCTATACACGTGCGCGTCCATCACTCGCGTGCGGACGGTTCAAAATGGCTCTGAGCACTATGGGACTCAACTGCTGAGGTCATTAGTCCCCTAGAACTTAGAACTAGTTAAACCTAACTAACCTAAGGACATCACCAACATCCATGCCCGAGGCAGGATTCGAACCTGCGACCGTAGCGGTCTTGCGGTTCCAGACTGCAGCGCCTTTAACCGCACGGCCACTTCGGCCGGCCTCGCGTGCGGACGTAAGACACTCATCGCTAACGACAACAGAGCGCCATACAACTCTCCAGTCAACTATTTTACGACACCTGGATAGCCGTGTTTGGCGGTGCTGTGGTGTCTGTGGTAGCCTGGATAGAGGCACACGTGATATTAATCCTACTGCAAGCAGACGGTTCCAGATGATCACTCATCACGCAGCAAGTGCAAAACGTACCCAGTTGTTTACCCTGTACGATGTTCGTTCGGTCGGCTGCTTGCCCAGTGCATCGATCTTGACGTGAATCTGAGCTACGCGAACATCCAGAACCTCGTCTATAGGTATGGGACTGTTTCACGGACCACAGATGAAGGCAGCGACACACCCCCGATGCATTGCGACCGACGTGTACAGCAGTCCGTCGATACTTCCATCGAGCTTCCCACAGGCCACAATTCGACCCAGTTCCATTGGCTGAAGCTGTTCAACGGAAGTACGCAGTCTGGTTACTATAGGAGGAAAAGGCGTACCCTCCTTACAGTCTATAAAGCGATAGACAATATTTCTATTAATACCGAGAACTATGTAGCTGCACATGTCATCCTGTATGGTCCATCAGTGTTCTGTGGTGGAGTTCTTAACTTTACCTTAGCAACAATGATGCCATTCAACATGGTAATGGTTGGGTCACCGTTGCTCTAGTACGTGGACCGAAAGTCGGTAAAGTTGGAGGTCTAGCAAGTTGTTCTACTCTAGAATTAATATTGAAAACACTTTTCACATCTAAACTCATCGCGGTTACCGCCTGTAGAGTCAAGACAGAGAATAGACAGGCTTTCTGAGGCCCTCTGATCGCCTATGACCGTACAAATCAACCTTCAGCACGACAGCACCTCAGTATGCACATATTATATCCTGGTGTCAGCACAGTCCTTGAGGGTGCTGCATTTTTTATGGCGCTGTTTGGATGATTTATTCTACCGTAGCAGTAAAATGAATTTGACAAGATCCACATTCTCTAACTCCAGTAATCGGGTGAATACACTGGTCGTGGCGTAATATCATTCGGGCGCTGTCTAGTTAGCAGCAGCAATCTCTGCTGGAACAAAATAATTCTGTAGATGTCACAGATATGGGATGAATTACCATTCCAACTCAATAGTCCCATAGTGGCTGTTCTACCTTAACAGCTTTCAAACCTAAATACAAATATACTCTTGTGAGCATTAGAATAGTTTCACATCAAACGAAGTCATCAAAGAAATATTGTGCTCCAAGTGACGACTTTGGAAATTTTTGTTTTCTTGAAATTTGTGGTAAGTTCTTCTGGGACCAAACTGCTCAGGTCATCGGTCCCTAAGCCTACACACTACTTAATGTAACTTAAACCAACTTACGCTATAGACAACACACACACACACACACACACACACACACACACACACACACACACATGCCCGAGGGAGAAGTCGAACCTCTGACCGGGAGAGCCGCAGTGCCGTCACGAGGCTCCTCAGACCGTGAGGCTACCCCGCGCGGCTCCAAATGAAGACCAGAAGAAGAAAACAAAGAGATCAATTGTCAAAGTGTGCTTGCTTGAGTTTGTGTGTTCTGTGCCCGCTCTCAGACTGTGTGAGAGGTGAGGTCCCTCCCATAACCAACTGTGCTACGTGTATTTCTCCACCCACTCGCAGCTGAGCATACCCGGGGCGCTCTCTGCTACGTGCGTGTACGCAGGAGATACGGGGCCTCGCCGGAGCTGCGTTGCGCTTATCGTAATCTGTACCCGCTTTGTGGCGAGGCTATTACGCACACGCTGCGCGCTCGGCGTGCTGTGAGAGCTTAAACTGCACCGCTTCATTATGGCTCTCCGCTGATTCTCGACCTCTTCCATCGCTCCTTCTTGCTCCGTCTGGCGTTAGCAAGATGGTTCTTCCACAGTTAGCGAAGCTGCGGATGAATGTGAACGGGCTCCATTGTGCTGTAACTGCTTTATCATTCATGTGGGCAACAAAGCGTTTTGCGGCAAATGTTTTATGTAGAGAGACCAAAGAGCATAAGCGGACAAGATAGGAAAGAGGGAATCAGTAATGGATAAGGTAGGGGCACACGAATTGCGATGTATTTCGGATACCATCAGCAGTAGAGCAGATGAGTGTACGAATATTTTTCTGCAAGTGATCTTTTCTGTTACTTCCCTTAGTACTGACATCTCCTGGCATATTATACATACTATGGGCGTTGAATAAGTAATGCGACATACTCCTCTTCTGGAGCAATTTCGGTTGAAGAAATGCGGAATTTGTTGAGGGGCGTTTTGGAACATGCCCGCTACTACCTCTACAGGTTAATGAAGTATCGATACGTGGCGGCGCCATACGTAGCCGTCAAAATGGCGTCAATATCGAAGGTCGGTTTTAAACAGAGAGCTGTCACTGAGTTTCTTTTAGCGGAAAGTCAGAGCATCGCAGATATTCATATGCTCTTGCAGAATCTCTACGGAGACCTGGCAGTGAACAAAAGCACGGTGAGTCGTTGGGCGAGGCGTGTGTCATCATCGCAACAAGGTGGCGCAAACATGCGCGATCTCTCGCGTGTCTGATGGCCGCACACAGCCGTGACTCCTGCAACGATGGAACGTGCAGACACTCTTTTCGATGTGATCGGCGTTTCCTAATCAAACACCTTGCTGCTCAGATGGACGTCTCTGTTATTGGTTCCGACACACTCGTGACCCAGTTAGGGTACTAAAAGGTGTGTCCCAGCTGGGTTCCTCGCCGCCTACTAGAAGACTATCTGTGCGGAATTTCTTGCGCGTTACGAGGCTGATCGTGACAATCTTTTGTCAGACATCGTCACTGGGTATGCAACGCGGGTTCATCAGTTCGAACGGGAACAAAAGGGTAATCCTTCAGTAACGCCACACCACCTCCCCTCTGAAGAAAAAGCTCAAACCGACACCCTCAGTCAGAAAGATTATGGCGTCCATCTTCTGGGACTCTGAAGAGATTTTCTGTTTGATGTCGTCCCTCAGGGTGCGACGATCAACTCCGAAGTGTATTGTGTTACTCTCCGAAAACTGAAGAAAAAATATGAAGAAAAAAGCACTTTCTCTGTATTTAAGTGAGCCAGGACAGGACGAGTAGCATGTGGTCTTGTGTTGTTCACAGATAGGATCAAAAAAATGGTTCAAATGGCTCTGAGCACTATGGGACTTAACTTCTGAGGTCATCAGCCCCTAGAACTTAGAACTACTTAAACCTAACTAACCTAAGGACATCATACACACCCGTGCCCGAGGCAGGATTCGAACCTGCGACCGTAGCGGACGCGCGGATCCAGACTGTAGCGCCTAGAACCGCTCGGCCACTCTGGCCGGCACAGATAGGACCGGTCACTGATCTTAACACGTCAAATATTTAACGACTGTTGTCCGACCTACCGACACGATGAACCAGAACTGATTGTACTGTGTATCCACGGCACTTCATCCCATCCCGAAGTTTACTAGACGCGCTGGGCGATGATAATTCCTATCTAGCAACGTTCATTCCCCTCGGAAGCTGCATACACGGATACGTCCATCGTGATACTATATGCAGAATCGGAAAGCACATACATGACCAACTTGACCTCACATGTTAAGAAGAAAAACGTATACTTGCTAGATATCAGCCCAAGCATCGATCCCGCTTGAAAATATGGTCCACAATTCTGACAGTACGCTTTTATAACCTTCTGAACGTACAGCTTTTAATCATGGGCGCACACAGCTTGCCTGTCACTCGCTCCGCCCCGCTGCAACCACTTAATGCCCCAACACGAAGTATTGGACAGTGGAGTAAGAAGTCTGTGAAATACTGTTTTGACATAGTAATATGCGTTGTAGATCATATTAAAGTGAGCAGTTCCTAGCTGGTAGCTGGTGTCAGAAATCTCTTTCATTTGCTCATCTTTTTATTGCGACTCACAAATGAAGTGTAAATGAATGAAACGAATGATTGTGATTGTGTCGTTAAAGAAGTAGCGCAGCGCTCTTTAATTATTAATATCGCTTTTGTGCGTTATTTTCTTTTGATTTTAAAGCCAACACTGTTACAGTAAGCACGTTTGCAGGACGTGCGCTATTCTTCAAAGCGATTGCCGGGATTAAATTCTACAATACAAATCATTGAGTTCATTTCGTAATAGTTAAAATACAAATCACTGAGTTCATTTCATAATAGTTCTTCAGCTGTTTATGTTTATTCTCTTTGATTTTGAGGCGTGTATACAGTTGCAGAATACCGATACGAGAATAGTGTTAAAATAATAATAAACGTGTAAGTGCATGAGGTGGCCATATTACAAGATTCATTCAATAAGTCATCCAACACATTTTTTAAAGCACGTCGCTTTTATTCAGGATTCCAATATACCGTGTTATTCCCCACTCTTTTGGTTACAGAACGTTATTTTTCAACATAATGTCGGTTCCATGCGATGGCCTTCGCCACCTTACTGAAACGGCCTGTATGCTCGCATAACACCACCCTCCTGGATAGCGTCGTAGCCCACGTCTTGCTGCGTCAGTAGCCTCCCCATCACTCACGTACTGCTTCCCGTGGAGTCCGTTCTTCATTGGGTCGAACAGGTAGAAGTCGCAAGGAGCGAGATCCGACCTGTAGTGTGGATAAGGAAGAATAGTCTAATGAAGTTTTGTGATCTCGTCTCGGGTGCGCAAACTTCTGTGAGGCCTTGCGTTGTCATGGAGAAGGAGAAGTTCGTGTGCATTTTTGTGGCGACGAATACGCTGAAGCGGTTTTTCAGTTTCCTGAGGGTCGCACAGTACAATTTAGAGTAGACCGTTGCACCATTAGGGAGGACATCAAACAGAACCCCCCCTTCAGAGTCACGGAAGACCAACGCAGTGACATTACCAGCTAAGGGTGAGGCTTTGAACGTCTTCTTCGGAGGAGGAGAGATGGTGTTGCACCACTCCATGAATCGGTGTCTTGTTTACGGTTACAAGTAGTGAACCCATGTTTCTTGGTTTGTGACGATGTTCGAGAAAAAATTGTTATGATAAGCCTAGTAACGCACAGGCTGTTCCACACAGGTGGTCCCCGTTTACGGTCTGCGACCTACCTGCGCCCGGGAGACCGGACAGGTACTTGTGAGCTCGCTGCGATAACGGCAAGCGCCTCGCCCAACGACTCACCGTACTTTTGCTCACTGCCAGGTCCCTGTAGATATACTGCAAGCGACTACTGATATCTGGGATAACTTGGTTTTCCACCAAAAGAAAGTCAATGACAACTGTGTGCTTGGAACGCGACTCCGTTACATATGCTAATTCGCAGTTTATGTATAGCTCCGCCACCTCTCAGAACTTAATGAAACTGTAGGGCAGAAGCGGGTATATTCTACGACGTCCCACAACAAATTCTGCTTTTTTCCAACCGAAACTGGCCGATGAAACATTGTATAGCATTACTTGTTTATGCCCCTCGTATGTTCTCATATTACGTACCTGTTTTTCGCGTACAGTTACATTTGATCTCGAACAAGACATCAAAACACATTGAACAGATGTGTCCACTTCCTTCCTCCTCTTCCCTCTCCATCAGTGTAATGCGATAAGAGGGCTCTGGTTGTCACTCCACTGTCTAGCACTTCGCGTTCGGGGATTTGGGCGCTGAAGGAGGGCAGAGCGAGTGACAAACAATCGGTGCGCGCGAAAGTTTGTAAGGCTTACCCTCAACAGGTCATAACTGCTTGGTATCAGAGCTAACGCCCAAATTTTCGCGCGGGATCGATTTTTGGGGCTAATGTATTAAAAGTGTACGCTTTCCTCCTTAAAATATAACATCAGTCTGATGATGTTTCTTTGTGAAGCGACAACGTGGTCTCCACGCCTTTGTCTGGCGTTGTTACTGGGCGCACCACTGTCGGTGCACACCCTTCTGATAGACAGTGGTGGTTCGAACGTCGTCACACTGTTCGACTTGTCTTGCTGCTAACCAGCCCATATTTCGATTCATGAAACGTGACGTGCTGTGCGAACCTGCACTGCTGAACGAATGAGCTGTCTTTGTTCTGTATCGCAAAGCGTGCGAGGTCTTTGACATGCTGTATGGCTTCTTTAGAATGGACCCCTGAAACCATCGTTCCCATATGCGCGTGACAGTCCTGAGATCCTAGTCAATGCGAGCAGCAGTATCGCGCAACGATACGCAACATTCCCGGCAGCTCTCGGCCGTGACACAATGTGCTGGGAGACGTTTCCGCATTTTATATGAGACATGATAACATCTCACAAACTAGCAACATTAAAACGCGATTTCGGAATGAGAAATCTGCTGCATAATGTTTCTCAAGTACGGAGTATATGTGACCTTACTCCTAACTATGTTATGTGGATGTTTTGAAATGCTAATAGTTAGCATATCCCCACGTGCAACACATTTCATGCCAGTTTGACATTTCTTGCGGGCCGCATTCGTGGTGTGCAATCTCAGTGGCCAGTAATGTATGCACAGAGGTGACAAAAGTCATGGAATGTCTCCTAACATCGTGTCGGACCTCTTTTTCACCCGGCGTAATTCAGCAACTCGACGAGGCATCGACAAAACAAGTCGTTGGAAGTCCGCTGCAATAATTTTGAGCCATGCTGTCTCTACAGCTGTCCATAACTGCGAAAGTGCTGGCGGTGCAGGACGTTGTGCGCGAGCTGACCTCTCGATTATGTCTCGTAAATGTTCGCTGGGTATCATGTTGGGCGATCTGGGTGGCCAAATAATTCCCTCGAATTGTCCAGCATGTTCTTAAAACCAGTCTCGAACAATTCTGGTCCGGTGAGATGGCCCATTCTCATCCATAAAAGTTTCGTCGTTGTTTGCAAACATGAAGTCCAAGAATAGCTGCAAAATATGATCTCCGGTAGCCCGAAATAACCATTTCCAGTCAGTGATCGATTAAGTTGGACGAGAGGACAGAGTCCATTACATATAAACACAGCCATACCATTTTGGAGCCACCAACAGCTTGCACAGTGACTTATTTTGGTCTATGATTTCGTGGGTTATGCGCCACACTCGAACCCTATCATAAGCCCTTACTAACAGAAATGTGGACTCGTCTGACCTGGTCACGGTTCTACAGTGGTCTAGGATCCAACCGTTATGGTCACTATCCCAGGAGAGGTGCTGCAGGCTGTTAGCAAAGGCAGTCGCATCGTTTGTCTGCTGCCATAGCCCAGTAACATCAAATTTCGCCACACTGTCCTAACGGATAAGTTTGTTGTATGTCCCACATTGATTTCTGCGGTTATTTCACGCAGTGTTGCTTGTCTGTTACCACTGACAATTCTATGCAAACGCCGGTGTTCTCGTCCGTTAAGTGAAGGCCGTGGGCTACTGCGTTGCACGTGCTGAGAGGTAATGCTTGAAATTTGAGGTTCTCGGCAGACTCCTGATACGGTGCATTGTGGACTACTGAATTCCATAATGGAATGTCCAATGGGTGTAGTTCCAATTGGAATTCCGCCTTCAAATAGTGTTAATTCTCGTCGTGGGGCCATAATCAATCGAAAACCTCTTCACAAAAATGACCTGAGTAAAAATGACAATTCCGGTATTGCACTGCCTTTTTACATCTTGGTACGCGATACTGCCGTCATCTGCATATGTGCATGTCGCTGTTCCATGACTTTCGTCATATCATTGTATGCTGAAGAGATGCAACAGCTTTGTCAGCAACACTACACCACGCAACAACACAGACCTGATACGAAATTTTATTAAATAATGTCTGAAGTTGACTTGAATCAAAATCGGAGTTACATTTTTAGTACATGGTTCTCGGTAAGAGCAGTGATCAAGGTGCAAGGATTGTTTATTGTGTCTAGCTTGGCCTTCATCTACATGTGCAGCTACATCTACAACCAGAAAGCCACCTTACGGAACGCGGCGGAGGGCACTTCGGCTACCATTGTCACTTCCGTTTCTTTCCTGACCCAGTATCGAATGGTTTCCGGGAAGAACTGTTGTTAACAAGCGTCCGTGTGAGCTCGAATCTCCATCATTTTGCCTTCGTCGTCTTTTCTCGAGATTCCGTAGGAGAAAGTAAGATATATGTTGTCTCTTCTAGGAACTTACGCTCTCGGAAGTTTAATAGTGAACCACACCGTGATACAGAACTTCCCTCTTGCCGCGTTTGCCACTGGAGCTGGCTGGGCATGTCTCTCACGATTTCGCTGTTACTAAACGAACCCGTGGCGAAATGTACTGCTGTTCTTCGGATCTTCTCTATTTACTCTATTAGTCCTGTCTGGTAAGTGTGCCAGACTGACGAGCACTATTCAAAAACTGGTCGGGAAAACAGTTACCTGACACAGCTTGCTGTAATTGAAAACCAGCGTTACCAGGCTTCAACAGTCAAAAAATTCGTCTTGTAACTGTTACCGTGAGTCCTATTGCTAAATCCTTTTGGTCAGTTAATGTGCAGTTGTTTCGGCCCAAATGAAATAGAAACTAACGGTTTGTGTAGTGCGAAAATACTGGACTTGCGTTTTAAAATTGCAGTTGCAATGCAACTAACATGAGATGAAAGCCTCATATGCTTCTTTCTTTGGGATTCCAGCAGTCAGTGGAGCTCATTGTATGTATCCCTCAAGTAGACGTAATCACATACAGCAATTCTCGCTTTTATTCCTTTTGTTCTCTGCAGCACGAATACTGGCTATCAGTGTGCATCACGTAGTTTAATACAGAGAACATAAAGAAGCAGTTCTAACATATTTTGACGTCAGAGATGTTGTGTTAAAGTGACAGATGCAAATACACTCCTGGAAATTGAAATAAGAACACCGTGAATTCATTGTCCCAGGAAGGGGAAACTTTATTGACACATTCCTGGGGTCAGATACATCACATGATCACACTGACAGAACCACAGGCACATAGACACAGGCAACAGAGCATGCACAATGTCGGCACTAGTACAGTGTATATCCACCTTTCGCAGCAATGCAGGCTGCTATTCTCCCATGGAGACGATCGTAGAGATGCTGGATGTAGTCCTGTGGAACGGCTTGCCATGCCATTTCCACCTGGCGCCTCAGTTGGACCAGCGTTCGTGCTGGACGTGCAGACCGCGTGAGACGACGCTTCATCCAGTCCGAAACATGCTCAATGGGGGACAGATCCGGAGATCTTGCTGGCCAGGGTAGTTGACTTACACCTTCTAGAGCACGTTGGGTGGCACGGGATACATGCGGACGTGCATTGTCCTGTTGGAACAGCAAGTTCCCTTGCCGGTCTAGGAATGGTAGAACGATGGGTTCGATGACGGTTTGGATGTACCGTGCACTATTCAGTGTCCCCTCGACGATCACCAGTGGTGTACGGCCAGTGTAGGAGATCGCTCCCCACACCATGATGCCGGGTGTTGGCCCTGTGTGCCTCGGTCGTATGCAGTCCTGATTGTGGCGCTCACCTGCACGGCGCCAAACACGCATACGACCATCATTGGCACCAAGGCAGAAGCGACTCTCATCGCTGAAGACGACACGTCTTCATTCGTCCCTCCATTCACGCCTGTCGCGACACCACTGGAGGCGGGCTGCACGATGTTGGGGCGTGAGCGGAAGACGGCCTAACGGTGTGCGGGACTGTAGCCCAGCTTCATGGAGACGGTTGCGAATGGTCCTCGCCGATACCCCAGGAGCAACAGTGTCCCTAATTTGCTGGGAAGTGGCGGTGCGGTCCCCTACGGCACTGCGTAGGATCCTACGGTCTTGGCGTGCATCCGTGCGTCGCTGCGGTCCGGTCCCAGGTCGACGGGCACGTGCACCTTCCGCCGACCACTGGCGACAACATCGATGTACTGTGGAGACATCACGCCCCACGTGTTGAGCAATTCGGCGGTACGTCCACCCGGCCTCCCGCATGCCCACTATACGCCCTCGCTCAAAGTCCGTCTACTGCACATACGGTTCACGTCCACGCTGTCGCGGCATGCTACCAGTGTTAAAGACTGCGATGGAGCTCCGTATGCCACGGCAAACTGGCTGACACTGACGGCGGCGGTGCACAAATGCTGCGCAGCTAGCGCCATTCGACGGCCAACACCGCGGTTCCTGGTGTGTCCGCTGTGCCGTGCGTGTGATCATTGCTTGTACAGACCTCTCGCAGTGTCCGGAGCAAGTATGGTGGGTCTGACACACCGGTGTCAATGTGTTCTTTTTTCCAATTCCAGGAGTGTACACAGTATGTGATCAAAAGTACTGGGATACGCATTTGTGTACGATAATATTAGGTGACTCCATTAGACGGTTTGAAATCTGCTCGGTGTTCAGTGGGATACCTAAATTTCTGTGTAGGAATGACAGCTCACTCTTCCTCAAGAGCTGAAGCCAGAGAAGGTGCTGGGAACGAAGTCGGCGTTCTAACTCATCCTAAGGGTGTTCCATTGCATTCAGGTCGAAACTCTAGGTAGGTCCGTCCGTTAGAAGAATGTTGTTTTCCACAAACCATTGTCTTACGGATGCTTCTTTATGACTGGGTACATTGCCATGCTGATACAATCATTGTCTCCCAACTGTTCCTCTGCTGTACATGGTACACAATGCTATAAAATGTGTTCATATCCTTTCAGATTTTGCGTTTCCTTAAGCAAGGTAAAGTGATCACAGCCTTGCCACGAAAAAACACCCCAATACCGTAACATGATGTCCCCAGTATTTCACTGTTCTTCTTACATGTTATGACAGGTATTGGTCTCAGCCATTCTCAAAACCCAGAACGTCCTTCGGATTGGTTCAAATGGTTCAAATGGCTCTGAGCACTATGGGACTTAACGTCTGAGGTCATCAGTCCCCTAGAACTTACAACTGCTTAAACCTAACTAACCTAAGGACATCACACACATCCATGCCCGAGGCAGGATTCGAACCTGCGACCGTAGCAGTCGCACGGTTCCAGACTGAAGCGCCTTCGGATTGACACGGGCTATAGCATTATTCATCGCTCCAAACCGCCTACTTCCAACTCATCCACTGTGCAGTAGCTTATCATTAAGTACAGAAATGTGTGGCCTATAGGAGCTGCTGGACCATTGCACCCCATTGTTTTTAACTCCATACGCGTCGCCACCATGCTAGCTGCAATTCTCCGATTCCTCGTGCCAATTTCATGTGACCCTTTTACAAACACCCTCGAAAATGCATGACGATCGCTGTCCGTCAGTACAAGAGTTCTGTCTGTTCTTGGTTTAGCTGTGGTTGCTCCATTGCGGTTCCACGTGACACTCACAGACAAAAAAGTCAGTCGTTAACTTTTCATTCGTATATGACAAAGGCGTGTTTCCCTCAGAAATACAGCAAACTGTTTTCTGACAATATTGTGAGAAGGAATGTTGCTGCTCGCCACATAGCGGAGATGCTGAGTCGCAGATAGGCACAACAAAACGAATCTCACAATTAATGCCTCCGGCCATTGGCGCGCACACACACACGCACACACACACACACACACACACACACACACACACACACAAACACACACACACACACGCGTGCAAACGCAAACGCAACTCACACACATGACTGAAGTCTCAGGCAACTGAAATCACGTGTGGTTTCAGTTGCCTGAGACTTCAGTCATGTGTGTGAGTTGCGTTTGCGTGTGTTTTGTGTGTTTGTGTGTGTGTGTGTGTGTGTGTGTGTGTGTGTGTGTGTGTGTGTGTGTGTGTGCCCGCATGTGTGTCCATTGTTGACGAAGGCCAATGGCCGAAAGCATTAATTGTGAGATAAAGCATTAATTGTGAGATTCGTTTTGTTGTGCCTACTTGCGACTCAGCATCTCCGCTGTGTGGTGAGTAGCAACTTTCCTTCTCACAATATTGTTACATTCCATCCTGGATGCTCCATTGTTTAAGTGTTTTCAGAGTTACAGAGACCCAAGTCCACCCATTGCTCCGTTGTCATGAAGCTTATAGATTCAGAGTGTATTTTTGTGGCTTAAATGTTTCTCTTTTTTGTTCAAAAATGGTTCAAATGGCTCTCAGCACTATGGGACTTAACATCTATGGTCATCAGTCCCATAGAACTTAGAACTACTTAAACCTAACCGACCTAAGGACAGCACACAACACCCAGCCATCACGAGGCAGAGAAAATCACTGACCCCGCCGGGAATCGAACCCGGGAACCCGGGTGTGGGAAGCGAGAACGCTACCGCACGACCACGAGATGCGGGCTCTCGTTTTTGTACTAGAAGTGACATTTATATTCGACTTCTAATAAATGCAGCTCCGATAAGCAAGCATTGAAGGGAGAATCAGCAAGCGTATTGATTTGGGTCCAGAATCGTGAACTGCTGAAAGTCAAAACAAACTTATTCCTATTAAAACTAGCTCATGTCCTCAAGATGAGTATGGAAATTACATACTTGGCATTCTGAGTGTCTGTGCATCCGTTCTTGGCCAACGATGCTAACTTTGGCATAATGGAGAAACCTGGAAAAAATAATTAATGGGAACCAAATCATAATAAGCGATATCGCAAGAAAGTGAAAAAATTCTAAACTGGGAAAGGCTTGAAAAGAAACGTAAAGTTGTAGAAACATGCATGACTAGTGGGAAGGCCGAAGCAAACAGTGGAAAAATTAGACTCTGTTGTCAAAACAGAAATAACCGTATGAATATAAGGAATTCAGGAGGGAAGAAAGGGAAAACTTAAAAATACAGTTAATGTATAGAAGGGTTATATAAGGAAACGAACTTGAAGACATAGTTATGGAATGCAAAAAAGGAGTAGATGAAGATGAAATCAGAGATACGATAAGTGAGAAGAATTTCAGAGAGCATTGAAAGGTTTGAGTCGTAACAATGCATCAGGAGTAGTAAAGATTCTCTCAGCATTATGGAGGTCATATGGAGAATGTACCATGGGAAAACTATTCCACCTGGTATGCAAGATACAAGAAACGGGCGAAATACCCCAGACTTCAAGAAGTGTTTAATAGTAACTATTCCCAAGAAATCAGGCGATGACAGGCGAGAATATTGCAGAACCATCAGTTTTATAAGTCATTGTTACAAAATACTAATCTAATGCGCATGATTTCACAGAGAATGGGAAGAACGCTAGGAGCCGACCACAGGAAGAACAAAAGAAAACGTGAGGCAATACTGATCGTATGACATGGAAGGGAAGCAGTAAATGAGCGGAGACTGGAGCAGGGTTCTTGTCTATTGCCGATGTAGTTCAGTGTGCACATAGACTAACAGTAAAGGGGACCAAGGAGAAATTTGGAAAGAGAATTAAAGTTCAGGGAAAAGAAATAAAAACTTTGAGGTTTGCTGATGATATTGTAATCCTTTCTGAGGCGATAAAAGGCCTTCAAAGTGCGGCTGAACGGAATGGGTAGTGTCTTGAAAACAGAGTGTATGATAAACTTTAACAAAAATAAATTGGTACATAGAAATGTATTTGATTTAAATCAGACGACGCAGAGAGAATTAAACTGTAAAATTAGACACTAGAACTCAAATGGCTCTGAGCACTATGGGACTTAACTACGGAGGTCATCAGTCCCCTAGAACTTAGAACTACTTAAACCTAACTAACCTAAGGACATCACACCCATCCATGCCCCAGGCAGGATTCGAACCTGCGACCGTAGCGGTCGAGCAGTTCCAGACTGTAGCGCCTAGAACCGCTCGGTCACTTCGGCCGGCACACGAGAACTAGCAGGTGAACTGCGAAATAACTGATGATGGCTAAAGTAGGGAGTATTTAAAATGTTGATTGAGAGTAGCATTTCTGAAAAAGAAATATCTAATAAAGACGTATATTTCTGCGAGTCTTTTTAAGGTATTTGTGTGGTGTATCCGAAAGAGAAACTGGGCAATAAGTAGTTCAGTTAACAAGAGAATAGAAGCTTTAAGAATTCCGATTATTGGATAGGCAGATCGAATTTCTGATGAGGAGGTTCTAAATCGAGTAGGGGAAGAAAGAAATCAGTGGTACAACTGGACTGAAAGGAGGAATCGATGGATAGAACACATCCTCAAGCATCAAAGAATCTTTGGTTTGGTAATGGAAGTAAGTTTGATGGAAAGATGTGGAATTGGGGGAGGCAAAATTTGATTTTGCAGCGAGACTAAGGCTCGATTACAGTTGCAGGTTCAAGTGGATGTAATTATCGGTAATTATGCACAGATGAAAAGGCGTCTACAGGATAAACAAGGGTGGAAATGTGATTTATACCAGTCTGAGTAAGGGCACGGAAGGCCCTTGAAAAATACAACGCACTTGACTGTGCTCTCATAACAGTGAAGGCACAGTAGAAAGTCGATAATTATGAAGTTCTTTAATCGAGTACAGAAACGATTCTTCAGAAAGCTTCCAGAACAACTGGCTCGGCAGAATGAGAATCGAGGAAGTGCTCATGATTGGAAGGACTGAGATTTACTCAATATGTAATTTGACAAGTGCAGTTCGAGAAGCAACTAAGCAAGCAGTAACGGAAACCAAAGAAAATTTTGGAGTAGGCATTAAAGTTCATGGAGAAGAAATAAAAATTTTGTGATGTACCGATGACACTGTAATTCTGTCGGAGACAGCAAAGGACTTGAAAGAGCAGTAGAACGTAATTGGCAGTGTCTTGAAAGGAGGATATAAGATGAACATCAACAAAAGCAAAACGAGGGAAAGGGAATGTAGTCGAATTAAGTCACCTGATGCTGAGGGAATTAGATTAGGAAATGAGAAAGTAGTAGATGAGTTTTGCTATTTGATCACCAAAATAACTTGTGATGCCGAACGGAAGGAGCACATAAAATGTAGACTGGCAATAGCAAAGAAAAACTTTGCTGAAGAAGAGAAATTTGTGAACATCGAATATAGACTTGAATATTTGGAATTCTTTTCTGAAGATATTTGTTTGGAGAGTAGCCATGTATGGATGTGAAACACCGACGGCAAAGAATTTAGACAAAAAGAGAATAGAAGCTTTTGTCATGTGGTGCTGCAGGAGAGTGCTAAGATTAGATAGGTAGATCTCGTAACTAATGGGAAGGTACTGAATAAAACTGGGAGAAAGTAAACTTGTGGGAGAACGGAAGTAGAAGAAAGAATCGTTCAGCGGAAACCATTCTGAGGCATCAAAAGATCACCAGTTTAGTATTTGAGGGAAGTGTGTATGTGTGGGCGACTGGTGGGGGGGGGGGGGGAGGAGTAGGGGTTGGGAGGGGGTTTGGGAGACGGATAGTGGGAAACTAAAACTTAAATACAATAAGCAGATTTATAAAATTGTAGGTCGCAATAGTTCCTTGGAGGTGAAGAGGCTTACCCAGGATAGAGTAGCATGGGGAGCTGCATCAAACCAGCCTTCGGACTGAAGACCAAACAATAACAATATTACAGGCATTCCAATATCTTCTTTTATGATAACTGAAAATACGCAAAGTTAATAAGGAACAATAAGTAGACAGTTTTGTATCTTTTTGATTTGAAACCAATTATTTCTAAAGGTTTGTGAATGAAAGTGAACAGAGTTCCCTACATTGTTAAACTTTATCGATATCAGTGAAAACCCCTGGTGACCTGATGGATTAGTATAACACAATAATTGTTATATTAATTATTATAATTATATATAATAATATAATAATTAATATCTAAATCTTGAAAACAATTTTTAGAAATAATGATGTCACTTCCAGAAACTAACTGAAGATGAACCTTAAAAGGTTCGAAAACCGGTTCATGGAATAATAAATAATTATACAAAAAGTGACTGGTTGCAGTTTTATGTATTTACATTCGGTTTTAATGTTACTGGTAATTTATTTTTGGTTATTAAGTTTGTGGCGTTTACCCTCGATATTCACTAAGCCAAGACTGGTCCAATGTAAGTCGCAACGCTTCAAACGAAGCACAGAAACGCCAGCCGGTACGCGGCGCGGAATGCAGTGAAGTGCCAGGAGAAGAAGGCGGGAGAGTTTTCTCCACTTGGCTTCGGCCAGACGTAGCGCGCTGTCTTTGAGTCACTTGCTGCCAAGAAAAGCAGGGCCCGCTGAAATAACGCAGGCCGCAGAGGGCGCTGCTACATTCGGGAACCCGCTAAGAAAACAGCGACCTCTGAATGAAATTGTTTGTACAAGTCGTCGCAGGATGCCAAAGAAAGTGGACTCGGAGCAAACTGAACGTGCAGCGGACACGTTCAGAAGTCCATAATGGACGGCAGATCCCCCGCCCAGTATGTACTTCAGGAGTTTACAACGGCAGACGAAATACGTGTCATGTTACTGCAATGAAAGGATTAGATAGCATACTACGTTTGCTCAAGATGAACCAGAAATTAAATTTCCGCGGAATCTTCAGAGAGCATCTTCCCTCGTTTCTTTTACTTGGAGAAGAATGAGACATCACGCGGGAAGACCGAAAACTTTATGGGGAATGACTTTGGAAACTGAAACTCATTAAAATATTTGCTTGTCACATAATAAGCCGACTAAGGTTCCGGAATCGGTGCTTTGTAAGAGAGACAAAGATCTCCAAATATTCGCACAATAAAAGTGGCGTCCATAAATTATAACAGTGAGGATACAACTATAGCAGTTTGATACGTGCCTAGCGAACACAGCACTAGGCCCTGGCGGAAAAGCAGTTCGATACGCTGCGGAATTAACTCCTTTACTATACCATATTCATTCTGAATCGCTTGCGAATACTTTTTCGTAACCGGAAAAAGTTTCTTCTGCGATGGATCTCATATTTAGAACGTAGTATAACGTATACTAGTGATTGATTGATGTATTGATTGATTGATTCATTGACTGACTGACTGATAAGATATAGAAATAAAATATCAGGAACGATTCGAATATCATCGCACTGTTATACAATGTGGGGAAAACAGTCCCGAACATGACACATTGTTGCAGCATCTGTCAAGCTTTATAATAGTAGTAGTTTCTTTGCAACGGTTGATACGATACTCCAGTCAGCATTTTTCTGGGATTTAATGTCGGACGTCGTATTGGGTGTTCATTCTCTGCAGGCGTGAATGTCTTGTCGAGTAATAAATTACCCAAGTTCAAAGCTAACAGTTTTAGTGTGGGCGGCGGCATTTACGTCTTGGAACATGTAATCCGCTATTAGTAACAACAGACTATACCACTGTATAGCTCCGTCCGAACAGGCTTCGGAAGGCCCCATGGCGCCGGCCGGCCGCCGTGTCATCCTCAGCCCACAGCCGTGACTGGATGTGGATACGAAGTTGCATGTGGTCATCCAACCGCTCTCCCGGCCGTATGTCGGTTTATGAGACCGGAGCCGCCACTTCTCAGTCAAGGAGCTCCTCAGTTGCCTCACAAGGGCTGAGTGCACCCCGCTTGTCAACAGCGCTCGGCAGACCGGATGGTCACCCATCCGAGTGCTAGCCCAGCCCGACAGCGCTTAACCTCGGTGATCTGACGGGAACCGGTATCACCACTGCGGCAAGGCCGTTGGCCGTATCACTGTATAACGCATGTTATTTCAAATGTTTTATACGCTTCTTTGGACACTTTCCTCCAACTTTCTGTATCTTCGGAAGTACAGGTGCTAAAGTATTACACCATCATATGTTACACTTGTCTCCTGCGACAAGAACGATTTTAGTACGCCGCCAAGAAAGTTTCACCAAGATCTGATATACTCCCAAGTTAACGTGGAGCAAATAAAGTAGAACTTGTCTTGTTCTCAAACCTACATCCAATGGCTTCGACTTCTGTATTTGCACTCCGCAATTCATCTTTCAGCACAGCGAGTGTTGACAAGCCTCGGTGATTTCAGCTTCAAGGCCTTTTCGTGAGGTATGTGAACGAGCAAGTAGTGTACGGTGCTTGTGTCTTCTGGGAACGAAATGGCTCTGAGCACTATAGGACTTAACTTCTGAGGTCATCAGTCCCCTAGAACCTAGAACTACTTAAACCTAACTAACCTAAGGACATCACACACATCCATGCCCGAAGCAGGATTCGAACCTGCGACAGTAGCGGTCGCTCGGTTCCAGACTGTAGCGCCTAGAACCGCTTGGCCACTCCGGCCGGCTTCTGGGAACGAGCATTCTCGGAAATTCAACAGTAAATTTCCCCGTGATGCACAACGCCTCTCTTGTAACGTCTGCCTCTGGACTTTGATGAGTGTCTCCATGGCGATTTCGCGATTGCTAAACAATCTCGTGACGAAGAAATCTATTCTTTTTGAACCTTGTCTTTTCCTCTGTCAGTTGCGTTTCTCTGCTTCTGAACATACCTTCCCAGTCTGGAGCAAAACTAACCAAGTCGCACAATCGCTTATCCCGTGAAAGTCACACATTTCGACAACACATATACAACAGTGGCCACTTCTGCTCCTACTGCGTAATGGCTAGATAATTAATACAACCAGAAATTCAAGCAGATTTTTCACGAAAGGCATGCCGTGTATGGAGCAGGGGACAAATTCGGTGTACCAGACAGAATAAAATTACGGATTCTTAGGTCGCAGCTCAGAAGAATCGATGTGGTTACTGGTTTTAAACTTCTGTGACGAACTCGGAGAACGCTCACCGGCTATGGGCAGTTCTGTCGACGGTGAAGAGTAACCTAGCAAAATGGGGCATGAGAAATGAGGACGACTAGTGTGGTAACGGCAGACATACTCTGGAGTGTCCTGGTTTTGCGTTCGAGTGTAATCTTTGTGATGATCCAGATGTAATGAGCATCAGGCAGGCCATAATAGTACATGATTCACTTACGTAACATGTTTATATGACATGTATGGTGAAATGTTGTTGCGTTTCTGTTTGTTTCATGTAGTACGGAGGATATCGTGGCATATGGTTCATCGGTATTCCACCGGCGCAGGAAACTGACGGTGCAGGTCATTAATCACTAAGAGTGCAAACGCTCCGTAGCGGTGAGAACATACGGTCAGCATTGTCCGCGTTACCTCTGTAGAATGTTGACAAAACTGATATTTGAAATGGATATGTGAAAGTTGTCACTTCACAGAGAGATCTCAAGCGTGTGCGACCACTGTAAGTTGTCAACTGTTAGTAAATAAAAACCAGCATTAACTGAATCTTCGTCAACCGCGTCTATTGATTAGCGTAGTAATTATACCAGCGAACTATAATGAAGTTTTGGAGTTCGAGTTGCTTCGAGATAAAGTTTAAAAGCCAGTGATTGATTCTTTGTTGGAAGGATAGATTTTCTTCTTTAATCATGTCGTAACGTGGTAATTATCGAAGTCAAATTTGAAATTATTAACATGCAAGTTAATTTTGTTAATATTATGCGCCTATCGACGTACAGTAATGATAGATTGGTGAAGAAGTGCCTGAATTAGAGTTGCGGAAAGTAAATTGCTGAAAGTCTTAAGTTATTTTAAAATGACAAAATTAGAACAATACAGAGAACTAGATTATTTAACTGCTTGCGTTAAAATTTGATATTGGCTGTCATTCAAGCGTAATCACTGATTAACACGGCTACGCGAACTTCACGTTCTGCAATAGTCTATGAAGCTTACTTATTAATAGTTTCAAGTTAGAAAGCTGTTACACAATAAAGTGAACATAGAAATTTAAAAGAGTAATAATTCTTATATTGTCATATCAGATATTAAATTGCATTTAAGGAGGAAACAGTTTAAAATGATGTATTTCGACCATAAACAGCATAGCTGTTAAATAATGTCTTATGGATTGGATTGTTTGGGGGAAGAGACCAAACAGCGAGGTCATCGGTCTCATCGGATTAGGTAAGGACGGGGAAGGAAGTCGGCCGTGCCCTTTCAAAGGAACCATCCCGGCATTTGCCTGGAGCGATTTAGGGAAATCACGGAAAGCCTAAATCATGATGGCCGGACGCGGGATTGAACCCCGTCCTCCCGAATGCGAGTCCAG
Source organism: Schistocerca piceifrons (assembly GCF_021461385.2). NCBI lineage: Eukaryota > Metazoa > Arthropoda > Insecta > Orthoptera > Acrididae > Schistocerca > Schistocerca piceifrons. The sequence goes on from NC_060144.1 coordinate 507,482,756, forward strand.
TGTGCTAACCACTGCGCAACCTCGCTCGGTGGAATGTCTTATGGCCAAACAAATTTTATGAATTTGATGTGTCATTGTTTTAGTGAAACGGAAATAGATAGTCTTTACACACACAGAGAGAGAGAGAGAGAGAGAGAGAGAGAGAGAGAGAGAGAGAGAAATACAAAGAAAGATTTCAGGTCCTGAGAAAAACACGGAAAATAGGTGGATTGAAAGGAGAAATGAAGACTTATACAAAAATACAGAAAAGATCATAGATACAATGAGGAAGAGATGGCTAATATTTTATGGACATTTAAAAAGAATGGAAGAAACACGGATTACAAAGAAAATTTTTAATTACCTTAGTAAGGTGAAAAACACGGTAGGATGGATAGAAGCAGTAAAGAAAGCCGCCAACAAAATAGGTGCTACAGAAGAAATAATACGTGACAGGAATCACTTCAAGCTACTGATAGAAAACGCAAACTATGAAGAAGATGAGGCATAACCTCGACCCAAGAGAGTGCGGACAGAAGAGCAGACACGAGCAGTTGGAGAGAAAATGAAGTACTGGGAAGAACGGAAGAAAAAGAAACACCATAAGTCTTAAGTTGAATGCGGTCCATAGCTGTCCAAATTCATAAATAAAAGTATATATATATATATATATATATATATATATATATATATATATATATATATATATATATGGAGACGCCCCGGACAGTGATATGATACACTGGCTGATTGTCGCCCACCATAGGACAACGCCTCTACAACGAAGGGTGATGGTCTGGGGTGCCATTTCATTTCACAGCCGGACCCCTTTGGTTGTCATTCGCAGCACACTTACAGCACAGCAGTACTTCGTCGTTACATCCTGACCTTACATTTCCCCAAGATAATGCCCACCCGCACAAGGCGGGAGTTCTTATCTTCATGCTTACGAAGCCCTACCTTGGCCAGGACGGTCACCGGATATCTCCCCAATTGACAACGTCATTACGGGCAGGGTTTTCGAACCAGCTCTGGATTCTGACCATCTAACGCGCCAATTGGACAGAATTTGGCACAATATTCCTCAGGTGGACATCCAAGGACTCTGCCAATTAATGCCAGGCCAAATAACTGCTTCCATAAGGGACAGGTTTTCTCAATTTGTGAAGGACTTTCTCTTTAATAAAGCATCCAGTTTTTCGGAACTTTTAATCATTTGTTTGTCTGTACGTGTACATCTTACCTACTGACTTCCGTAAAAAAAATGGTTCAAATGGCTCTGAGCACTATGGGACTTAACATCTATGGTCATCAGTCCCCTAGAACTTGGATCTACTTAAACCTAACTAACCTAAGGACAGCACACAACACCCACTCATCACGAGGCAGAGAAAATCCCTGACCCCGCCGGGAATCGAATCCGGGAACCCAGGCGTGGGAAGTGAGAACGCTACCGCACGACCACGAGCTGCGGACGACTTCCGTCACATTTGGATTATTTCTTCCCTTTTTTTTTAGTGTAGAACTAATATACAGACATGGAAGGGTATAGGATTCTCACAAGACGTATGCATTGAATAATGAAGTTTAGAGAAATACGGCACAGGCAACAATTCTCCAATTTCAAGTATTCTTTATACATGCATTACGAATGAAAAAGATTGGGGAAAAAGTATATTTCTGTTAGGAGTGTGCCTATAGCAAGTGAAGCTGCTCCCCTTTTCTACACATCAAATCTGTTGATAAAACTATATCGCTGCCAGTCCATATGGAATTAAGAGTGGTCCTTCGATTAATTTGGATGATTTGTTAGGCACGGGTGTTGAACTATATCATAGTGCTACAGTCGGCACAACAGAGGAGATTGGCTTGCGGCTCAGATGGGAAGCAGAGGTGCTCCATGACGTGGTGTTGCGCGTCTGCAGCTTCCATCATGGCGGCGTTTATTTGGCTGCCACTCGGCGCTCTGGAACGGCGCCACTCTCACAGTGACGCGCTTTGTGTGGAGGCGTCGTGACGCCCTCACCCTCCCCCCCCCCCCCCCCATACTCGGCGCCAGGCTTCAGCTCCACTGCGGCTATGACGTCGGCCGTAGATGACTGTATTTAGGCCGACCGACGCTGATATCCATAGCGTGTACCCAGCCGCGAGGCTGGAGAGAGATGGGACCCATAAAAGCGGTGACTGCCTGTTGTCCTGGCGCCTAAAGAGTGTGCCCGGCGCCACGAATGTCTCTCCACGCTTCTCAGATTGCCTAGAGCTTCACGCGGCCGAAAAAAGCCAAATGACTATGTCTATCCCACTTTCCCTCCCTTACTTTGTCTCTCTTCATCTCTCCCTCTATGTCTCTCCTCTCTCTCTCTCTCTCTCTCTCTATCTCTCTCTCTCTCTCTCTCTCTCTCCCCCCTCCCTCCCTCTCCCTTTCTACAGCTACATCTACATCTACATGGATACTCTGCAATACACATTTAAGTGCCTGGCAGACGGTTCATTAAACTACCTTCACAGTTGTCTATTATTCCAATCTCGTATAGCGCGCGAAAATAATGAACACCTGTTTCTTTCCGTACAAGCTCTGATTTCCCTTATTTTAACTTGGTGATCATTCCTCCCTATGTAGGTCGGTGTCAACAAAATACTTTCGCATTCGGAGGAGAAAGTTGGTGACTGGAATTTCGTGAGAAGTTCCCGTCGCAACGAAAAACGCCTTCTATTGATGTCCAGCTCAAATCCTGTATCATTTCTGTGACACTCTCTCCCATACTTGGCGATAATACAAAACGTGCTGTCTTTCTTTCAACTTTATCGATGTACTCCGTCAGTCCTATCTGGTAAGGATCCCACACCGGTCAACAGTATTCTAAAAGAGGACGGACAAGCGTAGTGTAGGCAGTCTCCCTCTCCCTCCGTCACACACACACACACACACACACACAAGTATATACATACGGGTTGTTATGTGCACATACTTTTTTTGTTGGCTCAGGGCAGTGTAGTGAACAACATGACATCAGTATTCAATGAATTTGCAGATTATTAAATTCAAATGGTTCAAATGGCTCTGAGCACTATGTGACTTAACTTCTGAGGTCATCAGTCCCCTAGAACTTAGAACTACTTAAACCTAACTAACCTAAAGACATCACACACATCTATGCCCGAGGCAGGATTTGAACCTGCGACCGTAGCGGTCGCGCGGTTCGAGACTGTAGCGCCTAGTACCGCTCGGCCATTCCGGCTGGCGCAGATTATTAATTGGGGCCATTAGGAGTGGTATAAACCACTTATAAGGTTTGTATCCTCGGCTGAGGGTCTCCTTTGCTGTTATTACGGGCGTTGAGTCCATGAGGCACAGAAATACGTGAACTACGTGTTATTAGCCATTACCACTTTATGTCTGTGAAGACATTTATAATAACGTGCTCGGTACACCGATTCGTAATAACTTAGTCTGACGTCCGTTCTGATGTTCTACCACGAACAAATACGGACTTGTCAATAGTCGATTGTGACACGAAAAAGACATAATTCCACGTGGATGCCGCACGGTTTAGAAAACTCTAATGCTTGTACAGGCGGCCAGCGACGCGACGCGACTACTGTGTGTGTGTGTGTGTGTGTGTGTGTGTGTGTGTGAGGCGTTCTGCGGCCGACAAATTCTGACACCGCAGTTCGTCAGCACTCCACGATTACGCCAGCTCGCACTCGTAGTCCCATGTGGCGGCCGCCTCCAAGTCTGTGACCATTACACTAGTATGTTTTTAGGTTCATTAGTTCATTCAAGTACATCTGACAAGAGCAAACCATTAATGCTTACTTCCTCCTGAACAGCAGGTCAGGTGCTGAAGTGTGGATGTGACATGAGCAAACCATTAATGCTTACTTCCTCCTGAACAGCAGGTCAGGTGCTGAAGTGTGGATGTGACATGAGCAAACCGTTAATGCTTACTTCCTCCTGAACAGCAGGTCAGGTGCTGAAGTGTGGATGTGACAAGAGCAAACCATTAATGCTTACTTCCTCCTGAACAGCAGGTCGGGTGCTGAAGTGTGGATGTGACAAGAGCAAACCATTGATGCTTACATCCTCCTGAACAGCAGGTCGGGTGCTGAAGTGTGGATGTGACAAGAGCAATCCATTAATGCTTACTTCCCCCTGAACAGCAGGTCGGGTGCTGAAGTGTGGATGTGACAAGAGCAAACCATTAATGCTTACTTCCTCCTGAACAGCAGGTCAGGTGCTGAAGTGTGGATGTGACATGAGCAAACCATTAATGCTTACTTCCTCCTGAACAGCAGGTCAGGTGCTGAAGTGTGGATGTGACAAGAGCAAACGATTTGAAGTGTCGGCAGTAGTGCCAACACCGTGTTGTTTAAGGAAGCCGAAATGCACGCTATAAGCTCACGCAGGATTGCGTGAGGTCTGAAACAGGATACGTAATGAATGCTATAAAGAAAAGTAGGTAGCTTCTGGAATACTTAACTTTAATCCACAATTGGTGAACATTGGTCTTGTTACTGTACATGCTTCATTAGATACATAGCAAAGGATAAATGGCGTCTTGCTAGGTCGTATACCATTGGCCTTGCAGAATGACTGAAATTCTGCGGACATGAATTGTGGGCCGTTGTCGGAAACAATAGTCCGTGGAAGACTTTCAATGCAAAAGAGCAGATAATGCTTGGATGGTGGCAGATGACGTCATGGAAGACATCCGGACAACAAAAGGAAAATTACTGAAGGAATCGACAATAACCAACCATTGAGCATTCCAAATCATTTAATGTTCTTGCGACCTCATCACGCAATGCTTGGGGAACATTGCGCGCTCTGAAAAATTTCGGTTGCGCGTTGACTTTCAGTTCCAAATGTGCTTGATAGTTCTTAGCGCAACCAAGGCCCGGTGCAAAAATGTCTGCAAATTCTTCACCTAGACGAGGAACACTGGCTGAAGGCACAGTCTGGTTCACTGATAGGACCTGATTGACTATAGATAAGTTAAACAACTGAAATAAATCTAAACCAAACAAGTTCACTGCAGAAGAAGAATGAAGAACGTAAAATGACACAAGTTTTGTTTGTCCCTCGTATGTTGCAAGAAGGCTGCACTGTCCTAACACAGGGATCTTGTGACCAGAATATGTAGTTAGCTTAACATTGCAGCACGCAATGGAGGTGTGGCCAGTTGTTTGTACGTGTCTTTATTGATCAGAGAAACTGCAGCTCCGGTATCGAGCTGGAATGGGATCACGTTGCCATTTACGACCAAATCTACAAAAAGTTTATTGTCCTGCTGACGACAAGAGCGACTGTCTCGTGCAATTTGAACAGACACCGGTACAGAATCACTTGCTAATTGACGTGATTTCCGGCGACGTCGACGCACACTTTTGTGGGACGCACCCAGTCACTTTGAGAGAGAGTGTCACTGGGCCAAGGGGAATTAACTACATGAATTTCCATGGGCGAAGGTTCACGAGCCAGAGTATTCTTGGTTCGATTCCGGCGCGAAGCAAAGGGCCTGGAATGGTCGTGAGTGTCCGATCTGAGCTTTTTCTGGCAAACACTCTGAACATGTCCTTTTTTATTACAGAAAAAGCAAATAGCTTGGCGTGACGGGCAATTCTCACGCGAATGTCTAGTAGCACACCGCGGGCATGATTTCACTGCATTTGCATGCTGACGCGGGACACGGGGCTGCGCGGACGTGCGCGAGGGCTGTTTACCGTTCCGTGCAGCTCGCCCGGCGGGCCGGTTAACGTGACACACAGCTGGCGCAGTTTCAAATGATTCCTGAGTAAAGTCAAGTGTGTCTTGGCTATCCATTATGTCTATCACTTGTTGAAGGGAGGGATTGACTAGTTTCAAAATTTGCTCCTGTATACGAACATCAGAAACGTTCTGTGCAATTGCATCACGCACCATAGTATCTGAATAAGGGAGTCCACATTCACACTCAAAAGCACAATCCCTTGTAAGGCCTTGCAAAGTTGCAACCCACTCCCGATTAGTCTGACCGGCCGTACGTTTTGTACGAAAGAACGTATACCGTTTTGCAACTACATTGACGGATTCTTTGAAATATGCATCTAATGCAGACAAAATTTCTTCATAGGACAGAGTTGCTACGTCGCGTCGGGGAAACAATTTCACTATCACACGGTACGTCTGGACCCCTACACATGACAATAAGTGAGGCTGCCCCTCGTTACCTTGAATTCTGTAGGCGGCGAGATGAAATCCAAATTGGCGTGACCACTCTGTCCAGCTTCCATCGCCGCATCAAACGGCCTAAAAGGTGGTGCAACTGCGTGTTGTGGCTGCGGTAGCGGTGGCGCGGCGACGGCCGCATCGTTTTGCATTGCACGTTGACCCTGGACGAGCTGTCCAAGCGCATCCAATAAGGCCTGCGGTAAAATTCGGACAGTACATCTGGAGATTGTGGCGAAGCCATGACACAAATAAATTAGAGCAATACGAACGCGAAATCCTCTATTAAGCCTCGTCGCCAATATGAAGTGTCGGCAGTAGTGCCAACACCGTATTGTTTGAGGAAGCCGAAATGCACGCTATATGCTCACGCAGGATGGCGTGAGGTCTGAAACAGGATATGTAATGAATGTTATAAAGAAAAGTATGTAGCTTCTGGAATACTTAACTTTAATCCACAATTGGTGAACATTTGTCTTGTTACTGTACATGCTTCATTAGATGCATAGCAAAGGATAAATGGCACCTTGCTGTCGTAGCCATTGACTTAGCTGAAGGCTATTCTAACTATCTTCTCTGCAAATAAGCGAGGCTTCGTCAGTGTTGCGTCGCTAGCTAGTCGTCCGTACAACTGGGCGAGTGCTAGTACTTATCTCGAGACCTGCTGTGTGGTGGCGCTCGGTCTGCGATCACTGACAGTGGCGACACGCGGGTCCGACATGTACTAATGGACCGCGGCCGATTTAAAGCTACCACCTAGCAAGTGTGGTGTCTGGCGGTGTCACCACACGATTAATGCTTACTTCCTCCTGAACAGCAGGTCAGATGCTGAAGTGTGGATGTGACAAAAGCAAACGATTAATGCTTACTTCCTCCTGAACAGCAGGTCGGGTGCTGAAGTATGGATGTGACAAGAGCAAACCATTAATGCGTACTTCCTCCTGAACAGCAGGTCAGGTGCTGAAGGGTCGCTACAGGGATGCATAACCTTTAGTCTACTCTGACAGGTGCAGTCCACTAAGTGGGGGAGTTATGACCATGCCCAAAACATCACACTGTGAAGTTTGTGACATGTTTGTTGGGAGACAGTTAGATGCAGAGAGAAAAGCAACCAACACACTGATGTGTCTACACATTAAGGCACCACATGTAAAAATACCTGTACTCACTCGTATTAAACCGTGTATACAGGTTGTTACAAAAAGGTACAGCCAAACTTTCAGGAAACATTCCTCACACACAAAGAATGAAAATATGTTATGTGGACATGTGTCTGGAAACGCTTACTTTCCATGTTAGAGCTCATTTTATTACTTCTCTTCAAATCGCATTAATCATGGAATGGAAACACACAGCAACAGAACGTACCAGCGTGACTTCAAACGCTTTGTTACAGCAAATGTTCAAAACGTCCTCTTTTAGCGAGGATACATGCATCCGTCCTCCGTCCCATGGAATCCCTGATGCGCTTATGCAGCCCTGGAGAATGGTGTATTGTATCACAGCCGTCCACAATACGAGCACGAAAAGTCTCTACATTCGGTACCGGGGTTGCGTAGACAAGAGCTTTCAAATGCCCCCCATAAATGAAAGTCAAGAGGGTTGAGGTCAGGAGAGCGTGGAGGCCATGGAATTGGTCCGCCTCTACCAATCCATCGGTCACCGAATCTGTTGTTGAGAAGCGTACTAACACTTCGACTGAAATGTGCAGGAGCTCCATCGTGCATGAACCACATGTGTCGTACTTGTAAAGGCACATGTTCTAGCAGCGGAGGTAGAGTATCCCGTATGTAATCATGATAACGTGCTCCATTGAGCGTAGGTGGAAGAACATACTGACGAAACGAAAATGAGCTCTAACATGGAACTTAAGCGTATCCGGACACATGTCCACATAACATCTTTTCTTTGTGTGTGAAGAATGTTTCCTGAAAGTTTGGCCGTACCTTCTTGGAACACCCTGTATATACAGGGTGAACCAGAACTACATCTACAAAATTTCGCAAATTGTGCAGGGATACCTGTGGAGCATTTTGGTATGAGGGACTGCACAGTCTCCAATGGCTTATTACATAGTTATTGCACTTCGTTTGGTTTCTTGCCCCAGGTACTTTTATATTCTACTGAAAATAGTACACAGTAGTGCATATGACACCGGTATACGTTGTCTGCCTTTTTCCATTCCTCATAGTACATTTTGCTGACAACGCTGATGCCTTCCTCAACTCGCTGCCCTCAAGTTAGCGTTCAGTACTGCTCAACGACGTATGTCTTGTTTCCACTCTCTCTCAGTACAATTTGTTGACGACGGTAATCCACCCCCCCACTTCCTCAACTCGATGCCCTTAATTCGACGTTCAGTACTGCTCGGTTCTGTCTTGGATTTGTTTTTCTGGCAGTGGTTGTTGTACGGTGACAGTGATACACGACAGAACTATAGAGAGTTCACTCATGAACAGTTGACCAATACGCACCTCTTGTGTGGTGGGTTCACTGATGGCAATGAAAGAGCGGCACAACGACACTATGGCGAGGTGTTCCTTCAGCGACGGCAAACACGTCGCAGTACAGGAAGTCTGAGGGTTGTTGCCTTACTGGCATTACTGTAAGCTGTGTGTTGAGTGGTGTAAGTTTCGGTTATTGTATATTGCAGGTTTTTTTACTGTTGTGAAAGTATTTTCACAGAAACGAGGTCGATACCTGTAGGAAACCATATACACCTCCGAAATGCAGCACGTAACATGGCGGTGACTACCGTTATTATGTAGGTGTAACTGAGAGACCCTCACAAAAATTGAAAGCACGAATTCGAAGAGTTCTTCCACACACGGAGCACCATCTCCTTCACAATTACAATAACAGAACACATAGGAATGCTGCGACATCTGCAACAGTCCGACGCCTTGGTTTCTCTGCCATCGATCATCCTCCATACATTTGTCAACGTCAATGAATTTTACCAACAGTTGTGTAACTTAAGACGTTATTTTATTTTACTTCGAAAGGTGCCAGTTTCAGTACTCCACTATGTGATCTTCAGGACCCATATTAATGTCTCCAAATAAACGAAAATGTCATATTGAGCCGTAAATCTCTAGCTGTCGTGAATTCAATCGTTACACTAGTGCTTCATTCGAAGACTTGATAGCAACTAGCACTAATGTAACGATTGAATTCACGGCATCCAGGGATTTATGGCTCTATTTGACATTTTCGTTCATTTGGAGAGATGCATATGGCACCTGAAGATGGCATAGTGAAATGCTAAGATTGGTAGCTTCCAAAATACAATAAAATAGCATCTTAAGTAACACGGCTGTTGGTGAATTTAATTGACACTGACAATCACTTAACCAACCGATGCCCCATGTCCATTATGGACCAACAGAGATCCTCCATACAGTCCCAACTTGGACCCATCCGATTTTCATTTCTTTACAAAACAACACCTTCGAGGATCTGATTGGATAATTATGAAGCAGTGCAAACAGAGGTGATGTTATGGCTGCGTCAACAAAGTCAAACATGCTACAGTGACGGTATCAACAAATAGGTCTGTCGTTGGGAGAAATGTGTTCGCCGTCGAAGTGTCTGTGTTGAGAAATAAATTCGTACACACGAAGAGAAAGCTGTAGTATGTTAATAACGTTTGGTTTATTTAAAAAGCTTTAAGAGTTGTCACAATACAGTTCCAAGGCATTATTTTTCAGTACGCCCCGATTACAGTCTTTGTGTCATAAGACTATGAGTGTTTCTTTTATCCATTTCCTTTATGCATCTTTGTCTTACACCGTTTCAATACAAACCAGCCTCGTGGCATCCGCTTGGCCACTGGCGCCTTTTCCACAAGCCCAGCTGAGAGTCTGTGTGCAGAAACTGCCAAACTACCGGTGTCATATCGACGTGATGTTCTCCTCAGTGGATACGCATGCCGTTTGTCCTCCATGCCTGGCCACCCATCCTATGCCTCCTTCTTCGATGACTCCTTTGATTGCCAGTATGGGATGCGTCGCTCTTCTCTCTTACCTCTTGGAATTCGCTTTTGGCTGTTACTCCGGCACCTTAACTTCACGCTACCTGCCATTTTCCCCATGGATGTAAACCCTTCAACATCTTGGCTTCGTGCTGTGGTCCTTTTTCATCTTGGACTCATTCGCTTCCTACAGACACTACTCACGAATCGCTCTATCGTTCTATCGCCTTAAGTTTCTCGACCTTCCCACGGAACTTCGCGATAGTACCTTTGTGTGTACTGATGGCTCTCTGAGTGACCATGGTGTCGCGTGTGCCTCCGTCATTGGCCCGACGTTTTTCGCTACCGACTTCTGGAAAACTGCTCAGTATTTACAGCAGAGCTCTTCGCCCTTTGTCACGTCACGCAGCACATCTGGCGACTCAGGCTTCTCAACTGCGTCATTTGCTCCGGCTCTTTCAGCACCCTTCAGAGCATGTGTGTGCTGCACAGCGTCCATCCCTTAGTGCAACGGGTCCAGGAAAGCTTTCACTTGCTCACTCTTGATGGAGTCGCTGATGGAGCCGCCGTGACGTTTATGTGGGTCCCTGGTCACGTCGGTCTGACGGGAAATGTGGCCGCCGAGACTGCTCCAAGGCTGCAGTCCTCATACCTCGGCCCGCTAGTTCTTACATTCCTTCCAATGATCTCTGTGTTGCCGTCTGTCAGCAGGTGACGTCACTTTGGCATCACCACTGCTCTTCCCTTACGGGAACACGTTCCGGGGAATTAAACCTCTCGCAGAGGCTTTACCGACCTCCTCTCGGCCCTCTCATCGCGAGATCATTTCAGCTAGGTTGCGTATTGGACACTGTCTTTTTAGCCATCTCCATTTGTTCAGTGGTGATGACCCACCACTTTGTGCCTATTGTCCTCAGATTTTGACGGTTCGCCATTTCCTGCCCTCTTTTTTAATCACTAACGTTCTAACTTACGTTTGCCGTTTTAGTGAACGACGCTCGAGATGTTGCCGTAGCATTTTGGTTTCGTATCACTTCACTATGCTGCTGGAAACTGGTGGTGTCTTGCGAAAACTGCTCCCTCCCCCCCCCTCTCTCTCTCTCTCTCTCTCTCTCTCTCCCTCTCTATCTCTCTCTATCTCTATCTCTCTCTCTCTCTCTCTCTCTCTCTCTCTCTCTCTCTCTCTCTCTCACACACACATACATACATACACACACACATATATATAAACACGCACGCACACGCAAAACACCACTTGGGTGTTCGTATTTCATGTATTATACCATTTCTTAAGTTACGTTTAGCCATTTACATACATAGGATATTTAAAAAGTTTCACGAACTTGCAATAGAGCAGATGCGTTTCGCTGTAGCTGCAGCCATTACGGTATGCATTTAAGGAATATGTTTACTTAATAGTAACCAATTCGATTCTACACAGAGTACGCGAAAGACCTTGCCCCCCTTCTAATAGCCGTGTACCGCACGTCTCTAGAGGAACGAAAGGTTCCAAATGATTGGAAAAGAGCACTGGTAGTTCCAGTTTTCAAGAAGGGTTGTCGAGCAGATGCGCAAATCTATAGGCCTATATCTCTGACATCAATCTGTTGTAGAATTTAAGAACATGGTTTTTGCTCGCGTATCATGTCATTTCTGGAAAACCAGAATCTGCTCTGTAGGAATAAACATGGATTCCGGAAACGGCGATCGTGTGAGACCCAACTCGCTTTATTTGTTCATGAGACCCAGAAAATATTAGATACAGGCTCCCAGGTAGATGCCATTTTCCTTGACTTCCGGAAGGCGTTCGATACAGTTCCGCACTGTCGCCTAATAAAGTAAGAGCCTATGGAATATCAATCCAGCTGTGTGGCTGGATTGAAGAGTTTTTAGCAAACAGAACACAGCATGTTGTTCTCAATGGAGAGACGTCTACAGACGTTAAAGTAACCTCTGGCGTGCCACAGGGTAGTGTTATGGGACCATTGATTTTCAGAGTATACATAAATGACCTAGTAGATAGTGTCGGAAGTTCCATGCGGCTTTTTGCGGATGATGCTGTAGTATACAGAGAAGTTTCAGCATTAGAAAATTGCAGCGAAATGCAGGAAGATCTGCAGCCGATAGGCACTTGGTGCAGGGACTGGCAACTGACCCTTAACATAGACAAATGTAATGTATTGCGAATACATAGAAAGAAGGAGCCTTTATTGTATGATTATATGATAGCGTAACAAACACTGGTAGCAGTTACTTCTGTAAAATATCTGGGAGTATGCGTACGGAACGATTTGAAGTGGAATGATCATATAAAATTAATTGTTCGTAATGCGGGTGCCAGGTTAAGATTCATTGAGAGAGTCCTTAGAAAATGTAGTCCATCAACAAAGGAGGTGGCTTACAAAACACTCGTTCGACCTATACTTGAGTATTGCTCATCAGTGTGGGAACCGTAGCAAGTCGGGTTGACGGAGGAGATAGAGAAGATCCAAAGAAGAGCGGCACGTTTCGTCACAGGGTTATTTGGTAAGCGTGATAGCGTTACGGAGATATTTAGCAAACTCAAGTGGCAGACTCTGCAAGAGAGGCACTCTGCATCGCGGTGTAGCTTGCTCGCCAGGTTTCGAGAGGGTGCGTTTCTGGATGAGGTATCGAATATATTCCTTTCCCCTACTTACACCTCCCGAGGAGATCACGAATGTAGAATTAGAGAGAGACTCGAGCGCGCACGGAGGCTTTCCGGCAGTCGTTCTTCCCAGGAACCATACGCTATTGGAACAGGAAAGGGAGGAAATGACAGTGGCACGTAAGGTGCCCTCCACCACACACCGGTGGGTGGCTTGCGGAGTGTAAATGTAGATGTAGAATATTTTTGTCTCCCAAGCTGCGACATGGTCACGAACGGAACAGTGACCCGAAAAAGTATAATAAATTTCTTTTATGTCACGTCTGTGGTCACAAACTTGTAAGTCCTCAGACTACCGGTTTCGTTCAGCAATGCCCACCTTCAGATCTGTTTTACAAAAAACGTTACCCAATATATTTGATTCATAGTGACATCGTCAAATACTAAATACAAAATCAGCATTGTTGCACAGACACAGGGTGGAGAATAATTGTGTCACGAAATTTTAGCCCTGGATAGCTGATGCCAGTAGGAACCAAAATAACTAATGGTGTGTCGGTCGACAACGCACAGTTTTGAAATTGAGGAAACTTGGCGCCACGCTCTCCGATTGGCCGAACAAATGCTTTGCCTGCCGGAGATTGCAGTGTATCCAAGGCGGCCCCAACACTCGATGGTAGCGCGCCAGCCTCCCTCTCTGGGGCCCTGAGGGCGAATCAGCTGGGGTCCCGACACATCCGTTGTAGTTTCATGATGAGACGTGCGGGGAACAAACCCGTCTACAGCTGTTAGTTGGCGTACAGAAAGTCTTTCACAAATTGTGTCGGCCCTGGAAAGGACCTTTTTTTGTAGCTAGGACACTGTTTACTTAAAGTAGGTGCTCGAACTGGTGACCCTCTGATGCGACACAAGCTTCGTAGCGTCGAACGCTCTTTCGCCGATCTCTTCCAAGGATTCCTGGCATTGCCATGACGTGATTGGCGGCATACTGAATGCGAACCGTTAATTCCTCTTCGTTTCTAGGTGGTTCGCGTCCGGGCGAGTGAATTAGAACCCTAAAATATCCCCACAAGAAAAAGTCCGGTGACGTGAGGTCTGGTGATCTCGGGGGCCATGTGTTATGAGCACGGACGTCGAAGAGTTCATTTAAATATCCGCGCACAGCACGACTGTTAGGTGCGGACGCTCCATCATGCTGCAAGCACATTCGTATCCTTACGTCCAGGGGAACGTCTTCTAGCAGGCCGGGTAGAATTCCTTGCAAAAAGTGGAGGTAATTTGCCCCAGTAAGTCGAGGAGGTAGACGGACCGGTTCAATCAGATGGTCACCCACAATGCCTGCCCAAATATTGAGCGAAAATCGTTCCTGGACGTACATGGACGTAAGTGACTTGAGGATTTTCCCTTGCCCGGTAATGAATGTATCGAGTGTTGTAAAGGCCATCCCGATGGAAGGTGCACTCATCGGTAAACAACACAACGGTGGGGAAGTCGGGATCTCATGCGACACGTCGCAGAAACCACCAGCAAAACCGCAGCCTGTGTTCATAGTCCGCCACAGGGTTTAGGTCTTGGACAGAGTGGGAACTAAATGGATGCTGTCCATCATCTCTCAAAACCTCCCAGACTAACCGATGAGTGACCCTCATGTCATGTCCAGCAGCTCGAGTACTTTTCCTACGTATTTCCTTGAAGCACTCAAGAACAGTCTCTTGAAATGTAGCATCCCATCGTGTTCGAGATCTTCCAGCATCACCATGATATCCCGCTAACGGGTCTGTTCCACCAAGTCGACGGTGTATTGCTGTAAATGTTTGCGGGTGTGGGTGGCATCTTGCTTTGTGCCGCTCCTCATACAACCATCGAACTTCATGCGTATTACCGTCGGCTAGTCCTTAAACAAAAACCACATCTCGTTGTTCTTCAAGCGAATACTGTGCCGCCATGCTTACTGATGACTAAATCGCAGGTGACATGTTTGTGCTACGTAGCGAAGCTTACGTGTGAATGCCTGTGACGTGAGCTGGAGACAAACAGCAAGACCTATTCGACATGTGTACGTATCACGTTGGGGCAGTGGCGGGGCAAGGGACGTTTGTATGTATGAACCGACAACCACAGCGCTGACCGTCAACCAACGGACGGCAACAGGACAATCCCACGGCGCGTGGCTTGTAGTTAAAAAATGGTGCGTTGTCGACCTACACAACATTAGGAATTTTGGTTCGTACTGGCATCGACTATCCAGAGTTCCAATTTCGTGACACAATTTTTCTCCACACTGTATAAATTATAGTATATACTAGACTCGTCAGCAGCGCTACTGTTCAAAACCACTTACTTTTTTCATAAAACAGATCTAAAGATAGTCATTGCTGACCGAATCCGGTTGTCTGAAGACCTGCAAGTTCGTGATCATAGACGTGAAATAAAAGAAATTGTTGTCTCATTTTGGTCCAAACTAGCACCTCTCTAAACACGGAATCCTTTTTAACATAATATAGAATGTTCTATTTATCTTGACAATCCCAAATATTTATTTATCCAGAAGCAAAATAAAACAGTGTGCAACATAATTTTAGCTAACAGGGAGAAGTTATCCAACATTGTTGCCCTGCTTGTAACTTCGTTCGTTAAGAAAATATAGAAATCCACGCCTTCTAGTAAAGCACTATTCAAAAACAAATAGACAGGCCATTGGAAACGAGAGAAACTACGTGCATGATTTACGTCCTTAGGAAAGCGCTATACATGTGTTACGAAATAAATAAGAACGACAGTAGAGAAGATATTTTACTTCCCTCGTTTTAAACGCATTTGCGACTGCCTTTATTTGCTTGGTTTATGTTGTTGTGTTTAACGAGTTACCCTCTGAATGCTTGCACGGCACGTTTCTCTTTTTACCAGCGAGAGGTCTGTGATGTATGTCCACAGGACGGGAATTTCTATCTGGCTTCATCTTTTCTGGGAAACTAGCACTCTGGTATATGAAGTAACGAAATCGCAGAACATTAATATGATTTACGACCGAGGGAAACTGTCATTCTGTTGTGCGGTAAATCACACGTCCGATGCTGGCACAGAAATTGCTGCCGGAAGTTACAGACGCGACATTGATAACCTGTTCGTGCGGCGTTTGTTATCTTTCCTGTCTGACAATAACGCCGTATTGTAGAACAGCTCTTGCATCTGGCGAGGAAACGTTTCGCTAGCCAACTGCTGCTTAGCATTTGCGATAGCGATCGCTGTACAAAAACAGCCTTGTTCAGATCTGACCTGTGACCTTTGCTGCGATATTTCTCGGATATGTGGCTACTAGAAGCCAGATCGCGTTGCCATAAGAACAGGAAAATGGAAATCTATTTTGAAGTATTGATTACTAGACAGAACAAGAACTGTGCCAACTCGTATCTCCACAACACTCATGGTATCGTCCAGATACAACCTTTAATATCAAAAACTAAAAAATAGACCTATATGTTTTCTCTTGGGCAAGAGGGATGATGAATTTGTTTTAATTGTTTTAATTCCAGTCTTCAGTCACTTAGTCGATTTCGGCTCATACCACCATCTTCAGGCCTGATTAAAACAGACGAAGCCTTATACTCCCCTAATGTGAATAAGGCAAAGTGGCACCTGCTAAAGATACAAATACAAAGGTTCTTTAATAAGTAATGGACTACATTTTTTTCTCGGGCAGTTTCGGGCGGCAAAAGCAGAACTTGTTGTTGGACATCATCGAATATTCCCATTTCAGCCCTCCACAATTTCATAAAGTTCCGACTGGTGGTGGTTCTAAACGTAGCTTCCATTAACGGAGGTGCATTGCAAGCGGAGTGTTGTCACAGATTATCTTTTGGCGCAAAACCAAATCATCGCAGACATTCATAGGCGCTTGCAGAATGTCTACGGAGACCTGGCAGCGAACAAAAGCATGGTGAGTCATTGGACGAGGCTTCTGTTGTCATCACAGTAGGGTCACGCAAAGCTGTCCGATACCCCGCGCGCCGGTCGGCCATATACAGCTGTGACTCGTGCAATGCTGGAACGTGCGGACACACTCACTCCAGGTGTCTGCTAGACGGATCACAGTCAAACACTTCGCTGCCCCACTGGACGTCTCTGTTGGTAGTGGTGACGCACTCATCCACCAGCTGGGGTACTCAAAAGTTGTTGCCCGCTGTGTTCCTTCGCCACCTGACAGAAGACCATAAAGAGTAACGGTGTGGCCATCTGTACAAAACTGCCTTCAAGTAACGATGCGATCGTGACAGTTTTTTTGTAGAATATCATCACAGGCGATGAAATATGGGTTCTTCACTTCGAACCGGAAACAAAACGGCAATCCTTGAAGTGAAGTGGTGCCACACCACATCTCTTCTGGCAAGAAACATTCAAAGCTACCAGCTGGTAATTTCATGGCGACGGCCTTCTGATACTCTGAAGGGATTATTCTGTTTGATGTCCTCCTTAATGGTGCAACGATCTGCTCGGAAATGTATTGAGCTACCTTCAGGAAATTAAAGAAACGGCTTCAACGTGTTCGTCGTCAGAAAATGCAAACGGACTTCGCCTTCTTCTTGAAAACTTAAGGCCTCACATACGTCTGCGCAGTGGAGAGGACCTCTCAAAACTGCATTGGACTGTTATCCGTCAGCCACGCTACAACCCCTATCTCGCGCATTCCTTCACCCTTCTGTTTGGCCCAATGAAGGAAGCACACCACGGGTGGTATTACGTGGGTGATGGGGGCGTTATTGATGCAGAAAGATGTGGGCTCCGACATCGACTAGTAGAGTGATACCATGAGGGCCAAAGAAGTAGGAAATAATTATTGGTGTATTGGAATCATGAATACAACCAATATGCTTTTTTAAAGAAAGTGTTGCATTTCTTATTGAACGAGTCTTGAAAAATTAGCTTGGTATCGTCGAACTGATACAGTAAGGTAGTACTAATCAGGCCATAGTGCAGAGAGAAACGTAATGTAAACGGCGCTTCCATTCACGTAATTCCGCTAACTCTGTTTATACCTATTGACGACTACCTGACCCGACAACATTGTCCTGTCCAAATTTCCATAAAAATTTTTGTTATCGTTTTGTGAATTTATGAAAAACTATTTGAAATGTGGAAGCAAAGTTAAAATGAGAAACAAACGTAAGGTTGGGTGATCATTGTATCTGGTAACGATTGTGGTTATGGAGATTCAGTTTGAGGAACAGTACGTTCAGAAGAACGCCAATGGGAATTTTACATGCGAGATGAATTCTTGCACGTCTGTAGCCCCAAACGTTCCTGGTCCAGAAACGGATGACCAGAAGGGCTCTTGTGGCGGGACCAACGGCGCCATAGGTTTCATTTCTATGCTTCCGTAAAAAATTAGGACACTTGGAAAGATGGGGTCGACTCTGATCCGATGACAGCATATGTCACCCGGGGAACAGTAGATGATGACTGCAAAGTCGTCCGCCAACAGATATCGAATTAGTATAGCTATCAGAGGGCCACATGTATCTACCTTTTAATAGAGGTTGCTCACAGTCAGAAGCCTCAGTGTGGTGCAAACTTGTGAAACAAGCAGGCCACCATGCTACGTAGACGCACTCGTGTTCCCTACAGCCAACTGACCGAGTCTGAAAAGGTCAAACTATGGCCTTCCGAATGGCGAGATGGTCCTTTCAGAGAATCACCACAGAATTGCACGTGCTGCCTCAGTTGTGCAACGATAGTGGTATCAGTAGTCATGTGAACATTCTGGACAGAGCACAGACGCCCGCCAGGATAGTTGTACTGTTAGGACAGCAGTGGCAGACTGGTACATCTACTACAGCACAGATACGAGGGCTTGTGAGCACAGACGTGTCAAGAGGAACTGTTGCGAACTGATTGTTAGCACACCTCTAGCCCATCCTCTACTCATGCCGCAGCATCGACGTGCACAGCTTGAATGGTGCCGTCGTAGCGTCACTTGGAAGATGAAATGGCGCACCGTGGTCTTCAGCGGTGAAAGCAGATTCTGCCTGCATGTAAGTGACGGTCGTTTGGGCGCACGATGGAGACCTGGGGAGCGCTGTCTCGTAGAGTGCATTCGTCCATGACACACTGGCCCTGTCCCAGGCCTTCTGGTGTAATAAGCTACAACTCTCGTCCACCTTTTGTGTTTCTGGAGGGGACGCTAACCAGCACTCGGTACGTGTGTATGTAGGCTGTTTAGGTTTTTATGTTGGTAACGCCATGTAGCGCTCTATATGAAAATCACTGACTTGTGCTGTGTGCAGTCTGTGGCTGGTTTGCATTGTTGGACTTTGCTATTGTAGTGTTGGGCAGTTGGCTGTTAACAGCGCGTAGCGTTGCGCAGTTGGAGGTGAACCGCCAGCAGTGGTGGATGTGGGGAGAGAGATGGCGGAGTTTTGAGAGCGGATGATCTGGACGTGTGTCAATCAGAGACAGAAAATTTGTAAGACTGGACGTCATGAACTGATATATTCATTTGCTAACTATGCCTATCAGTAGTTGGTGACTTCAGTAGTTAGAATCTTTTATTTAGCTGGCAGTATTGGCGCTCGCTGTATTGCAGTAGTTTGAGTGACGAAGATTTTTGTGAGGTAAGTGATTTATGAAAGGTATACGTTATTGTTAGTCAGGGCCACTCTTTTGTAGCTGGGTGGTACCTCAGAAACGCTTGTGCTATTGATCTGTAAATCATTTTCACAGTTGCAGCAGTAAATCTTCAGTGGTTGGAAACCTCTAAAAGGGTGTCCGGCAGTGTATATACACTGAAGCGCCAAAGAAACTGGTATAGGCATGAGTATTCAAATACAGAGATATGCAAACAGGCAGAATACCGCGCTGCGGTCGGCAACGCCCTATATAAGACACGTGTCTGGCGCAGTTGTTATATCGGTTCCTGCTGCTACAATGGCAGGTTCTTAAGATTTAAGTGAGTTTGAACGTGGTGTCATAGTCGGCGCACGAGAGATGAGGCACATCACCTCCGAGGTAGCGACGAAGTGGGGATTTTCCCGTACGACCACTTAACGAGTGTACGGTGAATACTAGGAATCCGGTAAAACGTCAAATCTTCGACATCGCTGCGACCGGAAGAAGATATGCAAGAACGGAACCAACGATGACTGAAGAGAATTGTAAACGTGACAGAAGAGCCACCCTTTCGCATATTGCTACAGATTTCAATGCTGCGCCATCAACAAGTGTCGGCGTTCGAACCATTCAACGAAACATCATCGATATGAGCTCTCGCAGCAGGAGACCCACTCGTGTACCCTTGATGATTGCATGACGCAAAGCTTTACACCTAGCCTGGGCCCGCCAACACCGATATTACACTGTTGATCACTGGAAACATGTTGCCTGATCGGACGAGTCTCGTTTCAAATTCTATCGAGCAGATGGAGGTGTATGGGTGTGAAGACAACCTCATGAATCCATGGACCCTACATGTCAGCAGGGGACTTTTCAAGCTGGTGGAGGCTCTGTAATGGTGTCGCGCGTGTGCTGTTGGAGTGATATGGGACTCCTGATACTTCTGGATAAGTCTCTCACAGGTGACATACGTAAGCATCCTGTCTGATCACCTGCATCTATTCAGGTCCATTGTGCATTCCCACTGACTTGGGCAAATCCAGCAGGACAATGCGACACTCCACACGTCCACAATTGCTACAGAGTGGCTCCAGGAGCACTCTTTCTGAGTTTAAACACTTCCGCTGGCCACCAAACTACCCAGACATGGACATTATTGAGCATGTCTGCGATGCCTTGCAACGTGCTGCTCAGAAGAGGTCTCCACCCCCTTGTACTCTTATGGATTTATGGACAGCCCTGCAGGATTTATGGTGTCAGTTCCCTCCATCACTACGTCAGGCATTAGTCGAGTCCATGCCACGTCGTGTTGCGCCACTTCTGCGTGTTCGTTGGGGCCCTGTACCAGTTTCTTTGCCTCTTCAGTGTATATTGCGCATTACAATGTGTACGCACAACGGTCGTCGATCTACACGTAACACAATCCAGGGGCTTAATTTCTATGTATCACGTATTACAATGTGGAGTCACAACATTCGTCAATTAAATAATAGCACACTGGTCTGCACTGTGATCAGTTGTCACGCTGTAACGGAACGCATCTCGATAAGTATTTACCGCAACATCTGCTTGTGTTTTTGCACGTTGTCACGCGATTGGTGTCTATTAAGTGATGATATCATATTCCGGTTCGAAATTGATCAAATGGCTCTGAGCACTATGGGACTCAACATCTGAGGTCATCAGTCCCCTAGAACTTAGAACTACTTAAACCTAACTAACCTAAGGACATCACACACATCCATGCCTGAGGCAGGATTCGAACCTGCGACCGTAGCGGTCGCGCGGTTCCAGACTGAAGCGCCTAGAACCTCTCAGCCACTAGGGCCGGGTCTTATTCTGGGACTATAATCTTTGCATTACTTTTGAATGCATTATGGGAACAGCAGTGATCAATGTCTTGTAAATAATTACTATTAAAAACAGTCTTGATCACGATTTATTTTATAAGGTGACCGGTTTCGACCACTACTGTGGTCATCTTCAGACCATTGAGTGGAAACCCCTTTCTGTTGATTCTCCAACAGAAAGGGGTTTCCACTCAATGGTCTGAAGATGACCACAGTAGTGGTCGAAACCGGTCACCTTATAAAATAAATCGTGATCAAGACTGTTTTTAATAGTAATTATAATCTTTGCATTGTCTCTTTCTTCTTGTACGTGTGAACGTATTTGTGATAATAGATTTCGTTGAATTTCACTTCGCTTTTCACGTTGCTCTGGAGTTGATTTGATCGAAAATTCTTTTGAAGGGTACCATTGCTGGTTCTGTGGCCTAAATTGCTCCATCTTATCGACGACATTGCATTGCGGTCGTACTGTGTCAGTTCAATTCAGTTGTGTCGATTACGACACAATGTACGTTGCGAATAATCGCAATTCAACTTTAAATGAACAATTGATTCACTTTGTTGTTACTAAGTAACATTTTGCTACTTTAAAGCTCACAGTAGTTCGTAGGTAAATCTGAAATTTTGTTTGAGAGAAAACGATGAAACCTAATTCATTTCATGAAACTATTGTGATGGGCTTAAAACACAGTTTGAATTCAGGTGAAAATAAACAACTGAATCAGCTTTTCCATACAACGTAACAGACTGGATTGATTCGCAATATGACAATCAGCTGTCAAACGACATTACCGCACGCAGTAACGAAATAAATTGGAGTTCGGATAGAAATAAAGTTCCGTACTGCGTTTGTTGGACAGGTTCCGAAACATTCGTCTGTGTCGATGTGATCGGAAGGTGGTGTCTGTGGACCTAAATCTATCATCAATCAGTTTTTGTGTCATCGACTGTAACTAAAGAAACAAAATCTCTGTGTCCTGTATCACTGTCATTACAACCAATACAAGAAGCTCGTAAAAGTGTGATAATGGCTGTGACGATAAACTAGAATTCTCAATGATACAATTGTGGAATTTAAAAAGAAAAAATATATTTACCTACATATATGTTGCAACATAAAAGGGAAACACCCTTCCAACACTGTAGAACCGTTATTTATTTAATCACAAACGGGTTTCCGGCATGTTAGTTAATCATATAGTGGTATCTGAACATTTCAAATACCGATAAAATGACGTGT
Source organism: Schistocerca piceifrons (assembly GCF_021461385.2). Taxonomy (NCBI): domain Eukaryota; kingdom Metazoa; phylum Arthropoda; class Insecta; order Orthoptera; family Acrididae; genus Schistocerca; species Schistocerca piceifrons. Next base: position 507,505,238 of record NC_060144.1, read on the forward strand.
GACTTACTGAAATATTTATGATACATATAAAGACGGTAATTAACCTATAAAACAGAAGTATAAAGGAAGTTTATTAAATAGGAAATATTAATTTTTTGTGTGTTATAAGGGAAGGCGTTATCTTTAGAAAATTGAAATAGAATAGAATAGGAATAAAATAGAAAAAAAAATAAAAAAATGTTTATTTTGCTGTTATACAGGGTGATTCAAAAAGAATACCACAACTTTAGGAATTTAAAACTCTGCAACGACAAAAGGTAGAGCTAAGCACTATCTGTCGGCGAATTAAGGGAGCTATAAAGTTTCATTTAGTTGTACATTTGTTCGCTTGAGGCGCTGTTGACTAGGCGTCAGCGTCAGTTGATGCTAAGATGGCGACCGCTCAACAGAAAGCTTTTTGTGTTATTGAGTACGGCAGAAGTGAATCGACGACAGTTGTTCAGCGTGCATTTCGAACGAAGTATGGTGTTAAACCTCCTGATAGGTGGTGTATTAAACGTTGGTATAAACAGTTTACAGAGAATGGGTGTTTGTGCAAAGGGAAAAGTTCTGGACGGCCGAGAACGAGTGATGAAAATGTAGCACGCATCCAGCAAGCATTTGTTCGCAGCCCAGGAAAATCGACTCGCAGAGGTAGCAGAGAGCTGCAAATTCCACAATCAACTGTATGGAGAGTCCTACGAAAAAGATTAGTTATGAAACCTGAACGTCAACTACCCGACGCGATGGATCGGCCGCCAGGCAGCCCGTGACAGAGCACTTCATCACTGGCCTCCAAGAAGCCCTGATCTTACCCCCTGCGATTTTTTCTTATGAGGGTATGTTAAGCATATGGTGTTTCGGCCACCTCTCCCAGCCACCATTGATGATTTGAAACGAGAAATAACAGCAGCTATCCAAACTGTTACGCCTGATATGCTACAGAGAGTGTGGAACGAGTTGGAGTATCGGGTTGGTTGATATTGCTCGAGTGTCTGGAGAGGGCCATATTGAACATCTCTGAACTTGTTTTTGAGTGAAAAAAAACCTTTTTAAATACTCTTTGTAATGATGTATACCAGAAGGTTATATTATGTTTCTTTCATTAAATACACATTTTTAAAGTTGTGGTATTCTTTTTGAATCACCCTGTACTCTACACCCGTAAGGGAAACTTAATTTAACAGAGCTGGCAAAAGTAAATTGTGCTTGGTCACTTAAAATAAAGCCAGCGATCTGTGCCAATTGTTTACTCATTTGAAATATTTCCACATGAGACAGAATGCCAGATTATTTTTTAATCATGACGTTAGGAAGAATCCCGCTACCAGGTGGTAAAATTAGTGTTTATTAAAACACAACCGGTTTCGCTGCCAAAATCCGCATCATCAGTTGCAATCTACTCGGTAAAAAGCGAAGGACAGTGTCACTACTTATTCTGGATATTGAAATTAATAAAAGAATGTCTAAATTATACTCACAAAGTTAAAATATCATAGGCGTACCCACAGATCCTAGTCAAAACTGACTATTCAGATAATATTGCCTATACTACGACGAGCGTAAGGTAACGAAGACGTGCTCCACTGATTCTGGACAAATTGCTGATAGATGTAGATGAAAGTTGCGCTTACAGAGCCAAGTTTAAAAAAATTGCCTCCGTCTACCAAGAAAAAAGAAAAATATTTTATAGCTCGAGGATGCTTTACGTTTTTAAACTTTTCAAGGGGTCTTATTGGCGATAAAAAATCGTCACTGCTAACATGGTTAGTCAGGGCCCTATGTAAATTACTATGTTGAATGTATCAGGTAGCAATGTCTTACTGGTGTGGCTGCAGTGAAAGCCGGTTCTGGGCAAACGGCCCGCAGGAACGACAAAGAGAGACTAGCTGTCTAGCGCAACGGAAGCTATCCATGGGGATAGTGTATTGGCAATATTCCCTAGACGTACACACTACTTAATCTAACTTAAACTAGTTCTCGCTAAGTATAACACACACACACACACACACACACACACACACACACACACACCCGTGCCCGAGGCAGGACTCGAACCTACGACGGAAGGAGCCGCTCGAACCGTGGAAAGGCGCCGAGACCGCGCTGCTACCCCGCGCGGCGTATTATCCTCAGAGATCGTTTGTCCTCGGAGGTTGAAAACAGAAAAGGTTAACGTGATATTAGTAAACTGTAGGACCATCCGCGGTAAGGTCTCAGAATTAGTTCAAATGGTTCAAATGGCTCTGAGCACTATGGGACTCAACTGCTGAGGTCATTAGTCCCCTAGAACTTAGAACTAGTTAAACCTAACTAACCTAAGGACATCACACACATCCATGCCCGAGGCAGGATTCGAACCTGCGACCGTAGCGGTCTCGCGGTTCCAGACTGCAGCGCCAGAGCCGCGCGGCCACTTCGGCCGGCTCAGAATTAGTATCACTTATAATAACGTGCATACACTATGAGGAACAGAAAGTTGTTTGAAACCGGAAGTGAATAGTAAGGAAATCCTGAATACAGATAGGAATATAAACTACACTCCTGGAAATGGAAAAAAGAACACATTGACACCGGTGTGTCAGACCCACCATACTTGCTCCGGACACTGCGAGAGGGCTGTACAAGCAATGATCACACGCACGGCACAGCGGACACACCAGGAACCGCGGTGTTGGCCGTCGAATGGCGCTAGCTGCGCAGCATTTGTGCACCGCCGCCGTCTGTGTCAGCCAGTTTGCCGTGGCATACGGAGCTCCATCGCAGTCTTTAACACTGGTAGCATGCCGCGACAGCGTGGACGTGAACCGTATGGGCAGTTGACGGACTTTGAGCGAGGCCGTATAGTGGGCATGCGGGAGGCAGGGTGGACGTACCGCCGAATTGCTCAACACGTGGGGCGTGAGGTCTCCACAGTACATCGATGTTGTCGCCAGTAGTCGGCGGAAGGTGCACGTGCCCGTCGACCTGGGACCGGACCGCAGCGACGCACGGATGCACGCCAAGACCGTAGGATCCTACGCAGTGCCGTAGGGGACTGCACCGCCACTTCCCAGCAAATTAGGGACACTGTTGCTCCTGGGGTATCGGCGAGGACCATTCGCAACCGTCTCCATGAAGCTGGGCTACGGTCCCGCACACCGTTAGGCCGTCTTCCGCTCACGCCCCAACATCGTGCAGCCCGCCTCCAGTGGTGTCGCGACAGGCGTGAATGGAGGGACGAATGGAGACGTGTCGTCTTCAGCGATGAGAGTCGCTTCTGCCTTGGTGCCAATGATGGTCGTATGCGTGTTTGGCGCCGTGCAGGTGAGCGCCACAATCAGGACTGCATACGACCGAGGCACACAGGGCCAACACCCGGCATCATGGTGTGGGGAGCGATCTCCTACACTGGCCGTACACCACTGGTGATCGTCGAGGGGACACTGAATAGTGCACGGTACATCCAAACCGTCATCGAACCCATCGTTCTGCCATTCCTAGACCGGCAAGGGAACTTGCTGTTCCAACAGGACAATGCACGTCCGCATGTATCCCGAGCCACCCAACGTGCTCTAGAAGGTGTAAGTCAACTACCCTGGCCAGCAAGATCACCGGATCTGTCCCCCATTGAGCATGTTTGGGACTGGATGAAGCGTCGTCTCACGCGGTCTGCACGTCCAGCACGAACGCTGGTCCAACTGAGGCGCCAGGTGGAAATGGCATGGCAAGCCGTTCCACAGGACTACATCCAGCATCTCTACGATCCTCTCCATGGGAGAATAGCAGCCTGCATTGCTGCGAAAGGTGGATATACACTGTACTAGTGCCGACATTGTGCATGCTCTGTTGCCTGTGTCTATGTGCATGTGGTTCTGTCAGTGTAATCATGTAATGTATCTGACCCCAGGAATGTGTCAATAAAGTTTCCCCTTCCTGGGACAATGAATTCACGGTGTTCTTATTTCAATTTCCAGGAGTGTATATCGGAAGTACAGTTCAGACGCCAATGGTGGTGGAGTGTCTGTTACAGTACGCCGAGCTACTGAATTCAGTCTTTCGAAACTGTTTCAACGAGGAAGTTCGTAATACGTTCCCTCCTTTCAGTTATCGAACGAACTCCGAAATGACAGATCACAGAATAAAAAAGCAGCTAAAATTACTTATTAATGGAAAGGCATCTGGACCATGTAAGATACCGGTAAGATTCTACAGAAAGCGCAGGACATTCCTGTTTTGAAGAAGGCTCGTAGCACACATACACATATTTTCAGACGTATATTGCTCACGTCAATTGGTTGTAGAGCCAACGGCCATGCCTCAGTGGTACCAGTGGTTCCAGTCAGATCACCCAGACTAAGCGCTATCGAGCTGGTCTAGCACTTGGATGGGTCATCGTCTGGGTCTGCCGAGTGCTGTTGGCAAGCGGGATGCACTCACCCCATATGAGACCAATTGAGCAGCTACTTGATTCAGAAGTAGCGGCTCCGGTCACGAAAACTGACACTTACCAGGAGAGTGGTGTGCTGTCCACATGCCCCTCCGTATCCGCGTCCGCTGAGAGCTAAGAACCAACGATGACACGGCGGCCGGTCGGTCCCTTGGGCCTTCAAGGCTTGTTCAGACGGTGAAAAAAAATTATTGCTCTAGAATCACAGACCATGTTTTATGCTCACGTATTATTTCGTTTTTTAGAACGGATTTTCATCTACAAAAGTCCAAATGAATTCAGCAAACACAAATTCTGCGAAATTCAGCTCGCTCTGTCCCTCCAGGAGATCCTCAGCTCCGTAGACAACGGCGCTCAGGTTTATGCAAGTTATTTTACTTCTGGAACGAGTTTCTCGCTGTCCCGCCCTGGCGCTTACTGAAAGAAATGCAGGATTACTGAGTACTGGCACAGATTTGTGACCGGATTCAAGACTTCCTTGCAAACAGATCTGAACACATCGCTCTTAACGGAACAATAAAATCGGAAATGTGGAGAAAATTTCGGGAGTACCCCAAGCAAGTGTGACAGAACCGTTACACTTAACAATATGTATGAATGACGCCATACGCTCGATGATGCTGTTGGGAGATGAGGTTGTATGAAAGAAGACAGACTGTACCGAAGTGTAGGAAGACCTGCAGAGGATTGGTAAATTATTGAGGAAATGGTAGTGGACCTCAAGGTATGTAAATGTACCATACTGCGCATACGTAGGAGAAGAAATTCTTACTATAAAGTTAGACTATTGGTAACACATTGCTGCAAACTGTAACTATCCTAAAATAACTACGAGCTGCAACCAACTTAAGATGCCTGCTCATATCGTCTCCTAAATCTCTTATACTGTATAGCAGAGGAACAGCAGAGGATCTATAACACTACCTTGGGGAACGCTAGAAATCGCATCTGTTTTACTGGATGCCTTTCTGTTAGTTACTACGAACTGTGACCTCTCCAACATTACGAATCCAGCCACATAACTGAGAGGATATTCCATATGCACGCAATTTGACTGCAGGCCGCTTGCTTGGTACAGTGTCAAAAGCCTCCTCGACATCTATAAATACGGAATCAACTTGAAATACCTTGTCAATAGCACTCAACATGTAGTGTACCTTTTGCAATATTCACCATTATCGAGGTGAAACATAAATAAAAATGACTGTATGTGACTCAAAATGAATTGCAAACATCGATTTATCTGCGAAAGGTAATAACACTAACTGTAAAAATCTACAATATAGATCGATAGATGAAGAAAAGACATCATTTTTATTGTATGAGATTATAATGTGTAAGTAATTAAAAGAAATATTATCATTGTAAGAGTATAAAATACAATGCAATGCTCATTCTTCTGTCTAGTCTGTTTTGTTCTGTTCGTTCTGGTGTTAGCTGGAATAAGGTACGCAAGCTATTTTGCTGCGCTAGCATTTGTTTCTGTCGTAACGTAATTGAAAATATTTAATGGTGTAAACTGTGTCCTAGTAAGAATATATTCGTATAAAGTGATCTCCGTGTGTTATTTCAAGAACATACGCCACATTTATCTTACGAAAAGAATATTTAATGAAAATTATTTAGCATGTTTCCAGCTGCTGCGGAGCGAGTAACAGTGATCTCTGACTGTTAACAATTAGCCGCCATTACGCGGTACATTTAAAAATATTTTTTCACAGCACAATGTCTCATAGCCGGAGCGGAAGAAATTATGTAAAAATATTCACTGAGATTAATTGAAGGAATCCAGTGAAATAATTTTATTAAAACTTGTCTATTTTCTGTGATAGTGAACTGGAGCTGAGTAATACTACGCTATTGCATTTACAGTAATTTGTAGGGAGCCTGGCGCTCGATAAAACCAGATATAATACGTAATTGGCAACCTACGAAATTCATTATTTTGCTTATTATATCTCTTTTGTATTTTTGTTGAAAGCTAAACGTAAAAACTAACTACACTAAAAATCAGTAACATATCACGATAAATCAAAGGACAAACAAATTTACTAGGAGAGTGTTTCCCCTCTAAATAAATAGTGTATTTTTTTTAAGAGATATAATAAACACTGTGTGAGTAAAGAGCTAGTTCTGTTTAACAAGATCGAAGTTTTCTAAATCCGTGTTGACTGTTTATCAATAGACAGTTCTCTTCAAAGTGCTTCATAATGCTCGAACACAATATACGTTACAAAATCCTGCTGCATATCGTCGTTAATGATATGGGCCGGTAATTTAGTGGATTACTCCTAGTACACTTGTTGAATATTAGTGTGATCTGTGCCAGTCATTAGGATATCTACTTCTGCGTTACGCATATTGGCAGCTGTTCTTGATTCGAACTGCGGAATGTTTACTTCGCTTTCTTTTCTGAAAGAATTTAGGAGGGCTGTATTTAGTAACTCTGCTTTAGCAGCTCTGTCGTCGATAGTATTTCCATTGCTATGGCGCAGAGAAGGTACTGAGTGTGTCATGCCGCTAGCATACCTTACATACGTCCAGAATTTCTTTGGATTTTCTGCCAGGTTTCGAAACCAAGATTCGCTATGGAAACTATTATAAGCATCTTACATTAGAGCCGGCGCTAAATTTCGAACTTCTGTAAAATATCGCCAATCTCTGGAGTTTTGCGTTCGTTTAAATTGGGCATGCTTTTTTCGTTGTTTCTGCAGCAGTGTTGTGACCCATTTTGTGTACAAATGGGGATCAGCTCCGTCGTTCGGTAGTTCATTTGGTATGAATCTCTCAATTGCTATTTATATGAATTCAAGCCACATCTGGTCTATTCTTAAATTGTTAATTTGGAAGCATTGGAGGCTGTCTGTCAGTAAGGCGCCAAGTGAATGCTTACACACTGTTTTGCCGGGCGCTGTGGCCGAGCGGTTCTAGGTGCTTCAGTCCGGAACCGCGCTGCTGCTACGGTCGGGGGTTCGAATCCTGCCTCGGGCTTGGATGTGTGTGATGTCCTTAGGTTAGTTAGGTTTAAGTACTTCTAATTCTATGGGACTGATGACCTCATATGTAAGTCCCATAGTGCTTAGAGCCATTTGAACCATTTGAACAATTTGTTTATTACACTGGAATTTATATGGACAAATTCGTTCGTTTGGAAAACAATGACACATTGTCAAAGGAAGAGTCCGCCATTGACGCAAAAGTTTAACAATTCTATTGCCAGACATAATAGTTTTTCTTATAATTGCTGGTTCCGACTATTATTGTTTAACGACTGAGCTAAACGCAACAATACGAATATAGCAAAATTAAGAATACGACCCTTCCAATACAGTGTAACGAAGTACACTGTAACATACTGTGCCACATCTTGGCAAAACATTGTGCATGCTATCGCAACTGAGGTACATGCAAGTCTTCCATTGATACAATCTGTACTGTTTGATGGCTAACATTCTTGTGCTAATACAAAGATTGGCACTTCCAAGTGTGTTAGTTACCAAGTAACTCCGGAACGTGTGACACTCAGACAAATTTACAAATTATACAGGTAACGCAGAGGTTTTCTTGTAATGGAAATACCATTCCTTGTAGTTGTTATTTGGGTGGTACTAAGCTGTAATAAGTTTGGCGGAGTAAAGTAGATAGCACTCAGGGATAAGGCCATGGGCCTGTTCCCACTGGCCCCTGCGTATAAAGCAGTGAGAGGAGCGATCTGTGATCGCGGGACAAATGATCAGTATGTCGCCAGTCCACCCAGCAGTCATTTCCAGTACAAGATGCCTGGTGGTGCCCTTGCTTCTTTACCCAAGTAGCTCCTCATCTGGCCGCAGGGGGCTGAGCGGGCTATGTTCCGGAAGTCCGTACCTCTGAGGATTCTGAAGAGGTACCAGGAATCGAACCCGGGTCGCTCTGCACGGGAGGCAGCGATGAAACATTTTGCAGCCACAGAAATAGTTCATATGACTTTCGAACATCTATGTCCTTTTATGTTTAACAAAAAGAGTAAGGAGGAAAGAAATAAAAAGTGATTCTGTCTTCTCAAAATTTCCTGCCCTCTAAGGAACGAATAAAATTTACGTTGTTCTCACAACATTTCGCCGAAACAGCCCACAAATTGCTTTATTACGTTGAGTGCAGCACTCAGGCTATATTAATAATCATACGCATTTCCGTTAGTGCGTATGTTGTGAGGCCGTAAACTCGCCCACAGGTGGAACTGCGTGCCCGCTGCCAGTAGTGCTATCTAATCTTTGGTCGATACTCACAATCAGCTGCCCATTACCGCCACAGGCAGACATCCAGCGTAACAGCGGCCCCCTTCACCCCGTTGATCCCTTTCCCCCTTCGCTTCCCATACTCCTCCTCCTCTAATTCGTGCTCCACAGGCCAGCATCACTTAAGGTTCTGTGTGCTCTCGCGACGGAATCCAGCTAATTGACTGAAGCTTTCCATTTGCACACTATTCTCTGTAATGCGGGGGACAACACCTTTATTTACGTCGCCTCACGCAACAGAGGTATTCACGCAGCTTACTAGCATGCAGGCACACTACGTTCTCCTATAATTAACTTCGTAGTTCACACAGAGAAAAGGTTATTTAGTATGCGATTGCCGGCTTTCTCGGCGTATTTCAGCTATGGAATTTTCACAGGTTATCAGCCGAGTGGCGTCGTCTTCTGGTCGCAACGTTTCAATGTGTTGCGTATCCATTATCTTCAGACTTCGCCTGAAGATGATTGATACGCAGTCGATTCAAACATTGCGACTAGAAGACGACGCCACTCGGTTGATAACCCGTGGAGATTTCAAAAGTTATTTAAGTCACACTGAACAGTCTTCTGGTATACCAGTTTTCCCACTTGTGCCAACTATCCATTAATGTCAGTCGTTTGCAGGAAACTGGAAGAACAAAAGTGTGCACCAAATGTTTGTTTCGAAAGAGTGAGAGCTACATGTATTTTGTGTAAAGGTTATTTTTTTTATGTTACCGATACCAGTCACAAACTTTGTCAACTATTGTATTACTTATTTATTTAGCGACATGTTTCAAGGTAAACCTCATCTTCAGCCTAAATGGCATTACAAAAACAGATTTAAAATTGGACCATAATCATGTTACATAGTCTTTTCGTAAATGCTGTGGTCATCTTTTTTCTTCTGGCGTGGCAGTCTCGTAGTGATGCGCTGGGGTGAAAAAGAAAAATCTTATTTCTTTTTATAGTCAGGGTCGAAAAATGGTCAAAATGGCTTCACATTCTACATGTCTCTTTCTTTTTTTTCTAAATGTTCAATAGACAGCACATGAAATGTAAGGGGCCCCTCGCCGCAAAGTACAGTAGTTTCTCGACCATTAATCCCAGAGGATGGCTGCTGGAACAGCGATAGAAACACCGATTTTATCCCTTTAGTGACACTTATAATACGGGGTGACGTGGCCCTACACCCAGAGAGTTATTGTTATAACACATATCTGCCGCTGAAACCTTCCTAATTTCTGCATAATTGTGAATAAAAGAGAAATGGCAGATTGGTTGGTAGGTTGATATGGGGAAAGGAGGCCAAACAGTGAGGTCATAGGTTCCATCTATTTTTGGAAGGGGAAGTCGGCCGTGCGCTTTCAAAGAAACCACCCCGGCATTTGTCTGAATAGATTTGGGAAATTTACGGAAAACCTAAATCAGGATGCCCGAACGCGGATTTAAACCGGCGTCCTCCCGAATGCGAGTCCAGTGTGCTAACCACACCACCACCTCGCTCGACATAAAGTACCTGATCCGATGATAGCAGTTAGATGAAACGTGCAGCCCAAATTGGAAATAATGAAGTGCGACCAAGAGTGAAAAATTTAGTGTGCTCTAAATGCACTGGGTCCTTACAGTGTCTCGTGCACCCTAATCAAACTTGATTGTGGTGAAAATCACAGAAAAAACGCGCCAAAATAACATAGGATGTTTTGAATGAGAAATAATTGTAAATTAAAATTCTTTACTTCGAGATTATTCTTCAAAATGTAGTTCAGTGGTCTTACTAGTAATTGTGTGAAGTCACACACACACACACACACACACACTAGGGCTACATAACTGCAGACATAAATAATGCTATTCATTCGTGTGGTGCCGTGCTTAAAGTATACCGTGCATAGCAAACCAGCGCTATCCAAATAGGCGCCTTGGCCATTGCGGTGCACCACTAGCCATAGATGACAGTGTTGAAAGGCGGCTGCGGAGATGTGTACCGAAAAATATACGTTCAACTCTCGAGCAACTGACCGCTCAGATGAACCAAGGGTCTACAAACAGTGTCCCGTCAACGACCGACGAATTTGTAGCAGTTCTGAAGCGAATGCCGTAAAGTGTTTCATTCAGTTTAGAACTCGAGTTGAACTTAGGAGACCTTAAGTCAGAGGAGTGCAGTATGCGGTATAACACTTCGCAGCCCCGTCATCAAACAAATCAGTAACAGCTTGCACTGTACGTGCTTGAGCACTGTCCTGCAAAATGATAGTCAGGTCCTGCAGAAAGTGTCATCACTTCCGTCTCTAAGCTGATCGTAGGTTGTGTTCCAAAAATGAACACCATAGAGACAGAAGTGATGACACTTTCTGCAGGACCTGAACATCATTTTTCAGTACAATTCTCAAGCACGTACAGTACTGATTTGTTTGATGACGGGGTTGCTAAGTGTTAGACCACCTACTACACTCCCCTGACTTAAAGCCTCGTAAGTTCAAATCGATATCTAAACTGAAGGAAACACTTAACGGAATTCGCTTCAGAACTGCTACAAATTCTTCGGGCAATAGACGGCGCCGCTCGAACTGTCAACACAACTGGCACTGCTGAGAGTATCCTACGACTTCCACATCGCTGGCAACGAGTTATACACATTTCTGGTGACTACTTTGAAGTCAATAAAAGTTTGAAATACGTATTTGTTTTGTACGAGCTGTAAATAAGTAGTTGCCACTATTGAAGTTCCAAACCTCGTACATTCATTTAAATGGGTCACGTGTGACTTTGCGGCGGAGCGGGTTGCTCTCTCACTATCCTTTAAATAATCAGTCCACCTACCTGGATAGGTCTCAGGTTGTCTGTCCCTTCAGGCTGTGGTATTAGATGATGGTTTAACGATAAAAGCAGCGTTGACGAGAAGTCAACTAAATACCTACCGCGCAAGGTCACATAACTCCAGTCCACGGGCAGCATCTGAAAGTTAGTTAAACCATCGGGTGTTCGGGATTTTTGCATGGCTCGTTTGAGAGATGTCTAATATTTCCTGTGAGCTGGTTTATTGTCTTTAAAATACAAAAAATGGCTATCGTGACCCTAGATAATGTCCCGACACTAATTATGCAATGTTACTGACTGTCTCTATAACAAGTCCGCACCCAAAAGCAGCCAGAAGCTATTTAGACCGACCAGATATTTTTAACGCCCTAAACAGTCACTGACCTACGGCTACTTGCGAGTTAACATAGTCAGTGGTTCAGCAGTCTTCTTGTGAAGAAGTGCTCGCTATAATGTCTCGTAATTTGTACGAATCACGCCACGTGGAGTTTATGTACGACTTGAAATGTTGTCACTCGAAATCTCGTAAAATAAACCGCTCACGAAACTCAAACTTTCTCAAAATAAGTAACACTCTAGTGACTTTTCATCAGTTACACAAAAACCGATCAAACGCTCAGATATCTTCATTTTGGAACAGATTTGATCAGCGCGATTTAACATAGGTGTTTACCAAACGACGACTTCCGAGCGATTATCTCGACACATAGATCTGAGGCAGCAAGCCCAACTCAAACGCGCGGAAAATGCTGGGTTCCATTTGGCTAGTATGTTAAGCAGCCAATCAGATCATCTCCCGCACTTCTATACGGGTGGTATTTCTAATGTCAGCCAATCAGATTACCGCACTTAATTTAGAGTAGAAATCTCATAATTCCGAAAGTAGATAATATTTAACGAAAAACGGGATTCCATTTCCACAAAATAAATTACTAATAAATTACTAATAAATTTAATACTCAACGCCCCTTCTGGCTGCCCGTTACAAAATCGAGCTCACTCGGACAGCCGGCCGCGGTGGTCTAGCGGTTCTAGGCGCTCAGTCCGGAGCCGCGCGACTGCTACGGTCGCAGGTTCGAATCCTGCCTCGGGCATGGATGTGTGTGATGTCCTTAGGTTAGTTAGGTTTAAGTAGTTCTAAGTTCTAGGGGACTGATGACCACAGATGTTAAGTCCCATAGTGCTCAGAGCCATTCACTCGGACATATGTCACAATTCACCTATTACACAACAACTTTCTCACGCTTGCGTTTACGTAGCTTTAATAAAATATCACATTCTCACTTTAAGTATGCCCTCCATTCGCTCTCTTGTCTCTCCAAAACACTCACACAACCAAAAGACAATACAATAAAGCTTTTCCAATGTACCGTTAATTACGTCAGAAATCTGAAGCAATGAAATTAAAGAAAATTCCATGACATTAGTTTATATAAATCTATCCTCTTGGCTGTATGTTGTTTCCAGGGCTCTCGGGTATCCAGCCGGATGCGATCGTTGAAGTCCCACGATATTGGGAGACTGCTAAAACAACAAAAAATTGACACGGTCTTCCGACCACCATCCGAGATACAGGACAGTGAAAGACGGATTTGGCCTCAAGAAAGCGGGCGTATATAATATTCCATGTGGTTGCGGCAAATCCTACATCGGTCAAACAATCCGAACAGTCGAAGACCGCTCCAAACAACACCAACGCCACACGCGCCTAGGCCAGCTCACCAAATCGGCACTGGCAGACCACAGCTTGGAAACTGGACACAACGCGAAATACGAAGAGACCAAGATTCTGGCCTCTACCAGTTTCTACTGGGACAGCATCTCCAAGGAGGTCTTTGAAATTCGCCTAACGGACAATCTCATAAAGAGAGACACAGGTTTCCAACTAAGCAAGGCATGGCAACCATTACTTAACTCCATCAAGAAGTCACGCCACAAGCAGTCACAAGACCCTTCTACGACGGTCGCAGAGGACACTCCACGGAATTCTGCATCTTCCACCACCCTGCGCGGGTCGGCGCCCGCAAACGATTTGTCGGCGGCCGCAATCGAAGCGTCGGCGCTCGCGAATGGAATGTCGCCGGCCGAAATCGGACCGTCGGTGCAGGGAATCGAAGCCCGACTGACGGACATAAATAACACTGACAGTGAGCGAACAGACCATTCCATCAGAACCACCCGATGATGGCGGAAAGGTTATTCGCCGAAATATCGTGGGACTTCAACGATCGCATCCGACTGGGCACCCGAGAGCCCTGGAAGCAACACATACGCCGGGAAAGCCTATGATCACATAGTCTTGGTTGCAGTTTCAGTTGGTTCTATAGACGAATACATTATCGTCCCTAAATCGTTTTCACAATGCTAGCACAGTTATCATGTGTTTAGGTAAACATTTATATATCCGAAAGTTCGGAATTTCAAATGGTTCAACTGGCTCTGAGCACTATAGGACTTAACATCTGAAGTCGTCAGTCCCTCAGAACTTAGAATTACTTAAACCTAACTAAACCAAGTACATCACATACATCCAAGCCCGAGGCAGGATTCGAACCTGCGACCGCAGCGGTCGTGGGGTTCCAGACTGAAGCGCCTAGAACCGCTCGGCTACAACGGTACTGAAGTTATTGATTTGAAATTTCAGCAGTATGGTTCCGTTATCAGTACAATTTTGTATACAAGTATGAAAAAGATGGATTAATATTAACAATGCTTCTTCAAATTTATAGAGAGTATGTGTAACGTATTGAGCGCAACATTAGTCAAGCACACCGCTCGTTCGGCGCAGAAGCCAGCGTCATCTGTGGGAGCGCGAGAACCAACATGTCCTCTTCTCCCGGCTCCATGGCAAGATACGTTTTCAATACAAGGTGACAACTCCTAATATTCTGCTTCGTTGCAACTTTCTTTGCCAGCGTAGGAAATGTGATACGGTACTATGTTCCTGATGATCTCTACACCACGAAAATAGGATTTTTGCTTACTTCTCATAGAATGGATATCTACAAGTGAGAATCGACAATGTGGCAAGACAAACTGCAAAGATGGGTGATCGATCGTGGGTGGCGCTGTGTTCGCCGCTGTCTACTCTGCGCGCACCGCTCGGGCTGGTGACTGACGGACGCGACCCGCTAATTGAATCCTCTTCGTCAGCGGCGCTTCCCGCCTGCACCCCTGATCGCATTATCTGTTCCGAACGTAGTGTTGCGCGGCGTTTACCAGCTGTTGTTGCCTGTTGTTTCATCATACAGACGTACTGAGTTTAGGGCCCGGTATTTGCAATCAAAACGAACTCAACGCGGAGCACAATTACGATTCTGCTGATACTTATTGCTTCCGTGAAGCGAAAAACATCAGTTGCCGGAAGTACTCTTGCACAGCTGCCAGTACTACATTAATATTAACCTTTTAAATGCATAATTGTCGTATTAACAGTATTTTCCCCAGTAGTAACTTTTTGTGTATCAGGTGCTGCTTTTTTTTTAATTTTTGGCAACACGTGTTGCCTTAGAATCCCATGCGGTCAAGTATTCTAAAAGCGAAATCATCATCATTATTGGGCTGTTTGAACCTTTCCCGACGTAAAAACTGTTTGATAAATTCCTTGATGGTACTTGATGATGACGATCAGTGTAAGTTGGCTGTTTAGGTTTTCATGTTGGTAACGCCACGTAGTACTCTATATGAAAATCACTGACTGTGGTGTGTGCAGTCTGTGGCTGGTTTGCATTGTTGGAATATTTGCTATTGTAGTGTTGGGCAGCTGAATGTGAACAGCGCGTAGCGCTGCGCAGTTGGAGGTGAGCCGCCAGCCAGCAGTTTTGGATGTGGGAAAAGAGATGGCAGAGTTTTAAGAGCGGACGATCTTGACGTGTGTCCGTCAGAAAGAGTAAATTTGTAAGAGTGGATGTCATGAACTGATATATATATTACGACTTTTGAACACTATTAAGGTAAATACATTGTTTGTTCTCTATTAAAATCTTTTATTTCTTAAGTATGCCTATCAGTAGTTAGTGCCTTCAGTAGTTAGAATCTTTTATTTAGCTGGCAGTATTGGCGCTCGCTGTATTGCATAGTTCGAGTAACGAAGATTTTTGTGAGGTAAGTGATTCATGAAAGGTATAGGTTATTGTTAGTCAGGGCCATTCTTTTGCAGGGATTATTGAAAGTCAGATTGCGTTGCGCTAAAAATATTGTGCGCCAGTTTAGTGATGATCAGAATAAGTAAAGAGAGAAATGTCTGAGTACGTTTCTCAGCTGTTTGAAAATCAAATAACGTAACAGGTTTACCAGCACAGTAATTCATTAATTTTTCTAAGGAGACGTTTGATCAGTTACTTTGAAGAAATATTGTACAGTCCGCACAACACCATCGGACGCAACACCCGAGAATCTTTCAAGCAATCATCATTACACATGAAAGTTTTTCTGGGTCTTCTACCGCACCATATTGCAAAATACTAAAATACTAACTTTTCTGTGCTCTCATGAAGGCCGCTGTCACACTGCCGGAATGTCGGTTGTTTTACTACTTTAGCATTTTTAAACATTTAGTAAGATAGCGCGACAGTACATCCAGAAGTATTTTAATGAGACTGACAAGAGCCTCAAACCCTTACATACACCGCCTGACAAAAAATTAAACACCGGGAAGACATGGTCCGTTGTTAATGTAGCTTCGTGCACTTAGACACCACTGGGAGGTATGTAAATGATTTGGAGCTGCAATTCTGTGTGACAGGTGGAACGTCCACAAGAGTGCATGACTGTTGTTCGTGTTTGGTAATGTTACCAAGCCTCGTAGGGTACATAAGGGGCCTGAACAGCGTGACATATTGAGTCATTACCGTGAAAGACGTGGAAATGCCCATATTCGAGGGAGACAGCCTTATCAGTGCCTGACAGAATTTGAGACTGGTCTTATTGCAACCCTCCATTTAGCCAGCTGATGAAATTCTTAAACATGCAGATCTGTGGGGCGTTCGAATACAACGGTGACCTGATGTTGGACTGCAAGCGAACCTCACGTCAGGGATACACATCGTCACGGTTCCGTTCGACGAAGTCTGACAGTGAGAAGGGACGATAGCCGTATTGTGCACCCACCATAGCGTAACATCTTCACATCTGTGCCTCACTTCTGAGACCTAGTAGTGGGCTCCGTGTAACGTTACTCACTGTTGGTCAGAGACAAGGAGCAGCCGGACTATAGAGTCACCGTCTCACTTGCAGACAGCCGTTAACACCACAACACAAACGGCTGCATTTGATGCAGTGCTGTGACTGAGAAGCGTTGACTGCTGATGAATAGCATTACATTGTATTCAGCGATGAATCGTTGTTCTGGACTATCCCAGATGACCATTGGAGGTGAGTATGGCTTCGACCTGGGGAGAGGTCCCATTCTATCAGTGTTTCGGACAGCTACAGCCGTGGTACTGCCGGCGTCGTGGTGTGGGGCCATCGGGTATGAGTTTGGTCATTGATCGAGATAAATCTGACGGCATAGAGTTTCGTCACTGACATGTATCATCCTCAGGCGTTATCTCTCAGATAGCAGTATCGTGGTATCATCTTTAAGCAGGACAATGCTCATGCACACACAGCACTTGCCTTTATGAACTGTCTGCACGATGAGGATGTACTCCCGTGGAGAGCAAGATATCCGGAACAGTCCCCAACAGAGCATGCGTGGGACTACCTCTGGCAACAACTGTGTCCCAGTTCCAGTATCCAGCAAATCCAGCACCACTTCCAACAGTTGTGGGCCATCTTGCCTCGTGAGATTACACTACAGTTTTATGAGACCCATTCCAACCGAATCACTACCTGTTTTCGGGGCAGCGAGGTACAACATCATACTTGGTTCAAATGGCTCTGAGCACTATGGGCCTCAACTGCTGAGGTCATCAGTCCCCTAGAACTTAGATCTAGTTAAACCTAACTAACCTAAGGACATCACAAACATCCATGCCCGAGGCAGGATTCGAACCTGCGACCGTAGCGGTCTTGCGGTTCCAGACTGCAGCGCATTTAACCGCACGGCCACTTCGGCCGGCCCAACATCATACTGATAAGTGGGCTCGCACCTCCAAGTTCTTTGTTGGCTCTGAGAACTATGGGACTTAACATCTTAGGTCATCAGTCCCCTACAACTTAGATCTAGTTAAACCTAACTAACCTAAGGACATCACACACATCCATGCCCGAGGCAGGATTCGAACCTGCGACCGTAGTAGTCGCGCGGTTCCGGACTGCGCGCCTAGAACCGCAAGACCACCGCGGCCGGCAGTTCTTTGTTGATTTGAGTCCATTTTCTAATCAGTGAAATAACATCACATACCATATGAACCCGCGTTGTTTCATTTTTTATTCTTCTCTCCTTCTGCACGCATCCTTTTGTCAGGCAGTGCATTTACCTCGTTGTTACTAAAAGAAATTATAATCGTTACGAAAATATGGAAGAAATTTAGCACTTATTTGGTGTAATCAGGCCATTCTGGACGCAAGTGACAGCTCCCATAACCCACATCTGAGATGATGGATCGAACATCCACTCGAAGTCTACAGTGATGGCTTAAAAGTCGGAGAACTTCTTGTGAAAGCCCGTTCTTTCCAATAGCTGTTGAAAACAGACTTCTGGAAAACCTGGGCGGTAAGCGGAAGAGTGCTCTTAGTGGGAACAACGAGTGACAGATAAAGATGGCTGCATTGTGCTCCTGAGATAGGTTGGCTTAAAATGATGAACGTTGAAACTACAAGGTGGAGCCGCTTGGAACTCGGGAGATCGATGAGGATCCTGGCATGTGTAGAAGGCTAGTCATGTGTTCCCTGCGATGGAGGTGGTATTTCCCAATGTTCATCGCTTTGTAATTTGGGACTTACTGAGCCTTCATGATCATTGAAGCTACTTTCCAGTACAGAATTCACACGATAAATTGAAATAGCGCTCCAATGTGATGTTATGGAATTCTGTTCAGTCACTTTCCAGGCTACTGGTCAAGTTTAGTCGGCGTTCAGGTGCTAGGTTGCGAGATAATTCGTATCAGTGTACAGAGACGTTGGATTAATTGCATGCTATCTCGCTGAACTGCAGTTTCTCGTATGCTACGCTGAACTGATTTTCTAAGCACTAGTGTAAACAAATTGCTGTTGTTATATTAAAACATTTTAGACCATTTAATTGAACAATTTTTTGTTTTTTTATTGTAATATTAAAACATAATACATTTTATTGAGGAATCTTCATGGCAGATTATAACTGTGTACCAGGTCGAGACTCGAACTCGTGAAATTTGCCTTTCACACAAAAGTGCTCTTCGCTTTTCTCCCCCTGCCCCCCCCCTCTCTCTCCCCTCTCTCACACTCCCTCTCTCTCTCCCCCCCTCCAACAATGTGACGAATTCTTCAATGATAGCTCGCACAAAAGATGACGCTCAACACACTGCGTGATGTTCTCTCACCTGAAAATATAATTCCGCTATCTAAGATAAAGATGTGCGGTAGACTTCCTGGCAAAGCAATGAAATCTGTGCTTCGAACGTCGGCAACCAATACAGGAAGAACGGAAGAAGAATGCTTGGGAAAAAAAGCATGCTACTGAGGAGAAAATACGTACCAATGGAAGAACTGAGCGTGCTATAGAAACAAAACGACCTAAGCTAGATTTCATTTCATCGGTGCCAAAAAAGGGAAGAAAACATGTCAAACGGCGAGTTGATTCAAATTCAGACCATTCACGCCATGAAAGTAGCTCTGATATAGATATGGACTTGCTATTAGGCGAAGAAGTATCCGAAGAAGAAGAAGAAGAAGAAGAAGAAGAAGAAGAATCAGAGGACCTAACTATGTACACTGTTTACTAGGTAGCTAGATCGCTTAGCCACAGTAATTGAACTCATTCGTGCTATCCTACCAATCCCCCTTACGTGGAGAAGAAAGTATTGTTTTTGTACAAGTGTTTAAAGCGTTATGTTCAAATTTACGAGACATATCAATTCAGTATTGTGTTGTTTAACTTGGCTACAATACAATAATATTACAAAGGTTTATTTCAAATGTTTTTGATATTTTTATCCATGTTTATCTCAGAATGGGGCAAAGACCGCATTGCGGTCACTTCCCTCTATATTTTACAAATTATTCTTAACCACGCTCATTGTGACATTTTCTTATTTTTTTAATTTTCTTTGCCATTTGCATTGTACAAATTATATCCATTTTGACAGTTGTTGAGCATTCAGTTCACTGTAAGCTCACAGAAATAATATAAAATGTTCTTTATATTATTTAAAATAAGCATTAACAACTGTATACCAATAAGACTGTAACAGAAGCATACTACCCACCTTGCATTTCAAGGCGGTGGGTTACTCTGTACTGTTCATGAAATAAATAAATAATGTGCGGTACTTTATCCAGTTTTGCGGTGGAAAACCCTGCTATTTTGGTTATAGCTAAATTGTAAATTTATATGTAATTAATAATCAGACAGGGCTGAAATCTGGACAGGTTATAGTTACCAACCCATTGTATGACATCAATTTGAAATCGTGTGAAAACTTGCCCGTCACTGACCATTGTCTTAGAAGAACAGTAGCCACGCGGGTTTAGCCGTGCGGTCTGAGGCGCTGCAGTCATGGACTGTGCGGCTGGTCCCGGCGGAGGGTCCAGTCCTCCCTCGGGCATGGGTGTGTGTGTTTGTCCTTAGGATAATTTAGGTTAAGTAGTGTGTAAGCTTAGGGACTGATGACCTCAGCAGTTAAGTCCCATAAGATTTCACACACATTTTTTTTAGAACAACAGTAAATTGTCTTTCTTTACACCCATCTACCCTATCCGTTGCATTCAACTGCTCTTCCATGCCCTTACCAACTCTGTCAGGATACAGCATCATTGGGAAAGCGTTTAAATTCCGTTTCTTCAGCGTCAACAACTATTATAAAGTCATAGGCACATGTAGCAAGACAACAGTAGGTGTGACGACAAGCCAAACTGCAGGGGGTGAGGGGGGGGGGGGAATGACAGGCGTAATATGACCAAGAATAAAGAGATCAGAGGTGGCTGACTTGTTTTGAGTGCGTAGCCGGTCTGCACCCCCAGTGCGGCGGCTCGGTCAGTGCGCCACTGTTTTAACGCTTGACAGTAGGCCGATGAGGCGTGGGTACGGGGCGAGGTAGCGGCCGCTCAGTCCACGCGCTTCTGCCAAACACCCAGGAGTCCCGACCTGACGTCACGCGAACGGTTATAACTCGCAAAAGACGAGACAGCTTTGCACACGTAGGCGCCCAAAACTTACACCAAAGTGCAATACACCTGCACGGCGAGCAGAGCAAGACGATTCAGGTAATGCACTCTAACACAAATAAAACACGAACCACGAATGAATTATCCAAATGAGACGGAAATCGGCAGGTGTGATGAACATGTGCAGACAAACAAATGATTACAATTTCTCAAAACTGGATGATTTATATAATAGAAAGGGCTTTAGAAATTGAGCAAATCAACAACGGGCCGGCCGAAGTGGCCGCGCGGTTCTGGCGCTGCAGTCTGGAACCGCCAGACCGCTACTGTCGCAGGTTCGAATCCTGCCTCGGGCATGGATGTGTGTGATGTCCTTAGGTTAGTTAGGTTTAACTAGTTCTAAGTTCTAGGGGACTAATGACCTCAGCAGTTGAGTCCAATAGTGCTCAGAGCCATTTGAACCATTTTTGAAATCAACAACGCACTAGTCCGCCTCTGACTCTTGTGGAAGCAGTTATTCGGGTTGGCACTGATTTATGGAGTTGTTGGATGTTTTCCTGAGAGATATCGTTCTAAGTTCTGTCCAATTGGCGCGTTAAATCGGCGAAATCCCAAGTTGGTTGGAAGACCCCGACGATAATGTTTTAACGTTCTCAGTTGGGGAGAGATCCGACGAGGTTGCTGCCCAAGGTAGGGTTTGGTAAGCACGAAGACAAGCAATACAGACTCTTTCCGTGTGCAACGGGGCATTATATTGCTGGAATGTAATCTCAGGAGGGCTTTCCATGCAGGGCGGCAATAAAACAGGGCATAGGGTATCGCTGTAAGAGTGCCGCTGATGGTAAACAAAGCGGTCCTACTATAAAAAGAAATGGTACCCCAGACCATCGCTCCTGGTTGTCGGGCCTTATGGCGTGCTACAGTCAGGTAGGTATACCACTGCTACCTGGGGCGTCTCCAGAGACGTCTTCGCTGGTCATCGAGGCTCAATATCCAAGCAGGACCCATCAATGAAGGCATTTCTACACCAGTCACTGAGATTCCAAGCTCAGTGTGCCAGACACCACTGCAAACGGATTGTTGGCATACAGAGGTCAATGGTAGTCGGCGCAAGGTGTGCTGTGAGCTCATTCCCCTTTCTCTGGGTCAGATATTAATGGTCCTTGTCGTCACTGAAGCATTAGTTGCGAATCGATGATAATGATGTATCTGGCTCTGTGAGTGCCTCTCTGACGGTTGCTCGCTCCACGTTCTGTCGTCTCTCTGAGTCGACCACTTCCTTCTTGAAGCTGTGTGCGCCCATGTTTCACCATTTTCGTGCCAGCATCGTCGAACAGTGTCGTCGCTGTTATTCAAGTATCGCGTGAAACGCAGATTACTCCAACCGCCTTCTCTGTACCCAACTACATACTTCCTCACATGCTGACGTTAGCATATATTGTTGATGCTTCTGTGTGCGAGGCATTGTTGCTGTCCGACTCAGCACACGCAATAAAATTCGTAAACAATTTATGCTCTGATATCGGCATTTCCGCTGCGTATTATACTTGCTAGCTGCGCAGTGAAACTGCTTTGCAGTGTCACGCACACATCTATTGGCGGCCAAAGTTTACAGTTCTACATTTTCCGTCGATACCTGTGTGAATATCAATTTGCGTAACTGCTTTGTGATGAATTTTCTTTTGTTTCACAGTGTATATAGGTCTATAATACGCATGATATATAAACACATCAAAAATAGTTTTTGCATCACCTCGGTTCCGAGAGTTCCGGAACCTCTACAGAAAATTGAAATAGAGGTCAACATAAACATCAAGCTTTAACATCGCATTCCTGTATCAGAATTGTGACGCAGGCTGGTGATGTCTCTGACCCTCTTAATGAATGTAGATTCTCGAAAATTACTGTGTCAGAGGGACGGCAGCCATCTTTAGTATGAGTTCCAGAGTGTGCTTCTCTGGCTGGTTAGATGGCCACATGTTCTCGCGGACTTAAAAGTTTTTCAGATCGTCAGTTCCAAAACACAGGAATTGTTTCGTCTCTGTGGTTCGGTGGAACTTGTGCTTTTCATGTATGTGTGGACTTAGAGTAATTCTCTACTTGGTAGAAATCTAGCTCAATCGAGATAAGTGGATTAGTGCTGATCTGGACATAGAACATTTTGGGACAATGTACGGTCTCTGAGCCTTACGACAGCGATAAGAACAAAAGACAACTTCACCGTACATCGACAACGCGAACTCGATTTGCCATAGAAAAGCGCAGTGTTCACTTCAAATTTATACCGGCTGAATGGGAACCTATCACTGAACGGACTTGAACACACATTTCTGATGCGACCCACCAGAATCTCAATAACGAAACACTGCGCCCCTCGCGAAACACTTTATGTTTGAACAACCCTTTCCTGACGTAGATTCTGTATTGTATAATTTGCTATGAATAAAGCCTCTCCAAACATGCTTGGAAATGAAATGACGCAGTGTGACTCTCCCAGAAGAGGCGCTGAGGTCTTTACGCCACGTTTCCTAGCGGTGGATCAGCTGATCCCACCAGCTAGTCCGGCGTTGCTCAGTTGTTGGTAGCTTCGTTTTTAGAGCACCAGCTATTTGTGGAACAATGCCAACAGCAGGCGCTGTGATGATAATTTGTAGCGAAGAACACAGCTATGGCTGTAGACTTAAGTCACACAAAGGAGGCACACGTCACCGAGAGGGCATTGAGAGGTACGAGCTGTGATGCTAACAGTGACCCGTTGTCCGACAGAAGAACTGGATGTCGCAACAAGACCAGCAAAGGTCCAGTCGTGTCTCCACAAGCGATCACGCGTTGACATGGCTGATGCGTTTTCGTCTTGCCTTTAGGTGTTGCAAACTGTGACCTAGTCGAAATGTTTTAAATCGCTCTTTCAATAACTTTAAATTACAAGTAAATGATTTAAAGTACGAAGGCTGTTTTAAATTTAGATTAGTATCCTCGTGACGAGAATGATTTTTGTCAGTCATTTAGAGACGTTCATACTTGGGTACACTGAACGGCTTTCATTGTTCAATATGCGAACGAAGGATCAGTTTGGGAGGTTAAGCGTTCCGGTACCTTTTTCTGAATCTACCAGACGTAGCGATACAACCTAGAGAGGGCGGTTCTACGTAGTTTCATTGCCAGCACGCCCCTGCGAATGAGGAGAGCATCTTGGCTGCAAAAATAGTTCCATCAGTTACGCCTTATTGTGGTATGGAAAGCAGTATTTGTCATGAGGCTAATGATTGCCTCCACTAGGAGCAGATTTTCGGCACCTTATTAGAAGTTAATAACACTAGATAAAAAGGAAGGTAAAAGTTTCAGAGGCCCTTGAGCCAATGTAAACTCTCATCTGGACAGATACTCCTGAAGAAAGCAAACTGTAGTTCTACGATTCGAAGAACGTGAAAGGGAATCAGTAGTTGAGAAAGGTGTGAGACAGAAAATGTTCAAATGTGTGTGAAATCTTATGGGACTTAACTGCTAAGGTCATCAGTCCCTAAGCTTACACACTACTTAACCTAAATTATCCTAAGGACACACACACCCATGCCCGAGGGAGGACTCAAACCTCCGCCGGGATCAGCTGCACAGTTAGACAGAATTGTAACAATTATACCATGCTACTCAATATTTACTTTGAGTGAAAAAAACTATGGGAAATTTGGAAAAGGAATTGAAGTTCAAGGAATAAAAACGAAATTACAATTTTGAGTTTTGACAGAGACCTGAAAACACTGCGAATATCAATTGAACGACGTGTTTAGTGACTTGGAAACGGATGGTAAGATGAGCGTCAACAACAGCAGAGTGGGCGTAATCAGATGTAGTCAAATTCCATCAGCTGATGCGAAGGGAATGAGATTAGAAAGTAATATACTAATAGTAGTGGCTCTGGTTTCTGTTTCGGCAGGTAAATTACTGTCTATGGTAGAAGTGGTAGAAGTAGAGAGGATGTAATGTGATGGCTAGCAGCAGCATGAAAATTTTTCTGAAGGAATGACATGTACTGATGTATACTGTATTATTAGTGGGGGAAGTAAGGAAAAAAATTCCTACTGATAGGTGTTAAAAATTGTAAGTAAAGGCTACACAGTAATCTGTACACTAATAATAAATCTGTAAAACTCCCGTGTTTGTCTGTCTGCGAACACGCTAATCACATAAACTATTGGACGAATTTTCATGGGGTTTCCACTGTGAACTTGAGCTTAGCTGCTGGTAAACCTTTCGGGATGTGAGGTTGTGGTCCAAGAAACTCTTCCGTTCCTGACGTTTCGTCCAGGACTGCGCTGGGCATCTTCAGAGGCGCTCCTCCGCTGATTCCTGCTGACTGGCTGGTCGGACGTCCGAGAGCGACATATATACTGCAGAAAAGAGGCGTGGTCGAAGTAACACGTCAGGAACGGAAGAGGTTCTTGGACCACGACCTCATATCCCGAAAGGTTTACCAGCAGCTATGTCATCCGGTCGTGAAAACCATCATTCTATGAACTTGAGCTTAGTTTTGAGCACCGTATAGGCTTCAGTTCGTCAAAATCGTACAACGAAAAAAGAGATAACGTGACTTAAAGTTTTAACAACATTTTGTTGTCCATCTGTCTGGACGCGCTAATCTCCAGAACTATAAGACGGATCGCTGGGAGGTTTTCACTGGTAACTTCAGCGTAACTACAGGTGCCGTATAGACTATATTTCATCAGAAGCACATCACGGGAACAAAGACAGTCATATATATTAAAATGTATATACAGTGTTTATGTATGATTGTTCCACATCTCTTCCGAAACCGCTGGAAATATTTCTACAAAACTTGGAACAAATATCACTTACTATCCGGAAAGAATCGCTGTGGAGGTAAGAACAACCTGTCAAAGGGGTAAGGTTGGTGGTGGGAAAGAGGTGTAGATCACGACGCGCTAATACCATTATTTATTCATCTAGTATTCGAAAACGGGAGCACTTAGTGACTTGCAATGAACTTTACACTTAATTTCGAAGTTTTACGAAAATTATTCTGGTTTAATCCCCCGCAATGTGATGAAAGGAAAAAAGTTTACCACTTACTATATTTTCTGTTCATGCAGTAACACCGTCGTAAAGGAATGACTTTTTCATTTATTACTTCTGTACTACTAATTGTATTTAGGACTATTATTGCTTTGTTAACGTATAGCACGGACTATACTTGCAAAATTATATCATTGCACGGCATATGGATCGGGAGATGTGTGAAAAACTGTTGCATCGTGCATGTCGCTCTACATCTACGTGACTACTCTGCAACGGAAACTTAAGTCCTTATCAGAGGGTCCACAAAACCACTTTCAGACAATTTATCGACCTTTCCAATCTCGAATAGCACACTGAAAAATGAACACCTAAATTTTTCTGTGCGAGCTCTGACTTCTCTTGTTTTAATACGATAGTAATTTCTGCTTAAGATAATAGAATGAAGGCTTTCACGGCCGAAAGACATTGGTGCTGGTACGCCTTTCGGTGAATAAGATCGTGGCCAACGGAACTCTTTTGTTCATAACGTTTCGTCAGAACCGCGCTGCACATCTTCAGAGGCGTTGCTCCCCCACTGAGTCTTGCCGACTGACGGGTCGTACATCTGAGAGCGACAAATATACTGCAGAAAAGAGGCGCGGGCGGAGTTACACGTATAAGCATAAGGTAAAACTTAACTATTGATTGTCGTCTTTTCAAGGATGAAAAGCTATTAAGCGATTCTGCAGAGCTACTGTCAATATGTCACTAAGATTCATGGTGTCTTCTTCCCCATTAAGAGTATCCCTATGTTTATATATCCGAGTGGCTTCTCTACACAGCCGTGGATAATAGTTCGTCGTCGCAAATAAAATTTTTGTTTCAGAAAAACTTCACTTCGCGGCCTCCTCACTTACGAACATACTCTGCTTCAGTCTATTTGTCTATTTTCCGTGGTAGGCAAAGACTTTGGCGTGTACTGAGGCTTTTCTTGAAAGATTGGAAAGAACTTACAGAAATTTGACATCGGACCAGTTTTTACATCAACAAAGAAAATAGATCAAGCATTCCAATCTATGAAGGATAAACGACCTCCGCTGTCACCACGTGGCGTATGTAAAATTCCATGTATGTGTGGTGTAGTTTATATTAAAAAGACAAAAGAATTATGAATACATATTTAAAGGAACACAAAAGTCTTTGACGACCAGGAAAAATTGACAGATCGGCTGTAGCAGAGCATGCTCTTCAGCCAGGAAGTCACGAAGAGAAGTTTTCTAAAATTTACGATGAACTATTATCCACGGCAATGTAGAGAAGCCATTGAAATATATGAAGTTAGAGAAAGCTTTAGCAGGAAAGAAGAGGCGATTAAATTTAGAATCATATGGAGAGCAGCTCTGCAGAAACTCTAAACAGTTTTTTATCTTTGACAAGACAACTATCGGTAGTTAAATTTTACCTTTGACAAGGATCATCTCTTCTTAACACATGTAACTCTGGTAACGCCCTTTTTTTCTAAAGTATGTATGTCGCTCTCGGACTTCCGTAACGTCAGTCGGCAAGATTCGACGGAGGACCAACCCCTGTGAAGATGTACAGCGCAGTTCTGGGCGAAAAGTTAGGAACAGAAGAGTCTCGTGGACCACGACCTTATACCCCGAAGGGTTTACCAGCAGCATTTCTCTTTACGTCAACAAGCTATTTTCTCATTCAGAGGAGGAAGTTAGTGATTGAAATTTTATGAAGAGCTCTCGTGTTTGTATTAATGATTGCCACCCAAACTTACGTTTCATATTTGTGACAGTCTCTCGCCTACTCATCGATAATCAAAACGACCTACAGTTCCTTGAACTTTGTCGATGTCCTCCGTCAACCTTATCTGGTACGGAATCCATAACGCTCAGCAATATTCCAGATGAGGACGAGAAATCACAGTGTAGACAGTATCTTCAGTATATCTGATACGTCTTCTAACTGTTCTGCCAATAAAATGCAGTCTTTGGTTTGCTTTCTCCATAACATTTCATATCTGATCATCTGAAGTTAAATAGTTCTTAATCGTAATCACTAGATATTTAACTGAATCTATAAGCTTTAAATTTGTGTGATTGATCGTGTAAGCGAAATATATCGGTATTTTTAAGTATGTACTCATGTACTCAATCTATAAAGATATCTTGCCAAATATATTTTGCACTTCGTTTCGACCTACGGTTGAGTTTACTGGACGCCAAATCACAGCACCATCTGCATACAAACTAAGATGGCTGCTCAGATTGTCTCCTAAATGGTTTATGTAGATAAGGAACAGCAGAGGGCTTATAACACATCCTCGATCAAGACCAGATATGACTTCTGTTTCACTCTACAATTTCCCGCCGTAAATGCTCACGGCAGGAATACGCCAACAACGACCCAGCTTCACTCTTTTCGATGCGCTTGTTCCCAGGTGAGGGCTATGACAGTCGACTCGTTGCCAAATTCGCGCATGTCAGAGTGATATTGCTATTTTTGGCTTGTATCAGCATTAGAATGATTCCCTATTTGTCTCTGCTTTCCCTACTGCATCCTATGCCCTCAAAACCACCATGCAACATTCAGTCCCGTTGCGAGCAGTGGTTGTAATGTTTAGTATATGTTAACGTGAAATATAAGTTCCAGTGTTAAGAATGCAGGTTTACGTGGAAGTGAAAATTGGATTATAAACAGTGAAGATAACAAGGCAATAGAAACTTCTGAAAGGTGGTGGTACAGAAGAGAGGTGAAGCTTACATGAATATATAAGGTGACTAATCAAACGATGCTGAATCAAATCGGGAAGAAAATGAATTTGTTGTGAAAAATTGACCAAAAGAAAGAATCGATTGTTAGGACGGAATCTGTGGCATCAAACAATCGTCATTGTGGAGGAAACACGTGGGGGGTGGGGAGAGAGGAGGGAGCAGAACGGGTGAGTGAAGGCGTAAAGAGTGTATAAAGAGGCCCCAGGCTTTCGAATCGATGAAAGGTGGAGGAGTTACACAGAGCTGTTTTTGCTGACTTCGAAGTCTAGCATTACAAACAACAGCTTCGAATTTTTTTCATAGATCTCGTAGCTGCTTACACCTGGTGCCATCGTGGAAATAACACGAATTTTCAAGTACGATCGAGAAGAATAGATGTATCAGTTAGAGATATGGCTGCTGAGCCTTAAGCTGCTGAGCTGAGAAAAGGTAAGGCCGACCGGTGTGGCCGTGCGGTTCTAGGCGCTTCAGTCTGGAATCGCGTGACCGCTACGGTCGCAGGTTCGAATCCTGCCTCGGGCATGGATGTGTGTGATGTCCTTAGGCTAGTTAGGTTTAAGTAGTTCTAAGTTCTAGGGGACTGATGACCATAGATGACCTGCACTGCGGAGGCCAGCGCGAGACTGCTTCAAACTAGCGCGGAAAATATCCCTGTCTAGCCTAATGAGGCAGCACACCAAGGCATCCGCGTTCCGACGCCGTAAGGTGCGGTCGCGCACCTCGATGCATGCTGGAATGTGCGAGGCATTCTTTGCCAGCTTTCGGCGGCGCCGGTTGGCGAAGCGCTGCGCTAACAGAATCGAGGCGCGGGTCACGCAGTCTTACCCAAACGACGTTACAGAAACTTAAATACAAAAATTGTCTGTTTGTTCATTATAGCTTCTAACGGCACAGCCTCCGGTGGCATTACTTTTTCTCAATACCAGAATTATTTTTCGAATTTTGGACAGGTCAGTATTATATCCTTTGTTTTTCTGAAAACTTTCACACAATTTTACACACAGTTTGTTACGTTTCGAACTAAAATTTATGAAAAGAAATTACTTTACAAAATATTTTAGTTTCGATGTTATAATCGATGAGTACTAGCTCTGAATTTTAAGTTAAAACTATTTTTTAGAAACATTTGAAATTACAAATTATTTGGACACTTAAAATTTCTATTATTAATTATTGTTTACTACGTTTATTTCTGGATTCATTTATGAAATGATAATCGAAATTAATAATGTAACGAAAAGTAGTTGGAATTCAATTCTTAAGAAAAATTGCAAACCCTTGGGTTTATTATTATTTCCGCAGAGTGTGAGATATGTCATCGGACGTATTTTCGTATAATAGGTGCCAACAATGTAATTTAGTTTTTGTTAATGTGAAAATCAAAATACTGTATGATATACTAAAATGAGAGAAAATCAGTGGAAAATATATTTACGTAAGAAATTCTGCAACAACAATCTTCCAATTTATTTAGTTCAAATCTACCATGAATACCTGACATTAGATGTTCAGCTTCAAGAATCAGAGCGTTAGACATGAAGAACTGGCGCCATCTCAACATGACAAGCTAAGTAAACTTGAAAGTTTATTGTAATCTTCGCTCCTCTAAAATCTTTATAAAAGGCTTTGCTTATTAATTACTTATACTGGGCATTGTTTAATGTGGGCAGTAGAGTGAAGAAGGATGGAGGGTGGAGATTACAAGCTTCAAATGTCAGCTCCGTGATGAAGTCCCCATCATTGCGTTAATGGTAATAGTTATTGTAATATTTCCCTTTAAACTAAGACACTGCTCGAAATTCTAAATGTTTGCAATGAAAAATAGGAGCTGCTACGATTTTGAGTTTGATGCATATTTCATCTCTCTCCAGTCTCGAGAAAATTGGCTTTATGTACAAACTCAGATTCGATGGTGGGCACCAGCGATAAAGCTAGAAAGAAATATTCATAACATCCTCAGACCTCATATTCATAACATCCTCTTATCTCATAAACAGTTTGAGGTTTCGAAACGACATTTCGGTAAATGATGGCACAAATAGAGGAGAGTATTATGCCGTACGTTTAATACGCGAAACCTTATTACCTGCTACATTATTCAAATAAATCTTGTCATTTGTCGGTGAAACCGTCGTTTTCAAGGGCCACTGTTAGTTAGTGAAAAGAGAATTGCTGTGGGTTTGGAAAACAGCATTGTCTGTATGCACCCATAGATATAGCAGGGCTGGACAGCGTGACGAGTTGGCATGCAGATTACCGTCTTTGTGTTCTTACTTTTATGAATGTGAACGTCGCATGAGGCCCTCTCATAATCACTCTCACAACCGCAACATTTCTTACCAGGATATCCTTCTCTGACTCGATAGGTGACTGAAAATCAAACCTATTTATTTGACCCCACAAGACGAATCTTCCTACACGACGTTCAAAGAACTTCTGATTGCAAGTCCAAAGCTGAGCAAAGTGAGCAGACACCATATCGCTTGAACCACATAGGTGAAAGCATATCACAAGCAATATCTTTCAGACACACGGGTAGTACGTCTCTTAGACAAATATTTCTCCAATGGATCACATATTTGCTAACTAACATACTCCATACTATCGTAACTTGGTTAGGTCGAGCCTTGTGACCTAGCAGTAAACCACGTGGCTGGAGATTGAGAAGTCGTGGGATGGAATCTCAGTCGGACCATTGAAATTTATAGCCTTCCGTCAATCTGGCCGTCAGTTGTCCACGATGCCACAATTCGTCAGGAACAGTATATGGTTCAGATTCTAATTTTAACTGTAGTTCCACTTTATCCGATTAGATATCTGGGGTAAGTTAGGGACACGTAAGTCGCTTAAGCGCGCGACCGCTACGGTCGCAGGTTCGAATCCTGCATCGAGCATGGCTGTGTGTGATGTCCTTAGGTTAGTTGGTTTTAAGTAGTTGTAAGTTCTAGGGGACTGATGACCTCAGATGTTAAGTCACATAGTGCTCAGAGCCATTTGAACCATTAAGTCGCTTAAGTGGTGTCCAACTGAAAGATTTGCATCAGGCTGTTGAACCACATGAAATTAAAATTATTTACTTGCTTAGTTGTCAACAATGTGCTGCAATGAGGAGTGCCTTTTAGGAATTTAGTGTAAGGTGACTGATGGAGATAGGTTGCGAGGGATACTGCGTAGCACAAATCAAACAGTTTCTGAATGCTTTATTGTGGCACCCCACCATAGCTCACTGCAGGAAGTAGCAGCTTGGCTTCACCGACCTCCGTGTAGGCAACCCGCAATGCTGACAGAGTGCATCGTCGGCCGGGCAGTAACCCGTGACGCAACTGCTTCCATCAGCGGCGGCTCAAGCTGTTGACGGACGTTGGATAACTGCGACCTCATACTTTGTGACGTGGATCACACACCTCACGCTGTCCAGAAGACAGTAGCACGGTGATGCAATAGCAGTGGCCCACTGCACCTTTCCAAGCCTGGTGCTAGCCCATTGTGGCGGCGGATCCAGGACCCGTGGCCAAAGGGCGGACTCTCCTGAAGTAAGCACCATTCCAGACAGCGGACAAGCGACGCAGCCCCACGATGATAAAGTTGCGATAATAACTGAAGTGACTTTAGTAGATAGAAAAAAATCACAACATTAAAAAATATTGAACGTAGAGTAATAAAATTTCGGGAATACGTTTGTCTAGGTAACTTATAAACCATTTACCTACCATCGGGCCTCAGATTCCATCTGTGATGTTTAAAATCTTCTCTGTTAGTAACTATACATTTTATTTTAATAAAATTTTATGACTTTTCCTTATTTGACCACTTATTCATAATTTTGGAAAAAATTATAAAAATTTACCTATGCCTTCGTGTTAAAGTGTTGAGCAACGTTTGCTCCGGTAAAGGCCTCGCAGGCCCATGCGGTTAGAAGTAATTTTTCAACAAACAGATATCCGTGGGCACAGCGTCTGTCATTTGTCACTGTTGATTCGCAATGTTATTCTTTCACTGTTCAACAGTCCTCCTTGTGATAAGCGCATGTTTATTTTAGTGCAGTATTTCATAACATTTGGCTGTTCTACAAATAGAAAATGTTACAGGGAAGAGTACTAACAGATGATGAGGTAAGGGAATTGTTGGAGCAGTCTTCTGATTCCGAAAACCAACCTAGTAAATGAGAATCTCCCGTTGATGATGATAATGACGTAGATGTCGCAGATAACTCAGAACTACACGAAGACGATGAATTGAAGAATCCCCATACGCAGATGGAAAAGAACAATTTAGTGTAAATTCTGTTGACTGTGGCTTATTGTTCTCTCGTAACGGGAATGAAATATGAACTACAGCTCTCCAAGCTGAAATTTCTGATAGGCGGAGCAGGAGGGTGTATTGAAAGACCAGGGACCTACAACTCATTCCACTAGCGACAGTGATAATGAAGAAATTTGTTTTATGCTGTTCTTTCTTGTGCCCCTCATTGACGAAGTGTGTATGTGGACCAACAAGGCAAGCTGAATCATTTACAAGGACTAGATGTATATAGATATACATGAAATGAAAAAGTTTCTTGTTGTTCTAATACTGACTGGAGTTTACAACACAAGAGATAAAGATATCAGTCAGCTTTAGAATGTTGAGAATGGCCGACCACTGTTCAATGAAATAATGTCTCGTAACCGCTTCAATGCTATTCCGAGGGTGTTGGGCTTTGATAATGCAGCAGCCCAACGTGAACTCAGGTCAAGTGACAAATTGGAACCAGTCAGAGAAATTTTTGAGATGTGGGAAATTATGCTTATGCATGCCTACATTCCAGGACGATATATGACTTGGTTGAACAGCTTGTCACATTTCGAGGTGGCTGTCTGGTCGCTGTCCAGTTCGACAATATATCCCATCAATAGCTGGTAGATTAAGAATAAAGTTCTGCGCAGTTTGTGTTATCACAGCGGTATGTGGGCAAGGGTTATGCAGTTGGAAAACGCTCCCTAGAATGCTTTCATAATGGCAACACAACAGGTCGGATCACCGGAATGGGGTACAAATTTGAAGTCAGGGTGCGTGGGATAACAACGAGGGTGTTCCTCCTGTCGTACGAAATCGCACCCGAGACCATAATTTCAGGTTTACGTCCAGTGTATTCAGCATACAGACAAGTTGGTCGGAGGGCTTCTACTGGCCTCCTCCTAACCAACAGAAGGGCATCACTGGCTCCGAGGCAGAACCAGCTTTCATCATACACTACTGGCCATTAAAATTCCTACAGCACGAAGATGACGTGCTACAGACGCGAAATTTAACCGACAGGAAGCAGATGTTGTGATATGCAAATGACTAGCTTTTCAGAGCATTCACACAAGGTTGGCGCCGGTGGCGACACCTACAACGCGCTGACATGAGGAAAGTTTCCATCCGATTTCTCATACACAAACAGCAAATGACCGGCGTTGCCTGGCGAAACGTTGTTGTAATGCCTCGTTTAAGGAGGAGAAATGCGTACCATCACGTTTCAGACTTTGATGAAGGTCGGATTTTAGCCTATCGCGATTGTGGTTTATCGTATCGCGACATTGCTGCTCGCGTTGGTCGAGATTCAATGACTGTTAGCAGAATATGGAATTGGTGGGTTTAGGAGGGTAATACGGAACGCCGTCGTGCATCCCAAGGGCCTCGTATAACTAGCAGTCGAGATGACAGGCATCTTATCCGCATGGCTGTAACGGATCGTGCAGCCACGTCTCGATACCTGAGTCAACAGATGGGGACGTTTGCAAGACAACAACCACCTGCACGAACAGTTCGACGTCGTTTGCAGCAGCATGGACTATCAGCACGGAGACCATGGCTGCGGTTACCCTTGACGCTGCATCACAGACAGGAGCGCCTGCGATGGTATACTCAACGACAAACCTCGGTGCACGAATGGCAAAACGTCATTTTTCCGGATGAATCCACGTTCTGTTTACACTATCATGATGGTCGCATCGGTGTTTGGCGATATTTTGGTGAACACACATTGGAAGCGTGTATTCGTCATCGCCATACTGGCATATCACCCGGCGTGATGGTATAGGGTGCCATTGGTTACACGTCTCGGTCACCTCTTGTTCGCACTGACGGCACTTCGAACAGTGACATTTCAG
This sequence comes from Schistocerca piceifrons, assembly GCF_021461385.2. Classification (NCBI taxonomy): domain Eukaryota; kingdom Metazoa; phylum Arthropoda; class Insecta; order Orthoptera; family Acrididae; genus Schistocerca; species Schistocerca piceifrons. The sequence goes on from NC_060144.1 coordinate 507,539,898, forward strand.
ATGTGTTACGACCCGTAGCTCTACCCTTCATTCGATCCCTGCGAAACCCTACATTTCAGCAGGATAATGCACGAGCACATGTTGCAGGTCGTGTACGGTCCTTTCTGGATACAGAAAATATTCGACTGCTGCCCTGGCCAGTACATTCTCCAGATCTCTCACCAACTGAAAACGTCTGGTCAATGGTGGCCGAGCAACTGGCTCGTCACAATACGCCAGTCACTACTCTTGATGAACTGTGGTATCGTGTTGAAGCTGCATGGGCAGCTGTACCTGTACATGCCATCGATGCTCTCTTTGACTCAATGCCCAGGCGTATCAAGGCCGTTATTACGGTCAGAGGTGGTTCTCCTGGATACTGATTTCTCAGGATCTGTGCACCAAAATTGCGTGAAAATGTAATCACATGGCAGTTATGGTGTAATATATTTGTCCAATGAATACCCGTTTGTCATCTACATTTCTTCTTGATGTAGGTATTTTAATGGCCAGTAGTGTAAACATGATACTTCTACCCTGCCCTCCAATGAGCTCTCGCTTCACACCACTGAAGTCACAAATAGTGGTGACTTGCAGTTAGTGTGATGCACACTACAGGGCATCCGGCTCAGAACTGTCCTTGAAGTAACCGATTTGTAAAAGTTTTGTTGTGTCACTGTGGTCTCTCGGTAGTGCCACGTGGCCGTCTGGAGGTTGGTTTTCTTGCGATCGTAAATTCTCGCGGCCATTGCAACCAGCAGTCAAGTATAGTTGCTACATTCTTGTCATATCTTTCTGCAATATCGCAGAAGGAATATCCAGCTTCTCGTAGCCCTATTGCAGGACCTCATTCAAACTCGTTGAGGTTTCGATAATGGCGTGTTTATCGCTTTAAATCATTTTTGCTTCGAAGACCGTTACTGCGTGTATTTAAAGCAAACCTGATTGCACCCTCTTAGTGGCTCTTCCTGGTGTTGCGATTTCGTTTCCTTTAGTGTATACACGTCTAGTTATTTATGCGCTTACAAGCATTTAGAAGCACTTGTTTGGGCTTTTCTATGCCTTGTTGCACATACGCTCATGATTTCGGTGTCTGCTGGTTTGGAAACGCTTATGGCCTGTACCACTTCAGTACTGCAGGGGAAGTTGTTCTACGCCCTGCCGGACTGTCTCGCCTTTCAGCATTGAGAAGGTGGTGTTACATTTTGTAAGGCATACTACCTGTACTTGCCTGCAGCTAGAGCTGCTGCAGTTCACTTTCAGCTTTCGCATTTATGACCATATATGATTGCTGCGGAATCCACCTGTTCGCCTCCCTCTGTTGCTTGCATGCTGTGTTTCACTCGAGTGTTCTATTTTCTTTCTTTTTGTATCATGCTGATTCTTTGAGACAAACTCAAGCTCCTGAAGGATCGTCATATTGTTCAGCAGGATTTACCTGCGAATAATACATACGCGAGGGTACAGGGACACAGCATACAGCGCTATTGCACACACTAATGTAATTCCACGCTTCACCATTAAATTGGATTGTGGGTTGCATACCCCGTGAATGGCTGGGTGTAGGTTCTGTGCGTGACACGCTTGTGACATTGAACTGATTGAAGGTTCCTGACCTACGAGAATATGTTGTTGGGTATCGTATACCAGTGTGTGCACGTAACGTCACCTGCATTGCACCAGTAGACTGGACTTTACGCAACATGACTACGCACACATTACACATGTGAGAAATAAATTTATTATGCCAAACGAATGACAGTTAGCAAGTTTCCGTAATTCAGAGGCAGAATTTCGCCCCAACACTTTCGGTCGTACCCGCCCGTGTATCGGAGGTCGCTAATGCACACCTGTGTGGTGGTTCTCCGCTCGAAGCCACCACCAATATTTCGCCGACAGGGGGGAGGGGGAGAGAGGCGGTTGCGTGAAGTTCTTGAGGACAGAACTTTTCACCAACATTTTGGATCAAATTTCAAACTTCTCCGCAGTGTCTCCTGGAGTGAGCGCATATGAAGCTGTTGGCCCGTCCTTCGGATGGGGACGTTAAACCCGACTCCTTCTTCCATCATCACGCGACATAAACATAGCACCACATTATGCACGTATCCCTTATAGTTACCTACGCTCAACAGATACACTTAAGCACAACTATGTTATACTCTGAATAAAGCTCCGATTGTGAGTGGGTTTTCCAAATCACAATTCACTCCCTCAAACTGATGTGTTTGCTCTTCTCCACCATCTTTGAAAATTTTTTTGATCATTACGAAAACACTTTTTATTGAGTATGATAACCGCTGCCTAATTGATTTCAACATAGCGTCAAATGACGTTCTTATTTTAGTTTTTCTTTGGGGATGGAAGGTGGTGGAGGTCATGATGCACGACTCATATTTTCTTCCATATTGTGTACGAGGGTGTACCAAACAAAAGAAAAAAAAACGGAATAACACTGCCGTGGGCGGAGCTTGTGTAGTACGCATTCCTACCGCCAGGCGTGTCTAGCGCAACTCATCGACAGTGCAGTACCTCCTGTGTTGTCGTCCTGGCTTGCTCTGTTCATCAGCATTGACTGCTTTTGATAGTGCGGTTTTGTTCTTGTTTCGTTTTTTATTATGGCAATTTAAAGTGAACAACATGCAGCTGTGAAATTTCGTTTTCCCCTCAGTAAAAATTCTGTTGAAACTTAGCAAGGTGACGCTATGGGAAAAACTCAAGTGTACGAGTGGTTTGCTCGATTTAAAAATGGTGACATGTTGGTTGATGACAAACCGCGTTATAGACGCCCATCAGCCGATCGAATCGACGACAATATTGAAAAGTTCATTAAGAGTTTGTTCCCCTAGGCCAGACCGTCAACCAGAGTTTTTATTAGGACGTTTTAAGGAGAGTGTACAACAGCGTTCGTCAAAAAAGACCCGATTTGTTGCAAACAGGAAACTGGTTCTTCCAACACGAAAACGCACCTGCACACACAGCCATCTCTGTTAGACAGTTTATGGCTAAAAATGGCGTGGTTCCGCTGCCCCACGCATCTTAATCCCATGACGTGGCTCGGTGCGACTTTTTCTTATTTCCAAACATGACAAGCGGAATGAAAGGACACCGATTTGACAACACTGAAGAAGTCAAGAAAAAAGGAGGGAGGAGCTGTCAGCCATTTCCAAAGAGGACTACAAAAAATGTTTCGAACAGTGGGAACACCAGTGGGTCAAATGTATTAGTTATAATGGAGAGTATTTTGAAGGGGATAAGATTATTTTCTGAAAAACTTGAAAATATATAGCTTTAAATTTTTTTTATGCGCTCTCGTATATCCTCCTGTACTTCACGAATCTCGCATATATTCAGCTTCAACGTATTCCAGTCACGCTCCATTGCTCTCTCTGTTGTCTACGTCGCTTGCCGGCCGGAGTGGCCGAGCGGTTCTAAGCGCTACAGTCTGGTACCGCCCGATCGCTAGTTCGCAGGTTCGAATCCTGCCTCGGGCATGGATGTGTGTGATGTCCTTAGGTTAGTTAGGTTTAAGTAGTTCTAAGTTCTGGGAGACTGATGACCACAGCAGGTAAGTCCCGTAGTGCTCAGAACCATTTGAAACCGTTTCTACGTTGCTTCTCTCATAATCACTACTAGTTAATAATTTAATGTTAGATATAAAGTCTCTGTAACATCAACGATCGACTAAGAAACACTAATCTTCACAAATTCCGCGTCGCTTTTTATTACTTTATTTTCTTTTAACCAGTTTCAGCCATATCATACTCAATGCGTATCTCCACGCTTGGGCAGCGCGAAGACAGCTCCATTAAATTTCGGGTGTGCAGCCGCGTAAATTCAGCTTCTTCTTCTAATATTTAGTCTCTTTATTGTTCAGCTATATTCAGCGTCAGCTGAAAACCTGACGTTTCTGCATTCACTCTGTCCATTTGGCTGCATGGTTAAAGGCGTCATGTCACGTATTTCGCGACCCCTCCCTCCGGAGGTTGTGTGTAAGTCTAGGGACCGATGACCTCAACAGTTTGGTCCCTTAGAAATTCACACACATTTGAACATTTGAACTCTGTAAATTTAAACTCCGCGCATCCGGCCACAGATACACAAGCGCCAGAGACGTTGATAGCGGGCAAAGGAGTACAGTGTGCATGAATTATCTCTACGACAGCACAGTCGATCTATCCTAGGATGTTGACGTGCCATTGCGAGTTGCACTGTCGTATCCTCAGCAAGCACAACGTAAAAGTGATTCTTCATCCTCCAGCCAAGACAGCAGCACTCCCGCATTCTGTTGAATATGATTTGATGATGAAACATTCTCGGATTTCAAGTCGCGTCAAGTAGTTTACTGCCCACGAGCTTTCCGCAGAGATCTCCTCTGCCATTGTCAAGTGGATGTCTGTCGTGTGGTTGTCATTGCCGTGCTTATATAGCCGCGCCGTCGCTAGTGACATCGCTCGTGACGTCACCGGTGTTCGGGCCCGCGCCATATATGGTAATGGTTTGGCCACGCGACCACCGGACCCGCTTCAACTCCCTCAACACCGGATCCACGCTGTACTCAGCTGCAATCCACCGTCTCTGTTGAAGGTGTTCAATGAATTATTCTCTGTTTTGGATAATCTTTAGTGCAATTCCAATTTTTTATTCAGCTCTTCTTTTGACTTATCTATTGGGATTTAATGATGTGATCTAATTGAAGACATTGCTGCTTAATCGGTTTTCGTCCATTCTTGCTAGGTGTCCATAAAATTTCAATCGTCTTTTCAACATTTTGTCCGTGATCTTTTCGGCGTACTTGTAGAACTTATTTTTCAATTCTTCCAAGAACCACCAGTAGTCTTCTGGACTCCTAAACTATCCTGAGAATCTTCTTTTCTCTTAAACTCTTCCAACTGGTACTTCTGCTACAATAACACATCTCTGAAGCATGGAGTCCTTCAGGTTTCACGACGGAAATACATTGCCTGGTTTTGGCCTTGCAGGATCTCGCTTGTTTACTGTACCTGTTCAGTGTTAGTTGTTCAGGAAGGTCCAATTTTTCGGCTCTTCTCATGACTGTCTCATCGTCCAGTCCATTGGGTTCAGTCCATTCTTCTAAATATTTGAATTTGTTTGTCATTATAATCTTTCCATATTTTCCCTCCAAGGATTTCTCCCTTTGGTGTCTGTGTTCCATAGATTCCGTCTTTCCGTATGAGACCTTTGAGACCCGTTTCTCCAGTGACTTCTTGTAGGACATTCAACATTCTTTACGCATCCTTCTGGTATACTGCTATAGGGTCAAGGTCATCAACAAAATTTAAAAGCCTAATTTCCAAGTGGTATGCTTCCTTCCCAAGATGTATTACACTTATTTCTTCTGCCTTCAGAGCTTGTTCCGAGGTACTCATTATTTTGTCAACGATGATGTTCAAGAGAATTCGGGCCAACGAGTCTCCGTGACTGACACCTGTCTTCATTTCAAAGGGCTTAGAGATACCACAAAAAAAACTAACTTTAGAGATGGTGTTTCTCACAGTTTGCTTTACGATTCCTCTTGCTTTCCTATCAATTCCGAATTCCTTGAAAACCGTAAATAAAATTTGGTTGTTGAGTACCATGCGTTTTTGAAGTCGACAAACATGTCTACTATGTTCTGGCTTTTTATTGGTGTAGTTCTCAGAATGCTGTTCAGGTTGAATATCGGTTGCACGCATGACCTGCATTTTCGGAAACCATCTTGATATTCTCCAATGATGTGACCAAACTGTTCTTCAACTACTCTCAGTAGGACAATGAAGGGTACATTATAAGCAACTGAAAGTAAGGAGACCAGTCTATAGCTGTTAGTATACCTTCGGCCGCCTTTACTATGGAGTGGGTACATTACCACATATTTCTAATCTTTTGGCATTTCTATAAAGCTGTGTATTCCATCTGTAGCGAACTGACAAGCAGTCTTCTGAATTTCTGCCACATTACCATATTCACTTGGTCCTTTTTTATTATTGACCTTCTTGATTACCTACAGGATTTGACTGAGTCTTGATGGTTTGGAATATAAATTATTATGGGTTTGTTTTTTGAGCATCCAGTCTTTCCCAAGGCTCTTCACAGTTTAGCAGCGATAGGAAATAATAAGAGATGACAGTTTTCTTTGTCGTTGTTACTAAGCTTACATCCGTTAGCCCGAAGCACAGATCATCATTGAAGGTTCTGTAGAAACCCCTAGTGTTGTCCTTTTTGATCTCTTCTTCCAACTTTTCCATTCTCCTTTTGTCACATTTCCTCTTCTCTGTTCCTATGATTTTGACTGTTTATTTCCTTTCATTACAGAAATCTTATCACTTTCTTTTCACAGTTCTACCTCTTCCAGTATCTTAATCTTTTTTCAAGTGCTTCATCACAACTTTTATTCCGCTCCTGTGTATTACTGTTGCCGTTATTAATTTGTCAACGTATTTTTCGATCACTTTTATGTTTCTAAAACTGATCTGAAGACTCCTTAACTAAAACACCTTACCAGAATAAAAAGTAGTAAAAAGCGACAAACACTGTATCGAGATTAGTGAGACAGTAAATTTACTGACATTAATAGCAAGCACTCACGTCTGTCTGAGAGGGCGGTTTTCGCGATCGCTTTTAAAGATTGCTACTACACTGCTGGGAAGTGTTAGGCGAGGTCTACCTGGTAGCGTGACGGAGTTTAGTTCCAACTACTGTCGGATGTACAGTTGGCTTTGTCGGGTAATAAATTCCACGCTTTATGGGCAGTAACAGGCAGCGAGGAGGGCAAAGAGAGAGAGAGAGAGAGAGAGAGAGAGAGAGAGAGAGAGAGAGAGAGAGAGGAGGCAGGTAAGGAGAACAGAGAACACCGAGAAGACCTTTCTGGGAGTTGATGTAGGCCTGATTTGTGGGTCACGCAACCGGATTTCCCCTTCTGAGTTGCTTACCCTGCCTCGGTACGAATGCATTTAATTATAGAAATGCGCTGCGCTTAATTAAGCCTGCGAATTTAATCAACCCACGGCCATGCGCTGAAAGATTCATTGCGCTGAATATTCCACTGCACCTCTGCTATCAGCATAATCCACGCAATTACGACTCAGTCCACGTGACGTAGAGTGGTTTGTGGGGAAAGGAGGAGGGGAAAGGGATAGGCGTACCGCTTTCTTTGTACCTTAACTCTAACGTGGAAATAAACGTTGCACAGTGTAATCTACAATATTCACTGTTAATTCATTGGAATTTTCTTATCGCGGAACGTAGACAAAACCCTTTAGAGTACGGTTTCAAATGGCCAAAGAAACTGGTACACCTTCCTAATATCATGTAGGGCCCCCACGAGCACGCAGAAGGGCCGAAAAAGACGTGGCATTGACTCGACTGATGTTTGAAGTAGTGCTGGAGGGAATTTACACCATGAATCCTGTAGGGCTGCCCATAAATCCGTAACAGTACGAGGGGATGGAAATCGCTTCTGAAGAGCACGTTGCAAGGCATGCTACATATGCTCAACAATGTTCATGTCTGGGAAGTTTGATGGCCAGCGGAAGTGTTCAAATTCAGAAGAGTGTTCCTGGAGCCAAACTGTAGCAATTCTGGACATGTGGGGTGTCGCATCGTGATGCTGGAATTACCCAAGTCCGTTGGAATGCGCAACGGACATGAAAGGTTGCAGACGTATAAGATGTCCCATATCACCCCAACTGCACACGTTCCACACCATTACAGATCCTCCGCCAGCGTGTAAGGTCCATGGATTCATGAAGTTGGCCCCATACCCGTACATGTCCATCCGCTCGACCCAGTATGAAACGAGACTCGTCCAACAAGGCAACTTATTTACAATCCTTAACAGTCCAATTTCGGTGTTGACCGGCCCAGGCGAAGAGTAAAGCTTTGTGTCGTATGGTCGTCAAGGATACACGAGTGGGCCTTCGGCTCCGAAAGCCTATATCGGTGATGTTTCGTTGAGTGGTTCGCACGCTGACACTTGTTGATGGCCCAGCTTTGCAATCTGCAGCAATTTGCGGAAAGGTTGCACTACTGTCACATTGAAGGATTCTCCTCAGTCACCGTTGGTCCCGTTCTTGCAGGATCCTTTTCCAGCCGCAGCCATGTCGGCGATTTTATGTCTTACCGGACTCCTGATACTCACGGTACACTCGTGAAATGATCGTAAGGGAAAATCCAACTTCATCGCTACCTCGGAGATGCTGTGTTCCATCGCACGTGCGGCGGCCTTAACATCACATTCAATGCATTTATATGTTGATAACCTGCCATTCCAGCAGCAGTGACCGATGCAACAACTTTGCCAGATAGTTGTCATCTTATATAGGCGTTGCAGACTGCAACGCCGTATTCTGCCTGTTTACATATGTCTGTATTTGAATACCCACGTCTATGGCAGTTTCTTTGGCGCATCAGTGAATGAACTCGTAATATTACTCGACGAAGCGTACTATTAGGTCCACCCTTGTGGAAGCTGACTGAGTCGCGTGACTAAGCGTCCGGATACGTATTATTAGACACTGATACGGAATGCTAGCTTCGTGACGGATTAAACTGTCCCGGGGACTGTTTCAATGAGGCTTCGAATTATCTGTCGAGGAGTGGCAGTACATATGTCCTCAGGACCCGAAACTAAAGGAGCTAGTGATGTTGGACGATGGGGTCTGGAGCGAAGCCGACGCTCTAACGCATCTCAGAGGTTTTCCACTGGGTTCAAGTCGCTACTCTGGGCGGGGCAGTCGATGTCAGGAATATCACGTCCAAAAACCATTGTTTCACAACCTCTGCTTTAGGACATGGTGTGCTATCATGCTGATACAAACAGTCATTGTTTCCGAAACACTCCTCTACTGTATACGGTACACAGTGCCGTAAAATATGTACACATTCTTCCGTATTCGGCGTTTCCAGATACGCAGTTATGGGACCACGCCCGAACCACATAAAACGGCCCCCTGCCGTGACACCACCCCTCCGTACTTAACTGTTAACATCACACGTGATGGCAGATAACCTTCTAGAGGTATTAGCCGAACCGAAACTTTACCACAGGTTATAGCGTGAGTTATCAAAGCCAAACACTCATTTGCCGACATCCACTGTCGTTCTTTACATCACCTCAAGGTTTGCTTAACACAGACTACATAAATGTGTGGCTTGTAGGTGACAGTTTGACCACTGTGCGCCACTCTCTTTAACCCCTGCACATGGCCAATTAGTCACCTGGGATGCTGGTAGCATTTTGAAACACACGAGTGATTATTTCTGCTGATTTTATGCATTTATTTACAGCCACCTTCCGCAGCCCTGAACGATCCATATCCGCAACGACTTGGGCAGATCCAGAAGTGTTTAAATATCACCGACGGATTTGTTACTCAGGTGACATCCAATGGTGAACGTTCGAAGTCGGTAAGCCCTACTGACCGACCCGTTCTGTTGTTCCTGCTACTCTACTGACAACACAACACTCCCCGCCTCCTCTTATACCGCCGTGTCCATCTCTCGTGACATCTAGTCATCAGTTCAACATTACATAAGCTTTCCGGATACTTATGATGAGACATTGTAGGTGTTGTCGAAGTGATGATGTCGGATGAGTACAGTCAAACAATTGTGTCGCTGTGTGTCTAGTTGTGCTGTGCGGGACACTGGTGGATAGCCGTGTAGTGTGTGACGAGGTCAGAATACTGGAATGTGCACTATGATGGCCTCCCTTCCCTGCTTCTTACGCGTACGCTTATGCTAAAACATCGCGATCGGCAACTGCATGACCGCATCGAAACCGTAGAACTAGAAAAGTAAAAATACCTTACATACACGAATAGTAAGAAAACCGAACAGGGGAAAACTAATAAGACTTAAAAAGACGTTTACTGCCAAAAGTTTTTGAAAGAATGAATCAACATTTGTCCTTAATAAACTTCACAAGCGATCAGATGCATAATTTCGACTAGAAATCGATCTGCAAAAAATTTTGTTGCACTCGTAGGATATGTTACATGCGTCAAGTATGTAATCCAAGGAGGACAAATTCCCCATTGTATATAAAATATCGTTGTTACGTGAATCTCATCAAACGGGATAATTAACATCTAATACACAGTCAAGTGTGATGAAATAAATAGAACTGTTCAGACCTAACATATTCTAAATACAAAATACATGGCTTAGGAAAATGGGCTAAGGCCAAACTAGTCAGCCAATAAATGACTAGCAGCTTTGGTATAAACTTTTAAAAATGTATTTTAGTCAATATCTGAGAGCTGCAAGACGCGACGTAGTGAAAACTTTAACCCCCATATTAGTACATGTTTATGTACCTAATTGCCCTGCGGAGGATGAAGTGATCAAAAATGCGAACAATGAGGTGAAAGAAATTATTGATAACAATAAATGAAACGAAATTTAATTACAATGGGACTAGAGGGTATTATAGTAGAGAAAGGAAGAGAACGCTAAATAGTAAGAGGACTTGAACGGTGGATACAGAAAGAAAGGTTGCCTGGTAACATCTTGCACAGAGCACAATTTAGTCTTCCATAACATTTGATATGAAAATCATGAAAGAACATTTTATACATGGGAGGGACCTGGAGACATCTTACGGCTTCAGATAGATTATATGAAAATAAGACAGATATTCTGAAATCAAAATTCAAAATACGAAACATTTAATTCGAATTATAAAACATTCCCAGCTATAGATATATCCTCTGGCCATAATTCATTGGTTTGAACTCGAAGTACAGCTGAAGAAATTACAGTGCGATAGGACACCAGGGAGATGAGATCTGAATACGTTAAGAGCACAACATGTTGTTAAAAGTTTCAGATGATGCTTTAGGCAACTACTGATTGAGAAAGGGGATTCGAATGCATTAAAAACAAATAATTAACTTTGGAAATGAAACGGTGATGTCAGCAGATGATGAAATTAGGAAAAACAAGATCCAGTCGAAATTCTTGAATATCAAAAGAAACAATGAATTCAATTGACTAATGGAAAAAATTATAAAGATATAGCAAATGAGGCATGTAAACAATACACAGAATTCTGAAAAATGTGATTGGCAGAAAGTGCAAAATGGCGAAGCAAAAGTCTCTATGGGGGTAGTGCAAAGTTGCAGAATCATGTATGGGAAATGCTGATATCACCTTCTGTTAAATTACACAAACCTTTGGAGAAAAGAGACACAGCTGTATCGACATCAAAAGCTCAGACCGGACGACAGGGTTATGCGAAGAAGGGGAGCATGTAATGCAGAAGCAGTGTATGGGAGGACCATATAAAGGAAACCACACTTGAAGATAATAAAATGAAAAGGAAAGTAGATGACGATGAACAGGCAGATACGATACTGCGAGAATAATTTGACAGGTCGAAAGACCTTAGCTGACACAAGGCAACGTGAGCGTATGACATTCCTTCACAATTAGATTAGATTATATTCAGTTTTACTCCAGAGACCAAAAATTGAGTTGATTATTGTGGGTGTTGAACATGTCAAAAAGTATAACATAAAAAACATAAGACGTTTGAATATAATACTTGCCACACTGGAAATTTGTCAGGAGATTGTCAAAATAGGTGATTACAGTAAACTGGAACTGCTTATATTTACAGAATTCATATACTGTCGGAATGAAACGTGGTTATGCACTTTTAATAAATTTATCGTACACAAAATACTTAATCTTGACTGCTGACATAACTGAACTCTAAGAGACATTTTTGCTCAAGCTGGTCTAACAGTCGCTGTTAAGATATTCGCCTATAGAGTAGAAGGAGTTGCCTGTCAAAAAGTCTTTCAAACCCTGGGTAAACTGTGCTTTACCTGAAACCAAATATTTAATGGTTGCTGGTAGTTTATTGAAAATGTGTGTTCCTGAATATTGGACCCCTTTTTGGACCAAGGTAAGTGTTTTTGTGTACATTGTTCTTATTCCTAGTATTGATAATATGTATTGAGCTATTGGTTGGAAATAGATATAACTTCCAACAAATTTCATTGAGGGATAAATATACTGAGAAGCAGTGGTTAGAATACAAAGTTCCTTGAACAGGTTTCTACATGATGTTCTTTAATTTACACCATAAATGATTCTTATAACACGCGTTTGCACGCTAAAACTTTTTCTTGGTTTGATGAGTTCCCCAGAACATGATCCCATATAACATAATAGAATGAAAGTAATCAAAGTAAGCGAGTTTTTTTATATTAATATCTGCTACATCTGAAGACATTCTCACTGCAAATACAGACTTCTTTAGGTGCTTAAGTAACTCTGTGGTATGCCCTTCCCAACTGAATTTATTATTGACTTGTAATCTCAGATATTTAACACTGTCAATCTCTTCGACCTGCGTGGCTTCAGATGTTGCACACATGCTGGAAGGAAATTTCTTACAGGTTCTGAACTGCATATAGTGGATCTTTTCAAAGTTTAATGACAGTTAATTAGCTTTAATTCATTTATTAATGCCAGTGAAAATTTGATTAGCAGCTATTCGTAAGACTGTGCTTGATTTGATACTCACTGGAATGTTTGTATCATCTTCAAACAAAACATACTTAGGTTCAGGCAGTGTAAGAGATGACAGGTTATTAATGTACACAAGGAAAAGCAATGGACCCAAGATGGAACCATAAGGAACACCACATTTAATTGAGTCCCAACCAGATGAAGACTGACTGCTTACGCACAGGTATTTTGCAACGACACTCTTTGTTTCCTGTTAGTTAAATAAGACTCAAACCATTTCGCAGCACTGCCCGTGACATCATTGTTGTTGTTGTTGTTGTTGTTGTTGTTGTGGTCTTCAGTCCTGCGACTGGTTTGATGCAGCTCTCCATGCTACTCTATCCTGTTCAAGCTCCTTCATCTCCCAGTACTTACTGCAACCCTCATCCTTCTGAATCTGCTTAGTGTATTCATCTTTGTCTCCCTCTACGATTTTTGCCCTCCACGCTGCCCTCCAATGCTAAATTTGTGATCCCTTGATGCCTCAGAACATGTCCTACTAACCGGTCCCTCCTTTTTGTCAAGTTGTGCCACAAACTCCTCCCCAATTCTATTCAATACTTGATCATTAGTTATGTAATCTACCCATCTAATCTTCAGCATTCTTCTGTAGCACCACATTTCGAAGGCTTCTATTCTCTTCTTGTACAAGCTATTTATCGTCCATGTTTCACTTCCATACATGGCTACACTCCATAAAATACTTTCAGGAACGACTTCCTGACACTTAAATCTATATTCGATGTTAACAAATTTCTCTTCTTCAGAAATGCTTTCCTTGCCATTGCCAGGCTACATTTTATATCTTCTCTACTTCGAGCATAAACAGTTATTTTGCTCCCCAAATAGCAAAACTCCTTTACTACTTTAAATGTCTCATTTCCTAATCTAATTCCCTCAGCATCACCCGACTTAATTCGACTACATTCCATTATCCTCGTTTTGCTTTTGTTGATGTTCATCTTATATCCTCCTTTCAAGACACTGTCCATTCCATTCAACTGCTCTTCCAAGCCCTTTGCTGTCTCTGACAGAATTACGATGTCATCAGCGAACCTCAAAGTTTTTATTTCTTCTCCATGTATTTTAAAACCTACTCCGAATTTTTCTTTTGTTTTCTTTACTGCTTGCTCAATATAGAGATTGAATAACATCGGGGAGAGGCTACAACCCTGTCTCACTCCCTTCCCAACCATTGCTTCCGTTTCATGCCCCTCGACTCTTATAACTGCCCTCTGGTTTCTGTACAAATTGTAAATAGCCTTTCGCTCCCTATACTTTACCCCTGCCACCTTTATAATTTGAAAGAGAGTATTCCAGTCAACATTGTCAAAAGCTTTCTCTAAGTCTACAAATGTTACAAACGTAGGTTTGCCTTTCCTTAATCTTTCTTCTTAGATAAGTCGTAAGGCCAGTATTGCCTCACATGTTCCAATATTTTAAACTGATAGTTCTTTGGGATTGGAATTATTATACTATTCTTGAAGTCTGAGGGTATTTCACCTGTCTCATACATCTTGCTCACCAGATGGTAGAGTTTCGTCACGACCGGCTCTCCCAAGGCCGTCAGTAGTTCTAATGGAATATTGTCTACTCCCGGGGCCTTGTTTCGACTCAGGTCTTTCAGTGCTCTGTCAAACTCATCACGCAGTATCGTATCTGCCATTTCATCTTCATCTACATCCTCTTCCACTTCCATAATATTGTCCTCAAGTACATCGCCCTTGTATAGACCCTCTATATATTCCTTCCACCTTTCTGCTTTCCCTTCTTAGCTTAGAACTGGGTTTCCGTCTGAGCTCTTGATATTCATACAAGTCGTTCTCTTATCTCCAAAGGTCTCTTTAATTTTCCTGTAGGCGGTATCTATCTTACCCCTAGTTAGATAAGCCTCTACATCCTTACATTTGTCCTCTAGCCATCCCTGCTTAGCCATTTTGCACTTCCTGTCGATCTCATTTTTGAGACGTTTGTATTCCTTTTTCCCTGCTTCATCTGCTTCATTTACTGCATTTTTATATTTTCTCCTTTCATCAATTAAATTCAATATTGCTTCTGTTACCCAAGGATTTCTACTAGCCCTCGTCTTTTTACCTACTTGATCCTCTGCTGCCTTCACTACTTCATCCCTCAAAGCTACCCATTCATCTTCTACTGTATTTCTTTCCTCCATTCCTGTCAATTGTTCCCTCATGCTCTCCCTGAAACTCTGTACAACCTCTGGTTTAGTTAGTTTATCCAGGTCCAATCTCCTTAAATTCCCACCTTTTTGCAGTTTCTTCAGTTTTAATCTACAGTTCATAACCAACAGATTGTGGTCAGAGTCCACATCTGCCCCTGAAAATGTCTTACAATCTAAAACCTGGTTCCTAAATCTCTGTCTTACCATTATACAATCTATCTGATACCTTCTAGTATCTCCAGGATTCTTCCATGTATACAACCTTCTTTCATGATTCTTGAACCAAGTGTTAGCTATGATTAAGTTATGCTCTGTGCAAAACTACCAAGCGGCTTCCTCTTTCATTTCTTAGCCCCAATCCATATTCACCTACTATGTTTCCTTCTCTCCCTTTCCCTTTTTGACATCATAATATTTTAATTTACTTAAGAGAATGCTGTGGTTCACACAGTCAAAGACTTTTGACAGGTCACAGAAAATTCCAGTGTCCTTTAGTTTATTGTCTAATGAATAAGTATACTCTCACTGTCAGCGTAAATAGCTTTCTGCGTATTCGATCCCTTAACAAACCCAAACTGTGACTTGGACAATACATTATTTGCAGTCAGATGCTTAAGGTGACACTTGAACAGAACCTTTCCAAATAGTTTCGAGAAAGCCAGAAAAACTGAAACTGGTCTATAGTTTGATGGTGTCTCTTTATCCACCTTCTTGTAAAGAGGCTTAACTTCAGCATATTTTAGCGAGTCTTGAAATGCTCTGCAGTGAAGAGATTGGCTACACAAATAACCTAAGATAGAACTCAACTCACATGAGCACTGTTTGATTAACTTCGTTGATATGTAATCATACCAACTAGAATACTTAGATATTAAGGATTTTGTGATGGATGCTACTTCTATAGAAGATGTGAGTATCACTTCCATTTTACTGAAATTATTTTTGAAGACTTGTCTCAGATACTCCATTGCACTGTTCACTGAAACTGATAACCACAAGCTGTCAGTAACAGAAATGAAGCAATTGTTTAAGAGGTTTGCAACACTACCAAAGACCCACTTATTATTATAGCTATCTGTTCCTTTTCCTTTTTGGCCCCAATTGTCTTTTCTTCACAATGTCCCATACAGTTCTTATTTGTTGCCTGATGTAATTATCTTTTATTTCTGGATTACTTGCTTCAGTATTTTGCAGCATTCTTTGTAGTGCATTATAGTGCTAACATCAGAGCTGTTCCTAGATAGTAGATAGTCTCCTTTTATGTCCCACCTGATATTTTTATTCCTTCTGTAATCCATGGTTTATTTTTTGTTTTCTGTGTGATTTGAGTTACTTTTAGGACAAAACGATTTTCAAAAGTGGAGATAACTTTATTAATGAATGCTTTGTATTTTCCATTTGAGTCAGATGTATTGTAAACGTTTATCCAGTTCATGTGTTTGTGAGCAATTTCTTGTCTTTCTCAATTTTTGACTGATCTATTACCCTCCTGTACTTAGATTTAATAGAATTTTTATCCTGAATGTTTCAGCACATAACACAAGATGCTGCATGTCATGATCAGATATCCCATTTACTGTTGGTTTTTTGACATGACTTTTTTCCCTGGATTTGTCTACGAAGATACTATCGATAGCCGTCTCAGAGCATTTTTGTAATCTAGTTGCAAAGTTGCCAGTAGTAACTGAATTGTGATAGTGTTACTGATTGCAATAAAATAATCGTTCACTGACTGAGCTTTTCAATAAATCGGCATTCAAACCACTAGCAACCTCTATTTCCTTGTGTTTTACTGTGAGATGAGAGAACAGATTCCAGATACTTTACGAAGAGGCTAAAATTTCCTGAAGGTGTTCTGTATATACTTACTGTTATAAAGGACTTATTATGAAATACTGCCTCTGTGGCACAAGCTTCTGAGTGCTGCTCTGAGGAAATTTTTATTAACATCAGTATTATTGAAATCAAAACAGTTTCTGACAAATGTGGCAGCTCCTCCTTTCTCCATATTTTCTCCACAGAAGTAAGAAGCTAACTTTAATCCTGTAACATTTAACATATCAATAGCATCGTTTTACTATTATACTACTACTGTTATAGAGATCGTTGGGAGAACTGATCATGAAAAATTATTCCACCTGATGTACAATATATACGACAGAGTCGAAATATACTCAGTGTTCAGGGACAACATAATACATCTAATTCCAAAGAAGGCAGGTGACGGCAGTTATAAATATTACAACTACTTAGTTAACCAAGTCATTTTCGCGAAATACTGAAACTATTTGCGGAAGAATCGAAAGACTAGTAGAACCCATCCTCTGGAATTATTAGTTTGTGATCTGGAGAAATATCGAAGCACACGACATAATACTGAGTCTACAACTTACCTTAGACTGAATAAAGGGAGACCTACTTATGGTATTTGTTCCTTTAGAGAAAAGGTTTGAGGACGTTGAATGGAAAACACTGTTTGGAATTCTGGAGGTCCTGTGTCATCTCTGCCGATGGTGTCATCTTTGGTGGTATGAATGGGCGTGGAATCAGCACACCACTTCCTTGCCGTTGTCAGTTTTCTTGACCTGGAGCCGCTCCTAATCTGGCATCACGAGACGGAGTACATATCGTTCCAGTACTTCCACCAAGGAAAATTCCCTGCAGAATCGGGAATCGAACGCGGGTCCTTAGCGTGGCAGTTATTCGAACTGACCACTCAGTTGGAAAGGCGGACGAATTCTGTAGGTAGCCGAGATATATTACGGGGAGCGAAAGGTTGTCTATAACTTGCACTAAAACGAGATTGTAGTTGTAGGAGTCAAAGGATAAGAAAGAGAAGTCGCAATTGAGAAGTGACAGAGACAGGCTTGTAAATTATCCACGATACTATTCAATCTTTTCATTGGGCGGGCAGGAAACTAGAGAGGAATTTTGAAACAAAAGTCAAGTCCAGGGAGAAGAATTAAAAATTTCGAGCTTTGGCGATGACGTTGCAAATCTACCAGAGACGGTAGAGGACTTTCAGAATGACCAAACGTTAAAATAAATAGATTACATAGAACCAATGGCGATGAAATGGACGGCGCGTCGTCGGAGTCCCTGGTGGCTCCGCCAGCTGGCCCCGGCTAACAGCAGCTTGGAGACTCGGTCTCGGTACGGAAGTCGCGCGCAGTTAAGACCGTGACACAGCGCAGGCGCCGCGGCCAGAAATACTCGCTGTCACCTCTCAGGTCACATGCCGGCGCTAAGGCGGCAGCTACGCTCCCAACACTGGCTGGGTTACAGTCTGTCCACCAGTGATCTATGCTTACAGTCAAATGTTACTTAGTCGACACGTCACGTGTGAGGTAGGAAGTTGCGACGCTGTTGCGACACTCTTTGGTAGCAGTGGTGCTACTTTTATTCGCGCGTAGCTTACTTTTAGGTCATAGCGCCACACTTCAGGAACAAACATAATAAGTACATAAGGTCATTTACATGTTTGGAGGCCTTGTGTAACGAGGATAGGACAGGTAGTCGGTTGTGGCATATACACTCCCTGATCGAAAGTAACTGCTTGCCCCTATGTTATGCGGAACTGACTACTATGAATCAGGAGACATGCACCAGCCATTATACACTACCGGCCATTAAAACTGCTACACCAAGAAGAAATGCATATGATACACGGGTATTTATGGGACAAATATATTATACTAGAACTGACATATCATTACAATTTTACGCAATTTGGGTGTATACATCCTGATAAATCAGTACCCAGAACAACCACCTCTGGCCGTAATAACGGCCTTGATACGCCTGGGCATTGAGTCCAACAGAGCTTGGATGGCGTGTACAGGTACAGCTGCCCATGCAGCTTCAACACGATACCACAGTTCATCAAGGTTAGTGACGCGTATTGTGACGAGCCAGTTGCTCGGTCACTATTGACCAGACGTTTTCAATTGGTGAGAGATCTGGAGAATGTGCTGGCCAGGGCAGCAGTCGAACATTTTCTGTATCCAGAAAGGCCCGTACAGGACCTGCAACATGCGGTCGTGCATTATCCTGCTGAAATGTAGGGTTTCACAGTGATCGAATGAAGGGTAGAGCCACGGGTCGTAACACATCTTAAATGTAACGTCCACTGTTCAAAGTGCCGTCAATGCGAAGAAGAGGTGCCCGAGACGTGAAACCAATGGCACCTCATACCATGACGCAGTGTGATTACGCCAGTATGGAGATGGCGAATACAAGCTTCCAATGTGCGTTCACCGCGATGTCGCCAAACACGGATGCAACAATCATGATGCTGTAAACAGAATCTGGATTCATCCGAAAAAATGACGTTGTGCCATTCGTGCAACCAAGTCCGTCGTTGAGTACACCATCGCAGGCGCTCCTGTCTGTGATGCAGCGTCAAGGGTAACCGCAGTCATGGTCTCCGAGCTGATAGTCCATGCTGCTGCAAACGTCGTCGAACTGTTCGTGAAGATTGTTGTTGTCTTCCAAACGTCCCCATCTGCAGACTCAGGAATCGAGACGTGGCTGCACGATCCGTTACAGCCATGCGGATAAGATGCCTGTCATCTCGACTGCTAGCGATACGAGGCCGTTGGGATCCAGCACGGCGTTCAGTATTACCCTCCTGAATCCACCGATTCCATATTCTGCTAACAGTCATTGAATCTCGACCAACTCGAGCAGCAGTGTCGCGATACGATAAACCGCAATCGCGATAGGCTACAATCCGACCTTTATCAAAGTCGGAAACGTGATGGTACGCATTTCTCTTCCTTACACGAGGCATCACAACAACGTTTCACCAGGCAACGCCGGTCAACTGCTGTTTGTGTATGAGAAATCGATTGGAAACTTTTCTCATGTCAGCACGTTGTAGGTGTCGCCACCGTTACCAACGTTGTGTGAATGCTTTGAAAAGCTAAGCATTTGCATACCACAGCATCTTCTTCCTGCCGGTTAAATTTCGCGTCTGTAGCACGTCATCTCCGTGGTGTAGCAATTTTAATGGCCAGTGGTGTAAAAGGATGCGTGGAGTACTGTGTTGTCAGTAGAGAAACAGTAACAACAGAATTGTTCGGTGGGGAGGGCTTAGTGACTTCGAATGCGAACACTGGTTGTTATCTGAGTGACAAATCCATCAGTGACGTTTCAACCCTTTTATAACTTCCCAGGTCCACGGTTGGGGATGGAAATGTGAAGGAACAACGCCAGCTAAACGAAGACCAAACCTAGCGTACTGAGCAACAGGGACCGTCAAGCACTGCGAAGGGTGGTCGTAAAAATCGCATGAAATTAGCGGTTAGTTGGTTGATTCGGTGGAGGAGGCTAAATAGCGAGGTCATCGGTCCTATCGGATTAGGGAAGGATGGGGAAGGAAGTCGGCAGTGCCCTTTCAAAGGAACCATCCCGGCATTTGCCTGAGGCGATCTAAAGAAATCACGGATAACCTAAATCAGGATGGCTGGACGCGAGTTTGAACCGTTGTCCTCCTGAAAGCGAGTACAATGTGCTAACCACTGCGCCACCTCGCTCGGTATGAAAGCAGCGGAAGTATTCATCCAAAATGCTACTATCAGAGTCGCTAGTACCATAAGAGCGCGTATAGAGTTAAAAAGAATGGGGCACGTTGATCGAGCAGCTACTTATAAGAGGCACATTTCCGTCGCCAGTGCTAAGAGGTCCTCGAGATGGTGTAAAGAGGGACGACACTGGGCAGTGGATGACTGGAAACGAGTCATTTGGAGTAATGAATCAGACTGTACCCTGTGCCGGCCCCACACCGTGCTTAAGAAAGCCCTAAGTGCTGACGGATATCAACTTATCTTACAGCATCGTGTACTGAGTGCGGTAGTGAAACAGTCTGAAGACGGTGATTTTTTTTGTATCAGCACGACAATGCACCCTGTAGTAAAGCAGCATCTGTGAGATAATTGTTTGCAGGCAGCAACGTTCCTGAAATGCGCTGGCCTGCCCCTGAGTTCCGACCTGAACCCAATGGAACACTTTCGGGATGGGTTAGAACGCCGACTTTTCTCCAAATCCCAGCGTCCAACACCACTACCTTCTGAGATTTTGGTTGGTGAGGTAGCATCGGCTGCCATTCCTCTGCAGACGTTCATACATCCGTTTGTGTTTCCAGCCGTCATGGTGGCAAAGAGTGGACGTACCCCATATTAATGTTCTCTAATAGGTGTCCTAACAATTTTGATCACATAATGTAGTAGTAACGATCACGGCATTCGCGTCAAGCAGTTTAGGGGAACCACGAAAACCTAAATCGGGTCAGGTCGAAATTGGACCCACGTCCTATGAAATATGCGACTACTTTGTTTGCAACAGTGCAACCTTACTACGTTTATGCGTAGTGCACAATGACGAAGAGCCGGGCAAAGTGATCATGACGTGCAAAATGGCTATTGCGGTCCTGGGACCATGAGCAGTTAAAATCACTCAAAAGAGGGAAGGCCGCTTGACCTGATGGGATACCATTTCGATTTTACACAGAGTACGTGAAGGAACTTGCCCCCATCTTGCAGCGGTGTACCGTAGGTCTCTAGAAGAGCGAAGCATTCCAAAAGATTGGAAAAGGGCACAGGTCATCCCCGTTTTCAAGAATGGACGTCGAACAGATGTGCAGGAATATAGGCCTACGTCTCTAACGTCGATCAGTTGTAGAATTTTGGAACACGTATTATGTTCGAGTATAATGACTGTTCTGGAGATTATAAATGTGCTCTGCAGGAATCAGCATGGGTTTCGAAAAAGGCGATCGTGTGAAACCCAGATCGCGCTATTCGTCCACGAGACTCAGAAGGCCATAGAGACGGGTTCACAGGTAGATGCCGTGTTTCTTGACTTCCGCAAGGCGTTCGATACAGTTCCCCACAGTCGTTTAATGAACAAAGTAAGAGCATATGGACTATCAGACCAATTGTGTGATTGGATTGAAAAGTTCCTAGATAACAGAACGCAGCATGTCATTCTCAATGGACAGAAGTCTTCCGAAGTAAGATTGATTTCAGGCGTGCCGCAGGGGAGTGTCGTAGGACCGTTGCTATTCACAATATACATTAACGACCTTGTGGACATCATCGGGAGTTCACTGAAGCTTTTTGCGGATGATGCTGTAGTATATCGAGAAATTATAACAATGGAAAATTGTACTGAAATGCAGGAGGATTGACGCATGGTGCAGGTAATGGCAATTGAATCTCAATGTAGACAAGTGTAATATGCTGCGAATACATAGAAAGAAAGATCCTTTATCATTTACCTACAATATAGAAGGTCAGCAACTGGAAGCAGTTAATTCCGTAAATTATCTGGGAGTAGGCATTAGGAGTGATTTAAAATGGAAACACCATATAAAATTAATTGTCGGTAAAGCAGATGCCAGACTGAGATTCATTGGAAGAATGCTAAAGAAATGCTGTCCGAAAACAAAGGAAGTAGGTTACAGTACACTTGTTTGCCACTCCTTGAATACTGCTCACCGGTGTGGGATCCGTACCAGGTAGGATTGATATAAGAGATAGAGAAGATCCAACGGAGAACAGCGCGCTTCGTTACAGGATCATTTAGTAATCACGAAAGCGTTACGGAGATGATGGATAAACTCCAGTGGAAGACTCTGCACACCTTCAGGTGGCTTGTGGAGTATGGATGTAGATGTAGATCGCGCGGGAAATGTTTCACCGTATTCTCCCTGGATGTCCCAGTTACTCCGAGAAGCTTAACCAGTTTGCTGTGCCGCTCCTTATAATTCTTTCGTTGATTATAGTTATCCTGATGAAGGAAAGTGCTCTCTTTGTGTATTTATTAACGAGAGGTAGTATCACTTACGTCTTTTTGATGAAATTGTGTTGAAAGTGTCACATCTTGACACCATCATCCTACTGCAGTTATAAAGATCGGTCATGCTCCTAGACGGTATACAGTGCCAGAAGAGCAGCAAATTAAGAACCAGTTGGGCTCCCTCTCGGCTCACGAACTCTGAAAAAGCGTTGAGAAACACAATTTCACTTTTAATTGTGAAAACTGTAATTCGAAACTTCTTTCATAGTATAGTATATCTAGTTCTTTGTTAAACCAGATTTTTAAACGTTGTTTCTGAGGTTAAATCTACGTAGGCACTTTTGATCGCTTTGGCCATTTTGCCATTTTGGTATTTTGAATTGTTTAAAGTATACAATTTGATCCTAACGTGATTAAAATATTCTGTATTATACTTCAATACCTGTATATTACATTCAGTGATTTTTAAGCATTTCCGTTGCGTGCTATCTAAAAATAAAATGAAATGATGAGTGGTGGTGTGGCCCTGAACTACGTTCTCTCCGACTTAGAGTTGCAATATTAAAAGGTTTGGCTGGTTTCGTTGTCTAGGGGCTGGGATACGTAGTTGCCCCATTACAGGCCAAATACTGTGGAGTCTACAGTATACGATAAGAATACACACATAAAACGAGTGGTCGAATGTTCCTATCACTTGGCAATTGCGAATTATGAATGTAACATATAAATTTATAAATGAAAGAGTGCATTTAAATAAAATCTGCAGGCACTATCTTAAAGACTTTTAATGATGACTACAATAGTAGAAGTACTTTTGAGAATGCGGTATACAGGGTGTTACAAAAAGGTACGGCCAAACTTTCAGGAAACATTCCTCGCACACAAAGAAAGAAAATATGTTATGTAGACATGTGTCCGGAAACGCTTACTTTCCATGTTAGAGCACATTTTATTACTTCTCTTCAAATCACATTAATCATGGAATGGAAACACACACCAACAGAACCTACCAGCGTGACTTCAAACACTTTGTTAAAGGAAATGTTCAAAATGTCCTCCGCTAGCGAGGATACATGCATCCACCCTCCGTCGCATGGATTTCCTGATGCGCTGATGCAGCCCTGGAGAATGGCGTATTGTATCACAGCCGTCCACAATACGAGCACGAAGAGTCTCTACATTTGGTACCGGGGTTGCGTAGACAAGAGCTTTCAAATGCCCCCATAAATGAAAGTCAAGAGGGTTGAGGTCAGGAGAGCGTGGAGGCCATGGAATTGGTCCGCCTCTACCAATCCATCGGTCACCGAATCTTTTGTTGAGAAGCGTACGAACACTTCGACTGAAATGTGCAGGAGCTCCATCGTGCTTGAACCACATGTTGTGTCGTACTTGTAAAGGCACATGTTCTAGCAGCACAGGTGGAGTATCCCGTATGAAATCATGATAACGTGCTCCATTGAGCGTAGGTGGAAGAACATGGGGCCCAATCAAGACATCACCAAAAATGCCTGCCCAAACGTTCACAGAAAATCTGTGTTGATGACGTGATTGCACAATTGCGTGCGGATTCTCGTCAGCCCAGACATGTTGATTGTGAAAAGTTACAATTTGATCACGTTGGAATGAAGCCTCATCCGTAAAGAGAACATTTGCACTGAAATGAGGATTGACACATTGTTGGATGAACAATTCGCAGAAGTGTACCAGTGGAGGCCAATCAGCTGCTGATAGTGCCTGCACACGCTGTACATGGTACGGAAACAACTGGTTCTCCCGTAACACTCTCCATACAGCGACATGGTCAACGTTACCTTGTCCAGCAGCAACCTCTCTGACGCTGACATTAGGGTTATCGTCAACTGCACGAAGAATTGCCTCGTCCATTGCAGGTGTCTTCGTCGTTCTAGGTCTTCCACAGTCGCGAGTCATAGGCTGGAATATTCCGTGCTCCCTAAGACGCCGATCAATTGCTTCGAACGTCTTCCTGTCGGGACACCTTCGTTCTGGAAATCTGTCTCGATACAAACGTACCGCGCCACGGCTATTGCCCCGTGCTAATCCATACATCAAATGGGCATCTGCAAACTCCGCATTTGTAAACATTTCACTGACTGCAAAACCACGTTCGTGATGAACACTAATCTGTTGATACTACGTACTGATGTACTTCATGCTAGTACTGTAGAGCAAAGAGTCTCATGTCAACACAAGCACCGAAGTCAACATAACCTTCTTTCAATTGGGCCAACTGGCGGTGAATCGAAGAAGTACAGTACATACTGACGAAACTAAAATGAGCTCCAACATGGAAATTAAGCGTTTCCGGACACATGTCCACATAAAATCTTTTATTTATTTGTGTGTGAGGAATGTTTTCTGAAAGTTTGGCCGTACCTTTTTGCAACACCCTGTATTTCTGCAAAACACTTACTGGTGTCGATGGTCCAGCAATTAAATAAAATATAAGTTGAATTACAAGGAAACAATACATTCCTACTTCACGTGGTTAGTTATAAACCACAACATATTTCCCGAGATATTCACTTCTGAACGCATACTACGTCTTCACTGCAGAAGCCACGGAAATCACACAAGAGCACAGGTCGGCACTCCGAAATATTTCTATCCTCCACGACCACGTGCAAACCGCTCCCTGTCCAAGTCTTTCCGCCGAGTGCCGCGTCCAGCACTTCCCGTGTCTTGTGCCGTACTCCGCCTCGCGCCGCTCTGTTCCAAACTCGCTCGTGTCCTCTCCGGAAACGATGCTCCTCCCTAAACTCCATACGTCTCTCTCAGTAACGAGCGCTCTGACTGGCTAGAGTGCTCCATCCATGTCTCCAAGCCAATGTACAGGATTTACTTTTAAATAACTTGAAATTAAATAAATATCCCTATGGCTGGACCTTAAACAGGCTATAACACACGTTATTAAATACAACAACAAATTAAATAAACATATATCAAAGGAATAGCAACAAAAGTTAGGCCAGTAGCCTAATGTCTCTGTGCTTTCTAAAATACAGTAAATGTTTAACCAATTTCTTCATGAATAGTATATATCGGATATAAACAAAGACATAGATGAATAAATATATGTTCTGGTTTCCTAGGTTTGTCATTATAAATGGGTTCTCCGACTATCCGATATGTTCATCCTCGGTTCAGACTCGTTCGTTATTGGTGAGTGTATTAAATAAGGTTGATAACCTTACACGATTTTCTTTGTATTTCTAGTTCTTCATCTGCATTCAATTTGCACATAGCTTAACTAGGTCCTTGCTTTCCCATTTTTAATCCTGCATTACTTTTTCCTTCTGGGATTTTTGTCTTTGTAGTAATGGGACTGGTTGATGGGGTATGTTTTTCAGACAGGACACTCTACTGAAGGTATCTCATTTTATGCGTTTTATGTTACATTTTAATGTAATTAAATGTTAATACATTCAATTACGACTCTTTATGCCATGGTGTCTCATCCCTTTCTTTATTCGCCCCAATCCCCTCCGGTTACTATTTGTTGATTACATCCCCTCTTCATGGGGTTGGGTTCTGTGACCACGAACGTTGGGGACGTCTTCGTGTGCTAATCTGTGAGACTCTGATGTAAGTACTTTTATTTAGGTTCACTTATATTGGCTGCCATTTTTAATTACATAGGTTACACGTATGCTTTCTTTTCTATTAGTATCACCTGAATATTCTGCTTTAACACAGTGAAAGAGTGCGTGTGAATAACTCATCAATTAACAGCTGCTTGCGGCTTGATACAATTCACTTCTGCATGAATTTCAACAGCTGTGGCTACGCACATTCTAAAATTGTCTTTCATTATAGTCCTCGCATATTCCTTCCTCCCAGTTGTATTCCACCAGAAACTGAAAAATGTAGATCATTTTGAACATTGTGTTGCCAACATATTGATCTGTTCGTATCATGGATCCATCTCTAATGAACGTGCTGTCGACGGGACGTTAAGATCTAGTCTTCCTTCCATCGTACCACATTTTCCTCTTGCGTTAAATGTCACCCATGATTTAATATACACTCCCGGAAATTGAAATAAGAACACCGTGAATTCATTGTCCCAGGAAGGGGAAATTTTATTGACACATTCCTGGGGTCAGATACATCACATGATCACACTGACAGAACCATAGGCACATAGACACAGGCAACAGAGCATGCACAATGTCGGCACTAGTACAGTGTATATCCACCTTTCGCAGCAATGCAGGCTGCTATTCTCCCATGGAGACGATCGTAGAGATGCTGGATGTAGTCCTGTGGAACGGCTTGCCATGCCATTTCCACCTGGCGCCTCAGTTGGACCAGCGTTCGTGCTGGACGTGCAGACCGCGTGAGACGACGCTTCATCCAGTCCCAAACATGCTCAATGGGGGACAGATCCGGAGATTTTGCTGGCCAGGGTAGTTGACTTACACCTTCTAGAGCACGTTGGGTGGCACGGGATACATGCGGACGTGCATTGTCCTGTTGGAACAGCAAGTTCCCTTGCCGGTCTAGGAATTGTAGAACGATGGGTTCGATGACGGTTTGGATGTACCGTGCACTATTCAGTGTCCCCTCGACGATCACCAGTGGTGTACGGCCAGTGTAGGAGATCGCTCCCCACACCATGATGCCGGGTGTTGGCCCTGTGTGCCTCGGTCGTATGCAGTCCTGATCGTGGCGCTCACCTGCACGGCGCCAAACACGCATACGACCATCATTGGCACCAAGGCAGAAGCGACTCTCATCGCTGAAGACGACACGTCTCCATTCGTCCCGCCATTCACGCCTGTCGCGACACCACTGGAGGCGGGCTGCACGATGTTGGGGCGTGAGCGGAAGACGGCCTAACGGTGTGCGGGACCGTAGCCCAGCTTCATGGAGACGGTTGCGAATGGTCCTCGCCGATACCCCAGGAGCAACAGTGTCCCTAATTTGCTGGGAAGTGGCGGTGCGGTCCCCTACGGCACTGTATAGGATCCTACGGTCTTGGCGTGCATCCGTGCGTCGCTGCGGTCCGGTCCCAGGTCGACGGGCACGTGCACCTTCCGCCGACCACTGGCGACAACATCGATGTACTGTGGAGACCTCACGCCCCACGTGTTGAGCAATTCGGCGGTACGTCCACCCGGCCTCCCGCATGCCCACTATACACCCTCGCTCAAAGTCCGTCAACTGCACATACGGTTCACGTCCACGCTGTCGCGGCATGCTACCAGTGTTAAAGACTGCGATGGAGCTCCGTATGCCACGGCAAACTGGCTGACACTGACGGCGGCGGTGCACAAATGCTGCGCAGCTAGCGCCATTCGACGGCCAACACCGCGGTTCCTGGTGTGTCCGCTGTGCCGTGCGTGTGATCATTGCTTGTACAGCCCTCTCGCAGTGTCCGGAGCAAGTATGGTGGGTCTGACACACCGGTGTCAATGTGTTCTTTTTCCCATTTCCAGGAGTGTATAACAAATGAGAAAACAGGGCTATTTCAATGGAAGCAATAGCGTTACTTTTTAAACTGTGGACACTTCTTAATACAAAATTCTTATCTAATATCAACTTAATATGTAATTTTGTCAAATAAAGACGCGATTGCAGGTCGTGGCTGTTATGTGATATAAATTGTTGATGATGTACAGCAGCAAGCAGCCACAAAGTGTTTTCGGCGCGCTTTACTGAAAAACTTCCGTTTCCAGTTTCGAATTTATACAATTCATCATAAAGTGGTTTGCATGCTTTCGTCAAGACACATGTTATGTTGTTTTACTAGTGATTTGCCCTAGGAAAAAGAATAATTTACCGTTACAAAAGTGCAATAATGACAGCAGCGACCTGTATTACCATGCAAGTTACGTGAAACGTCAGTCTTGAATATTTGTTTTTTTTCAGTTTTTACGCAACGAATAGTAATCATATTGCTTTTTGTATTTTCACACCGGCACACATTGGTTTTCATTATTAAACTCTTTCGTTGGACCAAAAAACGAAATTACGAATACGAAAGACCTGTCTTGACTCACAGAGTATGAGAGAGTGGTTACAATGTACGTTGTGAGTGTCGGAGGTGCTGCGATATGACGATACAGTTTTAAGATACAGCATGTCGGGAAAGTAATGCATATATTACTGTTATATTTAACTGAAAATGTATTTTACATTAATAGAAGGCTTTAAATGCAGGAAAGTAAATTAAATTTACTGATTTATAGCATTTCAAACTTATTTTACTAAACGGTAGAGAAATAAGTGTGGATAAGATGGTATATTAAAACTTCATGTGCTATTGGAGCGTTGTCAACGACGACGCATTAACTTTCGTTAGTATTTAGTGATATGAAACGCACTGACCATAGAAGATACAAACATTTTTGTTAGATTTGTAGCTCATTTGCAGAAAGATGGAGAAATTTTATTTATATTGGGGAATGGAAATTAGTTTCTGGAAATTTTCATGAAATGCGTACTAGCCCGCCAACTTAATCTGCTCATTAAGGATACGGTCAACGGAGCTCTTCTGGTGTGTGTGTATTTATATTTTTTCTAAAAGATTCATAGTGTCTTCTATATCTGCCAAGAATAATATTTCCATTTTGTACGCGACGCTCTTCTCCACCTGTTCCCTTCCCAGGAGTGACACCACTTTTTCTCGTTGCAGGTCAGTGGCCTACCATACAACGTTCAGCTAATAATCTACACCTCCAGCATCCCGGCATAACTTCTTTTCGCTGTGAAGGTAAGGAATATTTTAATGTATTCACACAGAAACCTCACGTCAGGGACGTGAGGTAAAATTTGATGGTGCCAAATTTAATCATAAAAAACTGATTCAATCTATTTTACTTTTACTCTCATAGGCGAACTTAATCTGACTGTGCTCTTATACTTCAGAACTTTTTTTTATGAATCCATGATAAACAAAATTGCCGATCAGTCAGTGTCATGTACCAGACTGCAAAGAGACGAGTTCATTGAATGTTGCTAAACTGAGCTTCACCATATGATTGTGCATATTCAATGATATCATCGGACTAGAAATGTCATCCACTAACAGTCGAGGCTAATACGACGGAAAACCACTATACATCACTGTCGTCGTCAAAGACCGCTTTAGTGCCAGAACATTACAAGAAACGACCTCGTCGTCGATGCGACGTTAGAACGCCAATTTTCCTTCCTTCCTTTGAGCAGTTCAGAGCGACTGAAGGAGTAGTTCACAAAAGACGTGATACAGCCCTTTCAGTGGACTGTGTCTACATCTATATCTATATTTACAGCTACCTGAATGCTCTGCAAATCAGACTTGAATATATGACAGAAGGTTCATCGAAGCACCTTCACCATATTTCTGTTTTATTGTACTCTCGAAGAGCGCGAGGAAAGAACGAACACCTCTATCTTACTGTGCGATCTCAGACATCCATTATTTTATTATGATAATCGTTCCAACCTCTGTAGGTCCGCCTCAACAAAATATTTTCGCAATTGGAGGAGAAAGTCGCTGACTGAAATTTCTGGATAATATCCCGCCGCAACGAGAAAGGCCTTTATTTTAACTTTGTCCATCCAAAATCCTTTATCATGTCAGTGGCACTCTCTCCCCTATTTCTCGATAGTACAAAATGTCCTGCTCTTCTTTGAACTTCCTCGATGTACTCCGTTAATCCAATCTGGTAAGGATCCTAGGAGTAGACCGTTGCATCTTCTAAGTGTTCTGCCAATAAAACGCAGCCTTTGGTTCGCCTTCCTCACAATATTTTCTGTTTGTTCTTTCCAGTTAAAGTTGTTCGTGATTGTAATTCCTACATATTTAGTTGAAGTAACGGCCTTTAGATTTGACTGATTTATCGTATAACGGAAGTTTAACTGGTTCCTTCTAGCACTCATGTGGATGATCTCACACTTTTCATTATTTAGGGTCAATTGCTAATTTTCACACCATACAGATATCCTTTCTAAATCGTTTTACAGTTTATTTTGATCTTTTGATGACTTTACTAGGCGATAAACGAGAGCGTCATCTGCAAAGAGCCTAAGACGGTTGCTCAGATTGTTTCCTAAACCGTTTATATAGATAAGGACCAGCAAGGTTCAAAGAGAACTCGAGTCTGATTTCAAATAAGTACCCGACTCATACGATAATAGTTGGTGGTGACTTTAATTTACCCTCGATTGTTGGCGAAAATACATGTTTAATTCCGGAGGTACGCATAAAACATCATCTGAAATTGTGCTAAACGCATTATTTGAAAATTATTTCGAGCAGTTAGTTGATGAGTCCACGCGAATAGTAAACGACTGTGAAAACTCACTTGACTTCCTAGCAACAAATAATCCTGAAAAACGAGCTTCAAAACGGAAACAGGGATTAGTGAACACAGGGCTGTCGTAGCGAGATTGAACATTGTAGCCTCTAAACCCACCAAAAACAAACGAAAAATATATCTATCCAAAAAAGCAGATAAAAATTCACTTGATGCCTTCCTGAAAGACAATCTCCACTCCTTCCAAATTAATAACGTAAGTGTAGACCAGATGTGGCTTGAATTCAAAGAAATAGAGTCGGCAACAATTGAGAGATTTATGACAAATAAATTAACAAACGACGGAGCTGATCCTCCTTGGGTCAGGTCTGAACACTGTTGCAGAAACAACAAACAAACATGCCAAATATACACTCCTGGAAATTGAAATAAGAACACCGTGAATTCATTGTCCCAGGAAGGGGAAACTTTATTGACACATTCCTGGGGTCAGATACATCACATGATCACACTGACAGAACCACAGGCACATAGACACAGGCAACAGAGCATGCACAATGTCGGCACTAGTACAGTGTATATCCACCTTTCGCAGCAATGCAGGCTGCTATTCTCCCATGGAGACGATCGTACAGATGCTGGATGTAGTCCTGTGGAACGGCTTGCCATGCCATTTCCACCTGGCGCCTCAGTTGGACCAGCGGTCGTGCTGGACGTGCAGACCGCGTGAGACGACGCTTCATCCAGTCCCAAACATGCTCAATGGGGGACAGATCCGGAGATCTTGCTGGCCAGGGTAGTTGACTTACACCTTCTAGAGCACGTTGGGTGGCACGGGATACATGCGGACGTGCATTGTCCTGTTGGAACAGCAAGTTCCCTTGCCGGTCTAGGAATGGTAGAACGATGGGTTCGATGACGGTTTGGATGTACCGTGCACTATTCAGTGTCCCCTCGACGATCACCAGTGGTGTACGGCCAGTGTAGGAGATCGCTCCCCACACCATGAAGCCGGGTGTTGGCCCTGTGTGCCTCGGTCGTATGCAGACCTGATTGTGGCGCTCACCTGCACGGCGCCAAACACGCATACGACCATCATTGGCACCAAGGCAGAAGCGACTCTCATCGCTGAAGACGACACGTCTCCATTCGTCCCTCCATTCACGCCTGTCGCGACACCACTGGAGGCGGGCTGCACGATGTTGGGGCGTGAGCGGAAGACGGCCTAACGGTGTGCGGGACCGTAGCCCAGCTTCATGGAGACGGTTGCGAATGGTCCTCGCCGATACCCCAGGAGCAACAGTGTCCCTAATTTGCTGGGAAGTGGCGGTGCGGTCCCCTACGGCACTGCGTAGGATCCTACGGTCTTGGCGTGCATCCGTGCGTCGCTGCGGTCCGGTCCCAGGTCGACGGGCACGTGCACCTTCCGCCGACCACTGGCGACAACATCGATGTACTGTGGAGACCTCACGCCCCACGTGTTGAGCAATTCGGCGTTACGTCCACCCGGCCTCCCGCATGCCCACTATACGCCCTCGCTCAAAGACCGTCAACTGCTCATACGGTTCACGTCCACGCTGTCGCGGCATGCTACCAGTGTTAAAGACTGCGATGGAGCTCCGTATGCCACGGCAAACTGGCTGACACTGACGGCGGCGGTGCACAAATGCTGCGCAGCTAGCGCCATTCGACGGCCAACACCGCGGTTCCTGGTGTGTCCGCTGTTCCGTGCGTGTGATCATTGCTTGTACAGCCCTCTCGCAGTGTCCGGAGCAAGTATGGTGGGTCTGACACACCGGTGTCAATGTGTTCTTTTTTCCATTTCCAGGAGTTTAAATACACGCAAAATCCCCAAGACTGGCGATCTTTTATAGAAGCTCGAAATTTAGCGCGGGAATCAGTGCGAGATGCTTATAATAGTTTCTACAACGAAACTTTGTCTCAAAACGTGGCAGAAGATCCGAAGAGATTCTGGTCGTATGTGAAGTATGTTAGCGGCAAGGAACAATCAATGCCTTCTCTGCACGATAGATACTATCGAAGACAGTGCTGCCAAAGCCGAGTTACTAAACACAGCCTTTCGAAATGCCTTCACAAAAGAATACGAAGTAAATATTTCAGAATTCGAATCAAGAACAGCTGCCAACATGAGTAACGTAGAAGTAAACATCCTCGGAGCAGTGACGCAACTTTAATCACTTAACAAAAGCAAGTCTTCTCTTCCAGGCTGTATACCAATTAGGTTCCTTTCGGAGTATGCTGATGCATTAGCTCCATACTTAACAATCGTATACAACCGGTTCGCTCGACGAAAGATCCGTACCCAAAGACTGCGAAGTTACACAGGTCACAACAATATTCAAGAAAGGTAGTAGTAATAATCCACTAAATTACAGGCTCATATCATCAACGTCGATATGCAGCAGGATTTTGGAATATATATTGTGTTCGAACATTGTGAATTACCTTGAAGAAAACGGTCTATTGACACACAGTCAACATTGATTTAGAAAACATCGTTCTTATGAAACACAGTTCTTTATTCGCATGAAGTGTTGGGTGCTACTGACAAGGGATTTCAGACTGATTCCGTATTTCTGGATTTCCGCAACGCTTTTGACGTTGTACCATACAAGCTGTTTTTATTGAAATTACGTGCTTATAGAATATAGTCTCAGTTATGTGACTGGATTTGTGATTTTCTGTCAGAGGGGTCATAGTTCGTAGTAACTGACTGAACGTCATCGAGTAAAACAGAAGTGATTTCTGGCGTTTCCAAGGGTAGTGTTATAGGCCCTTTGATGTTCGTTATCTATATAAACGATTTGGGAGACAATCTGAGCAGCCATCTTAGGTTGTTTGCAAATGAAGCTGTCGTTTATCGACTAATAAAGACTTCAGATCAAAACAAACTGCAAAACGGTGTATAAAAGCTAAAATTGGCAGTTGACCCTAATGAATGAAATGTGTGAGGTCATCCAAATGTGTGGTAAAAGGAATCCGTTAAACTTGAGTGACATGATAAATCAGTCAAATCCAAAGGCAGAAAATTCAGCTAAATACCTTGGAATTACAATTTTGAACAAATTAAATTGGAAGGAAGACACAAAAAAATGTTGTAGGGAAGGCTAATCAGAGACTGCGTTTTATTGGCAGGACACTTAGCAAATGTAACAGATCTACTAAAGAGACTGCCCACACTACGCTTGTCCGTCCTCTTTTACAATACTGTTGCGCCGTATGGGATCCTTACCAAATAGGATTGACGGAGTACACCGAAAAAGTTCAAAGAACACCTTTTGTATTATCGTGAAATACGGGAGAGAGTGCCACTGATATGATATAGGATTTGGGCTGGACATCATTAAAACAAAGGCATTTTTCGTTGCGACGGAATCTTCTCACGAAATTCCAATCACCAACTTTCTCCTCCGAATGTGAAAATATTTTTTTGGCACCGACCTACATAGGGAGAAACGATCACCACGACAAAATAAGGGAAATCAGAGCTCGTACGGAAGGATATAGATATTCGTTCTTTCCGCGCGCTGTACGAGATGGGAATTATAGAGAATTGTGAAGGTGGTTCGATTAAACCACCGATGTGATTCACAGAGTATCCATGTTGATGTAGATGTAGATTACTTCCTTTGGGAACGCAAGAAATTACTCCGTTTTACTCTATGACTTTCCGTTAATTACTACCAACTGTGACTTCCCTGACAGGAAACCACGAATTTAGTCACATAACTGAGACGGTATTCCATAAACACGCGATTTTATTACAAACCGCTTGTGAGGTACAGTGTCAAAAGCCATATGGAAATCTATAAATACGGAATCAATTTGAAGTTCTTTGTTAATAGCATAAGGTTACGCGTTGCCTATACTATTCCTTACGTCACTGACCGTCAGGCACGATAATCTACTTGTCCTCCATCGGCCGACATTTGGAACAACAGAAAAGCCTAATTATCGGTATGCATGCAACAGCATTTGTACCTATTATGTCCCAAAAATCCGCTCATAAATGAGAGATTATCTGGTACTCCTACCTCAGGGTCTAATGGTGATGAAAACAGAGGGTCAAGTGTTTTGTAATACTCTTGGGCTAGGGACCATTTGTATACCCAATACAAGGATCGTGTCAGTGTCACTATCCTAAAGTGTAGTGCAGTGCAGCACAGTGGTCAAAGTTTGAATGTCACACACCTCCTCCTGCTTAGGCAAGTGGAGCAAATCGGCTGGTTCTTTTTGCATTTGATGTAGTCTGCGGTGGGTTTGATGTGAGTTACGGAGGCACCATGGGTGGTTCCCCGGAAAAACCAAAGAAAAGCGTTTTATTATTATATTTTCCCAGTTAGCAGCGGACCAAAACACAGACGAAGATTCGAAGACGACTTTATAAATAAAATGGCTGTATTTTTCTTTTTTTTAATTTTTACGATGTATGCCTAAGCTCCCGATCTCGAACAGCCTTGAAAATATTCATATCTTAACCGGCTTCCGAGATACAGGTGTTCAAAGTTTCCCTACTTGTGCACGTAAAATATGCGTGTAACATCGAGTAAGATACTTCATAAAGTGACTTAACAACGAGAAATATGCTGTAAAGTGTCTCCGTTATCATCTGCGAACCCCATGTTGTAATACTGAAGTCGATTTTTTTTTCACTTAAAATCCTGTCTGAGGCGTGAAATTAGTTTTGAGTTATTTTAGTTTCACATTCGTAAACTATCAAATTTTTTCTGACAAATGCGTTTCTTTTCATATGAATTACCAGCGTTGCTGAAGCACGGAAAAGAAGGAAACCAATGGAAAAATGCTCGTATCGGAGCACGAAAAATGCGAATATGTTCCTGTTTTGATGAAAAGTAGGGTACCAGCTGTCTCATTCCATCTACTTTAGCACCTTTAGAAATGTTCCCAAAAAGTTTGGCTTGCGATTATGTTTGCATTTTTTATGCCGAGAGAGAAGAAGACAGTGAAAAAGAGACGAAAAAGTAGTAAATACTGGAAGATAGTAAACAGTGCTTGTAATATGGAAAGGCCGAAAGAGACAATGGCAGCGTGTGTGAGAGAGAGAGGAGGACACAGTGGCACTGGAACATAGTTCACAGTGACAAAACAGTACTAGGAGAAGAATTATCAAGACAGTGCCAAAGGGAGGGGAATAAAGAGGAAGAAAAAGTGGAAGTGGGTGAGAGCCAGTGATCATGAGAGACGGAGTGTATGACAAAGGCTACGAGGAAGAGAGAAGTAGTGACAATGGACAGAGACAGCAGCTGTAGGAAAGAAGGAAGGAGATGTTAGCAGTAAGGGAGAGCAAGAGGGAGACAGAGGCAGTGACAGGAGACTGTAGTAGTAGGACAGAACGAAGGAGACTTTGGTTTTGACAGAGGAGACAATGACAGGGAGACACAAAGAGATAATGAAATGAGTTGGAGTGAATGAATGAGTGAGTGAGAAAGGGCAGCCAGCCGGTGTGGCCGAGCGGTTTCAGGCGCTTCAGTCTGGAACCGCGCGACCGCTACGGTCGCAGGTTCGAATCCTACCTCGGGCATGGATGTGTGTGATGTCCTTAGGTTAGTTAGGTTTAAGTAGTTCTAAGCTCTAGGGGACTGATGACCTCCGATGTTAAGTCCCACAGTGCTCAGAGCCATTTGAACCATTTTCGAGGCAACTGGGAGTGGATGGTTACAAGCTAGATTTAGCGATGAACTAGTGAACCTGAGTAAGTTACAGTTGAGGGATCTCGTGGGAGTTTGAGGTGATCTGAGTGTTTCAAACTAGTGCGAATATGTTCGTTCACATGCTGAAGTTTTTGGGAACCTTCTAAAGGTGCTGAGGAAAGCAGAATGATGCAGCTGCTATGTCACTTTTCAGAGTCTTTTAAATAAACGGGAACATATTCACATTTTTTGTGCTCCTATAGGTGCAATTTTCCTCGGGTTCTGTATTGCAAGTACCTTTCAACGCACTCTGCTGTCAACGTCACATTATATTGTTATTGACACTTACCGTGAGGCGCTTGCTTCATGTTCACATAACCTGTCGTTTCCGATGAAATGAGTGAATTACTCTGATAGGTAACTATGTATGCTACTGTACGGAATAAGTAACGCTGTTTATAGGCAACATCTGCTTGCTTCGTAAATTTTGATTCGCTAAAACTAAAACTCCGCCACACACCCTCAGGTGGCTTGCGGAGTATGGATGTAGATGTAGTTGTATGCTGTGCTAATGGTAGTTCAGTATCAATGGTAAAGCACAAAATATAGAAAATCATCGCAATTGCTCTGTTAAAATGACATAAGAGATACTTTGCCTGACTTTACCTGGACACATATTGCAGACCGAACCATCTATAGTTGAACATTTCAGTGACATTGCATCAGAATATATGGCACTCTATCCCCTCGATTTCTGACTCAGTTCAGTATCGTTATAATTTTGTATTGCGCTTCTTATGGCGTCGCATAGGCCTATGTTCTTGGTTGATCGGTTTGCACCGCAATCTTCTCTTATTACTGCAAAATTTTATTTATTATTGATTTCTAAAGCACTGTGGCATCTTTTTACCAATATTCGGCATATCCCTGGGACTCGGATTCCTAACACAGAACAGATTTTGATAAATTCTTATAGTCATCTATTTGAAGGTGGCGGCGTCGGCACAGTTATGAGAAGCGTATGCTTCCCTCAATGTACAAGGCCGTGCTGAAAAGTACTGACTCAGAGTTTTTTTATTGTGTTCTCAATATGGCTTGAGATATACAGGGTGTAAATTTTAAGTTGACAAACCAGAATAACTCGAAAAATAAGCTTCACACGAAAAAATGTGTAGAATCAAAAGCTGATTATTTTCGCGGGGAACATCTTTACTCCGGGTTCGATTGCCGGCGGGGTCAGGGATTTTCTCTGCCTCGTGATGGCTGGGTGTTGTGTGCTGTCCCTAGGTTAGTTAGGTTTAAGTAGTTCTAAGTTCTAGTGGACTGATGACCATAGCTGTTAAGTCCCATAGTCCTCAGAGCCATTTTTTTGAACATCTTTACTTTCAATACTCTATGAGCCTCTTCCACTTCTGCCTGTCCATTGCGCTGTTTGTCCAGTTGCTGTTGCTGTTCATCCTAGTTGTGTCCTCCCGAATGTTATCCCTCCATCTGATTCTGGGTCTCCCTCTTCCTCTTGTTCCATCTATTGTTCTGCTGAATGCCATTCTAGGTAGTCTATTCTGTGTCATTCTTGCTATATGGCCTGCCCAATTCAACCTTCTCAGCTTGAGCACTTCAACGATGTTACGGTGTTTGGACATAATTCTTCATTTCTTCTTATTCTCCATTCCATGATATTTTCGTCATATACAGGTCCAAAAATTTTCCTTAGTACTTTTCTTTCGAATATTAACAGTTTCTCCTCATTTTTCTTTCTAAATATTAATGTTTAACATCCATACATCACAGGTATAATGGTCGATTGATATAAGCGGATTTTGAAGTTAGTGCTAAGTGATCTTTTTCTTAGAATTTTGATGAAACTAAAAAGTGTCATGTTTGCTGTTGATAAACGAGCATCTATTTCTATATCTGGTCTGTTGTTATTACTAAAGACTTCCTAGGTACTTGAAGTGGTCACCGGTCTTGAAATTGAATCCATCTACAGTCAGAGGTGCATCTTTTCTTGTTTTCTTACTTATGGGCAGGTATTCTGTCTTTTCTTCATTAACATGTAATGCTGTTTTCTCAGCAATTTTGTAGTAATTTTGCATCATTCTGATTAATTCTCTTTTGGAACTACTTATTAGTGCTACATCATCTCCATAGGCAAGTCTTGTAATGTTCACACCCTGTAGCTGGACCCCTTGTGGACTGGTTTTAGAAAATCCTCTATCGATCTGTTCTAGGACAAGGTTAAATAAAATAGGTGAAATGGCATCCCCTTGTCTCAGTCCAGTGTACACCTTAAAGTCTTCAGTTTCTCCTACTGGTGTCTTTATGCGACATAAAGTTTCATCTATACACATTTTAACTAATCTGATTAATTTTGATGGTATTTTAAATTCCTTCATTATATTTAGGAGCGTCTGTCGGTATATGCGATCATAGGCCTTTTTAAAATCTACGAATAATATGTGGACATCTACATTGAATTCCCACGCTTTCTCAGTTACTTGTCTTAGGGTGAATAAGTGATCTAAAGTGGATCTGTTTCTGCGGAAACCGCAGTGGTAGTCCCCAATGAGTTCTTCTGTTATTGGTATCAGCCTGTTTTATAGGCAGCTCGATAAGATTTTGTAGGTGACATCCAGTAAGACAATTCTTCTGAAGTTATCACAAACAAGTGGATCATTCTTCTTAAATATGGGGCACACAGTTGCAGTTTTCCAATCTGCAGGAATGGTTTCTGTCTCCCAAATTGTTTCTATTAACGCCTTTATTTCTAATTCCAGTTGTGGGCCTCCATTCTTTAACAACTCAGCGTATGTCTTGTCCTCGCCACAAGCCTTGTTATTCCTTAATTTCTTTATTGCTTGCTATATTTCCTTTACTGATGGGGTAGTAACTGTATCAATTGTATCAGGTTCTTCCAATTTAAAGTAAGAGTGTGGGTCATTGCAATTCAGAAATTGTGAAAAGTATGTCTTCCATCTGTTTTGTATGTCAGTTTTGTTGGTCAATATTTTCCCATGCTGATCCTTTATAAACTGGGGTATTAATTTGTTCCGCAGATTTGGATAACTTTTGTATGTTTCGCGGTCATGAGGCCACACAACTTCTAACTGTCAGACAAATCATCTGACTAGCTAACTAACTAACCAAACATCCTACTTACTAACGAGTGAAGTCATTAACTATTAAACTAATTGACTCCCTCGAATATAATCAACTTTAGATCCTACACATTTTTTCGTGTGAAGCTTATTTTTCGAGTTATTCTGGTTTGTCAACTTAAAATTTACAACCTGTGTATGTCATACATATTACTTGGCCCGCTTTCCCTCTTCGCTGACGCAGGTGGCAACCTCTGCCTCTAGAGGGCTCTGAATTGTAGCGCGTAACATGACGATGTGTAACGTAACTATATTGGTGCGTGAGACACCCCCCGACAATTGAAAGGACGAATTCGAAGGGTTTTTCCGTTCACGGAGAACCCTTTCCTTCAGCTTTACAATGCCAGACCACAAACGAGCGCTGCCGTACCTGCAACAATCCGACGCCTTGGGTTTACTGTCATCGATCATAGACCTTACATCTGGTCAAACTTAAAGAACACTTTCGAAGCCCCTACCTTGATAGTGATGGAGCGGTGTAAGCGGAGATGAGGATATTTTCTCTGTCAGCAAA
This sequence comes from Schistocerca piceifrons, assembly GCF_021461385.2. Classification (NCBI taxonomy): domain Eukaryota; kingdom Metazoa; phylum Arthropoda; class Insecta; order Orthoptera; family Acrididae; genus Schistocerca; species Schistocerca piceifrons. Next base: position 507,579,986 of record NC_060144.1, read on the forward strand.
GTCAAACATTCCACAATGACGGCATCAACGAAATGGTCTCCCATTGGGAGAAATGTATTCGTTGCCAGGGTGATTATGTTGAAAAATAAATACGTAGTCATGAAAAATAAAGGCGTAGAACATTAATAAAAATTTTTTCATTTAAAAAGCTTTAAGAGTTTTCACATAAATTCAGAGGCATTACCGCTCAGCACGCCCTCGTACTTTGACAGCTGTCGCACTGGTCACAACAGCAGCCGCTGTCTCGCTCTGTCTGCTGCCTGACACTTGTCCCATTTGCTGCCATTAAAGAAGTTCGTTTGTGCTGAAATTCATATGGCTCCACGAAAAAACTTTTAATAAAATGATAGGACAGAAAAGAGTTGGCTCTGACGATAACGTCACATTGTTTCACGAACAAAACTTTGGACAAAGCGGCTAGTAAATACAGTTTTCCGAAATTCCATCGCCAAAGAAGACGATATAAATATTCCAGAATTCGAATCAAGGACTGCTGCCAACATGAGTAATTAACAAGGGGAGGCTACGACGTTGGGATCACAGATTTAGTTCAGACTTTGTACACCTTTAGTAGGCCATTAAAACAACGTAATGTGAAAGAACCAACGTGCACTACTCAGTTCCGAGGAAATCGCAAGATAAGTTTTACGCGCCTGTCACGTGGCTCATGTATCTGTGCGAAGGTGGCGGACGTTAGAGTTCACCGTGGTAGAGTGATCAGCGTTCGCGTTGCGTAAGAAGAACGTCTGTAGGCGATGGTTCGACTCCCGTTCAAATATCTTGATTAATGTTTTTCATCAATTCTCATGTTATCTAATTTTCAAAATATCAACGAGTTACGTTTTCCTTTAGAAATACTGAATGTTTCCTGTAAATGCGGGAAAACTGCATTCATTCGATGTAGTAGATGCCGTTTCAATCTATGACTTCCATGTCTGTATTAGAAATACCATCTTGCAACGTGTGATGCCGAGACCACATTACTTTTATGGTCTGGCACACTGTGACTTACTGTATTAGTGATTGTGAATGACGTCATTTTTATCATTATTTATCAAGGTTTGACTTCGGCTTTCCAAACCTGTCCCTCGTCCTTGAAACTTTAATTAAAAATAGTAGATACTGAAATGGCACATAACTAATGAGGAGGTATTGAATAGAATTGGGGAGAAGAGGAGCTTGCGGCACAACTTGACTAGAAGACGGGATCGGTTGGTAGGACATGTTCTGAGACATCGAGGGATCACCAATTTAGTATTGGCGGGCAGCGTGGAGGGTAAAAATCGTAGAGGGAGACCAAGAGATAAATACACTAAGCAGATTCAGAAGGATGTAGGCTGCAGTAGCTACTGGGAGATGAAGAATCTTGCACAGGATAGAGTAGCATGGAGAGCTGCATCAAACCAGTCTCAGGACTGAAGACTACAACAACAACAAATACTGAAATAACATACGAAGTTCACTACAACTTTACGAAAATGCACGTGTCTCTTTTTCATTATATTGTCTCTTAAATGTCGTATATATTAATGTGACAAGTGATGAAAAAATATGGATTAAAAGATCTGTGTGGCAGGATTCGAACGCAGGATCGTCCACGACTCCTTTGCAAATCCCGAAGATAACCACTTTTTTTCATTTTGCCCATTATTGTTCGTTGTATTTAGTCCTAGCTAACGTCACATGACATCCGTTCAAGATCGTTGTTGATCCTTTCACACAGTTTTTTACTACAGAGACCAGGCAGCTCTCCGACCGAACACGCTGAGCTACCGTGCCGGAACCACTTCACCACAATAACTTCTCGTGATTAGTACCTTCGCCCGGATACATCAGCTACATAACAGACGCGTAAAATTTCTCTTTGGATTTTCTCGGAAGTGCCAGGGTAGTGCACCTTGCTACTTGAGCATTGTCTTGTTTTAATGGCCTGCTAAAGGTGTACAAAGTTTGAAGTAAATCCGTGATCGCAACGTCATGGCCTCCGCTTCTAAGAAGAAGATATCCTTGGTGTAGCGAAGCAACTCTAATCACTTAATAATGGCAAGTCTTCCGCTCCAGACTGTATTGTGGAGTCACGATTATTCTTAACAGTAACTGCTACGTCCACCATAGAGAGCTATTCTGCGGCAGTGGTATGAAGTTATACGAATTTGAGGTGAACAATATGCGATCTCGCTTGTTAGGAAGTCAGAGTTACAGCACAGAGTGTTACGACTCATTTATGTCACTTCAAGTTCCTGTTAGCAAAAAAATGGTTCAAATGGCTCTGAGCACTATGGGACTTAACTACTGTGGTCATCAGTCCCCTAGACTTAGAACTACTTAAACCTAACTAACCTAAGGACATCACACACATCCATGCCCGAGGCAGGATTCGAACCTGCGACCGTAGCAGTTGCGCGGTTCCGGACTGAGCACCTAGAACCGCTAGACCACCGCGGCCGGCTCCTGTTAGCAGTAGCACCCCGGCTCGGCTGGCCGGTGGTGGACGCCTGCATCCACGGGGCTCGGGACGGGACGGTGAGGACGACCATGTCATCCCAGCTCCTTAGAACTCAGTTTGCACCTGGAAAGTTTAGCGGAACCGCCCTGGTCTGAAACAAAGCTCGTTTCTCTAGCTTACACTAAGGAGATGCCCAGGCTGGGAGATTGTCGGACGTATACACATGACGCTCCTTGAGAAAGCCTGCTGCCCCCAGAACATAAGATTTTTTTCACTTTCAGCCACATAAAAAAGAAAACATAATCGCGGGATTTTTTCCCACTTGAAATGCAAGCTTCCCATTCGTTAACAGCAACAAACTCTCGAGTAGAGAGCGATGGATATATTCTTAAGGAGACGAAAAATAGTTGTATCCGAAATGACTGGTGGTAGGGAGGAAAGTAAATGTTAGAACTTGAAACGAACCCCACCAATGTCTGGAGACAGTGAAGTGGGAGTCGAGAGGGCACTTACTACCCATGAAAAACTAGTGGTTTACCACAATAAACTGAAGAATAAGAAGGAGAAGCGAGCTGCCTTGCCCCAGTGGTAATACCGGTTCTCGTCAGATCACCGAAGGTAAGCATTGGCGAGCATGCCTAACACTTGGATGGGTGACCATCCGGTTTGCCGAGCGCTGTTCAAAATGGTTCAAATGGCTCTAAGCACTATGGGACTTCACTTCTGACGTCATCAGTCCCCTAGAAAAAATGGCTCTGAGCACTATGGGACTCAACTGCTGAGGTCATTAGTCCCCTAGAACTTAGAACTAGTTAAACCTAACTAACCTAAGGACATCACAAACATCCATGCCCGAGGCAGGATTCGAACCTGCGACCGTAGCGGTCTTGCGGTTCCAGACTGCAGCGCCTTTAACCGCACGGACACTTCGGCCGGCCAGTCCCCTAGAACTTAGAACTACTTAAACCTAACTGACCTAAGGACATCACACAGATCCATGCCCGAGGCAGGGTTCGAACCTGCGACTGTAGCAGCAGCGCGGTTCCGGACGGTAGAGCCTAGAACCGCTCGGCCACAGCGGCTGGCAGTCGTTTAGTCATGTTGGTAACTACGTCATACTGCAACTACATTTAACAGTTATTGTTTCAGAGAGTCCTGAGAGTCACTGAGTGGCACAGCAATCTGTAGAACCACTGCCATCTCTGTGAGCCTTGCAGGGGACTTTGCGAAGCAATCAGTCGTTGTCAGCGTACTTTCCTGCTGTGCTCCCTCGTGGTGCAGGAAGTTCCCCTGTCCCTAGAGGGCGTTGCCTTGTTTGTCAGTCGTCGCCACATCACGACCCGCTAAACTCCGGTTATTCAGGATCCCTGTGCGCTCAGGCCACTGCCCGGGTGCACAGAGTAGTACCATAGCGGCACTGGTCTTGCAGTAATTCAGGGAGGCGATGCGCACATGAATTGCGTGCTATGCATTTTTAGAAGTGATGACCACTTTGCCGAAGACCTCTCAGGTTTGTCTTTTGGTGCAGTGTCTCCTTCGCATGGGGGTAGTCCGTGCCGAGTCACACGTTACCACTCAGCGGTAACCGAGTCAGCATAGAGAGACCACTCACGGGTAGTGTGGACTGAAGTGCTTTGATCAGGGATGTCAGTTACCGCTGAAACAACCGATTTTCGGTTATATCCTTTTCTTTCTTTTTTTCTCTTTTCTACGCCATTGTAACTTTACTGTTAAAACCCCTTCAAATAATTCATTTCTGAAATAACCGATTCTCGGTTTATATTCTTTTTATTCCCAGAAATAAACGCAGAAATGGAACAAACATTGAACAATTCTTACTCTCTCAGTTTCAAGATACATAGAATCAACATATTAAATTAAACAGGCAATCACAAGAAAACTTAGTCCGTCCACCATTCGCTGCTTTTCTCGAAAAGTGGTAACTGGTCCAATAATACAAAAAATCACCTGTATTCTCCTATGCCCCTAATTTTTTTAAACTCTGCTCAAAGATCAAGTGGTAATTGGGGATCAAACCACTGTTTGGACATTAGGAATAGTCAGTGCTAACGGTTGAAAACTAAGATTAAATAACTCGTTTTCTCCTGTCAATTTGTCCGTTTTCAAGGGCTACAAGCGTATAAAACCATATTATGTAGACACAGACAGCAGATCAACTACTTTCTATTTTTGTTGTATACTATGAATGAATTGTTGTTAAGCTTTTAATTTATTAGGCCGGCCGAAGTGGCCGTGCGGTTAAAGGCGCTGCAGTCTGGAACCGCAAGACCGCTACGGTCGCAGGTTCGAATCCTGCTTCGGGCATGGATGTTTGTGATGTCCTTAGGTTAGTTAGGTTTAACTAGTTCTAAGTTCTAGGGGACTAATGACCTCAGACGTTCAGTCCCATAGTGCTCAGAGCCATTTAATTTATTACTGTTACCATAATTACCTTTCTCTTTTATTATTTCATAGAAATGGCAGACAAATATTTAATCTTTTAAAGCAAATAAAGCATTGTACTTTATTGCTACGTCACTTCTTGAAAATATTTGCAGACTAGGGTTGGTGCCATCGTACAATGTAACGTATGTCCGGCAACGACAGCGAGATACCACCGTACAGACCAGGAGGGGGCAAGTCTTGCAGACTGCACGTACATGCGTACCTCACACCACGACACACGGCAACAGCTAAATTATTGTCTCAGCAATGCTGTACCAATCCTTATGGCATGTGTCTGTTGTTCATTTCTGTCGGCATTGTTATTAAAATTGCACTGATCGGTTTCCCCATTTTCTATAATAATGCAATATTTCAAACCAATGGAAATTTATGAATAAAAAATTACTCCTATTTAAAAAAAAGAGGTTTATTTAAAAGCAAAAACTTACAGCACTACTGCTTTGGCTAATTGATATTTCCCTCTTTTAGTCGGCTATTAGTAAAAAATGAAAGAAAAACCTGTTATAACCGAGACTAAGTAATACCGAAAGATACCCGTTTTTCAGTACTAAATTACCGGTATCGGTTTTAACCGGCCAGGTTTTTCCATCCGTAACTCTAATATGTCAGTGGCTATGAAAACATGATTTCGAATTCTTAGCTTTTCCATGTGAAAAAAGTATTCAAGAGATACTACAGCCCGGAGTACCGATGATGAGCTATTTTTACGCGCAACACGCACGAACTTTGTGGGACAACATCACGCGACCACTCTCCGAGGGTCACTTGTCTTCCTCTCCGTTTCTTGTCCCTAATCAGCCCCCCTCCCCCCTCTCTAGCAAACAAGCCGCCCCTCCCACCTCCTTCACCGCTCCCCTCACCACCACCCCACCTTCACCACCACCACTATAAACACAGTGGGGCTGGCGGCCTAGACAGTGGATCGCCTGATCGAGCCGTCTCAAACTTTAACGAGCGCTTCCGTATCGAGCCGGTCGTCTTGGGGACGCCATCAATAATGCACGCTCCTGGACGAATGACCGTGGCCAGTTCTGTCTCCATGTCTCTCTGTCTGTGGCCGCCGGTAGTCGGTATGCCCCGCGGAACTAAGCGGGGAGTGGGGAGGGAATGCGGTAGGCCGCCATTAGTGTCCCCAGAGGAGGGGCCGGAACGGAAATCGGTACGGCCGCATTGTCATTCCCACACGCTCGGTGGGTGCGGTTCGGGGTAATTAACGTGCAGGTAATGACATTTGCCTGTCAGAATACTTTCACTCGCTATTACGGCAAACGACCCTCTAGCCTTAATTATCGTGGACTCGTCATATATAAATTACGATACGTCCCTTCAAAATCGCAAGATTTTTTTTTTTCTTGTGGCCCACTTATTTCCGACTATAGATTCCCTACTGTTACTGTAATATTATTTACGTCTCTACTTCTCCGAAATTTCGCTTCTTGTCCTCAGTGGAGTATTATTTTTGTCGAGAACCATGACTGGTGGTGGACGATTCTCTACAGCTATATATACATCGATACTTTGCAAGTCACCTTACTACACGTGGTGCAGGGTACATCAGATACAGCTATTCCCTCCCCTTTCCTGTTTCAGTCGTTCATGGTGCATGAGAAAATGGATTGTGAGTCAAACTGAGGATGAGTTCCAATTTTTCTGATTTCCTCGTCGGAACCATTTTGTGAGACATGCACCATCTGATCAAAAATATCCGGACACCTATTAGCGGAGACTGATAGGTCGTGTGAGAGGATCTGTGCCCTCTTTTGCAGGTCGCCTCTCATTTTCATCAATTTTATTAATGTCTTATGTCATTGCACGGTGGTAACAGGCCAAATATGGTTATTATAATGAGAGTATTTGTACTGAGAGCTCGACTTTCTTTTCACTTGATTGCTATGCATGTTGGGAACTGTATGTAGTCTTGCTTTTAGTTTCCTCTGTTACTTCGCTGGGTGGCCTGTGGGAGGCGAGCATCGGATTACGTGACACACTGTGTTTCCCGTGGGGGGCTGCACTTCGACAAATACTGAGAGAGTTGTACATCAATGGGCTTGAGTGACTGGAGGGACGACTGATCTCGGTCGAGTTTCCCCTATTGTAGGCAGGGCTAAACGATATGTGAGCCATCTGTGGGCTGATGCAGTTTATGTGTTTCCCATTCCAGCGGGTCTGGAACGAAGATTGCTGGCACCGACTGACTGCATTGTCCTTATGATTCTGAGAATACCTGTGGACTGTGCCCTTCTGGGTGCGACTGTCTGGCGCTGGATGACCGGTGGTCTAGGTATGTTGTTTTCAAAGCTGGTCAAATGGCAAAAGAAGTGCCCTGAGCTAAATAGCAGAGGCATGATTGGTCAACTAAACTGAGGGCAGTTGACGTCATAAAGTCCTGCTCGAAATTGGAGGAAATGGCCGCTATTGACGCGAATGATGTTCTGAGACATTGCGGGGAATTTGGAAATCAGCACTGCATGCTGATTCGCGGTTTTCGAGGATAGCAGGGAGTTGAGCAGTGTTGGCTTCACTCTAGACTTGCGTGGGTGCAGGGGTTGGGGATCTGATCTTCGTCGGAGTCAGACAGTCTTGCGACTTACCCGCAATTTTTCGGCAGAACTTAGAGTTCTCAGGCAGCCTTCGAGTTGAAACAGAGTTGCTGCACAGCAGAAGTCGGCGCCTACGTCATCACAATGCTGCTGCTGCTACATCAGCAGACGTGCTGCTAGTTTTAGAACTGGTAGAGTATTTTGCGCCTCCAGCATTGTAGGACCTGTCATCTTTATACTGGAGTCCTCGGCAGCACGTGCGATCGCTTTTGCTACAAGTCCACCTTCTTGTTTCTCAATGTGATCCCATTTGAGCCCCCACTACTCATCGCAATACTGCATTACAGTCGGGGGAGTAATATTTGATTCATTAGGACCTCCAATCATTATCGTCAATCTATTGCATCACAGGGAGTAGAAACCCCTTGTTCTCGAGCCAACTCTTACTCTCAAAATAGTTTAGTATAACCTACCCTTTAGCCTACTCTTTGTATTGACAATCAAGTACCTTTGTTTCCAGAATGAGATTTTCACTCAGCAGCGGAGTGTGCGCTGATATGAAACTTCCTGGCAGATTAAAACTGTGTGCCCGACCGAGACTCGAACTCGGGACCTTTGCCTTTCGCGGGCAAGTGCGGGTTCACAGGAGAACTTCTGTAAAGTTTTGAAGGTAGGAGACGAGATACTGGCAGAAGTAAAGCTGTGAGGACCGGGCGTGAGCCGTGCTTCGGTATCTCAGACGGTAGAGCACTTGCCCGCGAAAGGCAAAGGTCCCGAGTTCGAGTCTCGGTCGGGCACACAGTTTTAATCTGCCAGGAAGTTTCAAGTACCTTTGTGTTCTGATTTATAATAAATCACACTGAAATATTAAATCCGCATATCATTTCATAGATAGATGCCGAATCCCATTTGCCGTCAATTATTATGATGAAATTCGCGTTTTATTTATTGAGTAGATAATGATTTTTATGAAATTACTATGAGTGTGCACTCCTTATTTTACCAACTAGCAGGGTCCACTATTTGTTCCTTTTATTACCACTGTGGAGATAATCAGTAAGGTGGTAGGTAAAGAGGGCTTCGAGTGCATGTCCAGTTCTTATGCAGAATTCGCCAGAATTAAAGAGGTACAAACTCTTCTCCACCCGGCACCACACACATGTGTGCACACTTCGTCTTTGTGACGGATTGAACTGTGTGGGAGAAACTATCAATAACGTGCCCCAATGTCTGTTGAGGAGTGATAGCTCCTTATTCCTCAAAAGCCAAAACCAGAGACAGTTGGGATTTTGGATATTGGGGTCTGTAGCGAATTCGACCTTCTTACTCTTCCCAAAGGTGTTCTATTGGGTTCAGGTCGGGACTCCTGGCAGGGCAGTGGATTTCAGGAGTTTCGTTGTCCACAAATCACTGTCTTACAGCTGCCGCTTTTTGGCAGTGAGTTGTCACGTTGATGCATTCATTGTCCCCAAACTCCTCCTCTCTGTACACAGTACACAATGCAGTAAAATGCCTTCTTATCGTTCTGCATTTAAAGTTTGCTTAAGTGCAATAAGTGGTCCACACCTTAACCACTAAAAACGTACCATAACACACCTCCGTACCTCTTCAATGTCATTACATACCATCGCAGGTTAACATTTTCGAGGCAATCACAAAGTCCAAACCCTTCCATCGTATTCCCGCACAATACAGCATGATTTCTCACCCCAAATCACTTGTTTACAGTCATACACTGTCCAGTTCTTTCTGTAAATACCTCAAGGATCGCTTGGTATTGGCCACTGAATAACGTCTCCGACAATCTTCGCAGGCAGTTTTAGAAGGACTGCAATGCCCTTGATGGATTTGGTACTCATGTGACATCCAGTACAAGCCCTTGTTCGACATCACTGAGCTCTATTCATGCCCCACTGTATTGATGCTGCTTCGCTGCAAACAACAGAATACTCGATACCTCCTTTTAGACAGATGGCTTATCATTACACGTAGTGGTCATTCCGCATTACATCGGAATGTCCAGAGACATATAGATTGAAAGGAAACCCGGTAGGGACTGTCTAATTTATTGAGAATGTTGGCATAATTTTAGTGTTCAAACAACATTTATTTCTTCTAAAAAAAGGCACAAACTATGCTAAACAAGTTATTGATTGAATACCGTAAACAACTAACGGGTGGATTACGATCGCACTCGACAAGGATCCTGGGTTGGCAAAGACGGTTTAACTCTGGCCCTAAGAATGTGGATAACGCAATCTGAATTGATCTGACGCTGAGGAGACTTTGATTGCTCAAAACTACTGAAGTTCTCTATATAGGTGTAGCTGAGAGCAAGTGGCGATGGAGCTCTGTATGCACTGACAATGCCGGACTGATAGATTTCAGTGTGTGACACACACATTCACTGTTTATAGAAAGGACCAACTTGGCTCACTTATACGACAGTGCGCACAAGGATACCAAACATCAAGACCGGTAAACCGAAAACGAATAAGTGTGCCCTCGGTTAACGAGCAGTCCGAGACGTTTGAAGTCTCACTGTCGGTACAGTAAGAACTTCACCATAGGCTCCCCAGTCTAAACTATTCGCAAGTAAAGTCAGTATCAGGATAATCCCAAGTACCAACAACACGTGCCATAGCCTCGACTAGAAGTGCTTCCAAACTGAAGTTCTGCCCACATGTGCCTTGCACCTCTCCACAAAAAAATCCATTTTCTTGCAAAGTGCACAAACAACACCGCCTTCATCCCATCTTGAGCCCATAACATGGCTCTAGAGGCACTAAATCTCCCCTCCCACACAACAGCACAAACTCATGTCGAACCACGGCAAGAGCTGAGAAACCAGCATCACTGGAAAAAAAGAAACCACCAATTACTGGCTTTTTTCAAGTTTTCTCAGAGGGGGAAGATGATTTTCTCCAAAGTCATATCACTTCCTACGGCAACAAGCGAATAGATACAATCTTAAAGATCTTTATCTAAATCGCCTGTGCCTTAGAGCTTGTTAATCGTAGCTGTGAGGTGTAATAAATATTCTATCTCTAAGCGTTTCTCAGATGCCAGAGTTTTTTATACAAGCGAGGCAGCCAGTGGAAGTGGTTCACAGGCCTATTTGCAGTATTGGTGAACATGAAAACATGTGAATTTTTATTACGCTTGGGTCTGCACACAATGCCTGGCTTACGACTCCACTGTGTAGACGCAATTCTTCAGACCGTTGCCCCCAGCCCAGGCTTCGGCTGACGCCACGTCAAGCATCGCAGCATTGTTCTGCTGGAGAACTGTCGTGATGAAGGCTGCCTTGCCTGCCCTGTACAGCTGTGGGCCTGTCCGGCTCGATTCACTAAGGTATGGGTTCGCCGCAAATTGCTTTCCACTCCCAACATGCCGTTTCTATGATCCAAGAACCATAAAAATACCTCATGCTGTTAGCGCCCTACCAGGCTCCATCGACGTCTGCTCTGGCCATTATCTTTCTAGAGTCTCGCTCAAGCTGTGTCAGGTTATAATGAAATCTTTAATAATTTTCCTTATATGGAAAATAGGAGTAACTTGTCCTCTCTCACTGCCCTCTACCTGCCGTTGATTTCTGCATGGGTAGTGTCTCACTTCAATATTGTTTAGCGTGACACGAACCAGAGGAAATCATTGAAAATAGTAAGAGAATCTCATTCTTATAACCGAAATATATGTGAAAAGGTAACTTTGTCAATCAGGATTGCCCATGGCTGAAACACATCCTAAGATGGTACCCTCTGTGACTGTCAGATCATAGATAGTGTTGCCCAGTGACATATTTGTTTCTCATGTTTAATGTGGTTCCCTGGGTAGGGTAGATTCGCATTGCTGGTGCCTAGACATGGTACTAATATTTAATTTTTGTATGGGTGTATTATCATGTTGTGATTGTGACTTCTACATTATTGTTTGTTTCTGACGGCGAATGGCGTTGTGATGATTTGTTAGGATACATTGGGATTTTCGTTTGTGAATAGAAACAAGCATGCTGTTATCTGAATTCGTTGTCAGGAACTAGGAATCAGTAGCTCTCGGGAGCGTAATTTAGAGTAGAATCTGTATGGCATAGAGAATGTGTAGTGTATAAAGTCGTTTGGGTCAGAATTAGAGTGTATGCTTAAAAGAAGCAAGGCATATTTGCTACAGAGTAGCGGAATTAATTCTTTTTTAACCATGGATCCATTCACTCACACGAAGCTGCAAGCCAGCAAGATTACATGAAAACATTGTTGTGAGTAGTATGAATTATGTTGGAACCAGCGGTTATTGCTACATCACAGACTTCCGATAAACATTTGATATATGTTTAAAAGGCCTAGCAGCAAAGAAATATAACCATTCACAACATATCCTGAGGTCAGAGACGTCTAATGTCCCTAATGAATTACGCCGGCCGAAGTGGCCGTGCGGTTAAAGGCGCTGCAGTCTGGAACCGCAAGACCGCTACAGTCGCAGGTTCGAATCCTGCCTCGGGCATGGATGTTTGTGATGTCCTTAGGTTAGTTAGGTTTAAGTAGTTCTATGTTCTAGGGGACTAATGACGTCAGCAGTTGAGTCCCATAGTGCTCAGAGCCATTTGAACCATTTGAACCTAATGACTTACAATGTCCTGGAGTACGAACTGTGCTCTGCTCATTGATTTACCCCTGTTCTATCACTCATTTGGTCTGAATCGTCAAATACATACTTTCTCAAATTCTCAATGATAATGGACATCACATGTGTAATCTGTCTTATTACCTTTGTGTAAATTTCTGTATTATTCTCTACGACACGAAAACAAATACAGGCACATAATCAGAGCATTAATAAATGGGCGGAAAAATATATACCTCACAATCAAGACGTTCAACTGGTACATACAAAAACAGAAAAAGATATTACATAATGATATTAGACAAAGGTCTCCTATCGCTCCCTCAACAAGCGTCCCTGGGGAGACAAATTTTGCAATTAAAAACGTCACATGAATTGAGAACATGGCACTTACGCACACGCACGAACTATGACTGGTAGTACTTAAGAAAAGCAATTTGCGCCAGAGTGGAATGGCCTGTCACTTAGCACATGACGTGGCAGAAGTAGCGGCAGATGTCTCTGGCGGTCCCTCTCGTCTTGCAGCATATGGTGTCTGGCAGCAACTGGCATCTTGGGCAGCTTATGGACTGCAGCAGGACACTTGGCCCCGTCCTGGTCAGGCCGCTGTCAGCTACTGGCACGACAGCATTGCATTTGGCGTGCAAACTGCCCCCTGGCGTAGAAATCCATTCAGTGTTAGCGGGACGTGGGACAGCCCTGCTCCTCCCGTTCGCCTCTGCATCGGAACGCGCCTGCCGGCGCGGGACATCAGATTAGCTCGCCTGTTGTCGACGGGCCACGTCACTCTCAGCACCCCACTGTGTCGGATAGGCTCAACGTGCACGTCGACTGTGGAGCCACACGGTTTGCTTGTCTCTCGATTAGCGGCCTGGCGGGTCGTTGGCCCCTAGGGGGCTGTTGTCGGCGTATGGTGGTGGCGTCCCGCTGTCTGCACTGGCTTGCTTGAGACGTGCAGCCTCCACAGGGGCTGCGTGACGTAGACGCGTCAGCTGGCAGCGGCCGGCTGTCGCAGTGGAAGGGGTCCCCACACCTGGGCCGCTCCGCTCTCTTTTAACTGGCTGCCGTGGGCCGTGATGTCCAGTTTGCTGTGTTGGTTGGTTCCGGAGTCTGCACAATCCTCAAGACTGGTCAAGTGCCATGTTCTCTCACAAATGTCATTACATCGAATAATCAATTCGCAGAAAAGAAAATAATGATGAGTACAAACATTTTAATTAATATATTTATTTATTTATTTTTATTACCAAGGACGCAAATCCACAAAAAATTTAGTGACTGTAGGGCCTTGTTAATGTTTTATGGACGTAAATTATGTGGTGTAAGTGCGGCGGCGCGGTTCCGTCCGTCCCTTTACGACGTACCTGCACCTACCTGTGAACATTGTCTCAGCAGATCATCAGCAGGGAAGCCGAGCGAAACCTACTGTACTTCGACGTGAACCAGGTTGAAATTAAAGTCGCTAATCTACGTTTCGGGAGAAAGTTTTCACACTAAACGAAAGGTTGGAAATTTTGTCCTTAATATATTCTGAAACTTAGGTGAACAAGTATCACTGCCAAGTCCGTGCTAGTCTCAACACAGTCACTCACAATCCCTTTCACTCACGTTAGCAAGTTTATGGTGTTGCATTTCCCGAAAACGTAATAGCTACAAAAATGCGGATTGTTTTTGATTGAGAATGCTTGACAAATATTAAGTCTGTCGGTACCTAATGCAGTCACAGTTTTTACCCACCGACCTGCTCACTACGCCACGCGGAATTTATGTCTTTTCTCGTCACAAAATTCTCTTAAAAATTCCGGAATTTGTACACACCTATCGGAATAATTATGCCGTCACTTTGCAACACTTTTGATGCATGAAACACTGCTAGATCCGGCAACTTATCATTTCCATCGGAACTACTACTACACACGTCCGAACTGTTTCATGGCTAGGCTCCGACTCCTCCCTAGAATACTCTGGTAAGTCTTCTGTACCAGCAGAAAAAGGCGCGCCAAGAATATTGCTTTACCATTGGTCAGTTAACTCAACAGCCAATAGCAAAACAACATTCTCCCGCGTCAGTCCGCGCTTTTCATCAATAACCAATCGCAAAATAGTGAACCTAACGACTGCACTTTTTACCGACGTAATTATCTAATATGCTGAAGTTTTGTTGATGCATAAAGTTATTTACTATTGCTGTTTATACCTGAATGAACTTTCCCTTTACCATAAACTTACTTTACAAATCTATTCTACAGAAATCCTCTTTGTTCACATCCATACTTCTTCGAAATGTTCCCACACTAAATCCCACTACATAACTCGTTAAACAATTATTTTCATATTAACCTTAAACCACACTCACGCATCATTCATACTGCTAAAACACATTTATAACATTTTACATACACAAAAAGACATAATAACACTTTATGAAAATACTGGAACAGTTTATGAAAAACGTTCTATTACTTTAGTGCACTCTAGTTGGCACAATCGAAACTAAATCACGGTCCCCTATCCAATACTGTCCTCTATCGGCTGATACGCACGCGTCCAGTCTCGCGTCACCATCTGTCACCATCCAGCTCTAAGACACATCTCCCACTTAACCGCCTCCAAGGCAGGATCGGTATATGGCGCTACGCCTCATAAGGTGTCTTTGTTTGTGTGTGCACGTGTCTTTGTTAGATTTTGGTTAGTTCTACTCCTGCTATGCACCCTAATCTTAAGCTGGTGCTACCTCTATACCCCCACCAAACGTGTAGACTTCTCCCAATACTAAATGCTTATTGTACTACCATATGCCTTTTCTAGTACTACCAAAGCGAAATTTTCATGCATTTTATTCTTCTATACTCCTCCTTTATTTTTCGATGTCCAGCCGGGGGGGGGGGGGGGGGGGGGGGGGGGGGGGGGGGGGGGCGGGGATGGGGGGGTTTCTGCTGACGCTGAAGTGATCAGGAAGTGTGTCTACTCACTCAGTCACTCAGGTGCTGGTAAATTACCTGAAATCTTTGTAGTGGCATTTATGATTATGTACACATAATTTTACGTAGTATAAGGATGCCTCCGGTCTCCGCTGTCAGGATCGCTGCTGCTGAAATGAAAGACAAGCATGCTGCATTATATATTTAACCGTTTAGTTTCTGCATCCTATTACTGGGTCTGGGGTTCGTCACTCTACCGTGACTTGCACTTGTCCTTGCCAATTCCTCAAACACAATATTTCGTCGACGGCATTCACATGGAGCTGGCAGAGTTCCGCCACAAGACAGGCTACACCGCAGGACAGGTGATGGCTCCTAACACACCGAGTCTTAGCGTCGACACGCGCCCAAAGGGTTGATCGCTAACACCATGCGAAACACATCCAAAGGTCGAGACGAACATGCTCTGTACCACGATTTACCGTCTAGACACCACGAAAATCATAAAGTGACGTACATCCGTCCCTTGGACAGTGTACAAGAAACCATGGAAAGTAAACAGAAACCATTTCAGTGGCCATGGTGATACTTGTGAAGGCTCATCTACGACAGTGCTACGACATAGTACGATGCTCAATTGCGGTCAACTTACGAAAGATCTCCTTGCTCTCCTGGGAGCGGAAATCGGACTACAAATGTGAGGTCCAAAGAAATAATAGCAGTACTCAGTTATTTGGAGTACTCTGCATTGTAACGTGCCTGGTTTGGTATGCCACAGAAAGTGCCAACTGTTGATGAGATATGATTTGCAACGGAATTTGAATTCAATCTGTCATCTGTCAGTGAATGTTGGCGTAAAGATGTCACAATTACGCAACTCATTTGACCACGTTCAGAAAGGACTCATGCTGAAAACTAATGGAAACGACAAACAAAATAACACCGAAATTGAACAAATGAAAAATTACGCTAAGAAACACAATATCAACATTCATTCACGTTAAACACTTCATCTGTGGAGACTATTTACATACTGCATCTACCAGTAATAGTTGTCATGTATTTTAGTACTCCAACAGTTAAATATCGCTCGTTCCGATAGTTTCTGCGGCGTTGTTTTGAGCTGAGCCCGCAGCGGTTGTGTATCAATTCCTGTCTGAACTTTTTCTGCGTGACCCCTGCATTGGATTAGGTGGCCTCAGTTCCACATACTCGCTACGTTGGTCATTCCATTGACCTTGACCGTTGTATGTCCTGCTATTGCTTTACTGTTGGTCCCTAGAATCCCGTTGGTTCTGTTTCGTTTGTAGTCGTAGTTGTTGTTGTTATGATTATAATTTCTCGTCTTCTTCTATTTTCCCATGATGACTGGTTATTCCCATTGAAGCTTGAATTTTGGTTTCGATTCAATCGAGGTTTTCCCCCATTTCGTCAATCATCATTCCTCCCCAGCGAATCTGGCCAGTTACGGTCATTAGTTCTACTTCTTTCCCGCGAGTTGTGAATTTCATTCACGTAGTCGAATTCGCACAGCGCACTCTTGAAAGCTTCGATTGAATTGCTGCATCTATCGATGAGCAGTTGCCGGTACGTAAAGGTATTTTAATGAAGCAGTGCCTCATAATTTCCTTGGGATTGTACGACTGATCCAAGAATCGGTTTTTTTGAAAAGGGATTCAAAGAACTTGAAAGGACTGCCGAGTCCTGACGCTTCTAAGTCCTTTCCTGACAGGCTGTCCTGTTTTATACTTTCCTCTGTGTCTTGCGACCAGTATGTGCTAAGGAATGCGTCCTTAAATTCTTGGTAGGAACGACAACACTCCGCAACTCCGCGCATATGTTCTACAGTCGACCCTTCTACGAAACCACAGATAAAATGGAGGTTGTACTTCAGTGGCCAAGATTGTGGTAGCACGTGATCGTACTGTGCCATTCAGGTGTTTGGATGCAATGCGTTGTTTTGCCTCCTTGTAGACATGCAAAAACTGCAGGGTCAAGAAACGTTTGTGTTCGAAAGTTTCGACGTATCCACCGTACGAATTTTCCCTCTCGTCTGCAGCGCGTGATTCCATGTATCCTTGCCCCATACGATCCTCGTGCACTGTTATGGTATCCCCTCGTGTTTTCATATTCACGTAATAACGTTTCCGACCTCTGTAGATGTGTACAATTGTTTTCCGGCTTTGACATGCTGCGTGTTACCGTCGGAGCATTTTCAATTTCGCTTTCCGCCGCGGCAGGAGCATATTTCTGCTGCATTCGCCCGTGTGCAGGGGGTGTGTCCTCATGTAGCGGTTCGGAGAGTTGCAAAACAGTTTCTTGACGTATGTGATGCTCCCGATGGCGCTCTACGAGACTGTATTTTCAATTACGCGACCCGCTCATGTGCCTGCCGAACGTCCTTAGCCAATTCGTTTTGTTGCGCGGCGACTCGAGTCTGTTGATCTTTAACTTCTGAGATTTCGGCCTGTTTGATTTCTATCTGTTCGATTCGCTTCGCAGCCTCACTCACTTTTTCCTGCGTTTCTTGAACTACTTTTTTTTTTTTTTTTTGCCTTGTGTTTGGAGAGTTGCAAGTGCCTTTCTTGTCTTACACACCTCAATTCTTGACAGGTTAACTAGCTTTTTGGCCACGGACAGGTGCTTTCGTGATACTTGCGCTACCAATCACACTGTTTTGGCATTGCGCTTCGCCTGCTCCGCGACCTCACGCGTTTCTGCTCTCGTTTTCTTGTCATTCTATAGCTCTTCTTGGATTCTTAAAATCTATTTCTTGACGCCATATATACCGTCTGTGACCGTTCTTACGACTAATTTTGGTCTTTCCTCCTCCTACCCCTGTCTCTTTTTCGCTGCCTCTTGTATGAATTGCATGAGAACCTCAAACTGAGATCCACCACTAAAACCTCAAGTACTATATGAACGATATCCTTCATTCTGTGATGTTTCGTTCGTCATTCTGGTCTGCCAGTCTCCCTGATGGTGCGTCTCGTACCAGCAGCGCCTACATTTCGTTCTGCTGCAGTCTTCCATACACTTTCGTCACCTGACTGAGACATGTCGACATATTCTGCAGGTTCTGCGTTCGACATTTCTGCGTGGTCTGCAAATGCATTTACCTGAGAATCCCGTGTAATATCTGCCTGGTCACCGTTAATAATCTGACGTGTATCCATGGTTAAAAAACACAGTTATTTCCGTTACTCCATAGCAAATGTGCTTTGCTTCATGTAAGCATGCACGCTAATTCTAACCCAAACGAATTTAAACACTACGCATTCCTATACCACACAGATTCTACTCTACATTGCGCTCCTGTGAGCTACTGATTCCTACTTTCTGACAACGAATTCAAATAACAGCACGCTTGTCTATACTCACAAACGAAAATCTCAGTGTGACCTAACAAATCAGCACAACGCCGTTCACAGTCAGAAACCAACAATCTAGTGACAAATAAGTCACAACTACAACATGAAAATACACCCATACAATAATTAAATATTAGTACTATGTTTAGGCACCATCAAGGCGAATCTACTCTACCCAGTGCACCACATTAAACATGAGAAACAGAAACTTCACTAGACAACACTATCTATGATCTGATGGTCACAGAAGGTGCAATCAATTCAAAATTCTGTGCAAGGAACGTCAAATTGAATGACTAAACTATGCAACATGATCTGATAGTCACAGAAGGTGCCATCAATCCAAGATCCTGGCAGGGTCGCCACAATGGAAGGTAACCTGGTGGGGACAGTCTAAATGATTGAGAATGTTGGCATAATTTTAGTGTTCAAACAACATTTATTTTTTCTAAGAAAAACATATAAATTATGTTAAACAAGCTATTGATTGAATACCATAGACAACTGGTTTTTTAAGACTACACTGGGCAAGGATCCTGGGTTGGAAATGACAGTTTAACTCTGGCCAAAACATGTGGTTAATGCAATCTGAATTGATCTGACACTGAGAAGACTTTGATTGATCAAATCTGCTGAAGTTTCTCTATTTAGGTGCAGCTGAGAGCAAGTGGCGATTGAGATGTGTATGCCCTGACAATGCCAGAGTGGCAGTAGGTTATCCTGTTTTCTTCGTGGGGATGACGTTACTTGCAGCTGGCAAGATGTGTGCAGCAGAGGTGAGACGTAGAGGTGGCACCTGTAAATCGATTGTCGTCACAAAAGAAATGCAAAAATCTCATCGTTTAGCGATCAGGCAGATGGATCGCAATTTACTCTCTACAAGAACCTTGAAATCACAGTACATTTTAGTGTGTTACACACCAGTTCACTAGTCGTACCAAGGACCAATATGGCTCACTTATGACAGTGCGCACAATGATACCAAACTTCATGACTGGTAAACCAAAAACGAATAAGTGTGCCCTCAGCAAATGAGTAGTCTGAGATGTTCAAAGTCATACTGTTGGTACAGTAAGAACTTCACCACAGGGTCCCCAGTCTAAACTACTCGCAAATGAAGTCAGCCTGAGGACCGCCCCAAGTACCAACAACACATGCCAGATCCTCGACTAGACGTGCTTCCAAACTGAAGTTCTGCCCAAGAGTGCCTAGCACCTCTCCAGAAAAAATTCCATTTTCCTGCAAAGTGCACGAATGACACCGCCTTCACCCCATCTTGAGCCAGTCACAGGGCTGCAGAGGCGCTGAACCTCGCCTCCCACACAACAGCACAAACTCATGTCAAACCAGGGCAAGAGTTAAGAAAACTGCGTCTCTGGAAAAAAAGACTCCGCCAATTACTGGCTTTTTTAAGTTTTCTCAGAGGGGGAAGATGGTTTTCTCCAAAGTTGTGTCACTTCCCACAGTAACAAGCAAACAGATAGAATGTTAAACATCTTTATCTAAATCGCCTATGCCTTGGAGCTTATTAGTCCTAGCTATGAGGTGTAATAAAGATTCCATCTGTAAACGTTTCTCAGGGTTTCTTGTACAACTGAGGTGGCTAATAGAAGTGGTTCACAGGCCAATTTGCAGTATCGGCGAACAGGAAAACTTGTGAATTTTTATCATGATCGGGTCTGCACACAGTACCTGGTTTACAACTCCCCTGTGTAGATGCATTCCTTCAGACCATCGCCCCAGCCCAGGCTTCTGCTGGCACCATGGCAGGTATTGTGGCGTTGTTCTGCTGAAGAGCTGTCTTGACAAGGAGCTGCCCTGTCTACCCTGTACAGCTGTGGGTCTGTCCAACAAGATTTTCTGAGGGATAGGCTCGCTGTCAATTACCTTCAACTCCCAATATGCCATTTCCATAAGCTAAGAACCATAAAAATACCTCATGTTTTTAGTTCTCTACTGGGCCCCATCAATGTCTGCTCAGGCTGTTAACTTTCTAAAGTCTCAGTCAAGGTGCATCAGGTTGTAATGAAATGTTTAATAATTTTCCTTATGTGGAAAACAGGTAAGAGAGTAACTGGTCTTCTCTTAAGATACTATGCAAATTACCATACAACATGTTTTGTAAGGTATTTGTGAAGCAGATATGTTTCCTCTTTCCCCCTCTCTCCATCTTCCTCTTCCAAAATGTATCATGTATGGTGTGGTGCAGTAGATCAATTGAGCATAGAAAATGCAGTTTGTCTCATTTTGTCGTCTTGGTCGTTTGGCGAGATATATCTTAGCGGAAGTAATACACTAATAGAAAAAAAAATCGCAACACCAAGAAAGAGTCGTGCAACATAAACAAAAGTTCGTAGGCCTGTTTCCACATCGGAAGGATGATGTCTGTTCAGATTTCGCACCAGTTGCGTATGGTCGGCTTTAGTAGCGCTACTATGAGGATGAAAAACCAGGGTAACTTTAAATACACGTTGTAACGGTCGTTAGCGTTAACTACCTTTGAGATTTGACGTGGTGAGTTGATCTTAGTCACGAATGACTTCAAAACTATAAAGACGCCATTATCTACAGCTCTCTGAATGTGAACGAGGGGCTTATAACGAAAAGCTGGCTACATGAAGCTGAATAATCCTTACGCCACATTGTAGAAAGACTCGGCAGGAATGTAACCACTGGATATCCGGTGATAACGGGAATGTGATGGAAACCTGCCATGTCTCCGAGCCACAATTTTTCGCAATTGGCTTGAAAAACGTTCTGGACAGTTCGAGCGAAAGATTTGGCCATCCACATCGCCCGACATGAATCCCATCGAAAATTTATGGGACATAATCCAGAGGTCAGTTCGTTCACAAAATCCTGCATCGCCAGCACTTTCACAGTTGTGGATGACTATAGAAGCTGCATGGCTCAATATTTTCGCAAGGGGCTTATAACGACTTGTTGGATTCATACCACGTCCAGTTGCTGCACTAAGCCGGGCAAAAGGAGGTCCAGTACGATGTTAGTTGTTATTCCATGACTATTGTCATGCCATTTGGGAGCAAGTGCGATTAGTGCCTGGTTGTTTGCGGCCCAACTGCAGCAGGGGTGATTTTTGTCTTTTGAGAATCGCGCTGATATTCTCTTCATATTGCTGCTGTTGTTGCTTGAGATGGAGATCTGCTTTGGCAGGAAGGGCAAGCCTCATGCGAACCGCATATGTCTGCACTACATATTTATGTCCCACCAATGTGAAGCACAGTACAGGCGTCGCAGGAGCGGTTCGGTGGCTAATGCATATAATGCCACTGGTTGTGAGCATACTTGTCTCTGACCTTGACTGAAAGTTACGTGGAATGTGTATCACTGACTAACCTCAGTTACAGTTTTGGTGTCAGTAACTATTCCATTGTAATCTGAACTAAGTCGAGCTCAAAGCCGTAACTCAGTAGGCACTGCCTTAGGCAGTAATACTCAAAGCAATAATTGGTATTTTTAAAGTCTAAAAATGCAAGAAAGTGTTCTAATGTCACGCCATTAGCTTAGCGCAAGAACGACTCCCATGGATCTACACGTTACAGCACTAGATTAATGCTGTCCAGGATTAAAGGAGTGGAGGAAGAGAGGAAGGAAGGAAGGAAAAAGGGAGGAAGATCAATGGTTAGCGCACCGCGACAACGGGGTTACTAAAGGCGGAGCACAAACTCGGGTTAAGGAAAGACAGGGAAGCAAATTGGCCGTACTCTTTTCAAAAGAACCATCCCGGCACTCACCTTAAGCGATTTAGGAAAACCACGGAAAACATAAATTGTGACGGCCCACTGGAATTTGAACCGCCGTCCTCCAGAATGCGAGTCCACTGCATCACCTTGCTCCGTTGAGGGAAGAGACTCGCCACATTCGAGCATTAAGTGCCCGAGGCACATGACTTGTTCGCTGTAACACTCTCAGTTTACCCTGCGTGGCTATAAGGAAGGTGATTCCTCCACCGAAAGCCTCCGGTAAGTACCTGTATATGACACTGAACATTTCGTTAAAGTTCTTCGGGACCTTTCATTCTAGCAAGTGTAAAAGCTCGTGGGGATACCGTACGCTCCAGGTGCCTTATTAGCTGGAGCCTATGGTGATATTTCCATTTGCTCATCTAGCTCTAAAGGATAGGAAATTCTGAGGTTTGTATCCTCCATCTTCTGCAGATAGTCAGGGGTTCGAGCA
Source organism: Schistocerca piceifrons (assembly GCF_021461385.2). Lineage (NCBI taxonomy): Eukaryota > Metazoa > Arthropoda > Insecta > Orthoptera > Acrididae > Schistocerca > Schistocerca piceifrons. The sequence goes on from NC_060144.1 coordinate 507,602,547, forward strand.
AGCAATGTCGCAACCTGTACAGCAGAGTGCCTGCATTGGTGTAGATTTCTCTATATCGCTGGATTGTGTAGATTTTAATTGCCTTTCGTGTATTGCAGATTTGTCTCTTTGAATCCTTCAAGTTGTTGTATTACTCGGTTGTGTTCTGTAATTCTGTGATATGACTGAATTCCAACGCTGTGTCCCTCGATATAATTGCGTATTGTTTTGTGGTTTTATTCATTTACTTGTTGCTTATTTAGCCTGAGAAGATCAGGTACTAACAGACACTCTTATATCTGATCAGTATCGACACACACCAAACATATTACAAAGACATTCAAAGGAGTATAGTAATAACGATAATAATAATAATATATTAATAACAATTGCACTCCGTCTTAAGGCCACAAGTGGCCCATAGGGACCATCCGACCACCGTATCATCCTCAGTTGAGGATGCAGATAGGAGGGGTGTGTGGTCAGCACACCGCTCTCCCAGTCGTTATGATGGTTTTCTTCGACCGGAGCCGCTACTATTCGGTCGAGTAGATCCTCAATTGGCATCACGAGGCTGAGTGCACCCCGAAAAATGGCAACAGCGCATGGCGGCTGGATGATCACCCATCCAAGTGCCGCCCACGCCCGACAGCGCTTAACTTCGGTGATCTCACGGGAACCGGTGTATCCACTGAGGCAGGGCCGTTGCCTAATAATAATTGAGAGTAATGATAATAATAATAATAATAATAATAATAATAATAATTGGCAGTATTAACTATAATAATAAATGGCAATAACAGTAATGAAAATTACAGTTGACACTAATAATAATACAGATAGTAACAGTAAAGGACATTAAAGACGATACAGGCTAGCTTAGCACATTTTAATACACTTTTAGTAGTATAGAAACCGAAGGAATAAAGAAAGAGGGAGAAGACTGAAACGACAGTGATAGTGGCTATTACTAGTTAAGTTAGAGAATCTTAGCCTTCAGTTGTTCGGTAAGTGATAGGTTCTGCTGTAGATGGTCAGAATCTCAACATAATTGTGTGAGAGCTATGAAATATTACCCCTGAGTGGATCATCTCCGTTGAGCCTTCGCCAAGGCGTAAAGCTTTTAAAAAATGAGCTATTTTCACCGCGACGCAGTTTATCCACCTCACATTCCGCTTTTATATCTTGGGCACGAAGAAACGCATTTTCCCAGCGTCATGCCTGTCCATATTGTAGTTCGTAGTATATTAGGTAGTTTGTTTTAGCCACCACAAGTTTCTTATCCTGTAAATAGGTTGTCGCGTATCACTCCACGGATGGTGACAGGTGAAGTTATCCGTGAAACTAAGTAGCGGTATTTTAGTCTACTATATCCGGCAGAATCTGCATGTGGGAACATATCCGATCAAGACGGCTAAAAGCGGTAGTTGTGACGTAGGTGAAAGCTGACTGTAACTGGTGTCGTATGCACCACACATCCACCATCTGTAATTTGATCGTCATTGACTGCAGTTTGGCGCAATAATTAAAATTAGGATTTTGGTCCCGCTATTCGATTACGTCGTTAAAATCTTCACTATAATCTTACGCGTCCGGAAATTTGTGAGAAATCGGGTTAGCTGTATCTTAAAAATTATTTATCTTGCTCCGAGCCCCCGAGCCTGGCAGGGCATAAATATTTACAAAGTGTTGGCGAGTTATACCTCTAGCGGATGAGAGCTAACCTGTAGGAGTGCATTTGAATAGGACCACTGTAGCGTCTACGGGTACCATATTGATAACTGAATCAAAGCCGGTGGCACTAGAAACGCCACACGAGCATACTTTCCGCAAAAAGGCTACATCGACCTCTGCTTGCCGTAAATGCTTCCATAATTCAAGTTTTTCTGATGGCGGGGGATATCATGTTTACATTTATAGTAGCTAAGAGGCATGATTGTGTATTCGCAATTCACGCCTGTGGGTTCATGTCTTCAGACCAGGGAGTATTTGAGTCATACTGCAAGTCTGCGGATGAATTTTTATTTTCTGGTTGTGGTTCAGCTGGCGACTGAGTGTTCGCAGCTATATTTGCATTGGTATTGTTTTTAATTGGCATCGAAAGATCTTTGATTTGTTGTCTTGCTTGGTTTCCATTTTTGCTTGTTTTCTTCGCTTTTCTTTGTAAGTAACCTCTTGTAATGATGTAGGGCTCTTTTAGATCTCGGGTGTCGTTGTCGTGTATCCGGTACAAATAAAGACGTAGCTTTGTACAGGTTTTTATAATGTTCTCCATAGGCGACGGAAATTTATCACTAGGTGCTGAGTCAGCGGAGATAATGGGTACTAAAAAAACGATTTCTGCCGTACTTTGCAGCAAATCTTGGCTACAACTATGGTGAAAATCGTGTCAGTGGGTCGTTCTCGTCTGCATTAAAAGTTTCGGCTGTGAGCGTAGTTGGTTCCCCTAAATTTACTTCGCTCTAGTGGCTTTGCTTTTGGTCTGTGTTACAGTGAGTTCCACAAGAAAGTATACGCCTTAATTTCAAATGTAACGTCCGCAGCGACATCTGTGGCAATGGTCTCACAGTCTACGATAGTTAACTGCAAAGTACAGTACAACAAAGACTTACCATCTGTATCACAAGTTAATAAGTACAAGCTTCCGAATTACATTGCTAGCAGTAAACGACCTACCTATTCTTTATTAAATAAAGTCTGTAAACAAAAAAGAAGGGACAAAAGGAAAGAAACACAAAATTAGAACAGCGTTTGCTTAGTTAGAGGGAGGACAATAATTTAGTAACTTCTACGTTTGCAACAGATCACATTCACAAAAGATGTTCGAAAGCAGAAATGTCAACGGAGCGGTGTGCAGCACTGCCCGCTATCGGCAAGGGTAGGATCGACAAGGCCAGTCGCTAAACTTGCGGCGAGGTACACCACCTGGTCACATCAGACATTCAACATTTTTCGTGCACTTTTTGGGGTATTTCCCAGCATTTGTGGCTCCGTTTCTCTTATATTAGATTACTTGTCTCAGCACGTCACTTCAGAGCTTTTAAACGTTGATAGGAATCATCCTGCATATTTCAGCATTAAGTACTAAATTATTAGTTTCGACACACGGAACTATATACGTCACTTACCAAAATCTTAACGCATGTGTAACTCATAAATATTCAAGTTATGTGTATGACTTACGTCCTAACATTTATGATAAAAGTTTCCTCTGTCGGTGTCTGTGCAACACTATTTCGTAAGTATTAATATGATATGTCCATCCGTCTCTGATGTTACTGTTACAATAAGACACATCCTGTAGTTTGAAAGTGTAATTTGCTACTGTATTAAAATTTTTTGACTAATGGTTGCAGTTCTCTACATCACTCTTTTACACATACGTCAGTGCGTACAACAAGTGTGTGCAGGTGTGCGTTGAAGTTGTGCACCACGGAGTTGTGCTCCTTCTTGTTGCTGCTTACTGGTTAGATGCAGCTTTTTAATAGTGTGATAATGCTACGATTCTCGAAACCACTTTCATCTCATGCACTTTATATTCGAGCGATGCCCAGTGACGACCGTGCAAGCACAATTAGGCATGGCATGCAATTTTTGCTAGACGAGATGTGGACTGTACATCCACATGTGTTACATGCAATTACTATGTTTGCTGAAACGTCGAGTGCAACTGTTTTGCTTTTACATTGTAACCTATTTTCCTGATACTGTGTTGATATTATTCCAGATGAACTTCGTAGTGGGTCACGCCAGCAACTAGTAGGGATGATTAAAGTACGATTTTAAAATACACCCCGATGTAATGATGTCCAACCGCTAATTTACTGGATCCTGACACTGAGACACTGAGGACGTACTAGTTATATTTGGTAATGAACCTCTATCCATTAACAGTGTCAGTTAAATATAAATTGTCCCTCGAACTCGTGAGTTTCGACGGCCGGTATGTGAAATAACGGCTGACAATAGAGCGAAGCATGGATGGAAAACCGATAATACCATGAGATTTTTCATGAATGGTGCTTACCATTGACGAGGTGAGAAATTTTCTCTTGGCCGTCGGACCACTGTTGGATAGCGGCAGGAGCTGTGGCGTCCGGCTGTAGACTGTGAGTAAGTGCCTGAGAGGAGCGGTGCACGTCGCAGTGACGAGTCCTCCGGGGGCAACTTGCATAACTCGCGGCACTTCACTTCATACAGCGGTCGCCGTCGTTGCATACGTACTTGGACGGCTTGTAACCCTTCCTACTCGTCTACGTTGAGCCCCTGGGGTTTCAACCACTCCTGGGGCGGGCACAGCTGACCGGCTGCCGCGCGACCGTAATCGGAAACTAGACGTCGGAATGTCGCGCGAGTGCGCCGTTATGTTATCGCCGTCCCATTGGTGCCAGCGAGATGGCAATGAGCGGTGTAAAGCTGGCTGCCTAACTGCACGGCTCCTCCGGGATTACAACTTATTGGAAGGAGCTAGTGGAATAGGTGGGGCGGGAGAGAGAGGGGCGGGGGAGGGAGGGGAGCTGGTCGAGGTGGCGGGCGGGTTGAGGGACAAAGAAAGGGGAGAGAGAAAGAGAGAGAGAGAGAGAGAGAGAGAGAGAGAGAGAGGACGGAAGGGACAGAGTGGTCGTGTGGTAGCATTCTGTTCACTGTCGGAGTTGTTCAATCAAAGTACCTCTCTGGAGCTACTACACTATCGTCAAATGTTTCTTCATGGTTATTCGAGAATGGATACTGAGCGGTTAAATGTCTGTGCAGTTGCATTTAATGTAATGAATCGAAGGAAAGGCAGACAAGGATGCTAGTGGGAGCTGAACTAAATCAACTGCTGCCATAACCCGTTAACGTTAAATTTAACCACACTGTCCTAACGGATACGTTAGTCGTACGTCCCACATCAGTTTCTGCGGTTAATTCAAGCATTGTTGCTTGTCTGTTAGCACTGAAAACTCTACACAAAGCCCGTTGTTCTCCGTTGTTAAGTGAAGATCGTATCCCACTGTGCTGTCCGTGGTGAGAGGTAATAGCTGCAGTTTGGTATTCTAGCCACACACTTTACATTGTGGATCTCGGAATATTGAATTCCATAACGATTTACGAAATCGAATGTCCCATGTGTCTACTTCTCTAAATACCACTCCGCGTTCAAAGTCGGTTACTACCTGCCGTGCGGCCTTAATCACGCCGGAAACCTTTTCAAATGAATACAAATGACAGCCCCGCCAAGGCTGGATACGCGATAATACCACCCACCGTATGTACATCTGCGTAGACCCTACCGCTATCCCGTGACTTTTGTCGCCTCAGTGTATAAGACGTTACCCACATGGCAAATACACTCAAGTGTAGAAATAAAGTTTATTTCATCCATTATAATAAAAGCATGCTGTTATGAAAGTGAAGGGATGAAATATAGTTAACACAATACATTAAACAACAAAGTAAGATCTTGTGATTCTTGAGTTTCTCCCGGCGTATTTGATAATCAAAATATCCACGGGTATGCTGCCGGTCTATAGTGTCCAACGGGCACAATATTTCGGCGATCAAACATGTCGCCATCATCAGGTGAACTGACGGACTGAGCTCCTGTGAACGTGCCGGCACGGAGATCTGTACGCTATGGCTGCTCAGAGGGAACTGGGTTCGGTCGCGGCGGCGGCCGATTTAAATACCCTCCGCCCGCGGCGCGCTCCCTCCGCCGTCCGCGCCCAGCGCCACGGTCGCGCGGTGGAACAGATTGCGACGGCGTCTGAGATGACGTCGGTGTGATGGCTCTGTCCGCCGTGGTCGTCACAACTATACGTCTGCTCGATTTACTCTTGATTAACCCGATCGCTGGTTCCCAAGCCTTGCTAAGATTATAGCCACAGTCACGGTTTATGAGGTCGTCATTGGTGCGAATTTCGATGGCCTCTCTAACAACGCTGTCCCAGTATCTCGACGTCTGTACCAGAATCCTCGTGCGGTCATACTCCATGGCGTGATTTTCCGACAAACAATGTTCAGCGACCGCCGACTTGCTCGGATACATCAGTCGAGTGTGCCTCTGGTGTTCACGGCATCGATCCTCGACGGTACGCATCGTCTGACAAATATACGACTTGCCACATTGACACGGAATCTGGTACACGCCGGCCTTCCTCAAACCGAGGTCGTCTTTGGCGCTCCCCACCAGTGCACGAGTTTTATTTGGAGGACAAAACACAGTTCTGACCCGGTGTTTCTTCAGAATGCGGGCGATTTTTCCCGAGAGTGCGCCTGTGTATGGAATAAATGCAGTGCCTACCTCCTCCGTTGTGACTTCATCCATCTCAACAGGTTGTGCTGCAGTGGTTGGGCGGAGAGCACGTTGAATCTGCCACTCTGAGTACCCATTTTTTCGAAATACAGTTCTCAGATGTTCCAATTCCTGGGGTAGACTCTCTGCGTCAGAGATAGTGCGCGCCCTATGTACTAGAGTTTTAAGTACCCCATTCCTCTGTGAAGGGTGGTGGCAGCTGTCTGCATGCAAATACAGATCAGTGTGCGTAGCCTTCCGATACACCCCATGACCTAGGGTGCCGTCAGCCCTTCTCTTGACCAAGACGTCAAGGAAAGGTAATTTACCCTCCGTTTCAGTCTCCATAGTGAATTTGATGTTGGGGTGTATGGAGTTTAGATGTGTTAGGAAGTCAAGGAGTTTATCCATACCATGTGGCCAGATGACGAACGTGTCGTCCACGTAACGGATAAAGCAAGTAGGTTTCCATACGGATGACGACAGGGCTTCCTCCTCGAAGTTCTCCATGTACAAATTCGCTACCACCGGTGAGAGTGGCACGCCCGGGTATACATATGGGTGGGGTACCTTTAACTGGTTGTCGTTTCGTGACCGTGCGCCCTGTCCACACCACGTACCTGGTAATCCCGCGGCGGTCGTACTGTTCTGCTCCGCACTGCTGCTGGCTTGCCTGAAATTATTTATCGAAATATGCAAGCGAATAAGGGGAGCCACTCAACGTTAAGCACAATACTGTTCTACGTCTGGTGTGAACATCTATATTCTGAGACGATATGGAAATCACAGGTTGCACTGTTTACACTATGTCATAAATGTATATCCCAACTGACAGTCTTGATGATTATCTGTCCACTTGGACGAGCGTAAGCTTACCGAACACGGCGCGGATGATTGTTGATGATGCGGAAGCCGAATAATCGAACGAACGTTCTTACGCTCGTCACTCATACACAGATATTTGGTAACAGTCCTCCTTGACACCGGTAATAAACTTTATCACTGTTCACAACGTTAAATTTACAGTTCACAGTTCTTCAGTTGTACGAACGTGCCCGTAACCGTCGCGCCGCGGCTGATTGTTGATGATGCGGAATGCGATGATCGAACCCACTGACACTTAAATGCTCTCTTTTGTGGTAAATAGTATTACCGATTCACATTAGTTAATTCTTGGAGACCGAACACGGCGCGGATGATTGATACTGTACGGTACGACACACATCGAGAGGATACACAAATACGTTATCAGCAGCACTGCTCATTTTTAAATTACATCTTGACGCACCTTCCTCTGAATCACTTCCATATTTCATCACTTTATTGTAATAGCACTTGTAGCAACACTTAGACTTCCATACTAACAATGACTCTCACATGCAGAGCTATTCACAACACAACATAAAAGTTCGGTGTCCCGCACTCGACTCTCTACAGACGCGACTGCCCGCAAAGATACTCCACAACTAAGCCAGCGATATGACAATACGCTTACACCTTTGCTGACTTCGTGTGAAACGTGAAATGCGCTGTCAGTTTTCCGTGAGGTACGCTTTCGTTCTTATTTAGTGCTGTGTCCCCCCCCCCCCCCCCCCCCCCCCCCCATACCTTAAAGTTCCGTCCAGTTTGTCCTACGTAAAATATATCACAGCTGTAACAGTTAATTTCGTGTATCCCTGCCTGTGCGACTCTCTGCGATCTATTTGTAGTTTGCTGGATAATATCGGTTAGCAAGCTTATCTGAATATCTTTGTTTAGCACTTTGTATGAAATAGTGCGCATTATGGTAAGACTGCATCTCTAGACTTTTTTTCATTTGCAGATTCTTTCTCTCTCTGTCTCTCTCTCTCTCTCTCTCTCTCTCTCTCAAGCTAAGACGTGTTGCGGTTTGCACTTATGAGGAAAAAAGTATAATAAACAACTTAAATTGGAATGGTCAGTATAAATAGCCTTGTGTGGAAGCCGAACGAATGGCTGCGTTTTATTGGCTGAACGCTTACAATATTCAACAGATCCACCAGAGAGGACTGCGTACACAATAATTGTCCGTTCTCTTCTGGGGTACTACTGGGCGGTATGGGATCCGTAAAAGATATGATGGATGGAGGACATCAAAAAAGTACAAAGACGGTCAGTTGTTTTTGTATTGTCACGAAATAGGGGACATAGTGAGACGGATATGATACGAGAGTTGGGTGACGATCATTGAAACAAAGGTGTCTTTCGTTGCTCCGAGAGATCTTTCCGCGAAATTATCACTAATTTTCTCCACTCAATGCGGAATAATTAGTTAACGACAACCTACATACAGAGAAATGGTAATATAATATCAATAAAAGAAGACATCAAGAGTCCGCACTGAAAGCTTTAAGTGTTCGTTTTTCCTGCGGGATGTTCGAGAATGGAATGGTAGACAATTGACCCGAAGGTGTTTCAATGACCTCTTTGTTAGGCACTTAAGTATGAGTTGCAGAACAGTCATGTAGATACAGATGTATGACCACGTCCCTAGCAGCGTGTTGGGCCGCCTTTCGGATGGAGTACAGCAGCGATTCGAGCATGGCATGAAATCGACAAGCCGGTAGATTTCCGGAGGTTTGTCGCACCAGACGTCTGCGAACAGGCCTTGCGAAACCCGAAAATTGTGGACTGGTGGCTTGTGGGCGCAGAGCTGGCACCCACTGCGAAGCAGGTGTGTTTTATCGGCTTCAGATCAGGCGAACTTGACGTCGAAGACAACCACGTGAGTTCTCTAACCTGCTCCTCAAACTACCGTAGTACGATTCTGGTCTTCTGAGACGGACAGTTACCCTAATGGAAGGTGGCACCTGCATCTATATCTATATCTACATCTACATCTACATGACGACTCTGCCATGCACATTTCCTGGCAGAGGGGAGGGATTATCGAACCATCTTCCTACTATTTTTCTACTATTCAACTCTCGAACAGCGAACGGGAAATAAGACCACTTACATCTTTACGTGAAAGCTCTGATTTATTTTATTTTATTACAATGATCACTTCTCCCTATATAGGTTGATATCAATAAAATATTTTCGCACTCGGAGGAGAAAGTTAATGATAGAAATTTCGTGAAAGGACCTCGCCGCAACAAAAGCCGCCTTGGTCTTAATGATTACCACCCGAAATCGCGACTCATATCTGTCCCATTCACGCTCCTATTTCGTGATAATAAAGCCCACCAATAATCCAAAAGAGGCGTGGAGTAGGCAGTCTCTTTAGTAGATGTGTTGCATCTTCTAAGTGTTCTCCTCGTAAAAAGCCGTCTTTGGTTTGCCTTTCCCACAACATAATCTGTGTGATCGTTCCAATTTATATTGTTCGTAACGGTTATTCCTAGGTATTTCATAGAATTGACAGCCGTTAGATTGTTGTCATTTATTATGTAACCGAAATTTAACGGGGTTCTTTTTACGAGTCGTGTGGATGATCTCACATTTTTCTTTATTTAAGGTCAACTCCCACTGTTCGCATTATGCAGGTCTCTTATCAATATCATTCTTCGTTTGGTTTTGATCTTCTGATGACTTTACTAGACGGTGAACGTGAGCATCATCTGCAAACAATCTAAGAGGGCTGCTCAGATTGTCTCGTAATAGAGCAGACGCCTCATAACACTTCCTTGGGGTACACCAGATATCACTTCTACGAGCTGTGAGATTTCTAAGAAGGAATCACGAATCCAGTAGCACAACTGAGACGATAGCCCACACGACACCGTTTGATTAGATGCTGCTTGTGATGGATGGAGTCAAAAACCTTCTGTAAATTCTAAAATGTGGAATCAATTTGAGATCCTTTGCCGATAGCACTCATTACTTTATGTAAACAAGTAGCTACGTATGTTTCATAAAATGATATTTTCTGAACACGTGATTGCTGTTTGTCAATAGATCGTTTCAAAAAAATGTTCAAATGTGTGTGAAATCTTATGGGAGTTAACTGCTAAGGTCATCAGTCCCCAAGCGTACACACTACTTAACCTAAATTATCGTAAGGACAAACACACACACACCCATGCCCGAGGGAGGACTCGAACCTCCGCCGGGACCAGCCGCACAGTCCATGACTGCAGCACCCTAGACCGCTCAGCTAATCCTGCGCGGCTGGATCGTTTCCTCCGAGGCAATTCGTAACTTTCGAACCCAGTATTTGTCCCGAAATCCTACTGCAGATCGACGTTAATGATAGGAGCCCGCAATTCGGAGAATTAATCCAATTTCCTTTCTTCGGTATTGGTGTGAGCTGTGAAAATTTCCAGTCTTTAGGTGATGATTTTTTAGTCGAGCGAGTGATTGTATATGACTGCCAAGTATGCAGCTGATATATCAGCATGCTCTGAAAGGAGCCTAATTGGCAAGCAATGTGGGCCAGAATAGTTGGCTATATTAAGTGATTTGATTTGCTTCGTGGAACGGTGTTCGTAGCATTTGTTGATTCGAATTCTGGAATATCTACTTAGTCTTCCTTGGTGAAGGAATTTCGGAAAATCGTATTTAGTAGCTGCATTACCATCGCTATCATGCTGTGAAGGTATTGATTGTGTATAGTCGCTGCAGTACTTTACATTCGACAAGAATCTCTTTGGATTTTCTGCCAGACGTCCAGACAGAGTTTCGTAAAGGAAACTATTAACAGCATCTTGCATTGAATGAAGTTCTCGTTCAGTTTCGAGCTTCTGTAAAACTTCGCCAGTCTTGGCATTTTTCTTTTCTTAACTTTGGCATGCTTTTCTCCTTACTTGTGTAACTGTACTCTGCCCTGTGATGTGTACCATCGGAGATCTGTTCCATCTCTTATTAATTTATTTGATATAAATCTCTCCGTTCCCGTGTATATCATTTCTTTGATTTAAGACATATATGGTCTGTGTTTTCATAATTAGTTCGCAATCAATGGTCGTAATCTCTTATGAAGAAGTCAACTGAATTTTTGTCTGCTACACCTCCTACAGGGCAGACGTCGAGCATGAGGGGGTGCGGCTGTCTCATACTAGTGTTCACATAGTCCACAGCTCAAACCATGTATTCGATTATTGCCACAGATCTCATGGAAGCACAGGTGAATCTCTCTCCCAGCAGTCTACGAGCCTGGCACGGTGCCCATTTCGAACAGTCGGTCGCCTAGATGGCCGTGTATCCTAATAAGGCCGTCTACCTGGTGGAATGTGAAAGGTGATTCACCCGAACTGTCAGGTATCGATGATGCATTGTCCACTGCCCTTGTAATTGACGATGTTGAGAGGTAGCGTAATCGTTACACCTCCACATCATTGCATTGTCACTGCAACTTACACTTATTTTCACTTCCATACTCTGCTCAAGTCTTCGTCTGACTCTACAATGTTTCTCTCCGCCACACATCCCTCCATTACGAAAATATCTCAGGATCTGTTGCGTTCAGTTCTACCTCGTTACGTATTCGCTCTACCCACTGACACTGCCTCATAAAAAAGCTAATCACCAAGATGATATGGTTTGGATGTCTAAGTAGCTTCATATACGTACACATCATCGTCTACTAAGTAAATGGTGCATCATTCCATACTTACGGAAAGTCTCAGTGGATGTAACCAGACAGGTTAAACCAACGAAAATAAAAACATAATTTTATGTGCGCAACACTGCTGGATACTTTTTTGCGGATGGGCAAGACAGCGCTCCAGCTTTGGAAAACAGTAGAATGTATAAAATTATTTGTAGGTCAGTCTGGCTGGGCAATATATACTCGCTTGAAGGGACACCACAGAAGCTGGAAAATTAGAAAAACAGTCTCCACTTTTGCAGACCACCTGTTTAAAGAAGACAATACTTACAAGGTGAAACATGCAGTTTTACATCACATCCACAAAGGAAGGGCAGATGAACTCTCTTGAAATTATGGAAATTAGTAAAGATATGTCCTTCAACCCAAGCGTAGTACTGAATGACCAAACACAATTCCCTTAATCACCACTTCTAACTGCAGATACTATTCATAGTCCCATCCAGGCCCCGTTGTAAACCACCCGTCTTACTTAAATGCTCCATTTCCTTTATTTCAGTTACTTTATTTCAGTTACTATAATTTCTCTCAAAAAAATTTTATTTTGTGTAATCACAGCTGCATCATTCACCGACTTATTACATTTCATCTGTTTGTAGTGTAAGATCTATTAAAGACAAGATTATTTTGTTGCATACACTAGTTTAAAATCTTTGATCCAACAAAATTTCTGTGCACCACATACTTATCTTTATATCTGATGATGGCGTAACAGCCGAAAAGCCGTTCGTGTAACAAACAATAAATACTATACATTATTACAACAGTGTTGTGTGTGTTTCATTCATAAATTATTAGAGTTGCAATTCACTGTGACAGGTGGAGAGGCCATTAATGTGCTGTCCAGTCCCAAGAAAAAATTTTACAAGCAATACTTGTCAAATCAAATGAAAGGAGACTGCAGCAAGAGACACAAGCCCTGACGCTAAAGGAAGCTTTCCAGTATACGTAAGTTGTAACATCGAGAGAAAACCTATAAGAGAAATCGAACATTAAAGTTCTTTTGTGTCGAAGGAGCCAGCTGATGGAAATATGCCTAATGGCTATTATAGAAGGTCAGCCTCAACTTAGAACGTTATATAAGCAAGAGAGGATTCAGGGAGAGCAGTAGTGGCTGCTTGGGAGGAGCCGCCGTGTAGCTACGCCAGGCAGCAGTAGAAGGATGCAGAAGTAATATTCTCAGCGAGAAGTCGGCGATCAGATCAACTGCAAGATAAGTAATCGTTATCTATCCTGGGGAATAGTTTTGAACGTAGACGATCTGTCTTTGTCTCAAGGACTAAATAGCATTTGTAGTTTCGTAATTAACAAGAACAGTTTGCGGAATCGTAATTGTCTCGTGTAAGCTTAGGCGAGTGGTCTGTTGATAAGAATAAACTGAGTTTGACATTTATTAAAGAAGGATTTAGGAACTGGCACCTGTTTTGTAAGTTATCAAAGAGATAGTAAATGAATTACTTAAATAAATACTGAACTGTTCAGCATACCCATCCTGCCATTAATCCTAACAGATTACCACTGCAACCAATAACCACAGTTCTACCTCGGAAAGCTTTCTCCCTCACGTCTCCGACAACAAAGGTATACACCCCAAAAACCCTCAGATTGTCGTCAACGTTCCTATTGCACTACAAAACTGTGCTGGGTCGCGACAGTGCGTTAGTGAAGTTTGTGTTTAGTGTTATCAGGCATGATAGAGTATATAAGTGACATGAACAGTATCAAATATTGAGTCATCACTATGAAGGACACGGATATGGTGCGTAATCTTGCGATATAGCGTTATCAGCACCAGACAGAGTTTGAGAAGGGGGGGGGGGGGGGGGGGGGGTCTGCATCTGGATAGATGGTCGAATCGCGCAGAACCGGTATCCAGATTTGAGAGGCATTCGGATGTGACACTGGTAATATGAGATGGAGTAGGCCTACTTGTTGGCCACGTTCTGGTAAACCAAGAGTGGCCACCGCTGTACTGTGCACCAAGCACACCGTAACCCCTTCATATCTACATGTGCAATCCGAGGAAAATGAATGGATGCTATGTAACAGTCTGTGCCATTCCGCACTGTCAGTCGGAGAAGACCAGAATCCGGACTAGGGAACTGCCGCATCATGTGCAAGTGTCGTTAACGGCGCAACACGCACGGCTGTGTCTGGAGTCGTGCTGTGACTGGGAAGGGTGGTCTGCGGATGAACGGTATCGAATTATGTTAGTCAATTAATAACGACAGTGCATTATCCTGGATGACCATCGTCAGAGAGCATGGCGGCGACCTGGGGAGGGATCGGATTCTTCCAGTGTTTTGGAGCGGCTCAGCCGTGTCATAGTCTGGGCAGCCACTGGATATAGCTTCACGTCACGGCTGTTTGGGACTGAGGGGACTTTGACGCCACGGACATCCTGAGACCTCTCATGCACCGATGTCGCGGTTCCTATTTTCAACAGGACAATGCTCCTCCACACATGGCACACATCTGTACGAAGTGTGCGCATGGTGTGGAGGTACACCCAAGGCTAAGAGATACGTACCCATTGGGACACATGTGGGAACAACTCTGACGTCAACTTGTAACATTTATATCGATTAGAAGCAGGTTTGTATTATGTAACTGTGTATCTGCAGTTATGAAGTGTGTATTCTGTGTTATTTAAATTCCTTAATGTGTGGCAGGAAAATTAGAGTTTTGTAATGTATATATGAGAAAAGCGAAAGGATATGTTAAAATGATAAATTATTATAATATGAGCATGTTCATAAAAAAAGAAAAAGTTTATTGAAAGCTGGTTCATGCTTATGGCACTTGTATTTGTAACATGTAAAAGCTGTAGGGATGTCCCGCCGCAACGGAAGTGGCATGGCGCGATGTAAAAGGTGGTTTTGGCGGTCGAACTGAGCGGCCCCTTTGTGTGAAAGCAGGCTGTATGTGGCTAGCCGTAGCACGATACATTTCGACGGTGCTAAGAGAGGTAATTGGAAGGTGCTTTACAAAGGATTTGCCTCGGATGTGGATCTGGCTCTTAATTGGTATGTTCGACATAAAGGAAAGCTCTAACACGTTGAAAACCCGACGCTAAGAAGATATTTTATGGAGCATTCAAACATTGAGAGCCGTTAGTACTGTTAGCCGCCATGTCGCTTGCCACCGATCTTCGCCACTGCTTCACAACCTTCATGCATTCAGTAATTGATGTGGGCATGGACCAGTTAATTTGTGTGTTGTTTTAATAATGATCACAAAGACATAAATTCGTGACAGGAACAATATTTTCTATCCTTATCACGAACCTATGCAGGGTCCTCATCTAAGTGCTACTAAAACCACGAGTATCCCGAATTAAATACACAATTCTTGCATTCAAGTGTTTAAAAGTAAATTTTTTTGTTTAATGTAAAAGCAGCAGTAAAACTTAAAGCTAAAACCACAAAAGTGAATTGGTTCAAACGGCTCTGAGCTCTATGGGACAACTTCTGAGGTCGTCAGTCCCCTAGAACTTAGAACTACTTAAACCTAACTAACCTAAGGACAACACAACATCCATGCCTGAGGCAGGAATCGAACCTGCTACGGTAGCGGTCACGCGGTTCCAGACTGTAGCGCCTAGACCCGCTCGGCCACCGCGGACGGCCATAAAAGTGAAGTTGGGTAGTCTTTTGCTAAAGTATCCTTTGTTATTAGAAAATATAGTTTTGTAGGATTACAGTGCAATACTGTGTAAATATTGCTATCTAGGATACCTGCTTCACAAGTGATAAAAAGGCAAATAAATTAAGCTCATTTTAAAAATAATGTAAATTATGAACTACTCCAAGTGAAGTGAATGATTAGCTTTTTTAATTAGTCCTTTCTATTGCAATAATCAAAGAGAGTTGACTAGTGAAACTAGTCCTATTAAAAAAATTGAACTATTACTGTTGCTAAGGAAAACTGATAAATGTAGAGGAGCTTAAACAGTGTATTTGTGATATTATTCATCTTTATTTGTTTTTCTTTTTCATGTCATTCAAGATACAAGCCCCTCATGTCCAAATTTAGTTCTGCGCTTCGTGCAGTAATATTTGAGTATTTGATTGAGTAATGGTGTTGAGTGTAGCTGTCATTAGTATGAGCTTGGTGCGAAACTACTTCCTATAATTTAATGGTGCGTGCGTTAATTGGTAACTTCTGCTACACACAGATCAGGGTGCACTGTGTCAGTTTGTATCCTGTTTGCTATTCAAAGGGAAATCTCAATGAAAGTAACTTCAATAACCTATAGTCAATTTTCTTAAAACATTTATTTCCAAACTAATGTGCCTAATTGGGCTTTCGACCGTTCAGTTTTTTTCATTAATTTATGATTATACCACTTTCATTAACTCCGAAGGTAAAAATCCGTTTGGCTTTTCTGTTAATTTCACCAAATTCAAAATTATAGTCCGATATCTTTGTCCATTAGACACAACCGCGGTTAATCTTAGAAATCCTCTCAGAGTTTGTTTCACGTTAGTGATATACGTTAGAGTTATAAACTTCGTCTTCGTATCCAGGATATCATGGACCAGTTACAACAATACGGAATCAATTTGAAAGCGCCGGCCGGAGTGGCCGTGCGTTTCTAGGCGCTACAGTCTGGAACCGTATGACCGCTACGGTCGCAGTTTCGAATCCTGCCTCGGGCATGGATGTGTGTGATGTCCTTAGGTTAGTTAGGTTTAAGCAGTTCTAAGTTCTAGGGGACTGATGACCACAGCAGCTAAGTCCCATAGTTCTTAGAGCCATTTGAATAAATTTGAAATCCTTTGTCAATACCACTCAGCTCCTCATGTGGGTAAAGAGCTAGTTGTGTTTCACAAGAACGAAGTTTTCTGAATCTGGGTTGACTGTGCGGCAACAGACCACTCTCTTTGAGGTAATTCATAATGTTCGAACACAATTTTTGTTCCAAACTTCTGCTGCATGTCGCTGTTAGCGATATGGGCTTGTAATTTAGTGGCTTACTCTTATTACCTTTATTGGATATTGGTGTGGTATGTGATATTTTCCAAGCTTTGGGTGGAGATCTCCTGTCGAGCGAACTGTTTTATGTGAAAGTTACGTAAGGAGCTATTGCGTGAGCATACTCTGAAGGGAACTTGAGTGGTATACAGTATGAACCGGAAGACTTGCTTCTGTTAAGTGATTAAGGTACTTCACTACTCCGAGGATATCTACTTGCAATTTACACGTGTTGGCAGTTGTTCTTGATGCAAACTCTGAAATATTTACCACGTCTTCATTGGTGAAGAAATTTCAGAAGCGTTATGTTTAGTAACTCTGCTGTAGCAACAGTGTCAACGATAATATTTCCATTGTTATCACGCAGAGATGGCACTGATTGTGTCTTGCCGCTAGCATACTTTATATACGACCAGAATCTCTTTGGATGTTCTGTCAGGTTAGAAGACAAAGTTTCGTTATGGAAACTATTATAAGCACCTTGCATCAAAGTCCGCACTAAATTTCGAACTTCTGTAAAAGACTGCCAGTCTTGGGGCGCAGCATCATGCTGGTACGCGGGCTCATATTGCAGAGTTTTTATATAAATGTTACTCGACTTTGTAGCCACATGCCCTTTCAGCACGTGAAGCTGACACGATATTTCATTTAGTTTCCTCTTCCCACTGGGTGCTTTGTGTAGCAGTGTACATGCAGTTCACAGAAGTAACGGGATCGCGAAATGCGGGATGTCGGTAGTATCGTTTTCGCATGGTACAAATGGCAGTGCTTTGGCGGAGCTGTCATTTGCGCTCAGGTTATTCATGTGAAAAGGTGTCCGACATGATAATGGTCACCAGAAGGGACTTAGAACACTGAATGGTAGTTGCAGGCAGACGCATTCGACCCTCCATTTCGGAAATCTCTAGAGAATTCAATATTCCGAGATTCACAGTATCAAAAGCGTGCCCAGAATACGAAACTGCAGTCATTACTACTCACCACAGACAACAAAGGGGCTGACGGCGTCTGCATAGAGTTGTCAGTGCTAACAGACAAGCCACAGTGTATGAAGTAAGCGCACGATCAGTGTGGGACGTACGACGAACGTATCCGTTAGGACAGTGAGGCGTTAATGGGCTACGGCAACAAAAGGATCGACGCGAATGCTTTTGTAACGTCGCTGGCTAACATCGGTTGGACCCTATATGGCCGGCCACTGTGGCCGGGCGGTTCTAGGAGCTTCAATCTGGATCCCGCACGACCGCTACGGTCGCAGGTTCGAATCCTGCCTCGGGCATGGATGTGTGTGATGTCCTTAGGTTAGTTAGGTTTAAGTAGTTCTAAGTTCTAGGGGACTGATGACCACAGATGTTAAGTCCCATAGTGCTCAGAGCCATTTGAACCATTTGAGATGTAGCCGCAACTGCCTTCCTGAGGTCGGTTTGCCAGGTGGGGTGTTGGTTGCACGCCAGCGGTCCGCCAGGGATCCCCCTCCCACCTCCCCCGCCCTCACCCCACCGCGCTACCCGGCTGGAGCACCGGTGGGCCGTCGTCGCAAACAGCGGCGCCGCTGCGGCCGGCGCCTTAATTAACAGCGTGGCGTCGCGACGCCAAATATTTGGAGCTCGCCTGAGCCGGCCGCGGCGCCGATATAGCGGCAGCAGGCAGAGCGCTGGAGACGAGCCAAGGCCGCGCTAGCGACGCTCACGTGGACGGTGCCCGACTGCGCCCATCCGGAGAGGACGTGATCCAGGTCTGGAGAGGCTAGCAGTCTGGCTGCAGCTAAGTACTGACGGCACACAATAAAATTTATTTTTTTGCGCCTGAGACACTAATAGGGCTAAATCTCCAAGAGTGGCGATCTTTTACAGAAGCGAGATGCTTAAAATACGCTACTGGCCATTCAAATTGCTACACCACGAAGATGACGTGCTACAGACGCGAAATTTAACCGACAGGAAGATGATGCTGTGATTTGCAAATGATGAGCTTTTCAGAGCATTCACGCAAGGTTGGTGCCGGTGGCGACACCTACAACATGCTGACATGAGGAAAGTTTCCAACCGATTTCTCATACACAAACAGCAGTTGACCGGCGTTGCGTGGTGAAACGTTGTTGTGATGCCTCGTGTAAGGAGGAGAAATGCGCACCATCACGTTTCCGACTTTGATAAAGGTCGGATTGTAGTCTATCGCGATTGCGTTTTATCGCATCGCGACATTGCTGCTCGCGTTGGTCGAGAGCCAATGACTGTTAGCAGAATATGGAATCGGTGTGATCAGGAGGGTAATACGGAACGCCGTGCTGGAACCCTAACGGCCTCGTATCACTAGCAGTCGAATGACAGGCATCTTATCCCCTTAGATGTAACGGATCGTGCAGCCACGTCTCGATCGCCGAGTCAACAGATGGGGACGTTTGCAAGACAACAACCATCTGCACGAACAGTTCGCCGACGTTTGCCGCAGCGTGGCCTATCAGCTCGGAGACGATGGCTGCGGTTACCCTTGACGCTCCATCACAGACAGGAGCGCCTGCGATGATGTACTCAACAACGAACCTGGGTGCACGAATGGCAAAACGGCATTTCTTTTTCGGATGAATCCAGTTTCTGTTTACTGCATCATGATGGTCGCATCCGTGTTTGGCGACATCGCGGTGAACGCACATTGGAAGCGTGTATTCGTCATCGCCATACTGGCGTATCATCCGGCCTGGTGGTATGGGGTGCCCCTAGTTACACCACTCAGTCACCTCTTGTTCGCATTGACGGCACTTTGAACAGTGGACGTTACATTTCTGATGTGTTACGACCCGTGGCTCTACCTTTCATTCGATCCCTGCGAAACCCTACATTTCAGCAAGATAATGCACGACCGCATGTTGCAGGTCCTGTACGGGCTTTTCTGGATACAGAAAATGTTCGACTGCTGCCCTGGCCAGCACAAACTCCAGATCTCTCACCAATTAATGAACTGTGGTATCGTGTTGAAGCTGCATGGGCAGCTGTACCTGTACACGCCATCCAAGCTCTGTTGGACTCAATGCCCAGGCGTATCAAGGCCGTTATTACGGCCAGAGGTGGTTGTTCTGGGTACTGATTTCTCAGGATCTATACACCCAAATTGCGTGAAAATGTAATCACATGCCAGTCCTAGTATAATATATTTGTCCAATGAATACCTGTTTATCATCTGCAATTCTTCTTGGTGTAGCAATTTTAATAGCCAGTAGTGTAGTTTCCGTTACGAAACTGTCTCCAGACCTGGCAGAAAATGCAAAGAGATCCTGGTCGTATGTAAGGTATGGTAGTGGCAAGACACAGTCAGTGCGGTCTCTGCGTGATGGCAGTGGAAATACTATCGATGACAGTGGGGCTACAGCACGGTTACTAAACACAGCCCTTCCGAAATTCTTTCACCACAGAAGACGAAGTAAATGTTCCAGAATTAGAATCAAGAATAGCTACCACCATAAGTAAGTTAGAAGTAGATATCATAGGAGTAGTGAAGCAACTTAAATCACTTAATATAAGCAAGCCCCCCGGTCCAGGCTGTATACCACCTACGCTCCTTTGAGAGTATGCTGATGCAATAGCTCCGTACTTAACGATAACATACAAACGCTTGCTCGACGGAATATCTGCACCCAAAGACTGGAAAGTATCACAGATCTCATCAATATCCAATAAAGGCAATAAGAGTAATCCATTCAATTATAGGCCCATATCATTAACGTCGATATCCAGCAGGATTTTGGAACATATATTGTGTACCTCGAAGAGAACGGTCTACTGACACAGTCACCATGGATTTAGAAACCATGGATTTGTGAATCACAACTACCCACACAAAGTATTGAGTGCTATCGACAAAGGATATCAAATCGATTCAGTATTTCTAGATTTCCAGAAGGCTGTGGACACCGTACCTCTCCAGTGGCTTGTAATCAAATTGCTTGCTTATGGAATATTGCCTTAGTTCTTCGACTGGATTCGTGATTTCCTCTCAGAGAGGCCACAGTTCGTAATAATCGACGAAAGTCTTCGAGTAAAACAGAAGTGGTATCTGGCGTTCCCCATAGTAGTGTTGCAGATCCTCTGCTGCTCTTTACCTAGATAAAAGAGTTATGAGACAGTCGGAGCAGCCGTCTTAGGTTGTTTTCTGATGATGCTCTCGTTTATCGTCTAATGAAATCATCAGAATATCAAAACCAACTGCAAAACGATTTAGATAAGATACCTACATGGTGCGACAATTGCCGGTTGACCGTAAATAATGAAAATTATGAGGTCATCCACATGAGTACTAAACGAAATCCGTTAAACTTCGGTTACATGATAAATCAGTAAAATGTAGGGGCTGTAAATTAAACTAGACGCCTAGGAATTACAATTACGAACAATTTAAGTTTCAAAGAACACTTACAAAATGTTGTGGAGAAGGCGAACCGAACACTGCGTTTTATTGGCAGAACTCTTGGTAAATGCAACAGACCTACTAAAGGGACAGCCTGTCCTACTCTTGTCTATACTCTTTTGGAGTACTACTGTGCGGTGTGGGATCCTCACCAGATGTGATTGATGGAGTATATCGAGAAAGTTCAAAGAAGGGCAGCATGTTTTGTGTTAAGGGAGAGAGTGCGTCACGGACATGATACAGGATTTGGGGTGGAAATCACTGAAACAAAGGCATTTTCATTGCGGCACGCTCTTCTCATGAAATTTTAATCACCAGGTTTCACTTCCGAATGCGAAAATATTTTGTTGGCGCCGACCTACATAGCGAGAAACGATCATCTTAATAACATAATGGAAATCAGAGCGCCCAAGGAAAGATGCAGGTGTTCGTTTTTTCCGTGCTCTGTTCGAGATTGGATTAAAAGACAATTATTGTGAAGTTGGTTCCATGAACCTTATGCACTTAAGCCTAAAAGCCTTTGCAGAATTTCCATGTAGATGTAAATGTAGATGCAGATGTAGATGAACGACATATTGAGGACGGTAAGCATTTTCTTTGATTTAACAAAAGCATTTGGTTGTGTGTATCATGTAGTACGTTCGACTACGGCAGTAGAGGAAAATGTTACACTACAAATTAGTAAGAAAATGGGAGAGTAAATTCGCTAAGTTCGAACAGCTGGCGTTACTCGGTAGCGCGGAAATATCAACAGCCGCCAGCCGGGAAGCGTTAATATTTCATCAACGTTACTGGGTCAGGAAGGCCACACCTCGACATTCTTGTGTGCGACTGCGAGCGAGGTCAACAGAAAATGGTTAGAAGAGCACAGCCCAAACTATTTTCTTTACTCTCGTAACGTTACGTAAGAGACACTAAGTAGGACGCAAGAACGCCTAGCAGTAGTCTGACTAAGCAGTAATGGCACTGTAACAAAATCGCTAAGGAAATGTAGCTTAACTCAAGACTGCTGACAACTCGAAAAGAGTACAACGGATTCGGTCATTACGAATGACGTCATAGCGCGCAGCCATACCTCGAAGACAGACTCCACTCCCACTACAAACAAGAGTTATGGTTTCGAACATACTAAAATATGATATACTCTCAAAATGTCTTTCGCAATATGTGTTACATAATTTCAATAACCAAAAACTTTCTCGCATATCGAAAATTCGATAAAATAGTGAGAAATCGCGTTTTAATAAACCGTTCATATATCGTCTTAATAATTTGTTGCCACAGATAAAACTAAAATCGAAATGTAGTTTATCTCTTCCAGAACACATTGATGCAGTTTTGATATTTATAAACTAAACAGTTTGTCTGTTTGTGCGAGATGAATGAAATGTAAGATTAGACATGTGTTCCATGCAGGACATGGAAACTCTGTTGAGTGCCTCCACATGCTCCTGCTGTAGTGTCTGTCGTAAAGTAATTTTGAGCAGCCTATACTGGAACATACATCCTTTAGAAATTGCTTACTGTTTGCATCTCTCGATCTCCCATTACGATTTTTACGCCACCGCCCTCCTCCCCCCTCCCTCCCCCCCACACCCCACACTTCCCTCCATTACTAAATTGGTGATGTGTCGTACCCACTGATCCCTCTGTCTAGTCAGGTTGTGTCACAAATTTCTTTTCTCCCCATTTTATTTAGTACCTCCTTAGTTACGTGATTACCCATCTAACCTGCAGCATTCTTCTCCAGCATCACATTTAAAAAGCTTCATCTCTCTTCTTATCTAAACTGTTCATCGCCCATGTTTCATTTCCATACATGGCTACTACACTCCATACAAATACTTTCAGAAAAGGCTTCCTGATAAATAAGTCTGTATTCGATGTTAACAAATTTCTCTTCTTCAGAACCTCTTTTCTTGCAAATACAAGTCTATTTTTTATATCCTCTCTACTTTGGCCATCATCAGCTATTTTGCTGCCGAAACAGGAAGACTCATTTACTTCCTTAGCTGTCTCATTTCCAAATGTAGTTCTCTCAGCATCACTTCATCTAATTCGACTACATTCCCTTAACCTTATACTGCATGCTGATGTTCATCTAGTATCTTCCTTTGAAAACACTGTCCATTCCGTTCTATTTCTCTTCTAAGTACTTTGCTGCCTTCGACAGAATTAGGCAATGTCATCAGCAAACGTCAAAGTTTTTATTTCTTCTCCCTAAACTTTAATTCATATTCCAAATTTTTCTTTGGTTTCCTTTATTGGTTGCTCAATGTACATGATAAATAAAGTCAGGGATACACTGCAACTTCGTCTCACGCACATCGCAACCATGACTTCTCTCTCATGCCACTCAACTCTTTTAACTGCTGTCTGATTTTTGTACTAGCTGTAAATAGCCTTTTGTCCACTGTATTTTACCACTGCTACCTTCAGAATTTCCCAGACAGTTTTCCAGTCAACAAACACAAATACGCAAACACATCATAGTAACCGCCGTCTCCAAGCAGAGATATGAACGGGGCGTGCCTACTACCTCGCCAGCGGGTAGCAAACCGCTGCACCAGGGTGTCATCGACTTCCGCTCCGACCTGATGGACTCTCCTCGGCAGCAATCAGTCCGCTGTTGGATTCAGCGGATTCCTCTCCGGTTTACGTAGCCACCAGCCATATCAGAAGATACGGCATTCTCAGTAATAAATGGAATAATCTTGAATACTGTTTTACTGTCTCCACCGACGCCACACAGGTTCTGGGTCTGGATGCTGACAAAACAATACGGGTTCCAGTCAAGCAGTGGGCGTCCGCTAGATAAAGCTCAACGATGCTTAACTTCACCGATGGTTAAATTCACATTTGGAAAGCACCAAGCTGAAACCTGTACTTCCCTGTCAACAAATAGGGATAAGGTTCGAATCTGACTTGCGTCGTGTGAAGTGGGGGTGTGCCACATCGTCCTGTTCTGAGCCCGTTACTTTTCTTGATATATTCCTATGCCTATGCTCTGCCAACAAAAATATCTAAAACAAAATATTTTCTGTTTCCAGATGACACAAGTAGACTACTGGCCATTAAAATTGCTACACCAAGAATAAATGCAGATGATAAGCGGGTATTCATTGGACAAATATATTATACAAGAACTGACATGTGATTACATTTTCACACAATTTGGGTGCATAGATCCTGAGAAATCAGTACCCAGAACAACCACCTCTGGCCGTAATAACGGCCTTGATACGCCTGAGCATTGAGTCAAACAGAGCTTGGATGGCGCGTACAGCTACAGCTGCCCACGCAACTTCAACACGATACCACAGTTCATCAAGAGTAGTGACTGGCTTATTGTGACGAGCCAGTTGCTCGGCCACCATTGACAGACGTTTTCAATCGGTGAGAGATCTGGAGAATGTGCTGGCCAGGGCAGCAGTCGAACGTTTTCTGTATCCAGAAAGGCCCGTACAGGACCTGCAACATGCGGCCGTGCATCATCCTGCTGAAATGTAGGGTTTCGCAGGGATCGAATGAAGGGTAGAGCCACGGGTCGTAGCACATCTGAAATGTAACATCCACTGTTCAAAGTGCCGTCAATGCGAACAAGAGGTGACCGAGACGTGTAACCAGTGGCACCCCATACCATCACGCCGGGTGATACGCCAGTATGGAGGTGACTAATACACGCTTCCAATGTGCGTTCACCGCGATATCGCCAAACAGGGATGCGACCATCATGACGCTGTAAACAGAACATGGATTCATCCGAAAAATGCCGTTTTGCCATTCGTGCACCCAGGTTCGTTGTTGAGTACATCATCGCAGGCGCTCCTGTCTGTGATGCAGCGTCAAGGATAACCGCAGCGATGGTCTCCGAGCTGATAGTCCATGCTGCTGCAAACGACGTCGAACTGTTCGTGCAGACGGTTGTTGTCTTGCAAACTTCCACATCTGTTGACTCAGGGATCGAGACGTGGCTGCACGATCCGTTACAGCCATGCGGATAAGATGCCTGTCATCTCGACTGCTAGTGGTACGAGGCCGTTGGGATCCAGCACGGCGTTCCGTATTACCCTCCTGATCACACCGATTCCATATTCTGCTAATAGTCATTGGCTCTCGACCGACGCGAGCAGCAATGTCGCGATACGATAACCCGAAATTGCGATAGGCTACAATCTGACCTTTATCAAAGTCGGAAACGTGATGGTGCGCATTTCTCCTCCTTACACGAGGCATCACAACAACGTGTCACCAGGAAACGCCGGTCGACTGCTGTTTGTGTATGAGAAATCGGTCGGAAACTTTCCTCATGTCAACACGTTGTAGGTGTCAGCAACGGCGCCACCCTTGTGTGAATGCTCTGAAAATCTAATCATTTGCATATCACAGCATCTTCTTCCTGTCGCTTAAATTTCGCGTCTGTAGCACGTCATCTTCGTGGTGTAGTAATTTTAACGACCAGTAGTGTAACATAAACTATATAACTAACAGGGTAGCTTCAACACATGCCGTTCAGAGAACAGATGGGATGCTAACTATATAACGACCGAATCATGAACAGTCTCATGGAAAAATACCTGCAAACCTTATAATTTAGCTAAAGACGTACAGTAGAAGCCAGTTTCTTCAGTCAGTTAAGAGGTACACGCATTGGGAAACTGCTTATTTTACGCTCACTGATTGAGAATTGGAGATAAAAAGAAACGGCCATGCACCATGTGTAGGTAAACAGCCCCAAATGCCTTATATAGAGTCCCTCAGCAAGGCACAGTTCCAGCGGGCGGGACAGTTCCAGACAGAGAAGACTTCCAGCCAGCCTCGTATAAATAAGCTTGGAGTAGGTACTATGTGACTGACAGTCATACTCAATAAAACTTACGCAATAAGGACTTGCAAAATGCTTCCTTGTAGGTACCTTTTAGACTAGGGTTATTGGATTCATAGTATGTTTGTCTACATTTACCTAGGCCTGTACGTCACTTTCACTGTGACGAATAATTTCCCTGTGGGTTCGATTAGAACGATCTAATCTGGCTCATCCATGGTTAGTAGTGTGTATTAGGTCTACCATAAGTCTCTGTGTATACCCGAGTCTTGGTAGAGTTGGAGGCCGGGTGGCCGTTTGCCCTGGTAACTGATTGGAGAATCTAGTAAGCCTCGTCTATGTTTGCACTTCCTGAAGTTATAAAATAGTGTCTGTGCTCTTTTCCAAGCTCATTGCTAACAGGTGAAGAAACAATGAGATGCACCTCTCGTCCTTGTGCAAGCAGTTATTCGGCTTAGCATTGATTCATATAGTTTGAACTCAATTGAGATGGGCATGGATGACTAGGTATTAATTGGTGAAGCTGAATTGAATGAAGTCTCTTTACTTCTTCAAACAGTTCCAAATAATGAGAAGATCAAGTGCTCCAGGAAGGCCAGCGGGCGACACCCGCAGGACTGTGGGAAGATGGAAAGCGCACCCTCGGCGCTGTTGGTGGAGTTCTGAATCTCGGTCGAATCTCAGAGGGTCATCCCTCGGGTCGGGCTGGTGAGACTTGACCCTGACCGACACTACAGCACGCTGCGGCAGGGTTCCTGAAACTATCACCTCAATCGCTACTTCCGTCGTGCAAGTGGCTTAGCACAGACTGAACACACTAGTTAATAAATTCAAACTTTTTTCTGCATCTGGTTTGTAAATAGGTGGATTTACCTAATTTTGGGGTGCTGAAAACACTGGCAAAATTAGTTTTTCTCTATGACGTTACATTTCCTAGATACACAGTAGAATAAAAAATGGTAATAGCGAAAATCGACACAATTAATTCAAACAAAAATACACATTCAGAACGTTTGAAATCAATACTATTTTGTATTTATATATGGGCATGACGCCAATATAGGGTCGAAATTGGTTCAGAAGATATTTTCACCTTTAATCTCTTTGGTTTTTGAAAAATGCGACGACGGAGCTCTTCTTTTGTTTGCCGTTTCATCATTCCCTTTAACAAGATCCCAGCAGTAGTCACCCATTACCGAAGGGTTCCAATGGCCTTGCTAACGGTGTTCCATGGTAAGAATGTCTTGGTAAAAGCGTTCACCATGCTCATCGCTTACGATTCCGAAATTTTTCGGGAAGAAATCGAGGTGAGAATGTAAAAAGTGAATTTTAAGTGACATTCTACACCCTATGTTCTTATAGTTGTCCAACAGATCATTCACAATTGTAACATAATTTTTGTCTTTTCTGTTGCCCTAAAAGCCATTCACGATTGTTTTAAAAGAAGACCAAACAGTTAGTTGGATACCTGTGAGATTGGTATCAAAGGTTGGATCTTTCAGCAATTGTCTAATTTGTGGTCCAACAAATATACCCTCCTTAAGTTTTGCCTCACTTAATTTGGGAAACTATTCTTTTAAGTGTTTGAAGGCCTCACCTTCTTTATCCAGATCTTTTACAAAGTTCTTCATAAGGCCCAACTTGATATGAAGCGGAAGCAAAACGATTTTATCGGCCTCAAGCAATGGGGTATTGCTCACATTTACGTTTCCAGGAACATGTGACTTCCATATAGGCTATTCCTTGGCTGTATAGTGGTTCTTGGTGTCACTGCTGTCCCAAAGGCTCAAAAAGCAGCAGTATTTCGTAAATCCAGCCTGTAAACCTGTAAGGAATGCAACAACTTTTACATCACAGCAAAGCTGTCATTCATGATTCTTGTATTTGATTGCCTCTAGCAACAAAGTTATGGTTTCATAAGTTTCCTTCATGTCCACTGCGTAATCAAAAGGTACCAATGGAAATGCATTGCCATTATGCAGTAGTACTGCTTTCAGGCTGGTTTTACTGGAGTCAATAAATAGTCGCCACTCCTGTGTACACTTAGCTGCATCAGCACACCATTGACATCTGTACATGCACGCATTGAATTCTGCATATCGAAATATTGAGTGAAGGAAGTACCTCTTGATCTGAAGCAGGAAATTTTTGTCCCTGGAGTTATAAGGTTCCCTTGTTGCAGTCTCGACCAGAAGATTTCAGTTTGCTGTTTCGAAAGTTACAGATTACGAACCAAATCGTTCAATTCCTTTTGATTAGAAATCTGAGGCGAAGTGTCATATTGAGGGTAGTGGTACTCTTCTATATGTCCAATACTTTATGATTCACTTGACATGTTGTCCCGTGGCTTTCAATTTACAGTCAGGAACAGGCATGTCCTCATCATGCGGCACAGGCAAATGCATTGATGATACATTTGGATTATTTATTTTATATCTAGTTTTGCTTGAACGTCCCGAAATATTTGCAAGAGAGAAGTAACAGTCTGAACAGCGAATGGCATGGCTCGGCGTTTTCCTTTCAACCACTTGGTTCAGACTATGCAGGCAATATGAGCTGCAAAATTTTTGTCTTGATCACCAATAGGACAATCAAAATACAGTTAATACACCTTCTTAACCAAATCAGTGATTGGTTTCCTTTGGGCTTTTGGAGTGAATTTCCCAACCATTTACTGACAATTTGTAGATCTTCTAGCTCTCCTCTGCAAGTCAAAAACAAACAATTAAATATAAAACCAGACGAATAGCAAAAAGCGAAATACTGAATACGAAAAATTAAAAATCTTTAAAAACTCAAAAATGGTACATGCTACTACATTTTGAAAGGCATATTCGGATTCTACACATCAAAATACATACTAGTTGATGTATAACATCCCAGATACAAAATGGCTATTGTCTACTGATATCTGACGACGACAAACATAAAGGCTTAAGGTTCAGTAAAAAGATAAACGTTGTTCAACTACCCTCCTTTAAATAGTATGAGTATGCACCTTGATGCCTCTGCAGTGCGTTGCCAATGCCAAGAACCCAACAGTTACTACTAAATGTTTATGTACCACAGACCTCAAGGGCGTCAGGCAACTCAAATACCAGTGCTTAATTTTATCAGTCCAACAACGTAAATGACAGGAGAAGCATAGGTAATGCTTTAGCAACAAAATATTTAAAACTAACTATACTTAAAAAAAAGGGCTGAACGCTGGCCAAACTCGAAACTACTCTGATCAAATAGAAACTAGTTACTGTCACACAGACTGCCCAGTATGCCCACAGAATCACAGCTTCAGACGCCGATAAACCTAACCTCAACTGGACGTGGTCGCACAAGTAAGGAAGAAACTGAACAGGCTTTAGCACAACTGAACCTTTGGTGCTGTGCAGAACTAGTCTACCAAGACAGTGTGACTGTACCCAGATCAGCACTTACATCAAGCACCCTTAATTACACTAACTAAGTACTGTGGTGGAACACTTCGATATTCCGCACAAGCGAAGTGCCCTACTTCACACAAATGTGTTTCGCAAAACAACCGCCACAAAGGCAAAAAAACAACACTGTCAAAACCTATAAAATCAGCTCATCAAAACCAGTGCCAGTTACAGACAAGACAACTGATCTACCGACGCTCTGCACTTCGGGAGCGGTCTGACCATGTGACAACACACTACACGGACGCATCAACGTTCCACTCTCCAGTTTTCACCGTTTTGTAAACCATATCAAGGCGGAAGCGCACTAGTTATTCCCTTTATGAGTAATTCAATAACAACAATAAGACAGAAAAATCGATGTGTAAAACACTCTTGTGATGATGAACACTAACACAGTAAGGATCGTTCACATCACTTTAAGACGGCAGGTACGCATTTTGACGCTCCTTTGCAAGTAACAGACTCAAACAACCAGTTTTTTGTAGTAGAAAATCTTTACAGTTATGCAAAACGTCAGCACCACACAACTTCTTGATGGCTGTGTGATAGTTACAAGCTACGGCGTACACACACTTTATTCAACGTGTAAACGTCACTACAGATATGAAACTTCCTGGCAGATTAGAACTGTGTGCCGGACCGAGACTCAAACTCGGGACCTTTGCTTTTCGCGGGCAAGTACTCTACCATCTGAGCTACCCATGCACGACTCACAGCTTTAATTCTGCCAGTACCTCGTCTCCTACCCTCCAAACATCACAGAAGCTCTCCTGCGAACCTTGCAGAACTACGTGAGCCGTGCTTGGGTAACTAAGATGATCTCTAGAACACTTGCCGGCCACTTCGAGTCTCGGTCCGCTACACAGTCTTAATCTGCCAGGAAGTTTCATATGAGCGCACACTCCGGTGCAGAGTGAAAATCTCATTCTGGTCACTACAGATATTCGGATTTAGATTATAACATGTTCGGTAGCCCTGTCATTATTGGCGATGATGTGGCGCAGACGAATAGCGAAATTCTGTATGACCCGCAGAAGTGTCGGAACATCGATCATGTCGATGACCTCCTGATTGGCTGTTTTCAGTTCAGCAGTGGTTTTGGAGTTATTGCCGTACACCTTGTCTTTAATATAGCCCCACAAAAATGAGTCTCATGTGTTCATATCTGGAGAATATGGCGGCCACTCGAGGCCCTTGCCAGGGGCCTCTTGATTCCCCTGAACCAGAATGCGGTCCCCAAAGTGCTCCTCCAGTACACCAACGCTCTACTGCTGCAATGGGGTCGAGCTCCGTCTTGCATGAATCACATCTTTTCGAAATCTGGATAATGGGGATGAAATCATCTTTCAAAACCTTCACGTACCGTTCGGTGGTCACTGTGCCATCACGGAATATCGCATCGATTATTCTGTGGCTGGACATTGCACACCACATAGTCACCATTGAGGGTAAAGAGAATTCTCGATCGCGAAATACGGATTCCCAGTCCCCCAAATGTGCCAATTTTGCCTATTGACGAACTCATCCAACTTAAAGTAGGCTTCGTCGCTAAACCAAATGCGCATGGACATGCACATACTAATTACCATCATGCCCAGCTTCCAACTGTGCAGTTTGAATGTCCTAACGCAAACCGTTCAGAAGTTATGACGATTTTATTTGATTAAGTTCAATAATTGTCACCCTGTACATAAAACACAGGGCGATCTATCGCCGAATCACCACTACTGTTTGCTACCGGCCACTCTTGGCTCAAGCCATTACCTTGACTGTGGCCGGTGCAATATCCAGAAGCAGCGACGAAAAACATCAAGGCTCTACATACGACGACGTGCTTAGTAACACCAGACCGCAGAGCTCAACACCAGACTACAACCGAGTTATCGAAACCCAAAACCCTTGCCAACACCAACTCTACCTCGTTGCCTTAGTGCCCCTATCCAGCACTGTGCTCGAAAACATGGGCAGTCAAGAACTGGGAGCCGGCCCAAGCGTGTACCACACCACGCGATCACCGCAGACGCCACAAGCGCCACCGCACCGCAACGCGCGCCATTGAATATCAAACACTCCGTGGTATACAGAGAAACTACACAAGTTGGCTCGATGGCGCGAGTACCAGATTCGTGGGGCAGCAGATCAAAAAATGGTTCAAATGGCTCTGAGCACTGTGGGACTTAACATCTGAGGTCATCAGTCCCGTAGAACTTAGAACTACTTAAACCTACCTAACCTAAGGACATCACACACATCCATGCCCAAGGCAGGATTCGAACCTGCGAACGTAACAGTCGCGCGGTTCCAGACTGTAGCGCCCCCCTGCGGGTCCGGGGTAAGAATAGGCCCGAGGTATTCCCGCCTGTCGTACGAGGTGACTAAAAGGAGTTTCAACCGTTTCGGCCTTCCATGTGATGGTCCCCCTTGGGGTTTGACCTCCATTTTTCAAAATTCTACAGAAGTATGAGCCTTTTGGGGAAGGACACCTTATGTGGTGTACCACTGGTCCTAAGTGCACTAAGACCTTGGCACTCACCATTGCACCGGCATTGTAACCATACCCACTATTCCTCAAATTGGGCCTAAACGCCTGATGGGTTGTCTAAGTTACGCCCATAGTGCACCATAGTGCATCTCCATCTGCACCAGCGATCATGATGGACTTTCCATGGCACCAGAAATCCAGCACGGTAGCCAGCCCGTTGTGGTGGGGTTGTCATGTACCCTCTAGGTTGTAGCCCCCTGACAACACAGGGATCGTACTGCCGATACCTGAGCTGCACCCTCCCCACGTCGGCCAAGGAGTAGATGCCCGTCTCCTTGGGGCATCAGGACTCCCGGCAATGGTCATCCTGCCAGGTGGCCCTTGCTGCGGCTGCGTGGCGCCCGTGGGGAGAGCCCCTGGTCGGAGTGGGTGGTATCGGGGCGGACGTTTCGCAGATGAAACGTCAACACGTATCAGGTCACTCTGCGGCCGAGTCTTACAAAAGAAAAGGTACCGTTTCTAGTTCTGGTTCTCCTGCCCTTTCCCCCTTGGCCACTCCATGGGAGGAGGGACAGGCCCGCTGGCTTGGGGCGAAGTACTTCCCCCGCTATTTGGTCTGTTCTCGAACCGATGGGGGGACATTCGCCACCTCCAAGCCCATGTTCTTCGTTCAGCACATTGAGGACGTCTTCGGGGAAATCGAGGCTCTCAGCAAGATGCGTTCAGGGTCCGTTCTTATCAAGACCACCTCCGCCACACAGTCGGAGGCGCTCCAGGCGTGCGACCGCCTAGGGGACATCCCAGTATCCATTGTCCCACATCTGCACTAAATAGGACACAGGGGGTTATTTTTCATCGTGACCTCCTGCTACAATCTGATGAGGAGCTCAGGGCCAACCTGGAGCGCCGAGGCGTGCATTTCGTCCAGCGAGTCCAGCGGGGCCCCAAAGACCGCCGCATCGACACCGGGGCCTTTATCCTCGCCTTCGAGCGGGACGTTCTCCCAGAGAAGGTAAAGGTGATGTGCTACCGGTGTGACGTGCGACCTTACGTCCCGCCTCCTATGCGCTGTTTTAGATGTTTGCGCTTTGGGCACATGTCGTCACGGTGTGAGGCTGAGCCCCTTTGTGGCGATTGTGGACGGTCCTCTTCATCAGGAACATACATGCACCCCACCACCTCGGTGCGTTAATTGTCCTGGCATCCACTCGCCTAGATCCTCAGATTGCCCCGCATACCAGAAGGAGAAGAAGATACAAGAAATCAAAACTTTGGATCGGCTCTCTTATTCTGAGGCCAGGAAGAAGTATGACCACCTCCATCCCGTGCCATTGACCACTTCGTTTGCCTCAGTTGTGTCCACTCCTTCCGCGATATCCTCACCCCTATCCTGTCCCCCCTCCGCCTCCTCCGCCCATCAGGGGGCTCTGCCTCCGCCTCGCAAATCCCTCCCTTCCAAATCCTCCTCCCCCGTGGCCCCCACCTCCTCTGCCCCAGGGGCCACCCTTCCTCCTCCTCCTGCCCCCACGCCACCTGAGAAGCGAACCTCTTCTCAAGCGTCCATCGGGGAAACGTTCCGGACCCCAGCTTCCGAGGTCCGGCGTTCCACAACGGACCCCGCGTGTGAGGACCTTCTTCGGGTCCAGCCCACCATTCCTGTGCCGCCTCGGCCTTCCAAGAAGGCCTCGAAGAAGAAGTCTCTATCCCCCTCTCCACCCCGGCGAGTTTCGTCTGACGCTCCATCCGTGAGTCGCTGCTCCCGGCCGTCCTCAGTTTCGCCGGGACGCTCTGCTGCCAGGCGTTCAGCTGGCCTTTCATCGACAAATGATGCTGCCCCTCCTACACAACCAGGGACAGCGGCCGCAGCTGGCGACGAGTCGATGGAACCGGATCCGCCTCCCGTTGGTTGTAGCATTGTTCCCTCGCAACCTGGCCCTCCGCGGCCGTCGAGGTGACCAGCTCTTCCCCTGTCTCGTTCCCCCAACTTTTTGACTAGCGATGGCGTTGTTTCATTGGAACATAAGGGGTATTCGATCTAATCAGGAGGAATTACAACTGCTCCTCCGCCTGCACTGTCCGCTCGTCCTTGGTCTCCAGGAAACCAAGTTGTGCTCGACTGACCGTATTGCCTTTACCCACTATACCTCGGAGCGGTATGGCCTCACCCCTGTGGACGGTATCCCAGCTCATGGTGGGGTCATGTTGCTCGTTCGGGACGATGTCTATTACCATCCCATCCCATTGACCACCCCACTCCAAGCAATAGCTGTCCGCATTACTCTTTCTGCTTTTACTTTTTCAGTTTGTACCATCTACACTACACCGTCATCTGCTGTTAGTTGGGCTGACATGATGCACCTGATCGTTCAGCTTCCCCCGTCGTTTTTATTGTTTGGCGACTTCAATGCCCATCATCCCCTTTGGGGCTCTCCTGCATCCTGTCAAAGAGGCTCACTCTTGGTGGATGTCTTCAACCATCTCAATCTTGTCTGCCTCAATACCGGCGCCCTGACTTTCCTCTCGGACTCTACTCATACCTCCTCCCACTTGGACCTCTCGATCTGTTCTACCACTCTTGCCCGTCGGTTCGAGTGGTATGTCCTATCTGACACCTATTCGAGCGACCACTTCCCCTGTGTCGTTCGTCTCCTGCACCACACCCCATCCCCACGTCCTTCGAGCTGGAACATACTGAAAGCTGACTGGGGACTTTACTCCTCCCTGGCGACCTTTCCGGACCACGATTTTCTCCGTTGTGACAGTCAGGTCGAATACCTCACGGCTGTTATCATCAATGCTGCCGAACGTTCCATTCCTTGTACTACTTCTTCTTCACGTCTCGTTTCCGTCCCCTGGTGGAACGAGGCTTGTAGGGACGCTCTCCGTGCTCGACGACGTGCTTTACACACCTTTCGCCGCCATCCTACGTTGGCGAATTGTATTGAATACAAACGACTCTGAGCGCAATGCCGTAGAGTCATCAAAGACAGCAAAAAAGGTTGTTGGGCCTCTTTCACCAGCTCCTTCAACAGTTTTACTCCCTCTTCCGTCGTTTGGGGTAGCCTGCGCCGGCTGTCGGGCATTAAGGCCCACTCCTCGGTACCTGGCCTGACCTCAGGTAATGAGGTCCTTGTTGATCCTGTGGCTGTCTCCAACGCCTTTGGCCGCTTTTTCGCGGAGGTTTCAAGCTCCGCCCATTACCATCCTGCCTTCCTTCCCAGGAGAGAGGCAGAAGAGGCTCGGCGACCTTCCTTCCACTTGCTGAATCTGGAAACTTATAATGCCCCCTTTACTATGCGGGAACTCGAACATGCGCTTGCACTGTCCCGGTCCTCTGCTCCGGGGACAGATGCCATTCACGTTCAGATGCTGGCACACCTTTCTCCGGCGGGCAAAAGCTTCCTTCTTCGTACCTACAATCGCGTCTGGACCGAAGGTCAAGTCCCCATGCGTTGGCGTGACGCCGTTGTTCCTATACCCAAACTCGGGAAGGATAGACACCTTCCTTCTAGTTACCGCCCCATTTCTCTTACAAGCTGTGTCTGTAAGGTGATGGAGCGCATGGTTAATGCTCGGTTAGTCTGGATTCTTGAATCTCGACGGCTACTTACTAATGTCCAATGCGTCTTTCGTCGCCGCCGCTCCGCTGTTGATCACCTTGTGACCTTGTCGACATTCATCATGAACAACTTTTTGCGAAGGCGCCAAACGGTAGCCGTACTCTGCGACTTGGAGAAGGCTTATGATACCTGTTGGAGAGGAGGTATCCTCCGCACTATGCACAGGTGGGGCCTACGTGGTCGCCTGCCCCTTTTTATTGATTCCTTTTTAACGGATCGAAAGTTTAG
The DNA here is from genome assembly GCF_021461385.2 of Schistocerca piceifrons. Classification (NCBI taxonomy): domain Eukaryota; kingdom Metazoa; phylum Arthropoda; class Insecta; order Orthoptera; family Acrididae; genus Schistocerca; species Schistocerca piceifrons. Next base: position 507,638,342 of record NC_060144.1, read on the forward strand.
GATACGTGTGGGTTCCGTATTGTCCGACGTCTTCCTCCAGGAGAATGGAGTGCCTCAGGGCTCCGTCTTGAGCGTAGCCCTTTTTGCCATCGCGATCAATCCAATTATGGATTGCATTCCACCTAATGTCTCAGGCTCTCTCTTTGTCGATGACTTCGCGATCTACTGCAGTGCCCAGAGAACATGCCTCCTGGAGCGCTGCCTTCAGCGTTGTCTAGACAGCCTCTACTCGTGCAGCGTGGCAAATGGCTTCCGGTTCTCTGAAGAGAAGACGGTTTGTATCAACTTTTGGCGATATAAAGCGTTCCTTCCGCCATCCTTACATCTCGGTCCCGTTGTTCTCCCATTCGTGGACACAACTAAGTTTCTAGGGCTCACGTTGGACAGGAAACTGTGTTGGTCTCCACATGTCTCTTATTTGGCGGCCCGTTGTACACGTTCCCTTAATGTCCTCAGAGTTCTTAGCAGTTCATCTTGGGGAGCGGATCGCACTATCCTGCTTCGCTTGTATCGGTCCATAGTCCGATCGAAGCTGGGTTATGGGAGCTTCGTCTACTCGTCCGCTCGGCCATCCCTCTTACGCCGGCTCAACTCCATCCACCATAGGGGGATACGTCTTGCGACCGGAGCCTTCTACACTAGTCCTGTCGAGAGTCTTTATGCTGAAGCTGCCGAGTTACCATTGACCTACCGGCGCGACGTACTGCTTTGTCGGTATGCCTGCCGGCTGTTGTCTATGCCCGACCACCCCTCTTACAAGTCCTTCTTCGCCGATTCTCTCGACCGTCAGTACGGGTTGTATGTGTCTGCCCTGCTGCCCCCCGGAGTCCGCTTCCGTCGCCTGCTTCGACAATTGGATTTTGCCCTCCCTACCACCTTCAGAGAGGGTGAGAGCCCGACACCACCTTGGGTCCAGGCTCCGGTTCATATTTATCTCGACCTCAGCTCACTCCCAAAGGAGGGTACTCCGGCTGCAGTGTATTGCTCACGGTTTGTCGAACTTCGTGCTCGCCTTGCCGGTCACACCTTTATTTACACCGATGGCTCCTAAACTGACGATGGTGTCGGCTGTGCCTTTGTCGTCGGGGCCGCCACCTTTACATACCGGCTCCTCGACCGATGTTCCAGCTTTACGGCCGAGCTTTTTGCTCTCCATCAGGCCGTTCAATGTGCCCGCCGCCACCGCCATTCATCGTATGTACTCTGCTCTGACTCACTCAGTGCTCTTCAGAGCCTTGGAGCTCCCTATCCGGTCCATCCCTTGATTCAACGGATACAGCAGTCTCTCCATTCTTTCGCTGATAATGGTGGTTTTGTCAGCTTTCTGTGGGTTCCCGGACATGTAGGAGTGCCTGGGAACGAGGCTGCGGATGCTGCAGCCAAGGCTGCAGTCCTCCTGCCTCGGCCAGCCTCCCATTGTGTCCCGTCATCTGACGTTCGTGGGGATGTATGTAAGAGGCTTGTGTCGTTGTGGTGGGATGCTTGGTCATCCCTCCAAGGAAACAAGCTCCGGGCAGTAAAACCACTCCCAACTGCTTGGACAACATCCTCCCGACCATCTCGGCGCAAGGAGGTCCTTCTGACTAGGTTGCGGATTGGGCATTGCCGGTTTAGCCACCCCTACCTGCTCTCCGGTGACCCAGCCCCGCAGTGCCCTTGTGGTCAGGCATTAACAGTGCGCCATGTTTTATTGTTGTGTCCCCGTTTTAGTCAATTTCGTGTTGTCCTGTCCCTGCCATCTACTTTACCGGATGTTTTAGCTGATGCCGCTCGAGCAGCTGCTCGTATTCTGCGTTTTATAACTTTAACTGGCTTGTCCAAAGACATTTAACCTTTTTACTCATTTTATCTGCATCTTTGTCAGGTCCTTCTGGTGTCCCAACCATCCCCTTGAGTTTTACCAGATTCCGTGTGCTCTAACAACAGTGACTGGGCGCTAATGACCTCAGCAGTTGAGCGCCCTTAAACCTAACCAAAAAAAAAAAAAAAGACTGTAGCGCCTAGAACCGCTCGGCCACCGTGGCCGGCGGCAGCAGACCAATCGGCACAAGTTGTTGGTCTGCTGTTGGGGTATACCGTGCCAAATTCCGTCCAACTGGCGCGTCAGATCGTCAAGATCGTGAACTGGTTGAAGGACCTTACCCATAATGATCCAAAAGTTCTCAGATCCGATAACCCTGTTGGCCAAAGTATGGTTTGGCAAGCGCGAAGACAAGCAATAGAAACTTTGGACGTGTGCGGGAGGACATCATCTTGCTGAAGTGTAAGCCCTGGAGGAATTTCCATGAGGGGGCAGCAAAATGTGACTTAAAATATCGTCGACGTACTGCTGTGCTGTAAGGGTGCCGCGGCTGACAACCAGAGGAGTCCATCTATGAAAAGACACCTCACGCCAGACCATCACTCCTGGTTGTCCAGCTGTATGGCGGACGAGAGACAGGTTGATACCGCACCGCTGTCTCGAGACTCGTCTTCGACGTGGAATCTCATCGGCTGGTGTAGAATTGTCTTCAGTGATGTGTTCCGTTTCGAACTGAGCCCCAATAACAGGTGAAGACTACTCAATTTGAAATTCACGTTTGATGAGAGAGGAGGATAAACAACGATCTTGGTCTGTCAACGCATGGTTCGGACATTTGAAGCGTCGCGTCACTAGTCCCTGTTTTGTTGATAGGATTTAAATGCTATGATTTTAGATCAGGCTTTACCGTGACAGCTGCTGATATCGAATGAAACAAATTTTACTGTTAACAGTCACTGTTTATGTTTATTAAAAACAGATATCAAGGGTTTATATATCCGCCATCAGGTGGATTTATATGTGTTAATACGACTTGTGTGTGTTGTAGTACGACTTTGGTGTAGACTGTGGCACTGTCTAGTCGAGAAACAAAACAGTATTTCATGAGATGTCCCTGTGGTGGTCCTTGACTAAAAAATAAACGTAAATGTAAATGTGAAAATAAAACAACTAAAATAGAATATTTCCAATTGTCTCAGGCTCCTTTCTAATTTTTAAACAGAGATGGCGTCTGGAAATTACTAGGTGCAAAAAATATGTAGTAATAAACAGAAACACTATTGCAAAGTACAAAGAACGTATACCAAAACAGAAACATTATTTCAAAGTAAGTCTTAAAGTTTTGCGGAGATCTCTGGTTGAGTTGATGAATACGTATGCTAGAGTAAATATTTCAAGTGATATATAAACACATTTCAGTCAAGTTTATGTAGCCAAAATTATTATTTATGTATACTTTTGCCACTGTTAGCAATATAATTATTGGACTTAATGTTTTCAACATGTCACCTGATTACATAAACTAGTAGGAAGTTTAAGTTATATAAAGGTGACAGAAAAGGATTTGTATATCACATGAAATATTTACGCTGACTTGTGTATTCATCAGCTCCACCAAGGATTTCCACAGTGCTCTAAACTTACTCTGAAATAATAGAGTTGTTTTGCTATATGTTCATTGTACTTTGAAATAGAGCTTCTATTTTTGCTATATGTTCTTTGCACTAAGTGGTTTTCAGACATTATCTTCGTGACAAAGTGTAACAGATTATACGTGATGTATTACAACAGAGAAAGAATCCTGTGACCATTGGAGGTATTGGAGTTTTAATTGTTTCATTTTCACATTTACATTTACGTTTAATTATTAGTCAGAGACCACCACAGGGCGGTGTTAAGAAAAAGTGTTCTGCTTCTCCACCAGATGGTGCCAAAGGTTATCCCAAAGTCGAATTACAACACGCACATATCCCGTCAATACAGGTTTAAACCACTCAGACGCGTTGCGGATACGAATAAATAGTGACTGGTAAGAGCAGACTTGTTATTTCATTCGTTACTGATAGGACTCTGACAGAAGTGCTAGAGTTCTTAATAGATTTGACGCCGCGATTATTGGAAGACGTTTCAACGTTACCAACCGTCCAGGATGCGTAAAACCAATTACATGGCTACCGATAGATTGGTGTACCCACTGCACGACCTGTAACTTTGTAGCACTGGTCGGTCGAAGTCAGTAGGGTGCGGTCACCTTCAAGCCCAAAATTCAAACAAATATATATTTATCAAAGCTTTTAGTTGCAGAGAGGCTATCGAAAATGAAAATACATAATAAATAAAATACTGAAATGTGGGAGAAGTGGTTAAAAATCCTGTAGGATAGTGATTTGGGCTAAACGAAATTGTTTGAAGTTCAACTTACATATTTATTCAAGAAACTTGTAAAGAAATACGTAAGTTGCGACCTTACACAGATTTGGAAAAATTGATGCATCAGTTGTGACGATAATTAATTAACCAGAGCAAGATGTAACTAGGTACTGAAAACAGAGCTGCTTAGCACAATAGCAAGCACGAAAAATGTTCTTAGAGCAGCACATAAACTCTTAAAAATCAGCAGAAAATTCTTTAAGTTCATCACTGGAAAATCTCTGTAATAGTACTTGCGAAAACTAGAGTTAATTAATCCCCATTATTGTAGCGATAAATATCTAACAAATTTGTCACACTATTATCAATAATAAATACAGAAAAATATTGTACTTCACAGCTGATTTAAATTGCTTAAACAACATTAAAGTTTCCGTGGTCACACAGTCACCGAAAATGACATTAGTATTTTTAAGTATCGACAGAATTCAGATCCGGCTTTCACTTTTACGAAATTTTCGTAAGTCCTGAGAAATTCGTAAGTATTCAGCTTCTGACCACAAGAAATCTTCCCAAATCCAAACCGAGCGAGGTGGCGCAGTGGTTAGCACACTGGACCCGCATTCGGAAAGACAACGGTTCAAACCCGCGTCCGGCTATCCTGACTTAGGTTTTCCGTGATTTCCCTAAATCGCTTCAAGCAAATGCCGGGATGATTCTTTCCAAGGGCACGACCGTCTTCCTTTCGCATTCTTCCCTAACCCGACGTGACTGATGACTTCGCTGTTTGGTCCCATCTCCCGAAGGCAACTAACCAGCCAACCCAAATCCAACAAGCATATATAATCAGTTCATGACATCCATCCTTACAAATTTCCTTTTTCCAGCGGACACACGTCCAGATCGTCCGCTATCAAAACTCTGGCATCTCTCTCTCCACATCCACCACTGCTGGCCGCTCACCTCCAACTGCGCAACGCTACGCGCTGCTCACATCGAACTGCCCAACAATATAATAGCGAATATTTGAACAATGCCTACAAGCCAAACACTGCACACAGCACAGTCAGTGATTTTCATACAGAGTACTACGTGGCGTTACCAACATAAAAACATAAACAGCCTACTTACAAACCGACCACCATTCAATTATAAAAGACAATTGCCGGTATATACGACATACTAGTGGACAGTGGAAAACATCAGAATCGGTTTGTGTCCTCTCTTTTAAATATTTAAAGTTTTGACATGAGCTGCGAATGAAATACATGAATACCTCGCCACATCCGAAGTAGCCATGTGTTGAACTAAAATTAGAAATACTTCTTAAATCGCTGAACTTAGCTTTCCTGTATAAAAGGATTCGTTGAGTAACGGCCTGTTATGCTAGTCTCAGGCTACGAATGTATGTGAAGAATTCGTAGTGATGGTACAGTTTTCATGTAACAATAGTAAACTATTTATAACTGCTTATACAATGTGCCTCTTCGCAGTAGTGACATGCTGTGGTTATTACTAACATGGGCGTTCGTACCACGTATTGTAAGAGCATGTTGCATATTTGGTTCACTTGTTATTGGTTTTTGTAACCTACTATAGTTAAAACATTTATGAGTTTTAAAGTTTATAAAATTTAGAACCAAGTGTAATGTTGCAATGAGCTCGACTCATCGTGGGGTTTCTTTAGTGTATCCGGTTTCTTCGATGCATGTCTGTATGACATGCTATCTATTTTTGTTTAAATACTATTATTCATATCCGTATTTTACGCTGCTGGAGCATGCACCTTGCCGCTGTCCAGCAAGAGAGCAGTCCCTGCTCGAGCGCTCGATATTTCCTGCTAACGGGTGTGGTCAGTCACGGCACCCAAGCACGTTTGCACTCACACTTCGGCTTCCCCACACGAGCAGCTGGTCTCACTTCGCCGGCCAGCCGCGCCGTCAAATATACCCGCCGCTGTCTTTGGTCTCGCGACCCAGCCACCAGTAACGTCAGGAAATCCGACTGGACATGTGATACGAAAATGGCTCGTGTCCCTACCCTAGAGTTATAAAACCGCCGTAGGTTTTCATAGACAGACTATGGTGGTTTTCCTGGTAGCTTTGGTCAGTTAATGTCACTACGGCATTACCTTTGTATGTTGGGTGTGTTGCATAGCTACCGGGCGTCGCCTCATAACGATCGCTTTCTTTATGTATGCGATCAGTCTCCTTCAAAAACCAGAAGCGTTTAAGAGTCTAGAAACTGAGAGAGGATATATAAACGGCTGAGTAGCCTAAATAATATACATGGTTATCCTCCTTTCTCCTGCTTAAGAATAAACAGTATTTGTAGCGAAACTGAAATTGTCAATGTTTCGTTAAGGTTTAAATCGGAAATTGTTGACTTGCAATGTTAAAAAAAGAGATTTAGCACCGAAAATAAAGAAAACAACTGATTTATTATACAGCGCTAGAAAACGCAGTTTCCTCAACAAAAAGGTAAAATAAAATTAATGCGGAACAAAAATGTATCAAACGTCTTTTCAATACTTCGTAGAACTTATATAGCACATGTTCGTGTTATTCATAAACAGCTTTCGATTTTATCAGTGGTAACAGGAAACTCTCGCCTATTAGCAACGTGGAGCAGTGGTTGTCACACTGGACTCTCATTCTAGAGGACGACGGTTTAAACGTGTGTCCGGCCATCCTGATTTAGCTTTTCCATCATTTCCCTAAACCGCTTCGGGTAAATGCCGGACGGGTTCCTTTGAAAGGGAACGGCCGATTTTCTACCCCATCCCTTCCTAATCCGATGGGACCGATGACCTCGCAGTTTGGTCCCCTCCCCCAAATCAACCATCCAACAAAACTCTTGCCTTTTATCATAATGAAGAACACTGTACTGAGTACAAGATAACAACAATATTTATATACTTTTTACGTATATGCACGTAAACTGTAATCGCATCAAAATTAAGTGCTTTGGTTATTAAAAAAAGCGCAGAAGTTACGCGAAAAACTAATTTTTGTTACTTACAAAATGTAACTTGTATTCTCTAGGGACATAAAACACACAATGGACTAACACTGATGATGTGCGATTCTAATTAGGTGCAGAACAGACAATGAAATAAACAAAAAACAAAGGGAAGTCGTCTGCTTCCATCTTCTCTCTTACACATTCATTTATCTTCCTTTCTCTACCAGTACCACTGGTAATCCCACCGTTTACTCCGTAATTCATGCAGTGTATCGAAACTACCGATTCGTAGTTCTGGTAGAGCGCAGCTCTACCCTACCCGTACTGCACAAGTAACTACGGACGTTCTTAACAGAAAACCTTGAGAGTGTAACAGCGCTTGTTTGTGAAACATAAAATCACTTGTGCGCTCACCAGATATAGGACCGATCTACTTCTGTCTGCGACGAAAATTAAAATAGAGTTCTACAAAGAAATACCAAAGACTTCCGAACACACTAACATGGGCCTGTGCGCCACTAAGTTCAGGAGTAATTTAAAGTAATGTACAGTCTATCTGGAATCGCATTAAAGCATGTATCAGTGGTGAAGATCGACATCTTGAGCACTCGGTATGACAGTCACAACAATAAACACAGGATCACACCTGATCCATTGGTACTTGAGGTCTACCTGCCTTTGGCTTAAGTTTAGTCATTCCTTTGCGCTTCCACTTCAGTCACATTATCAGCAGTCGATCTAGGCAACACTAAGCCCGTCTTGCACGATGAACCCAAGATGTACACCTGTTCTGTTAGTAAACGCGTGAATGGCCTTTCAGACCATGATTCACAAATTTTAAAACTAAAAGGCTTTTGTACTCAAACCAGTATCATATTTAATTACAAAATATGTAGGAAAGTTAATCCAACAGCAATAGACAGTTTTTTAAACCTTATCAACGTAGATGATAAATACAATGCTTTCCTTAACACATTTCTCATGCTATTTGAGAGTTGCTTTCCATTAGGACGTTCGATACGGGGTACTAGCAGTAATAGGCCTCCCTGGTGGCTGACTAGTGGGATAGGGATATCTTGTAGAACAAAGCGGAAATTATATCAAAATGTTAGAAGTAGTCACAATCAAGCTACAGTAGCCCATTACAAACAGTATTGTAAAATGCTTAAAAATGTTATTAGGAAGGCAAAGAGTATGTGATATGCAAATAGAATAGCTAATTCACAGAATAAAATTAAAACCATATGGTCAGTTGTGAAGGAAGTGTCTGGTCAGCAGCACAAGGCCGCCGATATATAGTCAGTTCACAGTAAAAATATTTCTGTTACTGATGAATCAGATATATGTACAGTATTTAACAATCCTTTTCTGAGCATTGCTGGTGAATTAAATAAAAATTTAGTTTCTAAAGGAAATCATATAACTCTCTTGGCAAATGTCTTTCCAAGATTGATGTCTGAAATATTCCTCTGTGATAAAGACAAGAGGGAGACTGAGTCAATAATTAAATCAGTGAAGACTAAGGACTCTCATGGTTATGATGGAGTGTCTAGAAGAATATTAAAGTACTGTGCTGCACATGTTAGCCCTGTATTTAGCCATATTTGTAATTTTACTTTAGGAATGGCCAGTTTCCTGAGCTATTAAAATACTCAGTAGTAAAGCCACTTTATAAAAAGGGAGAAAGGAATAATGTAGATAATTTTAGACCTATTTGTATGGTTCAGATGGCTCTGAGCACTATGGGACTTAACTTCTGACGTCATCAGTCTCCTAGAACTTAGAACTACCTCAACCTAACTAACCTAAGAACAGCACAATCATCCATGCCCGAGCTATTTCTATGTCATAAGTGTTTGAAAAAGTTATTGAAAAGGCTGTGTATGTAAGGATAATTGATCATTTATCACGCAATTTGCTATCAGATGTACAGTTCGGCTTTAGAAGTCGTTTAACAACTGAAAATGCTATATTCTCTTTTCTCTGTGGGGTACTGGATTGGCTAAACAAAATGTTTCGAAAGCTTGGCATATTTTTTGATTTAACTAAGGAATTTGATTGTGTTGATCACAAAATATTGCTCCAGAAGTTGGACCATAACAGAATACGGGGAGTAGTCCACAACTGGATCACCTCTTCCTTTAGCAAGAGGCAGCAAAAGGTCATTATTCACAATGTTAACGGCTGTGATGTGGAGCCTGAGTTAAGTACTGGCAAGTGGGGGGTGCCCCAGGGATCAGTGTTGGGGCCAGTCCTTTTCCTTATTTACATAAATGGTATGCCCTCTAGTATTACAGGTAACTCTAAAATATTTCTGTTTCCTGATGACACTAGCTTGGTAGTAAAGGATGTTGTGTGCAATATTGGCTCGGTTCCAAATAGTGTAGTACCTGACGAAAATCAATTTTTACAGTTTGCAATGCACAATTCAACAAAACCACACGTTTTAATTTCACAGAACGGTTATATGATTACTGAAACTGAACAGTTCAAATTTTTACGTGTTTAGATAGATAGTAAGCTGTCGTGGTAATCTCATGTTCAGGGTATTGTTCAAAGACTTAATACTGCCATTTTTACTATTCGAAAGATATCAGAAGTGAGTGATCGTTCGACACAAAAATTAGTCTACTTAGCTTATTTTCATTCGCTTTGTTATATGGTATTATATTTGGGGCAATGCTTCCCATTCTAAAAGGATAATTGGCTCAGAATCTGGCGGTTCGGGCAATAAGTGGTGTAAGTACAAGAACCTCTTCTCGACCCCTGTTCGAGTCTGGGTATTCTGACATTGGCCTCTCAATATGTATATATTCCTTACAGTCATTTCTTGTTAATAATATTAGCTTATTCCCAAGAATAAGCAGCTTTCACCCGGTTAATACTCGGTAGAAATCAAACCTGCATTTGGATCGGAGTTCCTTAACTCTTGTGTAAAAAGGTTTGCAGTATACTGCTGCATCCATTTTCAATAAGCTAACACTCGAATTCAAAAATCTTAGCAGTAATCCAACCGCTTTCAGACCGTAACTGAAGAGTTTCCTCTTGGGTCACTCGTATTCAGTCGAGGAGTTCCTTGAAAAATTAAGTTGATTTATATACAATTGCGTTTATATACAATTGCGTTTACTTAAATTTATGGACTGACTTTTCTCGGGTTCATGAATATTTATTTTTATCTGTTATTACTTTTATGTTGTAATTTCATGTACTGACACATTCCCTGACTTTGGAGATTTGCTCCTCAATTTAGTCCTACGGAACATGACGCGTAAATAAAAATAAAGTAAATGAAACTGAGGCTTCGCCAGTCGGTCGCTGTGCTTTTCAGACAGGGGCCGTTGCTGTCGCGTTATCGTCCTGGACAGTGGTCGGTCAGCGTGCGATTGGCTGACATCTTCTCACAGCCATCTCTCCTCTATCGTTCGCGACTGGCGTGCCGGCGCTTGACTTCACGTTGTAACAAGGACATTAGAGAATAACTTACATGGTACTAGAGGGAGTTGTAGAGGCAAAAACTGTAGAGGAAAACGGAGATTGGAATACATCCAGCAAATAATTGAGGACGTAAGTTTTACTCTCATATGAAGAGGTTAGCACTGGAGAGGAATTCGGGCGGTCCGCATCGAAACAGCCAGAAGACTGATGACTGAAAAAAAACAAACGCTCTTTAGTTCTACCGCTAGGTAGCTGTCGGGCTACAGCTGTACCTTTCATGGCAGATTGTCGTCTAATACCCCCTTTAGAACGGTTGAGATGTCCCTGTTAGAGAATATTTCGATGTGTCTTTTGGTCCCGCTCCGCCTGATAGCTGCTAACTACTTGCCGCGCCTCAGCGCCGCCTCATTTACTCTGGAAGCGGCCCTCGTCCGAGCCGGCAGCAACCGGCGGCAGCTAGTGGTGGATCGCGGCTGCCTACAGCTGGCAGCTGCGACCGCCGTCCAGCACTGTCCCCGCAGCCGGAGTTCTCTAGCTGCCAGCTGTAGGCGGCTATTTGCGACCGCCGCTGTGCCCCCAGTCAGATGTCGGTCGCGGTGACGTGTTTACAAACCCTGTCCGTGGCACGTAAACCCGCCGTCACTGGCCGGTGCTCGTATCCATCCACCGCGCCGGGCCGCTGCTGGCCAGCGCTCGCCGTCCACTGTACGCCCTCTGTGCCAAGCCAACAGTGCCCGGGTTGTATCACTGACCAACGAAGTAAGACAAGAAAGGATACTCGTAAGTGTGTCACCCTTCTAGACTGTTTAAAGTCCCTTCATTAATGTCTCACGACCGGCTAAAACCATTGTATACCATTATGCGGTACAAACATGGTAACTTGGAAATTACGCCTTATCTCTACTAAATCGCCCCCTCCACTATTAATACGTGGGCTGGATCAAGGAGCCACACACGTAACTACACACTTGACAGGCAGCCATGCTGAAGCTTCGTTGCCGTAGCAGGCTTGAGCGTGTGTAGGATAAATCTGGGCAAGCGGGCTTGAGCGTGTGTACGATAAATTTGGGAAAGCATGAGGTTTGTACAAGCACCTTGTTGCTTGATCTAATCTCGATTATACATGCCTGTTAAAGCACTCATGCTTAAGCGTGATCGCCCATGCATACTCGAGCGTCTGTAGGATAGATTTGGTCAAGTATAAGGATTTTACAACTACCTTGGTGCTTGATCGAGTTTCGATTATACATGCCTGTTCAAGCGTCTGCATGATTATGCATGTGTTCCACGAATAGGCAGCCTTGTGCATGCATTCGTCAGTGATTTAGGTTTTTTATTTTCTCCTGTGACATAACATTCTGTGCGAGGGTTGTACTGTAATGTAGGACAAGTTGGTTGGTTGGTTAAGCCGGGAAGGGGACCTAATGCCGATATCATCGGATTGTGGAGGTGGGTCGACTGTGCCCTTTCACATGAACCGTCGTGGGGCATTACGCAGGATGCTATATTGCATGGAGGAAGGGGGAAGAAAAGCGCCAGTACAGTAGGACAGTCTGCTTGGAATATCTACTGCGATTAGCGAGTAATATTGTCGTTTCTTGAAACACACTTTATCCCACATACCTTTGTTTTTTTCCGGAACACAAGCAGAACGGCTGCGAGAGCCAATGCATCATCGTATGAGATTGTCGGTTCCTAGTGAACAAATTGATGCTTGAACATGGACGCTTGAGCCTTGGGGAGGCGTGCTTGTAAAGTCTGAAGCTACGTGTGTGGCCGCCTTTACACGATATAAGCAACAAAGCCTATACAAAGTGCAAATCATACTAAGAGCAAACAGAGTAAAACCAACGAAAACATCCAGGTACCTAGGATTAGGAGCCGATAACTTTTTAAACCGGGAGAAAGCTCTGCAAAAGAAACTGCCGTAGCAAACACAACTTTGAAGGAAATCTACAACAACACGGAAACGGAAGAGCCGCGACCCCGGTAGTACTTCATATGTACAACATGGCCGTCACACAAATACTGGAGTATGCGGCGATAGCATGGTACGGTGCTGAAACGGAATACAAATAGAATCCAACCCGAGTATAGGAGAATGCTACAGACAGTCGGAAAAATACAGTATGAACCGACTGCTACACCACACACCACAGCAGCACATGATTCCATGGAGGAAGGGCTAGTGAAACGAATGGCAGTGTACGGATACAACACACTCTACGCCAGCAACAGCATTAAACAACTGGTCCGGAAAAGTCCGTTATAGCTCAACATGCCAAGACACAAATACCGGTATCCACCACACGTCATTACATCTACATCTACATACATACTCCGCAATCCACCATACGGAGCGTGGAGGAGGGTACCTCGTACCACAACTAGCATCTTCTCTCCCTGTTCCACTCCCAAACAGAACGAGGGAAAAATGACCGCCTGTATGCCTCTGTACGAGCCCTAATCTCTCTTATCTTATCCTTGTGGTCTTCCCGCGAAATATAAGTTGGCGGCAGTAAAATTGTACTGCAGTCAGCCTCAAATGCTGGTTCTCTAAATTTCCTCTGTAGCGATTCACGAAAAGAACGCCTCTTTTCCTCCAGAGACTCCCACCCGAGTTCCTGAAGCATTTCCGTAACACTCGCGTCATGATCAAACCTAGCAGTATCAAATCTAGCAACCCGCCTCTGAATTGCTTCTATATCCTCCCTCAATCCAACCTGATAGGGATCCCAAACGCTCGAGCAGTACTCAAGAATAGGTCGTATTAGTGTTTCATAAGCGGTCTGCTTTACAGATGAACCACATCTTCCCAAAATTCTACCAATGAACTGAAGACGACTATCCGCCTTCCCCACAACTGCCATTACATGCTTGACCCACTTCATATCGCTCTGTAATGTTACGCCCAAATATTTAATCGACGTGTCAAGCGCTAACACTGCTAATGGAGTATTCAAACATTACGGGATTCTTTTTCCTATTCATTTGCATTAATTTACATTTATCTATATTTAGAATTAGCTGCCATTTGAACCATTTGTAAACCCTTCCCTGAATGACACATACACTCATGCAAGATACGCTAAGCAGATAACGCGCAATCTTGAATCTTGTCTCGGCCAATAAAGAACATCCTCCCAGAAATAAATTAAAATAGTTTCAACAATTCTCCGGCCTGGACCAACTTTTTCGGTAGGTTTCCCTTCATTCTCGGGGACTAGTAAAGCCCTTGCATTTGTTCAAAATTAGGACACTATGTGACCACCACTACTTCGTCTGGTAAATGGCTGAAAAGGACGTTGGCTCCATGCTGGGCCAGATCTGAAACAACCCTCTCTGTTTCTTCGAGTGGAGAGTGAAAAAAAAAGAAGGAAACAAAAACTGAGGAGACACACACACACACACACACACACACACACACACACACACACACACACAGATCGTAAATACCCTGTTCTAGATTCCTATTTGGGATTCCCTCTGCCTCATTCACAGCCTCTTGGGATATTTGGCTGAAAAGACGGTCGTCGTTCTCTGACAAGTTGGCTATAGTAAGCAAACCATGGAACTCCTATAGACACACAACATAGACACAATTTTTAATTTTTTATGGGACAATAAAATAGTTCCAGTCCTCGGTATTGACCAATGTTTTAGGGTGGTTTGCCTTAGTTGTAAGATAAATACCTGGCCTGCTACAGCTCGCCAGTATTCCCATTTGCGAACCCCCTGTGCCCAGTACCAGATCTCCTGGAATTTGGCTGAGTAAACTAAACTAGTTCCAGTCCTCCGGTACAGCCAAGTCTCTCGGGAATGCAGAAACTGGAACACCCTCCCCCCCCCCCTTTCCAAACATTCCACATTTGGACAACCTCTGCCCCACATCCCATCAGGTAACCAGCTATGATAGTTTTGATACTTTGCTGAAAAGAATGAGCCGGCCAGGGTGGCTGAGCGGTTCTAGGCGCTACAATCTGGAACCGCGCGACCGCTACGGTCGCAGGTTCGAATCCTGCCTCGGGCGTGGATGTTTGTGACGTCCTCAGGTTAGTTAGGTTTAAGTAGTTCTAAGTTACAGGGGACTGATAACCACAGAAGTTACGTCCCATAGTGCTCAGAGCCCTGAAAAGAATGAAGTTCTGCAACAGACCACCCTGCTCTGGCAAAATGGGAATGAAAGAAAAATAAAGCTTCACATGTCGAGAGAATCATTTTCTTAACGCTGTATAAACATTACAGATCCACATTCTCATACACTAGACTTCGTTTTCTTAGTCTGTGACATATCGTGGCAAAACGAAATTCCCCATCTCATGATTCTGACTGACGTATTTGGGTGGTTTTCTTTAGCTGCACGGATAATGCCGGAACTGGAATTATTCCAAATTGGGATTGTCGCTGCCCCATTACCATGTCGCGTGGTATTTTCCTAAAAAGTCTCTGACTGTTCATTGAGTCATTGCCAGGACAGCCCGCCCAGCGTTTAGGGATCGTGAATGTGAAGTATTAAAAAGGCACGGCAGGTATGAGAGGATTAAAATGTCATGGGCAAACCTGGACATTCTTATTTCTTCTCCATGAACTTTAACTCCTTTTCCACATCTTCACTCACTACTCAACCAACGCTTCCGTTTCATCTCCATTGATTCTTACAATTTCAGTCTGGTTTCTGTGCAAGTTGTAAATAACCTTTGACTCCGTGCGTTTTATCCCTGCCATCTCCTGAACTTCAAATAATACTCAGAAACTGACGTAAATCTACCGAGGCGAGAGCTTGCGAACAGGAGAGAACACCACAGTTTTGATAGGTTCTAGCAGGCTCTGTTCTAAAATTCCAGTGAGGAGAATACGACACGGTGGGTATGGAGCGAACACCGCATAGCGACAGCACGTAGGTGTTAAGAACTCACTGACTTTGAACGTAAGCCCCCGTGCCTGCTCAGGCTAATGCTCGCGAATAGAGCAGTTGCGGCGTGGTGCAGAGTGACGGAAATGACAGCTTAACATGTGGTCGCGACAACACGGCAGGAGCGCCAACTTAGAACCAGGGGAGGGTCAGATTTGACATTGGTGCCATATAACAGCAGTAATGGAGAGTCATGTTGTGTGACACCAAAAATGTCTTCGCATTTAAATCCTCAGTGAGGGAATCTTACCTTTTTCCACAAATAGATGGAACCACAAAGTGTTTAGTGCATCATAAGACACTGAATTAATTAGGGAAGACCAGTTTACAAAGGTACTGAATAACCACGTCAAAAAATACGGAAATGGGGACGACTTCCACGTTTCGAAACCTCAGAAGGAGCTGTCTGAAGATAAGCAAGGAGAAGAAGAAAAATGAGGTTAGCGTACCGTTCCCATGAGCTACAGAACTGTAATGCTTACAGAAAGTGCTTGCGCTCTTTCACGGTTGGTGATTTATGAGAAATATACTGGATAGTTTAAGTTCAACATTTATTGTCCACTTCAGGTAGAACAGTTTCGCGTGGTGCCGATGTCAAACACAATAGTCATACGTCCCACAAAGGCAGACGACGTTTATAGGCAGCTTTAAACGTCATTGCAAAGAGTTTGCAGCACATTCTTCAGCGCTGTATGGAAGAGTAGATAGCGTAGGTACACACCTGGATGTCATATTGCTAACGCCATTGAAAAATGTGTAGAAAAGGTAGATTTGACTTGGAATTTATTACTTTATGTATCTGCCAATGGAGCGCCGCTCGTTTTGGTGAATAACCACAATTCGTGGCGTAACTTAATTGGAAAATGAAAAAGCCTCCAGCAACAAATTGAAACTAATCGCCAGTTTAAAGTGATTGGTCTGCAATGCGACGCTAAATATACTTGAGGGTGAAACTTAAATACGAAAGTAGCTTTCTCATAATGTGTCAGTCCCAGGTAATACAGATCGATGAAACTTGGATGATATATAAAAAACTGCTAGATTATAGTACTGAAGGTAATTGAAATGAGTGCTCAGTGAGGCGAACAAAAATGACACTTTTATTCAATGGCCGGCCGAGGTGGCCGAGCGGTTATAGGCGCTACAGTCTGGAACCACGCGACCGCTACGGTCGCAAGTTCGAATCCTGCCTCGGGCATGGATGTGTGTGATGTCCTTAGGTTAGTTAGGTTTAAGTAGTTCTAAGTTCTAGGGGACTGATGACCTCAGAAGTTAAGTCCCATAGTGCTCAGGGCCATTTTAACCATTTTTTTTTAATTCAATGACAATAACTGCGTTGAAGTCAGTGCGATATATGGTTGGTCACTGGACATTCCAAAAGGCGGGACATGGTACTAGGGTGTGAGATCACGAAGGACGGCAATGCATGCCCTGCAGTGCGCTGCCATGCTGGCCAGTTGTAGCGGTAGGGCGTTCCATTCATTCATGAGCGCGGTTGACAACTGCGAGATGGTCATTGGTGCACGCGGAAATGCTGTAGTTGTTCTCCCCAACGCATCACACACAGGCTCAATGAGATTTAAATCGGGGGAACTGCCGACCCAATCCATTCGCCGAATATCCTTTCATTCCAATAGCTCCGCCACCTTTCCTATTCGATGCGATCGCTCGTTGTCGTCGGTTAAAGTGAAAGACGCATAATGGGAAAGGGTACAGTGTCACGTTAACGAAGGCCACGGAATGTACCGTGTTCAAGTCAGTACGCCCATGCAACATTATGCTTTCCCACACAATAACACCTGCACCACCGACACGATTATGTTCGACAATACTGGAGGTATCCTCATATAGCGATAGATGGGAAGAAGTAATGCGCACAAGAACGCTGCCGAACATGGTCGTTTTGGAGGTCCAGGTGTTATGGTGTGGGCCTACTGACCATCAAATTTTTGAACACGGTCCACTCACCGGTCATCGTTAATGTGGCACTGTAAAATTTCCGTGCGTGCGTCTTTTTATGGGTGCATTCGCGCTGACTTCATTTTTACGGACAACAGTAGGGCACCGCACCGAATAGTGCACAGGGGGGGGGGGGGGGGGCTCTTGGAACGAGAGGATATTCGGCGAATGAACTAGCCAGCCCGTTGCCCCCGACTTTAATCCAATGGAACACGGGTGGGACGCGCTGGCGAAACGTACTGCAACTTGACCACATGCACCAACAACCATCCCGCACTTGTCAATCGCACTGGTGGAGAAATGGAATGCCATACCACAAGAACTACTTGGCAAGCTTGCGGCCAGCATGGAAGCACATTGCAGAACATGCACTGCCGTCCGTGTTGCCGTGGTGGTCACACCCTATAAATAGCCATATCCCGACGTTTTTAATGTCCAGGAGTCCATCATATGTCTCTGTGACTTCAGTGTAAGTACTGTCTTTCAATAAAAGTATCATTTATGTTCGTCTTGTTCCGTATTTATTTCAATTACTGTACTATACTGTGATAGTTCCTTCGATGTAAGTTCCAAGTTTCGCTGAGCTATGTTACTTGGCAGTGACATCTCATGCAAAAGTACCGAGCAAGATTGCTCTGTGGTTGACACACTGTACTCCCATTGGGGATGACAACGGCCATCCAGATTTAGATTTCTCCGTGATTCCCCTAAATCGCTCCAGGCAGTGCCGGTATGGTTCCACTGAAAGGACACGGCCAATTTCCTTCCCCATCCTTAACACAATTCGAGCTTGCGACCCGTCTCTAATGACCTCGATGTCGACGGGACATGAAACACAAATATTCCTTCCTTTATTCCATCATGCCTTCACAAAAGACGACGAAGTAAATATTCCAGAAGTCGAATCGACAACAGCTGCCAATTAGCTTCCTTTCGGAGTATTCTGATGCATTAGCTGCATACTTAACTATCATATACAACCGTTCGCTCTACGAAACATCCGTAAACAAAGACTGGAATGTTGCACAGGTCACACCAGTATTCAAGAAAGGTAGTAGGAGTAATCCACTAAATTACAGGCCCATATCGTTAACGTTAATATGCAGCAGAATTTTAGAACATATATTGTGTTCGAACATTATGAATTACCTCGAATAAAACTGTCAATTGACACAGTCAAATCGGTTTAGAAAATATCGTTCCAGTGATACACAACTAGCTCTTTATTCACATGAAGTTTTGAGTGCTATTGAAAAGGCATTTCACATCGATTCCGTATTTCTGGATTTCCGGAAGGCTTTTGACACTGTACCACACAAACGGCTCGTAGTGAAATTGCGTGCTTACGGAATATCGTCTCAGTTATGCGACTGGATTAGTGATTTCCTGTCAGAGAGGTCACAGTTCGTAGTAATTGTCGGAAAGTCATCGAGTAAAACAGAAGTGATTTCTAGCGTTTGCCAAGGTAGTGTTATAGGCCCTTTGCTGTTCCTTATCTATATAAACGATTTTGGAGACAATCCGAGCAGCCGTCTTCGGTTGTTTTCAGATCAAAACAAACTGCAAAACGGTTTCGAAAATATATCTGAATGGTGCGAAAAGTGGCAATTGACCCTAAATAACGAAAAGTGTGAGGTCATCCACATGAGTGCTAAGAGGATCTCAAACTTCGGTTACAGGATAAATCAGTCTAATCTGAAAGCCGTAAATTCAACTAAATACCTAGTTATTACAATTACGAACAACTTAAATTGGAAGGAACACATAAAAAATGTTGTGGGGAAGGCTAACCAAAGACTGCGTTTTATTGGCAGGACACTTAGGAAATGTAACAGACCTACTAAGGAGACTGCCTACACTACACTTGTCCGTCCTCTTTTAGAATACTGCTGCGCGGTGTGTGATCCTTACCAGATAGGACTGACAGAGTACATCGAAAAAGTTCAAAGACAGGCAGCAAGTTTTGTATTACCGCGAAATATGGGAGAGAGTGTCAGAGAAATGATACAGGATTTGGGCTGGAAATCATTAAAAGAAAGGCATTTTTCGTTGTGACGGAATCTTCTCACGAAATTCCAATCACCAACTTTCTCCTCAGAATGCGAAAATATTTTGTTGACACCGACCTACATAGGGAGGAACGACCACCACGATATAATAAGGGAAATCAGAGCTCGTACAGAAAGATATAGGTGTTCATTCTTTCCAAGCGCTATACCAGATTGGAATAATAGAGAAATGTGAAGGTGGTTTGACGAACCCTCTGCCAGGCACTCAAGTGATTTGCAGAGTATCCATGTAGATGTAGATGTAGATGCGAAAGTTACTTCCGTCCTTAAGTTTCGCACACCAATGTGTAAAGACACTCTAGATTCATCCAAGCATTTCCCACAGGATCGGCTTCCATATTTAGAAAAGTCTACACACTGCTCCCCGACCTACCCTATACTCTGTGACGACGGAGGGGCTACAGTACTCGCTAAAGGCCCAACTGCGCTCACCGCCTGCTCGCGGAGCAGGTTTGCTGTGAAGCCTTGGACCATACAGTAAGTAATGGCGGTCCCGGCACTGTGCGGCTTCCTGCTGCCGACACGGGGGGGGGGGGGGGGGGGGGGAATTTATGTGCTACACCGTTTGCCCCATATCTACGACTGTCGCCACACCCGCTCCCTGTGTGCAGCTGGCTAGTGTCCGGTTGCCACCTGTGTCCGACGTGCCCTACACACCCTGTTCACTTGTACCCCTGGGGCGTGCCTGTAATTCAGTATCCACGCGGACAGCTTGGGCGGGAGGGAATTAATGCGGTTTCTGCTGTCCGGTGCATTTGTGCGGGCTTGTGATGGCGCTCTGCCAATAGGGGTGATGCCGTCGTGCCCGTTACAGCGGCACACAGCTCTGCCAGCCGCTGTCCGGCCGTGGACGTGGGAAGCCCAACTAGTCCGTGTCTCCGCGGATTACGCTTTACCCAACGTGGCTGAATTACTGTTGTAGTATTTAGGCCGAAGACTGGTTTGATGCAGCTCTCCACGCTTGCGCTAACCTGTGCAAGCCTATTCAGTACTCCATAACTGCTCCAACCTAAACACATTTCAGCCTGCTCCCTGTGTTCGAGCACTTGTCTCTCTGTATAATTTTTACCCCAATACATCCCTCTACTACCAAAGTGACGATTTATTGATGCCTCGGGATATATACTATCAACCGAGCTCTTCATTTAGTTAAGTTGTGCCATGAATTTCTTTTTTAGCCCTTCAACAATTATTACATCTAGCCAGGTAATTTTCAGTAATTGAATGTTCTCATTATGAGAGTAACGAAGGGCGATCTGTTTCGATCGTTGAAAACCATTCAAAAGCCAAGATCGCATACAACATTTTTTTATTCGAGACAACTGTTTTCAATAGTATTAGTTGTCATCTTCAGGTCTTAAACATTTTTGTGTAGTAAAACATGTTCATTTTACACTGAATCTCATGCACAACATGTACATTATAAACATTTGTCACCTCTAAAATATTTGAAAACACCCAGCACCTTGTCCAGAAGGCAGTGTCCATATAGAAATTTTCTGTGTGTTTTTAAATACTTTAGAGATGACAAACGTCTATACTATGCTGAGTGATATCCTCTTGATATCTTGTGCATGAGGTTCAGCGTAAAATGAGCATGTTTTACTACCAAAAAATGTTTAAGACCTGAAGATAACAGCCAAGACTGTTGAAACAGATTGTGTGAATAAAAGATATTTTGTGAGATCAGGGCCTTTGAAATGCCTTTAATTCACATTCCACACTGCCTCTTCTAAGTGAATCAGTTGACCTCTTATTCCTCCACAGTATTTAAATTCCAACCTGTGTGAGGCTAACATTCATAGCGATTTCGTGAGTTATCTGAACAAACTAACATCTAGTACCTCAGTCAAAGAGAACGTTTTTCCGGATAAACTGAAATATGCTATTGTTAAACCATTGCTTAAATAGGGGGGCAGGTCTGATGGTAACGAATACCGCCTAATTTCACTTTATCCAAAATTCTTGAAAAAAGCAATGCATTCAAAAGTAGCTTCACATGTTTGTAAAAATGAAGTACCAACAAAATGTTAGTTTGGTTTTCAGATAGGCTTTTGTTAATAACCCATCCCAGGTCAAAAATAAAAGCAAACTGCATAGCTAGAACACTAGAAGAAAGGATGAACTTCACTATTCTGGATTAAATTTGACTTTGGCACAGAAAGGGATCAATTATGTTGCCACAAATGTCTTCGGTCGTTTACCAAATATCATTAAAAGTCTAACAGATAGCCATCCAGCATTTAGAAATAGAAGAATTTAGAATGACAACTCTTTCTATTCAATAGATGGATTTTTAGGTATGAAATAGTAGTTCTAAAAAGAAATTCGTGTAAATAAACCTTATGTAAAACTCACATGTTCCACATAATTACTAAATGTATTCATGATCAAAGGAACAAGTAATATAACATTAATCTTGTTGTAAGGCATCAGTCCTTTAATAGCTCTTTTATTGTATCAATTCTTTCAATAACATTTGATATACTTGTATGCGTAATTGTGCATGGAGTGTGATTTCTAAGTACTAGTTACGAGGATGATGTACACACATCTGCTAAACACTTGAGAAGCAGTCATTCCCGAAATTAATGAACAGTTTGACAAATAAAAGTTGTAGGCTGTGTATTGTTATTTACTTAATTCATACGATTAGCTAATTTCGAGTTCACTTCAGTATGAAGTAAATACGTCGAAATTAGGAAATAGCACAAATTAAATAACGAACATTAATGTACAGCGTACAACGGACCATGTTTTCATTTATAAAATATTTAGAGGCTGTGGACCCACACAGGAAAGAAATTCTAGTTAGTACTGTTTAATAAATTCCTGTTTTAAATTTAAAGCCTTTTGAAAGCGATGTCATTGCATAATTTATTATGAGCGATTTTGAAGACTGCTATAAAACTTTTTGCCTTAATTTCTTCCATTCGCTCCGCCAGAATAACGGGACGTATGAACATACGAAAGGAGCAGTGAAATTGCAAATTTTACTTCAGATTAGCAAGTGGAATCTCCTCCCACCATTTACGTGTATTTTTCAAACCATTCTGTGTAAACTCCACTCCATCAGCAAACAATATAAACAGAAGCACATCGCGGTTTTATTTCACCTGTAAACAAGTGAAGCTATGGAGTACTCTTTCATATGTTGGATACACTGTCAGTGAGAAGAGATATGTTTAATATGTTGTGACAGTTGAAAATCTGTGCCAGAATTGGTACACAAAGTCAGATTTCCTACTTTTTCGCGTGGAGTCATCCTAACACGCACGTGAGCCACATTCAGTAATTAGTTTTGAGCCTCTGAGCATATGCTGCGTTGCTGCCGTATTTCCCTCTGCCTATGACGTTATGCAGTGATACGACGTTTCCAGCGAGTAAAACTGTAATATGCCAAAAATGAGTCACTTGAACTATCTAAGTTTTCAAGATAGTGTAAATTTTCAGAATACTGGAAATGCACCACCTGGTTTGGTCAGAAATTCGAAATATTTAAAATTTTGTGACTGGAAAATGAGATAATTGCCCTTATGCAAGAAAAGTGGTTGGCCAGTCCTCACAAAATACGATGTCGTAATACTGTAGAAGTGCTATGTGAATATCCAATACGTTGGAAAAACGAACTACTTGTCCTCCTATATATTTTTACCCCCACCGCCTTATTCCTTGCGATTTCTAAGATGCTGCATTATGAAAGATCTTTGATCGTCAGTTTGATTGAGCTTGCTGCAGTTGCAAGATGCCATGGACAAACATTTTCATTTACTTTTCGACTGTGAGAGAACTCAGGGCACATAGCGGCAGTGTTCAACGGCAGTGCTCAATCTCTTGAAGTGGTACTGACAACACACACACACACACACACACACACACACACACACACAGTGCGTATGGACCCTGTCGGATCACGCGTTACATTTATGATTCACCTTTCTAATAGCCCATATAGCTTTCATTCTTCCGCTATGTGCTTTCTTCCTTTCATCCTTTCTTCCGATCACTTAGTCCCTGATCTTTCAGGGACTTCATTCTATGGCTTTACTACCCATCTATTTATCTTCTGGCGGCAAAGTTTGCTGTCTAGTATGTCCGATGTTCCTATCTGTGACTTTTCCAAGTCATATTTGACTTTTTCTATCCATGGAATGTTCTTCAGTTTTGCAGTGTATGTCAAAATCTTGTGAGTTACCTTGAAGATGGGAGTCTATGAATGCGTCCATAGAATTTCAACCTTAGTTTCCTGATATCTCCGGCAAGGTTAGACGGTTGTTCTGTTGCTTTGCGCGATTTGAGTCTATACCCCTCTTCTGTTATATCTGGTTCCAGCATTTTCCTCGTGATCTTTCTTTCCTCCTTCAAGATGTTTTCCAGATCGCCTTTTCTATTAAGTACCAAGATTTCGCTCGCGCACACCACCTCACGTTTAATCACTATATTACTATGTTTGATCTTTGTATGAATGGACAAACATTTCTGGTTATAGATTTCACGTTCTCTCCCATATACTCATTTGAGCTTTTATAACCGAACTTTTTGTACTTCCTTTTCCAACCCTGTTGGTTCTATGATCTCACCAAGTTATTTGAAGTTTGGAACTCGTTTGATCTGCCCGTATTTTGTGTTCAGTTCCTGAATGCAGAATTTAGTGCAAAGGAACTTGGTCTTCTCTAATGAGACTTGTAGTCCAGTTTTCTCAGCGCATTCCTTGAGGACTTCAGTCTGTTGGTCGCTGTATTTTCTCAGGCCGCTAGTATTGCTAGGTCGTCTGCGAAACCTAAGCAACTGAGCTTGATGTCATCATTCTTACGTCCGAGTTGAATGGGTCTCCAGTGGTTCTGAGTTTTCAGTTCTTTCTAGCATTCTCGGATGCCTTTATCCAGAACAAGGTTGAAGAGCAGTGGTGAAAATCCATCACCTTGTCACACACCGGTCTTTATCTCAAAGGGCTCTGACAAGTGGCCTATAATTTCACTTTTGACTTCGTACCCTTGAGTGTTTCCTCGATGAGTCTTAATGTCTTTCGATCAAATCCTTGTTCTTCTAAAATGTTAAAGGGGGACTGTCGATCGGCCGAATCATATGCCTTCTTGAAATCGACGAACATACAGACGATCAGAGAGCTTCGGGTTGCTGTATATTTCAATAGCATCTTCAGATTGAAAATTTGTTCAACACAAGAACCCCCCAGTCGGAAACCGGCTTGATAGTCACCAATTTTGTTTTCATGCTGTCCTTGTGTTCTTTGAATAAGCGCACGCGAATAGAATTTTGTAGGTTACTTCAAGGAGAGAAATCCCTCTGTAGTTATTGACATCTGTTCTGTCACCTTTCTTGTGTAACGGATGGCTGAGCAAAAATTTCTATTCTTCAGGTACCTTTTCCGTTTTCCAGATGTCTATGATGATTTGTGTGAGCTCCTCAAGTGCATTTGGGCCTATGTTCTTCAATAGTTCTGCAACTATACCGTCTTCTCCAGATGCCCTGTTATTCTTGAGTCTGAAGATGTGTATATGGATTTTTTCTTGGGCAGGTGGTGGAGATTCTGGGTTTACTTGTGTGGCAGTCTCGTGGGCCATCTTGATGTGGTCTCCTGGCAATTGAGTAGCTCTGAGAAATAGCGAGCCAGTTCTCCACCATTATATCTGTTGGTCAGCCCGAGTTTGCCGTCTGGTTTTCGGAAACATAAGTTCTGAGGGGTGTATCCTTGAATCCTCCCTGCGAACGTCCTGTAAAAGTCTTGAGTATTGTGATCTCGGAAATCTTTTTCTATCGAGTCCAACTAGTCCTTCTTGTGCTGCCTCTTTGTTTGTCTGATAATTTTTGAGGCTTCCTTTCTCGTCTGAAGATAATGTTGTTGAATCCCCAGTGATTTCTGAGAGTTATATTTCGGGAAAGCACTTTTCGTACTTCCAGTGCTTCTTCACATGCGGAGTCCCACCACGGGTGTTTCGTATTCTTCTTCAATGGTACTGCCTCTTTGGTTCTCTTGATTATCTTATTACGGAATTTATGCCAGGTGCCTGCCTTTTCCTTTCCCCATTCTTCTTTTATGTTTCTTTCTTTGATATTTTTGTGTCGAATACCTGGTGATGAGTTTTCTTGTGGCGGATTCTTTTCGGGGTAAATTTCAGTTTGATCCGCACTAGAGAGTGGTCAGAGTCAATGTCGGCTCCTCTTCGGACTTGCACGTCATGAACTTTTTTCTGTGAAGGGTATGTGTGGCCACGTGGTCGATCTGATATTCTCTGAGAGACAGTATAGGAGCATTTGATCATCTTCCTTACCCTGAAACACGTTTCTTCTACTGAACAGTTGCTCCTAGATCTTAAGATACGCATTTTAGAGCTCATGTTTGTGACTTTTTATGCTACCAATGATCGTCCCTGCCAAATTCCTGAGCACTAAAATTTCATTCTGGGACACCCGTAAAATGTTACAAACAGAAGAAATGACACGAGGAAGAAAGGATTATATAACACCGTTGGCTGGGAGAGCCAAATGGGTGCGTATAATGGGCTAATCGAAAGGGGTTTCCTAGCTCCGTGCACAATGGCCCCTTCCCCAACGGTGTGTGAGTTGTGTCTTAAGAGCATCAGTTGAGTGTAGAGGATGACAATCATTGAATTATAGGGAAAACACGTAAATTAGTTACTACGGCGTGAACACACTTTATTCAACATGTATACGTCACTACAGATATTCGGATTTAGGTTAGGACATGTTCGAATGCCTGCCACATTGGCGATGATGTAGCGGAGACGAATAGCGAAATTTTGCATGACCCGCTGAAGTGTCGGTACATTGATGCTGTCGATGACCTCCTGAATGGTTGTTTTCAGTTCGGTAGTGGTATTGCGGTTACTGCTGTAGCCCCACAAAAAGGAGTCCCGTGAGTCGAGATGCGGAGAATATGGCGGCCACACGAGGGCCATGCCAGTGTCTCTTTGTACACAGGAGCCAGAATGCGGTCCCCAAAGTACTCCTCTACGACATCAAACACTCTCTTGCTTCGATGGGTTCGAGTTCTATCTTGCATGAATCACAGCGTGTCGAAATCAGGCCCCTTTAGACAACGGGGATGAAATTATCTTCCAAAACCTTCACGTAGCTTTCAGTACTCGTAGTGCCATCACGGAACATGGCACCGGTTATTCCGTGACTGGACAATGCATATCCCACAGTCACCCGCTGAGGGTGACGAGACTTATCGATCGTGAAATGCGGATTCTAAGTCTCCCAAATGAGGCAATATTGTTTATTGACGAAACCCATCCAAAATAATGTGAGCTTCGTCGCTAAACCAAACTACACTGCTGGCCATTAAAGTTGCTACAACAACAAGAAATGCAGATGATAAACGGGTGTTCATTGGACAAATACATTATACTAGAACTGACACGTGATTACATTTTCACGCAATTTGGGTGCATAGATCCTGAGAAATCAGTACCCAGAACAACCACCTCTGGCCGTTATGACGGCCTTGATACGCCTGGGCATTGAGTCAAACAGAGCTTGGATGGCGTGTACAGGTACAGCTGCCCATGCAGCTTCAACACGATGCCACAGTTCATCAAGAGTAGTGACTGGCGTATTCTGACGGGCCAGTTGCTCGGGAACCATTGACCAGACGTTTTCAGTTGGTGAGCGATCTAGAGAATGTGCTGGCCAGGGCAGCAGTCGAACATTTTCTGTATCCAGAAAGGCCCGTACAGGACCTGCAACATGCAGTCGTGCATTATCTTGCTGAAATGTAGGGTTTCGCAGGATTCGACTGAACGGTGGGGCCACGGGTAGTAACACATCTGAAATGTAACGTCCACTGTTCAAAGTGTCGTCAATGCGAACAAGATGTGACCGAGACGTGTACCCAATGGCACCCCATACCATCACGCCGAGTGATACGCCAGTATGGCGATGACGAATACACGCTTCCAATGTGCGTTCACCGCGATGTCGCCAAACACGGATGCGACCATCATGATGCTGTAAACAGAACCTGAATTCAACCGAAAAAATGACGTTTTGCCATTCGTGTACCCAGGTCCGTCGTTGAGTACACCATCGCAGGCGCTCCTGTCTGTGATGCAGCGTCAAGGGTAACCGCAGCCATAATCTCCGAGCTGACAGTTCATGCTCCTGCAAACGTCGTCGAACTGTTCGTGCAGATGGTTGTTGTCTTGCAAACGTCCCCATATGTTGACTCAGAGATCGAGACGTGGCTCCACGATCCGTTACAGCCATGTGGATGAGATACCTGTCATCTTGACTGCTAGTGATGCAAGGCCGTTGGGATCCAGCACGGCGTTCCGTATTACCCTCCTGAACCCAGCGATTCCATATTCTGCTAACAGTCATAGGATCTCGACCAACGTGAGCAGCAATGTCGCGATACGATAAACCGCAATCGTGATGGGCTACAATCCGACCTTTGTCAAAGTCGGAAACATGATGGATTACACGAGGCATCACAATAACGTTTCATTAGGCAACGCCGGCCAACGGCTGTTTGTGTATGAGAAATCGGTTGGAAACGTCCCTCATATCATCACATTGTAGGGTCCAACCTTGTGTGAATGCTCCGAAAAGCTAATCATTTGCATATCATAGCATCATCTTCTAGTCGGTTTAATTTCACCTCTGTAGCACGTCATCTTCGTTGTGTAGCAATTATAATGGCCGGTAGTGTATATTTACATACGCTTGCCCATACTAATTCCCAACATGTCCCGCGGCCGACAGTGGAGTTTGAACATCCTAACGTAAATCATTCAGAAGTTACAACGATTTGTTTCATATAGTTCAATAATTGTCTCCGTGTACGTCTCTAACACTGCTGTGTATAGTGTGGGGTCGTGCTTGTGTCGTATTATTACGAGAAACCGCGTGGAACACTATGGAGAGGTATTGTATGTAATCTTGGGCATTGGCGCAAAGTCTTGTGATCAGGAAATTCAAATCACCTCTCTGCTCCCTGTCCCTGCCTAATACTGGTGGTAAGCGTATCTTCCTCCACCGGGACACGAACCGGCTACCTCAAAGTGGAGGTATCACCGCACAGCTGTGAATTATCAACCTCGAGTGCATAGGTGATTAACTTCCAAACACTAATACCTTCAAACATCGCCAAATACAGCGCATCTATTCTGGACTAACTTGATGAAAACCCACAAAAAAAAGCGGCTTGGATTTCAAAATTTAAGAAAGGACAGGGCAGTTGCTGACGAAGGTACATGGATAATGAGAAAACTAGTATTAGAATTTCGTATTCTCAAAACACCAATCCTGTACACAGTTTTAGTCTCTGCCTTACACCAATCGTCGTATGTACACAAAATTTGGGCTGATAAATGTTTTCCGACAGTGAAAGGTTCAAATGGCTCTGAGCACTATGGGACTTAAAATCTGAGGTCATCAGTCCCCTAGAACCTAGAACTACTTAAACCTAACTAACTTATGGACATTACACACATCCATGCCCGAGGCAGGATTCGAATCTGCGACCTTAGCAGTCGCACGGTTCCGGACTGAAGCGACTAGAACCGCTCGGCCACAAAGGTCGGCGACAATGTTCTGCATCTGTATCTATACTGCACAAGCAACGTAATAATGAGCGTCGGAGATGACGCTCTTATTCTTTGACCTTGCAACCCCCACCCCTCCCACCCCTCCTCTTCAGTACATTTCCTGAGCATTCTTCCAATGAATCTCAGTCTCGCATCTGCATCTCCAACGTAACGAGGGAATTTCTACAAGTCAGTAACACATCATTATTGCTGATCAAGCAACATTTTTTGAATGCTGCACTACACTTATAAATGACGCAGGTACATTAAACTGTTTTTCAGCATAGTGATCAACAGAGGTCGGAACGTTCTACCAGTTGTTCAGTTCTTCGTTTATTGAAATCCATTCCTTGGTCACGGAGCAATTCGAGAACAACTGTGTGAACGTCACAATTAATAAAATGTTACGGACTCTTATGTCGTGATCGAATGGATTTCACCTTAAAACCCATTGTCTCGTCCCCATCTGCGGAGGACAGTTTCAAGGGGTATCGTAGCTTCTTTGAATGTCCGATTCACACCCTCTCTTGTTACTGACTGCCGCAAAATCCCGCTTCCGCATGGTGGCGTGAACATCCTGTTCTGAATACGCAAACGGAATTAGCCGTTGTTGACTGCCAACATCCGCTAATGCTATCATCCCAGGGTGGAACACTGGTACACGTCTTCTTCAGCACCGGAATCCAGATGTCATTCAATTTCACACTCTCCTCCGCCCTACTGGAATTCCTTGGGTGTTTCACAATCTCTATGGTGTCCCTGTATAGCCTTTCATTGTGTCCGGTTGAGACTACCAGCACCTGAATCTTATCAAAGTAGATGTGATGATCTCCAGGCTGCAAAGCATATTCCACAACATCTGATGTGTCAATCGCTGCTGTTTTCCCATTTCCCTTGTGCCCTTATCCTCTTCTCGTCTTTTTTCTTAAGTTCTTTTTTTAGTACTCACATACACCTCCCCACAGTTACACGGAATCGTATAAATTCCTGCTTCTTTCAGCGGTTGGCGAGCATCCTTGGTCGATTTTAGTTCACCTTCCGGGTGGGTTTGTGGACTACCACGATGTTCCGCCTTTACAAGATTTTTTCTTATGTGGTCAGTTACGTCCTTAATGAAGGGCAGGAAACTTTCGATTTCACAGGCGCTTGAGTATCGCTATGCTTTATACGCTGTGGGCTTAACGCCTCAGCGAACGAATGACCATTCTTGAGCAATACATTCGTGAAATGTTTTAGTTCTACTTCATATACCTGAGACTAGTTTTATGATGCCTCGTTTTTATGGATGGTGGTTCGAATCCCGGAGTAGGTAACGGAGCATGTGCCTGGGTTTTCGGTAAACTGTATTGAAAGCTAGCACATCAAGAGAATTTGATCCTCCTCCATAGTACTCTGAATCTTCTGGTTGATCCCGTTGAAGTGTTTGTGAAAACGATCTACTTTCTCCCTGCTGTGCCGCCAAAAACAAACGCATCATCCACACACTGGAACCAAATATGCGGTTTCTTCATTTTACCAATGTCAGCTCCTCGAAATTTCGCTATAACTGGACTTAAGAGTCTCCCCATAGCCACACCACCGGTCTGTTTACAGAACTCTTCGTTTCACTTGGAATAAGTGATTGTGAGGCAATATTTAGACTGAAACATCGGGAGGAAAAAGCCTATTCAGCTCTTGAATCACTTCATTGAGCGGAACCGTAGAGAATGGTAACACTTCATCAAAACTAACTAATATGTACTCCAGCCTTTTAATTTACTGATAATATGCGCCGAATTCTTGATATACGAATCCGATCGGCTTACAAATGCTCGCAATAATATTATCAAGAACTTGGCAATCGAATAGGTGGGCGAACCAATAGCTCTCACTATAGGTCTTAGAGGAACATGTTTGTGCACCTTCGGCAATACATAAAGTCTTGGTGATAGTGCAACTGAATTGAACAGTTTCCAGAATTGACTACGTTATTAGGACTGTTAGGCGGTAAGGAAGTCCTCTATCGAAGAGAGCGGTGATTTTCGTGAATTTTCTCAAGTGAAATAAAAAGTAATGCTAAATCTGATGATAGAGTTTTATTTCCTACACCTCTGTCATCGAGAAATTATTTTTGTGCCCACATCTGAGTCTCTCTGTAACCACTGCACCAGGTGGAAGAACCCCTTGCAGCCGCAAAATGGTTGTCGGGAGGAATTCCGGAAGCCCTCGTATTCGACGTTTAACAAAATAATTTCGTATAAGTGATTTTCAATATATTTTATATCTACATACATCGGACACTTTAAGAATATTAAGATCTAACAGAACTGTTGTTTGTGAGAAAAAATTAATTTTCTTCGTCCACAAAATTGAGATAAAGGTGGGCACTGAAAATGGACTCTTGAAGAGATCGCAAAACGGCTACGTATGTTGATGAAGAATTGAATTTAGAATGCCGGTATCAAATCCCATTCACAATCGTATGTACCATTCCAAAAATACGTTTCACGCAAATTTGATTGGTTGGCTGGTTGATTTAGAAGAGGGTACCAAACAGCAGGTTCATCGGAGTAGGGAAGGAAGTCGGCCGTGCCCTTATAAAGGAACCATCCCCGTCTTTGCCTAAAGGGATTTTGGAAAACCTATTTCAGCATGGCCGGACGCGGGGTTGAACCCTCGTCCTCCAGAATGAGAGTCCCGTGAACAATTTTAAAAACTAGAAAAACGCGTTTAAAGATTTTGTAGTTTATTGCTTTTGAATACATTGTGGGAGTATAAAGTGATCAATGTTATTACAAATATTTACTATCGAAACCAGTCTTGATCACAAATTCTTTATTCCGGTGACCGGTTTCGACCACAACTGTTGTCATCTTCAGACCAATGAGTAAGAACCTCCTTCTGTTGGTAACCAGTCACCGGAGTAAATAATTTGTGATCAAGACTGTTTTTGATAGTAAATTTTTGTAGTGTAGCTAAATATACTTCTAGTGAGCGATGCCTGGACAATACAGCAGTTTTTCCAGATCCAAAAGGAGGTCCTCTTCCATCATCCTGCGGGCCTCTTTTGTACCTTCTTCCATCCGCTGTTTGTGCGGAAGTTTTAACAGGCTGGCCCGATCTGATGTTCGAGCGCGTTCATTATTTCCATAAAATTCACAACGATTGCAGTCTCATTTAGGGAACTTGTATACTCCATTAATATGTTTAATGTGTTGCTGTTACAGTCAGCAGTTTGACGTTAAGAACGAAGTGCTTTTTTAACATAAAAGTGTCGGCATTTCATCTCCAGGCTGAGAAATTGTCACTATCCATTCGTGGATGTGGTGAATTTACATTACAGAGCTGCGATGG
The DNA here is from genome assembly GCF_021461385.2 of Schistocerca piceifrons. Taxonomy (NCBI): domain Eukaryota; kingdom Metazoa; phylum Arthropoda; class Insecta; order Orthoptera; family Acrididae; genus Schistocerca; species Schistocerca piceifrons. The sequence continues at coordinate 507,670,760 of NC_060144.1, forward strand.
AGCCTGTAAGAGCACGCAATGGAAGTCCATCGTCTTCAGACAACTGCACTGCTAGCGGAGCACTGAACACATGTCACCATACGTATTTCACATAATCTAGGGCTGCTATCAAAGAGTATGTTTGTCGCTGTTGTGATTTCGTTTACAGTGCGTGCAGAGCGAGTGAGAATTGCACGGTGGATTTATCGCAGCCGGCGTCATCTCAACATGTGGACTTTTGGTCACGCGCTTCTGTTTGGCCATATAACCGCAGCGCGCTGTGTGCAATTTGTCGTACAGCTGCGACGAGTGCTCGCAAACACCAGATGTGAACCGCAACCAAACTGCCGTAAACATTAGGCCACCATCCGCCACGACTGCATAATGCAGCTCGCTCTGCCTCGTCCCATCCGACAAATTAAACTTTCTCCTCCGGCCGCTGCTACTCTCTAAAGAGAGCTGTAGTCCATTGCTGCTCTCTGGGGCCGCGGTTGTCCCTGCAAATAAGCCACCGATGTATGGACTTTCGAACCGAAATGGCTCAGCGGACGTGGAAAGTAGCCATCTATTGTGTCCAAACTATTACTAGTTTCAGGCCTTTGCGTATAAGGTGGATTGGGCAGGACCGGGAGACAGCACTGTGAGGAGTCCAAATCACGTCGACCAAGGTGTTGTTATAGCACGTAGCCTGTCGCACTGGCATCGTGAACTGCAGGGTGTCCATGACCTCCCGCTATTAATTCAAAAAATGTTAACTTGCAAGCAACTGGAGATGGAGCGAAGTGATTTGTTATGAAGAGTTTAGCAACTCTCAAAGTATTTCCTTATGACAGAACTTTAAGATGTCTCACTTGTCGCTCGTTGAACATCAAAACGATATTCAAGAGCTGTCCATGTGACGTTCAGCATTGCAGCATCAACAGTTCTGGTTGCTTCACTGATTCTCGCACTGACGGTAGCAACACCACTGAGTGGTGTTGTGTACACGCGATACTTGACGTAACCCTAGGTAAAGAAGTCCAGTGGCGTGGCACCTGGAGAGCGCGGGGCCATGCCATGGGACCTCTCAGGGAATGTGTCACTCAGCATTTACAGCACGTGGATACTGCAATGTGGGGGTGCACCTTCATGATGGACGTCTGTCGCTCTTCGATCCGTGGCGGTAGAAACTTCCAGGAAGCCTGTCTTTTTGAATTCCTTGCATCACCTATTGTACTTGTCTTTCCCGGTGGTGCCCCCCAACACTGGGGTCGATAGTGCCACAGTATCATTATCACAGATCTGGATTACGCATACCAGACACGCATTGCGACTTCTCCTGGTCCGAGACCATTTCGATGCGCAACAAATCTGTAACGAAAGACAAAGGAAATAATATTTGCAAGTGATAAGCAAAGAAGGGTAAGCAGAAAGGTGAAAGGAGTATATCGAGGGTCTATACAAGGGTGATGTACTTGAGGACAATATTATAGAAATGCAAGAGGATGTAGATGAAGATGAAACGGGAGATATGATACTGCGTGAACAGTTTGACAGAGCACTGAAAGACCTAAGTCGAAACAAGGCCCCGGGAGTAGACAACATTCAATTAGAACTACTGACAGCCTTGGCAGAGCCAGTCTTAACAAAACTCTACCATCTGGTGAGCAAGATGTATGAGACAGGCGGAATATAATAATTCCAATCCCAAAGAAAGTAGGTGTTGACAGATGTGAAAACTACCGAACTATCAGTTTAATAAGTCACAGCTGCCAAATACTAACGCGAATTCTTTACACACGAATGGAAAAACTGGTAGAAGTCGACTTTGAGGAAGATCAGTTTGGATTCCGTAGAAATATTGGAACACGTGAGGCAATACTGACCTTACGACTTATCTAAGAAGAAAGATTAAGGAAAGGCAAACCTACGTTTGTAACATTTGTAGACTTAGAGAAAGCTTTTGACAATGTTGACTGGAATACTCTCTTTCAAATTCTGAAGGTGGCAGGGGTAAAATACAGGGAGCGAAAGGCTATTTACAATTTGTACAGAAACCAGATGGCAGTTATAAGAGTCGAGGGGTATGAAAGGGAAGCAGTGGTTTGGAAGGGAGTGAGACAGGGTTGTAGCCTATCCCCGATGTTATTCAATCTGTATATTGAGCAAGCAGTAAAGGAAACAAAAGAAAAGTTCGGAGTAGGTATTAAAATCCATGGAGAAGAAATAAAAATTTTGAGGTTCGCCGATGACATTGTAATTCTGTCAGAGACAGCACAGGACTTGGAAGAGCAGTTGAACGGAATGGACAGTCTTGAAAGGAAGATATAAGATGGACATCAACAAAAGCAAAACGAGGATAGTGGAATACAGTCGAATTAAGTTGGGTAATGCCGAGGGAATTAGATTAGGAAATGAGACACTTAAAGTAGTAAAGGTGTTTCGCTATTTGGGGAGCAAAATAACTGATGATGGTCGAAGTAGAGAGGATATAAAATGTAGACTGGCAATGGCAAGGAAAGCGTTTCTGAAGAAGAGAAATTTGTTAACATCAAGTATTGATTTAAGTGTCAGGAAGTCGTTTCTGAAAGTATTTGTATGGAGTGTAGCCATGTATGGAAGTGAAACATGGACGCTAAACAGTTTGGATAAGAAGAGAATAGACTCTTTTGAAATGTGGTGTTACTGAAGAATGCTGAAGATTAGATGGGTAGATCACATATCTAATGAGGAGATATTGAATAGAATTGGGGAGAAGAGGAGTTTGTGGCACAACTTGACAAGAAGAAGGGACCGGTTGGTAGGACATGTTCTGAGGCATCAATGGATCACAAATTTAGCCCTGGAGGGCCGCGTGGAGGTAAAAATCGTAGAGGGTGACCAAGAGATGCTTACACTAAGCAGATTCAGAAGGATGTAAGTTGCAGTAAGTACTGGGAGATGAAGAAGCTTGCACAGGATAGAGTAGCATGGAGAGCTGCATCAAACCAGTCTCAGGACTGAAGACCACGACAACAACAACAACAACAACAACAACAAGTGTTTTCCAAGAAGCCACTATTATCTGTCTGATTCCAAGTATTTACTTTCTAGAAATGATAGCAAGACTTTATGGATACTCAATGCATATATATATATATATATATATATATATATATATATTTATATATATATATAACTCCGCAAGGCACTGTAGATTGCATGGTGGGGGGTCCTTTATTCGAATAATAGCGATTTTGTGTGTTATTACATTCGTGTATTGAGCAAAAACGGAGTCGCTGTACGCCTCAGTACAAGCCATATTTCCCTTATATTATTCTCATGTAGCCCACGCCATGCAGAGGACAATTCAAGATTCGTGTCCTACATTATAATGTCTGTAGTAGGACAAATTCGTAGTTAGTGGAAATACTGAAAATACAAAGAGACCAACGCATGCTACAGATGTGCTTTAATGATACAAAAGAAATGTTACATCAGGAGTCAATGACGACTTTAAACTTAACCGTACAATGAAACCGCCATTCCCAGTCAGTCGTTCGTCCGTACCTCTAATGCAGAAGGTGTTCAGACTGACTGCCATCCTGCAAACGACAGATATCAACGCGCCGACGGACTTCTTTAACACTGTTGGTATTTCTGTACAGTCTCTGACGATTTTTTCCTGCATGTTAACTAATGTTCTGCGTGCGTTGGTGTGCATTGTAGACTTGAGGTGCCCGCGCCCTCCTCCCCCCCCCCCCCCCCCTTTCAAAAGGAAAAACTCCTGTGACGTCAGATCTGGCGACCTAGTAGACCATTCCACCGCACCCCGTCCCTCAATCCAACGCCCACGAAGAAAATCATTCTGGAGTCGGTGGACGTTTTGTTAGAAGTGCGTAGGAGGAGAGGCATCCTGCTGGAAGAGAAACCAACATCTCAGTTCGAGAGACAAATCGTTCAAACAGGGTAGTACCGTTCCTGCAGGATGACGCCTGTGTAGAAGTGAGCGTACCGTTTAAAAGTATGGGACAAGTGAGCACCTCCCCATGTGCGCAGCAGTCAATCTAGGGTTAGTCTGAATGTATGCGTGAACAGCAAGATGGGAATTGTCGTTTTCCCAGTTGACGGCGTTATGTCTGTTAACTGCTGCTGCTCAAATGGAAACTGGCTTTATCGCGTCTTGCTTGAAACATGTCGCAGATTTACAACTGCCTGTAAGTATCATCAAAGTGGAGTTCTTGCACAAAGTAGATCAGATAGGAATGGAAATGATTCGAAGCCAGTGTCTTGAACACGGAGGCTTGGCTGATGCAACATTCCTGTGGCACCTTCCTTGGTGACGGAGTTGGACTCACTACCACCTCAGCTAGTAATGCTCTGATTGAGAATCACTTGTTGCTGTGTGTGTGTGGTGCCGGCCGCTGTGTCCGAGAGGTTCTAGGCGCTTCAGTCCGGAACCGCGCCGCTGCTACGGTCGCAGGTTCGAATCCTGCCTCGGGCATGGATGTGTGTGACGTCCTTAGATTAGTTAGGCTTAAGTAGTTCTAAGTCAAGGGGACTGATGACCTCACATGTTGAGTCCCATAGTGCTTGGAGCGATTTGAATTTTGGTGTTTGTGGTTGTCTTGACCGTCTTTGTCGTGAACAGAGCCTGTAGAGTTCAATTGTTCCATTGCACAGCCATTCATCTTCTGATTAGGATTACGTTGGTTTGGATGTCGACTGTGGTATCGCGCTGTTGCTTCCTGGTGACTCATGCCTGGTGCGTGGATGAGAGCCATTTCCACCTTCTCCTGGTGTGTGTACTTTGCTAAGCTATTCACTACACTGCAGAACAGCGCCACACCACGTCCCTTTGATTAACGTAGTCCGACGGAAGATCATCAATTTCCTCGCAGACAACCGGCCATGTGATAATACACACTGATCGCGACTGATCATTTCGGCGGTGTGGCGGCGGTGGTTCGTTCTTCTCGTTTTCGTATAGGACCTGACTTTCGAATCAGCCTTTTTGTGACGGTGGTAGCAAACTGCTCCACTGTCTTCCACGAATACATGATTTTCTCTAAATTTACTCAACAGTCTTTCGCGAGAGCTACATGGCCTTCCTTCCCATGAATCCCATTTAAACTCTTTGAGCATTTGTGCCACACTGTCGCGTGGACTCTACCGATCTGTCACGATCCTAGCAACGTGTCTCAGAATTCATCTCATGTCAAGCGTCATGACTACTGGATAAAGACTCTAAACTCTAGCACCTCTAGACATTGTTGTACTAATGTCTTGTTTCCGTTCGTCTTGTTTTACTTGCTTGGTCTTCATCGCATCCCTTCTAAGCATTACTTTACTGCCCTACACGAAATGAGATGCCCGCAATGATCACAACGAAGTTTTTAATCGAATACTTTCGCATTTCTTCTCCACAGACAGATAAAAACACACAGACAGACATTCACAAAATGGTGTGTGGTACATGCAAGTGGGCAAACTGCGATGGACTTCCGAAACAAATGCAGTGAATATAGAAATGCCTACGGAACAAACATGACAAGACAGCCCCCACATTAAGGACATAGCCAGTGATATTCGTACATTTCATAAATGGACAAGGGACACTAAATGGATTTGTACGATGAATTATAAGATTTCATTCGCGACACAGTACTCGGTAAGAGGTTACGAAATGGTAAGCTAGAATATAACTGAGCCATTAGAGAGAGTCGTAGGATTGATTTGAGCTGCGAGTGGTCTTTGTCCTTAAAATTTTTCTTATCAGCAGATTCTCAAAATTTATTTCACATCAAATATTTAGCAAACTAATGTGTCACACCTCAAATTTGCGTTACACAATGTAAATGTCCTTAGAAGTAGTGCGCCGAATGCTACTGCACTACTGCACTATTTATCTTGCGCAGAGGCAACGTAATTTCATAACCGTTCTGCCGAACACACAGTGATTGGAGATGAACCTAGTAATGGCAAGAAATGCTGCATTCAGAATTTACTCCACCCTCTCCGATGAAACACACTGATTACGTGAGAGAGGGAGCCAACCACTCCTTATCAGTGAATGTTAGAATAACTCTGTGATATCATACACGCTGTCTCCAATCTTGCCTTACAGAAACAGGCTGGACAGATATCTCTAAAGCTAACTTCGCCCGCCGTGCCGTACCACAACCGTTCAGCCAGCCTACTTCATTTGAGGAGTTGTTTAGTGAACACAAGGGGAAATCTCGAAAAATTGTCAGTTTTCTAAACAGAGTAGGCCAAAGAATGAAAGTTGTAAGGTCACGTAATGCTCACCGTCTATTAGAAGATCTCTTAGGAACAATTTGATGTATGAACAACACCTTTCAGTCTTACGCTTTATTCTCGCTTATATTTTGGTTTGTAATTGAAATAAAGCATGTTACGTAATAGTGTACAACTTAGGCGCTCTTGTCTCGAAATGAAAACAAAGTAGATGTATGACTTTTTCTGGAAGTTACTTACACTGTCATGTTTGAGGCAGACTTTTAAAAAGATTTTACTCTCATAAATAATGGTTTAATTTCTTTTAAGAATGATTATCGAAAATTTCAATAATTAACTCATAGTTTTTCTTTAAAAAACTAATTTTCAAATTTATGTAGTGAGAATTGTCTACTATTTAGTTAATAATATTTTAAGGCAGTATATAAAATTTTAGCTACCTTAATAGTTATAAATAAACCAGAGTGTACCAGAATATAAAGAAGTAAACTTCTGTGGAATTCAGATTGAAGTTAAAACTTTTTTCTCTACCTACCCTGCAAAACACTAATGCATCCCAGCCTTATATTCCTCCTGTTTCTGGTGTTTTTTCTCCCTCCCTTTCATTTTTCAGATTTCTTCTTATTCTCGCTTCTTTGGTGGCTTTTAACACTGATTTCTCAACTTCTAAGGGTTTCCTGCAGTCAATGGTTATTAAAGTTCTTTGCATATTTAGACCACCAGGCACTCTCATCAATTCCATTGAGCACACTAATTTTTAAAGTATTTTGTCCTACCAAAATAAATTATGGTACCCATTCTCATATACAGTTGCTAGAACTTTCAGCTGGGTTTTGATTGCTACCATATAGTTACTTCTCTGATCATCTTGTGACACTAAGCCATTAGAGACTAAAACGTCAAAATATTTGAGAACAAAATTATGTTTTTGACGGAGCAGTATGCATGGCATGGGGTGTCGTCATGTGTTCAGACACCTTTAAAGTACTGTTGTTCAAAGAACTACACTGCATTTCTTAAAACAAAAACTGAAATGGCTCTGAGCACTATGGAACTTAACTTCTAAGGTCATCAGTCCCCTAGAACGTAGTACTACTTAAACCTAACTAACCTAAGGACATCACACACGTCCATGCCCGAGGCAGCATTCGAACCTGCGACCGTAGCGGTCACATGGTTCCAGACTGTAGCGCCTAGTACCACTCAGCCACCTCGGCCGGCCAAAAACTAAAAAATCGATTTATGACACTCGCGTACTGGCCCCTTAATTTACCAGCCTACTCGACCACTGCTGGCCAGCCGTACAGTTGAGCCCACACGGCCCACTTCTGTAGCGAAGTCCCCACGTCCTTCTTAAGGTTTCTCCATAGTGGAGAGCTTGTTCTATTAACATTAAGAAAGAATTCTTAAATATCACTGAATACGCAAGAAATGCCAAACAATCATACTATTTAACTTGTGCCATTACAAAAATATGTATTTATATAAGATTGTATTTCATTATTTGTACAACCTTAGCATTAGACATAAGTTTATGTGAGCTCTTTCTGAATGTATTATTGTTTCTATTACTCTGCTCAGAGTGTCAGAAAAGTACGTTTTCAACAAAAATGGAACTCCAGACATGAATGAAATGATTTAAACATACAGCTCACTTATTCTATACACTAAGCTAAAGTAATATTTGTGTGCAGGATTAAACTTCGGTACATACTCTCAGTGGCACATGCAACATGTATTGTCATCACAATTCAGATTAACACAATGTACTTGTAACGATGGAAGCATGCTACCGAAACGCTTCGTCCTAAAAACTTACTAAAAAGTGACTGGTATATTACATAAATTCCTGCTCTCTGTTATAGTCATTGTGAGCGTATGGCATAGTTGGCCGGGAGGCTTCAACTGGGGAAGTTCGGCAGCCGAGTGCAAGTCTTTTTGCAGTCGACGCCATACAGAGCGACTTGCGTGCCGGTGATGAGGATGAAATGATGATGAGGACTGTGGTGTCACCGCCAGACACCACACTTGCTGGTTGGTAGCCTTTAAATCGGCCGCGGTCCGTTAGTATACGTCGGACCCGCGTGTCGCCACTGTCAGTGATTGCAGACCGAGCGCCACCACTCGGCAAGTCTAGAGAGACTTACTAGCACTCGCCCCAGTTTTACAGCCGACGTTAATAGCAATGGTTCACTGACACATACGCTCTCATTTGCCGAGACGATAGTTAGGATAGCCTTCAGCTACGTCATTTGCTACGACCTAGCAAGGCGCCATAGCATTTGATATTTATATTGTGAAGCATGTATACACAAGAGCGATGTTCTACAGTTATGGATTAAAGTTAAGTATTACATCAACTACGTACTTTATTTGCTAGTCTTATTTCTCTGACCTGTTCCAGACCTCACGCCAGTCTGCGTGTAATTAAACGCGTGCATTTCGGCCTCCTTTAGCAACACTTCAAGGACAACACAACACCCAGTCCATGAGCAGAGAAAATCTCCAACCCGCCAGGGAATCGAACCCGGGTCCGCTGCATGGGAGGCAAGCACGTTACCGCCCAGCTAAGCAGGCGGACACATTCATTGTGTTGCACATTCAATGAAACTGTAATTCATCAAAACCTCTGTGGCACGTTGCCTCCGTACCTGAGGGACGGAATGTGAGTGGTGGTTTTCTCCTGCACCACACTTGTAATATGGATATGGGAGCCGAGTTACACACGAGAAACTTACGCTTCCAAACTTTTCCGATTACTGAACGTGTCGCGGCCACCGAAAATTTGCACGGGTCAGGGACTCAGTCTCAAGCTGTCACCTTTCTACGAGCACTCGCTTCAACCATTCAACTGGATAAGCACGTCTCAGGACCTCATTCAAATTTCCGCTGACACTGTTGTTCCCAGCACTGCAATCAGGGACTCACCGAGGGGGCATCATAATAGCACTGCTGGTGGCGGGGGAGGGGGAGGGGCGGCACTATTGGGGTACGGCGGCTTAAGGTGCGTTTACAGCTGTGCACCTCCTGGCTAGTCGTCATGTAGCTGTGTTTGCCCACACGCAAGTAGACACACACGTATAGCTGTATGCCTCTTTCTCAGCCTGTGGGCATCAATTACTCCAATCACACCTAGGTTCATTACCAGTGTTGGCATGCTGCTCCGGCAATACAGAAGTGCGTGCGCAATGGCAACTCTACAATCTTTCTCAAGCGATATTATGGAAACTACTGTATGAAAAATTTTGTTTCTTCTGTTATTTATAGCCAGCCGCTGTGGCCGAGCGATTCTAGGCGCTTCAGTCCGGAACCGCGCTGCTGCTACGGTCGCAGGTTCGAATCCTGCCTCGGGCATGGATGTGTGTGATGTCCTAGACACAGAATGGAATATATACCGCAAGGATAGGATAAACGCCAATGGTGGAGGAGTATTTATAGCAGTAAAGAATTCAATAATATCCAGTGAAGTTATTAGCGAATGCGAATGTGAAATAATCTGGGTTAAGTTAAGTATCAAAGGTGGGTCAGATATGATAGTCGGATGCTTCTATAGACCACCTGCATCAGCAACCGTAGTAGTTGAGCGCCTCAGAGAGAACCTGCAGAACGTCGTGAAGAAGTTTCGTGATCATACTATTGTAATAGGGGGAGACTTCAAACTACCAGGTATAGAATGGGATAGTCACACAATCAGAACTGGAGCCAGGGACAGAGACTCTTGTGACATTATCCTCACTGCCTTGTCCGAGAATTACTTCGAGCAGATAGCTAGAGAACCAACTCGTGAAGCTAACGTTTTAGACCTCATAGCAACAAATAGACCGGAACTTTTCGACTCCGTGAATGTAGAAGAGGGTATCAGTGATCATAAGTCAGTGGTTGCATCAATGACTACAAGTGTAATAAGAAATGCCAAGAAAGGAAGGAAAATATATTTGCTTAACAAGAGTGATAGGGCACAAATCGCAGAATATCTGAGTGACCACCATCAAACGTTCATTTCTGAGGAAGAGGATGTGGAACAAAAATGGAAAAAATTCAGAAACATCGTCCAGTACGCCTTAGATAAGTTCGTACCGACTAAGGTCCAAAGCGAGGGGAAAGATCCACCGTGGTATAACAATCATGTACGAAAGGTACTACGGAAACAAAGAAAGCTTCATCATAGGTTTAAGAGTAGTCGAATCATAGCTGATAAGGAAAAGCTGAACGAAGCGAAAAAGAGCGTAAAGAGAGCAATGAGAGAAGCATTCAACGAATTCGAACATAAAACATTGGCAAACAATCTAAACAAGAACCCTAAAAAGTTTTGGTCATATGTAAAATCGGTAAGCGGATCTAAATCCCCTATTCAGTCACTCGTTGACCACGATGGCACCGAAACAGAGGACGACCGAAGAAAGGCAGAAATACTGAATTCAGTGTTCCGAAACTGTTTCACTGCGGAAAATCGTAACACGGTCCCTGACTTCAGCCGTCGCACGGACGCCAAAATGGAAAATATTGAAATAAACGATATCGGAATTGAAAAACAACTGCTATCACTTAGTAGCGGAAAAGCATCCGGACCAGACGAGATACCCTTAAGATTCTACAGTGATTATGCTAAAGAACTTGCCCCCTTTCTATCAGCAATTTATCGTAGATCGCTGGAAGAACGTAAAGTACCTAGCGACTGGAAGAAAGCGCAGGTCGTTCCCATTTTCAAGAAGGGTCATAAATCAGATGCGAATAATTATAGGCCTATTTCTCTTACGTCAATCTGTTGTAGAATAATGGAACATGTTTTGTGTTCTCGTATTATGACGTTCTTAGATAATACAAATCTCCTTCATCATAACCAACATGGATTCCGCAAACAGAGATCATCTGAAACTCAGCTCGCCCTATTTTCCCAAGAAATTCACAGTGCCGTAGACACTGGCGAGCAGATTGATGCCGTATTCCTGGACTTCAGGAAGGCATTTGATACGGTTCCGCACTTACGTTTAGTGAAAAAAATACGAGCTTATGGAATATCGGACCAGGTTTGTGATTGGATTCAGGATTTCCTAGAAGAAAGAACACAACATGTCATTCTTAACGGTTCAAAATCTGCAGATGTAGAGGTAATTTCGGGAGTACCGCAGGGAAGCGTGATAGGACCTTTATTGTTTACAATATACATAAATGACTTAGTTGACAACATCGGTAGCTCCGTGAGGCTATTTGCAGATGACACGGTTGTCTACAAGAAAGTAGCAACATCAGAAGACTCGTACGTACTCCAGGAGGACCTGCAGAGGATTAATGCATGGTGCGACAGCTGGCAGCTTTCCCTAAACGTAGATAAATGTAATATAATGCGCATACATAGGGGCAGAAATCCATTCCAGTACGATTATGCCATAGGTGGTAAATCATTGGAAGCGGTAACGACCGTAAAATACTTAGGAGTTACTATCCGGAGCGATCTGAAGTGGAATGATCACATAAAACAAATAGTGGGAAAAGCAGGCGCCAGGTTGAGATTCATAGGAAGAATTCTAAGAAAATGTGACTCATCGACGAAAGAAGTAGCTTACAAAACGCTTGTTCGTCCGATTCTTGAGTATTGCTCATCAGTATGGGACCCTTACCAGGTTGGATTAATAGAAGAGATAGACATGATCCAGCGAAAAGCAGCGCGATTCGTCATGGGGACATTTAGTCAGCGCGAGAGCGTTACGGAGATGCTGAACAAGCTCCAGTGGCGGACACTTCAAGAAAGGCGTTACGCAATACGGAGAGGTTTATTATCGAAATTACGAGAGAGCACATTCCGGGAAGAGATGGGCAACATATTACTACCGCCCACATATATCTCGCGTAATGATCACAACGAAAAGATCCGAGAAATTAGAGCAAATACGGAGACTTACAAGCAGTCGTTCTTCCCACGCACAATTCGTGAATGGAACAGGGAAGGGGGGATCAGATAGTGGTACAATAAGTACCCTCCGCCACACACCGTAAGGTGGCTCGCGGAGTATAGATGTAGATGTAGATGTTTAAGTAGTTCTAAGTTCTAGGGGACTGATGATCTCAGATGTTACGTCCCATAGTGCTCAGAGCCATCTGAGCCATTTTGTTATAGTCATATGTATCAGCCCAACTTTTCGTTAATGATCACAGTTCTGGTGATATTTAGGGAGTACATATATCACCAAATAAAGATCGATAAGTTCGCAATGAAAAATAGCAGTCGCTAGGAGTCTACGTTTGGTGGATTGTAGGTGCTGTATTGTGGGTATCAAATGTAGCTGACATTAAATTTTTCAGTAGACTTGGGAGGAAATCTACATCTGTGTACAATCTTGGAAAAATTGATTTCATGCATCACACTCACATCCGCTTGCACACACAATATGGCTATAGTGAATTATTGATAAGGTCCATCATACTTCGTAAACGGCTGAAGATATCGAAATGAGTTTGTAGTAAATGGTAGCATAGAAGGAGAAGAGTATTTTGGAATGTGATTTAATACTTGAAACTTTCGTGTATTTAGCATCTAAAGTAACTACAGATTTTTCAGTGGGCTGTTTTTTTTTCGTTCAATTAGAATGCCGCATCATTCATCAAATATATACACATATCATTATTCTATGAAAAAGTCACCTCATCTTGTTTCTAATTACATACCAAGTGTACCATTCCAGTTTTCATTACAAATATAAATTCTTAATTCTCAATATTATATAAAAGGTTATCAATAATGTTTGTTTCAATTTTAAAAAACCACAAATTTACTAACAATCTTTTATAAAATATCGGTAATTAAGAAATTGTCTTTACAATGAACTTCCGAATTATGCACGCAATGCGTAATTAGAAACAAGACGACACGGGTTTTCTATAAAATGGTGTAGGTATTCGAATTATACGAAAAAAATAAAATATCATGGCAGCATTCGAGGCAGCGGTCCACTGATTACCTGTTTAACATTCTCCAACGCTATCGTGTGAGCTGCATTGCCTGTCATACGAAGCGCCTTCATTGTTTGCATTGTTATACTTATTTGTCAGGAACTACAGACAACTATTCCTCTTAATTTTGTCTTTATAATCGGCAGAACTGACGAACAACAAAGAGAGAAAGAACGATAATCCTCCACAAATTCTATTTGTTTCTCACAAACCGAATCGGCCATGGTGCTACCGAAAACGCTTGCGAGAAAATGAATCTTTTTAACTGTCACTAACAGTCAGACAGACCAATAAACGGAGAGAATCGGGAATAAGTGCACAATTGTTGCACGTGCCCACCACGTCCTGAGCCTGCGCAATGTGGCCCCTGCACACACATTACAGGTATGCATAACTTCGTAACGCTGTGTTTACTCCTTCGCCTCCGAGTGCAACAGCCGCGTGCGCCTAGTACGCACGGGAAGTCGCACGGGTGTAAACGAACCTTTACACTGCCATGACCAGTATGTATTATTAGAGTCAACTGTGGTGAAATCAAAATGATAGATCCATAAAGTCATATCAGTGGCAACATTTCACATACGTTAAACCTGTAAATGAGGAGTATGTTTAACAGTCATTCATAGCTTTGATTAATACTCGTGAAGGTGTAATGTAACATTGTTCCAGAAGGGAGATTCTGTGACTACTGTTATGTGAAGGGTAGTCATCGCCTGCAGGATTACGTATTCCTCATGTACACTGCCTGACAAAAAAAGTGAAGCTCACCGTATGGAAGGAGAGACGGTGTGTGATATTCGGTTGGGAAGGGTGTTACAAAGCCGTGATATCGTCTTCTGAGCCAAGCTCACCCATAACTGTTGTAAGAGGTCCTTGTTATCATGAACACTGGAAATCGTACGGGGTTGACGTCCGAGCTGGTCTCAAACATGTTCTATTGGAAAGATATCTGGAGATTTTACTGGCCACAGGACAACCTCGGCATCAAGCTGACGGCTCATAGAGACACATGATATGTGTGGACGAGCATTGCGCTGCTGAAAAATGGCTCCACAATGCAGTCGAGTGAGAGGCAACACATGAGGGTGCAAGTTGTTCGTGACGTACTGTTGTCCGGTCAAGTTTACCTGAATGATTACCATCCACGACCTGAAGGCATACCCAATAGCTCCTTGCACCATATCAGCAGTCCATGTTCCCCGGCGACGGCACCACTCCAAACGGCTGTTTGTGCTGTGGATTTAGTGGCAGCCCTCGCACGAGAAGGCACTTCCTCAGTCCAGCTGCTGCTGTTGTCTGAGCAATGCTCTGGGTTGACACAAAATGTTGCAGGGATTTCATTACTCGTTCTAGGATGGCAGGTGGGTGTTGTCAAGGGGGTTACGAGGTGCCTGGTGCACAGCACGGTGATCCTCCTTTGTTATGCTCAGACGTGGCCGACCGGATGCTTGACGATGCTGTGTGCACCACGACCATATATCTTATTTTAAAAGGAAGGTCAGCGTTGGTCGTAATATTGATGTTTTATTGATAACAGAATCGATTATCGATCACATAGTGATCATCTTCGGTGCTGTACGCATTGAACTCAGACGCTGGTATCAAGTTATCAATAACCAAAACTGAGAAGCGATCACAATAACGCCGCTCTTCGTTTGATGTTCTCTCTCTGCTCTATCAGTTCCACCAGGTAAAGGTCCCACAGTAATGAATAATACACAAGAATCGGTCGAACTAGCGCCTTATAAGCCGCTTCCTTCGTGGATGAGTTTCATTTCCTTAAGATTCTTCCGATGAATCTCGGTCTGTTATCTGCTTTTACTACTATTTATCGTATGTGGTCATTCCACTTAAGATAGCTCTGGATAGCTACTTAGATATTTTCTGGTAGGTACATTTTCCAGCAGTTATATTTATTTACGTTCAGAGTCAAGTGCCAGAGCCTGCACCATTCATCAGTCCCGTGTAGGTTATCCTGCAAATCGTTACTATCGTCTGGCGTTGATACTTTCTGACTGACAACAGCATCATCTGCTGACAGCCTTAAAGGACTTTCGACCCTTTCTACTAGATCATTTATATTCACTGTAAACAGTAACGGCCCTATCATACTTACTTGGAGGACTCCGGAAATTACTTTTAGATCTGTTGATTAGTTCCGTTAAGAACGACATTTTGAATTCTATCTGCAAGAAAGTCTTCAATTCAGTCCAAAATCTGGTCAGATACTCGATAAGCCCGTATTGTTTTCACTAAACGTCAATGTGGGACGGTGTAACATGTCTTCCTGAAGTCAAGGAACACGGTCTCAACCTGAATGGCACTGTGGATCTTGTGGAGCAACTGAGCGAGGGGAGTTTCGCAAAGTATCTGTTTGAGGAATCCATGTTGACTTCATAGAGGAGGTTACAGTTCTCCAAAAACTTGATAATCCTTGAGCATGACATGTTCCACAATTCTCCAGCAGATCGATGTCAACGGTATAGGTCTATAATTACCTGTCCTACGGTCCCTCTTCAAAACGGGAATGACATGCAATTTTTTTCCAGTTGCCTTCACATCCGAATGCCCCACAAATCTGGAGATTTCACGATCCGATCTGAAAGTCAAATGTGAACCCACAATGAGGCTCCTTTCAACCTGTCAGGAGCTGATAACATTGCTTCATGCGAGGACGCGGCATCCTCGTGTCCTTCCCATTAGTCACTCAGCATCTGATACTGTTCACGTCCCTTATATTCCCTAACACGTCTGGTAAGAACACCAGACACGAACAACACTAACCCACTTTTGTGTCTGTTGTACCTTTCACAGAGAAGTGCACCTCTACTCACTTACATACCCATGAGTATGAAGTTACACTGACCTCCGATCATATATTCTGGGTGCTTCACTTTTATGTCAACCCCTCTAATTCTGAAAGAGGTGAGGCTGCCTGTGGTTTATTAAAACAATCAAGGTAAGCCAACTCTGTGACTCTTACCGGTGGGTAAGTCTGCCTAACAGAAATTCAACAAAACGTTAATGGCTGTTCCTGGCATTTTTTTTGAATAGAAAAAGAAGACCTGTTCCCATCACATAGGCCAGAACAAAGCACTCGTGCTATAGAATAGGAATTCACACGGGTTTGTATTCTTGCTTAACAATGTACTTCGGAACTAAAGTTTCGAACAACCTTTTCCTCGTCTACATACATACTCTAAAAACTACTCAAGTAGGCGGAAGAAGGTACTTCCTATTCTAACACGCATAATGGTTTGGTACGTTTCCATTCGCCTACGGAGCGGGGGAAGAATATTTAAATGATTCTGTGGTCGCTCCAGTGAGTATAATCTTCTCTACGAGCTCAATATTTAGGCGCCCGTAGTATATTCCCACATATTAAGCTTTATTTTGGTTCCTGAAACTTTCTAAGTAGGCTTCTATGGAACAGTTGGAATGTGTCTTCAAACATCTGCAATTTAATTTTCTTCGCCGTCTCTGTGAGTCTCTCTCACAGGTCAGGCAATCTATTACCTCCGCGCTGTCCTTGCACGTCCAGTATTCCGCTGTTAGTCTCATTTGGTACGACTCCCACAGACCTGAGCAGTATTCTATAATTGAACAGCCGCGCGCAGTGGCCGCGCGATTAGAGGCGCCATGTCACGGATTGCGCGGCCCCTCCCGCCGGAGGTTCGAGTCCTCCCTCGGGCATGGGTTTGTGTGTTGTTCTTAGCGTAAGTTACTTTAAGTACTGTGTAAGTCTAGGGACCGATGATCCCAGCAGTTTGGTCCCTTAGGAATTCACACACATTTGAACATTTGTAATCGAACATACGACCATTCTTTAAGCAATCTTTTTTGCAGACTAGCAGCATTTTCCCAGTATCCTATCAAGTGAAGCGAAGTCTGCCACCTGATTTATTTACCAGTCAACCTATTCGAATGTTCTATTATATATCTCTAAACGTTGTGACAATCAGATATTTCGGTAATTTGAGTGATTACAATTGTCACTCAGTAATGTTCAGTAAATATTACAGATGAAAAAGTTTTTGTGTAAGTATATTTGTTACTCCTTCGAGCTGAAACGGCTGAACGGATTTGGACAGATGCTGTATGGCAGACATGGGTCTTTATACGAGGGCTGTTGGGAAAGTGGGGAACGATAGCTCTCGAAATGAAAACCATAGTGAAACTCAAAACTGTTTCATTTACAACAGTTAGTTACACCTTCCAGCTACTTCTCTACACTGTCACCGCTCAGACTTAGACATCTGCCGTAGCTTTGTTCCAGGTTTTCAATTCCCTCGTTAGAGAAGACAGACGCCAATGCTTTTCGACAATTTCCTGCTCTGGACTGCAGCTCGTCGTCTGTGTCAAAATATTGCCTTCATAGCCAGCGGTTCATTTGAGCAGAGATAAACCTCAGGGGCAGCCAATTACGGACTGTATTGTGGGTGAACAAACACTTCCTATCGAAAACGCTGCAGCAGCATCTTCATTGCCCCTGCAGAGTGCGGCCGAGAATTGTCTTGTAGAACAAACCGCATGACAGTTATTTTATGTGGATTGCATAACTTCAGGCGAAATCTTTCTCCAGGCCCTCATATTAGGCGAGACATGCTAATTTCTAGCCATCTTTACGTCCTCACTGTGAGCTCAGAATTGAAAAGAGTGACATGATGCGATCGACGGGCATACTAGACACAGTGCCCAACGCATTTGTGCAAAGCTTCATCATATTTTCACTATATTTTCCATTTAGCGACCGATCCTTCCTTACTTTCCGAATAACCCTCATATGTGGAAGGCGGTAGGCTTTTAGTGAGGCTGGATTTGATTATTATACACGAGCATATCCGCTACTAGCAGGCATGCACGTAAGGGTAGATCACATTGTTATACATACAAATGTAACAAATTTGTGCCGCACTCAACTAGAAATTGGTTATTTCCTTCGATAGTGATGACAAGAGCCGATACTACTACATACTCTGTAGAGTTTTTAAGCTCATTAGAGCTGTAGGGGATGCCGTTGAAGCTGAAGTTCGGTGTGCCCCTCATAATGTTGAGTAACCTGGATGCACCAGCATTGTACTACAGCACCAGGTTACTCATCACAGAGCTGAGAAGGCAGCACATCGTGCAGGCCATCATCATCATCGGGGGAGACAAAGGAGAGACGTTATTGATACCACGAGTTCCTGTCATCCCAATAAACTTGCCATTCGCATTGAAAGTGGCTTTCTCGATCACTGTAAATAAGAGTGTATCGAGAGCCAGAAAGCTCGACATCCACGCAGAGAGCAAGAAGTCTCAGCACGTTGTTTACTGAGACATATTACAGTATATTTATGTCTCTCCTTGCACCACAAGAACATTATTTTCTGCTTAATGTATATGGCAAACAGACGTCAAATTATTACATTATTTGTTCCCTTTTCTGGCACATTTTGCATTTTGCTATTCGGTTGAGTAATATTTTCCCGTAAGTAAATGAGTTATTTGTTAGTGACATGTATTACGTCAGCATTTCCCATCGTCTCAAAATTTTCAAATTTAATTTTTTCGATATCGTGTGTATTGATGGGCAGGTGGTTCCCGCCTCAATGTCTCCAGGACATCAATACATAACTTTCGGATAGCACATACTCGTCGATCGATAGCGAGTTTCAACATTAGTATCTCTTTATAAAGAAATTTTCTCTGAGGGTAATTCCACGGGCTGCAGCTAGTTGTGAAGATAAGATACTACTGTTTTTTCGTTACTGAGGTGCTAAATTTTACGTCTCTGAACATTTTAGACCAATTTCGCTAACTTTGGTCCACTTTTAAATCCTTGAAAAGTCTCACAAATCGCACGACTGTCACTTTTCGTACATCACGATCTGTTTGATTATCCTCAAAGGAATTAACGTTCCACAACATTACCAAATATTCTGTGTCCTGTACGCGAATTCGATAATAGATGTGTGCCCTTTCTGAAGTTAATAGCAACCAATCTTATGACTCCCCTTCTCCTCCCCTTGTCTGATTTCGTGCCTGATATGCTTCGTGGTATGATATTTAAACAATATGGCACATTCTATAATTTACCACTCACATTGTAATTCAAAAGTGTTTGGTACTGGCATTTTAGGTCACTCCTTTGTCCATTTTGAACGTCATTCATCATTCCGATGTTCCTTGTTCCGCTCCCTCTCGCCCCTCCAATTATCCGTATGATGACTCTTGCTTGTATAACGTTTCTTTGTAACATATGTCTCAGGACAGATATTTTGCTGTGTCTTCTGTTCACACAGTTGCTTCTCCATTCCTTATCCTTTAAGTCCATTTCACTTATAGCAATTTCATCACATTTCAGAACTATAAAATTTATTTCTCCCCTTTCTTCTCCACTGCGTATTTTCCACTGCCACACAGCAATACACTCCAGGGAAAACTTTTACCCATTCACGTGCTTATTTTTGTCAGATTAAATTTTGCAGTCAGAAAATACTCCACCTCTTCAGTGCTGTATTACTTGCAGATATTCTGCTTCTTCTTTCCTGCACATAGCTTCCGTTTTCCCCATCTACGAATCTCATTACGTGTATTACCTCCAAATTATCGAAAGTGGGAAGAAAACTGAACGTGGTGTGCTTCTGAAACCGCACTGATTATTATGTGGTGACCTTTCTGCAACATTAAATATCGAACCTAACGCTTCAAAGTGGTATGAAATGAAATGAGCACATCAGGTTGATAGCAGTGACACCAAGTTCTCGACAAGGCCACAATGAATTCCATACAAATGGTCTTCGTTGATCGTCAAATGAAACAATTAACCAACTTTGTAACTTTTTCCTGATGTGCAAAGAAGTTCACAACTAAACGCAAGTACTCGGAACAACAAAAGGAAGGCTTCCACAGTCAGTGTTCATTCTCTGCTAGTTGACTATCAAATATTTAAGTCCTCGCTCTTCTTGAGTGGAGCGCACTGGAACAGATTAACGCTTAAGTTGCGGTCTGTACGAGTTTCTACAATCTTACCAAGTGAGTCTGGTAGAATACCAACAGGCACGCGAGCGGGTTCCGAGGTTCCTTGGATGCGACGGCGGCGTGCAGGGTCCGGAGTAGACTTCCTCTCTTGTCTGACAGCGTCGTAACTGCCATGATCGATTTTTTTTATCTTTTTGTGATTTCATTCCCCTGCCCCATATGGGCAGGGGAAGGCTGGCAGCGGCACAACCTACCGCTCTTCAGCTGAGTGACATTACAGTTAAAAGAGAGGAAACTATACAGAAAAAAGACAAAGAAAAGGCGAACATAAAAACGTAAGTGGAGAATGTGGGAGTTAAAATATACACTGACATGGAGACTTTCATTGTGCGACAGTCAAAAAAGTCTACATAAAGATAAAAATATCGTTGGCTATTCGTGGACCACATAAAATACACTGATGTCAGACACACAAGTTAAAAGTTGGCCACAGTATAAAAACACTCCAGATCGAAGAAACTTTAAAACCACTTGAAGAGATGGAGCGCACACAATGAAGAATAAAAACTGCTGGGAGGGACCTGCTGAGGGAGTGGAGACGTGAGAGAATGGAAAAATGGGGAGAGGAAAGTGCAGTGAGGGAGGGGGGCTGGGCAGGGTGGGATGAAAAGAGAAAGGGGATTGGGGGGCGCACCAAGGGGTAGGAGACGGGTGGGGCGAGAGATGGAGAGGGAAGGCAGATCAAGAGGGACTTCAGAGACAGGGTGCATGGGAAAGGGGTGGGGGTAAAGGAGGGCAGAAAATCTCTCAGGGGAAGGGAAAGGAGAGGAGAGGGAGCCCTGAGGAGTAGGAGGGGGGAAGGTAGGGCTATAGTTGTTAGGAGAGGTAGAGATCAGGGCGAAGCTCATCATCCAGGAGGGATAGGTGCTGGAAGTAGCGTTGGGAAAGGAGGTGGAGGGTGTGGAGATGGAGAAGGGCGGGACACAATGGCAAAGGCGCAGGACCAGACCAGGGGTAGAGAGGATAGAAGGCACCAGAGGGTGGGGATCGTGTCTGCAGACGATGTACAGGTGCGGATGTATTAGAGGAAAAGGAGAAGATGTGGGGAGGAGATGAGGTCTTAGAGAGGATTCATGTGGGGGATGGGAGGTGGATACAGAAGGCGAGGCGGATTACAGGTCGTTGAAGGATTTGGAGGGCTTAATAGAATCGTGAGGGGGTGGAAATCCAGGCGACACTGGGATAACAAAGGATGAGGTGGATCCAAGATTTGTAGGTGCGAAGGTTGGCGGAAGGATGCAGTCCCCATGTCTGGCTGGACGGGAGTTTCATGAGGCGGAGTCTGTCGTCAGCTTTGTGTTATATGGAGATGGTAAGTCCAGATAAAGTGACTGTCGAGGATGAGGCCAAGGTATTCCATGGTAGTAGTGAGGTGGATAGGACGACCATAAATGAGAAGGTAAAAACAGTGAAGCCGGAAGGAGCAGGGGGTACGACCTATGATTTTTGCCTGGGTCTTGGAAGGGTTCAGCCATGACCGGCGCGGACGCGGTCCTAAATACCCACACGGCGGATGTACACTTCTTCCTGACTGGCTCCCCGTGATCTTGGAGGGCGCAGCAAAAGGTTTGCTGTATGAGCGACCTCTCTTGCCGATTTACACGGCCTCTGTACTGTGGTCCGCCGTACGTGGAGGCTATCTGTACGTCGCGCTGCAACTGACGGAGTATGAACGTGTGTAGTCGCAGGGGCTGAGCTGGCGACCAACACGACGGCCAGAGACGGCGTATGGAACACTACTCTTGAGTACTGATCGTCTGTTTGAGATCCGCAGCAGGTCGAATTAAAGGAAGACATCAAAGCAATTCAGAGGTCGGCTGTCAGGTATGTTACCGATAGGTTCGAGCAACACGCAAGTATTACCGAGAAGCTTTGGGAAATAAAATGGGAATAACAGGAGGAAAAATGGCTCAAATGGTTCTGAGCACTATGGGACATAACTTCTGAGGTCATCAGTCCCCTAGAACTTAGAACTACTTAAACCTAACTAACCTAAAGACATCACACACATCCATGCCCGAGGCAGGATTCGAACCTGCGACTGTAGCGGTCGCGCGGTTCCAGACTGTAGCGCCTAGACCCGTTCGGCACTTCGGCCGGCAACTGGAGGAAAGGTGATGGTTTTTTTACAGGAGCACTATTGAGAAAATTTAGTGAGCCGGCATTTGAGGCTGACTGCAGAATGTTTCTGCTGCCAGCAACATACATTTCGCGTAAGGACCACGAAGATATGTTCAGAGAGATTATTGCACGTTCGGAGGCGTACAGACAGTCGCTTTTCTCCTGCTGTATTAGTGAGTGGAACCGGGAAGGAAATCAGCAGCAGTGATACAGGATCCCCTGCGTAACGCAGCATACGGTATTTCCTGGGGTACATACGTAGATGTAGCTGTAGAGTGTTTTGGGTATGATACGCGAATTGGGTGTCAGTTAATAAAACAAACGCATATTTCATTGCAGAGACATATTTTCACGAAATATCCATCACCAAATTTCTGCTCTGAATGTTAAAATACACTCCTGGAAATTGAAATAAGAACACCGTGAATTCATTGTCCCAGGAAGGGGAAACTTTATTGACACATTCCTGGGGTCAGATACATCACCTGATCACACTGACAGAACCACAGGCACATAGACACAGGCAACAGAGCATGCACAATGTCGGCACTAGTACAGTGTACATCCACCTTTCGCAGCAATGCAGGCTGCTATTCTCCCATGGAGACGATCGTAGAGATGCTGGATGTAGTCCTGTGGAACGGCTTGCCATGCCATTTCCACCTGGCGCCTCAGTTGGACCAGCGTTCGTGCTGGGCGTGCAGACCGCGTGAGACGACGCTTCATCCAGTCCCAAACATGCTCAATGGGGGACAGATCCGGAGATCTTGCTGGCCAGGGTAGTTGACTTACACCTTCTAGAGCACGTTGGGTGGCACGGGATACATGCGGACGTGCATTGTCCTGTTGGAACAGCAAGTTCCCTTGCCGGTCTAGGAATGGTAGAACGATGGGTTCGATGACGGTTTGGATGTACCGTGCACTATTCAGTGTCCCCTCGACGATCACCAGTGGTGTACGGCCAGTGTAGGAGATCGCTCCCCACACCATGATGCCGGGTGTTGTCCCTGTGTGCCTTGGTCGTGTGCAGTCCTGATTGTGGCGCTCACCTGCACGGCGCCAAACACGCATACGACCATCATTGGCACCAAGGCAGAAGCGACTCTCATCGCTGAAGACGACACGTCTCCATTCGTCCCTCCATTCACGCCTGTCGCGACACCACTGGAGGCGGGCTGCACGATGTTGGGGCGTGAGCGGAAGACGGCCTAACGGTGCGCGGGACCGTAGCCCAGCTTCATGGAGACGGTTGCGAATGGTCCTCGCCGATACCCCAGGAGCAACAGTGTCCCTAATTTGCTGGGAAGTGGCGGTGCGGTCCCCTACGGCACTGCGTAGGATCCTACGGTCTTGGCGTGCATCCGTGCGTCGCTGCGGTCCGGTCCCAGGTCGACGGGCACGTGCACCTTCCGCCGACCACTGGCAACAACATCGATGTACTGTAGAGACCTCACGCCCCACGTGTTGAGCAATTCGGAGGTACGTCCACCCGGCCTCCTGCATGCCCACTATACGCCCTCGCTCAAAGTCCGTCAACTGCACGTACGGTTCACGTCCATGCTGTCGCGGCATGCTACCAGTGTTAAAGACTGCGATGAAGCTCCGTATGCCACGGCAAACTGGCTGACACTTACGGCGGCGGTGCACAAATGCTGCGCAGCTAGCGCCATTCGACGGCCAACACCGCGGTTCCTGGTGTGTCCGCTGTGCCGTGCGTGTGATCATTGCTTGTACAGCCCTCTCTCAGTGTCCGGAGCAAGTATGGTGGGTCTGACACACCGGTGTCAATGTGTTCTTTTTTCCATTTCCAGGAGTGTATTTTATTTTTCCCAACCATTGTAATAAAATAAAACAGATATCGTACACAAAGGTTTAAGTCTACGTTTCTTCCACATGCTGTTCTGGAGTGGAACGGTAGAGAAATACTGTAAAGGTGGTTCGCAGAACCCTCTGTTAGGCACTTACTTGTAAATTTCGGAGTCGTAATCTAGATGTAGATGTGCGTGTTTTACTGAACTGTTCCACAGTAACGATTCTTGGAACCTGCCCTACATAATTATCCAAGTTCGTGTGATGCTTAAAGTACTACAGTAACTGTGCAGTCGCAAAGTTGATTAAAGCCGGAAAACTGCGCCGCGATCGCCGTCGTCCTCTTTGAAAAGGAGATCGACGCTGGCCTGCGGTAATTAGGCAGGTGTGTTCTCTGAGAAGTGAGTGGGGGCCTGCCCGCGAGAAGAAGCGACCCTCCTGGAGAGCGCCTACCCGCCTCCCCCAAGTCGAGAGGCTCAGAGCGGGGGCGGTCGCCGGCCCCCGCCGCCTCCCGCCGCCCCTGGCACAATTAATTGGAGGACCGACGCCGCCTCTCGTTACCGCCTCCATCGCCGGCACGGCGTAATACAGGCCGACCGTAGCAGCTCAGCACTGAGAGCCCGCTTGTGATTCTTCGAGTACGACCAGTCGATATTAGTGAGACACGTTCGGCTGCATCGTACTGGCCAGGACTATGAGGTGTATCTGAAATTGTGTGTTCCAGAATAGCGGACAAAGGCAAAAAATCGTTCAAATGGCTCTGAGCACTATGGGACTTAACTTCTGTGGTCATCAGTCCCCTAGAACTTAGAACTACTTAAACCTAACTAACCTAAGGACATCACATACATCCATGCCCGAGGCAGGATTCGAACCTGCGACCGTACCAGTCGCGCGGTTCCGGACTGATCGCCTTAACCGCGAGACCACCGCGGCCGGCGGACAGAGGCAGCCTGAAACTCTTGAAGATAAACGAACAGCTGTGTGGAGAGGACAAGAATATGGTATATTTGTTTATTGATCAATCAGGTGTTGTATTGAATAGGGTCAAACACTGATGACGCAGAACACTACAAGCAGTTGAAATGAGTGTGAAGAGTGTAAACAACAGCAACCGTTGGACACCAAATGCGTAAATGTATCACAAAGAACAGTGTCTGTTGCCGGAATATGCACGTTGTCTTCAGGACTTCGGCCTGTGACTGAAACTCTGCGAACTGTGGAGTGTTGCAAGATTTTGTAAACGAACTGACCTCCCTATGATGTCCCATGAATATTAGATGGGATTCATGTCTGACCATCTCGGTGGCCAAATCACTCGCTCGAATTGTCCGGAATGTTATACAAACCAGTCGCGATCAACTGCGGCCCGGTGAAAAGGCACATTTTCATTCATAAAAATTCCATCGTTGCTCGGGAACATGAAGTACATGATTGGCTGAAAATGATCTCCATGTAGCCCAACATAGCCATTTCCAGTCAGTCATCGGTTCAGTTGGACCAGACGATCCAGTCCGTTCCATGTAAACACAGCCACCACCATTACGGAACCATGACCACGTTTCACACTGTCTTGTTGACAATTTGGGTCCATCGCTTCGTGGGGTCTTCACCACATTCGAAGCTTACCATCAGCTCTTACCTTCTGAAATTGGGACTGATATGAGCAGGCCACAATTTTACAGTTGACGAAGGTCCAACCGGTATGTTCACGAACCCAGTAGAGGCGCTAAAGGTGACGTGCTGTTAGCAAAGGCATTCGTGTTGATTGTCTGCTGCTATAGCACATTAACGCAGGTTTTAGGCGCACTGTCCTAAGGGAAAAATTCGCCGTAGTCCCGCATTGACTTCTGCGGTTATTTCACCCAGTGTTGCTTGTCTGTTAGCACTCTATGCAAACGCCGCTTCTCTCGCTCGTTAAGTGAATGAATGCCGTCGGCCACTGCTTTGCCCGTGGTGAGAGGCGATGCCTGAAATTTGGTATTTTCGATACACTATCGACACTGTGGATCGTGGAATTTCTAACGATTTCCGAAATGGTCTGTCCCATGTGTCCATCTCCAAATACCACTCCGCGTACAAAGTCTGTTAATTCCCGTCGTGCGATCCTAACCACGTCTCAAACCATTCCACTTGAATCACGGAAGTACAAATGATAGCTCCGCCAATGCTCTGCCCTTTTATACCTCGTATATGTGATACTAACACCATGTGTATACGTGCGTATCATCATCCCATGATTTTCCGTCACCTCTGTGCGTATGTAATGTTCATGATCAAAGTATCCGCTACAGCTTTACAGTTACCTGCTGACGGAAGTCTTGACACTGCCATGTTTCAGGGAGTCAGTCCCATCTTCAGGTGTATCTGTTAATTAAAATACAACAATATCTCTGAACCGCAGGATAGTGAACAAGGTAACAGTACTAGAGAAATTAATAAATAATGTCACATAAATCCATTCCAATGAACATACCTATCATATCTATAAACAGCAGTTTTAAAAGACGATAAATTGCGTACAATCGCTTCAAGTATCTTATTTGACAATTACAATAAAATTTATATATTGTGACCAGTTCGTCTTATAAATGCTTTTTGCATATGTTAATATCGTTTAAATACACCACGTATGGTCAAAACATTTATACTGAATGACGAAAACATTTTCCGCACTGAGCGAGGTGGTGCATTGGTTAGCACACTGGACTAGCATTCCGGAGGACGGCGGTTCAAACTCGCGTCTGGCCATCCAGATTTAGATTTTCCACGATTTTCCTAAATAGCTCCAGGCAAATGCCATAATAGTTCTTTTGAATGGGCGCGGTCGATTTCATTCTCATCTTTGACACAATTCGAGTTTTTGCTCCCTCTCTAATGATTTCGATGACGACGGGACGCTAAACGCAGTCTTCATTCCTTCCTGTTGTTCCCCATCACCGGCCGTTGCGCCGAAATCGGACGCTGTAACCGTCGTCTGTATAGCCATTGCGCGTAACGTTGACTGTAGCACAGTTCATAATTTTTAGCCTTCGCAAAATTGTCAGTGAACACAAAAGATTCGCCCTGCCACTCACTGAAGTATTTGCATTGTATTTATTTGAGCAGTTGACGATACTACTATCGGCTTTCTTTATACACTCAATCGTGTGCTTACTAAATTTATTGTTGTTAAACAATTAAGGTGATCGACTACCAATTCAGAAGAACTGATGGGTGCAGGTGTTCGATTCTAAATTTCACTCCCCATTACAAGAACACTTCGTTAACCATAGCAATGCGTAAATTGAGTATAGTTTTGATACTGTGAATACATCCATCCGCTGAACGTGTTAAGCTACGGATGCAGAAAACGAGATAATTGTGTCTTGCCTTATTAAACCCTCTGTCAGATATAATATGCTTCCGTTCTTACTATCACCGAGCTGTAAAGAAACTAATTTGATTTTAATTAACTCTGAAATTTACTGTTAATTTAAAAGCAAAGTTGTTAACTGTATTTTTTACTCAAAATTCTAGCCGGCCGGAGTGGCCGTGCGGTTCTAGGTGCTACAGTCTGGAGCCGGGCGACCGCTACGGTCGCAGGTTCGAATCCTGCCTCGGGCATGGATGTGTGTGATCTCCTTAGGGTAGTTAGGTTTCATTAGTTCTAAGTTCTAGGCGACTAATGACCTCAGAAGTTAAGTCGCATAGTGCTCAGAGCCATTTTTTACTCAAAATTCTAAGGAAGCCAAACGGATTCTAATGCCATGTTCTGCCAGCCATTGTCAAACTGTTTCACGTAATCAGTTATTAAAATTTACTGATTGGATGTTAAACTTTCAGTTAGCAAAATTTTTGTCAGCAAACTGAATCACAAAGGTGACCAATGCATAAATACTTAAATTTATGTTTAAACTAAATGAATTGTTCGCAAGGTATTCTGAAATACTATAGCCTTTGAAAATACTAATAGGATTCTAAAGATCGTAATATTCTCACAAATTATTGTTTTTGATAAATGACAAAGGACTGAGGATCGAACGAAAATGGAATAATCAAATAAATGTTTAAATACCGTTGTTAATTAATTAGATGTTCTTTCGCTTCGACATATTGTGACAGACTCAGTGAACATAAGAACTTTACGAAGCAAAATGAAATTCTAGCATTGTCGTGGTTTGCGTAGACGAAGCGTAATGGTGGTTGCTTCTTCGAATCGCTAGCGGACGGTGATCTCAGCAGCTCCTTCACTTCTCTAGTTACTCAATACACTCCAGGCAGCATGACGCTTACTAGAGCCATTGTTTCAGCGGCAGCCATGCCTCGCGAAATGTCACAGCGTCCAGTAATTCTTGCACCCGCAACTTTATGGTTCCGGAGACGACTTAAGGGGCTCCGGAAACGCTCAAAATCACGAAAAGTTCAATTTTTACTTTTTTGCGTTTTCTGAATCTGCAGACTATTACCTTTTAATAGACGTAGAATTTATTCAATTCCGAAGACTACAACTATTTTTAAATTTTTTTTGAAATGTGTTCTACATGGGCGTGACCCACTGTGTCGCTGTTAAACTGCTGTCAAATGGTGTTATTATTAACGTCCTTGTTCATCAGGTACATTTTAGTGATGTGAGATAAAGTATGTGTTGTGGCTAACCTTTGATGGCTCAATATATATCGCTGGTGTGATTGTCGATTGTTTCATGTTTATTTACTCTGTCGTTATCTCGAAAATATTCGTAATTAATTCTCTTTCTTGAGTCTCTGTTTTGTTGAAGTATAATAATGAGTAAAAGTAAAGTTATTAGAAATCCTCTGAAGGCTTTTAAGAAAAGGAGAAATGTTGGAAAGCCAAAGGTATGTGTTATTACTGTAAACAATAAAGACGATAACCAAGTGAGTGAACCTAACCTCTCAAGTACACCTGCCCATAGCAGTCAAAGTGGGAAAGAAAATACTTCACAGAAGAAGCTTGGTTCAATGAGTGAAAACTATGAATGTTTTATGGGCGAATCGGATGTGAATGAAATATTTGATATGTCGGTTCTCAAAGGAATTTTTTCAAACTGTGTAACATGTATTCATTGTAGTGAAGTTGGTCTGGAACTCTCCATAATAAAGCACGTAGGACTTGCTAGTGAAATACAACTGAAAGGTGATAAGTGTTCATACATGACCACCTTTTGGAACAGTGTTGCAGTAACTGCAACTGAAGAAAATGGTAGCAAAATCTACGAACACAACATTAGATTTGTTTATTCCTTGCGTTCAGTTGGTAAGGGTGCTACTGCAGGTGCAATTTTCTGTGGCATCATGAATCTTCCAAATCCCCCGACCAAGTTTACGGCCTGTAATAAATTAATAGGGTCTAAAGTAGATCTCTGTATAGAATGTATGAAGAACGCTGTGGAAGAGGCAGTAATGGAAAATAATGGTAACAGAGATTTGACTGCAGCTTTCGATGGTACCTGGTATAAACGGGGACACACATCTCTTCATGGTGTAGTATCTGCCACCAGTATGTATACAGGGAAACTTTTAGATGTAGCAGTAATATCAAAGTATTGTAGATGTCCACAAAAATATAAAGGTACACATGAAAATAATTGCAAAGCTAACTATAGTGGCAGTAGTGGAGGAATGGAAGTGGCTGGTGCTGCCAGTATATTCCAGCGTTCTGAGGCGTGTGATAAAGTGCGATATGTTAATTACCTTGGTGACGGTGATTCTAAAAGTTTCAAACATGTTCAAGGACTGAAGCCCTATGGTGATGATGTTGTAGTGCAGAAATTTGAGTGTATTGGACATGTACAGAAGCGAATGGGAACAAGACTTCGGCGACTGAAAGCTTCGTGCAAAAAACAAAAACTCAGTGATGGTAAAGGGTTGGATGGGAAGGGAAGGTTAACTGCCAGTGTAATTGACAAAATACAGAACTATTATGGAATGGCTATTAGGCAAAATACACAAAGTGTCGACGAAATGAAGAAGGCTGTTTGGGCTCTTTTTTTTCATACTTCTTCAACCGATGAAAATCCCCAACATAGCTTGTGTCCCAAAGAAGAAGACAGTTGGTGTAAATATAACAAAGGATTGCTAACTGGTGAAGTGTACACTCATAAGCATAGTCTGCCTCATGCAATAGTTGAGGTGATAAAACCTATTTTCAGAGACTTAGCAGCACCTGAACTGTTGAAAAAGTGTATTCACGGAAAAACTCAAAACCCCAATGAAAGTGTAAATAGTGTTATATGGTCGAGAATCCCCAAGACTGTATTTGTTGGAATAGAAACACTTCACTTTGGTGTGTATGATGCTGTTGCGACTTTAAATGATGGCAACATTGTAAGGTGCAAGGTATTTAGAAATATGGGAATGAAGATAGGTTCTAACATGGTACGAGCGATGCTTGCTTTAGACAAGGAACGCCTTCGGGCTGCAGACAGGGCGGTAAAGAGTCTAGAAATACAAGCAAGAGTAAACAGGAGGAGGAACAAGAGGAAGCTGGAGGAGTAGTTTGCAGAGGATGAAGATAATCCATCCTATGGACCTGGAATGCACTAAAAAGTTAATCCAATCTTTGTCGCTCGATTCCCAAAACTTTTATTTTCTCATACTAATTACATGTTTTCTAAGGATCTTCCAAACATATTTGTTTCAAACTTTCAGTAAATGTTACACAGTACCGTCTGCATAATTTAACACAGCCTTTTTCCAAAAAAACTGTATATTTTTGAATATATAAATAAAAAATTGCAAAAAAAGTTGTGAATTTTCATTAAAATTGAAAAAAAATCATCTTTAATAACTGAACTAAAATTTTGTAAAATCCCTGTGTTAAGTTGTAGCCCATATTCCAATAAATAATCTGTAAAAAGTTCAACTTCCTGCCTCAAATACTTTGTGAGGAAAGATGTAATTTATAAGCGTTATTTTAACATTGCAAGTATAGGGCGTTCCGGAGCCCCTTAACGGCATGTTAGGCTAAAGCTGCACCACGCTGACGAGAATTCGATGCACTTTAAGCACCACAATAAATTAAAATCAGCGGCCTTCGACAGTGTGTCTACGCCGTACAACGCCTCGCCACTTCTACTTTTTCCGCACGGCACCACCGAGCGCGGCAAGCCAGTCGCCCCTATCAGATTGCTAGATTTTCGC
Organism: Schistocerca piceifrons; assembly: GCF_021461385.2. Classification (NCBI taxonomy): domain Eukaryota; kingdom Metazoa; phylum Arthropoda; class Insecta; order Orthoptera; family Acrididae; genus Schistocerca; species Schistocerca piceifrons. The sequence goes on from NC_060144.1 coordinate 507,701,998, forward strand.
GGTATTAATTTTTCTCTTAATTAAAACACCAATTAACACCTTGGAATAGAACAGTCACTTATAATTCGATAACCAGCTGTTGCACTGTTTTCATCTTTTTAAAATAATACCCGTGCATAAAGTAACACAGTTTGCAAATATGTCTACTACCAACCTTCACATGTAATCTTCAAGATTAATCGGTTGATATTTGTGTCGAAGGCTATTGAAAGAAACTGTTGTTTATATCTATGGTATAGTTTTTCAGTTAAACATGTCACAGCTAACTTACAAGGAAATACCTCTGCTGGGTACATGACTCGTAAGACTGAATACCAAAATACGCCAGCCCAAAAACCAGCTTTGAACTGTTACTGAGGCAAGGCGCCCGCATCTTGAAAGTGCCGGCAAGGGGATACGGGGTATAAATAAACCAAATAAAGCCAGTTTAGAGACTATGTGGGAGGCAAAAAGCTGAAAACAGCACGCTAAAAGCTATGCAACGTGCAGTTGCACTTACGCAAGAGCCAGATGATCATATGTTAAAGTGACGCTGCCATTGGAAGGCAGCACGCGGATAACATGCAACGGAATAATTGAACTGCTGTTCAAGAATCATTAACTGAGAAACAAAACACCTGAAAAACGGCGCTACCGCGTTGCAGCTAACATCAAATATTCGTACAGAGCACGAATGCGTCCCCACGCTGATAACTTGGCCATTGAGCACCTATGAGTTCCTTTCCAATGCGATCCCAACTGGCAACGGAAAGAGAGCTGAGCAGTGGTTAAGGTACCAGCTCTCGATAAGCGGGGAATCAGATTTCGATTCTCACCCCTGCAAAATTTTTATGTACATCAAACAGCTGACATCAATAGGGATTCGCGAAATGCGAATCGATTTCGCAATATTTATCACAGCTATAATCGTCAGAAAAGTGTCTGTTGAATCATATCTGAAGGACACTGTATTTTCAAGATACAGACACTATATGAACACACAATGTAACCCTGAACGATGTGTCCATGTCTCGACGGACTGAAGTAACTCTTATAACAATTGTCTCCATGCCAGGGAATCGCAGGTTGTGCCAGGATAATGGTTGTGACTATGTGACATACAGAAGACTTAATCAGTCTTAGAAGCTTGCTCGAGTAGCCGAAGTTGTTAAGGCGACCGGAAATCCGGGTGCGAGCCCCAGTTCGGCACAAATTTCCACGTGTCGCGAACAACTGACGTCAGTGTATAGTCGCAGGTCTCCGAACTATTTCGTAATATTTACCACAGCTGTAATCTCCGGTGACACTGTCTGTTCCTTCCTGTCTGCATGCATATCTGAAAGACGTTGTATTGTGAAGATACGGACACCGTATTTAAACACAGACATTGTAACCATAAATGACGTATTAATCTTGCGTGCCAGAATGACCTGTTCATCAGCAAAGCTTAACGAAAACACCCGCGCATCATTAACAATTATTCCTGTACCTCTACAGCTGTTCTTTCATCTTCGAAGAGCCGTCTCTAACAAGGGAATGGTCCAATCCGACCTGACGATATCTATCCTGAAATTTATCACACAGGGAGAACACACCGAACTAAATTCACTGTCAAAATTTTAGCAACAAAGGCGCAGTGCTTGTTTTAGAGCTGAGGTTGCAGTTACTACGTTTTACCGCACAAAGAACCGCTTATAGCAACTGTCTGTACAGGCCTTCCTAGCTAGCACGCGATCCGGCGGATAAACTGACAGGGACGTGAGAAATGAAGGTAGCGCCCCATAGGATGAAGTCCAAAGTGCGGAAACGCGAATTTTAAGCACGTAAACCACACAAAAAATACCTCAAATCGTTAATTTTTTTGAATTGCTTGCAGTTCATATTGACACCAAAACTTTTGCAGGGCAAACAAAATGAAGGCAGTGTATTGCGTTACATTACACACGTCTTCCATCAGTCGAGACTTTAATTTGCTGTCATAAAATAATTTATAAAAATTCCTGTAGCACATTTCTTACGATAATCTTTGAATAATGTGTATTTTGCAAACTATGGAACAGTTCTTTGTTTACTTACTGTAGTCGTTACAAAAATGGAAAGTACGTATTGGATGACGAATACAACTCTTCCCTTAAACAAGCCATGCCAAATAAAAAATAAAAAAAATATCCATTCGCACGCTTCACAGTAGTTTCTAGTTTCACTTGAGCACAGTTGGGACGAATTAATAAATGGTCGTGGCCGTTTTCTAGCATATTGTGCTGCGTACCAGGCATACTTGATCATATTCTTAAAACGTCTGAATGCGAACTAACAGTGCACAAATCTACATCTAAGTCTACATGAATACTCTGCAAATCACATTTAAGTGTCTTGCAGAGGGTTCAGCGAACAACCTTCACAATAATTCTCTATTACTCCACTTTCGAACAGCGCGCGGAAAAATTGAACACCTATATCTTTCCCTTCGAGCTCCGATTTCCCTTATTTTATTACGATGATTGTATCTCCCATGTAGGTCGGCGTCAACAAAAAGGTTTTCACGTTCGGAGGAGAAAGTTGGTAATATAAATTTCGGGAGAAGATTCCTCCGCAACGAAAAGCGCCTGTTTTAATGGTGTCCATTCTAAATCCTGTATCATGTCCGTGACACTTTAATAACACGGTTCCGCTGACAAAACTTGAAATGACAAAAAGCTGTCAGAAATTATATTGTCTGACAGTTTTCTGACTTGCTTTACAGTATAGAGAAATTTCTTTATTGTGGGGCTGAATCATACTATAAGTTCCGGGTGGAATCCGAATTATAGTAGCAGTCCTTTCGTCCCCCTCCTAGAAACAGTGTGTGTCGTTGTGTTCAGCCCAAGATTCCTACAAAAGCAATGAATTATTTGCTGGAACTGGTAAGAAGAATTTCACATGAAGTACTGAAAATTATTCTCTCCCATTATTCCAGATTACAAAATTTTTGCAATTAAACAGGCATTTTTTTTAATTTTTGGCAGTAATTGGCCTTGGGGATCCTGAAGAGAAATATAAAGCTTTGGAGCGAGTAATCCACACTGGTACTTTCCACCGGCGTTGTTATTATGGGTCATAGTATTCATCGACTGCAGTAGCAAATCTGTCATTTTCTCGCTCGAAATCATAAAACGCGGGTTGCAGGCAGTAACTGCAAGCAAGCTGACTCATTGCCCTTACACACTACATTTTACGCGATAACAAGAAGCCCCCAGTTTGTCTATAGTATTACCTATTGATGTATTACCTACTGATTACGTTTACTTAAATTAAACTTCGTAATTTTTCGACTTCCTTTCTCGTACAATTTTCTGAATCGCTCTAAACAGATCGAAGAAGATTGAAATGTTCATCTTACTTGCAATTGAGAGGGTTTAGTTCCGTAGATTTCCCTTGGTAACGTCACACTGCCTCTCACGAACAAATCTAAATCTTTCGAATGCGGAATTCATCCTTTCTCACTTTTGCGAGTTTGCTTTTGGCGTGAATTTCGTATTGCGTGTAAATCTTTCTTCCATTTATACAAGCCACCTTCAGATTTTAAGAACTGAAACCAGATCAGAAGACAGCTTAACTACAAACGCTTTCTCCTTTTCTTGTTTAACCAAAAAATTTACACAGCCTTTTCTTTTTCACGGGAAGCTATTACTCTCCACGTTTACTTTGTCCTAGGAAGGTACTATATCTTTGCTCTGGACTTAAATTGGCACAACAATTGTCATTCGAACCATAGTTGACCCAATCGTCGGAGTTATTACGTCTTTATATTAATGATGTCACAATTTCTAAAGAAACGTCGATATCGTTTGAATCAATGTCCAAGAAACTAACTAATATATAACACTTACATAGCTCTTCTGGAGAAGTAGGTGATTTTGACTGCATACCAAGTTATTTTTTATATTTATAGGATGGAAACATTAACTGTATACCACATTACTGTGAAACTCTGAAATCCGCTCGAAGACCGATGCTGTTAAGAAGAATATCCGAATGAAAAAAAAATTGATTCAGTTTTACCTCCACTGTTAACACATAACGATACCGCAAAGACAACAGCTAATTTATATGAGTATTAAATGATTGGTAAATTCGAGTGAATAGTAACTGCGAAAAACTGTGTCAGTGAAACTCTCAATGAAAACTGAAATTCGCTTTATAATTTACAGTGACGTAGTGTCGTGTTATCAGTTTACCGATGTGCAGTCAGTCAAGGATATGTGCCTGCCATGTTGCACGTGTACTGTCTGCTACAGCTGCAGTAGGTGTGCACATTCCTGTAGCTGCATGGCGAACTGCGAATTCGGCACTTTTCAACATTTTTTTAAAAATACTTGCAGTGCGCCTTACCAGCCAAATATATGGACAGATCGGTGTATTATTCCTGTGCGAAATATTTCAGGGCAGGTTTCGACATGTAGTATGGAACTATTTTCTGGGAAATATAAGCTCAATGAGCATCAAAATACCATCTGAAAGGTTTCCTTATGGCATGCTGCTTCTATTTTCCACAGGTAATCCTTGAGGTAGGTCAGAATTATTGGTATACTCTCACTATTTGTTTTAGGAATTCTTTAAATATTTTGCTTACAAATTTTCTAATAATCTTTCTGTTTTCTCGTGCTTGAACCCACAGCACCTGTTATTTAAAATAAAGAGTTTCATTCCCTGCAACATTCTACGGTACGTTTAATCCTTTTCGTGTACTACGTTATTCTACAATTTCAATTTTGTTTTGTTATTTGTACATCTGAATTTGGCTTTAGAGCACAGCTGAAACTGGCAGTTCTAAGTATAAAACGTGTGATCTCCGTTCGGTGTAATAATGGAGAAGAAATGGAAAGACACTTGTCAGATTTTCAAATCTAAGCAATGATGCGATCTCTGTCGCCTCAGGCAACTACTTAGTTGTACCAGATGAAACTTAACATCTTACTCTTAAGACAGCTCCGCCGTCTTTCGAGAAAGCGGTATCGACCAGTTTCTTAAGCGCTCTCGCCCGCCACTGAACCGCTCGTACCCACGCCTGCCTCCTGAACGAGGGCGTGCCTTATCTGTGTCAACTGCAGCTCCAGTGGGTACCTCTCAGCGAACCACCTTCCTAAGCTGCGGACGTTCTGCAGCTCTGTTCAGATCCTCTGTTGTACCGAAAATCACCTAAGTGATGGTGCAGCTGCGGTTGGCGGTAAACTTTGTACATTTCCACACCAGTCACTATTAGTTTCATTATAATGTCAGAGGCAACACAGTACATTCATTGTCATCATGTCGCTACCTCGATGTAGTGAAACGAGCACGAGTGAACAGGGGCGAGTGATCCATTCGGAGGATCATGAGAAAATGTAGTGCAGATCTAGCGAGGACCGTCTTCAAGACTTGTAGCATATCCTCGAGAATTTGGCATCTTCATCACTTCTGCTTAAGGCTGATGGTGATACAGTTTTAGAGATATGCTGTCAGATTTGTAAGCTGCCGGCTCACTTAGGGCGAAATTACACTATCTGTTCAAAGGTAAGCGGACGACCCTATGTAATGCAGAACTGAGTACTAGAGGTATTGTATTGTATGTTAACCAGGGACATAGAAACGACGGAGAGGCTCCGTCCCCGCAACAGCCGCAGTGGTCCACAACCCCACGACGATTACCGCAGTCCACTTCAACCCTTCGCCGCCCCACACCGAACCCAGGGCGGTTCGGCCCTTGGTGGACCCCCTGAGTGTAACCCCTATGTTTGCGTGGTAGAGTAATGGTGGTGTAAGCGTGCGTGGAGAAATTGTTTGCGCAGCAATCGCCGACATAGTGTAACTAGGGCGGAATAAGAGGAACCAGACCGCATTCGCCGAGGCAGATGGAAAGCCACCTAAAAACCATCCACAGACTGGCCGGTTCACCAGACCTCGACACAAATCCGCCGGGTGAATTCAGGCCGGGGACCAGGCGCTCCTTCCCACCCGGAAAGCCGTGCGTTAGACCGCACGGCCAACCGGGCGGGCACTACTAGATGTTATGAGAGGTTGATCCGCAAGTACAAAAGAAGGCGGGGAGGACTGTGTTTTTAATTGAGACGAAGTAACAGCAGTGTGGGTCGATTGGGAGCTCAGGAAAACCACAGCTAAATCAAACTGCGTCAGACTTAATATACTGACGCAGACCGACGAGCTTTGCAGAGAGTTATTACAAAAAATCGGATGAAATCTGTGGCAAAAATTTCCTCTGAGTTCCAAAGTGCAGCAGTCAAGATAACAACGACTATGCACGGAAATATGTGTTGCTGTCGTGGTCTTCAGTCCTGAGACTGGTTTGATGCAGCTCTCCATGCTACTCTATCCTGTGCAAGCTTCTCCATCTCCCAGTACCTACTACAACCTACGTCCTTCTGAATCTGCTTGCTGTATTCATCTCTTGGTCTCCCTCTACGATTTTTACCCTCCAAGCTGCCCTCCAATACTAAATTGGTGATCCCTTGATGCCTCAGAACATGTCCTACCAACCGATCCCTTCTCCTAGTCAAGTTGTGCCACAAACTTCTCTTCTCCCCAATCCTATTCAATACTTCCTCATTAGTTATGATCTACCCATATAATCTTCAGCATTCTTCTGTAGCACCACATTTCGAAAGCTTCTATTCTCTTCTTGTCCAAACTAGCTATCGTCCATGTTTCACTTCCATACATGGCTACACTCCATACAAATACTTTCAGAAACCACTTCCTGACATTTAAATCTATACTGGATGTTAACAAATTTCTCTTCTTCAGAAACGCTTTCCTTGCCATTGCCAGTCTACATTTTATATCCTCTCTACTTCGACCATCATCAGTTACTTTGCTCCCCAAATAGCAAAACTCATTTTCTACTTTAAGTGTCTCAGTTCCTAATCTAATTCCATCAGCGTCACCCGACTTAATTCGACTGCATTCCATTATTCTCGTTTTGCTTTTGTTGATGTTCATCTTATATCCGTCTTTCAAGACACTATCCATTCCGTTCAACTGCTCTTCCAAGTCCTTTGCTGTCTCTGACAGAATTACAATGTCATCGGCGAACCTCAAAGTTTTTATTTCTTCTCCATGGATTTTAATACCTACTCCGAATTTTTCTTCTGTTTCCTTCAATGTTTGCTCAATATACAGATTGAATAACATCGGGGAGAGACTACAACCCTGTCACACTCCCTTCCCAACCGCTGCTTCCCTTTCATGCCCCTCGACTCTTATAACTGCCATCTGGTTTCTGTACAAATTGTAAATAGCCTTTCGCTCCCTGTATTTTACCCCTGCCACCTTCAGAATTTGAAAGACAGTATTCCAGTCAACATTGTCAAAAGCATTCTCTAAGTCTACAAATGCTAGAAACGTAGGTTTGCCTTTCCTTAATCTGGCTTCTAAGATAAATCGTAGGGTCAGTATTGCCTCACGTGTTCCATTATTTCTACGGAATCCAAACTTATCTTCCCCGAGTTCGGCTTCTACCAGTTTTTCCATTTGTCTCTAAAGAATTCGCGTTAGTGTTTTGCAGTTGTGACTTATTAAACTGATAGTTCGGTAATTTTCACATCTGTCAACACCTGCTTTCTTTGGGATTGGAATTATTACATACTTCTTGAAGTCTGAGGGTATTTCGCCTGTCTCATGCGTTTTTCTCACCATATGGTAGAGTTTTGTCAAGACTGGCCCTCCCAAGGCTGTCAGTAGTTCTAATGGAATGTTGTCTACTCACGGGCCCTTGTTTCGACTTAGAAATATGTATAAAAAAAATGGGGTGCAATCGTCGAGTAGCTCCTCATAACCACACACTTCTAGAGCCAACGCTCGCTACCATAGCTGATTGGTCAGCGCGTCTGACTGCCATAGGCCGGCATGGGTTCGATTCTCACCTGGGTCACAAATTTTGTCCACTCGGGGGACTAAGTGTTGTTTTCATCATCATTTCATGACCATCGACACTCACGTCGCCCAGTGTGGCGTCAACTGAAAAGGCGTGCATCTCGTTGGCCGGACGTCCCCAAGGGGTAGGGGACTCCCCGCCATCAATGCCATACGATATCATTTCATTTCATTTTCCTGGAGTCAATGCTAAAAGACGTTTAACGTGGTGTACAATGCGATTGCACTGGACCCTAGATGACTGGAAATGAGAGATTTGGTGTGGTGAGTCACGTTATATCCCGAGGAAATCCAATGGAAGAGTTTAGGTTTGGCAAATGTCTGAAGGACTTTATATACCATCGTATTTAGCGTCATCAGTGAAGTATGGAGGTTGTTTCTCGTGGTTAAGGTATGGTCCCCTTCTTGCATTTAAGAAAACGTTAACTACGGAAGGCTATGAAGACATTTTGCACCACTACGTACTGCGTACAATACACCAATAAATGATGGAAGGAAAATAATTTGTTGCTTACTAAGATTTTGCTGTTCATGCAATAAATCTTCCCCAGGAGTCATGACGTTTCCATTTATTACTTTTTTACTACTGGCTCTATCAGCAACACTTTTGTAGATGGTATCCACATGTACCACTAAATTCATCTGCTGAATTAAATCATCGTACGACACAAGGTTCAGGAGATATGACGTTATAAACTTCGAGATGCGTGAAAAATTTGCTTCTGCTTAAAATGGAGCACAAATTACCTAGACTACTTTCATCCAGTGTTTCATAATGGAGATCTTTGCGACTTCACAAAAGCTTTAAACATAATGTCAAACGTTTTCTAGGCTTTTTCTCGCTTATGTGCTGAACGTAAAATATGTATTTGAAATATTAACTCACTTGTAAAATAATCAGACGTTTCCAGCTCTTTTATGTATAGGAGTTTGATTCTGTTAAGAATCGGGGGTATATTAGTTTCAACTAAATCGTCAACTCACTTAGGTGTTTCTTTTGAACACAATGGGACTTGCAACAGGGGCCTGCAGCTAGCAGAGCCAATTTTATTAAATATTTGCATAAGATGCGGGCCAGATAATATTTCTACCATTTAAGAACTTACCAGTTCACACAATAACGCTCTGTCGATAACGACCTGCTTTTCCACGTGAATTTAACATCTAATATTATTTGACTGCTTACTACAGTTCACTACAGCCATGACATTCTGAAAGTTTCTTTGCAAGGACGACATCCAGTCTTCGATGCACCCTTCACTGTTCTATCGTGTCATGTGCTGTTCGCTGTTTCAGACAATCTGTGGAGATAGAAAATGTTTCAACCTAGTATTTATAGTAAACCAAACAAAACCACAAATGAATGAGTAAAACGCTAAAACATGTCTGGGTCAAAAAGAGAAACGAAGCGCTGTTTTTTGATGTAGGCAGCCCCGTTAAAGAACGTTAATTAGCAGTCAGTCCGTACACTCCTCCAGGAATTTGTCATCAATAACACTGATTCACTGAAAAAGACTGGAGCATACACATAGCAGTAGTCGATAGGTAAACTATATGCACTTGGATGCTGTTGTTGGCATGATCTTTAGACGGAAGACTCTTTTAGGCAGCTCTCCACGCTAGTTTATTCTCTGCAACTCTATCCATATCTAAATATCTGCTGCTCCCTAGATCCTATTGAACCTGCTTACAGGACTCAAGCTAAGGTCTCCCTCTACACTTTTTACTCCCATCAATTCGCAAACAGAATATTCCCTGATACCACAGGACGTATCTTATCAACTGGTGCCATCTTTTCCGCACAACTCTATTCATCACCTCTCTAGTAATTACCCTTTCTTCCCATCTAATCCTTGGCAGTCAACTGTGGGAAAACATATCAAAAGCTTCAGTTATTTCTCTTGTATTTACTGTTTATCTTTCATATTTCACTTCCCCACTAAACTACGTTGCAGATAAATTCGTTCAAAACAGAGGTAGTAGCACTTGAATTTATATTCGATGTTAACAAATTTCTCTTTTCTTTCCATTGCCAGTGTACATTTCAAAACCTCTATACCTCGGCCATCATCAGTTATTTTGCTACGCCAATAACAAAACTCATCTACCGCTTTTGGTTTCACACTTCACAACTTAATTTCCTCAGAATCATGTGATTTATTTTGCCTACGATCAATTACCCTTGTTTCACATTTGTTGGTGATCGTTTTATAACTTTTTCAAGTTTTTTACCGTCTCTAACAAAATTACAATGCCATCAGCAAACTTCAAAGTTTTTATTCATTCTTCCTGAAATTTAATTCAGATTCCAAATCTCTCTCTGAATCTACAGATTGAATAACATGGAGGGAGGGTACAACCCCGTCTCATTTCGTAATTATGGAGCAGAGACGTCTGAATTATTAAGCAAACTCAGTTACCTAAACGTTTCCTGCTGAACTGAGTAACATGTGTCACAATCTCATGATTTTCAAATATAAGTTGAAAGGCTTTGTTGCAGGACACTCGTCTTACTATATATAAACACAAATCTTTAATTATTTTATCTCATAATTTCTCCAAGCATTATGCGCATTTTGTATTGATTTGAATCATGAAAGAATAATTTAGTCTGTTGTTGCACCATTAAATTTAAGGAATTTAATCATAACAAAGATATAAATGCAATTAATGAACTGAAAAGAACTCAATATTATTGTTGAAATGTTATTGGCAAATATACTCGATTATTTTCAAAAATAGTGTGTGAACAGCTGTAAACTTCCCTTTTTCTGTTTTTCGTTTTTTTTAAGGTTACTCAAGTAATGTAGTGCCGCATTTTCATTTCTCCACTCTTGCCTGCGCAGTATCTCTCGTTTACGGAAATTCAAAACTGAAGTTGACCTAACATTAATGTATTCACCACACCTTTTCAAAGGCTTGTCATTTATATTTATTTATTGCTTCCTTTACATCTACCGTATACCGTGTTTCGTACGTTTGATGAAGTTGTTATATGTAACTTATTACGAAGTAATTGTCTCCGCGACATCTTGTAATTTATGGAAATTGAAAGCTGGATTTGCACCTAATAATATCGTACTCACAACATCTATTCCAAATCTCAACATTTTAATTTTTTTATTCCTTGCTTTAGACTTAGTGTCTGTATTACGCCATAGGTGGTTTTTATGAAGTTTTTACACATAGTTCGCTACAAAGTTGTATTTCAGCATAATGATAATAATAATAAAGTAATAGTAGCAATAATAATTGAATGAATAAATGTAGATGTATTGCCTAAAGATAGAGAAAATGAATGTTTGGAATGATAAATGAATGCTTGACAGACAGAAATGGCTCTACCTGTGCCGTAAGAGCCAATTTCTGTCTTTGAAAAGTGTCTAGAAAAAGCACTGGGTTTGTTTACAGCACTGTATTACACTTCATGTTTCTTGCACCTCCGACTGACGTGCAGCATTGAGTCACCGTTGCGAAGATGGAACTGGGCGCTATATCGGCATTGGGGCTGACGTGGCACTGCAAGTATTGCCCGGCGTGCGCGTGCTAGCTGCGCGGTCTGGGGCGCCCTGACGGTTCGCGAGGCCTCTCCCTCCCCCCCCCCCCCCCCCCCCATGTCGGAGGTTCGAGTCCGTCCTCCATAGTGCATGAGTGTATGTGTTGTCCTTAGCGTAAGTTGGTTTAAGTTCGGTTAATTAGGATGTCCTCAGCAGTTTGGTGCCTTCGGAACTTATCACTAATTTCCAATTTTCCTGCCCCTGGTAACAGTACTTTCACTCGAACATCCTCTAATACAACACGCCTTCCATTCTTTTACCAGACAGTCAACAGCGGACGACTACGTCTGCCATTTAGAAATGCCACAGACATACTAAATGGAGACAGAATATAGGGACCCTCGGCGAGCGACATGCTTGGTTTAATTCCGTAATGAGCTGCGAGTTGCGCAGATTGAAACACTTGACGCAGTGACGGAGCGGCGGTCTGAATAGGATTCACGCGGCTTTGGCGCGAGCAGTGAGTGGATGGATGTTGCGCTGAGCTCACCTCACCCCGCTTGCCTGGCGTGCTCGGCTGCCTATATGCGAGGGGACGTGGGGCCTATCGCTCACGCACCGCTTCCCCCGAACAGCGCGCGACAACAGCGGCGAAAGTGTGGCCACGGGAAGCCAGCCGGACTAATGCGTGTTTACGCGGCGCGCTCTCGGCTTTTAGCGGGGCTCGGGAGCGAGCGCCCATTTCTAGATTGTTTGCGCAGTTTTCCGTCTGGTTTTCATTTACTTTTGTGCGTTCGCCAGTGGAAATCGCTACACCGAACTCAGCGGACCGACATTTTTAAATTACGTAAGAGTGTGTGATTTTGTGTTGTGTGCACTCAGGCAAGGCCGTCAGGCGTGCGACATTGGTTGCAGCCACGAAGTAGCCTTCACGCTAAAAATACGCACTGGTTCTGTCAACTCGTGCACATAAATAAATGTTTGCAGGTTTGTTTGCTGGAATAATGAATAAGGTAATCATTGACATATGTCAGTTGTGGATTGAGATCCACGTTTTTCCTTCATGTGATATGTCAGACGTGCAGTTTAGAATACCCCTAACGTACTACTGTTCCCATCTCCGGTGAACTACAGAGAAAGTGAGCTCACCACGAGTTCATGAAAATTTGAGAGACAGAATGTCGCACAGTAGATAACGTCTTACTAAAAGAAAATTACTAGGTTTGGCCCAATTAAGCATTAAAGTAGGAGTACCACACCAAACAATGATCCAGGGTGACCATTATTGAACTATTCGAAATAAAATCGTCTTAACGTCGGAGCGGTTTACGTTGGGACGTTATAACTGCATGGTTGACCAAGGGGCATGATGAAAATTAGTATGCTCTGTATGGTTTGGTTTAGCAACGAAAGCCACTTTCATATGGATGGGTTCGTCAACAAGGAAAACTGGCCCTATTTGGGGCCTGAGAATCCGCATTTCGCTTTTGAGAAATCTCTTCACACTCAACGGATGACTGTGTGGTGTGCAATGCCGAATCACGGAATAATCGGTGCGATATTCCTTAATGGCACGGTGACTACCGAAGATTCATGAAAGTATTAGAAGATAATTTCATCCCCATTATCCTTCATTTCGACAAGATGTGGTTCACGCAAGACGGATCTCGATCACATCGAAGCAAGAGAGTGTTTAATGTCCTGGAAAACCACTCTGGGGACCACATTCTGGCTCTAGGGTATCCAGAGGACACTGGCACGGGCCTCGATTGGCCGCCATATTTTCCGGATCTGAACACATGCGATTCTTTTTGGCGCTATATTAAGGACAAGGTGTACAGCAATAACCCCAAATCAATTGATGAGCTCAAAACAGCCATTCAGGAGGTTATCAACAACATCGACGTTCCGAAACTTCAGCGGGTCATGCAGAATTTCGCCATCCGTCTGCGCCCCATCATCGCCAATTATGGCAGACACATCAAACATCATAATCTAAATCCGAAATCTGTAGTGACGTTTACATGTTGAATAAAGTGTGTTCACGCGGTAGTTTGTAACTAATTTACATTTTTTTTCATATAGTTCAATAATAGTCACCTTCTATCTTCATGAAGGGATTCATTAAACTACAAAAGGAAACTAGCAGCCACTATAATAGTTTCGTATATTGCCATAATACATCAAACAAAATGCTTTACGCATTGATTCAAGCATTAATAAGACGGCAACAGATTGCCAATACGAACTATAGCATTGTTACAGGTGGGTGGACACATGAAAATATAACAAGACACCGTTTCATGGATATGGACCGTGACTACGTAGAAGGTTAGTGATTTAGAGAAAGAACGAACACCAATATTTTTGCCAAAATGAAATATAGGTGCAACTAGTTGACTGTAAATGTTAGATACGTCCAATGAAATCCTGATGGAAATTAACGAGCTTCCGAGCATCGTGTTCACCTTTCCACGGTAGCTAAACGTGGCAGAGGCTTACCACTCTCAAAAGCTGCAAGTCTGGAAGATGGCTGAAGTAGTGGCTGGAAATTCTGATTCCACCTCGGCCTCTGCACTTTTCCCTAGGTCAGAGACATTTCTCTTTGTGAATATCTTCTCCAGTCGCCTAAGGTAAAGTGCATTCTCGATGCTGTCCCTGAAGAAAGCGTTCTCTTCGATCTTTCTTCCGCCAGTGTACTCTTGGATCTCCATGTAGCAAGTGTGTCCTGACTTCAGTCTCCGAAACTTAGCTGATTCTGCCAGCGTCAGATTCTAGCCGGCCAATTGCAGCAGACCTTGGGAGATCCGACCAATAACAACTTTATACACAAGTTTAACCATTTCCTGCTCTCGTGGATTTCGTCATGCTTAACCAATAATGGTGTGTCTCTTTCACTACATGAGCCATTTCCAGCCACGGTCATCGAAAAGCTTTGAATGTGGGGAATTTCCCCTTATACCGAAATAATCATTACTGTTCACAGAACCCCTTACTAGGATTTGAACAATCATTACTAGGTGCCAACGTAGCGTCCAGCGGCTGCTCTCACAGTCAGAAACTTTGTGTTCACACTTGGCCTTAAGAACTTATCTAGTGAAAAGCATTCCTTTTAGCATCTTGCACAGTGCACCTTTCATGAAATTCTCGAAATTTTCGTTTGGTCCTACTGTGTGGACACAGGAGACTACCATTTCCCTGTTCTACACCTGCTCATAAACAGCTTTCAAGCTAAAGAAAGCTAGCAAGGCTGCAGAGATACCTAGCTTTTGTCCCTGTATTAACAGGACAGGAGAAGAAAAAGTAATTTGCTATTAAAATGCTTTCCTTCAAAACTTCTGCTTTATTTACTTTCATTTACCGATTAGTGGTGTGTGGTAGAGTAATAATTTAACATAGAAACTATTAAATATAGTACTGGCAAGATTTTCTCGATTGCAACGCGTTTAAAAGTCAATAGAATACTTGTTCCTAAATGCACAACCGTTCGGCAAATTGAAAAATTTTTTATGTTTTGAAAACTCTTATCGCTTCGACGGGCAGAGCCACACTCCAATTACATCCACAGTGAGTAACGCTGTTACACAATTCTCGCACTGGCACAAACGAGCTGTCAGGACCATGTCTGAGTCACGACGGCCGTGCATGGTTCACCTTAACAGTAATCCACAGTTTGAAAAATAGTTTCTACAATTTGGCATACATTCGGTGATATTCACTTTGTGCTACTAACGTCAATTATTTTGTTGTCGTTTAGATATTAACGTTAGGTTAATAAATACCAGAATATGCTAAAATATATAACTTCAACAGATATTTGCCTCGTTAATAATTAATGTTTAAACGTTTTAGCACATATTTAGCTACCTCTTCCCGGCCTTAGCGCAATCATTGTTGGTTCTCACAACTTCAGTTATTCATCCCACTCCTGAATAACATTATACAGCATTGACAGCGTTCCGGGTATCTCCACCCGATTTTTTAATCGGATGTAATGAATGTAATGGCGAGCGGAAAACATGCTATTTTTATAATAGAGGTGCCACGAGCTGCTACAAGCCAGTCGTTGCACTAATAACAATGACAGCAGAACTCCTCCTGTTCATTGCAACACCCCACATGCTGAAAGGTGGCTGCCATGTGTTTCTGTCTTTCAATACCATACTGGAAAAAAATATTATTTATGAACTTGTTACTTTAATTCCAGTATATGATTATAAAAGAAACTACTGTCTCACCATCGTCTTCGGTCCATACTGACCGTCTCGAGCTGTGACAGGAAAAGGGAAATCAGATATAGTAAATATTGGTCATTCTGAAGCCTGTAAACAATATATTATGAATAAATGAAAAGGTACAAATTTCACACACACACACACACACACACACACACACACACACACACACACACGCGCACGCGCGCGCGTATATACACAGGTTAGGTTAGGGGATGTTAGGGGTATAAGTGCAGATCTTTTTATTGGTGACTGAGAACAGTGTACTGTACAACGTTACGTCAGTATTTACTTCATTTGCAGACTAATAAAAAATGGTTCAAATGGCTCTGAGCACTATGGGACTCTACTGCTGAGGTCATTAGTCCCCTAGAACTTAGAACTAGTTAAACCTAACTAACCTAAGGACATCACAAACATCCATGCCCGAAGCAGGATTCGAACCTGCGACCGTAGCGGTCTTGCGGTTCCAGGCTGCAGCGCCTTTAACCGCACGGCCACTTCGGCCGGCTGCAGACTAATAATTACAGCTATTAGGAGTAGTATGTTTTCAAGTTGGTTAGTACCTTCAAGTACATGTGACAAGAGTAAGTCATTAGTGCTTATTTTTCCGTAGGCAGCAGGTCTGGTGTTTAAGTGTGGATGCCTGGATGCAAAACTGTTTGTCTATACTGAGAGGCGTGGTCCACTTAGTGGTGCAGAAAAAATCAAGTGATACAAAACTGTTAGACACAGAGAAAGAACATGTAACACAATGGATTGGGTATGTACTTGTATTAAGGTACCAGTTATCACAATATTTGCACTTATACCCCCAACACCTTGCATATACATAGTCCAAGCTTCTCGCCACAGACTGTCTCTGCAAATGCGTTCTTAGTTTGATTGCCTAAAACCGAAGAAGAGAGCAATAAATAGATTAGACATGAGACTATAGTAAGGATCGAAACTGAGCCAAAGGCTGAGCAGTTTCGTGCTCTGTTATCTACGCTGTTAGAATAACTGACACTAAATGTATATACCGGCCCGCTTGAACTTGCGCGTGCCAAGGCCTGATTGGCTAAATCCAATGCTAATTAACTTGGAAACGGTGCATCGTGTCGTATTCGGGAGGACGACGGTTGAATCCCGCGTCCGGCCATCCTGATTTAGGTTTTCCGTGATTTCCCTAAATCGCTTCAGGCAAATGCCGGGATGGTTCCTTTGAAAGGGCACGGCCGACTTCCTTCCCCATCCTTACCTAATCTGATGAGACCGATGACCTCGCAGTTTTGTCTCTTCCCCCGAAATCAACCCAACGGTGCATCGTGTAAACTAAGAGGGAGCAGTCTGTTCCATCTCATTATTATTAGCTTGTTCCGTCGCATTATATTGAATACTGTGGTTTTTTGAGACACTTTCATGATTTCTCCAGGTTTAAGAAATGTTATAACTCCAGTGAAGAAATGGAGCAACTGTATATTGAATTCATAATTAAATAAATGTACTTCCTTTCCTTAATCCCTCTACGTTGCCTTCGGTTAATTAACTTTGAGACTGTATTAAGAGTTCGTCTGCTAGTAGTGGCAAGACAGATATGGTCACTGTGTAGGTTAATTAATGCGAACATAAATTTGGGATAAAAGCAGCAATGATGCAACTGTTTGTCAGGGGTAATTCGGGGTTGGTAACAGGATTCCGCGCCCTCCAGGGGGGAAGAGAACGGCCGGTCAGGACCGCTATGACAACGACAGTGGGGGGAAGCTGTTGAACTAAGCGGACGGAATCGAGGGCGATCTCCGTCTTTGCGCCAAATTCTTTGTGGGATGAGGTATAATTTATTATATTGTTATTAATCCGCTCTTTTTCAGGGTGGAAGTAGTTAGCATGTCGTTACGACCATTCAATTTTTTTGAGAAATTTTGCTTGTAAAAATTTGAATTTTTGTTAGGGTTTTTTTTTTCCAGAGGTGAGCATGGCGGACTCCCGTTATCCATTTGTAGTAATGCAATCAGTTAGTGCCTTCACCTCACGAGAGCAGCAGTAGCATCAAAAATCATATATTCCCACTTTTAGCAGTAGCGTTTTGCAATTTCATATTTGTTACTGATCTTGCTGAAGTAAAATGGGGGCTTGAACCAAGCGGATAAACAGCGTTTATGTGAGTTGTCTTGGCACACACGCAACTGCCACTCTCTAACATAGACTGAGAGAGTGAAAAAAAGAGATAACAACGGAGAAGGTAGCCGTTCAATACTACCTGAAGAAATACTTCTCCCTCAAGCACAAGATAATTTTATTGACAAGTGATGTGACAGATAGTTCACCATTGTAGGAGTGTACGATAAGGAATTCGGATCAAATGAAACACACGTCACAGTAAAGAGTGTCCATGCTTTCGCCTCGGCACATGGTGTACCTCTCTCTGGCGGCAACGCAGTCATGTACTCCTACATGCAGAGGACGATAAAGGTGCCTAATGCCATCCTGTGACAGATTGTCTCAAGTGTCTTGAGCATTTTGTTTCAATTTGGGAAAACGTTCTTGTGAGACCCGGAGAACGAGTGAGTCCCCGCTTAATAATGTCCCATACGCGTTTAATTCGCGAGAGATCTGGTGACATACACAGACAGCCCTCCACAACGGCAGCTCATCTCTGGTGGCCGTGACGAGTCAATCACGCCAGAACACCTTGGTATGCACATGTTATACCGTAGTTTCACTGAATACAGTTCTAGGATGAGTTGCGTTTTCTTCCCGCACTGTGTTATAGGATGGAAGATGCCAGGTTCCGATTTATTGGAGAATATTAAGCAAACGTAATCCATCCATAAAGTGGCTTACGAAACACTTGTTCGGTTGGTTCTTGAGTATTTTCTATCAGTCCGGGACCACAAACAGATTTTGACAGAGTTGAAGGCATCATAGAAACATCATCACTATAACTATTATTATAGATAGATGAATCCTTACTGCAGTTGCGGCGTGTTAGAGATGTATGAAGACTCTCAACAGACTGTAGTGGCACCGCTAAAAGAGAGGCGTTTTCCTTCGTTGAGGGTCCGTACTACTGAAATTTCGAGGTAATATATTTCAGAAAGAGTCGGTAAACAGATTACGTCTTCCCACATACGGCTCACAAAATGACCAGAACGAGAAAATTCGAGATATTAGGGTTAATACAAATGTTTACCGACAATCATTCTTCCCTCGCACCATTCGCAACGGAAAAGGAGAAAAGATGAAATGTTACCAGAAGGCGGCTTACTGAGTACAAATGTAGATGCACACATAGGCAAATTTAAGTGTAAGGAGAATTATCTGCACTGCGAGTTTAGCAAATGACCCATTCTTTATTTTATATTATTTCAAATTTTATATGACACGCAAAAACGCTTTCACACAATCACATCACAAAATACACTCAATTCGTACTAAATAATTATGTGTTTTACATAATATCACTTTTCAGTCTTAAATATGGAAATCTGTAAAGAATGTACGTGGAGTAACTCCTTAGGTGACAGATTTGTACTACTCATCATACATTTCTTTTGAGGAAGAATCCACGTTTCTCGTAAAAACTGCTAATTTATTGTATTTTGTGGTGTTGTGTAGTCACGTGCAACCATAAATCTGCTATGCTTCTGTTCCGTTTTGAGAATGTGTAAGATACCTTCTCGCCCTTTAACCAGTTCACCGCGTTTTTCTTCGTGTTTGCGTAAGGTTGAAGTATTACTTCGTGTTAACGCTTTATTTTTCTTGTCATATTCAGTTGAAACCAGTTTCTCACGCGTATGCGCACTGTGTTTTCTTTGAACAATTGAAAGTCTTAACTAAGTCGTTGTAAGTCAAGAACCATCTAATGAAAAACTCATCGCAACGGAAAATCAGCGACAGAAAATGAGTCTGTAGCTGAAACACAGCACGTATATGAATTTGTTTTTCTTGTCTATCGGTAAGTGCATAACTCTGCACTTTTTTCATATTTCTTGTGCCTCGTTCCGCCTGAGCAAACAGACACATATTGTAAGTGTGTAGATATTTGTTTGATTTGTTTTTATAATGGAATGTGAAACAGATATAAGAAAACCTTTTGTTATTACTCATACGTTCTTGTACTGTGGCTTTTAACATGTTTGCGTACTAATTAACGATGTTTCAGATCGTTTTGGCTGAAACAGCCAATCGGCAGATCAGTATGAGGAGACATAATGGCTGAACGTGCATTCCGTTCAGTCATTAATTTGCTGCTGCGCGCCGGCTGGTGTGGCCTTGCGGTTCTAGGCGCTTCAGTCTCGAACCGCGTGACCGCTACGGTCGCAGGTTTGAATCCTGCCTCGGGCATGGATGTGTGTGATGTCCTTAGGTTAGTTAGGTTTAGGTAGTTCTAAGTTCTAGGGGACTGATGACCACAGATGATAAGTCCCATAGTGCTCAGAGCCATTTTGTTACTACGCATAGCAAAACGCGGCCCTGAGATTAGATGCCGATCATTTTAATGCGTTTTGTGTTTATTACGTGCAATAAATAATTGATCAGTGATTCTGTCGGGATTCCATCCCATCAGATTTAAGCGCAGCTAAGTAGTATTGACGGATCGTTGTTCATAAGAAAATCTCAGTTATTTGTTAGTAATGTATCTATATCTTTTGCCGAACATACTACGTGGTAATACCACGTGCCATAGCGCTGCGATGTTAAGACCACATTCCCACCATTTAAATGATGTACTGCTCTCTCAGGAAATGGTTGCATTTCTTTGCTAATGAATTTCAATTATTCAGTTAAATTAAACTGATCGCCACAACTGAGAACCTTACGTTCAAGAAAAACTACCATTACTTATAGGGGGAGACCGGGGAGTAACGAGTCAAGGTGTAATGTCCCCACAGCAAATACCCTCTACCACGCACCAATTAATCATTTTCAATCAAACCATCCACATTCATTCACTTTGTAAAAGTTATCTGATATGATTTTCTCGTAATATATGCGGCGACAGCTCGTCGACGCCAAAGTATTTTCTAGTGCATTTATTCTTTGAAATAACAGAGATGCATGTATGCATTCTCCATGGTTGTTAGAGTGGTAACTAGGACAGCTTCTGGAGTATCTGTTGAGGGATTGACGTGTTTCTGAGAGATACATATTCTGCTTTTCTTCTCGTTAAAGCGAGCCAATTAACATTTGTGCCGCTAGCGGTTTGTTTTGAAGAGAAAGAGATTGTAAACGGAAAATAATTAAGGAGTGGAATCACCGGAGATCTGGACATGTAGTGAAGATGGATTTAATACACGATTCCCTCCATAAACAAGGCTCGTGACTTTTTTATTCTGGGATGAATGAACGAATGAGTTTTTTCTGAATCATTTGTTGATCACGTTGGCCCTGTAATTATTGGGGAAGTTTCATCTGTGTCGAAGAGAGCCTGCAATCACTGAGTCTGTGTTAAATCGTCCGAAAAGGCTTCGTACACATCTGGAATTCGCAATCTTTCGTAAAAGGAACAAATTGTCCAAACGATTGATTCTCCCGAATGACTGCAGTGTTTAACAGTAATAATAAATGTAAAGACCTCTTACAGCAACCCAGCCGGTGATTAACAAGACGAAGGACTCCACCAAAGATTCTATTTGGCTGATTCTTTTTATCACTATATCACGTAATGAAATTTTATATTAAAAACTTTACATAGATAAAGGAGAGAAAGAGAGAGAAAGAATGAAAATAGAGATAATACTAAGAATCCTCCATTAGTCTAATTTTTCGCCTGTCTTATCACGGATCAGCCAAGGACTGGGAGGGCCTCACTTTACTGTATAGACTTGTGTGTGAAGGTGAAGGGATCTTAAAGACAACAGATACACGTCTATACAGGCAAGACATTACACAGAGATTGCGGCTAGCTGCATTGATAATCTATTCTTAGATTAAAGAGACGGCAACTTATACGAACATTAAAGTGTTAAAAAGGTTCTGCATCTCGCTGTAGAAAGCTTGTCGCTATTGTTGTGTTGGGCGATGTTCTTTGGACAACGGCAAATCTTTTTCTTGAAGGACAGCCGTACGTTGTTTGAATTTCCGCATACAGTTTCGTGTTCTTCGGTGTCCGCGAGGTGACAGGTGGCGTCCGATGGAGAATCTGCTAGGGAAACGGGGTGTACTCGTGAGTTTTGTTCCGATTTTTCTGTTGACGGCGTAATGTCACTTCTTTCTTTCGTTGGAGGGTAATAGTGGAACGTGGTTAGTCTTCCATATCTTGTGCAAATTGAAGTGTTTACACTTTTGTCGCATGAAGTTTCTACTTTTGCTTTGGAAGAAGTTGTTATACATATCTCTTACTTTGATTGCATGGTTTTTTTCAGAAGTTTTCATTTTGATTTATAGGGGGCGATCAAAAATGTATCGCTTGATAACTTTACTGCAGCATGTATGCAACGTAGCGTGAGTCTGATGCGGGTGTGTACGCACTGACATGGAGGCAAGCGATTGGTGTGGCTTTTGCGTCTTTCTGCCGTCCGCTGTAAATGCGGACACTTGGAAGTATGGTGATGTTATTGCCAAATGAGCCCGAACAGGACCAACGTGCTGTTATTTTTCTTTTGGCTGCCAAAGAACAAAAACCGGTACACGTACTTCGGAGAATGGATAATATGTGTGGGACAGTATGTTTATCGAAAACCACGGTCGTGGGTTGATGCGACAAGAGATGCTCCTGTTTGATGATAACGCACATACCCCTATCGCAAACTTCATAAGGCAGAAGTTACGTCAACTCAAGTGGGAGACAATCGAGAACTCGCTCTCTAGTCCTGATCTCTACCCGTGGGATTATCACGCCTTCGGTCAATTAAAAAGGCCTCGAGGGGTCGACGATTGTCGTCGGATGATGATGAGCAGCAGGCAGTTCTGGTATTCTTCATGCAGCAGGACAAGATGAATTACCATCTGCATATGTTCAGCCTGATGCGTCGGTTAGGTTCAAATGGCTCTGAGCACTATGCGACTTAACTTCTGAGGTCATCAGTCGCCTAGAACTTAGAACTAATTAAACCTAACTAACCTAAGGACATCACACACATCCATGCCCGAGGCAGGATTCGAACCTGCGACCGTAGTGGTCGCTCGGCTCCAGACTGTAGCGCCCAGAACCGCACGGCCACTCCGGTCGGCCTGCGTCGGTTAGGTGATTGCCTGAAAGCTCACGCTTGGGCTTATAACTGATTGGAATACTGATTCTGGACTGTACGGGCTTCGAACGGACAATTTTTAATCGCTCGTTAACTATATTCCATTAGGTAGTGTTTCAGGTGGTGTAATTCATGTGGGATGCTTCTGACATCAGATGGAGGGTCCAGGATGGTCAGCTCAATTTCATCTAATAGAAATTGTCCCACGTCACAGTTAATAATATGCCGTGGTCGAATGGATTTCACATTAAGACCCAGTGTATCGTCCGCATCTACGGAGGAGGTTTTCAAGGTGGGATCGTAGCTTTGTTGGATACCCGATTCACACCCTGGCTCGCTGTGAATCGGACATTCTACAAAGCTAAGGATCCCACCTCGAAAATGCCCTCCGCAGATGGGGACGAAGCATCGGATTTTAAGGTGAAATCCGTTTGACTATGGCATAATAAGCCTCGAACATTTTATTAACTGTAACATTTCGGGCCGTGAAAGTTTACATTTTGCTATTGCCCCATGTTCGTATGTGTCTTCTTCCGCTGCTTTTACCTTTTATAAATGTACAGTACCTGTGCTTTATTGTACTCATCTGCAAGGTTTAAATCGCGGTTGTCTCCTGTTAATGTTAGCAATTCATATTTTATCTTAAGTTTGCCGCTGACGAATTCGCGGATAATCAATGAAATTCTTTTGGCTGCACATTTCTGCAATGATAGGACTTCTGTCCCGTAGTTTATTTGGACGGTATATAGATCAATGAACGCTCTTGATTGCCATCACGGCTATCTCCAGTACCCGGGAATTCAAACAGGACAGTGGCTCTGTCGCAAACAGAATCGGTCAACGCGGCTCTGGCGAATCGTTTCGAACACGGCTATTGGCGGACTCTGTGTTGTTTGTACGTCACCCCCTCCCCCTAAACCCCCCTGTCTGCCCACACGTACCCCCAAAACACACACACACACACACACACACACACACACACACACAAGAACTCCTGCAGCAGAGCTCTGTCCCGTCCGGCAGGACTGCCGTTTAATTTCTGCGCAAACCGGCCTTTGCCGGAGTGTTCTCGCGTGGCACTGTATGTGGGCTTTGTCGCGGGCTCCTCTGCGACGCGACCTCATTGTGTGGCGAATGAGTCCGCTCCTGGGGAGGACGGTTAATTAATGTTGTATCCATGCGCCTGCCGCCTGTACCGCTACGTAAGGGCACAAGCTCGAGTGCCCAGTGTACTTGCGCAAATGAAACTGCAAACAGTACACTTCCGTTATGACACTGCGCAACGCAGTTAAAGGACCGCTTTTTCATAATCCCTTAATTACCCTCCATTGTAACGCATAACCTTTAAATTCGGCTCAAAAGTGCCTGCAACCTTACTCCGAAGTGGTGCAAATGGGTGGTGCACTGTGACGTCACCCTCGGGCTCGACACTTCGAGGTCGAAACTGACTGTTCGCAGTGCGATGAGCAACAGAACGACGTCCTTGGCAACCTCTGACACTGCTAACACCCCCCAAACGTCTCAACCCCTCTCTAAGGACATTGTTGGGCTGCATCCCCACTGAACATCATCGCGCTCTCTTTGGAGTGCAGCGCGACTGCGGGGTTGCAGGCTTGAAGCACTAGAGACCGTTTCTAACCGTCCGACGAAATCTGAACGTGATCCGAGGCATCATCGTGGAGGGGTCTGACATGTTTGACTAAACCGGAAAGGGGGATGCCAGTTGCCTCAGTAGCACGTACATACATAGATTGAGAATTTTAAAAAAATGTGCCTTCACAGATAGACTGGCCATAGGCGCCCACTAGCAGGCAGCTGCCTGCCTGCAGGTGTCTAGCCCTAGTTCACAGGTGCCACTGAGGGTGTTGCTGAACTGGGAGGTGGGTTCTTAGAGTAAGTACCCTTTGCCGTTTCATTTATACAAATGTCAATGTTGCACCCCACTGTGAGGACGCAACAAGAGGGCCTAAACAGAAGGGCTCAAAAGGCATAAGACACCTATGTTGCTTATGATCACGTTCAAATTTTAACGAATGGTTTTGAACAGTCCCTAGTGCTTCCAGCCACTATAAGAGAGTGACTGAGCGAGGTGGCGCAGTGGTTAGCACACTGGACTCGCATTCGGGAGGACGACGGTTCAATCCCGCGTCCGGCCATCCTGATTTAGGTTTTCCCTGATTTCACTAAATCGCTCCAGGCAAACGCCGGGATGGTTCCTTTGAAAACGGCACGGCCGACTTCCTTCCCCGTTCTTCCCTAATCCGATGAGACCGATGACCTCGCTGTTTGGTCTCTTCCCCCAAACAATCCAGTAAGAGAGTAAAAATCGCTGTCACGCTGCACTCCAAGGCAGTGCGATAGTGTTCACTAGAGATGTGACCCGACAATGTCCTTAGAGAGGGGTTGAAATTTCCGGGGATTTTGGCAGAGTCATTTATCAAAACCGTTGTCCCGTTGCTCATAACAATGAGGATAGTGGTTTTCGACCGTGAAGTGTGTGGACATCAAAGTCTCAGGGAAATGAGTGGTTTCACTGACACCCGTTTTGCGATCGCCTTGCGCCTTATTATGTCCATACCGAGGGCTGGTGTGTCTGAAACCTACTCCTCAGCCACTGACAAGAAAACAACTTATTTCAACACTGGATGTCGCCGTTACGACCTCCGTCGCAAAGCTGCCAAAAGAAGGGGAGAAATGGTGGTGAAAGAGGGTGTGGCGACCTTCTCATTGTTGCGTCTGTCAGAATTGTGTCGAAATTTGGTGCTAATGTGGCATCAGTAAGCCCCCATACACGTAACGTGAGCTTAGGAACTCCGGCCTTTTGTTCGCATGTGTCGTCACCTTGCTGTTTGAGGCACCGTCGAGCCCGGCGCTGAGTATGCGGGGTGCCACGCTCTTGCAACATTACACAGGAAGGTTGTCTTCACCTTTGAGCCAAATTTCAAACTTATACGTCTCAATGGGAGTCAGGCACGGAGTTCCGAAAAAATAGTGCTTTAATTGTGTTGCGCGGTGTACTTTACTTAATGTAACTTTAAATATAGCGTGTCAGAATTTCATTTTATTTACATCCAGAATCCGCAAACAACTATGAAGTACATGAACTTTCTCACTGCAGCCCTTATAAGTGTTGATTCCCCTTCCAGTCATGTGTGAAGTACGGTAAAAGATGAAACCGCGGATGCCTTTCTGCTCACAGAATGGGTCCAGTCGTGTCTTCGCGAAACCTACGGGAGTGATAGGTACAGGGTTGTAGTACATTCCTGTATTTCTCACTTAGTACTAATTCTTGTAACTTCTGTGACTGGGTTCTCACTGGATGGTTGACTATATCTTCAGGCATCTGCCAGTTCATTCCTTCAGCATCTCCGTGGCACTTTCCAATAAGCGAAAGAAATCTGTGACCATTCGTATTAGCGTTGTATACGTTCACTATCCGCTGTTAGTCGTATTTGCTATGCGTCCCACACACCTGACCAGTATTCTAGGATGAAGTGTTTTGTAGGCAGTTTCCTGTGTTGGCTGATGACGTTTCCCTAGTACTCCACAGACGAGTCGATATCTCGGGCCAGTTTTACCTACAAGTCATTTGTAGTACTTAAAAGCGCTCATTGTTAAAAAATCGAGTTATAATATGCAGGATATTTCAAATAGAATACATCTATTACAAAATATTATGCTGTCAAAACCAGCTATCGTTGCGACGCTGCTCTGTTATTGTAGGAACGAATACATTGTCTAGTTGGTATTCATGCCGCTAGGCGTCGGTTGTCTTCTGTTTGCTTGAAAAACCGTCACATATTGCAAAATGGCTGCTCCGCCACGGGAACGATTTTGGGTACTCGAGTTTTCGAAGTGTAATTTCGTGATTACAGTGAAAAACATAGAGTACTGGTCATCTCCGTGTTCCCGACGAAAATGTCGCACAAATTCAAACTACTTTCCAACGTAGTCCCACAAAATCAAATCGTCGAGCCAGTCGGGAGTTAAAACTCCTAAAACAACAATTTGGCATGTTTTGAGATGCCGGTAGGATATGAAACCGCACAAATTATAGCTGTTACAGGCTCTACGTCATGACGAAAGACGCAAAAGTGTGAATTTTTCTGACGAGCTCCAGAATGCTATTGACAATAACAACAACCTTGCACAAAGCATCGTACTCAGTGATTAAGCGACTGTCCACCTTAGTGGGAAAGTAAACAAACACAATGTTGGATTTTGGGGCTACAGAACCCTGTATGAGATTCACCCGGATGCAATGTGTTTGTGCGATATTCCACTCACATGTTTTCGTTCCATTCGTCTTTTGATGGAAACGCCGTTAACGGTCAGCAGTACCTTGCCGTATTAGGAGACTGGTTTTTTCCGAGGCTCAACAAGAACAACTTCATTTTTCAACAAAAAGGGGCATCCCCTCATTGGAGTCGTCAAGTATGTGAATATGTGAATGAAACTCGACCGAGCCGACGGAGTGGTAGTCAAAAAGCCGGCGACTTAGCGCTTCTCAGGTGACCTCAACATCCACCAGATTTGACATCCTATGACTTACTCATGTGGGGTTTCATTAAGGACAACGTTTATACACCGACACTACCACAAACCGTATCTATACGGCCATAACACCGGTGCCGATGGACATGCTTACCCGAGTATGGGGGGAGTTTGGGTATCGACGTGATATTGTTCGTGCCACTGGTGGAAGACATATTGAACAAAACTTCCTGGCAGATTAAAACTGTGTGCCGGACCGTGACTTTGAACTCAGGATCTTTGCCTTCCGCGGGCTGAGCTACCCATGCACAACATACGATCCGTCATCACGGCTCCAATTCCGCCAGTACCTTGTCTCCTACCTTCCAAACCTCACAGAAGTTCTTCTGTGAACCTTGCAGAACTAACACTCCTTGAAAAAAGGAATTGCAGGAACATGGCTTAGCCACAGCCTAGGGGATGTCTCACTCCAGCGCAGAGTGAAAATTTCATTCTGGAGACGTACTGAAAGTCTGTAATCTAAACTTGAGAGATTCGTACGAATGTGGCGTTTCGTAGTTGTATTTCTTACAGTTTAATAAATATATGCATTCGAAATACGTGTATTTTTTTGAAACACCCTGCATTTATGAAAAACTTAGAAATTTACAGATCTAGATCGTGGGTCGTGCTTGGGTAGCTCAGTTGGTACGGCAGTTACCTGCGAAAGACAGAACTCCCGGGTTCGAGACCCGGTCCAGCACACAGTTTGACTCTGCTGGGAAGTTTTATATCAGTGCACACTCTGCTACAGTGTGAACAGCTCATTCTTGAAACATGTACTTGTATTCTTCGACGTAGTCGCATTCGCTCTCAGTGCATATTCCGAGTTGTGGGATGAGCTTCCTGCTAACTCTCTGACCAATAGTTTGACAGAACTCTGGACTTCATCATCTTCAGAAAAGTGCAAATATGGACATCGGAAAGTACCAGATCAGTGCAGTGAGCAGGGTGGTTGACAGTTTCCCAATCAAATGAGTCAGAGGATTCGTTTCTGGTTTTGTGTGTGTGAAGACGTGCGTTGTCATGCAACAAGTACAGTCCCTCCGTTAATATTCCCCTTTCCTGTTCCGCATCGCACTCTTTTTTTTTTTTTTTTTTTTTTTTTTTTGCTTCCCAGCACTGTGAAGTATTAATTGTTTCCTCCTGGGGCAAAAATTAAACTACGATAATGCATTTAATGGTCTCAAAAGAGAGAGGTCATAATTTTTCCGGCCAAAACAATGGTTTTCCCTGATGAGGAGGGGGAATCTCGTCAGTGTATTGATTATCACAGAAATGTACTATCCTACTCACGATCCGTCACCAGTCACAGCAGAGTAAAGGAATCCTTCACCTTCTAGAAGGGGTAGTCAAATGAAAACGACATTGATCGCAGAAAAGTAAGTAAACTGTATATTATTTCAAAATTAATTGCTATAACTGTTAACACAGGCAAGACGCTCACTGCCTTGACGGACAAATTTTTGTGGTTGCCCACGGAACCACGATTGCACCCAGGCGTCCACCTCTTCGTGCGATGCAAACCGACAACCTCGGATGTCTTCCTTCACGGCTCCAGAAACATGGAAATCGCATGTGGAGAGAACGGGACTGTGTGGAGGATGTGTAAGGACTTCTCAACGAAATTTCTGCAGCGTAGTCGAAACAACATAAGGAACATGCGGGCGGGCGTACATTATATACATCTACATCATTCTCCGAAAGCCACCTAATGGCGTGTGGCTGAGGATACTTTCGGTACCACTATCTGATCCTTCCAACCCTGTTACACTCGCTAACAGTGCGTGGGAAGAATGATTGTCGGTAAGCCTTTGCTTTGGCTCTAATTTGTCGAATTTTCTCCTCGTGGTCAATAGGCGAGGTGTATGTGGGGGGAATTAATATGTTGTCCGTCTCCTCCTGAAAAATGGTGTCCCGAAATTTCAACAGTACATCTAATACCTCTCTTGTAACGCCTGTCAGTGGAGTTTGTTTAGCATCTCCGTAACGCTCTCTCGCCAGCTAAACGATCCCCTTACGAAATGCGCCGCTCTTAGTTGAATCTTTTCTATCTCCTATATCAGTCCTACCTGATAGAGATCCCAGATAGGTGAACAATACTCGTTAAGTGGGCTGCTTCCGTGTTGGCAGCGCTGTGTAGCGCTTTGCGTTGGATCTCTGACTGCGCTTTCTTTATAAGAGACTCTGTGGCTGGTTGGACTAGTCGTTGGAAGTTAATCGCCAGTAGTGTTGGGCAGTTGGAAGTTAGTCCCCAGCAGTGATGGAAGTTGGGGTTGAATTGTTTGGGGGAAGAGACCAAACAGCGAGGTCATCGGTCTCATCGGATTAGGGAAGGAAGTCGGCCGTGCCCTTTTAAAGGAACCATCCCGACATTTAGCTGGAGCGATTTAGGGAAATCACGGAAAACCTAAATCAGCATGGCCGGACGCGGGATTGAAGTGATGGAAGTACTGTTGGGCAGTTGGAGGTGAACAGCCAGCAGTGATGGATGTTAGATGTGAGAAGTTAGCATTGATGGAGGGTAGATGTCTGAAGTGTTAGAATAGGCTAACGATCTGCACATGTTCGACTTGGAGATTGAATATTGTTCATGATTATATACTTTTGTACTAGATGTCAATGACAATTTATGTTTGTGTTTGAACTGTATGTCAAATTATTAAAGTAAAAAATACATTATTTGGTTTGCAACAAAATCTTTCCTTTGCTAATCACATGCCTATTAGTGGTTTGTGGCTTTAGTAGTTAGAGTCTTTTATTTAGCTGGCAGTATTGACGCTCGCGTAATGAAGATTTTTGTGAGGTAAGTGCTTAATGAAATGTATAGGTTATTGTTAACGTTTCCTTTTACTCATGACCATTCTTTTGAATTAATTATTTTTATTTGCTTTTCCCACTATCTGTTTTCTGTGGTCATTCCACTTTTAAGGTCGCTCTGTATAGTTACGCCTACATATTTTACGGCCGACGCTGTCTGCAGCTGATTGTCATCATTAGTGTAGCTGTACAGTAGTCGATTTCTTTTCTTATGTATACGCAATACGTTACATTTGTGTACTTTCAGGGTCAACTGCCAGTGCCTTCACCATTCATCAACACTCTGTAGGTCGTTCTGCAAATTCTTACTCTCTTCTGGCGTTGCTATTTTGTTATAGACAGCTGCATCATCTGCGAATAGCCTTAAAGTGCATCCGACGCTTTCCACTAGATAGTTTACATATATTGTAAACAGCAACGGTCCTATCACACTTCCCTGTGGTACTCCAGATGTTATGTGTATGTCTGTCCAATTTGTTCCGTTAAGAGCGACATGTTGAGTTCTATCTGCAAGAAAGTCTTGAATCCAATCGCAAGTCTACTCCGATACTCCGTAATCTCAATTTTATTTCATTAAACGCCAATGCGGGACGGTGTCAAACGCCTTACTGAAATCAAGGAACACGGCATCAACCTGAGCGCCGTTGTCCACTGTGCTGTGGATCTCATGGAGGAACAGAGCGAGCTGAGTTTCGCAAGATCTCTGCTTGCGAAATCCGTGTTGATTTTTATAGAGGAGTTGTTCATTTTCCAAAAACGTAATAATTCATTATCCTGCAACAGTGTGATGCCATCTGTCAGCAGTCATGGGCTTTTGGACTGGGTGTTCCGCTTTAGTTTTTGCAAACTGTCCACGTAGAGCTGTGCTTTAATTGTAATGCTGTGATCCGTAAAGTAAATAAACAGCGGGTCTTTGCAGTGAAAGAAAAAGATAATCATGACTTTACCGGAGCCGACGTGCTTGTTGCTTCGAATACGGTGCAGGAGTTTCGCTGGGAAACTCTTACGTACGGCCCAGATCTCTCCCACGCAATTTCCATATTTTTTGGAGTTCTGAAGAAAGACATTAGTGGCTGTCGAATTGCATCAGACGATGGGATGCACGCCTGGGTACAGCAGGAAGCTGCAAACATTTTTCCATGAAGGCAGCGACCGTACTGTCTCACGGTGCGATAAATGTATTAATGATTAGGGCAATTACTTGTGAAATAGCAGTTTACTTACTTTTCCCTACGTGTTTTGTATTCATTTGTCTGACCCATGTAGTTCGAAGCGTTCGACAGATTCCCGTGACTATACGGTTAAGTTGACTTTGTGTTAATCTGTGAGCTGCTTTGGTAAACACCTCGCACACAATTCTCGTAAACCAAGAGTTTCAGTAACGGTTTTATCCAGCAGAGGTCTGGAGATTTCTGGAAACGCTCTGCTCATCTCCTCCAATGTGAATCGATGGTCGCCATGAATCGTTTCTTCGATCTTATTGATCATCTCATCAGTCTCGATTGAGGACGCCCACACTTTTGCTCAACATGAATATTCGCTCCGCCACCTTTAAAATCAAGGCACTACCTGTACTCATCAGTACGAATCTTCAAACTATCCCCATCAACAGTTTCGATAACGTTAAAAATCTGGAACGCAGCTTTTCCTTTTGTTAGAAAGAACCGGATTACGCTCCTGAGCTCGCTGCTATTAGGATTCGAAATTAAAGACAGTTACTTCAACACGGCACTACAACAAAAACATTCAACAGACTAGATAAACGAGCGTGCATTCTATTGCAAAAACCTTTTTCTTCGATGCAATGCTACCACCTTCCTCGGGAAAAAATTCCTTTGAGCTTTAGAGGCTGATAACTGATACTTTATGGAAATGCCTATTATTTCAACATCCATTATGTATTTCTAAATACTGTTACACCAGGTATTCGTGTGAGTTGACTTCAATTATGACTCCCTGTTACTGCATTGAAAGGACCCTATGATTTCTGAAGCCTAAAATTTTACATTAAGGGATGTCTGATAACGTGTTTTTGCAGAATTTTAGATCGTACTTCTGTGCAGACATTATTAGAGAAAGCGCTTCATAAATTTGCAGAATGTCAGAAACAGCAATATTTAGGTTAACTTTGTCCTCGTCGACACACTAATGCTGCGAGAAGCTATCTTAAGCAAAGCATAATTCATCTTGATTGCTTCTGGCTGTTGAGACCTTACATAGCGACAGACTGGATACCTTCCCCACAGCTGCCATGCTTCTACCGGATCTCGGTCAGAAGGGGCGCTGAGGCAATAACGGAATGGTAACTGCAGTCATGAATACGACTATTCATCGCATTCCTTCATCGCATGGTAAAGACTGAGTGCTACATACAGACGATGCCAAAATATGTGAACGGCACACCTGCATGTATCACATTTTCAATTTTCTAGAATTTGTGGCACAGCCGCTTGATGGCGGACTTTTTTTCATCCATCCTTATCATGCTTTCCTTTTAAGGTATTCCGAAATTCGGCATAACTGGCGCATTTAATGTACTGGGTGACAATGAAAGCCTTCTGCTGCAACCATTTATTCATCAACTGAGCAAGGATCATACCTGAACCAGAAAAGACCCGTTCTTCCACATCGCTGTGTGAAATTTTTAACATCCTCTACAGGATGTTTGATGCTAAATCCCGCGATAGTGTCGCGATGCTATACCTCCCCAGACTGAGATAAAAAATCTTCATGCAATACGTGTTTGATTGATTTGTGCCATGGCGGTAAACTTGTCCAACAAGTGGGCATTTCGCAACCGTTTCATTAGTCATGAAGTGAAATTAGGTCACGTATTGACAGTTCCATTTCATTGTGCAGCCCGTGATATGAAAAAGTCCCAATTCGGCCTAACATCAAACATTTGTCGAGTGGCGATGCGTACGCCTCGTGATACAACGGATTTTCGAACAAAACACTGCGAAAACAAAGACGCATTGACTATATTTAGAGAGAGCGCGGCTGCTACACTCACGAGGACCGGCTGTCTTTTCTGCTTTTTCCTTTCGTTTCGATAGTATCGTATTTTTGAAATGTCACAGTTTTTGACAAAGGAGTAGAGGGCAGAAGCGCAGGCGGGTGTAGTGTATGAAGGGAGGCGGGGGATGAGAGTGACGGGGTGGAACCAGGCAGGTGGATGCCGGTGGAGCGCTGATTAAAACATTGCGCGCCCCTGTCACCATCCCAGTCGATGAATATTGAAATACGGTGGAGCGAGAGGATGGTGCGGCACAGTGCAATGCACGCTCCTGGCTGCCTACACGGCAGGCGCAGTTGCTCACGCACTGCAGCTGTTCATATTTTTCATTATAACACGGCCTCGCGGTTAGGCTGTGACATGGCGCTGTAGAATTGTATTATTATAGCCACCGACATCTGAATACGTATCAAGCTGCAGTCCTCTCGCAAGCTTCAGCATTGTAACTCGCAACAGCACGTTTGCTGGTATTCAGTCAGATTAATTTTGCGTCAGTGAGTACGCAAATTATTATTTATTGCTTTATCCGACATCGACTTTTCAGGAATTGTAACTTGCCCTTTAATACAATTAAGAGTGTACAAAAATGACTCAACATTACAAAGTAAATAAACACATAACCACACTCCATAAAACAAATAAGTACCTAACTACACTGCATAAATTAGAAGTCATACCATTACGTTCATTGACCGATGGCTCCGTCGTAGTATCATAGGGGGGAACACATTATCGTAGTACTGAGTGGTTCGAGGCA
This sequence comes from Schistocerca piceifrons, assembly GCF_021461385.2. NCBI lineage: Eukaryota > Metazoa > Arthropoda > Insecta > Orthoptera > Acrididae > Schistocerca > Schistocerca piceifrons. The sequence continues at coordinate 507,735,915 of NC_060144.1, forward strand.
GTGAAATCTGTAGTTAGACATGTCCGTTAAAGTTAACACACATCTTTTACACTACTGGCCATTAAAATTGCTACACCACGAAGAGTACGTGCTACAGACGCGAAATTTAACCGACAGGAAGAAGATGCTGTGATATGCAAATGATTAGCTTTTCAGAGCATTCACACAGGGTTGGCGCCGGTGGCGACACCTACACCGTCCTGACACGAGGAAAGCTTCCAACCGATTTCTCATACACAAACAGCAGTTGGCCGGCGTTTCCTGGTGAAACGTTGTTGTGATGCCTTGTGTAAGGAGGAGAAAAGCATACTATCACGTTTCCGACTTTGATAAAGGTCGGATTGTAGCCTATCGCGATTGCAGTTTATCGTTCGCGACATTGCTGCTCGCGTTGGTCGAGATCCAACGACTGTTAGGAGAATATGGAATCCGTGGATTCAGGAGCGTAATACGGAACGCCGTGATGGATCCCAACGGCCTCGTCTCACTAGCAGTCGAGATGACAGTCTTCTTATCCGCATGGCTGTAACGGATCGTACAGCCACGTCTCGATCCCTGAGTCAACAGATTGGGACGTTTGCAAGACAACAACCATCTGCACAAACAGTTCGACGACATTTGCAGCAGCATGGACTATCACCTCAGAGACCATGGCTGCGGTTACTCTTGACGCAGACAGGAGCGCCTGCGATGGTGTATTCAATGACGAACCTGGGTGCACGAATGGCAAAACGTCATTTTTTCGGATGAATCCAGGCTCTGTTTACAGCATCATGATGATCGCATTGCCGGCCTGAGTGGCCGAGCGGTTCTAGGCGCTACAGTCTGGAACTTCGCGACCGCTACGGTCGCAGGTTCGAATCCTGCCTCGGGCATGGATGTGTGTGATGTTCTTAGGTTAGTTAGGTTTAAGTAGTTCTAAGTTCTAGGGGACTGGTGACCTCAGAAGTTAAGTCCCATAGTGCTCAGAGCGATTTGAACCATTTTTTGATGGTCGCATCCGTGTTTGGCGACATCGCGGAGAACGCACATTGGAAGCGTGTATTAGTCTTAGCCATACTTGCGTATAACTCGGTGTGATGATATGGGTTGCACTTCTCTGTCACCTCTTGTTCGCATTGACGGCACTTTGAACAGTGGACGTTACATTTCAGATGTGTTACGACCCGTGGCTCTACCCTTCATTCGATCCCTGCGAAACCCTACATTTCAGCAGGATAATGCACGACCGCATGTTGCAGGTCCTGTATGGGTCTTCCTGGATTCAGAAAACGTTCGACTGCTGCCATTTTTGAACTACTCCTGATAAACTGTGGTATCGCGTTGAAGCTGCATGGACAGCTGTACCTGTACACGCCATCCAAGCTTTGTTTGAGTCAATGCCCAGACGTATCAAGGCCGTCATTATGGCCAGTGGTGGTTGCTCAGGGTATTGATTTCTCAGGATCTATGCACCCAAATGGTGTGAAAATGTAATCATATGTCAGTGTCCAATGAATACCCGTTTATCATCTGTATTTATTCTTGGTGTAGCAATTTTAATGGCCAGTAGTGTACTTGCTACACGAAAATGAAGTTAAACGGAAATACTTATTTAGAGCAGTCAATAATTATAAAAATTTCCTTAAAATTGTTAAGAAATGAAATGGCGTCGCCACATGTATGATAGTCTGCAGCCAATGGCGAGTAATCAGATGTAATGTCAAAAATGATCGGATTGCAGAAGAAGAAGCGATGTATTCAGCAAACGCAGCCAGAATCGATTGAGGGCAACAGACTGCGTAATGACGGCACCGCCAGCGATGACTTTTGATACCGTAGTAAAATCAGAAAATTCTCTATAATGTGGGTGACAACGGTATGTTATGTGTTGAGGCGGAAGGACAATAATATGCCATGACGTTGGGAAACATACTATGATTACGATAGTTGTGCAACATAATAAATATAGTGATAGATAACAAAATACCGCTGGGTATGTTACTGGCGTCCATAGATTTACTTGTTTCTTTTTATTTGGTATTATTTGAATTCTATTTATTTTTGTTTATTGATATATCAAATCTTGCATGATTAGGGCACAAAGGCATTCAGAATGTTCTTAATACTAGGTAGCGCCAAGTTAGCCAGCTTCGATACCCTAAAATTTTATAGTAATATATCCATAATGAATCCCTGAAAATGTTATTCAGTCTGTTCGTTGAAGCTGTAATGAATAACCTAGAAAAAAAATTTAAGTTCATGGAGAAGAAATAAAACTTCCAAGGATCGAACATGACTCTCAGTGTCTACAAAGGACTAGCAAATCGGTTGAATGTAATGGGTCATATTTTGAATAAAGAACCTAAGATGAATACAGATAAACGACAGATAAATGCAGTTACATTAGACTTTGTGATACTGAGAGAATTAAACCCGGAAATTTAATATTAAAATAATATACGAGTTCTATCATTTTGGCAGCAAAATAAATGTCGGTGGGAGCAGTAAACAGAATATAAAGTCTACTCTGACAGTATAACAAAAGATTTAGTGGAAAAGAGAAATGTGATAACGTCCACTGAAATTTAATTATTAGAAAATCTTCTAGTCAGTATTTTCCTGGGATGTAGTCCTATACAGGAACGAAACGTGAACGATACACAGTGCAGATCGTAAGAGATTAGACTCTTTTGACATTTGATGTTATAGAAGTGTATTGGATAGGTAGATGTAATAACTATTTAAGAAGTGCCAAATCTACAAGCAGAGAAAAGACCCAGGTGGCACAAATTGACTGGGAAGAAGCTTAGAAAGTGTACGTTCTTACGAGGCATACTGAGGCATAGCAATAGTTAATTTAGTAGTGCAGCTAGCTGTGTATTAATGAATGGGGATGGGAGGGGAAGTGAGGAGTTAAATTTTAGTGGAAGACCAAGGCTTGACTATAGATTGCAGATTCAGCTGGGTGTGGACTGCAATAGTTGTCCAAACAAGAAGAGACTTGCACAAGATAGTCTTGCATGAAGATTTCCTTCATATCAGTATTCAGTCTGAAGACTGTTAGCGTAAAGGCACCCTATTAGGCATTATTATATTTTGCATTGCTTAGATTAGAATGGACATGTTACACAGGTCTTACATGTGCTACTGGGTCCTTGCTTATTAATACAACTAAGTATTAGGTAAACTGCTGAAGTAGGAATTTTATAGATTTTATGAAACACAGTTTAGAGTCACGTGGGTTTAAATTGTGAGCAGTGTCACCAGTGATCATGATAGAGTGGATGGCAGCAGAAGAGAAAGTTGGTTCAAATGGCTCTGAGCACTATGGGACTTAACATCTGAGATCATCAGTCCCCCAGAACTACTTAAACCTAACTAACCTAAGGACATCACACACTTCCATGCCCGAGGCAGGATTCGAACCTGTGACCGTAGCGGTCACGCGGTTCCGGACTGAAGCGCCTAGAACCGATCGGCCACTGCGGCCGGCAGAAGAGAAAGAGGGACGTCGTATAACACAAGTACCAAATAGAAGAGTGGAAAGAAATGATATGATAAAAGAGAAAACAAAAGAGAAGGAACCGTAACTGGGAACAAGTTTAAGAATCTGTTTCATTGTTTGACAGGAGTAAGTGGCCATGTGTGTGCAATTTACTAGAGAAAAGTTACGGGGTCGACGAGAGGAAGTACTTCAATTACATTTCTTAAATGCAACAGGACATAGAGTTGAGCACAGAGTGTAGCAACGGAAAAGGAACTTTATCGAGGTATCTTCATAGATTGGTGTAGCTAGTGTACCAGATAAGTGAGATTGTTTGCTGCGATTGTGATGAGATCGTAAGTACTATGTCTATGATGCGAGGAACTGCGGTGTATGCACACTGATGGGCCGATGAAGTGACTGGTCAGGCCCCAACCATCGTAACAGCGTTATTCCACGTTTAGTAGGACGGTACTTTTAATATACCCTCACTCATTATGCCGAGATTTACAACAAATATAAAACTTATCCATATTCTGGTAGATATGCTAACATTATTGATCTATGATTCGTATTCTGCTTGAATTTCAAGCTTAGCAACCCTAGTGTTAAATTCCATGCTGAAATGAAAGATATGTTTCCGTGCGAAATTTCACAGTGATATGAGTTGTTTGATGTAACCATTTAATGTGTAACGACAAAAGTAGTCCGATAATTAATTTAATGCAAGTGTACGAGACATCGTAATGTAAGAAGGTGCGCAGAAAGCCAATTCTCTCTTAACCCTTTGTGTGTCACATTTAGAAAAAAAACATTGGGGAAACTTTTTTGTGATTAATATTTACTGTATATGTTGCAAATATGCCATATCCATTGCAAAAGTTCTTTTGAAGCTATTGGTTAATAAATAAAATAAGGATTCCAAATGGCATCATTAGAAATTACATAATAATTACTCAAAGAAATGGATACATAACTGTATTGTTAACTTACCATATTTCTTTCCCTTGCCCTTGAGGAACCACGTAAAGTTGGTTACATAACCAAGAATTTCACTATACACAGCATAAAAATAAACACAACAGTCATTGTTCAGTCAAAAACGCAGTAGCACAACTCACGATACTTCCCTGTTCTGCACTTAAAACAAACGGCGAGTCACGAAAGCAAACGCGACTGTGATATGTTGGCCAAGCTTGGAACTACGTGAAGCGGTGCCAAACGGTATCATTGAAGAATTGGGAAGCTAAAAAAAAGCCAGGAATACTTCATGATGCCATTTGAAATCGCAGTCACAGAAACGGTTAAGCAGGGCGACAAATGGCAAAGTATGGCGTAACAGGAGCGCACTTGGAAGAGGGAGAAACCGGAAGACGGTCACATGAACCTACAAGAGCTTCAGTAATGTTCTAGAACATTCTGAGTAGGTGGCGTTCAGGTCTACAGAAATTCAAAAGACACAATAAATCTACACTGACCCTCCTCAGCCAGATAAATGGTCTCGTCGATCAGTAGAACGTTATTACGCTGGTGTGCTAAGTGCAAAGGCGAAATAAACATTCCATGTTATGTCACCGCCAACGTAGCTCATTGATACGTGGACCACACACAGGAAGAACTTCAACAACAGAGTACAGAATGTAACTGAAAGAAATAAACAAGGAGACGAACAGAAATGATTCTTTAATTGAAAGACAATAGTTACAGTAAGTCACCGCGGTTGATGGTGGTCCCCTGGACATTACAAAGGGCAGGGCATGGTCCTTTGTAGGGCGTGTGAATACTACGAACCGCAGTGCATGCTCTGCAACGCACTTCCATGCTGACCTCGCAATTGACAAGACGTTCCACCGCCATCGCAGTGGGCAACTCAAATGGTTCAAACGGCTGCGAGCACTATGTTACTTCACATCTGAGGTCATCAGGACCCTAGAACTTAGAACTACTTAAATCTAACTAACCTAAGGACATCACACACATCCATGCCCGAGGCAGGATTCGAACCTGCGACCGTAGCAGTCGCGCGGTTCCGGACTGAGCGCCTAGAACCGCTAGACCACCGCGGCCGGCTAGCATCTTCAGTACAGAACACGATCGTACGGACATATGATTGACAGCTGGTATGAATATATCGTGAGTTACACACAGGACGTGGAAACAGTGGTTTGTTGCTTTTATTTTAGACACCAGTGTATATTATAAACATGCGAAGTCATATAAAGCGCAATACTGAGGAAGTAGGAGAGACGTAGCACGTAGAAGGTGCGAGTGTTACTTGGAGATGATGGGGACAAATTGATGAAACTCTCGGCGGTGGACGATGTCTGAAGACGGTCGTCTGAGGAGTTGGCTGAGGGCAGATTAAGCAGGAGTTACCAGAGTAACGTTTTACCCCGCAACGGAGTGTGTGCTGATTTGAAATTTCCTAGAAGAAAACTGAGCAAATCACATGAGTCTGAAAGCTAACCGCTCTTCAGTCTTTTACTTCCGCATTTGCAGTATACGCGTGCTAAAAAACTGTTGCCTATGAAACATCCTGCCGGCCGGAGTGGCCGAGCGACTCTAGACGCTAGAGTCTCGAACCGCGCGACCGCTACGGTCGCAGGTTCGAATCCTGCCTCGGGCATGGATGTGTGTGATATCCTTAGGTTAGTTAGGTTTAAGTAGTTCTACGTTCTAGGGGACTGATGACCTCAGAAGTTAATCACATATTGCTCAGAGCCATTTGCATTTGAAATATCCTGGCGTATTGAAGCTGTGACGGACCTGACCTTGGAATATTGACCCATCCCTTTCAGTGAAATCTGAAGGTAGGAGATGAGGTACTGGCAGAAGTAAAACTGTGCGGATGGGTCGTTAGTCGTTTGTGGATATCTCAAACAGTAGACCATTGGTCCATGAAAGGAAAAGTTTTTAGGCTTGAGTTCCTGTCCATGGCATATTTTTAATCCGCCACGAAGTTTCATACACAGTAGCTGTTAGTGTGCGTGTCCTGCTAATGCGGAAGTAAAAGACCGAATAGCTGGTCGCTTTCAGATCCATTTCAGGAGCTCAGTTTTGTTGAAAGTGTATTTCTAATCTATTAGTAATGTGAAATCCGCTTTGAAGACTGCCTGTTCCTCCTGAGCAGATAGGTACATTTGTGTCATTTCATTTCCCCGTGTCCATAGTTTTGCCGCAGATTAACCAATGGCCACGATATTGTTCGTTCAGTGAATGCATACCATTCTTCTTATGCTGTCCAGTTGTGCAGGGAACCATGCGTAGTATTCCAATTACTTTATTTCAAGACCCATGTACAAGGAACGTAACTGTAAAGGGTGTTCCCGGTATGAGTAAGATTGATTCCACATCTTTGCGAAGATGAACTTCAAATGGGTGCCGTAAGTTAATGCTGAATGCGCACGGTGGTGTATTCTGAGCTTATGGTTTTCCTTGATAATCATTTCGCCGTTTTAAAGTAAGGTAACTGTGCCAAACCGAGAGACGGGTTATCTGGGAGCGTATGTGTAATCAGGTAATAAGGTAGATTTACTGGATGGCGAACTGCAGAAAGACGGCCTCCAGCAGTGGAGTTACGTGAGGCGCTACACAACGCTCAGGACAAACACGCGTGCAATAACCATGTAATTATAATTGATGTTAAAGCAAAGCTCCCTCATATGTTACGAGGACCTCCTCTTAAAATAGATAGTAAATTTAGTTTTCAAAACCTCGTTTGCCTACGTGCCTCGCGTCTTGTATGTTTTGCTTGTAAAAGTTTGGGAAACTGTGAAAAAGTTTCTTGAGTTTGCGGATTAATACTACAAAATGCTAATTATCGACATCACTGTCATAATTCTTTCTGTAGTGTTGTTGTTAAGTAGATATTTTCTCTTTTTCGTGTCTATTATCGAAACGTAACCATCAAGTTTCTTCCTGTCATCCCTTAGCGTTTATTTAATAATACTGTTCTTGTCAAAACAGAGATAGCGCTAGTAGAGAAACAGTTGTTGGTAACGTTATAATATTCCCTTTGCATTACATCACTGCCTCGATTCTTGAATCAAAAATTAGTTATTTTTCCTACACAACCACTAACTTAAATGTGTACTTCGATATGTAGAAGAGAATCGCCACGTGGGATACATGAGCAAATAAATAATGTAGAATCGTCCAAAATGTTTCCATGTTTGTTGTACGACATTAATCGGCAGCTGTCAGAAATTTATTAATTATGTCACATTGGATGACCGAAAGATTAATTTGACGTTTTTCGATAGAATTTTTGCTCTAATTCATGTTAGCCGTTAATTATCAATTTAATTACCCAATCGTTGTTTGGTTTGGTGTGGTTGTTCAAATATTCTTTGTTCCCCTGTATTCATTAAATTCTGTGCATTTATCTGACTAATCCACAGAGTGTTTACTGTGTAAAAGTTTAATGGGATATGTCAATCGCTCAGGTTTTATTTTCCCTCCAGAGCGGAAATTGCAGGGATTATAAGAATTACAAGTGTTTGTGTTATAATTATTACGTTTCACCCGTGCATGCAAGTTCCGGATTTAGTGTCTGCAGCGCTTGTCAGCGAAATGTGGTTGTGATAGACGGAGAGGGGAAAGAATTTAAGAGGAATAGTAGGAGTGTGTGTTTTAGAGAGAGAGAGAGAGAGAGAGAGAGAGAGAGAGAGAGAGGTAAGGGGCAAGGTGAAGTGGGTAGAAATTCAGGAAAAGAGAGAAAAAAAGCAGTAGGAGAATTCCGTCAAGCAGCTACTTTGAAAGTATTAATCTGTGACGACAGCAAATTCCTGGATGTTTGTATTAAGTTACTTATCCGATATTTTTACTGGCCACCTGTTTAGGTCGCAACTGTTCGATGTAGAATCTTTCAAGGAAATTCTACGCTCAGTAGCGCGAAAATATGCAGTTCATCCATTATTAGATGGAGGCGACTTTGATCTACTGAATATGGTGTGGGACGTCTATGGATTCACTGCAGAGGGTACGGACAGACAGTCTTCTGAAGTACTTTTGAACACGTTTTCCAAGAAGTGCCTTGAACGAATAGTCAGACCACCCACATGCAATGGAAGCATTTCAGACCCTGTAGCTCCAAACAGGCCTGACCTTATCGAAAGTGTCAGTCTGCAGACAGGAATTAGTGATCATAAAGTGATCGTAGCGACGATGGTTACTAAAGTCAATAATTCCGTGAAGAAGGCTAGGATACTATTTATACTGGAAAAAGGAGATAAGCAGTTGTTAGCACCCCACTTAGACTATGAATGGACACCATATAGTTCCAATGTGAAGTACGTAGAGGAATTATGGCCAAAGTTTAAATTAACTGTAAGTCGTGCTTTGCAGACCTAATCGCCATGTAAGTTGATTAAGGATGGAAAAGACCCACCGTGGTTGAATAATCAAATTCGGAAAATGCTGAGGAAACAGGCCTGTTGCACTTTCGGTTAAAAAAAAAAAAAAAAAAACGCGCAAAAGTAGATAGGCATAAGTCAATAGAAATTCGTGCGTCCGTAAGAAGATAAATGCGCGGAATATATAAAACTTCCACCGTCATACCATAGCGACAGATGCTGCCGACAGATCGAAAAAATTCCGGACAGTCGCAAAACCACTAAGCAGGTGGAAGGCTTCTATCCAGTCAACGGTCAATCCGTCTGGGGTGGCAGTCGTAAACAGCAAAAGGAAAACTGAAGTTTTAAATCTCGCGCTCAAGAAATCATTCACGCAGGACAATCGTACAAACATACTGTCGTTTGAATGTCGCACAAACTCTCGCAGGGAGTACATTGGCATCCCTGTCTTGGAGAAGCAGCTGCAAGAATTAAAAACAAAGCAGTCGCCAGGTCCAGGTAGAATTCCAATTAGATTCTCCAGAGAGCACTTTGCGGCATTGGCCACTTACTTAGCTAGCACTTCCAGTTTGTAGAATGAAAAAGTATAATTGAAATCGGGTTTCTTAATTTCATAAAATTAATATTTTGTAGATGTGATAGTGATATAATTATTATTTTAATCATTTCAAGGGTTCGTTTATTAAAATATCGGTTTTGGGGATCGATTATGGGAAGCTTTTCCACCCTTGAAGTTCTAAGTGGGGGCTAGACATATTTCCGATTTACAATACCGGTGTTTTCTTAAACTATTAACACTATTGTTTATATTCTCTGCTTTTACTTCTTTATTGGTCCATTTTGCTGGTGTTTACGTTTTTCCTGCAAAACGTAAACATTTATTGATGGTCTTGTTGTGATTAGAGTGTATTGTTCTTTCTTTATTTATGTTAATTATTATTTTTCTTATTGAATTTGATTATGATTATTTTTTCGTGTATTTTTTAGTTTATGAGGGTGCTTTCGGTATTTCTATTTTAGTTTCAATGATTCGGTCTCATGGTAATGACTTTTTAAGTTCTTTTGGTTTATATTTATGTTAAAGTATTTATTTATGACTGTTTCTTGATCCCTCCTTGTTTATTAAATAATTGTTGATGGTTGGTTCATTGTTTCTGTCAAGTTTTGTTTTTGTGATTTGTATGTATTCATATGCTGATCTGAATTTAATTAGATATTATATATATATTGTCACGTAGAGAAAGGTGTAAGTAGGTGAATGACGAACACTAACTTCACTAAACGAAGGTTTATTTGGCACTTGCACATACAAGAGCGCGGAGCGAACTACCTCCGGCCAGAACACATACGGTATATATACAACTACAGAGCATTCCAGTCCAATGGTTCTTGCCATTTGTGGATACTTCTAGAATGAACTCGAACCGACTATAGAAATTAAAATCTTACAATTTAGGTGAGTTTTGAACTCACGACCCTCCATCCACCTGTTTAGTGTCATATCCACTACACTACGGCGACTGGGCTACTCAGCTTCTGCCGCGACAATATATATGGATGTACCAAGGGACAGGCAAAAAGCGCACGTAACTTCTGTACACAAGAAGGGTAAAAGAACGGACCCTCAGAATAACAGTCTTCTGCAGAATTCTTAAGAAAATTCTGTATTCGAATATAATAAATTTCCTTGAGACAGAACAGCTTCTGTCCACATATCGTATTAGATTTAGAAACCAGCGCTCGTTCGAAACTGAGTTTGACCTTTTCTCACACGATATCCTACAAACCATGACTCGAAGGCAACAGGCATATTCCGTGTTCCTAGATTTCTGGAAAGCGTTTGACCGATATCGCACTGAAAATTGTTGACGAAGGTCCGACCATACGAATTAACTTAAGAATTATACGAGTGGCTGGCAGAGTCTTGAAACCATAGAACCCAACACGTTGTCCAACACGTTGGCGAGTGTTCATCAGAGACAAGGGTATCGTCAGCCGTGCCCCAGGGAAGCGTGATAGAATCAATCGTATTCTTCGTATACATAAACGATCTGAAGAATCTGACAAACAGCAGTTAACGGTTGTTTGCTCATGACGTTGTGGTGTACGGGAATGTGTCCTGGTTGAATGACTGTAGCAGGATGCGAGATGGCTTAGACAGAATTTACGGTTGGTGTGATAGTTAGCAACGTGCTCTAAATGTAGAAAAATGTAATTTAAAGCGAATGCTTAAGAAAAACTAACTTGCAACGCTCCAATAGAGCTTTAGTAGGTACTGCTTGAGAATGTGACAACCATTAAACATATAGAAGTGACGTCTGAAAGCGATACGAAATGGAATGAGCACGTCAGATTGTTAGTAGGGAAGGCGATTCCTTCACTTCACTGTAGCGGGATAATTTTGGGAAAGTGCAGGTCGCCTGTGAAAGACACGGCGTATAGAACGCTGCTGCGACCCCTTCTCGATTACTGATCGAGTATCTGGGATCCCCGCCAGGTAAGATTAAACGAAGACATCGAAGCAATTCAGACGCAGCTGTTAGGTTTGTTACTTGGAGGTTTGATAAATATACAAATACTACAGAAACGTTTCTGGAACTCAAATTGGTTCCGTGGAACGAAGACGATGCTCCTTTCGCGAGGTACTATTGCACAAATTTAGAGACTCGGCACTTGAGGCCTATAACAGATCGATTCTACTGCGTGAGGCCGGGTAAGGACGACGGAGATAAGATGAGAGAAATTAGAGCTCGTACGGAGTTTGCAGACAATTGCTTTTACCCTCGTTCTGTTTTCGAGTGGAACAGAAAGGAAATGACTAGTTGTGGTACATGGTACCCTCCGCCATTGATCGTACTGTGACTTGCTGAGTATGTATGTAGATGTATCGTACTTTATACAGTCCGCAGCAACAGTTGTGATCCACTTCGAATTTTAAATCGAGACGACACTCGAGATTCATCATTACTGAAAGGGCTTCACCTGCTTCACACTATTTCATTGCTTTTTCACTTAATATTTCATGGTATTTCATAGATCTCCTCTTGACTGATAGCATTCATATCATTCGATTTCAGTGTATTTAATTCCATTTGAAGGAAGGAAGATTAGCGTGTAAGGAAAGTACAAGTCGATTTGGCCAGGCAGGACATCAAAGAAAACAGGATCTTAAGATTGCATTGCCGCAAAGAACGGAATTTTTTACGGAATGTCATACAGTAAATGATTCTGATTTGGAGAAGAAAATAAAAATTCCTATGTACATTACCGCGTAAAAAATGAGTAAGACGTTAATACAGTACTACTCTCGGATATAGGTGGCCCATGCTCAAATTCCATCTTTTCATTTACTAATAATACGAGAAATGCTTTTCTTTTGTCGAAACGATAATCACTGGTGATTCCATACTTCACCGTGGGGCGTGAGGTGCCGTGCATTGATTTGACAGGGTTGAATACTCTGGCGCCGCTACATCCAGCCCTCCCTGCCAAGGTTTATCTTACTGTTAGCACTCTACACCAATTGTACGAGAGTCTATTGTTAGCCGAGAGTGCACCGTCTGGTTGTACAGCTCGAACTTCGCCGAGCCGTTTCATAGCTGAGAGTATAGAGCTGGATCCTCTAAATAAGATACAGTGGCCCTCCTAAATGTTTCAGAAAGGTGCAGGCCGGGCAGTGGGTAGCCATACTAGCGCCCTATCTCCACTGTAGGGTGCAGAATAATCCGGTTACCGCCGGTAGGAGGATTAAACACCACCGCATCCGCTCACCGCAAGACGCTAAACACAAACAGAATAACATTCCGGGACCCATCGAGGCTTGAGTGTAACCCACCTAAATCTGCGATGTATGCGATAGAAGATGCATAAAAAGCTTATGCATTTGGCGCACATGAAACCCTTCACCCCACCTCTCTCTCTCTCTCTCTCTCTCTCTCTCTCTCTCTCTCTCTCTCTCTCTCTGGTTAAACCTTCACTTGTTTTACCATCCCTTCTAACTCTACAAGGTACTATTTCTGGTTCACGTGATTTCGACATTTTTTCTCGTTCGGTTTGATAGAGACACACGACCATTTCGTCTAACAATAGGGGAAGTCGGGTTGGAAAGGCAGACTTAATATTGAACAATTTTTATAAAATAGAGGAACACAAGAAAACACTTCTTAAAGGTATAAAAAGTCAGCTTTAATAGTGGCAACTATTTACTTACAGCTCGTACAAAATAGATACGTGTTTCAAAGTTTTACTGACCTTAAAAGTAGTCACCAGCATTGTGTATAACCCGTTGCCAGCGCTGTGGAAGTCGTAGGATACTCTTAGCAGTGCCAGATGTGTTGACAGTTCGAGCGGCGCGGTCTACTGCCCGACGAATTTGTACCAGTACTGAAGCGAATGCCGTGAAGTGTTTCCTTCAGTTTAGAAATCGAGTTGAACCTACGAGGGCTTAGTACAGTAGGTGGAATTGCACTTAGCAGACCCATCAGTGAAACAAATCAGTAACAGCTTGCACTGTTCATCCTTGAGCATTGTTCTGCAAAATGATGGTCAGGTCCTGCAGAAAGTGTCATTACTTCTGTCTCTATGCTGTTCATTTTTGGAACACAACCTACGACCAGCTTAGAGACGGAAGTGATGACACTTTCTGCAGGACCTGACAATCATTTTGCAGGACAGTGCTCAAGCAGTTGCAATGCAAGCTGTTACTGACTTGTCTGACTGATGGGGCTGTTAAGTGCTATACCACCTTCTGCTCTCCCCTGACCTAAGCCATCGTGAGTTCATCTCGATTTATAAACTGAAGGAAACACTTCACGGAATTCGCTTTAGAACTGCTACAGATTCGTCGGGCAATAGATCCCGCTCGAACTGTCAACACAAGTGGCACTTCTAAGAGTATCCTACGACTTCCAACTGGCGGGCAACGGGTTATACACAATACTGGTGACTACTTTGAAGATCAGTAAAACTTTGGAACACGTATCTATTTTGTACGAGCTGTAAATAAATAGTTCCAGCCCTCGTATAATCTAGTTTACCTTACTTGAAAGTCACTTGAAACTCTGGGAAGTGTATTTTTTGACGTTTTCCAGAGAAATGCTGGCATATTTCCCATTCTGCGGCACCCACGTGGAAGAATGGGATAAGGTAGTGTCTCATTAAATTATTGCATAAACGTTGAAACTGTTAGGAATATCATCTTAAATCTAACACATAAAGTCGTTTAATGAACGATATAATTAAGAAAAATGGAATCTTAAAAAATCGTTAGCAATAAATAAACATTACAATACCACTTAGAAAAATGTACAATTATTTTTGACGCTTAATACAAAGTTAATGTTATTGCAGTGTTAGCTGCTGAAAGCCATCGCTTGTGCACCAGGGGGCTGCGAACAGACAACATAGGATCCCCAGTAATAAATCCTGCAGCCCCGTCCTGCCCAACTAGACACGTTTCTTTGTCGAACCTGTGTGGCAAGGCTTTTCTTTCTGTTAACTGATAGGCCAATGATCTCTCTGTCTTTCTGATGTAAGGTCACAGTATCAGGTAAAGGAAAGAAACAGAAGAACTACTTAGCTTGAAATCGACTTGCACCAAAAAAGCAAGGGACAGAACAGGACACTTTCCCATTCTGTCCAGCCCCTTTCCGCCACAAGACAGCATATCAGGTCAACATCTTTTGTGGAACGTAATAACTGACAGATTTAAAAGTGTTATTTATCCAATGTATAATGGATGGCATTTGCTTTAAGGTAACATTTTATTTATTGATGTACAATTAAGAAGTGACAGTTAATCATGCGGTTAAGCTCACCAGAAGTTATAAAAATACAAATGGAAACCTAAAGGACGACCGGTCACTTACAAGTTGCATTCCAAAGTAAGTTAAAACGGCTGTCGGACCTTTCATTCCATTTAAAGATGTAGTTACACGTCATTACAATAGGTTGCAGCCCTCTCCAGGGTCCCTATTCTGTACCTTTCCGCCATTTTGGCGATCGGTTCGGTACTCTAGCGCACCGAACGGTCTTGTTTTCGAAGGAGGGCTCCAGAATTATTCTTTAAGTATTCCAGTAGCGTTGCCGAAAGGTCCTAGGGAACTGAATCGCTGTTGTCAGTTCTCCTCGCGCCAACCAATCAAAAGCAATCTGCCTCAGATCCGCAGATGCGCACTGCAGTGCAACAGCGGCACGAACCCGAAGCGGCTAGCAGCTGACAGAAGCACACTGTTCTTCACAGTACCGAAAAGTGTGGTTACAGTACGAGATACTGTTGAAATTTCGCTGAGCCCGTGCTTCCATGAATAAATGATAACGACAGAATATTGATGTGTTCTGGAAACTGTCTAAAAGTCATTATGTCATTTTATTCTCATTCACGTCGAGATCTTGTTTTTGATTTTACGTTTCGGAATATGAGTTAGGACTGGAGTGTAGTACCACATTGTACAAATACATGTATAGAAACACTCGAAAAATTTGTCATTTTTTTCTGTTTTCCGTTGTTCCTTAGTTGCTTCAAAATTCATGGAGGTACGTTCCGTTAATGCAACTAATTTGAAGACAGTTCCTTTATTGGCATACGCGTTTCGCTTCTTTTATACGTGAAGATGCTTCACAAATAAAAGAAGCGAAATGCGTATGGCAGTAAACAAACTGCCTTCAGTTAATTGCATGGACGAAACACATCTCCAGGAACCCGAAAAATTGCTTAAGAGAGTGTCAAAGAATGAGGACATGCATAGAATGTGGTTGTACCTCGCTCCTAGAGATCCAAATGATGAAGTAGCCTACTTCCTTATAAGATACATTAACGATTGGGTTCATAAAAACAATTTATGTAAGAAAAAAAGAAAAAGTCTTTTCATTAGTGTGTGGCAAGTGCAACTGTAGAAGTCCGTTGAAGTTTATAACATGCATCTGATGAATCAAAATGTTTCATATATGGTGGTAAGTCTAAAAATATTGCGGCGGGAATCTTTCATCTCTGTCTACTGTTGTCAAGGACTCGATCGCAGATAAATACTTGTGGCAAGCTACAGTATAAAGAGGAGTGCTGCTAGTTTCATTCGCAGTAATTTAAGTTGTGCTCTTAGATTCCTGTCTGACCACACACTCGTAAATCGCTACGTACTCATGAAAAGATTGTGAATTACTTGTGACAGGAAAAAGTATAATGTCACTGTCAGTTGTTTCATGCACAGCAATTTCATCTTTTATTTCTTAAAGTCACGAAATCGAAGATAGGCTTTACTGAGAAAGCGTGCTCTTACGTGTAAATAACAACGAATATTTAAGAAAAACGCTTAACTTTGACGATTAAGGAAGTCTCAGATTATGTTACCAACACGAAGAGAAGAAAAAATATTTAGGCACCTAGCGGCATGTAAACCTACTTCCTGTGACACTGGTCGAAGTTCGTCGTTGATCGGTTAATTCAGTATTTTATTACAGAGGGCAGCTAACCCTCTGGCCGAACACGCTGAGCTACCGTGCGGGCTACTCTGCCACTACAACTCTCTTGTCTGTAGCGCTTTATTCCATGTACTTCCAGTCGAGAGAGACGCAGGCTGACTTCGTTGCCGAATGATGCGGGCGTAAGCCCTAAATGCATGTAACTTTGGAAGGTTTCCTATGTCAGGCTTCACAAAAGTCCTTTGCATTTTTTACTTAAAAGTTTTAAACGCATTTCGATAGTTAACAAGTAAACCATTTGGGGGAAAAAGTACGCGAAGTCACTATTAATTTCAACTAATATTCATGTGATATCCGTAAGCAGAGCCAACCTTTTGAAATTTAATGACTTTCTAAACTCTTAATTACGTAAAAATAATAGGTATTTTGTGAGAATACTGACCGAAACAGTTTTTTATGTTATAATCGTTCACAGTAACAGCAATACAAAACATATTTCTAACAAGGAAAATAGTCTATTACGAACTCACTTTCCAGCTTGACATGTCCTGGTGATTCTTCAATAACACAATCACAAAATCCGAAGCTAAAACCGCTCAACATGTTTAAAATAACAAATTATAGATGTAAATAAACTACACTGAACCGAACGAGATGGCCATATTGAAATCGAAAAGCTCTCGGTACAATTGTCGAAAAACTGGCAGGAGGACCGATCGGTAACAAGTTCCAGAAGCTTACTGAATAGGAACTTCGGATAAAGAACCGAAAATGACGTCGTTACCGAGGTTAAACTACTGCACCGATCGGTATGAATGATACAGAATAGTGCCCCAGTCTAGAAAACGGCGTAATTCTCTTGTTCCCTTATACCCTGTTCCGCTCCGAGTTCCTGTGTTCCTGTACCATCTAGAACCAAAGTGCCCAGTTATATGTCGGATGACATCCAATCTCTGTCTCGCCTCACAGTTTTTACACTCTGTCGCTCTCTCTAGCAGCATGCTAATTATACCATCATATCTTAAAACATGTCGTATCCGTCTGTCAAATATTTTGATCATTCCGCTCCTTTTATTACTTTCCTCAGTGACTATGCGCAGAATCACGTGAATCATCATCTTATTAAACCACTTTTAACTTTCGACCCGCATTATATGATAGAAAATATTCGAACACACCTATGTAAGTAGGAAGTGACCACTAGACGTGAAGAGAAGTGAACCCTCCGGTGCAAAAGTCGGGAAGTATTGTGTTGGCAGTAGAGAAGGAATAACAACAGAAATGGTCCGTCAGGAGAGTCCGTGATTGTGAATGTAGACTTGGCATTGGATATCAACTGAGTAACATTTCAACCCTTCCGAACCGCTCAGGTCGACTGTTGGTGAAGTGACTGTGTAGTGGAAACGCGAAGGAACTACAGCCAAACAGAGACAAAGCAGACCTCATGCCATGCCGGGCACGGAAAAAATTCGCATCATATCAGCGAAAGCAGCCATTCGTGACTTTCAAAGTGTTATCAGTAGTACTGGTAAGACAATTACTCTGCGTAGCGATTAAAAGAACGGTATAAAATGGTCGAGCTGTTCCTTAATCGTCAAAGTTATGCGTTTTTCTTAAATATTCGTTGTCATTTACACGTAAGAGCGACACCAGTGGATGGAAGGAAGCGAATGATTTGGAGTCGTCAATCACGCTATACCCTGTGCCAATGCGATGGAAGGGTTTGGGTTTGAAGTATGGCTGGAGCACTTTACTTACCATCTTGTGCAGTGCCAACAGTGAAGTACGGTGCAGATGTTTGTATATGGGACTGTTTCTCATGGTTTGTGGGCGCTCCATTTATTGCACTAAAGAGAAGGCTAACGTAGGACATGAAGTCATTTTGTAGCGTTGCGTAGTGCATACGTCAACAGCCTTATTGGAGTGGTAACACCGGTTCCCGTCAGATCACCGAAGTTAAGCTCTGTCAGGATTGGCTAGCAAAAGTGTCACCGTGCAGGTCTGCAAGAGCTGTTGCCAAGCGGGGTGCACTCAGCCCTTGTGAGGCCAGTTGAGGAGCTACTTGAGAAGCAGCGGCACCGGTCGCAAAAACTGACAACGGTTGTCAGCGATTAAAGTACTCAGTAGTAAAGCCGTTTTATAAAAAGGAAGAAAGGGATAATGTTGATAATTTTAGACCTATTTCTATGCCATCAGTGATTGCAAAAGTTATTGAAAAGGCTATGTGTGTGTAAGGATAATTGATCATTTTATATCACACGATTTGCTATCAAATGTACAGTTCGGCTTTAGAAGTCGTTTAACAACTGAAAATGCTATATTCTCTTTTCTCTGTGAGGTACTGGATGGGTTAAACAAATGGTTTCGAACGCTTGGCATATTTTTTGATTTAACTAAGGCATTTGATTTTGTTCATCACAAAATATTGCTCCAGAAGTTGGACAGACCATTACGGAATATGGGGAGTAGCTCACAATTGGTTCACCTCTTTACTTTAGCAACAGGTCATTATATTCACAATGTTGATAATGGCTGTGATGTGGGGTCTGAGTGGGGTACTGTCAAGGGGGGGGGGGGGTGCCCCAGGGATCAGTGTTGGGGCCACTCCTGTTCCTTATTTATATAAATGATATGCCCTCTAGTATTACGGGTAACTCCAAAATATTTCTGTTTGCTGATGACACTAGCTTGGTAGTAAAGGATGTGTGCAACATGGGCTCGGTTTCAAATAGTGCAGTACATGACCTCAGTTCATGACCTGTAGAAAATAAAGTAACGCTAAATCACACTAAGACTCAGTTTTTACAGTTTCTAACACACAATTCAACAAAATCCGACTTTTAATTTCACAGAATGGGCATATGATTAGTGAAACTGAACTTTTCAAATTTCTAGGTGTTCAGATAGATAGTAAGCTATCGTGGAAAGCCCACGTTCAGGATCTTGTTCAAAGACTTAATACTGCAATTTTTACTATTCGAACGGTATCAGAAATGAGTGATCGTTCGACACGAAAATCAGTCTACTTTGCTTATTTTCATTCTCTATTGTCATAAGGTATTACATTGTGGGGTAACTCTTCTCATTCTAAAAGGATATTTTTGGCTCAGAAACGGACGATTCGAGCAATAAGTGGTGTTGGTTCACGAATCTCTTGTCGACCTCTGTTCACGAGTCTGGGTATTTTGACATTGGCCTCTCAGTACGGATACTCCTTATTGTCGTTTCTTTTACGAATATTAGTTTATTCCCAAGAATAAGCAGCTTTCACTCGGCAGTAGTCAAACTTGCATTTGGATTGGACTTCCTTAACTCTTGTGCAAAAAGGTGTGCAGTATACTGCTGCATCCATTTTCAATAAGCTGCCACTCGAATTCAAAAATCTTAGCAGTAATCCACGCGCTTTCAAATCAAAACTGAAGAGTTTCCTCATGTGTCACTCCTATTCTGTCGAGGAGTTCCTTGAAAAATTAAGCTTATTTCTATTGTATTGCTGACAGCGTTTACTTAAACTTATGGACTGACTTTTTAAACGGTTTATGAACATTTATTGTTATCTGTTATTATGTTTATGTTGTAGTTTAACGTACTGACACGTACCAGGACCTTGGAGATTTGCCCCTCAGTTTGGTCCTACTGAACTTGACGAGTAAATAAATAAATAAATAAAAACGTGCCCCTCCATATCCGCACCCGATGACGCCTAAGGGCTGAAGATGACACTGCGGTCGGTCGGTACCATTGGGCCTCCGAAGCATGTTCAGACGGTGCGTAAATTGAGGAAAAGAATCAGCATGGCAGTGTACCTTGTCATCTGCGAAGCAATGGTCTGTACACGATGACATTCCTCAAATAGACTGGCCTGTCTGGAGTCCCGACCTGAACATAACGGAACATCTTTCGCACGAGTTAGGTCATCGACTTCGCACCAGACCTCAGCGTCCAACATCGTTACCTGCTCTGGTTTCGGCTCCTGGGAGGTAATGGGCTGACATTTCTGACAACATGAAAAGTGGGCTGCTACGAGTACACACTCGACGTGTTGCTAAAACGGAAAAAGCTGTTGAAAGCAAGACAAGGGATGCCATAATAACAAAGAAAAGAAACAATACTAAAGAAGATGAAAATGACACTCATAATCAAATTATGGAGCTGGAATGTTTTTACATGTTATCATTAAGAAGAAAATGACATGCAAATCTGTAGCTTCAAATTCCCGTAATGAACGGTTTTGCTTACTTCGGTGTCATTATCTCATCCAATAATAAAAGCTACAAAACAAAAATTTTGCATGAATACTGATATAGTACTTGCCTGCCCAGTGAACCACATTATTCAGTAATGTATTAAATATTTTAAACCTTACCTAGTCATGTGTTCTTAAATTATTAGAACAAAAAATTGACTTTCAAAAAACGGTTTTCAAACATTCACAGAACAACAAATTGGTTAATGTTCGTTGTTTGCTGTTTCAATAATTTAATAATTAAGAGAATAAAATTTGTTTTTGTTTTTATTTTGCATAGTATGGAAATACAGTGTACCTAAAATAAAGATTACGCGTAATTCAGCACGTAAGAGGAAAATCAATATTCACTTCATTATGTATTTCACAGTTTTTAAATATTTTCTCATAGAGGTCACAATATATTAATTATTTGTTTACGGTTTCACTCCATTATATATTAAAGTCTTTGAGTTATTAAATTTCATATTATTGGTAAAAGCTCAGGAGATGACGTCCAGGTCCCCTTGACAATACGGTAATCGTTGCAATAGTTGTAGTATTCCCGGAAATATAGCGTGTATAACAGAACTGGCTGGCATACTATTATGGCTTATGTCAGCTCAGTCTTCTTCACCTCAAGGACCGAATTATGTGCTTTCTTTGAATGGCAGTTTTTGGAAGCGGGTTATTAAAGGATCAGCTGCAAAGAGTAATGAAGGATCAGAGACTGTACGATTTATTACTGAGCTTATTACTCATTTCAACCAGTTTAACTGCACTGAGTTTTAGTGACGTCCTGCATGCCACTGTAAGACATTAATCACTTCACAATGAAACCTCTAGACAGTCAGACAGCGGTGGGAATAATTGGCCCGAATACGTTAACGAGCGCCGACTCATCGAAGCAACTGCTCGCTCGCAACTGGTGTGTTACGTCAAAGTCCACGCATGACGTAACAGTCACACTTTTAGAAAGCAATGTCGGCGGGGAAATATTACTCTAAACTGCTGGGCACGACTAAACCAGCGGAGGCTACAGTAATACAACACGTCTACTGCGGTGATGTTAGGCAATAGTCTTATACACACAAAATGCCTCAAAATACAACAAATACACACAGGTGGTAGGATATATGATCCTTACAGGTACAGAGTTCGAAACTTTCTTTTTCGTAATATTTATTGCCTAACATAAGAACAGTTAATGCTTAATGTTTGAATTATATTCTTAACTCATGCTATGAGTAAGTCACTCATACGCTAGCTAAATTTTTACTGTAGTGGACAAATTCAGATGCCAACCTGACCAGGGGTGTATTGCAGATTATTTACATGACTGAGAGGAGTCATATACTACAACGGAGATCAGTATTACATCTAATAAAAAGCTGAGACGGCTTTTTGCGTTTTGTTATACGAGAGAAGCTAAATGAAAGTAGCAGCTGAAAATGTACTCGAGATATACAGGATGTTACAAAAAGGTACGGCCAAACTTTCAGGAAACATTCCTCACACACAAATAAAGAAAAGATGTTACGTGGACATGTGTCCGGAAACGCTTAATTTCCCTGTTAGAGCTCATTTTAGTTTCGTCAGTATGTACTGCACTTCCTCGATTCACCGCCATGATTTCATACGGGATACTCTAACTGTGCTGCTAGAGCATGTGCCTTTACAAGTACGACACAGCATGTGGTTCATGCACAATGGAGCTCCTGCACATTTCAGTCGAAGTGTTCGTACGCTTCTCAACAACAGATTCGGTGACCGATGGATTGGTAGAGGCGGACCAATTCCATGGCCTCCACGCTCTCCTGACCTCAACCCTCTTGACTTTCATTTATGGGGGCATTTGAAAGCTCTTTGTCTACGCATTCCCCATACCAAATGTTAAGACTCTTCGTGCTCGTATTGTGGACGGCTGTGATACAATACGCCATTCTCCAGGGCTGCATCAGCGCATCAGGGATTCCATGCGACGGAGGATGGATGCATGTATCCTCGCTAACGGAGGACATTTTGAACATTTCCTGTAACAAAGTGTTTGAAGTCACGCTGGTACGTTCTGTTGCTGTGTGCTTCCATTGCATGATTAATGTGATTTGAAGAGAAGTAATAAAATGGGCTCTAACATGGAAAGTAAGCGTTTCCGGACAAATGTCCACATAACATATTTTCTTTCTTTGTGTGTGAGGAATGTTTCCTGAAAGTTTGGCCATACCTTTTTGTAACACCCTTTATAGCATCAATAAATCCAGTGTTTTCCTTATACTCTTTCCTCCATCGCCCCATATCCCTTATGCGAACCAGATTCTTCCCTTCAAACCCTTAACGTTACCTACTATCTTAATTCCTTACAGTGCATTTGTTAAATGTTTAGCTACACGCACAACTGAAACGATGACTGGCAGCGATTTAACAGACTGGCTGAGAGGCAGTGTGATGGTTATCTCTTAGGGCGGTAACGTGCGGCTAGCAACAGCTGTTTTTTTTTTTTTTTTTTTTGCCTTATCCACTCTTTTGTAAGCTTTGGCAGCTGGAAAAACGTGTGCTTGTGTAGACACTGCGGCACAGCAGAAAATTAAGCTGAGATAAACGGCGTAGCTCGAATTCAGAACGAGTCACCACTCTTGCAGATAGGCATATGCGTAACAATTTTGTTAATAATTAATAAACAACTGATATCAAGTAAATGTGGTTCCTTGAGAGTGGGCAGTTAACCTTTCTGTGAGAGTATTACTGTACAGATCTACGTCTATATCTGTTCTCTGCAAGATATATCATGTTGAGTGGTGACTCTTACCGGAACGTACGCTCTCAAAAGTCCATCAATAAGCCCCCTACGTGATTCACACACCTCTCTTGTAGCGTCTACCACTGTGTTAAACATCTTGGAAACTCTCTCGCGCCGACTAAACATTCTCGGGACGAAACGCCGAGCTCTTCGTTTGAACATCTCTCTCTCTCTCTCTCTCTCTCTCTATCTATCTATCTATCTATCTATCTGTCTCCATCAATCTCTCTCTCTTGTATCAGTCCTACCCGGTGAGGATCCACAGATCGATGAACACCACTCAAGAATCAGTTTAACAAACGCCATGAAAGCCGCTTCCTTCGTGGATGAGTTACATTTCTTTAAGATTATTCCTATGAATCTGTCTGGTATCTGCTCTTTTCCTAGTATTTGTTTCAGAGGTCATTACGCTAAAGGTCGCTCTGGATAGTTATTCCTACATATTTTGCGTTAGATACTGTTTCCTGCAATTTGACATCAATAGCGTACAGTAGTGCGCCGCTCTTCGTTGGACCTTGTCGTGCGCGGGATTAGCTGAGCGGTCTTAGGCGCTGCAGTCATGGACTGTGCTGTTGGTCCCGGCTGAGATTCGAGTCCTCCCTCGGGCATGGGTGTGTGTGTTTGCCCTTAGGATAATTTAGGTTAAGTAGTGAGTAAGCTTAGGGACTGATGACCTTAGCAGTTAAGTCCCATAAGATTCCACACACATTTGAACATTTTTGACTGTCCCGTATTTGCTTTTGATCGAACGTGGTAAGGGTCCCACAATACTCAACAATCACAACCGTTCTTTAAGCTATTGTCCCGCGAATGAATTACTTTTTCCAGAGGCTCTCCTATAAATCTCACCCTAGCATTTGCTTTTCCTATTATTGGTTTTATATGGCGTTTCTGATTGAAATCACTCCCGATGTTTACTACCAAGCATTTTACAGCAGTTACTATATCCATCGTTTTGTCGTCAATAGTGTAATCTAACAGTAGTGAATCTCGTGGCCTCTTTATGTGAAGTGCATTAAAGTTACACTGTCCAGTCACATTAATCTGAGCACCTGTCAAAGCCTGAATATCCACCTTTTGCAGTGCGGACCACTGCAAGACGAGCGCGAGTTTCTAAAAGGTAGCGACAGGAATGTGGAGCCACGCCGACTCCAGTGCCGTAGTCAGCTGCGGTAGGTCTTTCGGTTGAGGATCCGTGGCGCGAACAGCCGTACCGAAGTGGTCCCACAGGTTCTCGATTGAATTTAAGCCCGAGGAGTTTGACGGCCAGGAGAGTACGGTAAACCCATCCTCGTGCTCTTCGATCCACGATTCCACCCAAGAATAAGACTTGTGCTGATCCTATGTGCCTTCCAGAATGACGATATCACATGGCGTACGCCACGAAAAAATTCCCCACACCATAACGCTCCCTCCTAGTCGTAGGGTGTTTGCTACCAGACGTTTCACGGCATACACGCCATTGAAACATAAAACTTGATTCATCCGAAAGGCCACCTGTCGCCAGTCAATAGACGTCCAGTTGCTTTATTGGCATGAGAATTCCAGTTTTGGTTGCCGATGAACAACAGTCAGCATGGGTGCGTGAACCCAGGAAACTGCTGTGGAGGTCCACACACAACAACGTTCCCAGAACGGTATTTGAGTAGACACTGCTTGTAAGCACTTGGTTCATGCGGGCTGTTAGTTGCTCAACACGTCTGTTCGCCCGTACACATCTCTGCCACAGTTGTTCACCCCTGTCATCTACGGCCCGTAATTACACCACTGTCGTCTCGGCGCCAGTTTCGGATTGCGCCATTTCACCATGCACCGTATACTTTAACCAAGACGGCACGTGAACTGTTTACGAACTTAGCCGTTTAGGAAGTGCTTCCATCCTTCGCCTGAAAGCCAATGATCATGAGCTTTTGATAGCCGGATATATCACTTCGTTTCCACAGAACAACAACGACTTCACTGTTCTTCGCACCTCCCTACCCCTCGACACGCTTTATGTTCCATCCACTGTTAGTGCTACCATCTACCGTCTGTGAGTGGTTATTGCACGATGACGTGGAACGTAGGTGCTGGTCACATTAATGCCACTGGAGAGTCCGTTTATGTTCTGGGTCAAATGCCAGTCCCTGCATCAATCACAGATCCTCTGCAGGTCCTTCCGCTGTTTGCTTCAGCCTTATGGTGTTGCTACCAAGTCCTAGACATCAGCATTACCTGAAAACAGTGACACGCAGCTTCTGATGTTATCCACTAGATAATTTACAGCCACTGTAAACAGTAACTGTCGTGTCACACTCCCTTTCGGTAGTGCTGAAATTAGTTTTACATTTGTCGATTTTGTCCCGTTGAGATCGATGTGTTGACTTCTGTCTCCAATGAGGTCTAGCATTCAATCACACATCTGATCCGATACTCATAGTTCCTAATGTAAAGCTGGAACTATACATTTAATAAAACAAAAATTTAAAAGAAATAATAGATAAAAAGTTCTCTCTTACTTGCACAAGAAACTGTTTGTGGTCTATTACTACCCATTATTATCTGTTCTCAGAATATAAGGAAGCAATAAGACATGTGCACCCTCAGAACTGTGACGAAATTGTCTTTCCCAGTAAGGTTCATTCTGGAGTCTTACTTCACCCTGGCGGGATTTAGGCTATTTTCTATCGTTAGTCATTACCGGCAGATGCTCCTATACTTATTAATTATAGTAGCTATTGCTCCATTCTGTTGCCGAACCATACCTGGACATTTATGAATTCGCGACTGGGTCAGATAGCGTAGTGATGTTATTGCAGTGGTCTTCAGTCCAAAGACTGGTTTGATGCACGTCTCCATGCTACTCCATCCTGCGCAAGCCTTTTCATCACCGAGTAACTACTTCAATCTACCTCCTTCTGTATCTGCTTACTATATTCATCTCTGACGGCCGCGGTGGTCTAGCGGTTCAGGCGCTCAGTCCGGAACCGCGGGACCGCTACGGTCGCAGGTTCGAATCCTGCCTCGGGCATGGATGTGTGTGTTGTCCTTAGTTAGGTTTAAGTAGTTCTAAGTTCTAGGGGACTGGTGACCACAGATGTTAAGTCCCATAGGGCTCAGAGCCATTTGAACCATTTTTTTATTCATCTCTTCTTATAGTATAGCTGCTTATCAGTACGACGTTGATCCCTGCATGCACTGATACGGTTAGGGAATAGCACCATTAAAACATTGTATCCACCCCAGAGGCAAACTGGCCCACAAATATTGTTGTGGTCCTTGATATCCTGCATGTTGGAACTTGAACGGACCTAATGTCCGATCTGATCCCAGACAGTTCAATTGGGGTAATGTAGGCAATTCAGAGAGGCTCATGCCATGCGTAGACTACCACTGAGCTGTTGAAAATGGCAGCACGATAGTGTCGTATCAGAGTTAGCGCATGAGGATTCAGGACGTCTGCAACTAGCCACCACAGTCCAATCAATCACTACTAGCTATGACCTGAAGTCCTAGTCAGTGGCTACCTACATCATTACACGAAGAGTAACACCGCTGTCCCTCTTCAAAACATGGGAAGCATGGAACCTCTTCCGAGGTCGCCGACGATGTTCATCAGAGATAGTGCAGAACCGAGATTCACCCCTGAACACAACATGAAAGCATTCATCAGCAGCCCATGCTTCACGTTCACTGCGCCTCTGCAAGAGCAGACTTCTGTGTTGCGGTATTACTGGTAGCCTACGCATGGAACGACAATTTCCTAGTTGAGCTGCTGCTAGTCTCGGACCAGTGGCGCTGGATGACAAATGGTGCAGGGAGTCCATTACTTGTTCCCAGATGGCAGGCACAGAGGTGAAAGGCTTACGGTGTGCTTCTTGCATACTTTGGCGATCCTCCTTTGTGGTGGTCAGATGTGATCAAGGAAACATTAATAACGAATATACCTGGCCTCAAGTTCCCATGCAGGCAAATATTGGACTGTCACATGCAAATGCACCACAATTCTGCATACTGCATGATTCGACCAGCCAGTTGAACGGAGACTCACAATGAGGCCCCTTTCGAAATTTGTCGGGTGCTGATAACGCTCTCTCACATCAGTACGGTGCATATTCATTTCCTAGGCAGTGAATTATTCAACACGTGACTCTGGTCACGCCCCTTAAATACGCTAACCTGGTCTGGTACAAATAACAGTACAGCACTTTACTGACCTTTCTACCAGAGAATAGTAACTTCCATCATTTGCACGACAACCATTGTTGTGTACATGTACGAAGTTACATTGACATCCGAACATGTGTTTTGGGTGTTTCACTTTCTTATCGGGCAGTGTATATGAATGACGGCTGTTTAGTATCCCGCCGGCGACGAGAACATTAGAGATGGAGCACATGTTAGCCTTGGGAAAGAAAGGAAAAGGAATCGGCCAAGCCCTTTCAAGGGACCCTTCCTAGAATTTACCTTACGTGATTTAGAGGAATCACCGAAAACCTAAGTGTGGATCTGAACGGCTGACGTCCCGAATACCAATATACTGTCATACCACTACGCTATCATGGAAGACCAACATTTTAGCTAAGACGAGAATAGAAACTTTTGAGATGTGGTGCTACAGAAGAATGCTCCAGTTTAAATGGGTAGACCACATAACTAGTGAGGAGGTACTGAACGGAACTGGGAGGCAAGAAATTTGTTTTACAACCTGAGTAGAAGAAGGGATCGGTTGGTAGAACACATTCTGAGGCATCTACGGACATCAGTTTAGTCCTGGAGGGAAGCATGGGGGTAAAATGTCGTAGAGGGAGACCAAGAGGTGAAACAGTAAGCAGATACATATTAATACTATTAACTTTTTTGTAAATTTGACTATTTCATAATCACTCAAATAATATCAATTACCCTCTCAGTCCGTAAAATTGTATTTCGTCTCCTTCACTACTAATTTTCTTTGCCAGGCAAAGTATTTACGTGCACAGCATTAGATTTACTCATAATGTCGCTTCTCTCAGTCATTGAATGCATCCTCCGCTTAGGAAAAGCACCACACATCCAGAAACGTTGTCGCGAACAACGGTCAAGGAACGCTTCCTTGGTGTACGTCAGATGCTGCTTTAGCCCCTGATTATGGCTGGCGCTCTGTTTGCAGCAAACCAATAGGATACTTTTTTAGATTTTCCCTAAGCGCATTTTTTTTTCACTAATCGCTGATGCGAAACTGTATCTAAGGCTCCCTCAAAGTCAAGATAAACACCACCAACTTAGTGTCCGCTATGTAGAGCTTTCCACATCTCCTTAACAATAACACATCTTCACTAAATGTGCTTTGCCACACCTGTCAACAACTGCTTTCTTTTTTTTTGGGGGGGGGGGGCGGAGGGTGAAAATTGTCGAACAATCAGTTTAATAAGTCACGACTGCAAAGTACAAACACGAATTCTTTGCAGACGAATTGCAAAACCGATTGAAGCTGACCTCGGAGAAGATCAGTTTGGATTCCGTAGAAACGATGGAACACCTGAGGCAACACTGACCCTACGAATTATCTTAGAAAATTGGTTAAGGAAGGACACATCTACGTTTATAGCAGTTGTAGACTTAGAATGTTGACTGGAATACCCTCCTTCAAATACTGAAAGTGCTAAGGGTTCAATACAGGGAGCGAATGACTATTTACAATTTCTACATAAACCACATGACAGTCAGAGTCGAGAGGCATGAAAGGGAAGCAGTGGTTGAGAAGAGAGTGAGACAGGGTTGTAGCCTATCCCCGATGTTCTTCAATATGTATATTGAGCAAGCAGTAAAGCAAACAAAAGAACAATTTGGAGTAGGAATTCAAATCCATGGAGAAGAAATTAAAACTTTGAGGTTTGCCTGGAAGAGCAGTTGAACGGAATGGACAGTGCCGTGAAAGGAAGATATAAGATGAACATCAACAAAAGCAAAACGAAGATAATGGAATATAGCCGAATTAAATAAGGTCATGCTGAGGGAATTACTGTAAGAAGTAAGACACACAAAGCAGTGGATGAGTTTTGCTATCTGGGAAGCAAACTAACTGATAATGGTCGAAATAAAAAGGATATAAAATTAAGACTGGCAATAGCAAGAAAAGCGTGTCTGAAGAAGAGAAATTTGCTAACGTAGAGTATAGATTTAGGTGCCAGCAAGTCCTTTCTGAAAGTATTTGTATGAAGTGTAGCTATGTATAGAAGTAAAACGTGGAGGATAAATAGCTTAGACAAGAAGAAAATAGAAGCTTTCGAAGTATGGTGCTACAGAAAATGCTGAACATTAGATGGGTAGACCACGTAACTAATGAGGAGGTACTGAATAGAATTGGGGAGAAGAGGAATTTATAGGACAACTCGACTAGAAGAAGGCCACAGTTGGTAGGGCACGTTCTGAGACATGAAGGGATCACAAATTTAAAACTGGTGTAAAGCGTGGAGCGTAGAAATCGTTGAGGGAGACGAAGAGATTAATACACTAAGCAGATTCAGAAAGAAGTAGGTTGCAGTTGTTATTCGGAGATGAAGAGGCCTGTACAGGGTAGATTAGCATGAAGAACTGCATCAAGTCAGTCTCTGGACTGAAGACCACAACAACAACAACAACAACAACAACGAATGTATTTTGCCATGCAATGGTTACATTGATCTCCTTATGGAGTGGGTAACTCATAAAGATGTTAAGAACTGCATTTTAGTTTCTGTACTTGTAAAAAATACTAATTTACTTATGTCACAGGAATGTCTCGTATGTGTGCTGGCTGTACAACGCATTAAAGCCAGCAAATGTGTTCGAACGGTGACGGACGGTGAGTCCATCTTCACTATAGCCTCACCGGTCGATGGAAGCAATGACGGGAATACATTTTACAGTATTCAAAAACATTTTAGCTGATATCTGCGTGTATGTTATAATGACGGTAAGAATGTTTCGTCGATCTTGTTGCTTTTGGATGCCGGTGAGTTCACAACTTGTTTACTACATCAGCAGTACTCACTACTTAACTGCGGAGTCACATTTTAATTTGCCATGGTTACTGTTGACAGTAAGAATTCTTTCGAAGCAGTGGACTCAATTTCACGTATGTGCATTTCTTGTTTTAGGTACGCCGAGCACTCTGCCATTTTGACTCCATAACGGCTTCGAGACACGTGAGTACAGTGACTTCATTACGTTTCACGTAACAGTAGCAGACGTCCGTTTCGAGCCTCAATGCTTCTATTATTTTGTATGTTCAACTAAAATAGGCAGCTTCTCCTCGGCCACTAGATATCACGAGAAATGAATTGTTGAGGAGGAATGAAAGAGAATACAATGTTTTCGTTGAGAATCCTTCAAACGGCACGCTGTCTGACATGAAAGACGATTCACAGCAAAAAAATTCTGGTAAATATGGGCTCTAAAATTGATACCTTAAGAGCTATGAGCACTTCTTCACCTTCGATATTGTGAAACAATCTCTGCTGCTTTCTATATTTTGGAACGAAGTAATATGCACCTGAACACAATGAAATTTTTAGTAAACATGGGCTCTAAAAGGCGTACCTTCAGAGCTATGAGTACTTGTTCAGTAGGAGAGATGACAGTCGACATAAAAGTTTTCTGGGTTTGGTACCGCGTCATAATGTAAAAACTACTGCTGCTATAGAAAAGCCAACGTTTCGGCCACGATTGCAGCGGCCTTCTTCTGCGTCTAATGAGAGATGAGCTCCACTGCAGCGAAGATGAACAAGCCTTCAAACCCTCAAGGCATGGCTTCTGGGGCTCATGTTTAATGCACATTTTTTCTTGTTTTTGTCGATACTACCACTTCATAACTTCGTAAAGCAAAGGCTTCCAGCAGAAAAATTTGTTATACAGTATCGAAGTTGAAGTGCTACAACCGCTTAAGCTATGCATCTGTGTGCTCACTGCTACTAGACTGTTTTCCTTCGAATATCATCCCAGTCATATTCACGATTGGAAGGAAAATCAGCATTGGCCGTATTTTCTTGTTTTATTGTCAGCAAAATCGATTTTCGGTGACTTAGTGACCATCCTCAGTGCTAGAAGTTAAAAATTTTCACATAACGATCGGAGAGTATAAAACCGAAAATCACAACTACATCTGCGTATGAACATAACAGTTGGTAGGAACATACCTGTAATGTACAATTAAAAGTGGTAGGCACTGGTATCAAGTTATAACCACAAGCTTAGAGCAATCACATAAACTGAGGCCGCTGTTTACATGCACCTGTACAGCAGACCTCGGTGTGACAGGGCTTGGAACTCCCTCTATGTGGCATGTGTCACGTGAAGACTTAATATTGCAAGATATTAACACAAAATACCTCTTGTGCATTTGTGACTCATGAAGTAATACAAATTTAAAATGTACGTAAAAAACATAGTAGACGAAGGGGGAAGGAAACACCTAAAATACACGAAAATACACTAGCGTTTTTTTTTAAAAAAAAAAAAAAAACTTGCAAGACGTAAGACAGATCGATAATAAGTTGTCAGAGTACAGGACAAGTAAAAGAGAAAAAGAAAAGGAAAAAGAATAATATATGAATAACATGAAATGAGGTATGACACAGTTTTTTAAAAAACATAGTACCCACCGTCTGGCGTGGGAAGTTAGAAATACAACGTTCGTGATTTACGTAAACTGATACGTTAAGACTAAGGAGTCAAATATATACATAGGGCAAACCGGAAGAAAATTAGAAACCAGATTCCGTGAACACGTAGCACTTGAGATGAAAGATATTGCGGAAAAAACGAATTTCGCAGCCCATCTGATAGCTACTGGTCGTACAACCCCAGATTTGACATCGCAATTGAAGTTGTTGCACAAGGGTGAAAAAGGACGCTTTCTAGACCTTATGGAAGAGATGGAGATTTTTTGTCATCAGAAATCTCCAGATATCGCCCTACTTAACGAGCAAACGATATGGAGAAGAACGCAATTTTGGGAATGGTTCTCCGATTTTAAGATTTCCTATGAAAAAAAAGTTGTTAACTTATTGCGAATCATCAGAATTGGCAATTCGTAGTCAGTTTTTTTTAATTGAATTTCGATTGTCCTCGAACGGGGCGGGCTGGAAGCTGCGTAGTATACCGCTCTTCAGCCTACAGACTTTGTAAAAAAGATGAAGAGAATAAATAATAAAATCAGGCGATAAAATCGGAGACTTAAACAGGAACATGGCGAAAAAAAAATCGTGGAACTTAAAACATAGAACAAAGGGATGATGATGCGAATAAAACACATACGAGGCAGACAGGTAAAATAATAGACACACAATTAAAAAACACGGCGACAGTCAGTTTCTGTTCGCAAAAGACATAAAATTCACACCCAGCAACAGCATGGTTTCTGTTCGCAACACTAGAAAGACAAACAACACTGAACAATCACTGGAACACTGCACTAAAAAGTTAGCAAATGTGACATACCACAGCCGAGAGCAGGTGGGGGGAAACTTGACAGATGATGGGAAAATAAAAAAGGGGGAGAAGGAAAGGAAAACCGTAGGGGGGGAGGGGGGAAAGGAGCCGATGGAGGATGAGGACCCATAAGAGGGGTGCAGGGTGCTGGGCAGACACGACCGGGAGTGGGGAAGGCAGAGGAGGGGAATACAAAAGGACTTAGGGGGGGAGAAGGGTGGTAGGGAGAGGTTTGGCGGGGAGAAAACAGGATGGAAGGGGGGGAAGAGGGATCCCAGGAAAAGGAAAGAGGAAAGGAGGGGGGTGAGAATCAGAGTTGATAGTAGGGATAGATGAAGGGAGAGAGGGCATCATCTGGGAGGGGGAGTTGATGGAAGCCTCCTCGGGAAAGGAGACGAAGGGTGTAAAGGTGGAGAGTAGGGGGGGACACAAAAGTAAAGGCATGCAGGGGGTGGGGATGGGAGAGGAGAGGAGCAACCAGGGGGTGAGGGGGAGAGGGGGATCAAGGTGGCGGGAGGTGTAGACTATGCAGATATGTTCGAGGAATAGGAGCAGATGGGGGAAATGAATGAGGTCATAGAGGATCCGCATGGGGGACGGGAGGTGTATATGGAAGGTGAGGCAGAGTGCATGACGCTCAAGGATCTGGAGGGACTGATAGAAATTGGGGGGGGCAGATATCCAGGTGGGACTGGCATAACAGAGGATAGGACAGGTTAAGGTTTGTAGGTGTGGGGGATGGTAGAGGGGTGCAGCCCCCATGTCCAGCCAGAGAGGAGTTCGAGGAGTTGGAAGCAGTTGTGGGCTTTGGATTGGATGGTGCAGAGATGAGGGATCCACGTGAGGTAATCGTAGTCAGGTTTTTTTTTTCTTTATTGTTATTCTTCACCTCATACAAAGGTGGGCTGTCAGCAGATAAATCTACTCCGTTCTTCAGCCACAGGCATTACAAATAAGAGAGAAAGACAGAAAGGTAACAGATTGGTGGGTAAAAAAACAGTAGATACAAAAATTAAAAACACGAGGCCATTCACACTCAAGGAAAGAACACGAAATACTGTCGGCACTGCTCACAAACGCTGATGACTTAGACAGTACAAGTGAACGAAGGAGCATTGTGACGAAAAACACACACAAGAAACTGATGGCAATGATCTCGGGCACGCGAATGTCCACTTAACGTGTGCGAGACTGGGGACCTGCGAAGAGGGGAAGAAGGTGGTGGGGAATAGAGAGGGGAGAGCAAAGATGCCAATGGCAGAGGACATGATGGGAGGAAGGAAGGTGTGGGGGTAGGGGAATCCCAGGGGAGGAGTGGGGAGAAAGGGAGGAGGGAGGGAAGGGGGAGAGAAGGGAGAGAGGGTGCCCGTACGAACAAACACAGGAAGAGGACGGGGAGTATCAAAGTTGGTAGGAGGGGTAGATGGAGGGGAGGAGGGCATCATCAGGAAGGCGGAGCTGGTGGAAGCCACCTTGGGAGAGGGTAAGGAGAGTGGAGAGATGGAGAGCAGGTGGGATGTGGAAATACAGACGCGGCAGCTGGAGGGGGCGGGAAACAATGTGAGAGACTTGTGGATGAGGAGGATCGAGTTTACGGGAGGTGTAGAGGATCCATATCCATTCGAGGAAAAGGTGGTGGGGGAACAGAATAAGATCACACAGGATCTGCATGGGGGAGGGGAGATGGATGCAATAGGCGAGGTGAAGAGCATGGCATTCAAGGATCTGAAGGGATTTGTAAAAGGTAGGAGGAGCAGAGATCCAGGCAGGTTGAGCATACCAGAGGATAGGGCGGATGAGGGATTTATTAGTTTGGAGGATGGTGGAGGGATCCAGACCCCATGTACGGTCAGAATGGAGCTTGAGGAGACAGAGTCGGGAGTGTGCCTTGGCTTGGATTGTCCGGAGGTGGGAGGTCCAGGAGAGGCGATGGTCAAGGGTGACGCCAAGGTACTTAAGGGTGGGGGTGAGGGCGATAGGACGGCCATAGACGGTGACACAGAAGTCGAGGTAGCGGGAGGAAGGGATGGTTTTGCCAACAATGATCGCCTGGATTTTGGAAGGATTGACCTTAAGCAATGACTGGTTGCACCAAGTGGTGAATCTGTCAAGATGGGAATGGAGAAGGTGTTGGGAACGCTGCAGGGTGGGGGCGAGAGCAAGGAAGGCAGTGTCATGGGTACACTGGAGAAAGTGGTTGGGGGGTGAAGGCGGCGGCATGTCAGCCGTATACAAAAGGTACAGAAGAGGGGAGAGTATGGAACCTTGGGGCACACCGGCAGAGGGGAAGAAGGTGTAGGAATCCGTGTTATGGATGGTGACGTAGGAAGGACGTTGGGAAGGAAAGGACCCGATCAGGCGGATGTAGTTAATAGGAAGGGCGAAGGTTTGGAGCTTGAAGAGGAGACCGGAATGTCACATACGGTCACAGGCGCGTTCGAGGTCGAGGTAGAGGAAGAGAGTGGAGCCACAGGAATTAAGCTGTTCAGAGAGGAGATGAGTGATGTGAAGGAGAAGGTCATTGGTAGAGAAGGACGGCTGAAAGCCACAATGGGTAACGGGAAGGAGGCAGTGCTGGCGGAGATGCTGGTGGATGCATCGGGTAAGGATGATTTCCAGGACCCTGCTGAAGACCGATGCTGATGGGACAGTAGGAGGAGACAGCGGATGGCGGTTTGTCGGGTTTAACGAACATCAGGATGCAGGAGGTTTTCCACAGGTCGGGGTAGTAGCCAGTGGACGGGACCACATTGTAGAGCCTGGCCAGACTGGAGAGGAAGGAGGCAGGAGCTTCACAAAGGTGGCGATAGGTGACAAGATCGTGACCAGTAGCAGTGTTGCGTTTCATGTGGAGTGTAGCGATGAGATCCTGATAGTGATGGGGACATTGAGTTTGGTGTGTGCAATGTTGTCCAAGTACTGGAAACCAGGGGTGAGGGGAGGGACAGGTGTCAGTTCGATTGTGGACATCCAGGAAGAGGGAGTAATCGAACTGGGGATCGTCGGGGATGGTAAAGACATTGGAAAGGTAGGAGGCAACGTGCTTGGCCTTACTAAGTTTGTCAGGGAAGGGTTGATCATCATGAAGGAGAGGGTAGTAGGGAGGAGCTTAGATCCGGTAAGGCGGCGGAAGGCTGACCAGTACTTGGATGAGTTGATAGGAAGTGTAGCATTAAGACAGGTGCATGTCTGTCGCCAGTCCCAGCGTTACTTAGCCACGAGCAAGTTTCTGATGTGTCGTCGTAGTTGCCGGTGGTGTTGTAGTGTGTCTGGGTCATGCGTGTGAAGGAAGGCACAGTAGAGATGGCGGGATTCATGGAGAAGGAGGACGGCCTGTGGCGATAAAGTAGGCTGGTGGGGGTGGATGGCTAAGGAAGGGACATGAGCCTCCACGGCCACAGACAAGGTCTGCTGGAGAAAGGAGGCGGCACGGGTAATATCATCAGGGTGGTGGTAGGTGAGGGGGTGGCTATCGACCTGGGTAGAGAGGGTATCCCAGTAGGCATTCCAGTCGGCACAGGAATAATCATGGGGGAGGGTCAGTATGAGGGTCAGGACGGGGCAATGGGGGCGACGACCGTCTGAAATGGTGAGGAGGCCAGGGAGATGGTCACTACCAATGGGGACCAGGACATCCACCGCTATGTGGCCAAGGAGGTTAGGGGAGGAGAGGATGACATCGGGAGTGGAGTTGGATTCAGGGCGGGTATGCTGGGGAATGGGGACAAGGTCGCCTTGTAGGAAGGAGAGGAACTGATGCAACCGCCGTAACTGGGCGGCAGAACGACTATGGATGTTAAGGTCGGCGGCGATCACGTAGGAGGAGAACGTACGGTCAATGTGGGAGAGGAAGTCAAAAGGAAGTGGGGCGTTGGCGCGGATGTAGATGGTTGCACAGGTGATGGTAAGGCCAGGAAAGAAGCGACTAAGGATCAGGTGTTCGGTGGGGTCAGGAAGGAGAGGTTGGAGCCGAACAGGGATCTGGCGGTGGTGACCAATGGCAACTCAGCCACGTGCTATTGGGAGAGGATTATGGGAGTCATGAAAGAGATAGGGCGAGGTATGAATGGTGTGGTGGGGCTGAAGAAAGGTTTCATTAAGGAGGAAGGCATCCACATGGTGGGTGGCGAGGGTGTGCATGAAGAAGTTCTTGTTGGCGGGAAGGGAATAGATGTTGTTGAACAAGATATGGTGCTGTCGCACCATGACAGGTATTTAGACGTGGGTGTCGGGACAGGAGAAGGTGAAATGAAATGGCCCTGGTTGCGTGAGTAGGTGGCATACATCTGTAGGTGGAAGAGGGAATGGGTGGAGAGGGAGATCTGTTGGAGGGTGTGAGGGCGCTGGAAAGGGTGGACGTTTTGCAGAACAATGGTGAGGAACCTGATGATGTACTCTGCGGTGGGGGGGGGGGGACGAAGGGAATTTCCAGGAGGGGTGGGGGCGTCCAGAAGAGGGCAGACAGGGACGGTGAGTTCAGGAATAGTTGGAGGGGGTCGGGCTTTACATTTATGGGAGTAGGTGGGATGTGGGAGATTGCAGGTACTACAGGAGGGAGGGGACTGAAGGTTAGGGCACTGCCGAAGGAAGTGCACTTGCTTACAATGCGGGCAGGTGGGGGTCTCGCGGCACTCAGCTGTTGTATGTGCATTGTAGTGCAGACACCTCTGGCAGTGGAGGGATTGAGGAGGGGAGTGGAAGGGGTCGACCTTGTATCGCTGGTTGAAGAGGAGGGCACCCATCTTCAGGAGGTGGTCAATGGAGGGGGTGTCTTCTGAGAAAACCTGCATAAGGCGGGTGCAGCCAGCGGAATTAAAAATGCGGCTGACCGCCGGCACCTCCAGTGAGGGATGCGCCTTGAGCTCCGCCAACACCACCTCCTCCATGATCATCGGACTAAGCTGAGTGATCATGGCGGTGAGGGTCGGCGGGCGATGCGGGTGTTGGGGTTGGCAGGTAGGAGACAGGGAAGGAGCAGGGGTGAAGGAGGCATTGGGGCCAAACCAGATGATGGGGATGTGGGAGAGGATGTCAGTATGGGTGGTGGGGCTGGGGGAGGAGATGAGAACTGAGTCTCTTCTGAGAGTGAGGAGGGAGATGGGGGCACCAGGAAAATGTTGGCAGAGAAGGAGGGAGAGGTTCTGGGCCTCAAGGAGGGAAGGATTGGGACGAGAGAGGAGGTATTTGTAGGAAGATGGAGGGGAGGAGGCGGAGGCGGAGGCGGAGGCGGAGGGAGCAGGGCCAGGCTGGGAAACATCCATGGCATCCTGGGGGGGAAGGAGGATGGGGTGGGGCGTTTTTGGCAGCGGAGGAGGTGGTGGTGCGACTAGGGCGTTTAAGGGCAGCGGAAGGGTGAATGGTGACATAAGGGACGGGAGCTATAGGGAGGTGGCGGGAAGTGGCAAGTCCTGGCGTGGACGCAGTAGTCGGCACCGGAGATGGTGATGGTGAGGGTGAAGGCGACGGCGACGGCGATGGGAAGAGCAGAGGGCATGGGCAGTGGCCAGTTGCGCCACCTCCCGAGATGGTGCTGCAGTGACAGGTTTGGGGAGTGGGGGGAAGGGATCAGAGGTAGAGGAGCGAGAGGAAGAAGCTGGGGAGGGGGCGACGAAGAGCGTGGATGAAGGGAGAGTTAGAAGAGGAGGGATGGAAAGAGAGGGGGGGTGACTGGGCACACCATGTAATGGTGGTGGTGGCGGCAGCGGAGGGCGAAGTATAAACTCTGTCATTGGTGGTAGTAGTGGCAGTGGTGGTGGGGGCTGACATTCCAACAGGTAGAAACTAAGACAGTACAGACGGAAACGAGAGAGGAAAACCGGGGACAGACGAAGATGGACGCCGAAGTCGCACGCTGCTTGCGCTGGCGACTGGTGGCAGGAACGCTGCAGCTGCTGCTGCCGCGAGCGGGGCCGCCGCCGCCGCCGCCGCTTCTGCTGCTGGCTGGACCGCTGCTGCTGCTGCCTGGCTGGCTGGCTGGCTGGCACATGCAACCCTAACACTTCAATTAGTTCACGAAATCACAAATAGATTAGCGGTACTCGTAGCGAGGTACCGCCGGCGATGCTCGTAGTCGGTTGCTTGTTATCCCTTATATACAACACCTCAGTCATGGTCGCTACGAGAACACTTACAATGGCCGCTATTCCGACTATCTCAACACATAGACATTCATGTTTTCGGTTTGTTCTAATAACGATACTAATTTTGGTGTTTAAAGAGTATGCTCCCTTTTGTTCCTCAATTTTCAGAACTTCTGGACGCCTATTGAACATAATTTTACTACAGTCGACTTTTCTTAGGTGTTGACACAAAGTGATTTGAACCTGTTTTCAATTCTACGCAATTATTTTTCTTGTATGTTAACAATTCCTTTACTGTTTGAATAAGTGATGGATTCGTGCATAACCTGTTTGTAATTTCTCTACAGTATGATGTACATTTCTGGAATAAGTGGCACTATTACCTGTCCTTCCTATTGATGATTTCTCGATGTATGATACATACTACTTCTTCACACCTTGTATTTTAAATTTATTTCAATAACACAAGTAGAGGCATTCGAGGGTTGGATTCCCTCACCTCCTCATCGGGGTCTCGCACTGCCTGGGCTACTCTCAGGGTATATCTTCGACGTGGAAGAGCCTCAACCGCGCCTGTCGTGTTGTTGCTCGTCTGTACACCGTCACTGCTGCTTGCCGCCGCCGCCACCTCTCCGTGCCTGCCGCCGCCGCCTGGTCGCCGTCTCTCGGTGCTCCCTGCTACTCCTGCCATCGCCGCCGCCGCCGTCTCTCGGTGTTCGCTGCTAGTGCTGCCGCTGCCGCCGCCGTCGCCACCGAAGCCCTGTGCTCACCGCTGCCCAGTGCTCGTCCCCACCCCCTGTTTTCATTCCCATTGTACTTCGGCGTTTCCTGTCGCCTGTGGGGACTGCCAGCGATCATGGACACCCCAACTACCACCATCATCTACACCTCCCATTCACCTACACCCACTGTAAGATCATGGAGTGCTTCCTCTGGGATTATCCCGTCTCATCCACCTCCCCTACTCACAGTCTCCTCCCCATCTATCTCCTGCCCATTACTGTATCCCCAGCTGTATGTCACTCCTGCTCCTACCCCTGCTACTGCACCTGCTGCTGCTCCTGCTCCTGCCTCTGCCCCTCCTCCCACCCCCCTCCCGCTTCTGACACCCGCCGAGACGACTTTCCCCCTCTCCCCCTGCAACTACCACTGCTTCCCCTGCCCGAGTC
The DNA here is from genome assembly GCF_021461385.2 of Schistocerca piceifrons. NCBI lineage: Eukaryota > Metazoa > Arthropoda > Insecta > Orthoptera > Acrididae > Schistocerca > Schistocerca piceifrons. Next base: position 507,775,854 of record NC_060144.1, read on the forward strand.
ACCGCCTGCCACGCCACAGTCGCCGCCACAGAGAGCCCTACCCTCTCATCCAGTGCTACTGCCTCACAGGAGGGCCCTGCCTCCCACCATCTAACCATCCATCCAGTCCCTCATCCCTCCTACCAGGCAACACCCGCCAAAAAATATTCCAAACGGCCCAGTGGCGACCTCTCCTCTACTCCCTCATCCAAAAAGCCACTGCCCGCCCCACCTCCCACTGACCCCGCTATGGTACCACCCCACCTCCCTCCTCCCAGCCCCCACCCTGTATACCTTTGTCCTAGCCAACCCTGATCCTAAATTCCTGAATGCCCACACCCTCACCCTTGAAATCAGGAAGTACATCCCCAGTGCACCCATCACCCAACTTATACCTCGCAGAGACTCTGTTCTCATCAAGTCTCCCTCTCCATCCTCGCATACAGATCTCTTTTGGCGCCTTCCCCACATCACCTTTGGGCCCATGCATCCCTCACCCCATTCCTTCCATCCTCCTCTCCTTGTCAGCCCCAACCGCCTCGTCGTCTGCTGACCCTCACCTCCGTCATCACAAAACTCAGCCCTGTGGTCACAGCGGCTGAGGTGTTGGCGGAACTGAACGCTCACCCTGCCCTGGAAGTCCGCTCTGTCCGCCATATTTACAAGACCTCTGGCCCTACTTTCCTCATGCATATATTTACAGAGTCTGCCTCCTCCATCGACCACCTCCCCATGCAGGGAGCCCAGATTTTCAACCACTGCCACCCTGTTGACCAGTCCCATTCCCCTCCTCAATCCTACCGCTGCCAGCACTGTCATCTGTACAATGACCATCTTACCCTAAACAGCAAGATCCCACCCACCTGCCCCCATTGTAAAGCCTCCCACCTCCTTAAACAGTGTCCCAATCTCGCCTCCCCCGGTCCGGCAACACCTGCAATGAACCTCACCCCACCTATTCCTCCAAATGCAAAGCCAAGCCCCCTCCCACCAACCCTGAACTCACTGTCCCTGTTTGCCCCATCGACCCACCCATCCACCCTAACAATTCAACAATTCCCTCCGCCCTCCCCCTACAGCAGAAGACATCATCCGGTTCCTCACCATCGTCCTGCAGAACATCCACCCCTTCCAGCGCCCCCACACACTCCAGCAGATTTTCCTTGCCGCCCGCTCTGTTTTCCACTTAAACACCTACGCCACCTACTCCCACAACAAGGCCCACTTTACCTTAACCCGCCTCGGCACCCTCATTTAAGCCCCTCTCTCCCCTTCCCACACCCTTCCCACCGCCAACCTCCTGGCGCGTCAACAGTATCGTCTCCTCTACCTCAAAATTCGCCTCCTCCCTGCAAACAAATACCTCTTCATGCATACCCTCTTCCAGCACCAGGTTGAATCCTTCATCCTTAATGAAACCTTCCTCCAACCCCACCACGTTGTCCGCACCTCCCCTTATCTCCTTCACTGCACTGACAATCCCCTTCCCCTAGTCCGAGGCAGGGTCGCTATAGGCCACCTCAGCCATCTACCTGTCCGGCCACGACCCCCCCTCAATGACCCCACCGAACACCTTCTTCTCAGCCTATTTTTTCCCTCCCTCACCATCACCTGTGCCACTATCTATATCCGCCCCGCATCTCCTCTCCCCTTTGACTTCATTTTCATGTTGACCATACCTTCTCCACCTATGTGATCGCCACTGACCTCAACGTCCACAGCTGTGACCCTGCCACCCTTTCGCGGTGGCATCAGTTCCTTGCCACCCTCCGTGGTGACCTTGTTCCTCTCCCACAGCACACCCATCCTGAAAGTAACTCCACCCCTGATGTTATCCTCGCTTCCATCGCTTCCCCCAACCTTGGTCGCATCGCCATTGATGTCCTCGATCCTGTCGGTAGTGACCATCTCCCTGTCCTTCTCACCATCTCCTCTACCTGTCCCACCAGTGCAGCCACCGGCCCAGCTGCCCCTCCAAAGTCTGTCCATGACTACCACTGTGACAATTGGGATGCCTACCAGGAATCCATTGCCTTACAGGTCGAAAGCCACCCCCTCACGTTCCACCACCCTGATGACATCACCCATGCCTGTTTCTTCCTGACGCTGTGGAGGCTCATGTCCCTACCAAACTCATCCACCCTCACCGCCCTATGCTTCCTCCACATGGCGTCCTTCTTCTGTGTGAATCCCGCAGGCTCTACCGCTCCTTCCTCCGCACTCATGACCGAAATACTCTCACCCGCCACCGGCAATTACAGCAACATATCCAGAACCTCCTTAGAGCAAAGAAACGCTGGGACTGGCGCCAGACATGCACATGCTTAAAGTCCACCCCCCCCCCCCCCCCCCCCCGTCAGCTCCTCCAAGTACTGGTCAGCCTTCCACCGCCTTACTGGTAGCCATCCCGCCCCGCATTACCCCATCCCCCATGACGATCGACCCTTTCCTGACAACTTCAGTAAGCCTAACCATTTTGCTTCCCACCTATCCGAGGTCTTCTCCATTCCTGACGATCCCCATTTTGATTACTCCCTCTTCCCCACCATTCTTGACTGCACTGACACCTCTGTCCCCACGCTCACCCCTAGCTTCCAGTACTTGGATCGGTTACCCCCCTCAGACATCACCACACAAGACATCACACTTGTCCTCCACTCCAAACGCAACACTGCCCCTTATCATGATGGCGTCATCTACCGTCACCTCAAGGAATTTCCTCCATCCTTCCTGTCTGTCCTTGCTACCCTGTACAATGTCCTCCTCTCCACTAGATTTTACCCCGACCTGTGGAAGACTTCCCGTGTCCTGCTGATCCCTAAACCTAACAAACCCCCTCTGATACCTCTTCCTATCGTCCAATCTGCCTCACCTCCATGTTCAGTAAGGTCTTCAAGGCCATCCTTTCTCGCTGTATTCACCGCCACCTTAACCACCACTGCCTCCTTCCTCTTACCCAATGTGGCTTCCGGCCTTCCTTCTCCACCGACGACCAGCTCTTTAAACTTACCAATCTTCTTTCCCTCCAACTTAACTCCCATCACTCCGCTATCATTGTTTCCCTTGATCTCCAGAATGCCTATGACCATGTCTGGCCTCCCGGGTTCCACTTCAAACTCCAGACGTATGCTCTCCCCATCAACTTCGCCGTCTCGTTGCTTCCTTCCTCTCCCATCATCCCTCCTATGTGACTATCCACAATTTCAACTCCCGTATTTTCTATCCCACCATCGGCGTGCCCCAAGGTTCTATCTCCTGTACACAGCTGATATGCCCAAACCTCCCCCTCCTGTTCATCTTCTCCAGTTCACTGATGACACCGCCTTCCTAGCCCTTCATCCTACCCTACCCTTCAACATACCCTCCAAACCCACCTTGACCAATTCACCACTTGGTGCAACCAGTGGTTCCTCTGTGTTAATCCCTCCAAGACCCAGGCAATCATCGTAGGCCACACCACCCACTCCTTCCGCCTCCATGATTTCTACTTCACCATTTATGGCTGTCCTATCTACCTCACTCCTACCCTCAAATACCTTGGCCTCATACTCGACCGCCACCTCACCTGGACTCCCCATCTCCTTACCATCCAAAACAAAGCTCACAACCGCCTCCCCCTCCTGATACTCCTGTCCGGCCTGACGTGGGGTCTGCATCCTTCCACCATCCTTCACACCTACAAATCCTTGATCCGCCCCATCCTCTGTTATGCCAGCGTAGCTTGGATTTCCGCCCCTCCCCAGTTCTATAAAGCCCTCCAAATCCTTGAACGCCATGCGCTCCGCCTCGCCTTCCCCATCCACCTTCCATCCCCCACACGCATCCTCTGCGACCTTGTCCCCTACCCCCACCTTCTCCGTTTCCTTGAACACATCGGCACACTGTATATTGTCCGCTGCCTTGATCCCACTCACCCCCTGGTGTCTCCCTTCCTCTCCACCCCCAACCAGTTGCCGCACCTTTACCATTGTGTCCCACCATCTCTCCATCTCCACACCCTCCATCTCCTTTCCCAACGCAACTTCCACCGTCTACCCCTCCCGGGTGATGAGCTTTGCCCTGACATCTACCCTTCCTACCAACTCTAACCCTATCTTCCTGCCTCCTCCTCTCCTCCTCCTCCCTCCTCCTGAGCGGCTTCCCCCTCCTACTCCCCCTCCATCTCTTCTGCCTCCTTTCAGTGTCTCTGCGCTCCCTCCAGTCCTGTCTTCCCTCTTCATTTCCCACCCCCACGTGTCTCCTGCCTCTTCGTGTACCCACTGATGCCCCTCCTCTCTTCATCCTGCCGCTTCCCCTGCTGCCCCATGCTCTCCCCTCCTTTTCCATCCTCTCTGCCCTTTCCCTCGGCATGTCATGCCTGGTAGTTTTATTCTTCCTCGTGTGTCCTCCAAGTGGGTTTCAAGTGTGTTGATCCGGAGTGTTTTTACTACTGTGGGCGACTTTTAACGTGTGCATGTCCATTTAGGGTCTTCTGAGTTTTGAAGACTCGCCAACTGTGTTTTTTAACTTTCTGGTGACTTTTAACTGACCTCCATGAACGTTTCCATGTTAGTCTCTTTTTTACCTCCATTTTCTCCCATTATTCTGTTTTAAGTTCCCCTTTCTCGCCTTATGTATGTAACATTTTATTCTTATTTTAAGTTGTAATGTCATTCGGCTGAAGAGCGGCGGATTGTGCCGCTGACAGCCCTCCCCCTGCCCATATGCGGCAGGGGAATGAAATAACAATAAAGAAAAAAACACAATTAGAATTATAGGTATTTTTAAATCTGCTTTTATTTCATATGGTCCCACTGCTCCTATAATTTATGTAAAATCAAATTATTTTATTAGTATTCAATACCTGTTGCTTGGCAATTTTATTACTGTTTTATCAACCTGTGAATGTATGTATGGGTTCTGACCCAGTGCTGATGTGGGAGCGTACAGCCAGTGTTATAAAAAATGTTAGCTTGTCCAAATGGGACGAATGATATGTACATCAACACGTCGTTAAATATGATAACAAAATAGTTTGTCTACACCTTCAAAACGTTTTTGTAATGAATATTATGTTTCATGGCCTTTTAATTATTACATAATGGTATTTTCGTAGTATTACTATGTTTTATATATTTGACTCGTTAGTCTTAGCGTAACAGTTTACGTAAGACACGAACGTAGTACTTCTAACTTCCCACGCCAGATGGTGGGTACTATGTTTTTTAACAAAACTGTGTTATACCTCATTTCATGTTATTCGTATATTATTCTTTTTCCTTTTCTTTTTCTCTTTTACTTATCCTGCACTCTGACAGCTTATTATCGATCTGTCTTATGTTTTGCAAGTTTTTTTTTTAAGAAAACAATACGCTAGTGTATTTTAGATGTTTCCTTCCCCCTTTGTCTACTATGTTTTTTACGTACATTTTAAATTTGTATTACTTCATGAATCACAAATGCACAAGAGGTATTTTGTGTTAATATCTTGCAATATTAAGTCTTCACGTGACATATGCCACATAGAGGGAGTTCCAAGCCCTGTCACACCGAGGTCTGCTGTACAGGTGCATGTAAACAGCGGCCTCAGTTTATGTGATTGCTCTAAGCTTGTGGTTATAACTTGATACCAGTACCTACCAATTTTAATTGTACATTATGGGTATGTTCCTACCAACTGTTATGTTCATACACAGACGTAGTTGTGATTTTCGGTTTTATACTCTCTGATCGTTATGTGAAAATTTTTAACTTCTACCACTGAGGATGGTCACTAAGCGACCGAAAATCGATTTTGCTGACAGTAAAACAAGAAAATACGGCCAATGCTGATTTTTCTTCCAATTTTATCCACTATTCGGCAGTAGTGCACACAACACGCCATGGAGTCGCCAATCAATGTTCATGATTATTGGCCATACCTCCTTTGACACTCTCGTACAAGTCTACGTAAAAATTATACTTAGAGATCAATCAACAGAATGTAAGAAAGGCTTAAAGCTCTTTGTTTTCGGTTTGCGATTGCATAAGAACATCAAAGCACAGTTGCAAAACATACCGTAAATCGGAAAAAGAGCCTAATGTATATGGTGAGACCAAGCAAATGCCGTTTAACTTTGTAACATCAACTTACAAAAACATTAATTATATACTTCGTAATATGCAGTACCCAATCAGGTTTCAAAGAAAAATATTTACAGGCGCTGACCCTCAATACGTCAAGCGCTCAAATGCTAAACCACCATAAAAGGTAGTCTCATTCGCGGCAACTTTGCAGACATCTGTTGTGGAACCTGCAGTGATAATTAATACATGAGTGATTCTCTGAAGGGTATTCTATTTCGGTTCTAAAATTATTCGTATTACCACGTTATTTATTAATTATTTTTCTTTAATTCTGAGCTCAAGTCTAATGAACGTTGCTCCTAACGAAATGGATGCACAAATGAGGGAATTTGATACGATAACCGTGGCTTCGTTAATATCTCGCATACTTGGAACCGCGAGGTGTACGTTACCAGTTAGATGCGGAGCACTGAATTAAGCTGGCCAAAAGGAATTCTAAGAAAAAAGTATCATGTCTTGGTAATACAACGGTTAGCATCCTGGATTTGTATTTGAGAGGCCCATGATTCACATCCCCTTCCAGTTACCCAGATTTACGTTTTCCGTGTTTCCTAAGAATCGAATTATGTACGAAAGTATTTCACGACTGACTGAAGCGCGTCTCAGGGAACATCAGGTGCGTCCTGACCATAGTGAAACGATGCCAAAAATTTGAGAAAGGCCGTGCAGACGCTGTTGATGCCGATCGGGAAGAAAGGTATCGAGATCGGTCACGGTTGACCGTGTCCAGGCAGTCACAGAACTGATTGGCAGCAATCGCAGAGTTTACGAGGATGAGGATGTTCACACAGCTGTTCTCGAATGGCTATGTGACCAAGTAGCTGATTTTTATCATCGAGGATCTGAAGTAATGGTAGAATGTTTTGTTGATTGCAGAGATTTTGTGTCTATGCCCAAATATAGTACCCTGTATCTGTTCCATTTTGGAGTGTAGCGCTAGATCTTTGGAAGTTATCTGGCCTGCCATAATAATGTGTAACTTAATTTTTGAAGTCGCCTCGAATGCTGTGTCCTGCCTTCAGGTACTTTGCTCTGTCCATCTTTTTATTTGCCGACCAATATTCCTTTCTCCCAACTTCAGGTTATACTTCAGGAGTGTCTTTCTGTTCTGGCTTCTTCATCTTTCTATTTGTTTTCATGCTTCTCTACTTCATCATTCAGATTAAACAAGTTTAATTCTTTCCAGGCATCTGCATTCCTCTTTCTATCAAGTAATGTGTAGCCAGCTACTGCTGTCGGAAATTTCATCTTTGTACGTTCTATCCGTTTGATCTGCCGTTTAATAAGTGTGCAACATTCACGCTCACATATCAACGATGGTATTTCCATCACTTCGTAAACTTTTAGTAGTGTATTTCTTCCCTTACACTAAAATTCCGTTAGATTGTATCACATCGGTAGTGTTATATCGATAGCTTTATATTCATTCCGTCATTTGATTTGAAAGGGAGAAATTCGTTGCTTGGTTCTAGTGTTGATTATTAATATCTATTTTCGTCATAACTGGTTCATACCCACTTTTGTGTCTGGATGGAAGTATTTAAATCATACTTCTTTACTACAAACAGGCACAGAAGGCAGATATTGCATATCATATTCTCTTCCACCTAAACTAACTTGGTCGTCTGCAAAGAACTTTGTGTCTAGAACAGCGTCAGTGATTTAAAATTGATTAGTAAAATTTTTTGCTATTTATTTGTGATATTTTATGCATGTAAACTGAAGACAGTAAGTGACAGAGGGCTTCGTTGTCTAGGTGCTTGGGTTATTTTAGCAAACACCTTCCGTATAGAATTGTGGTATATGTCCTACCCTACGTGCTTTCCATTTATGATGAATTATAACAGTTAATTATATTGAACAAAGTGAAAATATACCTACATGTGAGACAGAATTTTAATTCGTAGAAGTCAAAATTTCTGTTATTCCCGGTCTCCAGTTTACATTTTCTGTACTTCGGTCATCGTCAGTTTTTTAGCTCTCCATGTAGCAAACGGAATCTACTTCTTTCACTGCCTCACTTTCCAATCGAAATCTCTCAGCATTGCATGAATTCGACAACATTTCATTGACTTTGTTTTAGTGTTGTTCTTGTTCATCTTATAACCTTTTCTCCAAAAATTATCTGTTTTCCAAGTCCTATGCCGTCTCTGACACAATTACAATTCCATCGTCAAAACGTCAAGTTTTATTGCTTCTCCCTGAACTGTAATTCTCTTTCCAAACTTATACTTGGTTTCCTTTACATCATTCTCAGTGTACAGGTTGAATAACATCTTGGATTGGCCACAACTATCTTCATCCGTTATTAACTACTGCTTCCCTTTCATGTCCTTCAGTTCATAAAACAAAAGCTTGGTTTTTATGGAAGTTGTACGAGGGGCATTCAGTATGTAATGCAACACTTTTTTCTTTTTTGGTTTTATTCAGTATTCCAATACAGTATACAGTATACAGTACGCCCGCATGGTACAAATCTACTGATCGACTTCGGAGCCAAGACCTTGCTGCATCGATAACCTCCCAACATCCACGTACTGCTTCCCGCGGCGTGCATCTTTCATTGGGCCAAACAGATGAAAGTCGGAAGGTGCGAGATCCGGGCTCTACGGTGGACGAGGAAGAACAGACCAATGAAGTTTCGTGAGTTGCTCTCAGTTGCGCAAACTTGTGTGATGTCTTGCGTTACCATGAAGAAGGAGAAATTCGTTTGTACTTTTGTAGTGACTAACACACTGAAGTAGTTTTTGTCAATTTCCTGAGGGTAGCACAATAGACTTCAGAGTTGATCGCTGAACCATGAGAGAGGGCATCAAACTTAATAACTGCTTCATAGTCGCAGAAGACCATCGCCATGATTTTATCAAGTGAGGGAGCGGCTTTAAATTTTCTGTTCGAATGAGCGTGTCCGCATGTTCCAACATCGCAGGAGGGACGCTGTGTGCGGCCAGCTGGCACGCCGGAGATCGGACGGGTTTCCGCGACCCTGTCACGATGATTAGAGGCGCCTCTACAACGATTCACCGTGTGTTTGTTCACTGCCAGATCTCTGTAGAGATTCTGGAAGCGCCTGTAAATGTCTGTGATGCTCTGCCGAGAGTAATTCAATGACAGTGCTCTACTTCGAACGCACCTCCTCTACAGACGCCGTTGAGAAGGCTACGTACAGTGTCGCCACCTATAGGAACCTGATGAAACTACAGCGCCTCTAGCGGAAATATTGCACGATGTGTCTCAATAAATTCTGCATTTTTTTTTTTGCAACCGAAACTAGCATGGTTGCTACATCTGCTTAAATATCCATTCTTCCGGAAGAGATGTGCTGCCCTCTCTGCACACGTGCCTGACAGGGGCGTGGTTAGGCGGTACTTCAGTGGTCTCTGGCTATGACTGGTGAGGCTCCTCGCTCCCGGTACGCCTCCTGGTGACTTGCCAGTAACTTAGGCGGCCAGAGGTCTCGCGGCTGCGTGCATGAGCGGCGCCGTTCCTTGCCTATCGAGCGTAGTTTTCATGCGGGTTGCGGATGGTGCCCCTAGGCACCGTAGCTGTGCTGGCGTAAGCTGTCGCCAGCACATCTGTTGGCAAAGATGTAGCGCAAAGATCGATAGTAGGCTCTGGATCAAGGACGCCTATCAGGAGTGTGGCCAAAGACACACTGACAAGCGACACGCCGCCAACGCTCTCTCGACAGCAAGTATTTAGACCGCCGCCGCTGACCAGAAGGTCTCAGTCACTAAGTCACTGTCACTAACTCACACTCCAATTTGGCGTCTGTCAGAGCACTCGCAGAGCGGGTATAGATTATCGCAGGCTATGACAGTACATAACTTGCAGAATTGTGTGACCGTAGCAAAATTACCGATTTTGTCTGCAAGAGGACTATTACTAGTGAGCTTGTACCACAACACAAGGACTCTATTGAAGATGAGTAGCTTCCTGTTCTTGTAAATAAATATTGTGTTATAGAAAGAGGATACCAGCCACCCATAACAACATCCTCTTCCTTGCTTCTTTGGTACAATACTCTACAATATCAATTTGTTTCTTACGTTAACGACTTAATCTGGTGACCATGTCTTTCTTCAAGTACTGAGAAGCTCACCAGCTACGTAACGTAAACGTAAACACCACGCACTGATTAGTCCTTTGGTCTGTGTCGTCTGGCCGACTGCTGCTGACAAGGCAGTACGAGGAGCGATCAAAGATTGTGTGACATATGATGAACATGTCACCAGTCACTCCAGCCGTTATTGCCTGTGGAAGAATCCTGATGCACCACTACTCATTTATGCAAGCAGCTTCTCATCTGGCTTCGCGAGGCTAAGTAGACTCCTTTACATATCTCCACACCTCCGAAGAAAAACCTCAACAGATACACCGCTATTACATAGTCTAATTGACTTTGACGTGGCTATGAAAACATTCAGTGTAGCACCAACTACCAAGGCGGCGTCTGATAACATCAAGTAAACACACTACGCGCACACTGTGCTTCACGTGCTGCTGGCAAGCCATAGGAAATGACTTATGGAAAATTTTCCATTGTAATTAATGCTGATTTCTAAGAGTGATGAAGAGTGCCAGGAGAGCTACATTGTCTTAAGATCTCTATGCTCTTCTACTGGATCTCCTTCCGCCGCTTTAGACTTCGCCATGTGTTTGGATAGGGCGTAGAGTAAAGTGCCTGCACTGAACAACATCGCCAAGACTGTTGAATTTAAAGTTGGCAGTATTTCTTTCCCTCTCTGACCAATTCAAAAATAAGTAACCATTGTTAGGTCTGGTACAGCCAAGCCTTCATAGATCAGGAAAGTAACAAGACCAAACGCTGCTGGTGCGTTTTGCAGATTTATTACCAAAATACTACCATTTTAACATCAGCATGAGCAGTTGTTGCGGCATTTCCAAGCCCAGTACTATCGGCTGCTGCATGGACCACGAGACCTAGCATTACCGTGATGTTTTTCTCTGCAGATTTTAGACCAATCTAGAGATCTCTACTCCTGGATGAAGACCACTGATACACTGACAGCATGAACACGAATCCCAGCACAAGCGAAACCGTAGTTACTGAATGGATATCTGTAGGGTTTCTTCATGTCGGACGTGTATTCCTCACCTGTCTTCGCTCGTTTTTGCACTATGAGTGGTGCCCGATGAGTCGATAGACCTTACTATTTGCGGAATAATGACAGCTAACGCAGTTACAATAGCAGACCTGCGCCGAGTACGGAATCAATCTCCAGTTTTTCTTCCAACGTCAGCATTATTAGTGGTATTGATCCCGCAATGTAACTACTAACATCAGCAGCCCCAGCAAGGTTAACATAAGCGTTTCGTTGATTCTCGACAAATACTCTTCCCAGCTGACCCTGTACACGATAATCACACGTTATTTGCGAGCAATGACGTTTGGCTGTGGAGCTGGTCACCTGCATCAAATCGGCGGCGATGAATCCACGAGAATCTGTGTCATTGGTAACGTACGTTCGTGCTGCAACTGGTTCAGCGTCGCCCCTTCATCCATACACCTCCCTTCCCACCACTAACCACCCTCCCACTCGTGCTCACATCCACGCTCTGGAGGGTGCGCCAAGTACGGCCGGCCGATGCGCTAACTGCTGCGGCAGCCGCGGCGACATTAAACACGGCCCGGCGCTGTTATGGGGCCCCTGGAGGTTAGGCGCCGTGAGTTACGCGTGAGGGCGGGGCCGAACTCTGCCGCAGTGCGGATCCGCACGTGTGCGGGCCGATTCTGGTACCCAGTCGGTAACAGAGGCGCTTTGCGCTGTACTCTGCACCCTGCAGGTGGCAAGCACCCTTAGCCCTCACTCTGGCGGACCCTGGAAGGTCGTCTCGTTCTTTAATTACATTGTTGGCCTTCACAAGTGCGACACCAAAAAGGGGGTATGTAACAAGCGCCAAATTGATATCAAGTATAGGACATGCCTCAATATGCAAGTGATTGCTGTATCTTCACAACAGCACAAAATAGGTAGAGTAAAGCATCTACAGCCGCTGTGTACGGAAAAATTAAGCTACAGACATATTCATAAATTGCACGAGAGGAGAAATGCTCCTACGGAGCCTCAACAAAGCTAATAGAATCTGAAAAGTGGGTACCCGCTGCTTCATTTTACATTCATCAGCATCTCAAAAACTCTTCCCAAAAGATCTGGCATGTGACCATATGCGAACTTTCTGTGCTATGACAGGAGGAGATGGTGACAGTGGGTAAGAGACGGAAATGTTACACATACAGGAAGATAATAAAAAGTGGTCGAGGTAAGGGACACATTGACAGTGGAACATAGTTAACTGTAACACAACAGTCGGCCGCTGGTGGCCGAGCGGTTCTAGGCGCTTCAGTCTGGAACCGCGCGACCGCTACGGTCGCAGGTTCGAATCCTGCCTCGGGCATGGATGTGTGTGATGTCCTTAGGTTAGTTAGGTTTAAGTAGTTCTACGTTCTAGGGGACTGATGACCTCAGAAGTTAAGTCCCATAGTGCTCAGAGCCATTTTTTGTAACACAACAGCTTCAGTGGTAGAGGAATAAGACAAGTGGATGTGGAAGTGGGTGAGGGCCACTTACAATGAGAGCCATAGTCTATGACAACGGCAACAATTACAAGAGAGAGGTAGTGTCAATGAGAATAGACAGCAGCAGCGGGGAGGAATGAATGAGATAGCAAGTGAGAGTAGGGGAAAGACAGAGACAATTGGGGAGGGGGGGGGGGGAGACAGTAGTAGTAGTACAGCAGAGCAAAGGAGAGTGTGGCTGAGCCTCGCGGGATTAGCCGAGCGGTCTAGGGCGCTAAAGTCATCGACCGTGCTGCTGGTCCCGGCGTAGGTTCGAGTCCTCCCTCGGGCATCGGTGTATGTGTTTGTCCTTAGGATAATTTAGGTTAGGTAGTGTGTAAGCTTAGGGACTGATGACCTTAGCAGTTAAGTCCCATAAGATTTCACACACATTTGAACATTTTGAGACTGTGGCTGAGAGACAAATGGTTCAAATGGCTCTGAGCACTATACGACTGATGACCTCAGGTCATCAGTCGCCTAGAACTTAGAACTAATTAAAACTAACTAACCTAAGGACATCACTCACATCCATGCCCGAGGCAGGATTCGAACCTGCGACCGTAGCGGTCGTTCGGCTCCAGACTGCAGCGCCCAGAACCGCACGGCCACTCCGGCCGGCGCTGAGAGACAGGAGAGAGCGACTGCTACAGAGGCACAAAGAGACAACACAATGAGTTTGGCTGAACGAGTGAGTGAGAGAATGGCCAATCGGGAGTGGATGGGTTGAGAGATTTACCGCGATGGAGTGGTGGGTTTGAGCGTGTTACAGTTAGGTGAGCTTGAGGGAAAGAGTTGTGAGGTTCATGTTAAGAAGAGCACGAATATATTCGCATTTAAAATCTTTTCGGAAAATGATTAAAGGCGATGAGGAAAGTAGATTGAGGCAGTTGGTACCCATTCTTCAGGCACAGTCTTTTAAACACGAGCATACGACTCTTTTGTCCTGCGATAAGAGCATTTTTCTGCTGGTTCTCTTCTTTTCTCTGCTGCAGCAGGACATGTCACTCATATGACAAGACCTTTATGGGTCAATAAAATTTTAATAGTTCACTTACGTGAAATTGAAGTAACGCAAAACTAATTCTACAACTCAGACCGAATTTTTCGTGCACTAAAATTTTGCATATGCTTCAGTACTACAAAAAGGCGTTGCCTGAACTCATCTGGTGATTACAGAGAGACTTAACAGCATATTTATCCGTCCTATGTCACCTTATAAGCTACGTTTTCGCCTCACACCCTGAGAAAATCAGAAAAACATGGTTTTTGGGTACCAAAACCGACCCATGGATTCTAAGTCGACTACGCACAGCAAATGCCTGCTATTTTCACGATATATTCGTAAATCTTATTCTCGATCAACCTTGAAAAATTCCTTAATATATTTACCTGTTCCTAGGTTCAAAGTCCACCTGCCTGCTGTAATGGGACTAGTTATAATGTAGCTAATAAAAGGTTCGATGCCACAAAAAGTTTAGCACTTCGTATATTACCCGATTTACAACGTCTAATGAACAAAAGTTAGAAAGCATGGTTTTTCTTAATTTATATCAGCAAATTAAACTGTATGGTTCACTTATATACCGAATCAACATCACTGACATTCTTTCAGATCATTTAACTAATTAACAGAAAGTACTAATCAGTTAAAAAACCTGATATTGTGAATTTACGTGTTGTCGTAAACTTCAACAAAATTTATAATTTCATTCTCGTGACTGCATTATTACATTCCCATGGAAATGTTAAGAAAAATATCTATGTTGTAGCCAAACCGATAATTTCTAGCTAAATTCATGAATTTCAACTTAGTTAGGAACAGGATTTTTGAACATTTATCAGTCATCTGATGTATTTAACATGACTTGTGCACTTTAGGTATCATGTCAATGGGGAAAAACCAATTACATTAGTTGTCATTTTCTTCATTGACGATTGTCAAACATTCTAATGTAAACACTATTGATTTCCAGTCATTTTGATATTATGAAATTGTCATACAGAACTCTAACTTGAAATTCCGGTTTGACATTTTATACTGTACCTTGATTAATGTCAGGAATAAAACCAATGTGAAATCAAGATGTAATTAATGATTTTACGATAGTTATTGTTCTTGCAACTTCATAACCAAATTTCCATAGAAAACCAAAAGAACAATATTTACGAATGTATTTATTGTCTTTATAACAGAGCTAACAGACTGTTATAAATCATTAGCTTTTCATTATTAATCAGTAAAAGTAATGGATTTTGACAATAAGCCAAAGAACATACATTGTTAAGATAGCGTATATATTGAGCGGTGCAAAGCACTAAAGTCAGTCGAAGTCTCGCCAGTAGAATGATGCAATGTCTGTAACAGTTGCTTTATGAACATCTTTGTAAATGCTTACAAAAAATACATCTGCTGCTAAAAGCATTCATCAGTGTGTCGGATAATATTAATATCCAAGTTTTCATCACGTCCGAAATCCAGGCAAATCAGTAATATACAACCCCTAATGGACTTTATTGGTGAAGGAGAATCGATGGTTTAAAGCTAAGTATTTAACTGCAAAAACTACATCACTCTCGTACTACGATGTATCTCTCGTAATGAGAATTATTTTAGCCAGTGGAGTAACGTTAGAGTGTAATTGTAAAATACGCATGATATATGTGGTGTGAGGCGGAAACGTAGTTTATAAGGTGACACAGGATGGATAAATATGCTGTCAACCCTCTCCGTAACCACCAGAAGAGTTCAGGCAACGCCTAGTTGTAGTACTGAAGCATAAGAAAAATTTTTGTGCACGTAAAATTCGGTCTGAGATGTTGAATTAGTATCGCGTTATTTCAGTCTCACGTAAGTGAACTATCATAATCTTACTGACTCATAAAGTTCTTGTCATGTGGGTGACTTGTCCTGCTGCAGCAGCGAAAAGAAGAGAACCAGAAGAGAAGTGCTCTTATTGCATGACAAAAAAGTCGTATGCTCGTGTTTAAAAGACTGTGACTGAAGAATGGTATCAACTGCCTCATTCTACTTTCCTTATCGCCTTTAATAATTTTCCCAAAATATTTGTCATGCGAAAATATTCGTGCACTTCTTAACATGAACCTCACAACTCGTTCCCACAAGCTTACCTAACTGTAACACGCTCACACCCACCACACCATCGCAGTAAATCGCTCATCTCATCCACTCCCGATTGGCCACTCTCACTCACTCATTCAGCCCAACTAATTGTGATTGTCTCTTTGTGTCTCTGTAGCTGTCCCTGTCTCCTGCCTCTCAGCCACAGTCTCCTTCGTTTTGCTCTACTGGTACTGTCTCCTGCCACTGTTTCCCTTCCCCCCTGCTCTCTCTTACTGTCTCTGTTAAGCCGCATCATATACAGAGTTAAAAGAACCAGATTTTCTCCATTTTCCTAGTCTGCAGGAAGCGCGTAACATTCAAACTTTGACCCTACGCTGTATAATATTTACAGTACGGCTATCATTCTGTTGCATATACAAATGGTTCCTAGCCGAAGGGCTGTGCAAAACACTTGACTCTACCTTACTATCACCAGTGGAACCTGAGGTATGAGCCCCGGCAATAATCTTTTTTATCCGCGGCGTTTTGGAACATATTAGGTAGCGCAGGCTGTCGCATGCTTACCGATTTGAATGTTGGCTATATGCGACGGGATCCTGTTATGCCTGATATGAGAAGTAGAATTGTCTACCAGCTTATTTCGGAACCCGGCAGTTGCAGGATCGAAGTCCATAGAGGCTGTGGTTAATCATTCCTCTACACTGTGACTGGTAGTGGTCTGTATTCCACGAATGTCATCCAAATAAGGAACTGATGGGTTCAGGATATCTGTACTCAACGGCACGCTGAGTCCCAAATGTCCCACGTGACTAGCGCCCGAGTGGGCACACCTACATTAGCTCGGCAGTGCAGGATCGAAAAGTCAGGCTTTGTCAGTGAACTGGTTTGTTTATAGCAAGAAAAGTACCAGCACGGACAGAGCGATTACGTCTGGAGCATCACCAACTGTCAGTATAGCAACCATTGTTGGGGCTTCCTTGGTGCAGTAGCAGAGACAGACTCACCGACAACTGTGCGCTCGATGGCAACACGACGTTTTTCCAGTTTCATTTCTGCGTACAGCATCACGATAAAAATACTGACGAATGTAGATTCAGAGGACACCTAATGTCGTCAGACAGTATTCGTCTCGGCCTTGCGTGCACAGCAACTGGAATGGCGGTAGGAGACGCCACTGTCTCCACAACATGGTCACCTGTGTTTCGTAGAGCCGGTGATTCACATAGCAGCCTTGTTAAAAGCGGTGGCTACGCACTACTTCCGAGGTCTTCGTAACGTTATCTTTCGACAAGACTATTGTATTCGCCTGCTACTCGGTTCCTCCGCACACCTGGCAGGCCGTGTGGGGAGCCGCGCCAGCAGGAGGGCGTGCGTAAACGACTCTCATAAACATCGAGATATTTTCTTGCTATTGACTGGGCTGTTAACCACAGAGCTATACCTCGTCTCCACAGAGTCTGGTGGTACAAACCACGCCGGCAGGCAGCGTACCTTATGCAGCAGAGAGCGCTGTCGGCAGGGCACTATTTTCCTACGCCGGGTCACGTTCTCTCACAGCGTTACGCGGATATCCATCCTACCCCGACTATTTAGGCCACCGCCGGATCTTGCGAAGTCAGTTATGACCTACGCCATAAGTCGATATTACCAGCAGTTCGTCAAGCCGCATTAGCAGTTCAGTTTCAGCACTACACTTGGCAGTACCGGTACTTCAGTCTCGGCACTCCACACCGGCAGACCTGGCCCATCTTACTCCGGCAGCAGCGGACCAGTGGCGTCCCAGCTCTTCAATCCGTCGCCTACCAGGACTCTGTCTTAAGAGAGAGAATTCCGTTGTACGATGTTGTGTGGATACTCATCCAGGGGCATTATAATTGAATTTTGGTTTTGTTAATAAGCATTCTTTTAAAGTGTCTTAAAGTCTCAGTAAGAGGATACTTTGAAGATAACATACGACGGCGTGTTACTCACGTTACGCTGAGAGACCTCGACACAGTATGTGTTCTACTGTTTGTTTTTTTTTTTTTTTTTTTCTATCCCGCCTGGGAGGCGGCGCGTGGGTAGGAACGGAAAAGGTAATAAAAGTCGGTACTGCAAGAACGTGGTTTCCTGGTGCAAAAACAAGGTGATAAACGATTACATAACTTTGTACGTAGGTGCGATGCTGAAGCGAAGTGTCCTGGCTGTCTGCACCTGATCAAATGGGCTGAAGCAGTCGCGGAGCTCGTAGACCTCGACAACGCCGGCTAGAGGGCACTGTCGTCGGTGTCTCTTGTAGTGCCAACATAGCAGAGGGGACCTACGTTGTGGCATCGTAGCTATCGATAGCACACTGTTGACTTGAGCAACACTTTATCTGACTATCGCCCACTCAACGCGTCTGGTCACTAATTGCAAGTAACGGGCGTGCCACTGCTCGATAGCTTCAACGATTGGTTGACATCGCAGGGAGATAAAGGAGGACAGAATGAGGCATCCACATCTGTCTCCACAGTTCTGCATGTTCCATATCAAAAGACTTCATCGTTTAGAAGAGCTGTGCCATAAATTTCTGTTTTGCAAATTCGATTCAGTTCCTCCTGACTATTTATTCGAGCAATCTGTCTAATATTTAGGATTTTTCTGTAGCACCATATTTCAAAATCTTACATGCTCCTCTTTTCTGAACCACGTATCGCTGACTCTTCACTCACGTTAAGACGACGCACCTTGCAAATGCCTTCAGAACATATTTGGTAAAACTTACCTAACAGCACTTGGTTACACCGCCAGCATTAAAAGAGACTGTAAATGCAGCCAAAATACCAAAAAACCATAAAGCTCCAGGGAAATATAGAATAACAGCTCAACTACACAAGAAGGGAAGAGATACAATTGCGAAACTAGTGCACAGACTAGCGACCAACATCCGGAATCAAGAAAGAATTCCGCCTGAGTGGAGAGAAGCGCCCAGAGTACCAGTACATAACTAGAGCGATAAACAAGAACGCAGACACTATAGATACATCTCATTAATTAGCACAGTATACAAAACGTTCTCCAGGGATGACTGGAACCATATTTAAAAGTGCGGTTTATGAAGAATCGATCCAACACAGATCATATATTTGTAGTGAAAAGTAAGAGCTCCTAGCAAGGCTGAGAAGACCCAAGGGATGTCCACCGGCTGCCGTGTCATCCTCTGCCGTGCGGCCTCCTGCGGATGCGGAACGGAGGGGCATCTGGCCGGTACGCCTCTCTCCCAGCCATGTTGCAGACTTGCCAGGCGAAGGAGCCGCAACTGCTGACTCAAGCAGCTCCTCAGCCGGCATCACGAGGCTGAGTGCACTCCGTACCAGTCTTCTCACCAAGGAAAAATCCCTGGCAGTATCGGGAAGTCGAACCCGGATCTTCCACACGGCAGTCATTCACCCTGACAAAACAGCTACTGAGGTGGACTGTACTAAAAGAAACCATATCAAAATACTAGGAACACAACAATAAATGAGTGGCAGTATTGTTTTTTGATTTTAGGGAAGACTGCAATAGCATAAATATAGAAAAGTAGTGGGAGAAAATGCAAAAGTTTGGAATACCAAAGAAGATTACAAATATTGTAAGTTACTCTTCGAGGATGATAAGGGATAGAGAAAATGAGTGGAGATTATTCCACAGATTTTGGCATGAAAACACGAGTTAGGAAATGAGAAGGAATATCACCACTCTTGTTGATTGTAGCAATACAGGAAGCATGGAAGCAACAGGTGAAGCGGAGGGGAGGGGGGGGGGGGATAAACGTAGGAATAAAAATGAATGTTTGAAATAAATGGTTGTAGCTTTGTCATAAGTTGCACTGAGAAGTATCTATTTTTATGTCTTGGTGGTCACCAGTTTCAAATCATCCGTGCTGTAAGTGTGACTAATACAAGCGACAGCCCACGTACAGGAACCGCCCATGCAGTAACCAAAACGGTTTATAGCCGACTTAATAACAACTTTAATTCCTGAAAATCTAACTTGAAAGTACTGGCAAAAAAGCTACTTCAAAAAGCTAAGGAAGCTGGATTAGAGACAAATTACGAGGAAATGTAAGTCATGAGGGCAGAAAAAAATTACAAGACAAAAATTCGGGATACCACAGAGACTGACTACCATGTGTTTGAAGAAGCACAAGAGATTAAATGTGTGAAGGTCACAGTGAACAACGGAAATGATGAGAAACAAGAAATAGAAGCGATGATAAAAGCGGCGGCCAGAACATCGTATTCACTCAGAAAACTGCTATTGTCCAAAATTTTGTCAGGAGAATCAAAATAAAGATATGTAAAACCGTAATCATACCAGTATTACTATATGGATCAGAAAGATGGCGAATAGATAAGTATAAAGAGAGAAAGATAAAGGTTTTCGAAAATAAAATCCTGCGGAAGATATTTGGACCACTTTATGAGGAAGGTTAATGGCGGTGTAGAAAAAAAATACTGAACCATATATTGTTGCGGAAGCCAAGATGAGGATGCTGAGATGGGCCGGTCACGTCTATACAAGAGCAAAGGGGTAAAGGTTGAGATAAATGTTGGAGAACAAACGGAAAGAGCGAAGACCTTCAGGCAGAACAAAAATAGGATGGTGAGGCTAGATAGCCAAGGATCTTCAGTTACTTGGAGGAAGGCAATAAGATGCCAAGACAGAAATCTGTTGCTTGACTAGGCCAAAAAGCGACTGCGGTTGGTGGGCACAGGAGTGAAAGAGTAAATAAGACTTAAATTTTCATTCAGTGTCAATAAGCTTCTTTTCTTCAAAAATAAATCTCTTCTAATTCCCATCTTGCATTTTATACCCCCTCTGCTTCTCTTTTTCGGAATTTTTTTTCTTGTTGTCGACAGTCCGTCTTTTATATCCTCTCTACTTTGGCCATCCACAGCAATTTTGGTGCTCAAATAGCAAAATGCGTCGAGTACTTTTAGTGTCTTATTTCCTTTTCCAATTCCCTCAGCATCGCCTGCTTTAATTCGACAATATTCCATTGCCCTGCGTTTACTTTTGTTAATGTCCGTCTCATTATCTCTTTTCAAGAAATTATCGTTCAATTGCTGTCCTTAATCCTTTGCCGTCTCTTGAGAGAATTACAATGTCATCGGCAAGCTTCAAAGCTTTATTTCTCCTCCCTAAATACGCTTTTCAAATTTTTCCTTAGTTCCCTTTACCGCTTACTCTATTTAAAAACTGACTAACATCAGAATTACGCTATAATATGTCTCACTTCACTCTCACCTACTGCTTTCCTTTCATTTCCTTCAGCCATTACGACTAGAGTCTGTTCTCTATGCAAGTTGTAGATTACCTTTCGCTCCTTGTATGTCATCCCCATTACTTCCAGATTTTCAAAGGGTATATTTCAGTCAACATTGTTAAAAGGTTTCTCCTCTTTTCATTGTAATTTAAATGGAGTGCGTGCTATGATTTGTTGTATTGATTTTTTTGTATAAAGGTGAATGTCAACCTCGTAAAATGTTGTTTCGGCAGATGTGAGATGTATATCGGAGATCTTATACTGGGCGGGAAATCATTTGAATAAGTAACGAAAAATTTCAAATAAATAACAGGTAAAGTGGTATAGTCGATTCTATCACTCAGATCAGTCTTGTCAATTCTATTTGGTTGGTGCATGAGTTCCCAGCGTTCTTCCATAAATTTAATTAACACAGCAGGTGCACATAACAAAGACTTTAGCAGTCGAGAATATATCCTCCTTCACTATTTACAACAGTCTGCCAACGCTTGGATAACTTTTCTATTCTACGACCGTAGAAATCACGTGGTTTTGAGGCGATGAACTCGTCGAGCCACGTTCGGAGCGAATTTTCATCCAGAAAGGAAATTCCTTGAAGGTTGTTCGAAGAGAGCGGGAAAGGTGAATATCTGAGGGCGCAAGATCAGGTGAATGACTTCTCAACTCAACTCCAGCACAGTGTTTTTTGTCAGTCTAGCAGAATGTGGGCGGTAGCATCACTTCACGCAGTCTTCTTGGTCGTTGTTCTTGGATTGTGTCTACAAGACATCTCAGTTGTTGACAACAAATGACAGCAATGATTGGCTCTGAGCACTATGGAACTTAAATTCTGAGGTCATCAGTCCCCTAGAACTTAGAACTACGTAAACCTAACTAACCTAAGGACATCACACACATCCATGCCCGAGGCAGGATTCGAACCTGCGACCGTAGCCAGCAACGATTTTTACACGTCGAGAAACAATTCGTAGTACGCCACACTGTCACTGTTCCACCGGATGCAAAAGATATTATCTTTTGTGGAAGCGCGGAGGTGCCTGTACGAGGCTTTGCTCCTTTGTGCTCAACCATTATTTTTTTTCCTTATGTTAGCGTAGAGACACCAATTCTCGTCAGCAGTAACAATACGACTCTATTGATGACGAACAAGCAAAGATGCACATATGGTCACCCACCGATTTTTGTGATTTATTTGGCTTGGAGCATGCAGTACTCATACACCCGAATTTATAGTCTTCCAATTGCATGCGGATAATGCACGATGGTGTAATGATCCCATTTCATTGTAGTTGTAAGTTCTCGAGTACACTGACATGGATCATTTGGGTTAATGTGTTTAAACGATCTTCATGAAACCTCGAAGGTGTTCCTGAAAATGGAAAGTCACTAAACTCGAAGCGACCCTCCTTAAAACGAAAGAAATATTTTATTGTCGTGCTCTGTCCAGTAGCATTATCCCCATACATGGTGCAAATGGTTCTGGCTGCCTCCACTGCTATTGACTTCTAACAGAAGAATATGTCGGAAATGTTCCGATTCTCCACTTGGCACTTCATTTACTGGCGTACATAGCTCCACTCACTAGCTCCAGATGACAAAATGATCACTTGTAAACTCAGGGAGTAGCATTGAACTACTTTATTGGCGCTTACATATGATTTTGTACGCTTTTAAGGGCTTATTTTACTCTCTTCACACCAAATACTCGTTTTGTTTTGTTTTAGGTACACCCATTTTAAGCTATTTGAAAAATGCTTATAGTGGGTTTTAATTTTGTCAGTGACGTGACGGACGGCTGTAGATTTCAAGAAAAGCGTTAAATAATGTTGTACACACAATTACATAATTACCTAATGTGCAAGTTTATTCTAGTCCATGTAACAGCATTCACTGAGCTTGTGTAGAAAGGAAAATTGTAAAATTCTTCCTTTATAATCACTGTTTAAATCACCTGATGATGCGCCTAATCTGGCGTGCAGCTGGTCGTGGTTTTAATAAAATTTCTACAGCCACAGTGGTGTTTGTTACCTCCAAATAAAAAAATAAAAATACAAATAAAAATTGAGAAGCTATAAATAAACCAATAGCAACAGGAATACCAACACACGAAACAGAAACCTCGTGAACTTATGAGTCAAAGTAATGACACTTGTTCACTATGCTACAATTGAAGATTCCATACTAATGGGCACAACCACTTTCTTGTTCTTTCCAAAATTCTCTGCGACTGACAGATGTACAGCGCATCTGAGGCTGCTGCTGTACATGAAAGTAAGCTGTCAGAGTGTCTATTGTTCTTGCTGAAGTGCAGCTCCACGTTGTTCGCATGCCTGCGAGTTGTTAGCAGGCTAGCAAGAGGAGCTTTTTTGCGCATACCAACTTCCGCACGCGGTTTCATTCACTCCAAAACGAGTTCCGCTGTAAGAAACCGCAATGGCAATTAGAGCATGAATTAAACCTGCCCGCAACTGAATTTCTGCGCATACCATGTGGCTTATTTACAGCGCAGACCTCGCGCTGTGGAGCGAATACGCATTTTGAAGTAGTAGCATGGGACCGCGCTTGAAAAATGAAAAGTATTGTAGCCCATTCAGGTGCGTTTCCTGTGGCTTTGCCTGTGGTTCGCATTTTAACGGAAGATTCCGTCCACCAAAAACCACCACATAGTTAGTATAGGTTCTCGTTAGAATTTATGAAGGGTCTTTCCGTAAGACCGTACAAAAATTTTACAGGCCGTAGAGGATGCTCTACTGAACAATTAGAGGCAGGGAAGTTGAGAAGCCAGCTTGAAGAGATAATAGAAATAAAATCATATTGGTGCGTAGTTTTTTATTTATATTAGTTACAGTTAACTGCAAATACAATCATTGACACAATTAACATATCATTTGTATCGTATCTTACAAAATATGCTGAAATTGACGGCCATCAACCTCAATGTTCAATGCAAGTATGACATCGGCGAAAAAGTTTCTGGCGCACCCTCACAAATATCCTTGGTGTGTTTCGAATCAGCCGGCCGCTGTAGCCGAGCGGTTCTAGGCGCTTCAGTCCGGAACCGCGCTGCTTCTACGGTCGCAGGTTCGAATCCTGCCTCGAAAATGGATGTGTGTGATGTCCTTAGGTTAGTTAGGTTTAAGTACTTCTAAGTCTAGGGGACTGATGAACTCAGATGTTAAGTCTCATAGTTCTTAGAGCCATTTTTGTTTCGAATCACATCACAGGCAGCTACAATTCTGGCAACTAATTCCATCTTCGTATCCACTGGGGTCCCATACATGAGTGACTTTAGATATCCCCATTGTAAATAAATAAGGGGATTCAAGTCAGATGACCTCGTAGGCCATGGAATATGACCTCCCCTTCCAATACAGTGACCAGGAAATACAGCACTGAGATGGATGCGGCTATCCACAATGCAGTGAGGCGGTGCACCGTCATGTGGTATCCACATCCTCTCACGAACAGCCAAGGGTACGTTCCCCAACAACACAGGCAGAAGTTCTTGTCCTGCCAGATAGAACATACCGCCCAATGAGATTGTCACCTAAAATCGCGGCCCAGATATTTACAGCGAAACGCACTTGACGGTATTACTCTACTAGAGTGAGGGTTTTCCTCATCCCAAATATGGCTATTCCTACTGTTCGGAAAACAATCAAGATCTAATTAGGTATCGTCAGTAAATAACAAGATTTGGAGGAAATCTGGTCGATCAATTTACTGTCGTAGCAACCACTGACACAATGCGACTCTTGGTGGAAACTCAGTCACAAGTATTGCATGGACTCGTTGTAGGTGATATGGATGTAATTGTTGTTCGTGGAGGAATCAACACAGGCTAGTGTGTGCAGCGCCCATTGCGCGTGCAGTACGACGAGTACTTGTACTGAGGTCCGCTGCTACACCTTCCAGCATCGGGTGCGTCAGTCGTCCTCATGTTGCCAGGTCCCTCGTTTCTTCTTTCCAACGAACCAACCTCCCACATTCATCGATTGAGAGATGCAAGAGCATTGCAATGTACTTCTCCATACACAAGGTGGATGTCATTGAGTTCTGCGCAACTGTGCCGGTACTGATCCACTGCATTGTACTGTACGTCTCTGAATAACACTGAGTAATGAATGGGTATGTCATTGATTCATAGCACGTTCTGTCATGGAACGATGTAAATATCATACAACAGAGCCACCTTACAGAGAAGTAAAGTAAACAACATGACTTCCTACTAATCAGGCTCATCCTCCTTGTTTCCTTGCAGGAAACAAGGATTGTACATGTAAATAAACAGCGCAGTCCGTGTAAACTTGTACACATGTTACTTGTAAATAAGCTGAAAACACTGTAATGCTAGACAAAGCAGCAGACAAATTTACTTCTTTGTCTTCTTAAGCTGGCTTCTACTACCCCAGGTTCCTTACCTCAAATTGTTCAGTGGAGCACTCTCTATGTCTTACATTTTTGCATGCTTTTACGGAAACTCCATGTATGTGCCATGTTTCAGCGACGGAAAACTTGGCAGGTTGAAAGTCTGGTCCCACCGTGTTTGGTAATCCGCAGTTTACACACATCAACCTTCAGAACTGCTATCGTGATGAACCAAAATACTAATGCCGCCTGATTAATCACGAATTAGCCCAAATTTGGAAAGCAACACAGCAGCGATTCATTGTGTAATGAATTCAGCAAGTCATTGGTAGGTTCCCAGAGTTATGTGCCAGCATATGTCTATGTACAATTCAAGGAGTTCCCGTAGATTACGAGCCGATGGTTCGTGGGTTGTTGAACTATCACCCGATGGCGTCCCAGATCTGGTTCAGATCAGGGATTTTTCGTGGCCAGACGTCAATATGATTTCACTATGTTGTTTCTCAAACTACTGCAGTACGATTTTAACATTGGTACACTGACAGGTCGACGCCGTCGCAGGAGGCATGAAGTATGAAGGTAAGCAGATGGGCTACAGAAATGTTCACATAGTTCTCATAGGTCATTGGCCCTACAGTTTGTGCCACAGGTGGCGCGGAAGCCAAGACAATGCCAGTAACACTTGTTATAAAATCGTCAAAAAAATCGTTAAACATCGACCAGAGATCCAGAGACGAAAGGCAACAAGCAGTATGTCAATATTAGCATCCCTCTTCAAGTAGAAATTCAGGTTGTCTGTTTTGTTTACATTATTCATTAGTTTATTGCTTATTGCCGACTATAAGCTTACTTGCCTTTGAGGGTTCCATTAGCTTTCTCCACTAAGGATTGTAGAGTTTTAGCCGGCCAGGGTGGCCGAGCGGTTCTAGGCGCTGCAGTCTGGAACCGCGCGACCGCTACGGTCGCAGGTTCGAATTCTGCCTCGGGTATGGATGCATGTGGTGTCCTTAGGTTAGTTAGGTTTAAGTAGTTCTAAGTTCTAGGGGACTGATGACCTCAGAAGTTAGGTCCCATAGTGCTCAGAGCCATTTGAACCATTTTGTACAGTTCTATCTGTCATTACAGTATTGCTCTCATTGGAAAAGTACATTTCTCCTCATTCCCAATACGGCCTGCAAAGTGTTTCAAGAACAATAAGAGTCCTAAATGCTATCCTGAGGAACTCCACTGGATGTGAAACATGTCTTCACTCAAAGACGCATCACACAGTATAGCCTTCGTAGCATCCATGTTAGTTCACGTGATATGAAAATTAAAATTTTAGATTTATATAATGTACATCTTTGGATTAGGAATAGTTAGAGAAGGGGTAAGTAGGTGAGCTACTGTATGTGTGATGACACCTAGATATCACTGATTGTTCGAAACAGCTAATTCAACTCCCTTCTCCCTCTCTCTCTCTCTCTCTCTCTCTGTCTCTCTCTGTCTGTCTCCTGTCGGAACTCCTTATCAGGGAGCCGCAAAAGATTTGAGCGCTTACGTCAGTGGTTGAGTACCACAAAGTACGTGCACTGGGTGATTATAATTAAACTGCAGTTACTCACAGAGGTTCAGTGTGGGCTGTGATTATCGTATGTCAGCGAAACTTGGTAAGTATTCTAATGCGTTAATGAGAAAAAGATTTATGCTGGAAAACGTAATGCCAGTTTTTGCAAACAGGTGAAAATCTGGCGCTGTGAATGCAAGAGAGACTTGTAGAAATGTTTCCGTAAGTAATGGATTAGGAACGCGAGGTGGGCAGAAAAGTCAAAAAATTGAGAGAGTCATGGCGTTGATATTATTATGAACCACCACTTGCACAATTTTTTCAATATGAACACTGGAGTCGCCAATGAGATACTGTACAGCGCCAGATTTGCACCTTATGGCCAGAATTTGAGCAAATTTTTTTTCCAGTTTAAACAGTTTCCACACTGAAGCATTAGCATATTTGCCAAGTCTCGGTGCCATATGATAATTTCGGACGACAGTGGACCTGCGAGAGCAGCTGAACTTTAATTATAATCACTCCGTAAGTGGTAACGTCTGTACTGTATTAAATAAGGTAAAATATGGAAAACTTTTTAATGCTACGTCAGACTTATTATTTATGAAAATAACCATAATCATATTTCTTTATTTTGGTGTTTCAGATTATTATTAAGTTGCGTTATTAATATTTTTTCCAAAGACGAAGACACGTATCTATCCTTTTTAAAAGCGGACGTTAACTTACAATGTAGGTGTTGCTTGTGAGCGATTAAAATTTCCACGTTTTATAATGACTGTACTATATCGTGGCTCAGTCAAGTGTTTCAGTTACGAACCTTGCAACGTTCGGTCTGTTACAGCAAAATAGTTACCATTATATATTCAGAACTGACTCAAATCATTTCACAAGCTTCATTATTTCATATTTACTTCTACTACATCTTCTTTCTATTAACAGGCTTTATAACCGCATGTAATTTTTCGTTACTGTTTTGTATAATTCCGCTGTAATTCCCCATTTCCTCCTAAGCCACAGCGTGCCTTCGGACTACGGTTGGGATTACCCTGTCTGAAACGTCTTACCTGCTTCGATTAATTGCTGGGATCGGAGAACCGCTAATAACGCAATTTGTCTGCGCGGATATGTGGAGGGTTCGCTAATTCTGCGGATTAGAAATTGCTGCGGTTCTCCGAAACCGTGACAGGCCTCTGATCCTATTTCCTGCGCTCTTGTTATCTGCCCCTTTTGCTTTATACCAATAACATTCTGCACACAACAGGAGGTTCAACAGGTAAAAATATGTCGTTGTAGCAAATAGTGAACATGTTTCGGTGAGGCGACAACAACATCAGTTATTACATTACATTTGGGATGAAATGTGTAACTTTTTCACCTCAAAGTCAGTCAGTTATAGTTTGCACAATAAATCGTACTGATGTAGAACGAGCCAATTTACATTCACATCGCAAACTACTCTGTAAATATGGTTACATGCTGAACATTTATAAATATTTTAATACACCCCTATGAGTTAGTAATTCCTGTACACCTGCTTTTACACATTACAGTAATAGGAATTCTTATACGGAATAGATGGAGTTGTCAAAGACAAACTTTGGCAGTTTGTTTTCAAATTTTACTTTGCCGTTTGTCAAATATTTTATATCACTGAATTACTTATAAAAATTTTTAGTTGCAGCGAAATATTTTCTTTATATTCCTTTTTGTGCTAAAGACAACTTTGATGTGGAGTAACGAATATCATTTTTTCTTCTGGTATTGTAGCATTGTGATTACATACATCATTATTCCTTTTGAATTGTGATGGGTTATTTACAACTCACTTCATGAGCGATTAAATATGCTGTGAAGCAGCAGTCAGAATGCCCAACTCCTTAAACAGACGTCTACAAATGATCGAGGGTGAGCACATAAAAAAAGGTTTGCATCACCTCGGTTCCGAGATTTCCGGAACCTATACAGAAAATTGGGATAGAGATCAACATAAACATCATTTCCGCCCTTCTTATTGCTCATGTTGTACCAACAAACAGCGACACCTTCAGAGGTGGTGGTCCAGATTGCTGTACACACCGGTACCTCTAATACCCAGTAGCACGTCCTCTTGCCTTGATGCATGGCTGTATTCGTCGTGGCACACTATCCGCAAGTTCATCAAGGCACTGATCGTCCAAATTGTTCCACTCCTCAACGGAGATTCGGCGTGGATCCCTCAGAGTGGTTGGTGGGTCGCGTCGTCCATAAACAGCGCTTTTCAATCCATCCCAGGCATGACCGACAGGGCTCGTGTCTGGAGAACATATTGGCCACTCTAGTCGAGCGATATCCTTATCCTGAAGGAAGTCATTCACAAGATGTACGCGATGGGGGCGCGAACTGTCGTCCATGAAAACGAATGCGCCCGCGCGGGGTAGCCGTGCGGTCTTGGGTGCCTTGCCACGGTTCGTGCGTCTACCCCGTCGGAGGTTTGAGTCCTGCCTCGGGCATGGATGTGAGTGTTGTCCTTAGAGTAAGTTAGTTTGAGTTGGATAAAGTAGTATGTAAGCCTAGGGACCGATGACCTTAGCAGTTTGGTCCCATAGGAACTTACCACAAATTTCCAAATTTCCAAGATGAATGCCTCGCCAGTATGATGCCGATATGGTTGCACTATCGGTCGGAGGATGGCATTCATGTATCGTACATCCGTTCGGCGCATTCCATGACCACCAGCGGCTTACATCGGTCCCACATAATGCCACCCCAAAACAGCAGGAAATCTCCACCTTGCTGCTTTCGCTAGACAATGTGTCTAAGGCGTTCAACCCGACCGGGTTGCCTCCAAACAAGTCTCCGACGATTGCATGGTTGAAGGCATATGCGACTCTCATCGGCGAACAGAACGTGATGCCAATCCTGAGCGGTCCATTCGGTATGTTACTGGGCTCACGTGCACCGCGCTGCATGGTGTCGTGGTTGCAAAGATGGACCTCGTCATGGACGTTAGGAGTGAAATTGCGCATCATGCAGCCTATTTCGCACAGTCTGAGTCGTAACACGTCGTCTTGTGGCTGCACGAAAAGCATTATTCAACATGGTGGCATTGCTGTCAGGGTTCCTGCGAGCCATAATCCGTAGATAGTGGTCATCCACTGCAGTAGTAGCTCTTGGGCGGCCGGAGCGAGGCATGTCATCGACAGTTCCTGTCTCTCTCTATCTCCTCCATGTCCGAACAACATCGCTTTGGTTCACTCCGAAACGCATGGACTATTCCCTAGACCAGAGGCCTTCCTGGAGCAAAGTAAGGATGTGGACGCTATCGAATCGTTGTATTGACCGTCTAGGCATGGTTGAACTACAGACAACACGAGCCGCGTACCTCCTTTCTTCCTTCCTGGTGCAATGACTGGAACTTACTGCTGGCGGACCCCTCCATGTAGTAGTCGCCGCTCATCCATGGTTGTTTTCATCTTTGTGCGGATTTAGTGACATCTCTGAACAGTGAAAGGGACTGTGTATGTGATACAAAATCCACATACAACGTCTATCTTTCCGAGTTTCGGGAACCAGGGTGATGCATAACTTTTTGATGCGTGTATTATTCTTATAGTTACTTTTTGACCAATGAAGGCTTCCTTCCTTAAGGTTGAGTTACCCACGAATATTTTTGGATATGACATTACTGAATGAAAATACATAAAATATGTTAACTTACGTATATGTTTCTCCTCAAGATTTTCAATGATTATAAGTGTAAATGCGGCTGAACTAAGCTTGTTTACGAGTTTTAAAATATGCTTCTTCTAGTTTATATTCTGATTAATATGAAGCATGTTGTTGAGGTCTTCAGTCCAGGCTTGTTTTCTGCAGCTCTCCATGCTTCTTCATTTCCGGGTAAGTACTGCAACCTACATCCTTCTGAATCTGCTTTGCGTATTCATCCCTTGGTGTCTCTCTCTACAATTTTTACCCCCCGCGCTTCCTTCCAATACCAAACTGGTGATCCCTTGATGCCTCAGAACGTATCCCACCAATCGATCCCTTCTTCTAGTCAAGTTGTGCCACAAATTCCTCTTCTCCTCAATTCTATTCAGTACCTCCCCATTAGTTACGTGATATACCCATATAATCTTCAGCATTCTTCTGGAGCACGACATTTCGAAAACTTCTATTCTTTTCATGTCTAAACTATTTGTCGTCCATATTTTACTTCCATACATGGCTACACTCCATACAAATACTTTCAGACAAGACTTCCTGACACTTAAATCTCTACTCGACGTTAGCAAATTTCTCTTTTTCAGACACACAAAAGAGTTTTAAAGTTTCGCCCTATTTATTATTTCCTCATCCTGTGTCAACTTATCATTGGTATAGTACGGCGCGATGTGCAGAACTGAATATTTTGTGTCTTCTTAACATTGGGGTGAGACCATTCGCAGAAAACCAGCCAGTAATACTCTTAGAAACATTTTTTATCACTTCTCTTTCTGTATGTACGCCTGCAATGATTACAGTATTCGTGTCATCTGCAGAAGGCACTAATTCTGCTTGTTGTATATTAGTGTGTGTGTGTATTTGAGGTTTACCGGCGCTAAACAGCGGGGTCATCAGCGCCCAAACGCATAAAAACAGGAACACATGCAGTGAAGGACTAAGACGAACAGCGAACAAGGGGAACAGCTAAAAGACACAGACCTGACGCAGTTCCAAATCCTCACATACAGAGGCAAAACAAGAGGAGAAGGAGTGCACTAAAAAAGGAAAGGAAACACAAGGAAGGGAAGACAGAAACCAAAGGGAAACAAGGAGGTATTCGTGACTGGCGGACCTCGTACCTAAAATCTGGATGAGCCAGTCATCCAGCAGCACATTAAAACCCTCTCCCTAAAATCCGAGGCAACAAATTGGACAGGACACAAAACCGTAAAACCTTAACCACAGACGTTGCGTCATAAACTATCTACTTGGAGCACGAAGCCTACTGACCTGTTGTATATTAGACGGAAGATCGTTTATATATGCTCTGAGACAAAAAAGGCGAATCACGAAGGAGCCATCCGAATCGGACGGAAATCCGTAGATGTGATGTACATGTACAGAGAAAGCAATGATTACATTTTCAGGAAATCTGGATGATTTAATGAAGAGAAAGAGCTTCACAAACTGAGCCACTTCTGCCTCTTACGCCGGCAGCTATTCTGCTTGGAAATGATTGATAGGGTTGTTGGACTTCCTCCTTAGGGATAGCACGTCAAATTCCGACCAACTAGCGTGTTAGATCGTCAAAATGCTGAGCTGGTTCGAGAGTCTCGTCAATAATGCTCCTAACGATTAACGATTTCAGTTGTGAAGAGATCCAGCGAACTTCCTGGCCAAAGTGCGGTTTGGCAAGCTCGAAGACAAGCAGTAAAAGCTCTCGGCGTATGAGGGCGGAATTACCTTATTGAAACACGAGTATAAGCCAAAGATGGCTTGTCATGCAGAGTAACAAAACAGGGCGTAGAATATCGTCAACGCATCGCTGTGCTGTAAGGGTGCCGAGGATGGTCCCCAGAGGGGTCCTGCAACGACATGATGCAGCACCCCAGACCACCACTCCTGATATCTGGCCAAATAGTGGGTGACAGTCATGTTGGCACCACAGATTGTTTGGGAAGTCTCTAGACTCAAGACTCATCCTCGCTTGTCGTCGGGGCTCGTTAAGAAACAGGACTCATTACCGTAGGAACTTCTGGCCCGCATCTCGTGGTCGTGCGGTAGCGTTCTCGCTTCCCACGCCCGGGTTCCCTTCGATTCCCGGCGGGGTCAGGGATTTTCTCTGCCTCGTGATGGCTGGGTGTTGTGTGCTGTCCTTAGGTTAGTTAGGTTTAAGTAGTTCTAAGTTCTAGGGGACTGATGACCGTAGCTGTTAAGTCCCATAGTGCTCAGAGCCATTTGAATCATTTTTCGTAGGAACTTCTGCTAGAGTAAATAAAATTCGAGACCGAATGTGTCCGACATCACTGCAAACTTGCTCGTTGGTGAACAGAGTTCAGTGGTGAAATGATTATTTAATCAAGATTCTAAGCTGTCGACAGGCATTGATATACATCAATGGGGACAGTTAAAAATGTATGCCCCGACCGGGTCTCGAACCCAGGATCTCCTACTTACTCGGTAGACGCTCTATCCATCCGAGCCACGGCTGGCAAAGAGCATAGTGCGACTGCCGGGATTTATCCCTTGCACGCTCTCCTTGAGACCCACATTCCCAACTTAATATCCACACTCTACATTCGTAGTGCCCCTGCCCATTTCACTCATTACTCGCTGCAGACGATCTTACAGAGTCCCGTAAGAGTTCGGGCAATGCGTGTGCATCTAGCACAGAAGAAGCGGGTCAATGGCCGGTTAGACTTAACTATATGAAGATGGCATCTGTTCTTTCGGACATATCCGAAAGAACAGAAGCCGGCCGAAGTGGCCGTGCGGTTAAAGGCGCTGCAGCCTGGAACCGCAAGACCGCTACGGTCGCAGGTTCGAATCCTGCCTCGGGCATGGATGTTTGTGATGTCCTTAGGTTAGTTAGCTTTAACTAGTTCTAAGTTCTAGGGGACTAATGACCTCAGCAGTTGAGTCCCATAGTGATCAAAGCCATTTGAAAGAACAGATACCATCTTCATGTGAGGTCAGTGGTAGTCAGCGCAAGGAGTGCCGTGAGCTCATTCCCCTTCCTACGAGCCGCATATTAATAGTCCTCGTGGACACTGAAACACGTACGTCGGATCGATGACGGTGAACAATCCAGTGTTCTGACTGCCTCTACAAGAATCGCTCGGCCCTTACATTCTGTCGTCTCTCTAGGTCGACAGACTCCTTCTTGGTGCTGCGTTCGGCCATGGTTCAGTCATTTCTGTCAACATCGTCGAATAATGGCATCACTCATATTGCAGTGTCGAGCGTTTCGGCAATTAAAACAACCGGCTACTATCCAAGCTGCACGTCCTCTCTCAAAGGCTGACATCTACGTATATAGTTCACGCACCTGTATAGATGCGAATGATACGGTCTTAACAAGAATGTTAGTTAATGAGAGGGCACAATCAATAGTTCCTAATGGAAGGGCTGGGTAACAGCTTGAACATCGTTTATTTCTTTAAAATAATATGTTCACAAATGTATTACTACAATACAGCAAACCAGAACATTACAAATTTTCATAAGTTCCTCTCTGTTGAGTAGAAATGTTTGCTAACTAAAGGAGTTATTTTTTTTCTTTCCCTATTAAAATAATGGAACATTAGAAAAGATTATCCCTCAATGAGAATCAAAATTTACAGTAAGTTCCAAAAGTATTATAAGAAGCCGTTTACTAATTTCAGGCATTAAATCTTTTCTTACTAAAACAGTGCTAGTCTAGAGCAAGGTTCATTTACATTATGTTCTAAAGCATTACAAAAAGCAAATTACAGGGGACCTCGTTACACGGCTCAGCATAGTTAGTGTCGAACAGAGTACACGGAAATAAATTTGCAAAGAGTTGCTGCTCTGGTCTTGACGTGTCCCCTGTGTGCTATCTTTGCCAGCTGCGAGGTGAAATTTCGCTGGATCGCCATACACTCTTCCATAGGCCACCACAATTTACAGTTTTGCAATCCCTTTCGATATCTGTAGGAATTTCAGTTTGTGACCAGTTTGCATAACTCCTTCGTGGTGCGTCCTTTTCCTTTTAAGTGTTTACAAGGAAGACTACTGGACTTAAAATTGAGCCTTGGGGAACCAGATACATGATTTCTTCCCAGTCAGAATAATGTCCCCAGGCTACATTTGTTGAATAAGTAAGTGCAACTTACTGCATTCTTTTGATTGTATATGACATTATCCATACGTTGGCAATACCATCGATCCCATGAAACTTCAATTTATTTAGGAGAATAATGTGGTTCACACACTCATTTGCCTTAGATAGATGGCAGAAAAAAAGCCAACCGGCGCTATTTTATTATTTAATGCTTATAAAATCTGGTGAGTGAACATTTAAATGTCGATCTCAGTTGAGAAACCCTTCCAAAATCCAAATTGTGATTTGCCGAGGATGCTATTGTTGGTCGGGTCAGACACTGTTCTAGAATACTTCACCCTCTAAAAAATTTTGGCATACGATGTCAGCAGTGAAAGAGGTCGGTTGCTATTGGCATCTCTCCTCTCATCTTTCTTAAACAGGGGACTGTCAACGGCAGATTTCCATCTCTCCGCAGAAATTCCTTAATTTAGTGATGCATTACAGATTTCAGATAAGACACGGTTTATTACATAGGATCTAATCTTTAGCGCTCTATCCGAAACACCATAAAAACCACATGAGCTTTTATTTTTGAAGGAATACATAATTTCATTAATTTGAGAAGGAGAAATTGGTGATAAATTTATATGGCTGAGTTAGTTAAAGATCTTAAAAACTCTTTTCACCTGGACTTCAGTAAATCCATTTTGGTAACAAGGGCGATGCGTCAGAGTGCAGCTGACTAGTCAAATTTGGGAGGACGACTGTCCATCGAGATTCAAGTTTTCCACAGTTTTTCTAAATTGCTTAGGCCAAATGATGGAAGGTTTCCATTCAAAGCGCATGGCCGATTGCGATGCATATCCTCCCTTAATATGACCTTATACTCAATCTCTAACGATATTGTCATCCATGAGGCATTAAACAGTGATCGTTCTTCCTTCTATCATTTGCGGATGGCGCACTGCAACAGGAATTTAATACTGGCGTTTTACATGGGTATAATACGCAATTTGATACGATTTATTTTTTGTACCGTTAACTAGTTTCCGAGTCACTGCAGGCTCGTCGTCTGATAGTGGTGTAGAGGGAGCATTATTATCTGGACAATGTAAAATGCCTCATGGTATCCATGACAAATACGTTCCCATGATTCACATTCTGTAGGTTATACTCACGCTTACATATTTTTAAACTGCATTTTCTTCATACTCATCCACAATTTTGTTGATTACATTATGCACAAAGCACGTCATATACTCTTCACATCTGCGACTCCCATCCGAGAACAACTAATGGACTCACAGAAACTTTGCCTGGCATCCCCGCACCATTGGTCGGAGATCAGCAGCATTCCGACTAGGAAACTACTGTCCAATGCGAACGGCTGCGTCTGGAATGGTGACGTGACCGGGAACCATACACTCCTGATGAATAGCTTCGAATTGTGTACAGCGACGAATCGCGGTTCGGCATTACCGCGAATGAACATCGTCTGAGTGTATAGCGGGGACCTGGGACGTGGTCCCAATTGTGCGATGTTTTGGAGAGGCATAGCGGTGTTTCTCCCAGCGTCAAGCTATGACTTCAGGTCACGGCCGGTAGTGACTGAGGGAACTCTGCAGACACAGTTGTAAGTCATAGTCTTCCCGCAATCTCATGTGCAACCTCTTATGCCGCAGCATTGTGGTGCCATTTTTGAAGAGGACAATGCTCTTCCACATGTGTCCAGTGTGTGTATGAACCGTTAGTATGATGTTGAGGTACTCCTGTGGCCACGAAGGTCCCCAGAACTGTCCCCAGTAGAACATGTGTGCCAACAACTGAGACGCCAACTCCGTCTAAGTGCCAGTGCCCTGGGTATCAAATACCAGTTACAGTAGTTGACGGCCCGTATACCTCAGGAGACACACTTCTCAACCAAATCAGCGCATGCATGCTGGTCCGAGTTGCTTCAGTGTCATGCTATGAAGTGAGCTTACATTGCGAAGTTCTTTGTAAATTTCACTCATCATTCTAATTACTGAAATAACATCATATAGCCTCTCAGCCAATGGAGTTACGTTACGTTGCCTCCTCTCCTCCAGGGTGCTTCACTTTTTTTGCCACTGTATATATGTAGATTTACAGGTAATAATGTGATGGGTGCAGCCAAGTGCAGAATGAAAATAATCCACCAGAGCTGCTTGGCTTTGAATAACACAGTGGCACCCATTTCATGCACGATAATCTCTGCCTCGTAGTTGAATATTACAGCTTTTCGAGGGTCATTAGTGCCACAAAGGAAGCACCAGCTCGCTATACACAACACTTAGATGATACAGGCCACGGCCGCTAATCACTGTAATACTGGGCGAGTCAGGAGGAAACGTACAAGTTTTGAGGGGTGACAGTATTAGTTATTTTGAACACAAATCGTCACATTGACATATGCCCCGTTCCGAATGCTTTCTGAGATGGATCATTTTTAATATACACCACTGGCCATTAAAAGTGATACACCACGAAGATGACGTGCTACAGACGCGAAATTTAACCGACAGGAAGAAGATGCTGTGATATGCAAATAATTAGCTTTTCAGAGCATTCACACAAGGTTGGCGCCGGTGGCGACACCTACAACGTGCTGACATGAGGAAAGTTTCCAACCGATTTCTCATACACAAACAGCAGTTGACCGGCGTTGCCTGGTGAAACGTTGTTGTGATGCCTTATGTAAGGAGGAGAAATGCTTACCATCACGGTTCCGACTTTGATAAAGGTCGGATTGTAGCCTACCGCGATTGTGGTTTATCCTATCGCGACATTGCTGCTCGCGTTGGTGCAGATCAAAAGACTGTTAGCAGAATATGGAATCGGTGGGTTCAGGAGGGTAATACGGAACGCCGTGCTGGACCCCAACGGCCTCGTATCACTAGCAGTCGAGATGACAGTTATCTTATCCGCATGGCTGTAACGGATCGTGCAGCCACATCTCGATCTCTGAGTCAACAGATGAGGACGTTTGCAAGACAAGTACCATCTGCACGAACAGTTCGACGACGTTTGCTGCAGCATGTACTATCAACTCGGAGACCATGGCTGCGGTTACCCTTGACGCTGCATCACAGACAAGAACGCCTGCGATGGTATACTCAACAACGAACCTGGGTGCACGACTGAGAAAACGTCATTTTTTTCGGATCAATCCAGGTTCTCTTCACAGCATCATGATGGTCGCATCCGTGTTTGGTGACATCGCGGTGAACGCACATTGGAAGCGTGCATTTGTCATAGCCATACTGGCGTATGACCGGGCGTGATGGTATGGGGTGCCATTCGTTACACGTCTCGGTCATCTCTTGTTCGCATTGGCGGCGCTTTGAACAGTGGACGTTACATGTCAGATGTGTTACGACCCGTGACTCTACCCTTCATACGACCCCTGCGAAACCCTGCATTTCAGCAGGATAGTGCACGACCGCATGTTGCAGGTCCTGTACGGGCCTTTCTGGATACAGAAAATGTTCGACTGCTGCCCTGGCCAGCACATTCTCCAGATCTCTCACCAATTGGAAACGTCTGGTCAATGGTGGCCGAGCAACTGGCTCGTCACAATACGCCAGTCTCTACTCTTGATGAACTGTGGTATCGTGTTGAAGCTGCATGGGCAACTGTAGCTGTACACGCCATCCAAGCTCTGTTTGACTCAATGCCCAGGCGAATCAAGGCCGTTATTACGGCCAGACGTGGTTGTCCTGTGTACTGATTTCTCAGGATCTATGCACCCAAATTGCGTGAAAATTTAATCACATGTCAGTTCTAGTATAATATATTTGTCCAATGAATACCACCCCCCATGAACCATGGACCTTGCCGTCGGTGGGGAGGCTTGCGTCCCTCAGCGATACAGATGGCCGTACCATAGGTGCAACCACAACGGAGGAGTATCTGTTGAGAGGCCAGACAAACATGTGGTTCCTGAAGAGGGGCAGCAGCCTTTTCAGTAGTTGCAGGGGCAACAGTCTGGATGATTGACTGATCTGGCCTTGTAACATTAACCAAAACGGCCTTGCTGTGCTGGTACTGCGAACGGCTGAAAGCGAGGGGAAACTACGGCCGTAATTTTTCCCGAGGGCATGCAGCTTTTACTGTATGATTAAATGATGATGGCGTCCACTTGGGTAAAATATTCCGGAGGTAAAATAGTCCCCCCATTCGGATCTCCGGGCGGGGACTACTCAAGAGGATGTCGTTATCAGGAGAAAGAAAACTGGCGTTCTACGGATCGGAGCGTGGAATGTCAGATCCCTTAATCGGGCAGGTAGGTTAGAAAATTTAAAAAGGGAAATGGATAGGTTAAAGTTAGATATAGTGGGAATTAGTGAAGTTCGATGGCAGGAGGAACAATACTTTTGGTCAGGTGAATACAGGGTTATAAATACAAAATCAAATAGGGGTAATGCAGGAGCAGCTTTCATAATGAATAAAAAAAATAGGAGTGCGAGTTAGATACTACAAGCAGCATAGTGAACGCATTATTGTGGCCAAGATAGACACAAAGCCCATGCCTACTACAGTAGTACAAGTTTATATGCCCACTAGTTCTGCAGATGATGAAGAAATTGAAGAAATGTATGACGAGATAAAAGGAATTATTCAGGTAGTGAAGGGAGACGAAAATTTAATAGTCATGGGTGACTGGAATTCGTCAGTAGGAAAAGGGAGAGAAGGAAACATAGTAGGTGAATATGGATTGGGGGGAAGATTGGGACTAAGAAATGAAAGAGGAAGCCCCCTTGTAGAATTTTGCACAGAGCATAACTTAATCATGGCTAACACTTGGTTCAAGAATCATGAAAGAAGGTTGTATACGTGGAAGAATCTTGGAGATACTAAAAGGTATCAGATAGATTACATAATGGTAAGACAGAGATTTAGGAACCGGGTTTTAAATTGTAAGATATTTACAGGGGCAGATGTGGATTCTGACCACAATCTATTGGTTATGAACTGCAATTGAAACTGAAGAAACTGCAAAAAGGCGAGAATTTAAGGAGATGGGACCTGGATAAACTGAAAGAACCAGAGGTTGTACAGAGTCTCAGGGAGAGCATAAGGGAACAATTGACAGGAATGGGGGAAAGAAATACAGTAGAAGAAGAATTGGTAGCTTTGAGGGATGAAGAAGTGACGGCAGCAGAGGATCAAGTATGTAAAAAGACGAGGGCTAGTAGAAATCCTTGGGTGACAGAAGAAATACTGAATTTAATTGATGAAAGGAGAAAATATAAAAATTCAGTAAATGAAGCAGGCAAAAAGAAATAAAAACGTCTCAAAAATGAGATCGACAGAAAGTGGAAAATGGCTAAGCAGGCATGGCTAGAGGACAAATGTAAGGATATAGAGGCTTGTCTCACTAGGGGTAAGATAGATACTGCCTACAGGAAAATTAAAGAGACCTTTGGAGAGAAGAGAACCACTTGTATGAATATCAAGAGCTCAGATGGCAACCCAGTTCTAAGCAAAGAAGGGAAGGCAGAAAGTGGAAGGAGTATATAGAGGGTTTATACAAGGGCGATGTACTTGAAGACAGTATTATGGAAATGGAAGAGGATGTAGACGAAGACGAAATGGGAGATAAGATTCTGCGTGAAGAGTTTGACAGAGCACTGAAAGACCTGAGTCGAAACAAGGCCCCCGGAGTAGACAATATTCCATTAGAACTACTGATGGCCTTGGGAGAGCCAGTCATGACAAAACTCTACCATCTGGTGAGCAAGATGTATGAGACACGTGAAATACCCCCAGACTTTGAGAAGAATATAATAATTCCAATCCCAAAGAAAGCAGGTGTTGACAGATGTGAAAATTACCGAACTATCAGTTTAATAAGTCACAGCTGCAAAATACTAACGCGAATTCTTTACAGACGAATGGAAAACTGGTAGAAGCGGACCTCCGGGAAGATCAGTTTGGATTCCGTAGAAATGTTGAAACACGTGAGGCAATACTATCCTTACGACTTATCTTAGAAGAAAGATTATGAAAAGGCAAACCTACGTTTCTAGCATTTGTAGACTAAGAGAAAGCTTTTGACTATGTTAACTGGAATACTCTCTTTCAAATTCTGAATGTGGCAGGGGTAAAATACAGGGAGCGAAAGGCTATTTACAATTTGTACAGAAACCAGATGGCAGTTATAAGAGTCGAGGGGCATGAAAGGGAAGCAGTGGTTGGGAAAGGAGTGAGACAGGGTTGTAGCCTCTCCCCGATGTTATTCAATCTGTATATTGAGCAAGCAGTGAAGGAAACAAAAGAAAAATTCGGAGTAGGTATTAAAATTCATGGAGAAGAAGTAAAAAATTTGAGGTTTGCCGAAGACATTGTAATTCTGTCAGAGACAGCAAAGGACTTGGAAGAGCAGTTGAACGGAATGGGCAGTCTCTTGAAAGGAGGATATAAGATGAACATCAACAAAAGCAAAACGAGGATAATGGAATGTAGTTGAATTAAATCGGGTGATGCTGAGGGAATTAGATTAGGAAATGAGACACTTAAAGTAGTAAAGGAGTTTTGATATTTGGGGAGAAAAATAGCTGATGATGGTCGAAGTAGAGAGGATATAAAATGTAGACTGGCAATGGCAAGGAAAGCGTTTCTCAAGAAGAGAAATTTGTTAACATCGAGTATAGATTTAAGGGTCAGGAAGTCGTTTCTGAAAGTATTTGTATGGAGTGTAGCCATGTATGGAAGTGAAACATGGACGATAACTAGTTTGGACAAGAAGAGAATAGAAGCTTTCGAAATGTGGTGCTACAGAAGAATGCTGAAGATAAGGTGGGTAGATCACGTAACTAATGAGGAGGTATTGAATAGGATTGGGGAGAAGAGAAGTTTGTGGCACAATTTGACTAGAAGAAGGGATCGGTTGGTAGGACATGTTTTGAGGCATCAAGGGATCACAAATTTAGCATTGGAGGGCAGTGTGGAGGGTAAAAATCGTAGAGGGAGACCAAGAGATGAATACACTAAGCAGATTCAGAAGGATGTAGGCTGCAGTAGGTACTGGGAGATGAAGAAGATTGCACAGGATAGAGTAGCATGGAGAGCCGCATCAAACCAGTCTCAGGACTGAAGACCACAACAGCAACAGCAACAACAATGAATACCAGTTTATCATCTGCATTTCTTCTTGGTGTAGCAATTTTAATGCCCAGTAGTGTACTTTGTTATTAATTTTCTGTATTATTCAAACATTGTCATTGTTTACAGCGTACCACAACAGTACTGTAGAGGAAGGTGAGACGAGCAATTTGATACGGGATACATGTGTTTTATCAAGTCGGGAAACTGCTTCATATTAGCCTGCAAAACTACGTAAGCTACTGTGCATGCACGTCGCGCGATATTTTCACTACTCTCGTACTCTCCTCGCGCAGATTACTACTCCTAGAGGAAAAAATGAACTGGAATTTTTTTTATAGGTTAGGTGTCGCTTGAAGGTGTGGTTTTCGAGTTATTCAGTACAACGACGGCCTTCACTTAAAGACCGAGAGCACCAGCGTTTGCGTAGAGTTGTCGGTGCTAGCATACAACAAACACTGCGTTAAATATCAGCAGAAATCAATGTGGAGAGTACGACGAACGTATCCGTTTGCACAGAACGGTGAAATTTGGTGTTAATGGGCTATGGCTGCAGACGAACAACCCGAGTACCGTTGCTAACAACACGACATCACCTGCAGATCCTCTCCTGGGCTCGTGACCTTATCGGTTGGACCCCAGACGGCTCGAAAACCGTGGCCTGGTTGGATGATTCCAGATTTCGTCAGGTAAGAGCTGACGGTGGTGTCTGAGTGTGGCTACGAAGTCGTGGACCCAAGTCGGCAACAGTACATTAGGTAAGCTGGTGTTGGCTCCATAACAGTGTCGGCTGTGTTTACGAGGGGTGGTCTTCACATGGTGTACTCTGGGTCCTCTGGTCCATCTTAATCTATCATTCGCTCTGGAAATGGTTATGTTCAGCTGCTTTAGGACCACATTCAGGATGAAAAAATATCAATGATAAGATTCACCGATGACATCGCTATCATCAATGAAAGTGTGCAAAAGTTGCAAGACCTGTTGGAACGAGTGAAGATTCTAAACAGCACATGCTATGGACTCAGAGAAAACCGGAGAAAGGTGAAAATAACAAGATAGTAGACAAAGGAGTTCTACTACCTTGGAAGCGAGATAACTAATAATGTACGCTAGAAGAACATAAGAAGCAGACTATAATAGTATCATTTATCAATTTCGAGAAAGCAGTTGACTGGGTAGAGAGAGGAACCACAGAGAAAATCATTAGAGAATTTCGTGTCATAGGAAAATTTGCGAACGTAATGTGGAATATCTAACAAATACGGTATTTGTAATAAAAACTGGCGTTAGGATGGTGGTTGAACAATCAATTTTGTTGTTTAACCGAAAATTTAAAAATGTTAAAAAACTGGAATTTCGAGCTAAAGGAACACTAAATGACAAATGATGCTGGGAGGGGAAACCAATGGCATTAGAATAAACAGCCACGATTTTGCAGACGATTTTGCGGTACTTTCACGAACCTGAGACGAGGAGTTACTAAAATAAATGTTCCGAAAAAGAATAACTGTTGGAACTGATCACAAAAATTCAGCTGAAGAAAGTAAATTCGTGACAAATATTGTTTTTTAAATGCATCAAAAACACAAACATAAATAGTTGAAATAGTGCGAGTTAGTAAATTTACATATCTTGGAGACACTATGTGGCAGGATGGACTAGAAAAACTTGCAGTGTATGTAGAAGAAATCGGCAACAGCTTGGATTACAGAAATAGGAAAAAAGCTGAAAAGGAACAGCACCAAACACTTTGCAATAACAGAAAGAAAACTTTTGAAAACTACAAGAGTAAATCAGAATGCCTTCAAGGTAGAAAGAATAAGACATCGAGAACAATATAGGCAGAAGGAAGGTAAAAATAACATGGGGAGAAGAAGAGAGAGTACAGGAAAAACAGGAAACAATAACAAAGATAGACGAGCAGTTGAAGTTACAATAAGGGAAATCACAGCTCGCACGGAAAGATATGGAATAAGTTCACACATATGTGAGTGGCTCGAAGACTTCTTATGGAACAGAACACGGTATGTTGTCCTCGACTACGAATGTTCATCAGAGACAAGAGTATCGTTAGGAGTGACTCATGGAAGTGTGATGGGACTAATGCTGGCGGACAGGGCGGCGTACAGGGTGGGCAACAATCTGAGGCTGTTTGTACGGTAAGATGTCGGAGTGACTGGAGGAAGATACAAGACGACTTAGGTACAGTTTGTGGTTGGTGTGATAAATGGCAGCTAGCTCTAAATTCGGAAAAATGTATATTAATGGGGATGAGTATTTAAGAACAAAGCTGTAACGTTCGGATAAAGTGTTACTATTGTCCTCATTGAGACAGTCAAGTCGTTCAAATATCTGGGCGTAACGCTGCAA
This sequence comes from Schistocerca piceifrons, assembly GCF_021461385.2. NCBI lineage: Eukaryota > Metazoa > Arthropoda > Insecta > Orthoptera > Acrididae > Schistocerca > Schistocerca piceifrons. The sequence continues at coordinate 507,820,034 of NC_060144.1, forward strand.
AGCGATATGAAATGAAACGAGAATGTGAGAACTGTGGTAGAGAAGGCAAACGATGGACTTTGGTTGATTGGGAGAATTTTAGGAAAGAGTGGCTCACCTGCAAAAGAGACCGAGTATAGGACGCTGGTGCGACCTGTTCATGAGAACTGCTCGAGTGTTTGGGATCAGTGCCATATAGGATTGAAGGAAGACAGCGAATCATTTTACGCGCGGCCTGCAAGATTTGTTATCAGTGGAAGACTCTGCAGGAGAGACGCTCAGTAGCTGGGTACGGGCTTTTGTTGAAGTTTCGAGAACATACCTTTACCGAGGAGTCAAGCAGTATATTGCTCCCTCCTACGTATATCTCGCGAAGAGACCATGAGGATAAAATCAGACAGATTAGAGCCCACACAGAGGCATACCGACAATCCTTCTTTCCACGAACAATACGAGACTGGAAAGAAGATAGAACCGATATAGGTACTCAAGGTACCCTCCGCCACACGCCGTCAGGTGGCTTGCGGAGTATGGATGTAGATGTAGATGTAGGTCCGAACAACGCGTAAATGTTGTGGAAATGCTCCAGGAACTCAAATGGGAATCCCTTGAGGGAAGGTGACGTTTTTTCGAGAAACACTACTGAGAAAGTTTAGAGAACCGGCATTTGAAGCTGATTGCCAAACGATTCTACTGCCACCGACATACATTGCGCTTACGCACCACGAAGATAAGATATGAGAAATTAAGTTCCATACGGAGGCATATTGACAGTCGTTTTTCACTCGCTCTTTTTGCATGTGGAATAGGAAAGGAAATGGCTAGCAGTGGTGCAAGGTACCCTAAGCCACCCAACATACAGTGGCTGGCGGAGTACCGATGTTGATGGAGATGGAGGCAATTACTGACGCCAACACCGTTGATACGGATACCTATATACAAATACCTATAGACAGATACCTATATACAAAGGAGTTAGGGATTTGAGAGGGTAGTGAATGGGTGCTTGAATAGTATGTCATGAAGTAAACTTGGGTAGGCCTTAGGGCAGTAGGGCTCCCTAGCGCCTGTTCCGGAGAGTTACTGAGAAGAAGATGAGGACGAGTATCAGCAGCAGAGGTTGGAATTTGCGAAGTTGACGGTGTGGTTCCGCGAGCACCGCAGGCCGGCCGGCGGGGTGCAGCGTGGCGCCGCTGCTGCATTATTCATGAGGGCGCAGCGGCGCGGTTCGCGCGACCTTTCCACGTGCCGCGACTGCGCAGGCAAGCCTCGGCGCTCTGCCCCTGCCACCCTTGCTACCAGCGTCGCACAGCTGTTGTTGTGGCAGCTGCCCCCGCCGGCTGTTATTGCCTGAGGCGAATCGAGACGATGTTCCCGAAACCTCACCGTTCCAGGACGCTACAGCGCAGCCTCGTCTACCATTCAGAGCGCGATCTAGCTCAAATCGGCCCCACAGATTTCCGACACCATCTTAACTGCTCTACACAGGGCGAACCAAACTGAGTGATTTGAGATTATGAAGTGATGTCTAGAGACGAAAATTTATGTTTTCATTTCTTTACGTGCCCTTTCGTGTTAGCAGGTTATCCCCGGAAAGTGATTCTTTACAAACTGTTAATATGCGATATTATTATATTTCCCAGACGCGTTTCGCCTTTTTCTTACTCTCAGGCATCTTCAGTGGGGATGTTCCTGAATTCCAATCAAGAAGAACTGCCAAGATGAGAAACACAGAAGTGGATACCCTCGGTGTCGCAAAACAGCTTAAATCAATAAAGGCAAGGCTTCCGGTCCAGGTTGTACGCCAGTCTGGCTCCTCTCAGAGTATGCTGATACAAGAGCTCCCTATTTAGCAACTATATACAACCGCTAGCTCACAGAAATATCCGTACCTAAAGACTGGAAAATTGTTAAAGTTACACAAATACCCAAAAAGGGAAATAGGAGTAATACGTTGAATTACAGGCCCTTATCACTAACATCAATTTCCGGTAGGGTTTTGGAACATATACTGTTTTCGAACATTATGAAGTACCTAGAAGCAAACGATTTACTGACACATAGTCGGCACGCATTCAAAAAATATCGTTCTTGCGAAACACAGCTAGCTCATTTTTACTCATGAAGTAATGAGTGCTATCGACAGGGGACGTCAAATTGATTCCATATTTTTAGATTCCCAGAAGGCTTTCGACACCGTTCCTTACAAGCATCTTCTATCCAAACTGCGTGGCTATGGAATATCACCTCAGTTGTGCGAGTGGATTCGTCATTTCCTGTCAGAAAGGCCACAGTTCATAGTAATAGACGGAAAAAGTCATCGAGTGAAACAGAAGTAATATCCAGCGTTCCCCAAGGAAGTGTTATAGGTCCCCTATTGTTTCTGAGCTATATTAGCGACATAGGAGAAAATCTCAGTAGCCGTCTTAGATTGTTTGTAGGTGATGTTGTCATTTACCGTCTTGTAAAGTCATCAGATGATCAAAACGAATATCAAAATTATTTAGATAAGATATCTGTACGGTGTGAAAAGTGACAATTGACCCTGAATAATGAAAAGTGTGAAGTTACTCACATGAGTGCTAAAGGAAATCCACTACATTTGGATTACGCGATAACTCACACAAAACTGAAGGCTGTAAATTCAACTAAATACTTAGGGATTACAGTTGCAAATAACCTAAATTGGAACGATCGCGTGGATAATGTTCTGGGTAGAACAAACCAAAGACTGCGATTCATTGGTAGAACACTTAGAAGGTGCAACAGGTCTACTAAAGAGAGAGCTTACACCCCGCTTGTCCGCCCTATTCTGGAGTATTGCTGTGCGGTGTGGAATCCGCATCAGATGGGATTGACTGATGACATCGAAAAAGCACAAATAAGGGCAGCTCGTTTTCTATTATCGCTAAATATGGGAGATAGTGCCTCAGACATGGTACGTGAATTGGAGTGGCAATCATTAAAACAAAGGCGTTTCTCGTTGCGACAGCTTGAAGGTGGTTCATTGAAGCCTCTGCCAGGCACTTTATTGTGAATAGCAGAGTAATTCCGTAGATGTAGATAGTTTGTTGGCATCTGCGTTTCCTCTCATCTGGTCTGTAGGTCGCACTACCCCTTCATTAGCGAAACATAAGCACAGTTTTATCTTCTGAACCTTTTCTTTCACACTGCTTACCATGTTTCTCCTTCTATGTGGCGCACTATTATTCTTTTGCCACAAGTTACAGCTATTTGTTCGAAAACAGTGCCTATAAAGACGTAGATATTGAGAGTTCACTATGCGTTTCTTCCTGTTCGTGAAGGAAAAGGTAAAATAACTGATGATGGTCGAAGTAGAGAGGATATAAAATGTAGACTGGCAATGGCAAGGAAAGCGTTTCTGGAGAAGAGAAATTTGTTAACATCGAGTATTGATTTAAGTGTCAGGAAGTCGTTTCTGAAAGTATTTGTATGGAGTGTAGCCATGTATGGAAGTGAAACATGGACGATAACTAGTTTGGACAAGAAGAGAATAGAAGCTTTCGAAATGTGGTGCTACAGAAGAACGCTGAAGATAAGGTGGGTAGATCACGTAACTAATGAGGAGGTATTGAATAGGATTGGGGAGAAGAGAAGTTTGTGGCACAATTTGACTAGAAGAAGGGATCGGTTGGTAGGACATGTTTTGAGGCATCAAGGGATCACAAATTTAGCATTGGAGGGCAGTGTGGAGGGTAAAAATCGTAGAGGGAGACCGAGATGAATACACTAAGCAGATTCAGAAGGATGTAGGCTGCAGTAGGTACTGGGAGATGAAGAAGCTTGCACTGGATAGGGTAGCATGGAGAGCTGCATCGAACCAGTTTCCGGACTGAAGACCACAACAACAACATCAAGAAAAGGCGGTTTTATTTAGAAAACAAATATTTCTGTACTTGCTGCGGAGGTTGGCCACGCAAAAAAACTTGTAGTTACACTGTACCGTATAATAACCAAAGAGGCCTATTAAATTCTTATTTGTCTGCTACAAACGCAACTTTCAGTACTGATTTTTCTTTCGTATATGTTAAATCGTTGACATTCGGCAAAGATGTTTTCTTTACCAAGCAGTGGATCTCTCAAAGTATAACTGTCTTTGAATTTCATAGTCAGAGTTACTGTCATACATTATCAACCTGGCAATACCGTATGCAGTATTAATGCTCTTACTTTTCCGTATTAAGATTTTAAAGAACGTGTGAACAATTGTTTGTGGACTGATAATAAAGTAGGAAGAAAAAGTCATACACTGATATAGCTACATCATCAGTAGAGTTTTGATATAATGGCAATACATGCTTCACGTTCGGATGAAATCTTTCGTACAGTAGACGGTAGATAGGAGGAAAAGAATATGTCTTAACGCATGTGTAAGTGAAACCTCTTACTTTCATTTGCTTTCGTACTGTATGTAAGTCAAAATAATTAAATTAGAGTTTATCTTGCCTGAATTACACCCAGTGTTTAAATAGTTTATGTAGATTTTATGGTTTTTAACAAATATAGTATTTACTTACTTAGATGTCTGAAAGAACAGGCTTTGTTGACGATCCACAGATGTACGAAATAATTCGAATTTTATTCGCTAACTGCGAATTCTTTGATATCAACTGTATCAGACGTAGATGTACTACCTGTTAGTGACATATGGAATGTTTTTCTTCTTTTTTTACACACAGTGGACTGGCATTGTCCCAACAACAGTCAACATAATAATATTACAGTACAAATGACAATGGCGCGATAGCGTAGTATTTTTTAGAAATCAGCATGTAATGTCTTATAACCAAACTGAGGTCACCCTTCAGGTAGTACACCATAAGAGCGACAACCACTAGAGAGATCAGAATGTAAATGGTGTCCAGTCGCAGCTCCTCCGAATGGGTACCCAGGTACATCCTTACGGAGTACATTCTTGTACAATGGTCCATTAATAGAGGCAAATCAGTGTCCACTAGAATCAACTTCTCTTACCTGGTTGAGCCCAGCGAGGGGAAATGGAATGTCGGCCAGAGCAATGTCTTGCACTAAACGTCTTGTCGGAACTGTTAGTTAACCACCTGGCACCAGGTGGCGTGAATCTCCATCGCGAAATATGTTTGGTGATCGCTACGGGTAGCTTACCCACAGGCTACGCCGCACCTAGATGGCGTCTTTCAGTCGCATTCACAGAGTGATTCGTCATCAACGGGCGGCACACATCACGTGCGGTAGGTGCCCTGTGACGGGGGAATCACGTGTGCACCACTTCGGCTATCCGTGCAAGCTTCCCAGACCCAAACCTAGTATTAACAGATGTAGCTTAATGATCTGTTCTTAACCAATAACACAGTCATCTTGCAGTTGGTTTTGTTATAATTGTTTCTTATCTCGCAATGATTACGATATATCAGATTTGTAAAAGGAAAAATCTAGAGGATGTCTGGGTAAAAGCAGTTCGCAGGGAGAATTAGTCACTTACGAATGCTTTAGCGGTTTGCTCCCATCATTTTCGTGAAGAAAACGTGCCTCTTCCAGGTCAGACGACGAGATTTCGGAAAGAAGCTGTTCCCTCTCTATTCCCTTCGTACCTACCGGACTTTCAGAAACTAGTCATCTCAAGGAATCCGTGTATGTGAATGTGCTGCTGATAAAAGTTTACAAGTGTGTTATAACAGTCATGACGCAAGAGGAAACTGATAGAAGAGCTAAAGGAAAGTAACCGTCAATAAGTGCAACGGAAGAAAAAATAAAAAAAGGTTTATAGCAGAAGGTTAGGTGAAATGAGAAGAGAAGACAGTCAGACAGGGAAATTATTGGTGTACTTCTCAAAGATAAGATCATTAATGAAAATAGTGTTGAAGCGTTAAAAAATTCGTTACCATCAGATGTTTGTTGTTTGCTCGAAAAAGCAGCACAATATGTTGATATCCATGTAAGTACACATTATGTTCTGATACGCTTTACCGGGTGCTCTAAACAAGGTATGAAACTGACCCAATATATGCCTTTGGCCAGGCGTCTACCTCCGCTAACCTGGAACGGATGCTACGGATGGTGAGTACTAGTTCGACGATGTCAGTGCGCATAGGCAGGTGTGCAGAGGTGTTACTTTCCTTATTTACTACACTGAGTAAAATTAAAGTCAGTCTCTATTCTTCATTCTCACATCTTATTCAATAAATACATGCCTATTTTCTAGTTCGCATTTCATGGCTTGACGTAGCGATATTTAGAGCATTTCCAGGTCTTTAACGAGCACTTGCCTTTTCTAAAATGATACTTTGTTGTTCGGCGAGATGGGCAGTTTTCAAAGCACAGCAAATAACCTGGTTTACATTAATCCATCCGATACTAGGTTGGTTGAAATCATCAGGTTTTAGTTTAACAAGACTTTTTCAATACTTCTTAAGGCATATAGAATCTTTTTTTTATTATTATTTTTCACTTGACGTGATTCATTGTACCATAAGTTCCACGCTTGGGCGTTGTGACATAGTAGCCAGAATTACACCGTAAATGCAGTTAATTTTCCCTATCAATGATTCTGAGGTTTAGTCGTGATCCCTTTCCACAACTTTAAAATTTCTAATTTCTTTACACCTTAGCATGCATTTTACAATACACATCGAATTTCTGCTTTCGGAAGGTATACCAATTTTCTGGAACAGTTCTTAAAATCAACATACATATTTCTAAACTGCAGTCTGTAACACTATTCACCTTCTTCCTTACATGTTTTATTGGCCTTCAGGTATGACAGCTGTTCGAGTTGTGCAGAAATAAATGGCAGTTCACAAGTCTGTGTACAACTTGATTGCACTGAGTCTTTGAATCACAGATTTCAATAGAAAAGAGACGCTAATGGAATGCGCCAAGTATGGTCACAGGACGTAGAATGGCTACAAGGTGGGTTACGTACATGTTTCTGACATTAGACCAAATGCTTATTTCCACGTAGTACAGTCACATAGTTCAGTCAATCGCTCATTTATGCTCATTATTATTATACTGCACAAATTAAGCTGTGCCTATTGTCCTCTTCTTCTATCCGTTTGAAAATGTTGTAGATAGATAGCCTAATCATATTATTACATGGGTCTAAACTTCAAGTAGAAGAGCTCATTTCACTCAGTGCATGTTTTAGTATACATAGTTGCATGAAATCGAATATAAGGAGAGAGTAAGGGTTAACACATATAATAAACATAAGACTATTAAACTGGTGAACTTCATATTACAGCTTTGAAGTTAAAGCGAGATAAGTCAAGTTGTTATATTTCACTATGAAGAGTATCACAATAAAAATCAGGGCTATTTCATCGGAGGTGCTCTAGACAGTTCTAGTTACACATCGCGGTTCGAAGTCTTGTTCACACAGCTATGCGCACTGCACCGTCGGATAGCTCCTTATCCGACGACATCAAGAGTCTACGTTAGTGGTACACCTCCAACGTATCTCTGGTCGTTCGATCCTGTCCTTGTGTCATTAAGTTCTCAAGCTAGGTTCCACTTGACAGGGGCAAGAATTTGTTGAATATCACCTACCTCTGCGTCTGCGTTATATCTGGCTATTTGCCTCTTTCAGAAATATGGACAGTACTGAAATAGTCCACTGTTGACTGCTATGCAAAAGTTGTGTTACGCACGCTAGTTGAGGAATCTTGCTTTCATCAGGTCCTTGAGGAAATTACGGCTATGTATTCTCTTATAGGAAACATCCTAGTATTAACACGGTTGAGATCTGCGATCGCATTCGGATGTTCTTCGCAGTATTAAGTCAGTGAACCTTCATCCTATGTACGTGCAAAGGATAACTGTCGTCATCCAATATGACGCGTGCTATATTCGTAGTTGCTGTGAGCTGTCTAGACAGTTTCTCCTGGGAAGACCACGTTTTTGACTTTTTGCTTGGCTGTGTTGAGGCGTAATGTCTTCCTTTCGACTGTTGAGGACTCTGGCACATCTTTGTGACTGAAAGGAATGTTTAAGTTTGTATTCATATCAAAAACTTACACTTACCAGGAACAAGTGCATACCTCTCCCAATGCATGTATTGTTGTTATTGTTGTTGCTGTTGTGATTCACAGCCCGACGATTGGCTTCATGCTACTCTCCACGCTGGTATATTCCCTGCAAGCATGTTCATATCCTCATAGCTACTGCAACCCACAACCATTTAACCTACTTACTGCAGTCCAACTTCGCTAACCGTCTAATATTTTCAATCGCCCCAGCCCCACCCCTTCACACACACACACACACACACACACACACACACACACACACACTTTACTCCAGTATCATATTCGAGATCCTCTGATGCCTATGAACTGGTCCCATCCTTTAATTATATTTAACCATACATTTCATTATCCCCCATTTCGATTCAGTAGCTCTTCATTAATTATGCGATCTACCGATCATATCAGCATTCTTTCTTAGTGCCACATTGCAAAATCTTCTAGTCTCTTCTTATCAGAACTGTTTATGGTCCACGTTTCACTTACTCATAACACTACACTCCAGATGCATACACTGAAAAAAGGCTTTCTGAAACTTTAATTTATATTCTAATTGACAAATTACTCTTACTCAGAAACGCTTTCCTTTCTGTAACCAGTCTGCATATTATATCCTCCTTATACCCTCCTTACTTTACAGGATACTATCCAACCCACTCAAATGATCTCTCGAGTTCTTTGACCACTCTGACAGAATTAGAACTTGATTGGCAAAATTCACGCTTTTAATATCACGTAGCTTTCCTTCACGGCGTTCTCAATGTAGAGACTGAAAAAAAAACTGTGGGGCAAAAGTAGAAGATTGACTCTAAATTACTTCTCTACCACTGCTGCCCCTTCGTGTCCTTCGACAATTCTAGCTTCAGTCTGCTTTCCGTACAGCTTTTACGAGCTAATCCTTCGTCCCCTGTATTTTATACCTGCTACACGTCGTTCAGAATAAAGCCAATCTCTAACTGCAAAGAAGTGAGAAGGAATGAATGGAATGAATTGAAGCAAGGCTAAATCAGAGACGACCCATCATGTTGCTCCAAAATATATCCGGAAAGAAAAGGAAAGCAACAGGCGTGATTAATAATGCCCCAGATGCCCAAGAGTACTGGATAATTGTTCATAGTATTTATTGGTTGGCCCCGAATTACAAAAATCCGGCGCCAAGTGTGTCGTGGTTGTACCCTCATGTAATGTTTTCTGGCTCCTGACTGGATGAGGAAAATGTTGTATAATAGGTGGATGGGCGGTTTCCTCTGATTGCAGCACTGGAACAAAACGCATGTTGTTCCAAAATATATCCGACACATGCCACGTGAGAAAATGCAGTCGGGGAAACAACACTGACGAGAAAAATCGGGCAACACGTAGAAGAATTTGTGCAACGTAAACGACAGTTGGTAGGCGTGTCTGCAAATCCGAAAAATGATGTCTACTCAAGTTTCGCGCCAGTCGCATAAGGGTTGCGCAAGTAGTGCCACTACGAGGATACAAGAAAATGGTTCAGATGGGTCTGAGCACTATGGAACTCAACTGCTGAGGTCATAAGTCCCCTAGAACTTAGAACTACTTAAACCTAACTAACCTAAGGACATCACACACAACCACGCCCGCGACAGGAATCGAACCTGCGACCGTAGCAGTCCCGCGGTTCCAGACTGTAGCGCCTAGAACTGCTCGGCCACTCCGGCCGGCCCGAGGATACAAATCAGGTTTACTTAAAATACGCGCTGAAACGATCGCGAGTGGTAGTTACCACTGGGACTGGACGTTGTGAGTTGATGTTAAACCAGAATGGCTTTAAGGCGACGAATACGCCCTTATCAACACCACCGAGTTTGAACGAGGTCATGCAATAGAGCTTCGAGAAGTTGCATGTTTCTTTGACGATATTGCAGAAAGACTGGGCAGGAGTGTAGCCACTTCACATGATAGCTGGCAGCGGTGGTCAGGAAAATGTACGGTCGCAAGATCACCGACCTTCAGACGGCCACGTGGCAATACCAAGAGGGAAGACCATCGTGTTCGGCGTTGGCTCTGGCGCATCGTACTGCATCTGCAGCAGCAATCTGAGCAGCAGTTGGCACAACAGTGAAACAAAGAACTGTTACAAATCGGTTACGTCAAGGACAGCGTCCTGTAATGTGCATTCCACTAGCCCCAAACCCCCGCCATTTGCGACATCTATGGTGTAAAGGGAGAGGTCATTGGAGGGCAGGATGGTGGTCTGTTGTATTTTCTGATGAAAGCTGGTTCTGCCTCGGTGTCAGTAATGACCGTGTGTTGGTTAGGAAGAGGTCAGCTGAGCCCCTGCAACCAACCTGCTTGCGTGCTAGACACACTGGACGTAAACCTAAAGTTATGGTCTAGGGTGCGATTGCGTATGACAGTAGCAGGGCACTCGTGGTTATCCCAAGCACCCTGACTGAAACTTGTACGTCGAACTGGTGATTCGATCTGTTGTGCTTACATTCATGACCAGCATTCCAGGGAATGCTTTCCAACAGTCTAACACTCGCCCAAATACCGCTGTTGTAACCCAGCATGCTCTGTAGAGTGTCAACATGTTGCCTTGTTCTGATGGATCACCAGATCCGTCTCCCATCGAGCATATGTGGGACATCATCGGATGACAAATCCAGCATCATCCCAGTACTGACCGACCAAGTGCAACAGCGAACTGGTGATTCGATCTGTTGTGCTTCCATTCATGACCAGCATTCCAGGGAGTGCTTTCCAACAGTCTAACACTCGCCCAAATACCGCTGTAGCAACGCAGCATGCTCTGTAGAGTGTCAACATGTTGCCTTGTTCTGATGGATCCGTCTCTCATCGAGCATATGTGGGACATCATCGGATGACAAATCCAGCATCATCCCAGTACTGACCGACCAAGTGCAACAGCTATGGAACTCGATCACACAAGCTGACATCCAGCCCTTGTACAATGCAGTGCACTTACCTTTGCATGCAGTCATTCAACATTCTGGTGGTTACACCGGCTATTAATGTACCAGCAGTTCACATTTGCAATGGCTTATCTCGTGCTTACATTAACCTGTGATCTTGCAATGTTAATCACTTAAATATTTACCTAGACAAATGTATTCCCGGTATTTCATTACTCTTCTACTTTTTCGATGTAGCAATTCTTTTCCCACAGTGTATCTGAGTTTCAGGGCTGTCTTTGGCATTTATTTTTCGCCGCCACCCAATTACGCTTGAGAGAATGGCACGTCTACCTTCTCTCCTCTCCTCTCCGGGGTACATCGATCACTCGTGCCGGAAGGCTGCCCCCTGCCCCCCCTCCCCCCGTCCCCTTCCCCCGACCCCCTCATTAGACGGCTAATCTCAGATTACAGCCCAGGGCCATGAAAACTGCTCCACTGCCGATTCAATTTCCCTGTCTGCTCGCTCCACCAGACACTGTTGCGACTTCATTTCCGCCTAACGACTCACGCTAATCGACGGCACGGAAGCTATGCAATACTTGTCGCTAGGCGTAAATGAAATACCATCTGTAGAGGGAGATTTCAGGCACGACAGGCTGATCCGGCACCGCACCGAGCGGTGGCCGCAAATTAAAATGCCTTTCTTTACAGTCTACTGCCCCTCATCTTCCTTATAAATAAATGGTATCGTTCAGTCAGAAGCTATCTCCTGATTTGTTGAAAACGAATAATAGAGCTGCTAAGTGTAGTGTCTCCTGCATACTCGGTCCGCTAGACGAACAGTCAAACAACTCGTATTAATGAGTTTTGTTACAGAAAGTCAATAGATGGGTCGCAAGCAAAGGGCGAAATACAAAATAATCAGTCTTCTTCAGAGTAGACAAACCCAAGTCTGCACTACGTAGAGATTACTACTGATAGATGCTACGATGCGTCGGCTAACGAAGTGGCTAACAAAATATGCTACTAACAATCGGGCGCGGCGCTTATGTCGTCTTCACCTACGGGCCACTGCTGTCGCGTTGTCGTCCTGGAAGGCGGTCGGTCAGCGTGCGATTGACTCACCTCTTCCCTGTCGTTCCCAACTGGCGTGCCGGCGCTCACTTTATGCCGCAACACTTACTTACTTCGTAATCTAATTAGATTAACAGACGTCCAGGATTAACCCGGACAGTCCTGATTTTCAACCCCTGTCCGGGGTTGGAAAAACTTCCGCGGTTTGTGAATTTTATGACTGGCTATTATTTTTTTTTTTAATTTTTGATAATACGTTCGACTTCGCTTTTTTAAAAATTGTCTCTCTCAGCCGACGTCGGAGCGATGGCTGACGTTGATCCGAAAGCGTCGATTTCCTTTACAACTTTTCATTTCTTGTTAGTCATTTGACAACACAACAGGAGCAACGTGTTACGTCTCTGTCTACAGCTAACATGACTACTCAGCAGGTCACACTTAAGTGCCTCGCAAAGGATTCATCGAACCACATTCACAATAATGCTGTTATTCCACTGTCGAACAGCACGCGAAAGAAACCAACATCCCTCTTGCGAGCTCAGATTTCCTTTATTTTATTATGATGATCGTTTCTCTCTACATGGGTCAGCATCACAATATTTTCACATTCTGAGGAGAAAGTTAGTGACCGAAATTTGGTGAGAAAGTCCTCCTACAACGAGGAACGCCTTTGTTTTAATGGTGTCCACCCCAAATCCTGTTTCTCGTCCGTGACACTTTCTCCCCTATTTATCGATAATACAAAACGTGCTGCCCTTCTTTGAACTTTCTCGATGTATTCCGTCAGTCCTACTCGCGCAGCAGTACTACAAAAGAGGACGGACAAGTGTAGTGTAGGAGTCTCTTTAGTAGATCTGTTGAATCTTCAGGTGTTCATCAATAAAACACAGTCTTTGCTTCGTCTTCCCCACAACATTTTCTATGTGTTCTTTCCAATTTAAGTTGTTCATAATTGTAATTCTAATGTATTTATTTGGGTCTAAGGACTTTAGATTTGATTGATTCATCGCCTAACCGAAGTTTAACGGATCCCTGTTAGCATTCATGTGGATGAACTGACACTTTTCGTTATTTAGGGAAGAACAACAGAGGTCCTACCTTGGGGGAGACCAGAAATCAATTCTGTTTTACTCCACAAATGATATTACAAGTGTAACAGAACCAAACACTCGGCGAAGTAAGGAATCATAAAAAGAAATGTCGGGTACAGCCTTTCTGCCATACATTCCCAGAGTGACGGACAGAATCGGCAGTATATTGCGCAAACATGGCGTAAAGACGATTTTGAAACCGACAAGGAAGATCAAAGAGTGTCTTAGATCGGCAAAGGAGAAAAGGCACCCACTTGCAATATCTGATATATACCGTATACCACGCACACGCGCAAAAGTTTATGTCGGAATGACTGGACGATCAGTCAGCACCAGGATCAAAGAACATAAGCGACATTGCAGGGTAGGGCAGGTGGCGAAATCTACCGTGGCAGAGAACGCACTGAGTGAGACCGACCACGTAATAAAATTCACCGACACTGAAGTTCTGGCTGCAGAGAAGCACTATCACACGCGCTTGTTCAGAGAAGCTGTAGAAATACAAAAACACGCGAACAGCTTCAACAAGAAAGAGGAAAGCCTTAAGGTAAACGGATCCTGGTTTGCCGTACTGCAGCGAACGACCGTCGCAGGTAGCAAGAGGAGAACCGCACCGGAAATGACCGCGGAGAAGCCCTCGGACGTTGGCGCGCCAGGTACATATAGTCTGCGGCCGCGAGCTCGGCTCCACTACCAAACACAGCACTTCCAAGGTCCTTCCTCCGCTACCTAACAACTTTCAAAGAATACTTCCTCCTAACCGACCTTAAATACAAGACACGAACTACTTGGAGATATCACACACAATCACAACGGAACCGACCTACTTCACTTCCTCACCACCGAAAACGCAACACGAATTCCTATCAATACCTTCACCTTCATAGGCCACAACGGCAGCTCCCTCCCTGATCACATCCTATACAGCCCCTCCCTCTCCGACACCATCACCCAGCCGGCCGGGGTGGCCGAGCGATTCTAGGCGCTACAGTCTGGAACCGCGCGACCGCTACGGTAGCAGGTTCGACTCCTGCCTCGGGCATTGGTGTGTGATGTCCTTAGGTTAGTTAGGTTTAATTAGTTCTAAGTTCTAGGGGACTGATGACTTCAGAAGTCTGCTCAGAGCCATTTGAACCATCACCCAGTATTCAGTAGGTGACACCCTCACCAGCCCCCACCTACCCATCCTCTACAGCACCACTACCATCAATCCCCCTCCCCCAGTTCCCACTTCCCGAACGATAAAACTCTACAGCAAAGCTGACTGGACAAAGTACAAAGAGACCATCAATAACAATCTGCTAGACCCACTAGCCATCACTGACACTGACGACCTCACTCACATCAATGACAAAATAATAGATACCATCAAGACAGCCATCGACATAGCCATCGGCACCAAAACCATCCCCTTCTTCAAACCGCACCTGCCCCCCGAAATCCTCAGACTGATCCGAGATAAAAGAAAGCTCTACCGCGAAATCAACAAAGACAGAAACCCCGAGCTTAAAACAATTTGGAACAGACTGAACAACGAAATTAAACGCTTAACCTCCGAACACCGACAAAAACAATGAGACGAAACCTGCACCAAAATTGACTACAGACAAGGACGTAAATTCTGGAATAATTTCAAGACACTCACAGGACAAAACACCGACAGGACCTTCAAACTAAACACAGACAACTCCTCCACCACCTCCACCCAAATAGCAGTAGCCTTCAAAACTGTCTTAGAAGATACCCACAGATTTCCAGAGGACCCCCTCTTCAGCGAACCATTCCACCACACAGTCGCCACAGAACTCCCTCTTCTACTCGTCTCCCCCACGGCCGCTTCAGAGGAAGACACTAAACTTCAGAACGCAGTCACAGAGAGAGAAGTAGAAAAGGCTATCTTCACAGGCAGGAATTCAGCCCCTGGCGAAAATGGAATACAGCGTCTACACCTCCACATCTGCCCCCTCAACACCATCATCCCCCTCATGACCCTCCTTTTCAACTTCTGTCTTTCTCATAACACCATCCCCATAGCGTGGAAATCCGCTAAAGTCATCATGATCCTCAAACCAGGTAAACCCAAATCAGATCCCAAATCCTACCGCCCCATATCCCTCCTTGATGTCCTCCGTAAGACCTTTGAGAGAGTAATTACAGACAGACTCACACACTATACTGACAAACTCCAACTCATCCCTCAACTCTAGTCCAGCTTCCGCAAACTCCACTCCAGCAATGATCCCCTTCTCCGACTCACTTCAGACGTCACAAGACATCAGAACCTTGGACAGTGCTCGCTCGCTGTCTTCCTGGACATCGAGCGGGCATCCGACAAAATCTGGCATGACGTACTTTTATACAAACTGCTAAAGACAGGCTTCCCATCTCAGACAGTACGACTAATCCAAACCCTCTTACATGACAGACGCTGCCAAATCCACATCAACCACACCACCTCATCGTCCTTCTCTCCCGAAGCAGGAGTAGCTCAGGGCGGGATTCTCACACCCCTGCTCTACTCCCTTTACACCATCGACATCCCCACCCCGACAACAGCAACAGAACAACTCCAACTATACGCAGACGACACAGCCTATTGGAACGGAACTCAGGACCCTCGACATACACTATCAACAACCAGACAGCAACCTATCTTACCAAACTAGAAGACTGGATGCGACAGTGGCCCTTTAAACCCAACCCCTCCTAAACCCAACTCATCCTTTTCAAACACCGTAACATCCACAACAAAACCAACCAAATCCCTGACCACATCTCCCTCACGCTGTGGGGCACCCAACTCATCCCTTCCTCCCATGCCAAATACCTAGGCGTCCATCTAGACAAATACCTAAACCTGAGCAACCATGTAAAGGAGATCTTGAACAAAGTCTGACAACGCCAATCCCTCATAATGCGAATACAAGGCAAATTTACAGGCTGTAATGACAAGACTGCTATAAACTTACAAAACTTTCGTCCGCCCACTATTCGAATATGCCGCAGCGCCCCTTCCCTGCATCTCCAAAACTCAAGCCGAAAGACTCTACCGCACCGAGAGACGGATCTTACGCAGCATCCTTCGATTTCCCCCCTCCCCCCCTCCATCCCCAGACAAGAGGTCTTTGAGGAAGCCAAACTAACACATATACAATCAAGACCAGCCAACCTTAGAGCCCGCTATGGGAAAACCACCCACACCTCCCGATCGGACCTACACACAATATACATCCACAGAACCCGACACAGGAACAAACCCAAACACAAATACAACTACACACCCAGAACAATCATAAACAACACCCTCCACACCTTCCCTGCCACAATACATCAACACGAGCACTCAAGACAACTGCACATACAGATACTCCCCCCCCCTCCACCCCTCCAGGCTCTGAACCCCGACCGCCCACCACCATAAACCCGCCCAAAATCGAATGTAACCAAAACAGCAAAACAACTCCGCTACCACTGTCACCCTACCAACGACGCAACAAAACTAATTACGTATCACGTACAGTGGCTCGAGCGCAAATACAATGTAAGTCATTGTAAAGCCATATCTAAGCAGTCCACACAGACACACAATTGTTAACCCATCCCCATCCCCATTCATGCCACTGGTACAAAGTAATTCAACAATGTACTACCAAAATTCCAAATTTCCATATTAAGTAAAATGTTACTAGTTTATAAGCCAGTGTAAAGTCAAACAAAAACGAAACCAGGTAACAATGTGAAACAATCCTGTACTTTAAAAAAATAAAAAAAAACTACTTAGTAAAAACAGTAATAATTTTTTAAGTTAGCAAAACAGTCATGTATCATCAAAACAACAAAAAAGCTACTCAAGAAAAAATTGTAATTAGTTTGTAAGTTAGCAGTAAGTTCACCCTAAATAAAGAAAAGCAAAAGAAATACCCTCATCTATGGCCCCATTAGAGCAATAAGCTCTCCAGCGGCCCATCCGCCTCCCTTCAGGAGCGGAAATGAATAGTATAAAAAAAATAAAAGCTCGGCTCCAGTTCACCGCCGGCAATGGAGGGTGAAGCTTTGATAATGCCAGCCACTTGTGTTGGACAGTAAAATCATTAGGTGAACATTGGCCGAAGAACCCGAGACAGAAGTCTATAGGCAGTTTGTCAAAGTATTGATTGCTTCAGAAGTGCATCTTAACTTTTGCGGACTAGTAATTCGTTAAGTGATCAGTTTTGTTTGTGGAATACTCCATGAAAAATTTCACAAGTAAATAGTTAAAAGTGTTCCTAACTATAGATTTTAAAAAAAAGAACTAATTCCTTTAGTTAAAAGTAATCCTTACTAAAATCTAATCAGTATTAAAAGTAATTGAATAAATCAGTGATCATAATAAGCAGCTAAGGGCCATTGCAGTTTAAGGGTCAACTTAATGAATACCTGCTTGACAGATATGCAGAATGTTCATATTCACGTATTTCTGTTTAAAAGTTTTTCCTCGTCATCTTACTAGAAGTGCTTCGTTCGGACGTCAGTCAAATGAATGAATATTTTCTGAGTCCACATGCTAAATGTTAAGCCAGTATTACAGTTACTATTACAGTAAAAGTAACTGTGAAGAGCGGGAATCATTTTAATAGCTTTTGTATTATTTATAGATTAACAGCACACAACTGTTCAAACCACTACACATTTAGGGATACCTTGATTCGCTTATACTCTTTCTAAAGCAAAGAAGCTAATGCTTCCTAAGAAAACATACAGTAATCAGATCAATTAATACAACCATTGTAAGATAAATTTTGTGTTTTTCAATATAAAGATAGTAAAATCTGTATCTTACGTAGCGACAATGTGTAATGCAGATTAGCTTTGTTGTGTTGAATATAGAAAGTGTGAGTTAGTGAGAAACAGTTTGTTGCCAGAACATTTTATGTTTACCTCTGTGTTGCTAATGCAAGCTGCTATTCTATTACTTGCTACGCTGTGACGCTGTTTCGTGACCTATCTGCAAAAACAGACGTAAATACCAAACAAAGTTATGCATAGTAGTTAATCTACTTAATGAAGAGTATAAATACATGGTAACACTTTGCCTAACTAGGCTGGCGACCGTTTCCTTTTACGAAATACCTTTTAGTTTGTAACTGATAGAACTCACTTTCGATTCCCGCTAGTTCATGTACGACTTCGTATTGAATATAACCTTCTGTGTAACGAGTCATAGTCCTATACCTTTTTCATTAGCACAAAGTCACAGTCATTTAGATTCCTTTCATAGGAATAACATTATCGGCGGACTGGGATATTGGTAGTAGCAGGTAGTATTACAAGTAGGAGAACGTTGTCAGCCGTGGACTGCGAGGCTGGTCCCGGCGGAGGTTCGAGTCCTCCCTCGGGCATGGGTGTGTGTGTTTGTCCTTAGGATAATTTAAGTTAAGTAGTGTGTAAGCTTAGGGACTGATGACCTTAGCAGTTAAGTCCCATAAGATTTCACACACATTTGAACATTTTTAGAACGTTGATAAACAGACTACGGTTTCATACCACTCCTTCAGACACGAACTTAATTTCAAAACATCAGACTGAACGTCTCTACCTGTTAAAAATCAATAGGGCCAAAATTTTCATCTGTTTTAACCAAAACCGAGGCAACTGCTGTTAACGTTATTTCCCCTTTCATATCTGATTGTGTGTTACGTTCTTTGGAAAATATTAATTATGTAACAGTAACGATGGTTAAATAAAATAGAAATGAAGTAAAACTTTTCCTGTTATTGTAAGTCATTACAGTCGACAGGACGTAATTCAAGTTTAACTTTTAAATATCGTTGAAGTGTCAGGTGAAAGTGCTTAAATTCTGACTACTAATCCTTTGCAGTTTGTGAGAAAAAATACGAACTTCAAGAAAAGTTGGTTTGTTGTATTGATGATAGCACTAACACTAAATTTGGTCGTGTGAAGAGAAAGTGGAATGAAAATGTGTTCAGAGAAGATCAGAGTGATTCAGGCAGACCTATTTTAGAAACAGGTTGCTCAGCCCACATTGTAGATAAAACATTTCTGGAAAAAGTGATGCCTAGTGAACTATGCAAATCAATAAAGTAAATTTAATTTTTCAGTGGGAACTGTTAAGACTGTTAAGCAATATCAAAAATATGTCCTGGATTGGACAAAAAATGTCCTGGGTTTGACCCACGAAAATATGCTAACCCTAAATCTATGACTCTCATAAGCTCACTGGAGAAAATATTCCTCATCCTATGGTGTTTATGCCACATCATGGGTTAGAACATTTAAAACGTCATACGCTGTTGTAGTGATACAAGCTGGTAAAATAGACAGTTTATCAACTCCAGAAGTGACAGACGCCATACATATGTATCTGAAGTGTGGGAAAGCGATGAGAACAGGCTAAATTGTCATTGAGCGATGATAGATTGTAGGAAATCCAGTATCAGATTTGGCCGCAAGATGCATAACGTCCGGTATAATATTTAATTGAATTTATTAAGAAACCTGCCTGATGATGAAGAGGACGTTACTCATACTGATGTCCATATAATTAAAAATTCAGTTATTAAGAACTAAACCACTGAAGTTAATAAAATAATTTATTTAATGTTACGAACTTCGGCGGACGCTACCGAGCTGCCACGGAAGTGCACCTTGTGCAAGCAGGCACCAAAATGTAAGGCACTGTCTAAAGCACTGTAGCCACGATGTCTTTGAAGCGAACATGTATTAATCGCGAGTGGCTTCATTTTACTTAACAAAATGATTAAAAGCGTTATTTTGACTAATGAAACAATAGTTTGAACTGAAAAACTACGATATACATGCTATGCGCTATTTTGTAAAAATGATCTTGCTCAAAGTGTTATAATCAAATTGGTCATGTGATGAATCAGTTCCGATTGGCTGTCTTTTAGGACAGGTAAAGAATGTTTCTTCATTTAGGTGCGATTAATACACTTCTCAAAAGAATTAGGGGAACTTGACTTAAGGCATCTGTCATTCTCCACTGAACAATAATTGGGTACTGAGTATGTTTCCAAATTATATCGTTATTAAGTACATAACGAAATATCATTACATCATCCATCGCTTATATAAAATGAACTGAAATGTTAGACAGGTGTCGAGAGCAAAATGGAAACAATCATTCCTCCTGTCATCCTGGGAGTTTTTCATTGAACTTTGAGAGCTTCAGTAGCGTATATGCCTTCCGTGGACATCACTGCCTGACACCTACGTGGCATGCTCTATATAAGTCTATGGAGTAGTATCCTTTTCCATTCTTCAATGAGAGCCCATGAGAGTTTTTGGAGTGTCTGTGGTGTAGGATGACCACGAACGCGTCTGTCAAGCATGTCCCACAAATGCGCGATGGGGCTTAGGTGGACACTCACCACCGGCCGTGCCATTGGTTCGATGTCCATGCTTCGGAATACATCCCTGCTGACGCCTGCCACATGGTCCCTGGCATTAGAAGGAATTCAGGGACACCGCAATTTGCAACAGCCATCACGTGGTGCAATAGGATCTGTTTGATGTGCTGCCTGGCGAGAAGGCGACCGTGGACAACGAAAAGATCGCTATGGCTGTCAAGCTGAAGGCTGTCCACGACATCACGGAATCTTGTACACGTATCGATTTCCTGGACAGCATTTGTCAGGTACCGCTCAACACGGGTCTTGGCACACGAACACGGCCATCACATTGCGACAGAGGATATCTAGACTCGTCTGTGAATAACACGTTACGCCAATGACGAAGTTGCCAGTTAAGGGGACCACACCGTGGTTCAGATCGAAAAAAATCGATTTTCGGTTTTCATCATATTTCGATAGATTAAGGTTTTATTTAAGTACTCTGAAAAGGATTTTTCTGAAAAATTTTTTTCGAGCATTTAAAGAGCATTTTCCTACCACGTGTGTTTATGTGCCACGCCTACTTTTCTGTCACCCACTTTTCTGCATATATTTTACATCTTTATATCCCCTACATTGCACGTTAGGGATTTTTTTTTACTCGCGAGTGTTTTGCTATCCTTGGAATGCAACGGTCGGTACTCTTTTGTTTCTGTTGTTTGTAAACAACACGCTTTCAAACACGCGGTTAGTTTTGTTCAAGTGTGGTTGAGAGTAATTGTTATACTTACGTTTGCAGTGTTTTTTTTTACGTGTGTTTTGTTGTTTTTATTGAAGATGATTAAACGTAAAGTCATTTTCAAGAAACGACAATTTAGAGGAAACAGGTTTAGAAAGCTTTCTGTACAAGAGGTTATATCGGCTGGCAATGGTGTTTCTAATTATAATTCTTCAACAGGTGCATCATCAAAGAAGCTCTCACTATTTCTCTTCCTGCTGCTGTTATTACAGAAATTAAACCTATTTTCAGAGACTTGGCTCATCCTGACCTTCTAAGGAAATGTCTGCATGGGCAGACAAATATGGCCAAGAAAGCAATAAAAACATCCAATAAGGTGAAAAAGAAGCTGGAAGACCTGCTAGAGGCTAAAGAAGGGCCATCATATGCAGCAGGACAGTTTTAATTAACTGTAAGTAACAAAAGTTTTTTCTTTAAAGTCAATCTGCCGCAAACTAAAATTTTCAGTACATATGCCCCATTATATCATAAACTGTCATAGATAAATGAATGAAATTTTCAGAGACTCTGCATAACATAAAGAGCCATCTCTGGTACGACATTCATTAATATTACCCCATTAGGAAGTTCACAAACAAATATTTTCTGCAGAAAAAACTTAATATTTATATAAATAAATTTAAAAAAGTATTTGTTAAAAACTATAAAACTGATAAAGAATATTTTAGTACAGTTGACTCTATTAGCGTCATATAACATACAGTAAAAATATTAAGTTCCTGCATCAAATAGTTTCTTGAGAAATGGGTCAAATACTGGCCTAAATTAACGTGTGTTAGATTGGCAGTGTGGGGTCTCCTTAACATGGGAACGGCAGAAATGAAGCCGAGCGCGGTACTCGAATAGAACGCCTGGCTCCTAAGGTCCTTCCTCGTAACCTGTTCATTACAGTCACAGCTGCTCCATAGGCCCTTCTGAGATCGGTCTGCAGTGCCCTGGCGGTATCCGTTACGGCGCTGCAACGCAGAGATGGCCAGAGATCGGTCTTCACGTGCTATTGTAATGCGTCGGTGACCTTGTCCAGCACGCCTTATGCCTGACCCGTCTCTCTGCAGCGTGTTCACAAACTATGGATGACATTCGCAACTGAAGCAACACGACCCGAAGTCGAATCATTTTGGATCAAGCAGACCGCCCTTGCAACTTGCGCTGTATTACCCGTAAGATGTTGCATTGCACGTGCTTTGATGAATGCAGCATTCACAAATGACAACTGCAATCTCTGTGTGTTAATAGAGAACATTGGGACCCCGGTACTCACCCCATTCTGAGAGGTACTTGACACTGTAGCGCATAATACGACTTTAACTGTTGCCTACACTGCCAGCTGAGATTTGAAGCCATGCAATAACACGAAAGGTCGCTCCTGTATCAAGATACATTTAACATACCTGACTTTGATACGTACATTCCCCTGATTCTTTTGAGCAGTGTGAAAGAGATGGTACCCAAGGTATTGAGACATTATTGTAACGTCGTTGCAGTGTCATTACCAATAGCTACTCACTGGAAACTTCACTGTTTTAAACCGCATGTTAGGAGCAGCGGCGTTCGGTTAAGAAATTCAATGGGGTTATCGGGACAGCTTTAAAAGATGTGAGGTACGCAGGCCTCCACTTTGATATTCATGTCAGGTCTCCAGCAAGAACGTAATGTCATCTTCACACAGTATTCCGGTGGTCCACCTGGCCGTCATCTTCAGGCGAGTAAGCCGTCGCACTAACTCTCCAGAACTGAAATCAAATCGCAGCGGCGGCTCCTTTATACACCACCTGTAGGTCCACCGCGGGTGCGAGAACGTAACTGCTCTCTAGCGCAAGGCATGATAGCGCACCTGTGGAGAAAACTCGTGGAAAACGATAAATCGATATCACACACTATTAACGCCTTTTTATAACCGAAACAAAGACCGTGGTTTTTTTAATGTCCAACAAAACAGCGTTCCAACTCTTGCTTAAAGGATACCCCTTGACTTTGCTTATAATTTTGTCAGACAGACGGATTTAAATTGCTTCTTCCACTATACATTCCCCATGACGCGACGCCAGGGCAGCAACTTGTGTCTCATCATACAACATTTTGTCATTCAGTAAGACAGTGGCCCGCAACCGCAGATTTTCCTGGCTGAAATAAACGCGACTGACGATGAAACTCCGCGCATCGATCCTGGACCATACGAATCAATTGTCCAATATACGAGATGCGACAATAAAATAATGAGGCCGATTTTCTTTGCAAGATGTGGCAACCCTGCAGGCTTGCGTAGGCACAATATATTTAACCTTGGTCTATAAGCTGCTTCTAATCCAAGTGGCACATCGATGCAACTGCTCAATACGTGACTTGTGCTGTAAAAAGTTAACAAGTGTTTGTGTCTCTCGTCACGGAAATGGAACCGCATAATATTGCGCAACGGTATGCCATTTCTTTTTGCGTTAAATTGGGTGAAAATGCGACGACAACTTACAGTAAACTTCAGCAGACTTTTGGAGAGGAGGTTATGTCAAGAGCTCAAGTTTCTCGTTGGCATGAAATGTTTAGTGAAGGCAAAACGAATGTTGAACATGAAGACTGCAGTGGACGACCATGCATGCTGGTGTGCTTCTTTGATTCCAAGGGAATTGTTCATAAAGACTGCGTGCCTCCTGGAGAAAAAGTCAACCAATGTTACTACAAAGACATTTTAGAAAGACTTCGTAAAAGAGTTCTTCGTGTCCGTGCCAACATTGCTGATAATTAGATTCTGCGTCACTATAATGCGCCATCCTCCCCCCATGAACCATGGACCTTGCCGTTGGTGGGGAGACTTGCGTGCCTCAGCGATACAGATAGCCGTACCGTAGGTGCAACCACAACGGAGGGGTATCCGTTGAGAGGCCAGACGAATGTGTGGTTCCTGAAGAGGGGCAGCAGCCTTTTCAGTAGTTGCAAGGGCAACAGTCTGGATGATTGACTGATCTGGCCTTGTAACACGAACCAAAACGGCCTTGCTGTGCTGGTACTGTGAACGGCTGAAAGCAAGGGGAAACTACGACCGTAATTTTTCCCAAGGGCATGCAGCTTTACTGTATGGTTAAATGATGATGGCGTCCTCTTGGGTAAAATGTTCCGGAGGTAAAATAGTCCCCCATTCGGATCTCCGGGCGGGGACTACTCAAGAGGATGTCGTCATCAGGAGAAAGAAAACTCGCATTCTACGGATCAGAGCGTGGAATGTCAGATCCCTTAATCGGTCAGGTAGGTTAGAAAATTTAAAAAGGGAAATGGATAGGTTCAGGTTAGATATAATGGGAATTAGTAAAGTTCGCTAGAAGGAGGAACAAGACTTCTGGTCAGGTGACTACAGGGTTATAAACACAAATTCAAATAGGGGTAATGCAGGAGTAGGTTTAATAATGAATAGGAAAATAGGAATGCGGGTAAGCTACTACAAACAGCATAGTGAACGCATTATTGTGGCCAAGATAGATACACAGCCCACGCCTACTACAGTAGTGCAAGTTTATATCCCAACTAGCTCTGCAGATGATGAAGAAATTGAAGAAATGTACGATGAAATAAAAGAAATTATTCAGATTTTGAAGGGAGACGAAAATTTAATAGTCATGGGTGACTGGAATTCGGCAGTAGGAAAAGGGAGAGAAGGAAACGTAGTAGGTGAATATGGATTGGGGGTAAGAAATGAAAGAGGGAGCCGCCTGGTAGAATTTTGCACAGAGCACAACTTAATCATAGCTAACACTTGGTTCAAGAATCATAAAAGAAGGTTGTATACATGGAAGAACCCTGGAGATATTGACAGGTTTCAGATAGATTATATAATGGTAAGACAGAGATTTAGGAACCAGGTTGTAAATTGTAAGACATTTCCAGGGGCAGATGTGGATGCTGACCACAATCTATTGGTTATGACCTGTAGACTAAAACCGAAGAAACTTCAAAAAGCTGGGAATTTAAGGAGATGGGACCTGGATAAACTGAAAGAACCAGAGTTTGTAGTGAGTTTCAGGGAGAGCATAAGGGAACAATTGACAGGAATGGGGGAAAGAAATACAGTAGAAGAAGAATGGGTAGCTTTGAGGGATGAAGTAGTGACGGCAGCAGAGGATCAAGTATGTAAAAAGACGAGGGCTAGTAGAAATCCTTGGGTGACAGAAGAAATACTGAATTTAATTGATGAAAGGAGAAAATATAAAAATGCAGTAAATGAAGCAGGCAAAAAGGAATAAAAACGTCTCAAAAATGAGATCGACAGAAAGTGCAAAATGGCTAAGCAGGCATGGCTAGAGGACAAATGTAAGGATGTAGAGGCTTATCTCACTAAGGGTAAGATAGATACAGCCTACAGGAAAATTAAAGAGACCTTTGGAGAAAAGAGAACCACTTGTATGAATACCAAAAGCTCAGATGGAAACCCAGTTCTAAGCAAAGAAGGGAAAGCAGAAAGGTGTAAGGAGTATATAGAGGGTCTATACAAGGGCGATGTACTTAAGGACAATATTATGGAATTGGAAGAGGATATAGATGAAGATGAAATGGGAGATATAATACTGCGTGAAGAGTTTAACAGAGCACTGAAAGACCTGAGTCGAAACAAGGCCCCGGGAGTAGACAACATTCCATTAGAACTACTGACAGCCTTGGGAGAGCCAGTCCTGACGAAACTCTACCATCTGGTGAGCAGGATGTATGAGACAGGCGAAATACCCTCAGACTTCAAGAAGAATATAATAATTCCAATCCCAAAGAAAGCAGGTGTTGACAAATGTGAAAATTACCGAACTATCAGTTTAATAAGTCACAGCTGCAAAATACTAACGCGGATTCTTTACAGACGAATGGAAAAACTAGTAGAAGCCGACCTCGGGGAAGATCAGTTTGGATTCCGTAGAAATGTTGGAACACGTGAGGCAATACTGACCCTACGACTTACCTTAGAAGCTAGATTTAGAAAAGGCAAACCTACGTTTCTAGCATTTGTAGACTTGGAGAATGCTTTTGACAATGTTGACTGGAATACGCTCTTTCAAATTCTGGAGGTGGCGGGGGTAAAATACAGGGACCGAAAATCTATTTACAATTTGTACAGAAACCAGATGGCAATTATAAGAGTCGAGGGACATGAAAGGGAAGCAGTGGTTGGGAAGGGAGCGAGACAGGGTTGCAGTATCTCCCCGATGTTATTCAATCTGTATGTTGAGCAAGCAGTGAAGGAAACAAAAGAAAAAGTCGGAGTAGGTATTAAACTCCACGGAGAAGAAAAAAAAATTTGAGGTTCGCCGATGACATTGTAATTCTGTCAGAGACAGCAAAGGACTTGGAAGAGCAGTTGAATGGAATGGATAGTGTCTTGAAAGGAGGGTATAAGATGAACATCAACAAAATCAAAACGAGGATAATGGAATGTAGTCGATTTAAGTCGGGTGATGCTGAGGGAATTAGATTAGGAAATGAGACACTTAAAGTAGTAAAGGAGTTTTGCTATTTGAGGAGCAAAATAACTGATGATGGTCGAAGTAGAGAGGATATAAAATGTAGACTGGCAATGGCAAGGAAAGCATTTCTGAAGAAGAGAAATTTGTTAACATCGAGTATAGATTTAAGTGTCAGGAAGTCGTTTCTGAAAGTATTTGTATGGAGTGTAGCCATGTATGGAAGTGAAACATGGACAATAAATAGTTTGGACAAGAAGAGAATAGAAGCTTTTGAAATGTGGTGCTACGGAAGAATGCTGAAGATTAGATGGGTAGATCTCATAACTAATGAGGAAGTATTGAATAGGATTGGGGAGAAGAGAAGTTTGTGGCACAACTTGACTAGAAGAAGGGATCGGTTGGCAGGACCAGTTTAGTATTGGACGGCAGTGTGGATGGTAAAAATCGTAGAGGGACACCAAGAGATGAATACACTAAGCAAATTCAGAAGGACGTAGGTTGCAGTAGGTACTGGGGGATGAAGAAGCTCGCACAGGATAAAGTAGCATGGAGAGCTGCATCAAACCAGTCTCGTGGCTGAAGACCACAACAACAACATAATGCGCCCTCCCATACTACTCTGTCAGTACAGCAATTTTTAAGCTCAAAACAAATTTCAATACTACCACAGCAACGTTAGTCACCAAATATCGCTCCGTGCGACTTTTTTCTACTTCTTAGAGTCAAAACGGCGATCAAGGGACACCATTTTCAAATAACACAAGATGTCCAAAAAGCTGTGACGAGGGTCTTGGAGGATATTACAGAAGATGAGCTCCAGAAATGTTACCATCAATGGCAGAAGCGCTGGAAAAAGTGTGTGCAATCAGAAGGGAACTACTTTGAAGGAGACAACACTAAACTTGACTAAAACGGTTAGCAACATATTTTTTTGCATCAATCTCATTACTTGACTGTCGCACCTCGTAGACTTTCCATCTGAGGCAGGGAATTGCGTAGACACAGGCTTTCTCAAACACCAATCGTCCTTCACAGAGCCAAGCAGCGCTCTAGTCCCAGCTGGCGGACGGAATGTACTTCTAACCGATTTCCTTGCATCTTCTGTTGGTTCCCGTGGAGGTCCAACCTGCAGAGCACGACGGATCTGATTGCCAGTATAAACATTCTGCTTGATGAACAGTACTTTTAAATGATCTGAGATGGCATAAGCTCTTTTTACCTCCGTACTCAGGACGCCTTTGCGTTGGTTCTATGGATGACAACTTGATGCAATAAGAAATCGATCCGTATTCGTGGGTTTAGATAAGCACTGTGTCGTAAGGTCCCATCATCCCTTCTGTAGACCAATGCATCAAAAACGGAAGTTTTCCATCGTTTTAAACTTCCATCGTGATCTCAATATTGGGATGCACACAATTAAAATGATCTAGGAAACGATCTAGAGAATCTCTTTCATGTAACCATATCATAAACGTATTATCGACGTATCTTCAAAAACATATTAGTTTCAAGAACGCTGTCTTCAGTGCCAAAATCTTGCATAAACTGTCCAACATATGTACAAGGAACCATGCACCCGCTGCGGCCGTCTGACGCTCTGTAAGATCAGAAGTGTTGGAAAGACTGATGAGAATAGGAGAGGAATTTCACCTGCTGTTAATGCCAGTCGGTTTCAAATCCTAAAGGGAATTGCTCCTGGCGGTGAATATAGGTGAATATCGACCAGTTTCCGAGAAAACATTACCAAGAAAACAACATGCAACGGGCGACTGGTGTTGGGTAACTCGCAAAAGTGCTCACAGCGGGAAATGAAGCTGCGAATTTTCAGTCGGCCGAACAGCACAGAAATTCGACCCTAGATGGCTGGCTGTGTGTACTGTGGTCCGTCGACTCGCAGTTCGGTCTATTGTTAAGTGACGCAAGGTGTCGACCGATGGCGGAATGAGACGTTCAACCTGCAGTGTGTTTCTCTTACCATACCTTGGGCACACTCATTCTGATCACCGTGAAGATAAAGGATGTATTTTTTCAAATTTCTGGATGACCAAATGTCGCCCTTTCCTGGTACATCTTCATGAGGAGTACGCTATGGACACTGCCTTATTCCAAGATAACAACAGGCATAGTTCGCCGGGCTGCACGAATATGTTCTTAGTTGGACGAGAATTCAGTCAGCCTACCTCCTGTCGACTGGCCAGCTACAGTACCCGATTTGAATCCTATCGATCCGAGCACGACAATGTGCGGTAACAATGAGTTCCAAAAAGACATGCGCGAACATGCGAAACTTCACGGGATCATATCTCGTGTTCTATTGATAACAGAGGTAAGGGGTCTTGTGTTTTGGATGGCACTTGGCCTAGCGACCATTTGCGCACATATCGGGTACGCTATAGCTCTAGAGTACTGGGCGAAATTTAAACATTATACACTTCTTCCACGCCAGGCAGATCGAGCAAATCGTTTGATTCTTTTGCATTACGCATGATGTAGGGTGGACGTTAGGCGGCCTATAAAAGTACACTACTGGCCATTAAAATTGCTACACCAAGAGGAAAAGCAGGTGATAAACGGGTATTCATTGGACAAATATATTATACTAGAACTGACATGTGATTACATTTTCACGCAATTTGGGTGCATAGATCCTCAGAAATCAGTACCCATAACAACCACCTCTAGCCGTAATAACGGCCATGATACGCCTGGGCATTGAGTCAAACAGAGCTTGGATGGCGTGTACAGGTACAGATGCCCATGCAGCTTCAACACGATACCACAGTTCATCAAGAGTAGAGACTAGCGTATTGTGACGAGCCAGTTGCTCGGCCACCATTGACCAGTTGTTTTCAGTTAGTGAGAGATCTGGAGAATGTGCTGACCAGGGCAGCAGTCGAACATTTTCTGTATCCAGAAAAGCCCGCACAGGACCTGCAACACGCGGTCGTGCATTATCCTGCTGAAACGTAAGGTTTCGCAGGGATCGAATGAAGGGTAGAGCCACGGGTCGCAACACATCTGAAATGTAACGTCCACTGTTCAAAGTGCCGTCAATGCAAACAAGAGGTGACCAAGACGTGTAACCAATGGCACCCCATACCACCACGCTGGTGATACGCCAGTATGGCGATGACGAATACACGCTTCCAATGTGCGTTCACTGCGATGTCGCCAAACACGGATGCGACCATCATGATGCTGTAAACAGAACCTGGATTCATCCGGAAAAATGACGTTTTGCCATTCCTGCACCCAGGTTCGTCGTTGAGTATACCATCGTAGGCGCTCCTGCCTGTGAAGCAGCGTCAAGGGTAACCGCAGCCATGGTCTCCGAGCTGATAGTCCATGCTGCTGCAAACGTCGTCGAACTGTTTGTGCAGACGATACGGTAAACCGCAACCGCAGTCGCGATAGGCTACAATCCGACCTTTATCAAAGTCTGAAACGTGATGGTACGCATTTCGCCTCCTTACACGTGGCATCACAACAACGCGCCACCAGGCAACGCCGATCAACTGCTGTTTGTGTATGAGAAATCGGTTGGAAATTTTCCTCCTGTCAGCACGTTTTAGGTGTCGCCACCGGCGCCAACCTTGTGTGAATGCTCTGAAAAGCCGATTATTTGCATATCACAGCATCTTCTTCCTGTCGGTTAAATTTCGCTTCTGTAGCACGCCTTCTTCGTGGTGTAGCAATTTTGATGGCCAGTACTGCAAAATTTTTTCATGCCATGAGAAAACTTCTAAAAACGGTGATATTTTTGTACGAAAAGTACAAATTGTGGGGATCGCCATTTCAATAATTCCTGTTCTTGGCATTTCGTCGAAATTTTCAGTTCAAAATGGTTCAAATGCTCTGAGCACTATGGGACTTAACATCTTAGGTCATCAGTCCCCTAGAACTTAGAACCCCTAGAACTTAGAACTACTTAAACCTAACTAAGCTAAGGACATCACACACATCCATGCCTGAGACAGGATTCAAACCTGTGACTGTAGCATTCCCGCGGTTCCGGACTGAAGCGCCTAGAACCGCACGGCCACCGCGGCCGGCGAAAATTTTAGTATATGTTCTTAATATTGTATTCTCGGGGAACCTTCAAACTTCTTTCCATATCATTAATCGCTACCGAGATCCAGAGGTTCAAACTTATCGTGTTTATGCGCATAAAATATGCACGTAATAACCAATCTGAGGCGTAAATGTAGTTTTAACTAACGCAGTGAACACATGGCAAGGGTGCTAGGCTTCTAGAGATTCTAAAGTCATCAAATTATGTCTCTAGTCAGCATGTTCTCACCAATAAAAGTTCATGACGCTCTATCTTTGTATAGTGGACACGTCATGCCTATGTAAATATGCCAAATGTTGTACTCCAGTGACAAAAAATACGGTAAAAATGAGTTTCATATGCCTAAAAAGAATTTAAAATGCTTTACAAAATTCATGTAAAAATGGAAAGACTACAAATTCAGTGAAATACTTCTGTTAAAGTTCTTTTATTTTCAGATAAAAATTACAAGCCTTGCGTTGACGGTGAATTGCGATAGATGAGCAATGTATCCAGAAAAAATCTAGAGCAAAAGATTTTGTGTTAACCTTTGTATTATGCGTAATTATTTGTTATTTATAACTGTCATATTATGTAAATTCTTCGGTGTACACAAAAAATTGTAAAAATTCTACTGATCTATAGGATTTGTTTTACATAAGTCGTAGCACGGAAAAATGGTCCTCTCGGGTCATAAAAAAGGTGAAAATGTTCCTCTTTAAAAGGCTCTGACAGAAATGTGGGGAACCAGCTGTCTCAACCCTCACTTGCGAAATAATCGCGTCTTTTTGTGCTGAAAGACAGTAGTAGAGAGACAGTGACGGTGGAAGAGAGAGGAGACAGGGTGAGTGAGAGAGAGATAGACAGAGGAGACAGAGATGATAGGACAGGGACTGTGGCAGTGAAACAGAAGGAGAGGTAGATGAAGGCAGCAGCAGTGGGAGCCAAAGAGGGGGGAGATACTGATGGTCAGTGAGAGACAGTAGCAACAAAAGAGAGACATGAATCGAGATTAAAGCAGTGGGAGCAGAAGAGAGAGGAGACGGTGGAAATGAAAACTGCAGATAATTGGAGACCGTACATAGGCTTGAGAGGTGGGAGAGGAGATATCGACCCTCCCAGACCGGCGGATTTTAACACGTAAATGTAGGGGAGGGCGCAGTTTGGACAGAAATTTTAAACAAGTGGGTGTAGGGAAATGTAAAATGAACTCCTCAGAATTTTTAAGTTAGTGAGGTATGGGGGAGATAATAGGAAAGAAACAGGAGACAGTGTAAGTGAGAGAGCAGTCAGTCAGAGTGGGATATATGTTAAATAGATGAGAGGAACGGGAGGCAATGGGAGAGAGTCATACGTAGACACAATCGGTGGGAGGAAGATGCTAAACATAAAAGCTTAACTGCAAAGAGAGATTGGTTAAACGGAGATAGAACGTTCAGTGTTAAAACAAGCGCGAATATCTCGCATGGCCGGTCCTGGAGTATTTGTTCCCCAGTACAAGACAATTCTGGAACATTTTTGCACATTTGGAAAACCCTGACTTTCACGGTGTAATTTTTTGTAATTTCGGGACAACATTGCAGCTCACAAATATAGAATCACATCATTTAAAAATGGAAAAAGGTAACGTTTTAAACTTCTATTACAGCGCTCGTTAGAGGTGGAAGTCTGAAAGTGTTCCGAGGTACAACACTCTCCCTTACACTTAATTGTAATGATAGTAATCACTAGCCTATTCCACAGTGAGTTGGCAAGTCGGTAAACTTAAATGGCATATGCATACTTTAATATCAAGTTTCATCAGTTATTTGGACCTAACGATGTGTTGCCTAGGTACAGGATCATCGGATCGTGGGTGCGGAATATTTTTAAAATCCACAAAACAGCTAAATTAAGAATGCTTTCATCACTTTGGAATCATTCTTATATAAATACAGAGGAGTGACAGTCAGATTGCATCGTGACGGTACCCTAGTGTACAATTCATTTACATTTATAACGCTGGTACGCAGCTTGCACTGTGCGTTGTCGGTATCACGCGCTCACCTAAGCTGATGTGGTAAGAACTGCCACGCTGCCGCCCTTTCTGTCCACATCCTGAGCTTCAGAAGGCCAAACACGATATCTCTGATCAGTGACTCCCAGCAGTTCATCTCCTTTCACTGATTATAACTTCCTAGGGACTACTGAGCACAGTTTAGGCGTACAGCATGTCGCTTCCGCACAGCATCTCTAATGTAACTGCGCTATAGAGAGGGAGATGCTTAAATAATCTCTTACAAGTTATCTGCACACTTAAGTATATTATGAAACTGTTCCATCCAAATTACCTGCAAACACTTTAAACACTTCTACTTCAAAACTGCAACACAAGAATGGGTAGCAAGTAATGAAATTATACTTATTCTGCGCAAGCAGCATATTACGAAGATTGATTCGTTATGTAGGTGATGTGAAAGTATTAGTTATAGGTGTCCGGCGTGCGCACTGAATACATCAGCGTTCATTTACCCTTATAGACAAGGAAACAGTGACAGCGGGAAAGAGACAGTAAAGTAATGAATACTAGAAGATATTAGACACTAGAATGAGATTTTCACTCTGCAGCGGAGTGTGCGCTGATATGAAACTTCCTGGCAGATTAAAACTGTGTGCCCGACCGAGACTCGAACTCGGGACCTTTGCCTTTCGCGGGCAAGTGCTCTACCAACTGAGCTACCGAAGCACGACTCACGTCCGGTACTCACAGCTTTACTTCTGCCAGTACCTCGTACCGGACGTGAGTCGTGCTTCGGTAGCTCAGTTGGTAGAGCACTTGCCCGCGAAAGGCAAAGGTCCCGAGTTCGAGTCTCGGTCGGGTACACAGTTTTAATCTGCCAGGAAGTTTGATATTAGACACTGGTCGTGGTATAGAAAGATCGAAGGAGAGAATAGCAAAGTGAGAATAGTGAGTGACACAGTGCCACTGGAACACAGTTGACAGTGACAGAACAATTCTATGAAAAGAGTGAAGGGGACAGCGCCAGTGGGAGAGGAATAAAGAGGAGGAAGAAGTGGAAGTGGGTGAGAGTCAGTGATAATGAGAGACAGAATCTGTGACAATCACAAAGGGAGAGAGAGAGACAGCGACAGTGAGAAGAGACAGCAGCAGTGGGAAGGAATGAGTGAAATAGCAACAGTAAGAGAGGAGACAGTGACACTCAGAGAAGACGGCTGTAGTAGGACAGAAGAAAGGGGACTGTGACTGTAAGGTAGGGGATAGTGACAGAGAGATACAAGGAGATAATGACAATAAGTTGGGCTAATTGAGTGAGTGAGAGTGGGAAAGTTGGAGTGGATGGATACGAGCGACTTTCAGCGATGGGTAGGAGTGTTTGTGGGAGTGAGATGTGGGTTTCATGTTAAAAAGTGAATGAATATTTCGCATGCCAAAATTTTTGGGAAATTTTTTGAAGATGCCAAGCAAGGCAGGATAAGGCAGCTAGTACACCACTTTTCAGTCAGTCTTTTAGAACAGGAGCATATTAGCCTTTTCTGTGCTCCGGTAGGAGTATTATTTCACGGGTTGTCCTGGTGTGTGTGGCTTTCTTCCGTAATCAGTCATTTTGTGTTCGCAACATCTTATGGGAGTGAGCTTCCCCAGAATAGGTCACTTACTTCTACACTGTTCACATTACATTAAAATCGTACTGTGCAGTTGATAATAACACTATGGTGCTTGCAGGTTATGGTCGTGGAGTAGATCAAGAGTTGCACTGTACACTGTGGCTGCCTAACTTCAGTTAATCTGACACGAGGCTACGGTGATATGACTGTCTGCTAACCGAGGTTTCAGCCAACACACAGCACGAAGGCCAGATTTCTTTGTGATATTGACTGGCAACAACGTCCCCCAGCACCAAGCCATCTCAAGTCTGTCAAATACATTCAACTAAGTCTAAAAGAATCAATGACGCTTCTCTAAACAGATCGGAAGTGTGAATTAGAAATTATGAGTGGTAGTGATACTGTTTTAATTACTACCTCGAAAAAGTAAAGTTACATAAGTAATCTTTTCTTTGTTTGCAGATATATGTCTGCAAACGTGTTAATCATAGGTATCAACGCCACAGTACAGTAGCACGGCGCTATAGCAGCCAAGATAGATTAGCCCAGCCCATTAATAAAATGGTGTACCGTGCGATAATTCGTTTTCTGCATGTGAGGGGGATAGCTATTCAAAAATCGATCGAGAGTGAGTTGCTGCAGACGTATGACAAAAGTGCACTCTCATATGGCAAAGTGGTTAGGTTGTGCAAACACTTCCACTGTAGTCAGACAAGTAGGACGGAGAACGAAGTGCCAAAACGTATCTCCATGAAGAAACAAGAATCGCAAGAGAATTGGAGGTTTTTGTGTTCGAATTTTACTGCATTACGGATAACACTGAAATTTTCGAACCTGAACATTTCTTAAGTAGGAAAAATGCATACTACTACAACAACGATCTTCGACAAGTCATCCATCATTGGGAAGAATGTACCCATTAAAGGATGAATATACACTATCTGATCAAAGGTATCCCAGCCCCTCTATGTACTGCAAAACTGATCTCTAGGTGCCACAAGAGACGGACCACTCCAGTATAAAAGGATGCTAGGAGTGTTTTACTGTCAGTATAGAAGCAGGAACAGCAGAATGCGTCCATCAGGAGAGCTCAGTGACTCTGGAGGTGGACTCGTCAATGGATGTTGTGTGGTCTTGCCCACTCATCGCTAATAGGGTGCCTACGGGATGCAGAGTTCTCGGAATGCTATACAACAGTGCAAACAAACAACGTTAGTAGTTTTATTTCTAGAAAGTAATTGACAATACTTAACTTTGGACATTCACAAATAGTAATCGCAAACGAGGAGCGACTTGCAATATAATTTAGGGTCCTTGATAAGTAAACTGTTCAGGCAAGTTGCGACACTTCACTGATAACTGACGTCCGCGATCCGGTGCCGAACTGAGTGCCTGGGCTAGCAGGAGCGGCGTTTGTGTTCACTTCTTCCACTTACCGCTCTTGGCGCGGCGCGGTCGAATTCCGCACACCATTGGCCGTCACCACATCTTCGTTCCGGTGCTTGTGGTTACGCCAGAACACATGTCATCTGGGTAACAAATCCAACAGTCACTTGTTGGACCTTCTTGATACTTCGGCGGACAACGGCAAAAAAAAAAAAAAAAAAAAAAAAATCCAGATAGTTTACAACTATACTCTGCAAGCCACCTGGCGGTGTGTGGCGGAGGGTAGTCTGGATACATTTATCGGTTCTCCCTTCTGTTCCAGTCTCGTATTGTTCGTGGAAAGAAAGACTGTCGGTATGCCTCTCTGTGGGCTCTAATCTCTCTGATTTTATCCTCATGGTCTCTTCGCGAGATATACGTAGCAGGGAGCAATATACTGCTTGACTCCTCGGTGAGGGTATGTTGTCGAAACTTCAACAAAAGCCCGTACCGAGCTACTGAGCGTCTCTCTTGCAGAGTCTTCCACTGGAGTTTGTCTATCATCTCCGTAACGCTTTCGCGATTACTAAATGATCCTGTAATGAAGCGCGCTGCTCTCCGTTGGATCTTCTCTAGCTCTTCTACCAACCCTATCAGGTACGGATCCCACACCGGTGAGCAGTATTCAAGCAGAGGGCGAACAAGTGTACTGTAACCTACTTCCTTTGTTTTCGGATTGCATTTCCTTAGGATTATTCCAATGAATCTCAGTCTGGCATCTGCTTTACCGACGATTAATTTTATATGGTAATTCCATTTTGAATCACTCCTAATGCCTACTCCCAGGTAATTTATAGAATTAACCGCTTCCAGTTGCTGATCTGTTATATTGTAGCTAAATGATAAAGGATCTTAATGTCTTTGTATTCGCAGCACATTACAGTTGTCTACATTGAAATTCAATTGCCATTCCCTGCACCATGCGTAAATTCGTTGCAGATCCTCCTGCATTTCAGTACAATTTTTCATTGTTACAACCTCTCGATATACTACAGCATCATCCGCTAAAAGCCCCAGTGAACTTCCGATGTTATCCACAAGGTCATTTATGTATATTGTGTATAGCAACGGTCCTACGACACTCCCCTGCGACACACCTGAAATCACTCTTACTGCGGAAGTCTTCTCTCCATCGAGAATGACATGCTGCGTTCTGTTATCTAGGAACTCTTCAATCCAATCACACAATTAGTCTGATAGTCCATCTGCTCTTACTTTGTTCATTAAACGATTGTGGTGAACTGTATCAAACGCCTTGTGGAAGTCAAGAAACACGGCATCTATAAGTTTCTTTGTCAAAGGTTAATAGCAATTCAGCTCCAAAGTGGATTGAAACAAAACATGAAATAAGTTACTTCATGAAACGGAACAATAGTGTTCCTGGTGGCTGTAGCTCGTTTAGATTGTCAGTGAGTCGTAGTTCATTAATTACACACTTTATAAAACTCAAGGTCGCGGAGGACGTTCAGAGTAAAATAAGAACTGAATGAACGAAGTTTAAGTCTAGTATGGAGCAAAATTGTCTACGTTCGACGTATAGCCATTTGAAAGTTAAACAGTAATAAATTTACACGTTCAAAAGTATGCCACGATGACAGATTCTAATCATTCTTTGGCACGGAGGTCACAAATGCTCTAAGTCCACAGCTAACAGCTCCCAGAGTCACGAAGTCAGATGTGAACAGCAGCAGTGTTGTGGAGGCGCCTCTCGAGTGAGGATCCTGAGTTTAGAAATCCTCTCAGAATCTGCGCCTGGCCCAGGACTCTTATTTGGAGTAAACTGGTCTAATCTCATCCGAGGACTGCCCTAAATAACAGCACTAGGATACAATCGGGTCTACTTTCGATCACGTGTCTTGCAGAACATAATAGGTCTGTGCTGGCCATGGCCTCTAGTGTCCCTTAGGTAGCTTCCTTGTGAGCATGGCCACCTGTGTTTTGGAACTTTGTTCGGTGTGTATTAGGTATCGTCGAAGCACTGATGTGATGTTGACTTCTGACACTGGAGGCATTATGCCTCGGTATAGAACTTTTAAAGCTGTCCATGTCGACTGTTGATTGTCAAGTGGAAACGATAAGAAACAATCACATCTAAGCAAAGAATAGGCAGACCGCGTGTACTAACGGACAGAGATCGTCGAGCATTGTTGTGGGTTTTGGTAAAAGGTTGCGTGAAGTCAGCGGAAGGAATCAGAAAAGAGTTTTGAACTGCTACCAGCAGGCCAGCTGACACAATGCTAGTGTGTACAGAATTAAGAAGAATAGGATCAATGGTGAATGGTCTGCTGGTATCCTACACGTTCCTGTAGTCCATGGATGCTTGAGGTGATCTAAGGACTGGACGGTGGATTGCTGGAGACGAGTAATTGGAGTGATGAATCATGCTATGTCTCATGACAATGGGATTGGATGTTTTGGGCTGGTGACTGCCTGGAGAGCATTAGCTGCCAAAATGTGTTGTGCGAACAGTGATGCAAGGAGGAGGTGATGTCACAGCAGAGTGGTGACTTCATGTTTAGGGTGTGCACCCTTTATTGTGTTGAATGATATGAACACATTCTATTGCACTGTGTCCTACGTACAGTAGAGGATCACATCAGAGACGATGATAGCTTGTATCAGCATCACAATGCACCATGTCATAAAGCAGCACATGCGAGGCAATGGTTAGTGGATACTTACATGCCTGAAATGGACTGTGCAGTGAATCCCGAGGTGAACACAATGGAGCATCTTTGGTGTGAGTTCGAATGTCGACTCTGCTATAGTCCCCAAAGTCCAACATCACTATCTTCTCTGATTTTGGCTCTTGAGGATGAATAGACTGCTATGTCTACACAAACATTCAGACTCTCAACTGAAAGTATCCGAAGCAGAGCTGAAGCCCTCACGAAGTAGAAGGGTGGAGACACCCTATATTAATGTCCACTGATAGGTGTCCAGATACTTTTGATAAGATAGTGTATGGAGAAGGGCTAGGAATGGCACCAACTTTCACGGATGAAGCTTGGTTTTTTCAAGGTGATAAGTATAGCTTTATGATTATCTCTCGGTCATCAGAAACACAAGTGAAACCCAGAAAGAAATCTGGACAGTTCAGCTGAAGTCGTTTGGGGTCACGGTTAGCCGATGGGTAGCTCGGGACGGCACGTGGCCGCTGTGACTAGCTGGCATTCACGGTTTCGCCGCCTCCGCCGTCGGCCGGGGAGCCGTAGCGCTCCATAATTCACGTCCCATTACCAGGCCGGGCCTCCACTCCGACGAGTCTGCCGCACCATAGGGCCACCAAACACGTCAGTTAAGCGAGCACTCTGGCTCCAGGGGCGGCCTCTATCGGAGCCGCTGGAATAAAAAATGAGCTGCATTCAGTCCAGGCCTCGGCCACAATCCAAATCTGCTCACAGGCGCATTGCTGATTCATCCTGTTAAGACCACCTGCTAAAAGTGAGGAAACAAGTAGTACGTAGGTCAGCCAGGGGCTGGTCCACATTTGGCAAGTGTCGGTTCTAGCGGATCAGCAGGACTGTACAACAGGGTCAACTACCAATCAAGAGAAGAAGACGGGGTGTACCTTCCTGAGAAGATCGGCCTATAGGGATGACAAAGCTGTAAAACATCGACTTCTTAATCGGTTTTGACGTTGTATCGTTTTTAACATGTGTGCCTCTAGTGTATTCACTACATGTCACCGCCAATAGATCTGGGGTGGACGTTACAGTGTTGTTCGAGCATACTCTTACTTCGACGCACTTTTTATTTGACGATTTATTTTTTCAATATGACGGTGCCGCCATGGTGGCAAATTTTAAATGAAAGGTTTTGAGGAACTATTTAAAAATAACAGGATTTTGGCGATACTTTGACGACACTTTTATAGTTTGGCCTCGTCATTTGGACAGTCTCCAAGAGTTCCTTCCACATATGAACTCCATACATGGAAACTGAAAGTTTGCTGTGGAGATGGATGAAGAAGGCTTTTAACCGTTCTTAGACGTATTGGTGCGACGTAAGTGTGATGGTACTTTTGCACATTAGGTGTATCGAAGGTCCACTCACATAGATCCGTATTGATAGGCTACTAGCTGCCAC
The DNA here is from genome assembly GCF_021461385.2 of Schistocerca piceifrons. Classification (NCBI taxonomy): domain Eukaryota; kingdom Metazoa; phylum Arthropoda; class Insecta; order Orthoptera; family Acrididae; genus Schistocerca; species Schistocerca piceifrons. The sequence goes on from NC_060144.1 coordinate 507,859,838, forward strand.
CATCCGGCAGAAACGATGGGCATTCAGCAGACATGCCATCTCAGATTCTGATAACCTGCTAACGGAACTAGAACATCTACAAACTGTGTTCCCGATTAGTTGGTTGATGCAGGGAGGGGATCAAACAGTGAGATCATCGGTCGTACCGGATAACAGGAGAATCTGGAAGGAAGCCGGCCCTGCCCTTTCAAAGGAACCATCCCGGGATATGCCAGATGCGATTTAGGGAAATCACGGAAAACCTAAATCAGGCTGGCCGGATGTGGGTTTCAACCCTCGTCCTTCCGACTATGAGTCCAGTGTGCTAAGCACTGCGGCACCTCACTCTGGGTGTTCCTGAACAATGCATATCCGTCTCAACAAGTACAGAGAGCGTAACAGACGACGTAAAGACGACAGAACAATTATAAGGATGATGCCTTTCATAGCGACTGATTATCTACAAAATACCCCAAATGTTTCTGCGGAAATAGACAGAATACGAAGGAGTCATATGGTTAAAGTAATCTATTGTCCTCCTTCCAAAACTTCGGCGCTTTGCGCATCTGCTCAACAATGTTCAAATGTGTGTGATTTCCTAAGAGACCAAAGTGCTAAGTTCATCGATCCTTGGACTTACACACTAACTTAAACTAACTTATGCTAAAAACAAAAGACACACCCGTGCACGAGGGAAGACTCGAACATCCGGCGGGAGGGGCCGAATCTGCGAAAGACGCATTAATGTTGCGTTAGGTAGGCTTTTACAGGCTTATTTGCGAATACGTCAAATCTTTTATAGGACAAAAGCAAGGCAAGGATCGCGTTGTGCAACATAAGCGGCATACTCACCCCCATCGCCTTAGTAATTCCGTAATCACCGAACGCTGTATGTCCATTGCTCATTTGATGAAATACAATGAATCAAAAATTGTGGCCCATACATCATACTTTTACAGCTCCATCAATCCTGAACCAATGGAAATACGACAATCTGAGTCCCACACAAACCGAGACGGTGGACTACAGTTAAATTCTGCACGGTATGCTATCGTAGAAAAACTTAGTGCTCTTGGTAGCCAGCGTCGTTCTGCGATTTTACCGAGTGAAGACAATCGATCTGATATTGATGAGGCGAGCTTTTACCACGGAGGGCGCGCGCATGGCGCAGCACACAGACTCGGGGCAGAAGCACATGGACTCAAGCAGCGCACGCTCAGTGTCAACTGGGTACACAAAGCAAATGCCGGCGGGTTCTTCAATACGAGAACTCAGTAGATTTTGGTCGGTACTCACATGTAGATGGCCAGAAGAGTGTGAGCCGAAATATCGCTGCTTCAAATCGCAGATCTCCGACAAATCGCACGAAATTTCATGGGGCATCATTAACAAGAATTAATATATATTACCTGTATATAACTGAGAAGAATATACAGTGTTTTATTTTCCAAGAAAGACATAACTGTTTTTCTAAGAAAGATAATATTGTACTTCTCAAATTGTTCTCATGCAGAATAGTTTCTAGTTTTCCTACACGGTCAGAGATAGCCTTTTTTGTGTTATGTATCTCTTCTTCCACATCCAACAATGACTATTTAACGTGGCAAATGTCCAGATGCAACAGGATTCGGAATTCACGTTAAACTTCATACCTCCCTGCAAGGTTGTTGGGAGGCAAAGGCTCGGTTAGCAGTATCCCACGTCACCCGCCAGCCTGCTGAACCACCACGACCGATCATCAAATTGATATCGACCCACAAAAAGTATCTTACAACAGAGAATACTTGTTATATTAACAATATTTAGTATTTTCGGCTAGTGTCGGTCCTAAACCATCATCAGGTCGATACATGCGCTAGTGTCCATTACAATTTCAACATCATGAAAGCTGCGAACAACACCTGTCACACTGGCATGAAGTGCCAATGATGGGCATTGCAGTGCAACAGTATTCATTGGTTGTAGCAATCAGTCTGTAGCCTGTGTATGCACTGAGTAGTCAAAAGTCATGAGATAGCGATATGCACGTATACAGATGGCGGCAGTATCGCGTACACTTTTATAAATGGGAAATCCACTGATACATGGACTCAAGTTGTCGCCAGTCCCCAGCATGTGCTAGTGGTGGCTCCATAGCGGCGTGGGCTCTGTTTACATGGAACTGACTGGGTCCTGTGCCCAAACTGAACCTATGGTTGACTGCAAATGTTTATGCTCGAGTACTTGGAGATCATTTGTAGCCATTCGTGGAGCTCATCTTCCCAGACAACGATGGAATTTTTATAGATGACGATGCGCCGTATCACCAGGCCACAGTTGTTCGTGATTGGTCTGAATAATATTCAGGACAATTGGAGCGGATGGTTTGGCCACCCAGATCGCCCAGCATAAATCTTATCGAACATTTATGGGACGTTATCGAGAGTTTGTGCACGAGATCCTGCTCCGCTAATATTCTTGTGATTATTGATGTTTACAAAAGTAACATGCCTCACTATTTCTGCAGGGGACTTCCAGCGACATGTTGGGTACATGCCATTTCGAGCTGCTGCATTGCGCTGGGCAAAAGGAGGTGCAACACGATACTGGGAGGTATCCCAGGATCTCTGTGACCTCGGTGTATAATCAAGAATCCTCGTATTTTCTCAGTTACTAATGGTTTCTTTCACATCCACCAATGATGCGTTAAAGTGAGAAACGCCATGATGCAGCAAAACTCGGAATTCACGTTGAGCTTTGTCTCCCTACATGGACGGCGTAAGGGAAAGACTCCGACAGAAGCATGTGACGTCACCCTTCAACCTGCTGAAGAGCCGTGTTGTGACCATCAGCTTAATATCGGCGCCTAAAAATGTCTGACAAAAGCCAAAAGTTTTTATATTACCAATATTTGATATCTTCGACTAGTTTCGGTCCTCAGATTCATAATCAGGTCGACACATACAGTGCTTGTCACAAAAATTTCAACACGATGAAGCCGACATACAACAAGCGTCATGAATTTTAAGACAACATACAACAAGCGTCATGCATTTGCAAATGATTAGCTTTTGAATGCCACCGCAAATCGTTGGTAGGAGTTATCCATCTACAGTCTGTGTATTAAGAAATATCACTCAGTGGATTTCTAATCCAGAAATCCCATTTGAGTGTTGTTTGTGGGAAGATCGTGTTACGCTTTGCGTAGGTCGTGGCCTATCTAGACTGCGGTTTATCGATCCACAGTAATGCTGTTCGCAGTGGTCGGTACTCGATGATGAACGACCGCGCGCGACTAGCAATCGCGAGACAGTCATATTGTTATCTCACTTAAGAAACATGGAACACCTACAGCCGTCGTTTTGATGTTATTTTATTGTATTGGAACCAGTTTCGGTGACTCAGTAGACTAAAACTGGTTACAGTGTAATAAAATAACGTCAAAACAGACCGACAGTGCCTGAAATACGACAAAATAACATCAGAACAACGGCTGCAGGAGTTTCTTTTTTGTTTCTTACGTAAGTGAACGGCCGAAGTTCCGTGGACCATTAGTCACAAGGATATACATACTAAAACTGTTGTTATCTCGGCCGTGCAAGATAAAACAGCCACGTCACCTACCGTCAGTCAGGGAATGGACTTGTTTGCAGCATGACATGTATCCACACTGCCAGTGGGACGCAGACCTGTAGCACCACAGACTGTTTGTTTTTTTCCCTTCTAGAAATACTGTCCCCCAAGCTATGCGTAGCACATTACTAACACCTCTTCTTCTTTCTGAGCTCTACATCTCACTCATTATGGGGGGATGCTGACACAGTTTTTCAGGACAGCAAATGTTGCGGTACAGAAAATGGCCCAGAGATCACCAGTGTGTGTCTGTCTGTGTGTGTGTGTGTGTGTGTGTGTGTGTGTGTGTGTGTGTGTAGAGAGAGAGTGAAGTGTTATGAAACAATGTGTATATGGTGTCTGCAGTGACCGATAGTGAGATATGAGTGAACAGTGTGGCATTACATTATTTAATAAGTTATTTGTAAAGAAAATATTGTATACCAGGAGTAAATCTAATGATTGTCTCTAACTAGCAGTCTGTAAATATTTGTGTATACGAATTAGCTTGTATTAATCTAAATTTGTAAATACTTTGACATGTCCTATATCCTTTTAAAAAGAGATCTACGGATGAATAGCCGGCCGCGGTGGTCTAGCGGTTCTAGGCTCTCAGTCAGGAACCGCGCGACTGCTCCGGTCGCAGGTTCGAATCCTGCCTCGGGCATGGATGTGTGTGATGTCCTTAGGTTAGTTAGGTTTAAATAGTTCTAAGTTCTGGGGGACTTATGACCACAGATGTTGAGTCCCATAGTGCTCAGAGCCATTTGAACCATTTTCTACGGATGAATGAAGCTGCTACTACTGCTGCTAGGTACAAAAATACTGAATTCAATATAATTCTATATCTGGGATGTTCTTCCTATATACTTCACGCAGAAACGTTGACCTCGGCTAAATGAAGCTTCAAGACATTGTTAAATATATGCTTTGTGCCTTCGAATTATAATCAAACCCTTTGACTTCTCAAAACTTCGGAAGTATGCGTTTCATTACCATTGCTTATTAACTCCAGCAGCCTCTCATTTAGCCTGTCAAGGCACTTCGGATACTTTTATAGACCAAGGAAAAACCCAACTCACTCGCCTGGAAGCGAACAAGTGTACTTAGCATCTGCCGCAAGCGATACTAATTATTAAAAGGTCGATACATTAGACACTGTACTTTAGCCCAGCAATAGTTTACGATACCCAAGTATCGACTGTCTTAATCTCTCGTCGCTCTGTTGATTCGAGAGACTTCCGGAGGCAGCAGACAGCGGAGCTGAACTTGATACCGAGTTTTTTTATTTCCGTGAAGTCTTCGACATCGCTGGATACGGAGACCTGTTAAAAATATATATGCTTCTGGAGCATACGAGACGTTGTGTGCCCGTTCCAATGAGTTTTCAAAAGGATACGTGCAGAGTGCCTTTTACGCTTTGACTTCATGAAACGTAACGTGGCAATTGTGTATAAAGTTCCATAAGATTAGACGATGGCAGCATAAGACTGTTGAAACTGGTCATCTTGGAACAATAAAACTGTCTACACTGCGATCGAGGCGTACGAAGCGAGTTCATTTTAATTTTGATAGGAGATACTTTGGAAAAACTGCATACAATGTTCTGCGAACAGTTACTCGAAAATATTTGTTATTAAATGTGTAATTGTGTCCTGTGATGGCCATGTGTGTGTCGGCTGTACGAGCGTACAGCGCCTTTTATGTTTGACTTCATGCAGAGTAACGTGACAGTTTTAGAGCAAGTTCCATAAGATCAGAGGATGGCAACATAAGACGTTTTCAACCACACCGATCGCCCCACTGCACTGTGTATGTAGATCATATCTTATAAAAAAGTGGGACCCTTTTTATAAAGTGTATGTAAATGCCCCGAATGACAACTTCTGTGTCTTCCGGATGGTGTTTGGTGACAACGGAGACGCATACAGGTTTCATAAGGAAATTTGTACCAAAAGGAAATTTTCTTGGTGACTGCGGACGACTGTAACGGGACAAGTTCAGTTTCACTTAGAACGACCCTCTCACCATCTTTCATATTCTAGAACTTATTGTGCTCTTTACGTCTGGTTTTTCCAGTCTGGTCGCGTCTGTGATGCATCGTGACCTCTCCCGTAGCGTCTAAATTCGGACTCGCTAAGCCAAGCAAAAATATTAAGACTTAAACATTATGTTAGACTATAATCTACTGTTTGACTAATCTTGGACACGTATTTACCTGACTCAAGTTTAATTTGGATATCGAACTTCTTCTGGAACGTTTAGTAGAAAAAGTATTGGGCCTTCGTACCTATCAACACAGTATTCGTCGCACTTCGCTGCTTACCTTGAATTATCATTTTGATAATTTAAGTTTTTCACTGAACACAATTACCACATTCACCACGAGAACAGGAACCGTTACTGAACTCACCTTCGGCAACTCCTTCATTACTTCAGTTCTACTGTTTGACATTTATGGTCGTCAGTTTTGAAAATCAAATCAGTTCACTCAATTTGGAAAAGTTGTTTATTTTATGTTTTCAGAACCATAATAATTTTGATAAAACATTTATCGACTTCCTTTCATTACTTTAATTCTTTTAAAAATCCATATTAAGTTGTATTAGTCATTTGAATAAAGTAAATTTGCTCTTAAAACCTTAAGAAAATGATTTATGCAAGAGAATTGCACTCATTTATTGAAACAAAACGACCCATCAAAGATGTATAATTGTATAAATGAACTGACTGTAGCATAGAAAGTACTGCTGTTTCTGATAAATTTTGCTGTATGATTCAAGAGAAATGAAATGGATACTTGAAATAAGTCATAAGTTTTGGAAATGAATGTATTTATATCAAAGATGCACTTGTTCACAGTGTGTACTGAAATAGGTCTGGCTTTTCTCTTTCAAGTATAATAAATAAACAGATTGTAGCTTGCCTTGCTATGAGCCATGCACTTCAGGATATGGTGCCAAAAACACTCATACAAGTTATTCATGTCTCCGGTTAAAAATATGATATGAGAGTGGTGCCATGATGCCTGCCCTTATTAAGCTTCCTGGAAGCAACATGTGCAAACGTTGCAAAACCATATTTTAGCCTAGTAACTCTTCCAACCACGGGCAGTAATTACCATAGACGATTTCTTAATACAGGAGCATTAATAATTGTAGTTTTCCAACAACATGAGGCTATATTAGCACACAATATTAATGTCTCGCAGAGCGCACGAAAACACCTTCAAAACGGTTCAAATGGCTCTGAGCACTATGGGACTCAACAGCTGAGGTCATTAGTCCCCTAGAACTTAGAACTAGTTAAACCTAACTAACCTAAGGACATCACACACATCCATGTCCGAGGCAGGATTCGAACCTGCGACCGTAGCGGTCACGCGGTTCCAGACTGAAGCGCCTAGAACCGCTCGGCCACACCGGCCGGCCGAAAACACATTCACTCGCTCTCCCTGCTGACTGGGTACTCCACACTTCTCACTCTGCCTGCTGTAAACATTTTTCCACACGAAGGGTGTTCCCAAAAACGGAACTCCGTGAGTTGGCCTCCCTCAGACCTAATGGTTTCCTTCTTTCTTATGCACGATATTATATTTTTCCTAGTATTACACTCCTGGAAATGGAAAAAAGAACACATTGCCACCGGTGTGTCAGACCCACCATACTTGCTCTGGACACTGCGAGAGGGCTGTACAAGCAATGATCACACGCACGGCACAGCGGACACACCAGGAACCGCGGTGTTGGCCGTCGAATGGCGCTAGCTGCGCAGCATTTGTGCACCGCCGCCGTCAGTGTCAGCCATTTTGCCGTGGCATATGGAGCTCCATCGCAGTCTTTAACACTGGTAGCATGCCGCGACAGCGTGGACGTGATCCGTATGTGCAGTTGACGGACTTTGAGCGAGGGCGTATAGTGGGCATGCGGGAGGCCGGGTGGACGTACCGCCGAATTGCTCAACACGTGGGGCGTGAGGTCTCCACAGTACATCGATGTTGTCGCCAGTGGTCGGCGGAAGGTGCACGTGCCCGTCGACCTGGGACCGGACCGCAGCGACGCACGGATGCACGCCAAGACCGTAGGATCCTACGCAGTGCCGTAGGGGACCGCACCGCCACTCCCCAGCAAATTAGGGACACTGTTGCTCCTGGGGTATCGGCGAGGACCATTCGCAACCGTCTCCATGAAGCTGGGCTACGGTCCCGCACACCGTTAGGCCGTCTTCCGCTCACGCCCCAACATCGTGCAGCCCGCCTCCAGTGGTGTCGCGACAGGAGTGAACGGAGGGACGAATGGAGACGTGTCGTCTTCAGCGATGAGAGTCGCTTCTGCCTTGGTGCCAATGATGGTCGTATGCGTGTTTGGCGCCGTGCAGGTGAGCGCCACAATCAGGACTGCATACGACCGAGGCACACAGGGCCAACACCCGGCATCATGGTGTGGGGAGCGATCTCCTACACTGGCCGTACACCACTGGTGATCGTCGAGGGGACACTGAATAGTGCACGGTACATCCAAACCGTCATCGAACCCATCGTTCTACCATTCCTAGACCGGCAAGGGAACTTGCTGTTCCAACAGGACAATGCACGTCCGCATGTATCCCGTGCCACCCAACGTGCTCTAGAAGGTGTAAGTCAACTACCCTGGCCAGCAAGATCTCCGGATCTGTCCCCCATTGAGCATGTTTGGGACTGGATGAAGCGTCGTCTCACGCGGTCTGCACGTCCAGCACGAACGCTGGTCCAACTGAGGCGCCAGGTGGAAATGGCATGGCAAGCCGTTCCACAGGACTACATCCAGCATCTCTACGATCGTCTCCATGGGAGAATAGCAGCCTGCATTGCTGCGAAAGGTGGATATACACTATACTAGTGCCGACATTGTGCATGCTCTGTTGCCTGTGCCTATGTGTCTGTGGTTCTGTCAGTGTGATCATGTGATGTATCTGACCCCAGGAATGTGTCAATAAAGTTTCCCCTTCCTGGGACAATGAATTCACGGTGTTCTTATTTCAATTTCCAGGAGTGTATTTAATACCAAGTTAATAAGGAGCCCAGACTGTACGGATATGATATCTTTTATCTTATTGGTTCTAGAACTAAAATTTAATAGTGTATTTACCATTCTAGTTAAACTTTTCCAAAAAGTTACTAAACAAGCACGTCAGACCTCGACAACATACTATGTACATGGGAGTTAACACTGTTCCGTTGCGCACTGACAGGAATGGGAAGAATTACCCCCTGAAGCTCTACTCCGACATTTTCCAAACTATATGAAGGTATAAATCACACAATGGATATCAGATTAAATTAAAAACTTTCACTCTGTTCGGAGTAGTACGTCATCGACATCAGTATGTGGTGTGACAAACACGGGTAGGACCCCACCCCTGTATTCGCTGTGGCATTGAATTAAACGGTCTCCGAATGTCGTCTTTGGTACTTTTTCTCCACAACTAAAAAGCATGCTGCGTCAGGTCATGAAGGTTACTGGCAAGACGCTGGAATTAAAATATACGCACTCCAGACTACTCTGAGCGTGACCAATCAGGGCATGTTACAGGTCAGTGAAGGAGCCACACTTTTCGTAAGGCGTTGGTAGAGTGAATTTTATTGTCGGATATTAGATTTCAATCTGGAATATTGCATTTTGTACTCTGGATATGAAGTATACACTAATGAAATGTATCATTATTGCCACATACTGGAGAGCATTCACCTTCTTTGAACAATTACCGAAACAATCCTATTCACATATGCAGTAGATTCCTCCTGCCTCCTCACCCCCCCCCCCTCCTCCCCTCCCCACCACCAATACACGCGTCATATTCCAGGAGCTGCAGAGGTAAGGATGTCAAAAATTCAAACTTCCTGTGGCCTTTCAGCAAGTTGTCTGTTAAAGCGCTGTCATCGACCTGACCGCCATTAACAGATTGGATTGGGTGTTAGACTATGTTAGATCTACTTTTTGTTACAGACCTCGGTGGTGAGCAGATAATGAATGATGAAGAAAATGTCCTAAAACAAGAATGCACAATACGTATTTGTAAAGAGCAAGAGATGTGCTGAAGTATCTTCCGTAGATCCTAAGTTGAATGGTCCTCATGAATGTGGAGTAAGTCAAGAAGTCTTAAATGTATTTTCATTACACCTTGATAATGAACTTGTCCCAAAATCCGTAAATGTACTATACGCTGAGGTACATACGACAATTGTTAGGATTTTGTATCAACGCACTGTCAAAGATAAAATCAGTTTACGACATATATTCGCAATGATCACATTATTGTGCCGAAGCTACGAAGAAGTCGGATTCTACGTAATACTCACATCATTTCATATCATTAATAATATCGTTTGTTCTACTACAAAATTCGCAGATAAACCCTTTACACTCCTCTTAAATTGAACTTTATTAGTAGTTGAACTTTTTAGTCCGATAGCAAGTTTTTGAAAATGAGTGTTCCTGAATAAGCGACGCCTTTCTGAACCAAAGTGACTTTAAATCTTTGCGAACATTAATGGCCCCGAGCACTATGGGACTTATCATCTATGGTCATCAGTCCCCTAGAACTTAGAACTACTTAAACCTAACTAACCTAAGGACATCACACAACACCCAGTCATCACGAGGCAGAGAAAATCTCTGACCCCGCCGGGAATCGAACCCAGGAACCCGGGCGTGGGAAGCGAGAACGCTACCGCACGACCACGAGCTGCGGACATGCGAACGTTATTCTAGTTTCCACTATTGTTTTCTTGAACTGAAATGTTAGTTTGGAAAATGATATATTATTTATGACTAATTTCACTAAGGAATAAATATGTTGGGAAGCCGTCGCTACTATTCCCTGTTTCTTCAATAGACCTCTACAGGATGTTCTAGAAAGCACAAATAATTCGTATTACACGTTTCTGGACTGGGAAATCTTTAGCATGGGATACTTCTGTCGGCGAGAACCGCCTTTTTGGTACAGCGTATTCGATCTGATGCAAATGTATGACGTTGTTTTGCTCACAGGAAGTGCTCAAATGAAAGTGGTGTCAGTACTTTAGAGAATGCTTGTGACATAGGTCGAACGCCTTCATCTTATCGTAATGTAACCCTTCCGGAATGACTCGTGCCTAGTCTTGTCGACACACTGTTGTGCTGAGTCCAACTGGGCACCAAACCTCCTACAGTCACTGCACCAAAGTTATATCGGCAGACTCTGAGAGAATATGAAATGACAAACCCTACTTAACAATGTGGACATAACTCACAGTAGGCGGCAGTTTACGAATCGGCCGACTCTGAGAGAATATGAAATGACAAACCCTGCTTGACAGTGTACTGTTGGCCATAGCTCACGGTAGGCAGCAGTTTACGAGTTGCGTCACGCTATGACAGTACTGTGAGTACTGCGTTCTTGCCGGCGAGACACCCTTGTCCAACATGTCAAACTCACTTGGCCTTAACACTAGTATAGTTAACCGCACGCTACGTTACAGCATGTGAATACTGAGCCGTACTGCGGCTCGCGTTAGTGCTTTGTAGGTTTCCGCCCTCTGTTGGAGGCCAGACCGCATCGTTTAGTTGGTATGGTTGCGGTTGTTTCTCTTATTCTCGCGTTGACTGGCACCACTCCGTTTCGCAAGCGTTGCCTGTCCGCGAGAGGCAGCAGCGGTGGTTATCGATATGTAGTAACTGTTGCCCTATCTTCAGGGCGACGTCGTGGCTCTTCCGGGTCGTGTGAGTCGGTAGTTCGGTTGGGGACTCAGGAGGAGCCAGGTCCACGCAGTGCAAGAACACGCCGGGACCGCTGGCGGCACGTATGGACTGCCAAATGGGCGGGCTGTGGTCGCGAGGGGGCACGACCTAGTCGTAAACCGGACCCTGCAAGCTTTACGATGAGTTCACTTGAATTTGAGCAGAGAATCCTCCGCCATTGTGATATCTCGCGATTTTCCAGTGACTTGGGTGCTGTTGCTGCTCTTAGCGTCACCGAGGCGAAGAGCAGAGAGTGGAGTGCTTGGGGAAGGCGGATCTGATTAGCTTTCCTCGACGTCTTATTACTGTTTACTGCTTTCAGCTTTTTACAATTTGTTAAGTTCAACCAGCGGTATTTTCTCCTGCCTGGTGGCCGCTAACTACCCAGTTACTTGCCCTGGGGGTTGGTGTATGTAGCGCCAGTGTACTTTTCCTCGCCTTGCCGCTGCTGTCCGGTAAGACGTGTAGTTTTGACAGCTTTCTTGATTGTAGACCGGTTGGTGATCTTTTTCTACTCTGCCGGTGGTGATTCCTTTCTCGCTCCGGGCGCTCTAAACACTCTATTGTGGGGACGTAGTGCAGACCGCCGGTTCCGGCTCTGGTGTATTGTTCCATCGTTGCATTTGGTTTGTCGGACGTCATGTAGCTTCGGCATGTTATCATTAGTCATTCTTTGGACTGCCACTGATCTGAGTTACCATCTTGTGAAGTGAATGCAACTCTTGGCTGCCTATCTCATTGCTCGCGAAAGTGTTTGTTACCGGGCCTTCTCAGAGGTCGATTCCTTGAGCACCATCTGAATTAGTTGGTTGATTTTTTAATTTAATTTTCGCTATTGTATTTGCTGTTTTACAGAAAGTTTAAATTTTTTAAAATATTATTGTTCCTGGTGTGTAAGGCCTTTAGCCGTGATTGTGGTTATCTGCCTTAAAATTCTTATTTGTGTTGGTGTTTTCGCAGTAAGCCTTAAAACCTTCTTTACTGCCATTCCTGGCGTCTGATATCTTCTGCTGTGTTTGTGGCCACTTACCTTTTTTATATGAAGATGGTATCTGTTCTTTCGGACATGTTCGAAATAAACAGGGCGTTGGATTTACCCCACCATTTTTGCAATGGTTTCTTAAAATACGGATATCTCAAAAACTATTGATGGCATAACAAAAATATATTGCAAACAGTTGCTCCTTTATATGACATATAATTTAACGTATATAACGTTAAGATCCGACGTCGGATAAGCGTTTAATAGTCACAAGAAATTACTGGGTCAGATTTACCCCACCTTACCCTATATATAAAGATGGTATCTGTTCTTCCGGACATGTCCGAAAGAACAGATACCATCTTTATATCTAGCGTAAATTCGACCCAGTAATTTCTTGTGGCTATTAAACGCTTATCCGACGTCGGATCTTAACGTTATATACGTTAAATTATATGTAATATAAAGGAGCAACTGATTGCAATATATTTTTGTTATGCATTTTGCATTTGCAAAAATGGTGGGGTAAATCCTACCCCCTTTTTGTTTGACTGATTTTTCACAGAAATAATTCTAAATGAACGGTTTTTTGGGAAATAATTATAAGAAATTATGTTTTTTACATAAATGAACAAAAACTATTCAAAAAAACAACAATGTTTAGAGCACTAAATATACTGAAAGTTAAATTAATGTAAACTTCAATTGAAAAAAGATAATTTCACTGGACGGCGGTGCAACAGCAATGTCGATCTCGGAACGTTAAAATCACGAGCGACAGCTCATAAAGACATTCCCATTTGCATTGCAGCAACTGCTCGGCAATTATCGTTTTGATTACGTTTTGTCGTTTTTCGTTTCTAATTTCGTACCATTTTCCTAAAAAGAAACAAAAATTCACTTTGTTTACATAAATAAATAATTCCATACACATAAACAATAAAAAATATGTGGTCCGATTTACCCCACCATTTAGCGGTCGGATTTACCCAACCATGCCGTGTTTCAGTAAACACCAACAAAAACGATACATACACTGAATAGGTCAGTAAATGCACTACAAAAATCACTTACCGTTTGTTTCGCTATCGTTTTATTTAATAAAGTAAATCTAGTGATACAATTTGCACAAAAATTAAATTGAAACAATCGAAATCACATCTGTTGTCTTTTGGGTGTTTAAATGTCAAATGCGGCAAAGCTGTCAAGGTGACATTTTCGTTACTTCGAATGCTCTATAAGGTAACACTAATCAAAATCGCTCCAGTTTACCATTTCTCACAAATAGAGGGCGGTCGGGTTTACCCACCCGGTCGGATTTACCCCACCTTACCCTACAGTTACGGCTCACCGGCGCGGATGCACACACATGCCCCAACTTATACGGGAATCGGTAAAGCCACGAGTAATGAGTGTAATGGGCAGGGGCACTAGGAATATAGTGCGGGACAATAAGTTGAGAATGTGGGTCTCACGGGGGGCATGCCAGGGAGAAGTCCCTGCAGTCGCACTATCCTCTGTGTCCTCGGCGGCTCAGATGGATGGAGCATCTGCCCTGTCAGCAGGAGATCACGGGTTCGAGTCCTGGTCGGGGCAAACATTTTCAACTGTCCCCGCTGACTTACGTCAACGCCTGTATGCAGCTAAGGGTATTCATTTCATTGTATTTAGAGTTACTGTTACACTCGAGCACATACTCATTTGACACAGTTCGATCATGCACAATCTCATCGGAAACACAAGTTACCTACGCTGAAAGTTCACTCCATGCCCGCGGCTGCTCACCACCCAGAGACTAAGTCCTGCGATACCACACAAGGCGCAGTTTTATAAGTCGTTTCACTTCCTAGCTGCCTAAAGACCGACCGTCCGCTTTCGCGTCTCAATCCGCACTGTACCCTTTGGTGTCTCCAGCCGAACTGTCCACTTTCGCATCTGCACCAGCGCTGACCCACTACCCGTCCATGGCCGCGTTCCCTGCGCGCCAAACATCCTTACTTAACTGACTAGCGCAGTTCCCTTTCCTAAAGCCGTCCATCTGATTGTCTACAGCTTATTCTATATTATTTTACAATTTACCATGTTTAAACAATCAGAGCTTGACCACTTTCGAGTTCTAAATAAAGTAACATTAATATCAATTACATAATAAACGTTAAATTCTTTTACATAAAACCAATACAGTTTTCTTCTTAGCTTTGAATGTCACTGCCAGTAGCCTTGCACCATTGTACTTTCTGATAAATAAAGAACAAAAGTAACTATTATCCTCTAAACTTTACAAAAAATATTTGAATACCTGAAGATACAATAAAGTATCATGCTGTCATTGTTCAATGTGTTTTGTGTGAAGGAAATGATGATCTGATGCTTAACTGAAAATACTGATAATTTAAATTTACTATAACTTTTAAATAAATAAAGTTACAGAACTGATATTTACAACATTTATCGTTTTAATGATGCGCTTCTTTATGAAATGTCGATCGTTAAGATCGACCAAAGCCTTCAGATTTTAGCATTCAGGTCTTTGTTACAAAACTTGTTAATTTCACTTAAACAGTAAATCCTAAACTATTATAGATACACTCCTGGAAATTGAAATAAGAACACCGTGAATTCATTGTCCCAGGAAGGGGAAACTTTATTGACACATTCCTGGGGGCAGATACATCACATGATCACACTGACAGAACCACAGGCACATAGACACAGGCAACAGAGCATGCACAATGTCGGCACTAGTACAGTGTATATCCACCTTTCGCAGCAATGCAGGCTGCTATTCTCCCATGGAGACGATCGTAGAGATGCTGGATGTAGTCCTGTGGAACGGCTTGCCATGCCATTTCCACCTGGCGCCTCAGTTGGACCAGCGTTCGTGCTGGACGTGCAGACCGCGTGAGACGACGCTTCAGCCAGTCCAAAACATGCTCAATGGGGGACAGATCCGGAGATCTTGCTGGCCAGGGTAGTTGACTTACACCTTCTAGAGCACGTTGGGTGGCACGGGATACATGCGGACGTGCATTGTCCTGTTGGAACAGCAAGTTCCCTTGCCGGTCTAGGAATGGTAGAACGATGGGTTCGATGACGGTTTGGATGTACCGTGCACTATTCAGTGTCCCCACACCAGTGGTGTACGGCCAGTGTAGGAGATCGCTCCCCACACCATGATGCCGGGTGTTGGCCCTGTGTGCCTCGATCGTATGCAGTCCTGATTGTGGCGCTCACCTGCACGGCGCCAAACACGCATACGACCATCATTGGCACCAAGGCAGAAGCGACTCTCATCGCTGAAGACGACACGTCTCCATTCGTCCCTCCATTCACGCCTGTCGCGACACCACTGGAGGCGGGCTGCACGATGTTGGGGCGTGAGCGGAAGATGGCCTAATGGTGTGCGGGACCGTAGCCCAGCTTCATGGAGACGGTTGCGAATGGTCCTCGCCGATACCCCAGGAGCAACAGTGTCCCTAATTTGCTGGGAAGTGGCGGTGCGGTCCCCTACGGCACTGCGTAGGATCCTACGGTCTTGGCGTGCATCCGTGCGTCGCTGCGGTCCGGTCCCAGGTCGACGGGCACGTGCACCTTCCGCCGACCACTGGCGACAACATCGATGTACTGTGGAGACCTCACGCCCCACGTGTTGAGCAATCCGGCGGTACGTCCACCCGGCCTCCCGCATGCCCACTATACGCCCTCGCTCAAAGTCCGTCAACTGCACATACGGTTCACGTCCACGCTGTCGCGGCATGCTACCAGTGTTAAAGACTGCGATGGAGCTCCGTATGCCACGGCAAACTGGCTGACACTGACGGCGGCGGTGCACAAATGCTGCGCAGCTAGCGCCATTCGACGGCCAACACCGCGGTTCCTGGTGTGTCCGCTGTGCCGTGCGTGTGATCATTGCTTGTACAGCCCTCTCGCAGTGTCCGGAGCAAGTATGGTGGGTCTGACACACCGTTGTCAATGTGTTCTTTTTTCCATTTCCAGGAGTGTATGATCAATATTCAAGTTTTATTGGGATCACCATGAAAATCTATGGAGGATGGCAGATTAAAATTACTGGGGTTTCATTCCCTGAATTACGACAGAATTAAATAGTTTCTATAAATGTTTCCCTTTATGGCCGATCTTATGTCCACCATATTTAACACTGCTACCTCTCCCTGGCCACAAATGCCTTCTACTGGGTTTCCCTAAGACGTAGGTTCTCGTCTGTCTCACTCGCACACTACAGCGCTTAGGCCTCAACAGACAATAGACGGCTGTGAATTTCCCCTTCTCGTCGTGAAGCTGCGCCCTTTGTAGCACACAGTCCTGGACGACAGGTTTCGTTTCACAATTTCGGTAGGCTCACTCTTTCGGCCATATATTTAAATGAGAGCCCAATGCTCGTTAACCCACAATTCCCTACAAACTTAATTACTGACATAGACAGTTCATCCATCCTGGGATAAAGAATTTCAACGATTTTTGCCAGTTATCGATATTAAATGGCAAGATATCAAAATATGTGATGTAAATGGCCGCATCTCTTGACTGCACTGACGCAGAAGCTTAAATTTTGTTGATCGCCACGGTACCATAGACGTTAGCATGTGACATTAATTTCAATTTGATAAGTCCATCCTTTCCTGAGAAATGAGTTCTTCGCAGACGGACAGACAGTTGGATAACAAATCACAAAAAAATACTTTTTCGTTTGATATAATTACTAACTATAAATAGAAGCTTATTGGCTGTGACTCGATCGTTCATTCGTTCATGAAAGTAAAATTGTTTGCCTGCTTTTTGCTCAGAACTGAATGTGCTGTCCTCTGTTACAAAAAGAAGAAAAGGTTGAACTTTAATTAATATTGCGAACAGCGTGTCTCAGTGCACACATTTACATAAAGACAAAATTAACTGGAGGTGAACGTGCTGGAAATTAAAACTGTTAGTCAAAAACCACTACCAAAATCAAACTGTCCACTGCCCAAACAAACTGAAACACTGGAATTAAATAGCAGTACTATGAAACACACGCTGTTCACTGGGCCATTAAAAATTTGAACCACAAAGAAAATGCTTAGAATTTGCGCAATGGAAACGTGAGGTGAGAAACGAAAGAATCACAAAATATGAAAAGAATCTCAGCTGAAAAATCACAGCATAATTAGCAGTAACAGCACAACATGTCAAAGCTGCGCCAGGCAAAATATACTAAAGTAAAACTAAAGGGAGAAAGATCGGGATCAATATCTCATACTAAAAAAAAAAAATACTGGGAGAAAAATCGGGATGAATATCGCATACTAACAAAATTAAATGAATAAATAAAAGAATCTTCTTACTTGAAATGAAAGTACTAATACGTTCATTATAATGACAATGCTGTATTTTAAATTCTTATTTCAGAAGAACATAAAACTCAAGCACATTGAAATAAATTAAACTGAAATGACCTAAACTGAGGTGGGGAGGTGTACTGTTCTGCAGCAAGAATCACTAACATTATCAGTACGCGCCTGCAAAAAGTATTACTAGCGTAAAAACATATTCTAAATGCAAATCCATTCTCTGCGTTCCAAAAAATTCTGCATCTGTAAATCCTTCCATCAGATTAAAAATGTATAACAATTTTCTTCAGCAACATCCTCCTCCAATATGCATTACGCTAAAAGATTTGCCAGCTTGCATGATGTCCAACTCTCAACTATTCTTCGCTTTACAACTGAGCCAAAGATACACTAGTTCAGAGATACTATTGTCACTGCGGCCGGCCGAAGTGGCCGTGCGGTTAAAGGCGCTGCAGTCTGGAACCGCAAGACCGCTACGGTCGCAGGTTCGAATCCTGCCTCGGGCATGGATGTTTGTGATGTCCTTAGGTTAGTTAGGTTTAACTAGTTCTAAGTTCTAGGGGACTAATGACCTCAGCAGTTGAGTCCCATAGTGCTCAGAGCCATTTGAACCATTTTATTGTCACTGCTCTAAGTCAATTATTTCACAGATGTCATATGCGACTGCTTCACTCTCGCAACATACCATTTCTACTCATTCTGAAGATATCCGTAAATAAATGTCCAGTCCACGGATATATGTCCACCTCTCATAATCGTCCGCTACATTTGCTAAAATTTTCGAACGTTCCTTCGTTGTCTTACAATGTGAAAACTACGAAAATTTGACAAGAAACACAAATATGACGAATCTCACAAATTGAAAACATGTACATAAAGAAATTGTACTTGTGGTTTTTCGTTCAAAGTCAGTGCACAGAGTATTGTCAAGTTATTATTAGGCACACAAATGAAACACTTAATCGTCACACGAAAATATCATTGCAGAATGGAACTCTTTGCAGTCCATATAAATTCCTATCACAACTAATATTTTAACAGACCATGATTTGCCTCAGTCACTATGCATCACTATATTTGAGTATGAAGCTGACATTTCAGTCTCTCGAAGTACACTCGTGAAGTAACATCACTAATATTGTAGTAGAATGACTAACGAGGACTTGCGTTCATCCAAACGACCAGCAAAAACTTGCCTTGAGGTGCATCGTCAAATAGTCTTTGGAGTCAGGGCAAGTGACCAACAAACTCCTCTTGCAGTTAAACACCAAGCAATAGCTGAAGTCTGATCAAGCGACCAGCATATAAAATTGTTTTCTGTCTACCACTATCCAGGTTGTTAGGAGTGGTGAAGTTTCAAGATCAGGAATGTTACAAGAAGTCCTTCTCTGACCAACAAAATGTCTTCCACAACAAATTAACAATTTATCCAAATAAATTCCTACTCTCGTTGAAAACTGTCTCTTGCAATAACGACTGAGGCTTTTGGCTTACAAGTAAACTGTCTCTTGCCTTCTAATGTCACATATTGGAATAACAAATAAGTGATGCACAGAAAATCACAGGGCAGATAACGTCACAGTTCTTCATTCACTAACCAAACTGAAAGTTACACTTAATCTCAGAAAATTATGCACTAATTGTTTTATCCATGGCACTTGCAAAAATATTACGAAGTATAAAAATGATGTACAATCTTTTTACATGATACAGGATTATATCCACAAATAAAGAATTACATGAACATATATAAGAAATTACATAAAATGACATATACACTTATAAATATATAGACAGTTATGAAAATTGAAACATTCGGAATAAACTGTTCATAATAAAGGAAAAGATATGACATAGTGGACAAGCAAAGAAATCACATGAGGTACAAATAAGAACTCTACATAATATGAAACACAGAGGTCAGCCAAGAGTTGCATTCACTTCACAAGATGGTAACTCAGACTAGTGGCAGTCTAAAGAATGGCTAATGATAATCTTGCAAAAGCTACCTAACGTCCGATAAATCAAATGCAACGATGGAACAATACGCCAAAGCCGGAACCGATGGTTTGCACTACGTCCCAAAATACTGCGCTTAGAGTGCCAAATGTTCAAATGTGTGTGAAATCTTATGGGACTTAACTGCTAAGGCCATCATTCCCTAAGCTTACACACTACTTAACCTAAATTATCCTAAGGACAAACACACACACACCCACGCCCGAGGGAAGACTCGAACCGTCGCCGGGACCAGCCGAACAGTCCATTACTGCAGCGCCTGAGACCGTTCGGCTAATCCCCAGTTCACTTTCCCGTAAACGTAACAGCATCTAAAGTCGTTGCAAGTTTTGTCGTCGTAAGAGACATTTTCAAAGGTAATTTATAGCATCTCCAAGCTTATGCCGTCTGCTCCATGAAAGCACATACAGCGCTAGGGACATTGTAGGGCTCGTCCATGTGTGGCAGTACTCTTTGCAGCTGTGATGTAACCTAGAACTTGTTACATTATCTTGACGAGATCTCAGGGATAATAACAGGTAAAGTTTGGCTTCCTTGCAACTGTTTATGAGTGGGATATATGATAAAAATTCTTCTAACATGGTAAGAGTTGGAATGCACTTCACTATTTGTTGAAATATTTCTATTTCAAAGTAATCTTAGGCATATCTCACACCTTGCTTGTTGATCGAATGTCTTCCTCGTCCTGCAAAATAGTCATATGCAACCGTCCAGGATGCAATTGTTACCGGAGTGACTCGGCCCAGATATCTTATTACCACTTGCTGTACTGCAACGGCTAATCGGACAACTGGAACTGTTGTATACCCTGAAGATGAAGTGGAAACTCGTCACCTTGTAATGATTGTAACGATCTAGACATATTTGAATGTAGGCATAGGTCCTGTTATATATTCAACGACGTGTAAGTTCAAAGTAGTCAGAAAAGAGACTTCATCTTTAGCATATAAAGTAGTCTTTAGAGGCTGGTGGAAGTTTTGCCCTCTAGAACCGTATATAGCGAAACTTGGACGCGCCCTAACAGCGACCGGTGCCGTGGTACCGTCATCTCCGTGGAACTGGCAGTGCTACCAACTTCATGACGTCCGCTAATTGGGGATGACGAACGCAATTTCCTGCGACAAAATGGAGAGTTGGCGGAGGCGCAGCGCGCAAAAAGGGAACGCTAAGACTGAGAGATAAAAATACCGGGAAGGGTTATTAAAGGGCTGTTAGCGCGCGGGCCTGAGAGGACTCAAATGTGTTTCGCGGGGTCGCCAGACGTGGAACCGACGGCGGAATGGAAATTATGGGGACGGCTCGTTAGTGTGTAGATGGCTGCGACGTACGACGGAAAAAGTGGGGCGAAATGAACGAGTGGGGGGGGGGGGCAGCGGTTATGCACTCTGGGCGCAGAAAAAGTTTTCAACTGCTATAGCTGAATATTGTGGCACCGTCTGTGTGGCTCACTTAGCGACAACTGCCGCAGTAAGCAACTCGTAAAGGGCGTGGCTGAGTTGTAAAGAACTTGAGCTATATTTCTGTGATGTCAGGGAAGAGCGAGGCTGTATCACATTATCTGACACAGCTCTCTAATCAACCTTGCGCAAATCTCTGTTTGTCTGTCCAGCTACTGCAGCGTATGTCCGCGTGAACCTGCTTGGTGCAGTCTAGTACTACACTTCTTCCTCGCCAGATGGTAGAGTTTTGTCAGGACTGGCTCTCCCACGGCCGTCAGTAGTTCCAATGGAATATTGTCTACTCCGGGGGCTTTGTTTCGACTCAGGTCTTTCAGTGCTCTGTCAAACTCTTCACGCAGTATCATATCTCCCATTCCATCTTCATCTACATCCTCTTCCATTTCCATAATATTGTCCTCAAGTACATCGCCCTTGTATAGACCCTCTATATACTCCTTCCACCTTTCTGCTTTCCCTTCTTTGCTTAGAACTGGGTTTCCATCTGAGCTCTTGATATTCATACAAGTCGTTCTCTTTTCTCCAAAGGTCTCTTTAATTTTCCTGTAGGCGGTATCTATCTTACCCCTAGTGAGATAGGCCTCTACATCCTTACATTTGTCCTCTAGCCATCCCTGCTTAGCCATTTTGCACTTCCTGTCGATCTCATTTTTGAGACGTTTGTATTCCTTTTTGCCTGTTTCACTTACTGCATTTTTATATTTTCTCCTTTCATCAATTAAATTCAGTATTTCTTCTGTTACCCAAGGATTTCTACTAGCCCTCCTCTTTTTACCTACTTGATCCTCTGCTGCCTTCACTACTTCACCCCTCAAAGCTACCCATTCTTCTTCTACTGTATTTATTTCCCCCATTCCTGTCAATTGCTCCCTTATGCTCTCCCTGAATCTCTGTACAACCTCTGGTTCTTTCAGTTTATCCAGGTCCCATCTCCTTAAATTCCCACCTTTTTGCAGTTTCTTCAGTTTTAATCTACAGGTCATAACCAATAGATTGTGGTCAGAGTCCACATCTGCCCCTGGAAATGTCTTACAATTTAAAACCTGGTTCCTAAATCTCTGTCTTACCATTATATAATCTATCTGATACCTTTTAGTATCTCCAGGGTTCTTCCATGTATACAACCTTCTTTCATGATTCTTAAACCAAGTGTTAGCTATGATTATGTTGTGCTCTGTGCAAAATTCTACCAGGCGGCTTCCTCTTTCATTTCTGTCCCCCAATCCATATTCACCTACTATGTTTCCTTCTCTCCCTTTTCCTACACTCGAATTCCAGTCACCCATGACTATTAAATTTTCGTCTCCCTTCACAATCTGAATAATTTCTTTTATTTCATCATACATTTCTTCAATTTCTTCGTCATCTGCAGAGCTAGTTGGCATATAAACTTGTACTACTGTAGTAGGTGTGGGCTTCGTATCTACCTTGGCCACAATAATGCGTTCACTATGCTGTTTGTAGTAGCTTACCCGCATTCCTATTTTCCTATTCATTATTAAACCTACTCCTGCATTACCCCTATTTGATTTTGTGTTTATAACCCTGTAGTCACCTGACCAGAAGTCTTGTTCCTCCTGCCACCGAACTTCACTAATTCCCACAATATCTAACTTCAACCTATCCATTTCCCTTTTTAAATTTTCTAACCTACCTGCCCGATTAAGGGATCTGACATTCCACGCTCCGATCCGTAGAACGCCATTTTTCTTTCTCCTGATAACGACATCCTCTTGAGTAGTCCCCGCCCGGAGATCCGAATGGGGGACTATTTTACCTCCGGAATATTTTACCCAAGAGGACGCCATCATCATGTAATCATACAGTAAAGCTGCATGCCCTCGGGAAAAATTATGGCTGTAGTTTCCCCTTGCTTTCAGCCGTTCGCAGTACCGGCACGGCAAGGCCGTTTCGGTTATTGTTACAAGGCCAGATCAGTCAATCATCAAGACTGTTGCCCTTGCAACTACTGAAAAGGCTGCTGGCCCTCTTCAGGAACCACACGTTTGTCTGGCCTCTCAACAGATACCCCTCCGTTGTGGTTGCACCTACGGTACGGCTATCGGTATCGCTGAGGCACGCAAGCCTCCCCACCAACGGCAAGGTCCATGGTTCATGGGGGGGATGTATCCCTTATATTTGGCAAATTGTGGCACAACTTTTTCACTCCTCTCTCCCTCTTCGAATCAGTTCTTCCTCATTATCTACTTACGGAACCATCGGAATTATTCTTATGCACCACATTTTCAAAGTTTCGATTCTCTTCATACCTGAACTTTTTCTCGTCGATTTTTCAGAAACATACATTGCCTGACAAGAAATGTAAAGCCTCCAGAAGACATGGTCGGATATCGTACATATACACAACATCGACCGGTAACCAAATCATTAGAAATACGAGCCCCTGTTACGGGTATAAGAGACAGTCAAACATAAACCGATCATCTGCCACAGTGGAACCTTGGAATGATTCCATTAAAAAGTAATTACCATACACATTAAGACGTTTACCCTACTGGAAGACGATACGATCAATTCTTGATCCGTAAAACACGTCGGCCGCTGACGGCTTCACAACCCCGTGATTTTATTTTTTTATTTTCTTATTTTTAAATTTTCTTACTGCGGCCCGTCACGAATTCCTCTCCTGTGTCATCCTCTTCATCTCAGAGTAGCACTTGTAACCTGCGTCCTCAATTACTTACTGAATGTATTCCAATCTCAGTTTTGCTATACAGTTTTTACCCTCTACAGGTCTCTCTACTACCATTGAAGTTATCCCGTGATGTCTTAACAGATGTCGTATCATCCTGTCCCTTCTTCTTGTCAGTGTTCTCTTCTCTGATTCTGCGCAGAACCTCCTCATTCCTTACCTTACCAATCCACCAAATTTTCGACATTCGTGTGCACCATGACATGTGAAATGCTTCGATTCCCTTCTGCCCCGGTATTCTCGCAGTCCATGTTTCACTACCATAAATGCTTTACAGTAAACGTACATCCTCAGAAATTTCTTCCTCAAATTAAGGTTTATGTTTGATACTAGTAGACTTCTCTTGGCCAGGAATAATCTTTTGCCAGCGCTAGCATCGGTTTGATGTCCTCCTTGCATCGTCCGTCGAGGGTTATTTGGCTGCCTAGGTGGCAGAATTGCTTAACTTCATCTACATCAATCCAGATGTTAAGATTCTCGCTGTACTCATTTCTGCTACTTCTCATTACTTTCGTCATTCTTCGATTAACTCTCAATCCATATACTGATTAGACTGTTCAATTCATTCAGCAGGTCATGTAATTCTTCTTCACTTTCATTCGAGACAGCAATGCCATCTGTCCGTTCGTCCGCCCTCTTTGACAAGGCCGATGGCAGAATCATGGTGACTTCTTATGCCGGAAGTCTTTGACCGCCAATGCTGATTGTTAATCAGAATTTAATTAGTGGTGGATTTTGAACCCGAGATCGAGGACGTTTTGATTAGTAATCGAAGACGCTACTTCTCACTTCCGCACTTCCTCATTCAACTGAAACCGATGTCTACGTACGTCTTTCTTGAGGTCGCTGAAGTTGTGAAAATCGCATAGTGAAGTAGCCGGGCTATAGGGACGAAGCTGCACTGTTTCCCCAACCAAATCGCGGATGTGTACTCTTCGTGTGACTGGCAGTTCAGGGGCGGGTGTGCGTTATCATGCAACAGGATGACTCTGTCCGATAGCATTCCAGGCCTTTTGACTGCAAGGGGGCTTAATTAACAAGAAAAGACTAATATTAATGAATAAATGCAATAATTTTACTAGCTGTGTGACCGGTTACGAAGTCTCGTAACCTGTTGGCCCTGACTAGTATTAGCAGGCAATTTGACTGCATAAGATAAAAATAAAGAGTGACAAGGAATTTCCATTAACACAATTGATTAATTAAGTCCCCTGCAACTATAAAAGCTGCGAAACAACAAAGCACTAGTGTAACTGTTCTGTGTGTGGTAGTGTGACTCAACGTACATGTATCTGGCTTGGTTCTTTCTCAATACGACAAAATATTTTAAACACCATTTACAATGAACTAATTGAAAAACCAGAAATACTGTAATTTCACATAGGAACCGGAATTACAAGTCTAATAAATGAACACGAGCCAGATGCTTTGCTGACTGTACCTGTGAGCAAGAGGGATTGTCATTAAAGAAAACTGTAATACCTTTTTACCTCATTATATATTGACGAAAATATTCCATTACACCAGTATCATAAATCAAAGGCCCATCTCCTTTCTCAAATATATTCTTCCATCTATACATCACACCAACCGAACAGTTCATCATTTCAGTCAACACTCAGATCGTCTACTCTCTCGCTCAACAGAACAACGACTGCTCTCGACATCCTCTGAACTACTACTGCCCAAGTAGAGGCGGCATAATAATAATCTTTGGCGCAATCTCAGGCGCTGTGACTCAGTGTAGCCACCTTTCATGACTTTATGGCGCGTCGAGGATTCTGCATTCATAGATCTGTGCCTTGACTGTGGTTTCACACTGTCATTATAACCTTACCGGGGCGTGTGTGAACACCTTTGGATTTCTTTGGAGGGGGAAGTGTTGGATTTTTCCATGGTTGGATTTGCCGTTCGTCCTCGGGCTTTCGGACAGCTGTCGACGGAATCATCCTCTTGAACGACAAGACCTGCCCCCACCATTGACAATTGGACCAAGCGTACGCTATAGCGATTTTGTCTGGAAACACTGCAGCATACTCCGTACAGCGAGAATCGTTCACCGTCTGATTTTTCTCATCTTTGGTAACCTGAAGGAAGACATGCATCCACGTCGAATTCAGGCGGACGACGAAGTGCAAGAGTGGTGTTACTATGGATCCGTCAGAGGCAGGCCGCGTTCTGCGAGACAGGAATTGATCGTCTCGTCTCCCAGTTGGAGAAATGTCTTAACGCCTGAAGTGGTTAGTTTTGATTGGAAGCATTCCATGGTCCCATTGTGGCGGGTGTTCGGTTTTTATTCGACTGCCCCTCATAGAACTGCCGCTAGAGTGAATTAGCGTTGTTACCAGTCCTGGTAAGGTATGTAAGGGGCGTGAACAGCGTCAGGTGTTGTGTGATCCCTGTGAAAAGGACACGAAGGTGCTGCGTACTAGTGAGCGACAGCGTCATCAGCCACAAACAGAGTTGGAAATGGGCTTCATTGTGGGTCTCCATTTGGCCGCCTGGTTGAATCGCGCAATGTGCCGATTTCTACAGTATTCGGATGAAACAGTGACCCGTTTTTGGACTGCATGGGAACGTTCATGCCAGGTATATTTGTCTTCAAGGTTCCAGCCGACCCCCTCTGGACTAGGAATGTTGATAAAATATCGAAATACCGATATTTTTTCCAACAAAGTATCGATATATATTGGCGATATTTTCCCCCAAAATATAGATACCGGAATGACAATACTAAGTGCCAGTATTTTTATTTTATAACTTTTTTTCGCAACTTTCGGTAAATATTTGAAATTCTTCTTTTGAAATTGTAGTAGAACACAATTTTAGTTTCACTATCTGAAGGAGTCTTCTAGTTTTTGAGTTTTCATCACGTCCAGCCTTCCTCTTTGACCGTGTGAAGCAAGTATAGGGGGCAGATACAAGAAGTCCGATTGCTTTGGGGGGCGGTGGTGTGAATGGAATAACAAGGTTTCCAACGTGAAGAAATATCACACCAATTGCGTTAAAAAAAAAACTTTTTTAACGCAAGTAGCGTGCTAATTCTTCATATTGGCGTTCTTCAAAAACTGTTACTGAAAATGATGGACAAAAATCTAATTACGGTGGGAGGAGACGTGTGAGGGGAAATACTGACGTAATCGGCGCTCGGCGCTGCCAACAGAAAGTGCAACGTTTATCTTCACCACGCAATTTTGACACTACAACCGCAAGGTCGCTGGAGTTGCAGAAACTAAAAATCAGGAAAGTCTCGTGCGTTCTAGGGCGCCTTGCCACGGTTCGCGCGGCTACCCCCGTCGGAGTTTCGAGTCCTCCCTCGAGCATGGGTGTGTGTGTGTGTGTTGTCCTTAGCGTAAGTTTAAGTTAGATTAAGTAGTGTGTAAGCCTAGGGACCGATGACCTTAGCACATTCGTCCTATAGGAACTTACCTCAAATTTCTAGAGAAGGCGAATGAAGTGTTCTGGACAAATCATATATATGACGAAACAGTACGATGGAGCCATCGGACACTTTTTATATTGCCACTTACATGCAGTTACCATTTTTTGGCAAAGTGGTTATCGCCAAGCGTGAACGTGCATCACTTTCTCTTCAATTCCCGCCTTAATGGTGCTAAGCAAGCTACTAGCTTGTTGATGTGCGAAGTATCTAATAATGAATCTGTTGTGTCTAAACAAGACAGCCTAGACACAATGAGAGGAAGCCGAAAGGCACGCGCTTAAACTCACGCAGGCTGGCGTGAGGTCTGAAACAGGATACGTAATGAATGCTATAAAGAAAAGTACGTAGCTGCTGGAATACTTAACTTTAATCCATAATTGTATAACATCGCTCTTGTACAGATATAATCTCCATTTCAATATACTTGGTGATGGCGCCTTGCTAGGTCGTAGCAAATGACTTAGCTGAAGGCTATGCTAACTATCGTCTCGGCAACTGAGAGAGTCTTCGTCAGTGTCGCATCGCTAACAAAGTCCGCTGTACAACTGGGGCGAGTGCCAGGACGTCTCTCTAGACCTGCCGTGTGGTGGCGCTCGGTCTGCTATCACTGACAGTGGCGACACGCGGGTCCGACGTATACTAATGGACCGCGGCTGATTTAAAGGCTACCACCTAGCAAGTGTGGTGTCTGGCGGTGACACCACAGAATCAGTACGTAAATATACCGCTCTAAAACCGGCAGTATGTTTACAATGTGCAGCCGATTTCTTGTAGGCTGCTACCTAGATATTTTTCCCGTTGATGTAACGATATATCGATATTTTTGTCCCTACATCGAGGATCGATAACAAAACATGAAATATCGATATATCGGTTATCCGGTACTTTTAAAAATATCAACAGTCCTTAACACCAAAAGGGAGGATCGCCGTGTTGTCGACGAAGCATATCGTAACCACTTCACATCTGCAACAGCCACCCGGGAACAAGTAATGGATTTCCTGCAACGTTCTGTATAATTTCTCGACATTCTTGAGAGACTAGCAGCAGCCGAAATCGGGAATTACCGTGGCATGCGTAGGGTGCCGTTAATACCACAATGTAAACGGCTGCGTTTCAAGTGGTTCCCCGTGATCGGGAAGGATGGATTTCTGGTGAATGGTTCGGTATGTATTCGGTATGTGAATGTATGCTGAATTCGGTATGTGTTCAGCGATTAATCGGACTGCTGTAATGCCCCAGGTGACCATCGTCGTGAGGGGGGGGGGAGGAGGCGGGAAAGGAGGAGGGGGGGAGGAGCGTCGACGTGGATAAAGGTGCCTTTCTTCTAATATTTTGGAGAGAGACAGTGGTGTTGTAGTGTGAAGAGACACCGGATACGAATTCAGGTCACGGCTGCTAGTAATTGAGGGCTCGATCTCTGATGGCACAAGTTACATCCTACCCGTCATGTGGCAGTAACGCAGCGTCATTTTTCAACAGGACAATGCTAGGCCACTCACGGCACGTGTGTCTGTCAACTGTCTGCGTGGTGTTGAGGTACTACCGAGGCCAGCAATATTTCCAAATCCTTCGTTGATAAAACATGTGTGTGGCCAGTTTGGTCGTGAACTCCGTCTCAGTGCCAGTTTTCAGCATATCAGCGGTCAGTTACAGCAGATGCGGGCCGGCTTGCCTCAGGAGAGGACACAACGGCTTCATGGAATACTTCCCAACAGGTCAGAGAGGTGTACATCATCACGGCATACTGACGAGCGGGCTCATGCTGCCAAGTTTTTTTTGTAAATTTGTCTCGATTTTATAATAGCTGCAGTAACATCAGTCATTCAGGCAAACGGCGGAGTTTCATTTCATTTCCTCCTCACGTTCTAGGTGCCTCAGTCTTTTTGTCAGGCAGCGTAAGATGTCAGACTCCATACGAATACATTGAGAGTAGACTTTCTAATAGTCCACCTCATTTTCGGCGTTTACACATTGTTTTTATTTTTTATTTTACTTTTTTTTTAAAGGAAACGTGTCCCTTCAAGGCCACTCTGCCTTTTAGACGTCTTTGCTTTCGCCGACTTCAGCTATTTTACTGCCAAAACATCAAAACTTGTCCACTGCGTTTTGTGTTTCATTGCCTCATTTCGTCGCCCGCCAACAGATGAAACGCGACTAAATTCGATTACGTTCGATTTTCCCTTCTTTTTTGTCTTTGTTATTCATACTATGACCTCTTTTCAAGACACTGACCTTTCCATTCAACTGATACTCCAAACAGTTTGCCGCCTCTGAGAAACTGACAATATCACGAAGGCCGTACCGAGGAGTTGACGAGATAGGCTTCCGCAAAAGGCACAGCCACAGACGGGGTGCAAAAACTGAACAGGAAATCCAAGTCAAGGCAGGGAGATGCAGTGAGGATTAACTGGGAGAGTACATGAGTTCCCCAATGTCTCGTGTTCCTATCATCTGCTTACGGGTAGAAGCCTCTCCCACTGTCTGTGACTGTAAACCCACGTTGTTCTCACAGTGTTATTTCTGAAGTGTCTTTTCGTCCAAGTAGTATCATATAGAAATGACTGCTACACGACAGATACCTATCGCTAACGTGCTTCATGTGGCAACAGTGAGCGTGGTCCATACAACTCCCACCTACGCAGCTCCCTCGTGTTCAACAAGCGAGTTCTTGCTGCTACTTCGCTACGGTATTTTACATTCTCAATGGTCAGCGATCAGGTGCTGAAGTAAATGTGCTATTTGATCAGATTCTTCCGCTTTTTGGCCATTTCTGCCAACCAAGGAACAGAACAAGTCTGTTTGAACTACAGTGTTTCTTGGTATTTGATAGACTACTTCAAGGACATCAGTATGCCGCAAGCCATCTGACAATGTGTGGTAGAGCGTACTTCTGGTACCATGATCCGATACCTCCTACACTCTTCCATCCGCGAATGGTTCTTAGGAAGAAGTACTAACGGAAATCTTATGTATTGACTCTAATTTCTCGAAGTTTCTCGTCGGTCAAATGGTTCAAATGACTCTGAGCACTATGGGACTTAATTTCTGAGGTCATCAGTCCCCTAGAACTTAGCACTACTTAAACCTAACTAGCGTAAGGACATCATACACATCGGTGCGCGAGGCAGGATTCGAGCCTGCGACCGTAGCGGTCGCGCGGTTCCGGACTGTAAGGGCCAGAACCGCTCGTCCATCTCGTCGGTCATTTTGCTATATGTATGTGAGAGGAAGTTGCCCGACTCTTCCTGGAAAGTTCTCTCC
Organism: Schistocerca piceifrons; assembly: GCF_021461385.2. Classification (NCBI taxonomy): domain Eukaryota; kingdom Metazoa; phylum Arthropoda; class Insecta; order Orthoptera; family Acrididae; genus Schistocerca; species Schistocerca piceifrons. The sequence continues at coordinate 507,890,387 of NC_060144.1, forward strand.
CGAAATTTCAATGGTGAACCTCTCCATGATGCACCAATCCTGTCTCGTAGCGTCTGCCACTGGAGTTTCTTGAGTGTTTCTGCAACGCTCTCGCGCCGACCAAACGGTCCTGTCATGAAACGCGCCGCTCTTCGTTCGATCTTTTCTGTGTCTTCTATCGTTTCTACACGGTAGGGATCCCATACTGACGAATAGTACTCAGGAATCGGTGGAACAAGCACCTTGTAAGCAACTTCTTGGATGAGTTACATTTCATTAAGATTCTGCCTAGGAATCTTCTGTCATCTGGTTCTCCTACTATTTGTTCTATGTGGTCATTCCGTTTAATGTCGCGGCTCGATAGTTTGTCCGAGGTGTTTTACGGTGTTTATTGTTTCCAGCAACTTGGCATCAAGAGTGTACTTGTACAGTAAGGGATTTCTTTTCCTTGGGCAACATGTCACATTTATTACGTTCAGGGTGCACCATTCTTCAATCTTTAATCGGTCATTCTGCAAATCCATGGTATTTAATGTCGTTGCTACTTGCTTGTAAACATCGTCGAACAGTGTTAAAGACCCTCCGACACATTCTACTAGATCATTTACATATAGTTTCAACAGTAACGGTCCTATCACACCACATTGCGGTACTCCGGAATTTGTCTATTTTCTTCCGCTAACGGCGACGAGTTTAGTTCTCTCTGCAAGGGCCGGCCGCTGGTGGCCGAGTGGTTCTGGTGCTACAGTCTGGAACCGCGCGACTGCTACGGTCGCAGGTTCGAATCCTGCCTCGGGCATGGATGTGTGTGTTGTCCTTAGGTTAGTTAGGTTTAAGTAGTTCTAAGTTCTAGGGGACTTATGACCTCAGCAGTTGAGTCCCACAGTGCTCAGAGCCATTTGAACCATTTTTTTCTCTGCAAGGAAGCTTTGAATCTAGTCGCAACTCTGGTTCGATACTCAGTAAGCTCATGTCTTTCCGTTTATTTTTTTTTTTTTTCAAATACCGGCAATGCTGGACGGTGTCAAACGCCTTCCCGACATCAAGGAATACAGGGTCAACCTTGGGCGCTATCGTCTACAGTGCTATGGATATCATGGAGGAGCAGAGCGAGCTGAGTTTCGCAAGATCTCTATTTGCAGAGTCCACGTTGATTTTTATAAAGGAGATTTTCGTTCTCCAAAAACGTCATAGCTGCTGAGTATAAAATATATTCCATAATTACACAATAAGTGAAATGGAAAACAGATCTCACACATAAAACACGATTTTATCTCGCACTAATTTCATTACGGTAACGTTAAGTCAGAGTTCTGTGTCTTAGAATAACGTCTATCTAATTTTGGCACCAAATATTGGGCAGATATTGATACAGTGGCGCTAATTAAAGAAGTGGCTGGCTTCAGATTCCAGCTGAAAGATCAAGACGCTTATCGAAACATCCAAACAGCGGTGAGGATACTCACGGCAATTTCGGGGTTTACAGCATCTTGTGGTGTACGCATTTCCAGCAAATTATAGACGATAAAGTAATTTCTTAACATCGAATATGTGTGAATCAAACTGCTAAATTTAGGTATCCTATCGACAGAATACGAGACAGCTGCTAAATTCGTCTCAAATGATGTAATCGATGAGTCTGCTTCATTTTAAGCAAAGAAATGCAGAGCAAAATTGTAATAAAAATAAAATTCCTGGAAAATGATTTTCTTAACTGTTACTTGTACGACCACCTCCTTTTATTTCTGGTGAATAGTTTATCCACTGTCAGTAACCTACGAGGAACAAATAAAATCCCGTCTTTGTTGTACAATGTGCAGAAACCAAAGTACAAAGACTGCCGTAAACAATAAGATCTGAATCTTGTTTTACTTTCATCGTTTTCAGAAATGTATTGCGTCTAAGTAATATTTATCAGTAATGCTTCATTTTCATTCGTTATAGTTACAAGACTATAAAACTACTGCAAGTGTGAAAAAAGAAAATGCAGATAGTTAGGTTTCTGGGGGTGGGGTGGAGGGCATCCTTAGCAGTTCTGCCAGGTGGGCTGGATTATCTCTTTATGACTCTGAATGTCACCAGATGAAAGAATGAAGTGTAGGTTTCAACCCTATCCCTCCCAACCTGAAAGAAACTGTACGAAAGTCGTTAATATTAGGGGAGAATATTACCAAGACACCTAAAACAGAGTACTGCATTGTAATACACTCATATTTTTAAAAAAATTTATGTACAAAACTCAAGTGGGCCTAGTGAGTCCAGCAACGATATATTCGACGTATCTGATCTGGTTATTTACTTATTGTTTACGTTAACTACAACAAAAAAAGGAAACCAGATTATAAATATCAAAACATTCACAGTAACGTCCTTTCACATCAATAGGGCTCGTAAACTCACAGCGTTACTTCTTTAATTAATTTCTGTCTTCTTTGGGTAGGGGTATTGAACTATAACAGCCAAGGAGTTTCTTGTGGTTCAACAGGGGTACACAAGAAGTCGCGACAAGATGCCAGCACATGAATTCAATTCCGTGCTGTTTTATGGCTCTACAAATTGGACGGGATTCATAAGTCCCCGTCGATCAGGAAAGAGTTAAGTCCCGTCAACTGATAGGTCATTAGAGACGGAGCAGAAGCATGAGTTAGGTGAATATGTCCTCTCAAGGAAAGTGAAAACGTTCATGACTGAGTAGCTGGTGACTTCACGACGTAGAATTCCATGTTCTACGTCATTGCAAAGCGTGAAATGAAGAACGTGCTGTGTCAGGGTTTTGCCTCGTGGACAGGAACATGGCTAGTAAAATGCGACATCGATTTTACATCACAAACAGAACTTAGCAGACAATATATTGAAATGAACTCCGGATTTGGTGGTTTCTATATTAAAGTGTACGTATTATGAATATAAACTGCTCCCAATTACCTGCACATTGAGGAGCTCTCAAAAACGCGTCGTTTCCGGTGCGATTTGTTATAGTGAAACGACGGGAAACTGAATATCGGTAGCTAAAAGTAGCTCGTGTTTGATGCTTTTTGTACTATAATATATGTCCTGTGAGAGTATACCGGTTCAGGACTATGGCGCACTGATGATGTAAAAAGTCCCTATCATTTATTACAGTTGAACATCAAATATGACGTCTGTGGTTACAGTCTTCATACATTCCTACGTCTTACATACGATAATGTGCAGGAATGATAGCATGATTGGTAGAGTTGTAAGTTACAAGGGTAAAAATGGCAGATTCGCGTCTGGCGACTTCCGTATTTTTTCTTTGTCTTCTAAAAAATTCTGGAAATTATTATCAGCTTAATAGCCGTGTGCTCTGCAATACTCGATGTTATCCATTATTGTTCGATTTTGTCTATGTCTGGTTTTCTGGCTGGTTCCCTCGCAGATCAGTGCAGTTTATACTACAGAGAGAACGACGTGGCTCGCGTGAAACCACTGGAATAAATGATGTCTTAATAAACGCAGTCGAGGAGGAGGAATGCTTATAAAACTCTTTTTTGAGTCATCAGTCTTGTGACTGGCTTATTACAGCCCGCCACAAATTCCTCTCCCGTGCCAATATCATCTCAGGGCACTTTGCTGCGTGTATTCCAATCCCAGTTTTCGTTAACAGCTTTTACCCTCTACAGCTCCCTGTAGTACCATCAAAGTTATTCAGTGATGTCTCAACAGATGACCTAACATCCTGTCCCTTCTTCTTGTCACTGTTTTCCATATATCCCTTTCCTCGCCGATTTTCCACAGAACCTCCTCATTCCTTACCTTATTAGTCCACCAAATTTTCAACATTTTTCTGTAACACCATATCACAAATGCTTCGATTCTTTTCTTTCTTGGTTTCCCACAATCCATGTTTCACTACTATATAATGCTGTGCTCCAGATGTACATGCTAAGAAATTTCTTCCTCAGATTAGAACGTATGTTTCATACCAGTAGACTTCTCTTGGCCAGGAATGCCCTCTTTGCCACTGATGTCCACTTTTACGTCTTCCTTGTTCCGTCAGTCAAGGGTAATCTTGCTGCCTAGGAGGCAGCAGCTTCGTGATCACAACTTCTGATGTTAAGATTTTCGCTGTTCTAATTTCTGATATTTATCGTTACTTTCATCTTTCTTCAATTTACCCTCAATTTACTATATTCGGTAGTCATTAGGCTGTTCATTCCATTCTGTGGATCATGCACTTCGTCTTCATATTCATTGAGGATCGCTGATCCTGTCATTGACATTCTTTGCCGTTGAATTTTAATTCCACTTTTGCACCGGTATTCCATTTCGTCATTTTCTCCGATGTATAGATGGACAACACTAAAAGTAAGAGTTATTGCCGGGCTGAGGTGCGATCCCGAGTATTCAACGAAGTAAAATGTATCTGGCCGAACTTCCTGAAAGAAATGCCAAACAAATGTTTTAAATATGCGGAACAAGTATAACATGTTGTTGTTGTGGTGTTCAGTCCTGAGACTGGTTTGATGCAGCTCTCCATGCTACTCTATCCTGTGCAAGCTTCTTCATCTCCCAGTACCTACTGCAACCTACATCCTTCTAAATCTGCTTAGTGTATTGATCTATTGGTCTCCCTCTACGATTTTTACCCTCCACGCTGCCCTCCAATGCTAAATTTGTGATCCCTTGATGCCTCAAAACATGTCCTACCAACCGATCCCTTCTTCTAGTCAAGTTGTGCCACAAACTTCTCTTCTCCCCAATCCTATTCAATACCTCCTCATTAGTTACGTGATCTACCCACCTTATCTTCAGCATTCTTCTGTAGCACCACATTTCGAAAGCTTCTATTCTCTTCTTATCCAGACTATTTATCGTCCACGTTTCACTTCCATACATGGCTACACTCCATAGAAATACTTTCAGAAACGACTTCCTGACACTTAAATCTATACTCGATGTTAACAAATTTCTCTTCTTCAGAATCGATTTCCTTGCCATTGCCAGTCTACATTTTATATCCTCTCTACTTCGACCATCATCAGTTATTTTACTCCCTAAATAGCAAAACTCCTTCACTACTTTAAGTGTCTCATTTCCTAATCTAATCCCCTCAGCATCACCCGATTTAATTTGACTACATTCCATTATCCTCGTTTTGCTTTTGTTGATGTTCATCTTATATCCTCCTATGAGAAGTAGAAAAACGAGAAAGAGAAGTAGAAGTGTGACTGAGGCAGATGATGTAACTGTTTCACCACTAGCAACAGCGTGTTTTTAGTATACTTTTGGGAAAAATGATTTGCATCACAGTTTGTTTGTCATCGTCAGTTGCAGTATATGTAATTTCATCTACCAGCAATTCACTGGTCAAGCCAGTGGCAAGTCCCGAATCTTCTTCGCGATTTTCTGCACACTTGTTTGACGATCGCTGACAGTTTTCGCAGCTACTTTATGAACGCCTATTTTCGTAGACGAACAGTGTGACTTCCGCACCATATGTAACCGAAAACTGTCGCTGGAGAGTGCTACGGCCGCATATTACAATGATGAGCACATTATGTTTCGTGAGATGCAGCTCGCAGCTGCCACGACGGATACCACGTCTGGCATGCTTCGCCATTAAGGAACACGTCCCATGTGAGAATAGCGGAAGGATGGGGAAGGAAATCTGCTGAGCCCATTCAAACGAACCGTCCACGCACTTGTCTTGAGTGATTTAGGGAAACGACAGAGAAATGTGGATGGCCGGACAGGTATGTGAATCCTGGAGCGTGCGGAGTGTTGTCATATGCCGGCCCACTTCGTGATGGTCAGGCAGAGGATACGGGCGGCTAGCGGCAGCGTCCCCTCTACAGGGGGTGCTGCAAGCGGGCGGGGCTGCTGGCAGGGCCACGCCGCAGGCAATTGGGACCTCCACCCCTCCCCGGCCGACCACGCCGTTCATCGGTGGTCAGGCGCCACCTTCGCCTCGCCGCTTCCCGTCGCACCGACAAACTTGCAGCCCCTTGCGCTACCTGCTTGTCGGCCGTCTGCTTGTGTCAGCTCACCATGTGTGTCGGCCTGACATGTTCCCCGTGCCCGCGGTTCGAAGATCACGAGGAGAACACGGCAACTGCCATCGTCCGATTTCCCAGGAACTTCGATTAGTGAAGTCAAAATAGGCGAACACATGTCTCAGCTAATTTGTAGATACTTGACATTTTTTCAGAAAACAGCAGTCAAAGTTTTGGAAGTAGATTATGGGCCTTTTATAGCACGGTATCATAAAATGAAGTGATGGCTCATTGATCAGCGTCGCAATTTTTAGTATTGCGCCCGGTCTTCGAAAGCCGATTACTGCTTGTATTTTATTTCATTTTTATTACTTTCATTTATCTACCCACATCCGTAGCAGCTAAGTACACGAAAGTTTCTTACAGATTAGGGGATACAAGTGCTGCTATATCAATTGTAAAATTACAACTGGATTTCACAATAAGTCTCATACATTTATTGTACGCTAAAGTGCCAAATAAACTGGTACACCTTCCTAATATAGTGTAGAGCCCTCGCGAGCATGCAGAAGTGCCGCACCACGAGGTGGCATGGACTAGACTAATATCTGAAGTCGTTCTGGAGGGATATGATACCATGAATCCAGCAGTGCTATCCATAAATCCGTAAGAGTGCGACGGGGTGGAAACCTCTTCTGAACAGAACCTTACAAGGCATCCCACATATGATCAATAATGTTGGCGTTTGGGGAGATTGGTGGCCAGAGGAAGTGCTTAAACTCAGAAGAGTGTCCCTAGACCCTTTTTCAGCAATTCTGGACGTGTAGGTTGTCGCATTGTCCTGGTGGAATTTTCCAAGTCCGTCGGAATGCACAATGGACATTAAGGGATGCAGGTGATCAGACAGGACGCTTACGTACGTGTCATCTGTCAGAGTCGTATCTAGAGGTATCAGGAGTTCCATATCACTCCAACTGCACACGCCCCACACCATTACAGAGGGTCCACAAGTTTGAACAGTCCCCTGCTGACATGCAGGGTCCATGCATTCATGGGGTTGTCTCCATACCCGTTAAAGCCCATCAATTTGATACGAGACTCATCCGACCAGGCAGCATGTTTCCAGTCATCAACAGGCCAATGTCAGTGTTGACGGGCCTAGGTGGGGCGTAAAGCTTTGTGTCATGCAGTCATCAAGGGTACAGATGTGGGCTTTCGGCTCTGAAAGCCCATATTGCTGATATTTTGTTGAATGATTCGCATGTCGACACTTGTTGATGACCCAGCATTGAAATCTGCAGCAATTTGCGGAAGGGTGGCACTTCTGTCACGCTGAACGAATCTCTTCAGTCGTCGTTGGTCCCGTTCATGCAGGATCTTTTTCCGGCCGCAGCGATGTCGGAGATTTGGGATGTTCTACCGGATTCCTGATATTCACAGTACTCTCGTGAAATGGTCGTAGAAGAAAATCCCCTCTTCATCGCTACCTCGGAGATGCTGTATCCCATCACTCTTACGTCTACTGTAACATCATGTTCAAACTCACTCAGATCTTGATAATCTGCCATTGTAGGAGCAGTAACCGATCTAACAACTGCGCCAGACGCTTGTTGTCTTATATAGGTGTTGCCGACCGCAGCGCTGTATTCTGCCTGTTTACATATCTTTGTATTTGAACACGCATCTGTATACCAGTTTCTTTGGCGCTTCAGTGTATAATATATGTGTGTATGGTATGTTGAGGGGTTAAATTCTTTTCAAATTCTCAAATTCTTATATTTCATTCTCATATCAATTCCTGTATTAATTCTTATATTTTATTCATAAGTTCATTTTTCAGGAAGATTTGGTGCATTCCCTTGGATGATACCGATCGTAGAAGCATGAGAAACACAGATATTCTGAACAACACGAGCATCACTCGAAGGCAAGTTTGCCACACTGACACTTATTGGTATGAATCTCACTCGGAAAAGAAACATCGTTAAGACTGGAGAAGATTTCGCGTGTCGGCAATAATTTCGGGGCAAACCATTCATAACGGCTCACTTTTCCGAAAGCTGGCGCTTGCAACTGATGATGAATACAGATATACTACAGGAGTTTAACCGGAAACAATTGCAAATAATATTCTAATTATTTTTTCTTTCCTGTTTTTAAATTCATTTCATTTTAGATATAATTAGAAGACAAATAAGGACAAAGTTATGTAAGTATACTCTGGAGAACATTCGTGTAGTAATCTTCTACAGGCATGGGTATATAAATGAAAAAAAAAGCGTAATACCAGGTTTCGAACTCGGGACGCAAAATTAAGAGGCCGCTATGTTAACCACTGTGCCTTCCTTTCGTCTGAGGATATTGCTCTGTAAGAGGCACATAAAATACCTGGAAAATACCTAGAAAACTTCGACCGTCGTTTTTATAGGAACGACAGAGTATCTGCGGATTTATAGACCCCTCTTCCACTGAGTGAAATTTGTGGGGATTTGGGCTATGGCACTTGCCGTGTTCTCCTCGTCAGAGTCGCATTCCGTATATGCCATAACTTTGTCACAGGAGTGAACGTTAGGAGTCAACGTATTAAAAATACTCATCATAGAGCATCCATGCACCAAATTCAAGCCATGTATTGTTTACACTTCCATATATTGATGCATCGATTTCTTTTGGCCTGGGGAGGTGCAAATCTTTGAAATGAGCGAAAACAAGACTGCCTAGAAATTACACAATGGTTCTTTTGTCTGAATTTCCACAGCCAAACGAAAAGTGGGAAATAGACAAATGACATACCAAATTCAGCTGCTTGAGGTTTAAATTTACAAAAAATTATTGAAGTGTATCAAAGTGATCAGAGCAATTACCAAAAATTTAATTAGTAATTTCAGGCAAAACTACGCAATGATTCTCACCCTAATTTTCATGGAAAAAAGACGAGTGGAAAATGGGCAATTCGGTTATCAAATTGTCCATTATGGGATCTAGTTACTTTAAAAAATAAGTTTAATTGCCTGTAAATAATCGGAGCAGTTAGGAAAAATTTAATTAGTAGTTTGAGGGAAAATTTAAATATTTCACAAACCAGGTGCTACTAGATATAGCAGATGATGTGTCTAAAAGTTAAACTTTCAAGGCCTAGCTATCTGGCATAAGAAGTTGTACTGATGTGGTATTTCACGATTTCTGAACAGAACTTGAAAATTAAAAAAAATGAAAAGAGAATCAAATATTTCATAAAATGATTTTTCGAAACGAAATTAAAATATATGAGAGTAACATTAGACACATCTGAAAATCACGGCAGTACCTCAGGGACACACAACAACAGACTGCAGGACGTACACAATCCACCAGACGAATATATATCCGCTAGTACTCTTTAAAATTTTAAGTTTAATGGTTAACTTTAAATTTTCAATCGCCAAGTAATTTTCTGCACGTGTTTCGATCGTCATTCAAAGGTGAGTCCGTTTCATTTCTTACTTTTAGACCACTCTTTTCCAAAGTGGCTTACATAGCCCACAGGGGTCGACTTCAGCTAGCAGAGAAAAGCGCAAAGAAAAAATTGATGTGGGTGCATTAGCTGCAAAATGGGGTCCTTGAGAAAGAATCGCATTTGGGCAGGTCGCAAACAGGTTTCCGATTTTCTTCTCACACAGCAACAGCGTTGTCTTGTGTACATCACTGATCGTCTCATTTGTTAAGATAATGGGTGGAGCAACTCTGTATTTTTGTTCTTCCGTTTAATTATTCCCCTTCTCCATGGAATGTAAAGGGTGTCCAGTGCTGCCCATGATGGAGAAGGAACCATTTCTTCAGTCATTAAGAGGTGTATTAATTTGCAACAGGACATAACACGACACAGCAGCCACATCGAAAACGCTACCAGCGCAGCAGATGGACAAGAAATTTTCAATGGGCTGAAGTTGACCGACTTCCCCCGACCCACAGGACTAGGGAGCCCTTGTTTATCTCTTTGCTAACAGAATGCAGTTAAGTCCGATAAAAGTTAGAGTGCATTAGTGTAATGTTGGACAGTGACGGAGAAAAGCAAGTAAATTATTTTTTATCAAAATTTTTTTATAGCTCTTTCGACTGCATAGGGACCTGCCAATCGTAACTTGAGTTTGAGAGTGTTGATCTGGTTTCTATATCTCATGATATTTACCAAAACTGTTTAATTTTTGTCCACAGATGACTGATGTTGAACTTAGATGTGGTGTCTGTTACTTCACACATGTGCAAAAGAACAGACATCGTATTTGTAGTTAAATCAATGACGGCCAATTATCCTTTGAGGGTAGATACATACCACGCTGGAAGTCAGGCGAATTGGCGAGATGCCGCGAGTAATGGGGTTAATGAGCAGGGGCACTACATAAGTAGTGTGCGGTATAGGATGAGAATTTGGTGGTGGTGGTTAGTGTTTAACGTCCCGTCGTCAACGAGGTCATTAGAGACGGAGCGCAAGCTCGGGTTAGGGAAGGATTGAGAAGGAAATCGGCCGTGCCCTTTCAAAGGAACCATCCCAGCATTTGCCTGAAACGATTTAGGGAAATCACGGAAAACCTAAATCAGGATTGTTGGAGACGGGATTGAACCGTCGTCCTCCCGAATGCGAGTCCAGTGTGCTAACCACTGCGCCACCTCGCTCGGTTTGAGAATTTGGGTCTGACGGGAGGAGCACTAGGGTAGTCTGAGCCGTGGTGTTGTAGTGGTCAGCGCATCTGCCTAATAAGCAGGACACCCAAGTTAGAACCACAAAATAAATAAATGTCGTGTGACTAGGGCCTCCCGTCTGGAAGACCGTTCGCCGGGTGCAAGTCTTTCGATTTGACACCACTTCGGCAACTTGCGCGTCAATGGGGATGAAATGATGATGATTAGGACAACATAACACCCAGACCCTAAACGGAGAAAATCTCCGACCCAGCTGGGAATCGAACCCGAGCCCTTAGGATTCACATTCTCTCTCGCTGACCACTGAGGTACCTGGAGAGGACGTTCTAACCACAGTCCGGCACCAATTTTAGGTTTACCGCACTGATATAAAACAGTGCCCACTGGCCGCTAATATCTTTAATTCCTCTGTGTCGTGATGCTAAACATGGTCAAATAGAAAAGAAATACAGACAGCCCAGCGTCGGTTATTTAAAGTTTGCCTTAATTCCACCATTGTCGGCAAAATATTACGTATGAGCCTCTTATACAACAATGTGTTAAGCAGTGACGCTATGAAATCAACTTGGCTGGAGGATCATCTGAAGAAGAACTTTGATAAAAGAGATATGGATTTGAAATATCTCCAAACACTTAATCAAAACTTCAAAACAGGCCCCGGAGGATAGTATGTTCTCTTCGACGTCACTAAGAGATGATGATGGTTCAAAGGCGTCTCACAATATCTCGATACACATAGCAAAATTGGAATGCCGTATACTATCCGGGAGAGTTAATGTTGCCCGTCTATGGAGAGATTTTAAAAACTGTTATCTACAGACATGCTTGTGATAATATAATGAAAATAAAACCGTTAAGCAAGAATACTTTTAGAATACTTCATGAAACGAGAGTACTTGATGTAATGATCGGCAAACCACACATATGTTCGTTCTGTTATGGATCTAGAGATTACTGAAGAACTGTTCTGCAGACAGGTACTAAAGGTGAATCGGTATTTCATGTTTCTTCTTCCATGTCAGGTCGCTACTGTGGATTTATAGACCATTTAAAACGAAATATCCCCGAGGTGTTTTCAGTACACTGTGTCATCCATCGACAACAACATTTAGCTGCTAAAATTTTGAGTGGTAGATTGCTTCAATCTCTTAAATTTGTCATTAACTCCGTAAACAAAATATGAAGCAACCCACTGAACTCTAAGTTATTTGTGTTGTTAGGTTAAAAAAAATGACGAGAACGGTGATGGAGTAATCCTCCATACTCAAGTGCTCTGGGGTGTCAAAAGGCTTAGATTTCACAGAATTTTCTCACTGTTCGATACTGTTTTAGTATTCCGCCTCAAGACCTTCCTACAGACCCGCAGCATCTGCCTATAGTAATTTCAGCAGACACAATGTGAACTCTCTCAGATTTCGCTAACAAGACCGCAGATGGAGGGTTATTTCGCCCCTCATGGATAAAGCCGGATACGAGACTAAACTTGGCCAGTTCACCAGCGACAGCTGCGCACAGTTCCAGCCGTTATAGCCAGGCACTATAAACGAATAATTGTCCGACAGTAGTTTTCGAGTGTCAGAGTGAAGTTTAAACTTGAGTCAAAATGAAATAACAGTTATACTAATGGCCATCAAAATTGCTACACCAAGAAGAAAAGCAGGTGATAAACGGGTATTCAAGGGACAAATATATTATACTAGAACTGACATGTGATTACATTCTCACGCAATTTGGGTGCATAGATCCTGAGAAATCAGTACACAGAACAACCACCTCTGAACGTAATAACGGCCTTAATACGCCTGGGCATTGAGTCAAATAGAGCTTGGATGGCGTGTACAGGTACAGCTGCCCATGCAGCTTCAACGCGATACCACAGTTCATCAGGAGTAGTGACTGGCGTATTGTGACGATCCAGATGCTCGGCCACCATTGATCAGATGTTTTCAGTTAGTGAGAGATCTGCAGAATTTGCTGACCAGGGCAGCAGTCCAACATTTTCTGTATGCAGAAAGGCCCGTACAGGACCTGCAACATGGGGTCTTGCATTATCCTGCTGAAATATAGGGTTTCGCAAGGATCGAATGAAGGTAGAGCCACGGGTCGTAACACATCTGAAATGTAACGTCCACTGTTCAAAGTGCCGTCAATGCGCACAAGAGGTGGCCGAGACGTGTAAACATTGGCACCCCATACCATCACGCCGGGTGATACGCCAGTATGGCGATGACGAATAAACGCTTCCAATGTGCGTTCTCCGCGATGTCGCCAAACAGGGATGTGACCATCATGATGCTGTAAACAGAACATGAATTCATCCGAAAAAATGACGTTTTGCCATTCGTGCACCCAGGTTCGTCGTTGAGTACACCATCGCAGGCGCTCCAGTCTGTGATGCAGCGTCAAGGGTTACCGCAGCCATGGTCTCCGAGCTGATAGTCCATGCTGCTGCAAACGTTGTCGAATTGTTCGTGCAGATGGTTGTTGTCTTGCAAACGTCAGCGTCTGTTGACTCGGGGATCGAGACGTGGTTGCACGATCCGTTACAGCCATGGAGATAGGATGCCTGTCATCTCGACTGCTAGTGATACAAGGCCGTTGAGATCCAGCACGGCGTTCCGTATTACCCTCCTGAACCCACCGATTCCATATTCTGCTAACAGTCATTGAATTTTGACCAACGCGAGCAGCAATGTCGCGATACGATAAACGGCAATCACGATAGGCTACAATCCGACCTTTATCAATGTCAGAAACGTGATGGTACGCATTTCTCCTCCTTACACGAGGCATCACAACAACGTTTCACCAGGCAATGCAGGTCAACTGCTGTTTGTGTATGAGAAATCGGTTGGAAACCTTCCTCATGTCAACACATTGTATGTGTCACCACCGGCGCCAACCTTATGTTAATGTTCGGAAAAGCTAATCAGTTGCGTATCACAGCATCTTCTTCCTGCCGGTTAAATTTCGCGTCTGTAGCACGTCATCTTCGTGGTGTAGCACTTCTAATGGCTAGTAGCGTAGTTACAGCAGTCCATGCTGAATTTCTTTGGATTACATAGTTCGCTTTCAATGCGTCCGGCTAGACTACTGCGTCGATCTACGGAGCCGCGCATCAATCCCTCAGAGCTGAGTACACCTGTAAATAATTTTAATAAATGAATTTTCCTCGTTTTTCATGGTGTCGTCCTGTAACGCCGGAAATATATATCCTCCTATTTCCATCTATTGTACTGCAAATTTTTTTCCTTATTTTGTTACCCGAAGATATAACTTTTCTGTGTCTTTATAAATTGTAATGGTTTTACTATTTGTATATATATATTTATGCATTTATGTCGATGTATAATTGGTTTGTGTTGTAAATATTATTTTTATTTTTACGCTGGGTCTTGCCTAGGGAAAACTAAGCTATCGAACGATTACATCGATAGGTCATGTGGAGAACCAAAGTGTTTAGGATCTTTGGTAGTGTTAACTCGGCCGCATGGAGCGCGTGCAGAGAGCAGTCTGGCTGGGGTAGGGCGGTGGAGCAGGTGTGTTGTGTGACGCTCCCGCGAGTTGCCCCGCTTTCGGGGTTTGGCAGCATGTAATTGCCCTCGACTTGCTATGATAGTTTCTGACGCGGTCTCGCGGACGGGATGCATTATCTGGCGCATATAAAGAGCCCGTTTCGCCTGGTGACAGTGTCGAGAAGAAGGCGCGCCAACATCCAGCTTCTGCAACAGTGACGGCCGACAATGAGTGACTGTCGCCACCTTCACGACCGACGACTTCAAACCTTCAATCAACCAACAAGGAAGACTGGAAGCACGTAAAGTTTTAGAACTGTATGGCAGACCTCAGCTTTTAAAATTGTTGCATCACAAAATTACAGCAACTTAGCATGAGCCTTTGTTGCTCATTGTCCCAATTGCATTACCAAGCAGGGTCTCTACCTTTTCCGAAATGAACCCGAGTGTCGCTGAAATTCAGACGCCAGCATTAAAGTAATATCATTCCATTTCATTGCTTTAATTTCAAAGTTCAGTTAAGGTATTCATAGCTGGCTACAATATTTAGATTACACAAGCACAAATTAAGAGTGCGAGTTTTGTTACCATATTTTAGCTTACCTGTGACTGCAGCTCAGCTTGGTAGGTACTAAATTTTACTATTGTTAATTGTTCAGTATCATTTAATTCAAGTTCAAAGTTAAATCTCTTATTTCTAAATTGCGTAGATTCAAGTAGCTTTTGAAATGATTGTTGAGGTAGCCCAAGACTAACCGTATTTTACTGAATTTCGATGTGCTTCAGAAACAAAGCTCACTATAAATTTCAGTCACTAAATTAACTTTCAATTTTCCGGTTTTATTAATTCTTTTGCTAAATTAAGTCAGAGTGTAGCGAAATTTATTACTTCTGACAAACATTCAATTTTCACACAACACGTGTCAACCTTCAGTTGCCACGCTTTTAGTGCTAATTATATGTGCATTAATCTTTCATTTTCAGTTATTATAGTAGTTGTCCATAGGACTGGCGACCGTAATTTTCCCCAAATCTCAAATATCTAATTAACGCAAATTAATTGTTAACGTAACGACCGCACATTTACATTCTTTATTAACTTTACCCTTTTTCCTAGTTAATTTTCACCAATTTCATTTGCATTTTTCCTTTCATTTAGATGTAACCCTTTCCTCCCTCTTTACCGACAGATTAACTTCGGTAACGATTGCTTTTCCCAAATTTCCTTTAGGTACAAGCGGTTTTATTTTCACTCTCATTAAGGTCGATAAGTGAGGGGGAGGTTACAGTGCATCTTATGTTTTCTAGTTAACTCCGCCCTTTGAACGCATGAGCTGCTAGTGTGCAAGCTGTCTTGTACAGCAAAGGTGTTTCTGTATAGGGAGCTCGTTTCCTGCTGCCTTAGATGTTGGGCGCCAGACTTGTTCTGCTGAAAAGAACAGTTCTAGGCGCTGTTCATATTCACGGTTTTAGTGAATTTAGTGCTCTCACGCACTGTCCAGTCACTGTGAGCGACTGTCAAAAGCCTGAACATCGCCTTATAACCGCAGACGTGCAGGAAGAGAGTCAGTCAGCTTCTGGAAGGTAGCGACAAGAATGTGGGGGCCATGCCGCCTACAGTGCTGCGACCAGCTCCGCTAGGTTTCTCGGTAGAAAATCCATGGCACGAACAGCCAGATCGTGGTGGTTCCACAGATCCTCTATTGGGTTTAAGTCTGGAGAGTTTGCTGACTAGGGGAGCACGGTAAACTCATCCTGAAGCTCTTCGAACCAGGCACCTACACTGCGAGCGGTGTGACATGTTGCATTGTCTTGCTGGTAGATGCCACTGTGCCGAGGAATAACAAATTGCATTTAGGACTGGACATGGTCGCCCTCTTCACAGTCCAACAGTCGACATGGGCAGCTTAAGAAGGGTTTAAAAGTCTCTGATGAATTTGTTACTCAGCAGACATCCAAAGACTACGCCAGATAAATTCTACTTCTCCGAAATTTAATGGAGTACTCAGTGTGCCTCGAGAACTTGAATATGTACATCCAATGACTAGTCCACGTATGATTGACTGAGCCCTAGTCACCGACCCAATCCACTGTTACTCGTCGGCCGGGGTGGCCGAGCTGTTCTAGGCGCTACAGTCTGGAACCGCGCGACCGCTGCGGTCGCAGGTTTGAATCCTGCCTCGGGCATGGGTGTGTGTGATGTCCTTAGGTTGGTTAGGTTTAATTAGTTCGAAGTTCTAGGGGACTGATGACCTCAGAAGTTAAGTCCCATAGTGGTGAGAGCCATTTGAACCATTTTCTGCTGCTACTGCTTCTGTACTGGGAACGCAGTTCTCCGCGCCTCCTTCTACATTGGCAAGCCAGCCTCTGGTGACTCCTAGTGGTGAACTCCGCATTACAGAGAGGTGTCCGGACGCTTCAGATCAGATTGTGTACTTGCACCACTTAAGCTGTGCAGTGGATCACGCGCCAGGGCAGTGGGCTGGACGCCGGCCAGCCAGCTGCCTGTGGGGGACGCGCACGGTCCGTCGCTCGGATCATTACCGCGCTCCAGCTCTCCGCATAATCACCTCAGCCGCTATGGCGCGCTGCATAATGCACGCCGACAGCGAGCCGCGGAGTGGGGCTAGGGTGGCCACGCGCAGCCCCCACCCCCCACCACCAACCTTCCAGCCCTGTGGCCCACCGGCGGATGCGCTGGCGGGCAGTGATGAAGCCATCACACTCTGCGGCACGTGCGGGTTTTACAAGTACACGGGCAGAACTTTGTGTAGCCTTCGCAGACCACAGGGCTAAAACCGTGGTCCAGACACCGTACGTGAACATTTTGTGATAATTACTCGCTAAACTAGGATATTAGAGCTGTTTAGAAATTAAAAGCCCATAATGCAGTATTTAAGGTTTATTTTTTTGATGTATAAAATCTTAACTTCAATAGTGTTCCATCATAATGATAGGGAAACTCCCTTCTTTTGCAACTGAAGTTCATGCTTCACCACCAGATACGTTTCGCTTGTTCATGTCAGGCATATTCAGCGGCCTATAGGGCATATAAAATTATTTAATTCTACGTATTTTGATGTGAGATTGATAATGATCTGTTGGCACTTTTTATTTTCATTTTTATTAATTCGTTTAACTTCTTACGTGGAGCATAGGGCTGCAACAAAGGATCGCCATCTTGTTTGTCTTTTGTTACTGTCTTCACTTCTTCCCATTCTATTCCTCGCTGTTGCTTCAACTGATCGTCTCCACATCATTTTGGGCCTGCCTTGTCTCCGTCGTCCCTACGGGATCCAATAAAGTGCTTCCTTTGCAATGTGTTCATTTGGTCTTATAAGTGTATGTTCTAACCATCTCCACTTCCTGTTTCCTGTTATAAGTGGTATTCGCTTCAGGCTTGTTCTTTCCCAGAGTATTTCGTTAGAGTTGACATTGACCACCGTATCCCCTGGTTGTTCCTCTGACATATGTTCTTGAATATCTGCAGCTTACACATTAACTGCTTTTTCACTTTCCATGTTTCACATCCATATAGAAGCACAGATTTTACATTAATTTGAAATATCAAATATGGCAGATTTTTAACTAATTAATTCTATTTACTATTTACTTACATTCATTTTTGTGTCCTGTTCATGCAGCCATTTGTTCTATATATTCTAAATGTTCATGGTATAGGTTTCTTCCGGTAAATATTTCCTTACACATAACCTATACTGTAGAAAGCTGAACATGTTTGCACTGCTGTTGGTCACATGCTACAGAGCTGACTGAGGGATCTTGGGAACTGAGAAGGGATCGTGGGATAGTGGACTGCGGTGTTGAGGTGGACTTGAGGGAAGTGCTGGTAGTGATGCATTGTGTGTGTGTGTGTGTGTGTGTGTGTAAATCTTTTATTTGTTTCTTTATTATTAAATAAATAAATAAATTACACACACACCTATCTTATTTACTTATTATTAAATAATAAATAAATAAATAAATAAATTTATACACTCACGGACAATGCATCACCACCAGCCCTTCCGTCAAGCTCACCGCAATACTCCACTCCACTCTCCCAGGATCTCTTAGTCAGTTCCCATGACCCCTAAGTTACATTTGGAAATCTTCCTGGCCGCAGTAGTATCTCGCCATCATACAGACAATTCTTAGAGCAGCGAGTCATGTCCGAACGAGAATTCTCTTGTTGTAAAAGACACGACGATGCTGTCATATGAGGGGTAACTCATGAGGACGCAGGATGTCCTTGACTCACCATGCTGCCATTAGAGCTCTTTCATTCGCTGCCACTCGTGACCTAAGATCAAAGCTAGGAACTCCCTACACCAAGACTAGAGGATTAATACCGCTGTACCTCTGAAAAACATTAGAAGGATGGGATCTCTCCCATGTCGCCGCTATGCTCAGTGACGATGGTAATCCGTGGTAGTGCAGAAATGCGAGTAACTGCTGAATACAATGCGACGCCATTCATGAGAAATCCGTGCTTCCCTGTCATCGTATCACTCCAAATGCAGCCTTTTGCGTCCTGGTGCACAATGTGGCAACCCTTCCTTATGGTTGTTAGTGGTCAAACATGGTCGACCAGAACCCTGTCAACGAGTATGCCTACCCTCACGTTTCCATGCGGTCCAACATCAAGCCACTGTCACATATGAATGCCTCACAGCTATGAGCACTGCACAGTTCGAACAGCCGACAAAGCTGAGAGCCACTATGAGGCTTCTTTCAGCCTGTATCAGTTGCTGATAACGCTGTCTCACAGGAGCATGCGGCATCTCTGTATCCTTCACAGTGATCTCTTTAGTAATTTAGTTAGTTAG
This sequence comes from Schistocerca piceifrons, assembly GCF_021461385.2. Classification (NCBI taxonomy): domain Eukaryota; kingdom Metazoa; phylum Arthropoda; class Insecta; order Orthoptera; family Acrididae; genus Schistocerca; species Schistocerca piceifrons. The sequence continues at coordinate 507,909,347 of NC_060144.1, forward strand.
TTACACGTTCCATAGGTCATGTGAACGATTGTTTCATTGAAATGATTTGGCACGAGTCAGTTTATGGGAAATATATACATAATTGATAACATTAACGAACACATTGTCATTTCATTCTTACAAGGCTTTTTCCTGTTACTGGCTGCCAGTTTATAAGTAGATGGGGCAGTTAAAATGCCTAGCTCCTTGAGGAGGTACCCACAAGACGTCCATAGGTGAACACCACACATATTTATTGCTCGCTTTTCTGTAATCAATACTTTTCTTCTAAGTAATGAGCTACCCCAGGAAATATTCGTAGGACGTTCTTGAGTAGAAATATGCAGAATGTGTTACAAAGTTGATAGTCTGTTTCCAAGATTAGCAATTATACCAAAAGTACTTGGATTTAAATGTTTGAGAAGCTCAGTAATTTGCATCTTCCTTTTCAACTTTTCAACAATATGTACACTCAAAAATTTGGAATATTCTACCCTATTACTGACTCTGACTCTATTTGTTGTTGAGAACTGAATGTAGAGTTTTTTTTTTTTTTTTTTTTTTTTTTTCAAGTAAATTTTCAGAGAACCACTTAATTCTTTAGAAAATATCATTCTCTCTAAAGGGATTTATAATAACACAGGTATAGTCTGCAAAATGTCCCAATTTTTTATGTTGAATTATAGTTGGAAGGTCATTTTTATGTATAAGGTTTGGAGTAGAGCCAAAATGAACACTTTCTGATTTTTCCCCAATCACTAGAATTTTCTATCTTTCTAACATTGTCTTAATTATTCAGCACAACCTTTTGATTCCGTTTTTCAGGTTTGATTCAAACCATCTGTGTAAAAAAACATCAATTCCATACGGTAAAACTTGAGTTCCTCTGAGATAGTATCATGATCTGTACTATCGAAAGCCTTGAAGAGATCACAAAAAATACAAACAGACTACATATTATTATTTAGGACGTATACTATCTGATGAGTGAATAGATAAAAATCATTCTCAATCAAGCAACCTTTCTGGAACCCAAATCGTGATATGGTACGTAAACTGTTTCCACCTAAATGTACGACTGCTCTTGAGTTCATCACCTTTTCGAATATTTTGGAAAAAGATGCCAGTAAGTTGACAGGACGTTAATGGTTTAAGTCTGTTTTGTCACATTTCTTATGAAGTGCTTTAATAACTACATGTTTTAACCTGTCTGGGAAAATTTAGAATTGTATTAATTTCAGTGAAGGATGTTGGTGCTACTTCTAGTTGCTTTAAGTTTTGTGGAATAACATTTTTAATGTACTCTCTTGCTTCTTCAACTAAACCATTTAATCTTATAGTTGTTGCTACATTTAGAAAGTGGTTGTTAAATGTACTTGCAACTTGCGAGTTACCAGTCACAACATTTTCATTTAGTTTAGTTGTTAGGGAATCCTGTACACTGAAAGGCTGTCCTGTCTCCTGTTTGATAGTGCCCCATGGAGTTGTGATCTTACTGCCTTCTTTATTTATTTCTGTCAGGACGAACATAGTTCTGGACATATTAATGATTCCTTAAAATACTACAGAATTTTTTGTAGTACGCAATTAAAGACGTATTTTGACTTACTCTGGCCTTGACATAAATCTCCCTCTACCTCTTATATGAGGTTTTAATTCCATTGGTTATCAACAGCTTATTTTTTTCTTTTTCATGGATCTTTTGGACACTTTTTTAGGAAAGCAACTTTCAAATATCGACACACATATACTATGGAATAAAGTGAATTTCAGATTAGCATCAGTTTCAACATCTGCCTTATCCCAACCGCCCTATTTAGCTTACTCTTAAAACACTGTATCCTGTGCTCATTAATGAAACGCACTGCTTTATATGAACGTGCCTTCAGATTCTAAGGTAGCATACTGTTTATTTCCTATGATTGTGCATCACGATCAGATACTAATTAGCAATTGGGTACACAGTAATTGTTTCATCCTGAGCATTGTCCATAGAAATGTTATCAATCAGTGTCCTATTATTTTACTGCACACGAGTTGGAATATTGGCTACCGAAATTAGACTGAAATAATTATTGTAGTTCATTTTTTCTGTTCTTATGTTTTAAAAAACCTACATTTAAATATCAACAACTTCTGTTTCTTCCTGACAGACAGATAGTTCAGCAATTCTGCTAGATATCTCATACATGGCTGGAAGTTTCCTAGAGGGGATCTGCAGACTCTTACAGTTGTCAGAGAAGTATTTTGCAATAACATCTGTCAAGCTTCTAGGTTCTGAACATCACAAAAACTACTTTTTTAGTGTGTTTGATTTTGACTCCAACTTCTACATATGTTACAACTCCTCCTTTTCCCATGTTAACTACACGAAAATGACGCAAGACTATAATCGTTGAATCTAACTTCTCCATCCCCATGCTCAATGGTGTTCAGAGACGCACAGAACCTCTATCCAGAATGAGATTTTCACTCTGCAGCGGAGTGTGCGCTGATATGAAACTTCCTGGCAGATTAAAATTGTGTGCCCGACCGAGACTCGAACTCGGGACCTTTGCCTTTCACGGGCAAGTGCTCTGAGCTACCGAAACACGACTCACGCCCAGTACTCACAGCTTTACTTCTGCCAGTACCTCGTCTCCTACCTTCCAAACTTTACAGAAGCTCTCTTGCGAACCTGGTAGAGCTCTTGCCCGCGAAAGGCAATGGTCCCGAGTTCGAGTCTCGGTTGGGCACACAGTTTTAATCTGCCAGGAAGTTTCGTATCAGCGCACACTCCGCTGCAGAGTGAAAATCTCATTCTGGTAACATCCCCCAGGCTGTGGCTAAGCCATGTCTCCGCAATATCCTTTCTTTCAGGAGTGCTAGTTCTACCAGGTTCGCAGGAGAGCTTCTGTAAAGTTTGGAAGGTAGGAGACGAGGTACTGGCAGAAGTAAAGCTGTGAGTACTGGGCGTGAGTCGTGCTTCGGTAGCTCAGTTGGTAGAGCACTTGGCCGCGAAAGGCAAAGGTCCCGAGTTCGAGACTCGGTCGGGCACACAGTTTTAATCTGCCAGGAAGTTTCAGAACCTCTATCCCTTAAAAATTTTCCGCATCTTCTAGGCATATAATAAGCTCATCTATTTTAATTTTCAAACCTCTAATGTTCCGATGAAACAAATTAATTAAATTTTTCTGGAAACTGTACCACATGTTATGGTCTTGTAGGTGGTCTTGTACTGCTCCAGTTTCTGTCAATACTTTCTGTCTGTAACCTGACGCTCACCTAAAACACGTGTTCTTTGATTCCAGTGATCACTCATGTTTTGTCTTTCCTCCCCCCTCTCGTTTAGGTGCGGGCTATGATAAGTGTACCCCCATCTCCCAGTCCCAATCTCAACACTTTATCTTGTTCATTCCCCCTATAGAATCTGTCAAGCCTCGTAACTACACTAAATAAGAACAACGCAAATGCACTTTTGTGGCTGTTCTATCTGACCCAGGAAATTACAGTTCTAATGACTTACACATACACCAATGGTGTGTACATGTACGAAGGTACATTCATCCGACCACGTCTTCTCCGTGCTTCAATCTTTCGTTACATTATCCCACCTAATTCAAATATAAATTTATAACTTATTCGTTAATATCGAAGGAAAACGTTCTGCTCTCAATTTGATAGATACGAAAGGAAACATTTATTAGTTTTCAGCCTCTTTCAACAATGACCAATTTAAGTAAATATATCACTGTGCCTAAACAATTAAATGCTGCTGATATCAGATGGAAGGTCGTGATAGTATCTATTTGTCGGTTGCTGGTTCCCATCGGTAGCTCCTCTTGCGGCTGAGTAGTCTCACAAACACTCCCTGTGAGTGATCCTTCATTTCACCAAATATCAACCACCTGTCGTTGTTTACTCTCCACAAGTCTCTGAAAACTCTATAATCTATTACAACTCAACAGACGTTCAAAAGCCATGTCAATATGTCGCTGCTAAGTCTTTGTCTGTAATCTTTCAAATGTGCGCCGGTAAATCAGATATTTCCCTATAGCAGGTAGGTGGCACTATATTCACTAGTAGTCCTCCTAATATTCTCTTCAGTTCACAGCGTTGCCTACAATTCCTGTGAGCTCGGGTACTGTTCGCCGCTTCCACAGGTGAATGACGTACTTGGGTTTGACGCCTGTCAGTTTGATGTACCACCTTATCTTCTTCGACAGTCAGTTCTAAAGGCAACAATATAGTGCGACATCCACATCCGTACTCTGCAAACCATTGTGAAGTACATGGCAGAAGTTAGTGTGCATTGCACCAATTATTAGGATTTCTTTCCGTTCCATTCACGAATGGAGCACATGAGAATGACTGCTTGAAGACCTCTGTGCCCGCTGTACTCAGTCTAATCTTCTCCTCTCGAATCACACGGGAGCAAAACGTAGGTACTTGTAGTACGTTCCAAGACACACCATTTAAAATCGGTCATTGGATCTTTGTAAGTAGGCTTACTCGGGACAATTTTCGTTCACCTTCAGTTGTCTACCAGTTAAGTTTCTTCAACATGTGTGGACAGTCTCCCACGGGTCGAACAAAACTGTGACCATTCGTGCTGCCCTTCTCTGTATACGTTCACTATCCTCTTTCGTGTGGGTCGCGCACATCTGAACAATATTCTAGGGTAGGAATCACAAATGATTTGTGAGTAATCTCCTTTGTGGGCTGATTGCCTTTCCCTAATATCGTACGAACGAACCGAAATCTGGCACCTGTTTTACATACGACTGAGACTATGTAGTCGTTGAATTCCGTATTCCTACAAAATGTTACACCCAGATATTTATATGAATTGATCAATTCCAATAACTGTGACCCACTGATATTAGACACATAGCATACCAAGTTTTTGCGTTCTGTGCGTGGTTTTAAGTTTCTCAACTTTTACAGTAATTTGCTATTTTTACACCACTTTTAAAGCTTGTCAAAATCCAACTGCTTCTTCCCAGTCACTACTTCATTATAGATAACTGCGTAGTCCGTTAGAAGTCTGAGATTACTTTTACGAGTATATTGTATGCACGGTTAGTAACATACAACATGGACAAGACGCCCAACACGCTTCCCTGGGGCACACCAGAAGTTACTTCGACATCTGTCGATAACTCTCCATCCAAGACAACATGTTCTGTCTTTCCTGTAAAGAAATCCTCAATTCAGTCGCAAGTTTCTCTTTACTCCCCATACGATCGTACGTCTGATAATCTGTATTTGCTCCTGTATAGTAAGAAGGGTTGAAATTAACTGTACAGCAGTCACATCTGCAGGGTATACGCATCGCCGATTGGGTCTCTCCCTCAGTTCGTAGTTGGTCAGATTAAAGGAAGACATCGAAGTAATTAGGTTTCTGAGCGGACGGTTCCACTGATACTATACTATTGCCCAAACTCCCCTCCAGCTCAGCGGGGAATCCTTGGAGCGAAGAAGCTGCATTTATGACAGACTGTAGAGCAGATCTGCTGCCCCCTGTGTTTATCTCGCGTAAAGACCTTAGAAAATGAACAAAGGTGATTGGGGCTCGTTCAGAGACATTCATCCCTAATTTTTGCTCGCTCTATTTGCAAATGAAATAGGTAAGGGACTACAAAGCACTCTCCGCTATGCACTACATGAAGCCTTGTTGGCTATGTCTGTAGATGTGACAGATGTAGCTGTAGATAACGACGATAGGCATCTGTTTCACAAATGGTGTAGTGAAACAGAGCAAGCTTCATATGATCACTGATGTTCCAATGTTGTATACGTGTAACTATATATCCACTGAGCACAGTGTGACCTACTGCGGGTAGTGACATTATCCCCGAATAATGTGAATAGCATAAACGGAGACAATAGGGTTGCATTGAAGGCGTCGCGGTGTAGCTCGACCGCGGCTCATCGGTCCGATCGCTTTCCAGCGTACTGCTCGGACTTTATTCAGTGACAGCAGACGGCACATTAATTTTGCGATGACGTCAATGCTGAGCCCGTAATCACTGCCGGACAATACGACACCCGTACGCAGCGACGCGCCCGCCCAGTAAACAGAGCCCGCTATTCGCCCACTGCTAGCCACTGCTTGCTTGTGACAGCCGCACCATTCTATCATAGGCCGTCAATAACGCACACTGCCTCACCCATCCCCTAATGATTCATCTTCCATATTCCCATAAGCCACAATACTCTGCGGTAAACCAGTTCCTGTCGTTTCCTCGCGGTAGAGTGCTCCACATTTTGTGAACATTGCAGCACACCCAAAACATAGTTCATATGACTGGAAACCCAAAGAATGTTTGAAATACCTGGTACTGAAATACATTGTGTTTAGGTGGTGTACGTAGCTGCCCAACGACGCTTCTACTGCCTGAAAGAGTACTTCATTTTCAAAGAGTTCACTTTTTGACAGAGTTTTTCAGGAGTTGTTTCATTATTTTTGGTAGTAATGATGTCGGATTTCCCTGCAGCTGTCTGACACTGGTAATTTCGATGTTCAGTTCGCGTAAAATTCATGCCGTGACTATTTACACTCGAAATACATTCTGTACGAGTTGAGCTTGAAAATACATTGTGTGAAACAGATGTACAGCGAAGATTAAGCTCTTTATCGTCTTGAAAACTGTTGTACACGAATCGAACACCTGTCTTCAGAGTTGAAATGGGTGAAAAACCTAGGACTTAAAGTAAATGCCAAAAAGTCCCAAGCCGTTTTAGTATCCCAGGAGATATTTAGTGGCTCTGAATTATGTGAAAAATTACCTCCTGTTCTTCTCTACTGTATTTCAATGCCGTATCAGAAAACGGTGAAGAACTTTGGTGTAACTTTGGATGAGCACTCCAACTGGATCTCTTCAGGTGCCTTCATCCTAATACCAAGATCGCGATGTATGTCGAAAGGGATGGAGAGCTTCCGTTTCTAGACTTACAGATCTACAGAAAGGACGCTGGGCCACTGAGACACAGTGTTTATCGAAAACCGACGCACGCTGACTGGTATGTGTATGCTGCAAGTTGTCATCCACCGTACCAACGCACAGGGTCCTGCGAGCATTGGCAAAGAAGGCGTATGCCATATCAGAATCAAAGAGCTTGACACAAGAGCTGAATCACCTTAAGCTATTGGTCAAACGGAATGGCTACACAGACAAACAGATTCGCCGTCCCTTCAAGCTTGGACCTGCGCCGGAGCCACGTGGATTGGTGACCCTTGGGCCATATGCCGGGGACAAATCTTGAAAGAAAGAAAGAATTTAAAAAAAAATGTGATATCGAAAATGTGTTTCGACCGACAGCCGAGATTAAAGCACTCCTTGGGTCGATTAAAGATGACCTGTGATTAAGGAAGCCCTAAATTTATAAAATTTCTTGCCACTGTGAGAAATCGTATACCGAATACCTTCGACCCACTAGTCTGATGCATCGTGAGAAATCCGCGGTGGTGGAACATTGTCTTACCGAGGGATACTGTACATTGCGTGATAAGACGCAAATGGTTGCCTTCTACGTCTCGCTCCCGGGGCTGCGTCTCAAAGGAAGGCATTGAAATTAGTCTGGCAGAAAAAATTATAATTAGGGGCACAGTTTAAGCTTTAAATAAGATTTGGAATCCCGTTGTATCTGACATTAAAGAACAACGGTTGTTGATCCGACCGGCAGAATTGATACTGGTACCCGATTTATTGTTTTTACTAGCTTTCACTATCGGTGCTCTGTGCATTGACTTGCGCCAAGGAGCAGGAGCGACGATTTGTGGCCATGCGCTGTTGGCCGTCCGCGGCGTATAAAAGGACCACCGTTCACGCAGTCAATCAGTTCTGGCGAGATTAGCGTACAGCGTTCTCATCTGAAGCTAGTGGTCAGGTGAGCCACGGAAATACTGCGTTCAGATGTTTGCTTGATTCGTCTGCAGAGCCGAGTAGAGTATTATCGGTTAATAAGCCGGGAAAACCTAAATGGTCACAAGGAAGCGAGGTAATACTGCGTTGTCATCTTGTCCTGAGCGTCAATCTTTCGAGTCTCTAGCAATCATCTGCGAAAGACGCAGATCTGAGAAAGTGTGGCGTTTGATTTGGATTCAGTAAAATTTGCTTAGTTGATAAATTCATTGTATTACCTTCCATTTGCCTGAGAAAAATGTTTCCTGATGATTACAATATGTTTTTTTTTACACTGAAATGCTTGATTATGTATGCATATGTCTCTCAACTTATTAAAATAAATATATTTATTCATGGCAATGTACTATCTTAATCATAACTCTTTCAATTTTTTTTCGTCTCGTGAATTCTTTGAATAATAAATTCCACCGTAAAATTGCACACAAATATGTAGTGAATCTTAAATGCTACGTTGCATTCTTTTAAGTCGATAACTGCTATTTTTTTGGGTTACTTACCACAAAATTCAACCTGGTGAGTCCTGCATCACAAGTGTACAGACCATTACTGCGGCTCTGTTGTTTCCTGTCTTGACTTGTACAAATTAAGAATGGTTCAAATGGCTCTGAGCACTATGGGACTTAATATCTGAGGTCATCAGTCACCTAGAACTTAGAACTAATTAAGCCTAACTAACCTAAGGACATCACACACATCCATGCCCGAGGCAGGATTCGGACCTGCGACCATAGTGGTCGCTCGGCTCCAGACAGTAGCGCCTAAAACGGCACAGCCACTGCGGCCGTCAATTAAGAATGTTTGTGTGTTTACATACGTAAGCACAATTTGTTTTCTGTGCGTTACCTTTCCGTTATGAAATGCGCAGTTTATTGTGGCAAACACGATTGATTGTAAAGGTATAGTAAATAAAATACGAAACTTGTGAGGTATCTCACGTAATTAGTCTTCTTATTATGTTATTGTGGCGAAGACACACGACGTTTACAGGTTGCCACTACGTTAAATTTATATCTTTAGCCCTCCTTTTCTTATACTTTTTGCTATAGGTAACCACTGTATTTTGTTAAGTTCTTATGCGCTTGCAAAATTGAAAGTATTGTATCTTGTGTAAGCACTTGTTCCAGTATTTTGATTTATGAATCAGTCTAGACTTCTTTGCCTCTTTTTATTGTTCGTGCGTACAAAAGATCGTGATGGTGATCTGAGATCGCAACTTTTCGTGGAACAAAGACATACCAGGGCAGTTCAAAAACTAATTACTGAAAGCGGGTTGATTTTATTGAAGGTTTCAATACACCATATTATTCTTCATTCTTTTGGCTACAGAATTTTTCAACATTATCTCCATTCAATACGACGGCTTTATGACCCCCCCCCCCCCCCCCCACTGGGAGGACGTGTGTGCCCGCAAGGTACCACTCCCCTGGTCGATGTCGGAGCCAACTTACCGCTGCGTGAGAACCTCCCATCATCCGCTTACTGCTTTCCACAGAATGAATCCTTCTTTGGCCAAACAGACGGAAGTCGAAAGCTACGAGATCGGGATCTAGGATCGATGAGGAAGAACAGTACAATGCAGTTATGTGAGCTCATCTCGGGAGAGCAGACTTGTCTGAGGCTTTGCGTTGTCATGAAGATGGAGAAGTTCGTTTGCAGTTTTGTGGCGAAGATCATGCTGAAGTCGTTTCTTCGCTTTCCTGATGGTAGGTGAATATACTTCGCAGTTGGTCATTGCACCATGAGGGAGGCCATGAAACAGAACAACACTTTCACAATCCCAGAAGACCTCCGCCATTACTTTACCAGTTAAGGATGCAGCTTTGAATTTTTTTCTTTGGAGGAGAGCTGGTGTGGCGCCAATCCGTGGATAGCCGTTTTGTTTCCAGTTCAAAATGATGAACACATGTTTCATCGTCTGTGATGATGTTTGCAAAACATTGTCACGATCAGCCTCGTAAGGCGCAATTAACTGCACACACCATTGAGTACCGCAAGCGGTGGACGAGTATGTCAGTACTGCTAACAGTGATGTCCACTTCTGCAGTGATGTTCGCTTGTTTAGCGAGATGTTTGATTGTGATCCGTCGTGACCTCGATGATAGTGTCCGCATGTTCCAACATTTCGGGAGTCACAGCTGTGTGCGTCCGGCTGACACGCAGGAGATCGGATAGGTTTGCGCGACCTTGTTGCGATGGTGGCAGACGCCTCGCCCAGCGACTCGTCTTGCTTTTGTTCACTGATACTACTCCGTAGACATTCGGCGAGCGCCTAGAAGTGTCCGTGGTGCTGTAGTTTTCCGGCAAAAGAAATTCAATGAGAGCTCTCTGCTTTGAACGAACCTTCGTTAAGACGCCATTTGAAGGCTAAGTATAGCGCTGCCACCTATCGGAAGTTCATGAAACTACAGGAGCTGAATCTTGAGTATTTCGTGACGTTCCACAAAAAATTCCACACTTATTCAGCAGAAATTGGCTGAGAAAAATGAGTTGAATCACTTCTTGAACGCCCCTTGTATTTACAGACGGCCTTTATAAGATGCCGCAGGAAACGTGCAGATGGTACCATCGCAGCTTGCCTTACGGCCAGCACCCTTGGCCGTGGCTGCGTGCTTTCTGAATATAACCGAGAGGTAGGCACAGGCCTCCCAAAATACCCGCATGGACAGCCGCCATGTGGCACAATCAGATAACACTCTCACACGGACCGCAGCCCGCGCACCATCCATCACGGCTTCGACAGGGGCGACCTTTTGTCAGGAGAACCAGCCAGCACCACGTGTCGGCCCCGTATTGATTCCAAGGCAGACCACGCATCACGACGCCAAAAACCACAGACGCCGAGCACAACAGCTGGCGCTCACTAGCGTACTGCTCGGCTGCCCACATTCTAGGGGAAAGCCGGCAGACTACTCACTGGACTACGGTACGGAGAAGCCTGTACGGGGTGTGTGATATACATCGAGCATAAAAAGCACTCGATACGTCACAGATGCATTGAACTGAATTGGTGTACTGCTAACGCTCAGATACATTCGATACAGTGACGTTTATCGGCCGACAGGGCGGCTCTTTGTGTTTCACAAAATTCATAACGCCAAGTTCAATTACTGTATTACCGGTTTCTGTTACAATCATCTGCCACGGGTCTCGAACAAAAATTACTGTGCAGTTGACTTGTTTATGCACCATCTACATGTACGCAGCTCCTCTTATCGGTTTCTAATACCCAGAAAGTTAATTTTCACTTTTAACATGACTGACATATTTTTGTAATTGAATGTGAAAATAGCTGCATTCCTGATTCCATTTTCATAGTATGTAAGGTGTTTTTATTCGAGTTCCGTACCAGATGATGGTTTGCAACCGAAACCGATAGTACAATAAAAGAACGAAATACAGCTTTGTGATATGAATTTTGTGAAACGTATTTGCCCTGTTGAAAACTCCCTGAGAGAAATGTTTTTGTTGAAGTCATTATCAGCACCTGAAAGAACACGACGTGTGGCACAATGATATTGATTCATTTCTTTAATGAGAACGTAATCGCTAAAGCAAGCTAATGGTCAAATCCCCATGCGCGAAAGCCAGAAAGAAATTGAGACACAGAATTCAGAGGGATATTTTGCTGTTGAATGTTGGTACTACTTTCGTTGCTCTGCAAGTGGCGAATTGCTAAAAATTCCACAGCTGAGACGAAAGTAATAAAAACAATCTCATTGGAATAGTACTAACTCTATGGCACAAAGATTTTTAGAGATCCGGAGTTATGATGTTATTTTTAGTCACGCCAGTAAACCTACAATGCTCCGTGGGTCAGAGATATCCATTGCGTCATCAGATACTGAGATACTTGGCCTTTTGAAGGCGTCTACAAAATAGATTTATGGTGACAAATATTTTACAAGTAGTAAAAATGTGCTCTTAGCCCACGCGGGCTTTCTAAAATTAATTCAGCTGTCTTTGAGGAACACGTGACGAAAGCTATCCAAACTTCCGCTAAATGAAACAACCAGAACAATGTTACCCATAGAACTTGAACCTGCTCTTGCCATTTCAAAATAAAGCACCTGAACGATACAACAGCTTGGGAAAATGCTGTAGAAAAGGTTTAAGATATAATGAAAGCAGATTTGCGTCAAAATGAGGTTGCCACATCTGACTATAACAATTGTGATAAAAGGGAAGGAACATTCCTTCTCACTACGGACTACTAGTTATAAACCAGTAGATCTTAATAGGAAGTTTAATAAATCTGAAAGTTAATTTTCCGAACGAACTTTGAGTTCATGTCAGAACTCCTGTAGTAAGATTAAACGAAAATCCGTAGGAAAACTGGGAATATTGTAAAACAGGGTTTCCAAAGCTCTATACAATCTCGTTTAAATATTTGACAGTGGTCTGCATATCTTTTCCACCTGAGAGACTAATTCCATAGGCGGCGCATATTTTCATTCATAAACGAAATCGAGAGAATGGCGAAAGTTTGAGCAAAATGAAACATCAGGATTTTCCGAGAACTGTTTCCCTCGCATAACTTTTTTGTCTTAAAACATGGTGATTTATTAAGAACATCGATGTATTTTTCGATTTTTTTTCATATGTTATCATAAAATCGATGTTCCTTGTTTTTAAATGTCCATCCCTACTGAGTAGTGAGTATACGAACCAGACCATTTGCCAGTCACAGATGTGACGCCAAAAAAATAGTTCACAACAAGGTCCTTCACACTTATTTTATACCGTTCTTCTTATAATTGCCATCAGCCTATAGATTGGTTTGATACAACTCTCCACACTAGTCAATGTTCTGCAGGGCTTCTCATCTCTTCAGAACCACCGAAACATACATCCATTGAACCAGCATACCATACTCCAACCTTGGGTTCCCTACATAATTGTTATCCTCCATCTACCCTATTCTCCGCTCTCCACACTTTCTCTGTTACTAAAGTAACAGTTCCGCGATGCCACAGAGTGCATACAATCCGCCTGTCCCTTCTTTTAGTCAGTATGTACCGTGAAGATCTTTTCTCACCAATTCCGCTTGATAAGTGTTCTTCAATTGCTCAGTCTACCCATGTAACAAACAGCAATCTTTTCTAGCACCACATTTTGAAACTACTCTTTTCCTGTTCATCTTTCATGTCTCAATTCCGTACAAGGCTACTCTCCAGACAAATACTTCCAGATGATGTTTCCTACCACTTTAATTTACATTACAAATTAGCAAATTTTTTCATTTTTAGAAACGCTTTTTTGTTGTTTCGCGTTTGTACGTTCTTTCTTGTCTACTTATTTTGCTGCCCAAATAGCAAATCTAATTTACTACTTTTTGGCTCATTTTACAATCCAAAATTCCTGATTTTACTCGAGTAAAATCTTTATTGCTCTCTTACTTCTGTTGATATTCGTCTTACAACTTCTTTTCATAACACTACCTATTTCATTCAACTACTCTTCCGAGTAGTCTGTAACAGAATTACAGTCTAACAGACAAGTCTCAAAGTCTCTTTCCAAACCACTCCTTGGTTTGTTTAACTCCTTGCCCAGCGTAGAAACTGAATAACATGGGAAAGGCTTTAATAATAACTCAATTATCAGTTATCAATGACTGCCTTCCTTTCGAATCCTCCAATTCTTAGAACTGCTCTTTGCGAGTTTTACCTTTCGACAGGGGATACTTCAGTTTTATCCCTGATCAATTTACAATGTCAACAATTCCACTCAGTTTTGTAAATATGGGTTAGCTTTTATTCACCCTAATTTTCTGCAATAAATTAAGGGAAATACCCGTTACTTATGTTGTTGTAGTCGTCTGCATAGGCTGTACCGTATACTGACACATTCACTCATGTGTCGTAGAAGAAAGTTTACGATAGCGTTAAAAAAATGTTGCCCTCCGTCGTAGTAGCATGTACCACCGTCCCCGTGCCTTGCTTAAAACCGAATGTCGCAAGGTAAATAGACTGAAAGGCAATCTGGACGCACGAGGAGGTATATCCATCTAGTCGTGTCACCTCTACGTTACGGACCATCGAAGTAATGTAGTCAATTTCACACAGACACTCCTGCACTGGAGCTTTACACGCCTGTCCGGATGTGTGATCACAGTTAGGGACCCAGTTGGGTATACGACCTGTAGATTAGTAGTGAGGTGATAGTCAAGGATGTAGAATATTCCGTAGAAACAAAATTAGAAGATACACAATTATACCGGAATAGGCTTGTCAGTCTCCCTTCCACAAAATCTAATATGGTTTTCAGGAATGTGGACCTGAAACATATTTTCGTTTAAAAATTAGTACAAAAATAGTCACGAACAGGTAAATGTGAGTACGCTACTATTCACAGCAAAATTCATACGTTATACAGTCATGCATAATCAAACACGAAACGGTTAAAAAAAGCACCTAATGCAATGGAGGCGCTACTGCGCTGAAAATCTCCCGACGTCAATTTTGTGTAACACTCCGATTGTTTAATATCGTTAATAACATATGCATGAATTACTTCTATTAAAAAATTCACCAATGGAGTAGGATGAATTGACCATCAATCAGTCTTCAAGGTTCGTCTTAAATTTTATTTTATTAGTAGCTAAATCTATTTTGGCTGCTGCTATGTTATTGAAAATACATGTTCCTGAATACTGGGCACTTGCCTGGATTAAAATGAGTGACTTCAGATATTCATTCAGATTACTTTTACTGATTTCGAGGGCTAAGCTGTTGATTCTAGATCACGTATATTATCAAAAAAAATTCATTAACGAATAACAGGAGTATATCGGGAAGCAATAATTGGTAACCTCAGTTCCTTGAACAGGATATTATTCAATTCACACCACAAATAATTAATATCGTACATTTCCAGGATCGTAAAATTTTGTCTTGGCTTGATGTGTTACTCCACAAACTGATTCCGTGTGACATTATCAAGACAACATAAAGAAAGTATACAAACTTTTTATTGTTGAACCCACAATGCCTGACAAAACCTGCAGGTCGATTAAAGGTTTGTTTAGGTGTTCCAGTAGTTAATGATACCAGCTTACAAATTTATTTATTTTCAATTTATAATATCAAAAATTTAAAACTTTCAACCTCTCGTATCGGCTTGTCATCACGTAATAGATTTGTTCTGGATGATCCAATTTATAAGTTCGAAACTGTACTTAGTTGCTGTCCAAAGTGCAGTGACAATACGTTGTCAGCGCATTTTTTTTAATCATCAGTACATCAGTCTTGTGACTGGTTTGATGCGGCCTGTACGATTTCTTATCCTTTGACAACCTTTTCATGTCAGACTATTTTTTGCAACCTACATCCTGAATTATTTGTTGGGTGTATTTCAATCTCTGTCTTTCTATACAGTTTTTACTCTCCAGCTCCCTGCAGCATCATGAATGTTATTCGTTGATGTCTTGACAGATGTCCTGTCACCCTATCCCTTATTCTTGTCAGTGTTTTCCATACGTTTCTTACTGATGTTTATGAAACCTTTATTGATACATATGAAAATCTTTAAAACAAATATTCTAGGTTAAATATGACTGTGACCATTATAGATATCGACTGCAAATACGAAGTGTTGCAACGTGTTGCATGTATTACATTACACACTCCACTACATGTTTCAAAGGATTGTAGTTCCATCATACGGTCGATTTACGTCAACTAATAAGGCATAGATGAATGTTGTGTACAGCCTCTGCTTAACCTGTGGCTCAGATTTTCAGTGGTCGTAGGTGCCTTCTGCTGTCTTACTTACACTACTACGTACTGTTTACTGAAGTGAGGAGAAATAACTCAAACACCTATAGACAACAATTAAATTTAGAAGAGGAGATAAGTAATAGGGTATATAATGTGATAAGACAGGGTTGTTTCTTACAAAGATAATAGCATCTCTGAGGGGCTGAGAAATACCAACAAAACCTACCGTTTTACGGTGCTTACAAATTCGAATATAACATAAAACGTCTCGTTCCATTAAGGTTTGAAAATCGTCTCACTTAAAAAAAATATTCAAAATAAGAACATTTAAAATGTAATCATAAAGTACCAATACTACTTCGATAAATATATACACAAATGGATTTTAAGTGCAACACATTAATCTTTCAAAGATATAATAAATTAAGATTAATTAATAATGCATAAATATAGTGTAGCCACGTGGTCCTTTCAAACAAGTGTGGAGTTTGTAGCTTCAGATGGAAACCAATCTGGCTCGCTTCAGTCTGGACTCAAATCGTGCTAGAATTTAAAGTCGACCTGGCTTAATTATTGGGCACCTGCACACAAAATGTTTCGTATCCAGCATCAAGTTCGCTATCTCTTATATCGACATTAGTTCTCAAAAGCAGTTACGCTGTTGTTACTAAGGTACGATCGTAAATTGTGGATCATGGTAACCATATATTAATGATTTAAGAACGCAGATTTTGTTTATTCTTCACATCAACACAACAATGCAATATTATTAAATATGGAAAGGTCAGCAGCAAACTATATGAAAATAAATGTTAAGGTATTGCCACAGGTTACCCAAAAGTCGTACATACGACACATCCATGACATTTGAACCAAGATAAATGCACCTGTTGAAGCGAAGGCTGTAGCCCATTACAGTGAGTAATGAGAAGTATAACATTATATCGGAAGTGAGACTACTATCAGCATTCACTGGGACCAGTGCAGACAGCTCTTACTCTGCTGGCGCGGAGGATTGCGGACTCGTCGGTCCGTTCCCCCTCCAACCGGCTCGCGCCCCCTGGGAGCGTCGGACTGCGGAACCAATTAAAACTCGCATCCGCCGGGCGCGGCGGGCACGCCGTCCACTGTGCAGTAAATCTGTCCCGGGAGCCGCGAGCGGGTCCGCCGGTCTAATCCGTCACGTCGCCGCGGCTCATCCCGGGCCGGATCAGCTCTTAATCTGCTCCCGCAGACAACTGAATTAGCTGCGGCCCGCTCTGCAGGCAGACGGCGTCGCGCGCTGGAAGCGTGCTCTCTGCCACCGGCCGTTACCTAGCAACGCCCCATCCTGTTAACGCCACCCAGTGTTTAGCTCCGTTAACCCGGCAGTGGTACGTAGGGACGTGGTATACCCCTTATGGAAGGAAGCGTAGACAAGCACAATCAAGACAACAAACCACATGGGAGGACACAAATTCCGAAACCGAGGAAGGAAGGATCCTTTATTGTGTGATTATATGATAGCGGAACAAACACTGCTAGCAGTTACATCTGTAAAATATCTGGGAATATGCGTGCGGAACGATTTGAAGTGGAATGATCGTATAAAATTAATTGTTGGTAAGGCGGGTGCCAGGTTGAGATTCATTGGGAGAGTCCTTAGAAAATGTAGTCCATCAACCAAGGAGGTGGCTTACAAAACACTCGTTCGACCTATACTTGAGTATTGCTCATCAGTGTGGGATCCGTACCAGATCAGGTTGACGGAGGAGATAGAGAAGATCCAAAGAAGAGCGGCGCGTTTCGTCACAGGGTCATTTGGTAACCGTGATAGCGTTACGGAGATGTTTAGCAAACTCAAGTGGCAGACTCTGCAAGAGAGGCGCTCTGCATCGCGGTGTAGCTTGCTCGCCAGGTTTCGAGAGGGTGCGTTTCTGGATGAGGTATCGAATATATTGCTTCCCCCTACTTATACCTCCCGAGGAGATCACGAATGTAAAATTAGAGAGATTCGAGCGCACACGGAGGCTTTCCGGCAGTCGTTCTTCCTGCGAACCATATGCGACTGGAACAGGAAAGGGAGGTAATGACAGTGGCACGTAAAGTGCCCTCCGCCACACACCGTTGGGTGGCTTGCGGAGTATAAATGTAGATGTAGATGTAGGAACATTAACTGAACATGACTCACAAGGGATCAACATGTAAGGGACCAAAACCAACAATGTATGACACTGCATGCTACAACACAGTCACAAACAACACAACAATCATAAAACAAATAAACACCGGCATCACATAATAAGAATGTAGTAATGAGGTAATGTCACTTGGGAGGGGAAGACTCTTCCTCCCCAGTGGCATCCTGCATAGTGTTTAAAGTATACTGCACACAAGCAGGAATGTATTGCTCGTCTTATTGTGTGCAGACAGAAGTAGATTCTATTCTCTATTCAAAGCTATAATCAATGAATGTCATATATCAGAAATGCAATAAGTTTATTAAGCAATAATTCATTCAAGTGGCAATGAACTATATTCTGTTTCAACTAACAAGTTACAAACATAAGTGTATTTCTCATGTGAAGCTAAAATTCATGTATTCCATGTATGAAGTGCTCAATTAGCATTTATCTGTATAATCTGTGTAAACATACATTAGTGCAAACCATTTTAAATGACAATAGCTGGAGGTTGTCCGAGACCTTCTCATCTGAAACAGATAGAAATAGGCCATTACTAACCAACATGTTACTTAGACTGTATTACTCATCCAAATACAGCATATCACTTCTCTCTGCATATTACAAATTATTCTTAACCACGCTCATTGTGTTACATTTCTTTTACATTCGCATTTTATATATTATATTCTCATCAACTAGGTAGTAACAAATTATATGGAACTATTTCACCAATTGTTAAGCATTCGATTCACGGTAACCTCAGAGAAATCTTTATATATTATGTTTTTTATTTTATTTTAAAAAAAGCATTAACAACTGTATACCAATAAGATTGTAACAATGAGAAGTCGTTGCTATTAGATTCAGAAGCATCCGACCCACCTTACATTTCAAGGTGGTGGGTTACTCTGTACTGTTAATGAAATAAATACATAAATAAATAAATACCCCTTATGACAGCTTTCTGTAGTTACTTATTAGATAACGTGTCACACTAACTTACAGTTCGATGCAGCTGCTATGAGATGTCAGTAGAGTGAGCTTTTGAAATTTTAGTTGTGCATAGGACTTTCTGAGATGCTGCTGAGCAAGTCTGAGCTTGCACTACTCTCATCCCACCAGATGGAAAAGTCGAAATAGCAATTTCATTGCATTTTTGTGCATATTTTGCGTAAGATATATTAGATTCTATAATTAAAAGAAATTATTGTTGTTGTTGCTGGGCCCGAACTGAAGCAAATGTGAACATGGATTGACGTCGTACTTGATACTGGGCCAATTGATTCTAATGGTGGAGTTGAAGAACATGCTGTAACTGTCAGTGATCACGAGACATCAGAGCACGAAAAGAATAAAGAGAAGATCAGTGATAGCTATTATCTGGGAAAGATGAGGCGAAAAATGGAGAAAGAATTGTCACCAACGACAAACTGAGTGAGGCATCATGAAAATTATTTTTGTGTATTGAGTGTGTTGTGTTGCTACCTACACATAAAACATGTTTTGTTGATTGTAGCCTCAGTTGTTTCGGTACAGTTGGTCTGGATGCAAAACATTAATTTCAGTATTGTATGACTCAATACTGGTAAATGGTATGTGAATAATAATTAAGAAATAAAATTCCTTTTCATTGTTGTCACTGAATATTATTTATAGATAGTAACATTAACCCATGGTAGTAACTTACAAAACTACGTGAGGGTGACGGAATGTGCCCAAGTAAATGGATGGTTTTATGCTTTGAAGAAACTTCTGGACCTCAACCTTGGGAGGTGGGGGGGGGTGGGGTGGGGGGGGGGGGAAGGGATGCCGGAATGCATCCATGATATGGATGGTTTTATTGATGAGCCTGATTTGTTCTGTCTGCATTGGCAGCTGCTTCATGACAATTATCTGATCGTGCTATGACTGGGAGCTGGTGGAGTTTTATGCGTGGTGTAGGTTTCAAACAACCTCTAAGAAGCCTACACAACTCGTTTAGCAGCTTACCAACTATGTTTTCTTGGTTAGATTTGTACCAGACTGGGCACACATACTCTGCAGCACCATTAAGCATTACTAGTGCTCTCATTCTCAAGATTTGTGGTCGAGAGCTCCATGTGCTACCTGTCGTCTTGTGAAGGATATACACTCCTGGAAATGGAAAAAAGAACACATTGACACCGGTGTGTCAGACCCACCATACTTGCTCCGGACACTGCGGGAGGGCTGTACAAGCAATGATCACACGCACGGCACAGCGGACACACCAGGAACCGCGGTGTTGGCCGTCGAATGGCGCTAGCTGCGCAGCATTTGTGCACCGCCACCGTCAGTGTCAGCCAGTTTGCCGTGGCATACGGAGCTCCATCGCAGTCTTTAACACTGGTAGCATGCCGCGACAGCGTGGACGTGAACCGTACGTGCAGTTGACGGACTTTGAGCGAGGGCGTATAGTGGGCATGCGGGAGGCCGGGTGGACGTACCGCCGAATTGCTCAACACGTGGGGCGTGAGGTCTCCACAGTACATCGATGTTGTCGCCAGTGGTCGGCGGAAGGTGCACGTGCCCGTCGACCTGGGACCGGACCGCAGCGACGCACGGATGCACGCCAAGACCGTAGGATCCTACGCAGTGCCGTAGGGGACTGCACCGCCACTTCCCAGCAAATTAGGGACACTGTTGCTCCTGGGGTATCGGCGAGGACCATTCGCAACCGTCTCCATGAAGCTGGGCTACGGTCCCGCACACCGTTAGGCCGTCTTCCGCTCACGCCCCAACATCGTGCAGCCCGCCTCCAGTGGTGTCGCGACAGGCGTGAATGGAGGGACGAATGGAGACGTGTCGTCTTCAGCGATGAGAGTCGCTTCTGCCTTGGTGCCAATTATGGTCGTATGCGTGTTTGGCGCCGTGCAGGTGAGCGCCACAATCAGGACTGCATACGACCGAGGCACACAGGGCCAACACCCGGCATCATGGTGTGGGGAGCGATCTCCTACACTGGCCGTACACCACTGGTGATCGTCGAGGGGACACTGAATAGTGCACGGTACATCCAAACCGTCATCGAACCCATCGTTCTACCATTCCTAGACCGGCAAGGGAACTTGCTGTTCCAACAGGACAATGCACGTCCGCATGTATCCCGTGCCACCCAACGTGCTCTAGAAGGTGTAAGTCAACTACCCTGGCCAGCAATATCTCCGGATCTGTCCCCCATTGAGCATGTTTGGGACTGGATGAAGCGTCGTCTCACGCGGTCTGCACGTCCAGCACGAACGCTGGTCCAACTGAGGCGCCAGGTGGAAATGGCATGGCAAGCCGTTCCACAGGACTACATCCAGCATCTCTACGATCGTCTCCATGGGAGAATAGCAGCCTGGATTGCTGTGAAAGGTGGATATACACTGTACTAGTGCCGACATTGTGCACGCTCTGTTGCCTGTGTCTATGTGCCTGTGGTTCTGTCAGTGTGATCATGTGATGTATCTGACCCCAGGAATGTGTCAATAAAGTTTCCCCTTCCTGGGACAATGAATTCACGGTGTTCTTATTTCAATTTCCAGGAGTGTATTTCTCGTTGTCACCTTCAGTCTCACGTCCTCAGTGTGCTGTTTGTACATCAGAGTAGGGTCCAGCGTCACTCCTAGATAATTTGATTGGGACGTATTGCCCAGATACATTTCTTGCCGTAGGATTTAACATGCGAGCTCACTGGTTGTGTGATATTACGCTTGTTAATGTATATACCGAAACTTTTCACAAAAATATTTGAGAAATGCACTAAAACTGGAACCCAAGGCGACCTGAGTCAGCAGTGTATTTAGCAAAGTAGGCCAGACTCGTTACATCCTCATCCACTTTCTTTTCTTGTGATTGTTTCTATGCTGGCCTCCATTATCTCCTGTCTCTTTTTAATATTTTCATTCTTCTTTTTCTCAGCACCTTGGTGATAACCATTTAAATGAAGTGTAGTGCCTCAGTACAGTGCACTTCTTTGGGGGTCCTGATTCCGATCACCGTCTGCTCAAGACCGCAAGCACCAGTCACATCGACGGTATCGCAGAGTTCCCATTTTAATATGGCAGCTTT
Organism: Schistocerca piceifrons; assembly: GCF_021461385.2. NCBI lineage: Eukaryota > Metazoa > Arthropoda > Insecta > Orthoptera > Acrididae > Schistocerca > Schistocerca piceifrons. Next base: position 507,931,187 of record NC_060144.1, read on the forward strand.
ACTTCAGCCAATTTCCACGCAAAGACGTTTAAGTGATCTCAATGTTGGCCATGACAGGCTGTTTCCTGGGGCACCTCCTATTTTGTAGGTACCCAATCACTTTTAGCTCTTTCCTGCCAGCACGGAACCTTTCCTGCTGTGAAGACGTCGAACAACAGGTTCATGCCCATGAAGTGGCTGTATGTTGTAAGTGTTGACTTCACTCCTTTTGGGTGTTGCTGTTACTATCCACCTAGTATAGGGTGGAGCTATTCTGGCCATGACCTGGATCTTCTCGACTGGAGTTCGTGTCAAGCATCCTGTCATCTGGGTGCTAATTGGGTGAAGAGCAACATCAACCTGTTTCGAGTAGCAGGATTTGTAATGTCGTAGCGGCCCCTTAGTGTTAGAGGGCCCGCACAACTGACACACAAGATTGGTTGCCGACCCCCTTTCAGGTGCGCGGAGAGAAACATCGCCAGCGGACAGAAACAATAACAGACATCCAAATAAACATGGAGCTTCTTCGCCAGACAACATGTGACAGTGTTCCACCAATCGTAACTCATATGACTCATGTAACACTCCGCCGACCTGGCTTCATAAGCACGTCTAGACCGTCAGACCGGCAGTGCTTACCAACCACTAGGAACAGCTCCAGCCAGTACTTACTCGGCGTAGCATTTTAGTAGCACGTTGTATTATGTAGTCTAGATTTTGGTCAGTATTTTCTTCCATTGCCTTATTTCCTTATCTGGTTTGCCACCACAAGAGTTGTAGGTTTTTTTCTGTTTGTTCTTGTGTTTAACACTTAGCGTATGCCAAGAAGGCGTTTTTCTTTAATTATAATAAAGTGTGTTCAAACTGACTGTTAGTTCCTTCCTTCCGACCGCAGGACACTACAGGTACCACAGAAGGGAAGCGTATTCTCCTGCCGAATAGGACAAGGGCAGACCCGACGTCCGAAGTACATGTCGGTTCGCTCCCTAATATGTGTCTCTGAACTTTTAAAGACACTGTTTCGTGCTGTGACCTTCTTTCGGGCACTGTCACAATGTTCCTTTGATGTCATACTTCTGTCGAGAATAACTCCGAAGTACTTAATGGTAGGGCTATGACTAAGAAGAGTTTCCAGCCATGAGACTTTTAACCTGCACTTAGCATATTTGTTACGGTGATGGAAAGAGGAGACGGAAGTTTTCTATCAACGCCTTCAGATGTCTTATTCTGGCTAGAGAGGGTGAGTTCATCAACATAAATAAATTGGGTACAACCTTAGGTACGTGTTTGGTAATTAGTGTACAAACAAAATAGTGTTAGAGTATGACTGCCTCCTTAGAGAAGACAATTCTTTGTTTTACACCACCGACTCTAAGTGTTTGGTCGGCAATCAAACACTAACGTAGAATCTACTGCTGCTGAGTGGCTCTGCAGTGATCTGCATAAATCTGTAATCTTTGGTTATGTTGTACACCTTTGGGAGGAGATTCCTGACATTTCCTGACATTTATCGTGTCGTAGGCTATATTCAGGTCATCAAAAGGAGCACCGGTGACAAGACTTTTCTAGAAGCCATCTTCGATACGCTTGGTAAGATACAATACCTGCCCTGTGCAAGACCACCCAGGTCCGAAGTTCTCTAACGAAGTTGTCTGCTATGAATGGGTGAGCCGGGCTAGAAGAATTCGTCCAAATAGCTTGGCCGGATGGCAGAGAAAACATATTGGCCACAAAATTTTCAGGTTGTCTGATTATTTTCCACACTTGATTAGAACTTGTCTCCGAAACCTCGGAATGCTGAACGTTTCCAGGCACTTGTTCAATATTTGGAAGAGCCAATCGGCCCCTCTTTTACCAAGGTGTTTTAGCAAATCTACATGTACTTTGTCAACCTTAACAGATTTGCCATCTTCCAGAGCTAGGATGCCATTAGTGATTTTTGCTGTTGAGATGGGGCGGTTAATGCTGTCAGTTTCTTATTTTATATCGCGTGTTAACTTATCAGTTGTCTTCAGCGGCTTCCTGCTACATTTCCCATTAAACAGAAGTTAATGGGCGATTTCATTTGCAGTGACGTTGCTAAATCGTATATTATCGTGTTGGATAATTTCATTATTGTCGACCAGGTCTTCTTGCTGTTGTAAGTAGTGTCGAGGTCTGTCATCAACTTGCCCCACTCATCTCTGTGCGTGGAACACACTCTCTGCAATAATGCCTCACCCAGCTCCATCGTTCTGGCGAGAAAAGGAGATCAGGGTTGTGACTGTTCTTCCATCGACAGCAATAGAAGGTCTTTGGTTGCTTTGGTTCACTGCTGAATTTGAGTTGCTGGCACTTTGCCCACAGCGCAACTTCAAGTCCATCGCTGTTACACGCACTACATTTTCAATCAGTGTGGTGGTTGTTGAAATCGCCGATAATGACTCCGTTCTTCTGGATGTGGTGATATCTTGGGGCGGAAAAACAAAATTAGCGGCAGGGGGTTTGTAGAGACAAGTTACAGTGCAGTTGAGGAGTTCAACAGTTACGATTTCGATGTCGTCACCATCTGTTAGAAAACTGGATCTTATTACCAAGCTTGATTTGTAGAATTCTGCACTTCAATACCTTGAGTGAGTCTCCAGCCCAATGCCATCAACTCTCGGTCGGCAGTCTCCCGTTCCATGGCGAGTTTCTTGAATGTATACAATATCACAGTCATGTTTTTGGCATATGTCAGATAATAAGACTAATTTGGTTACTGAAAATCCCTCGACATTGATCAAGACTGTTCATAAGGGTGGTCTTAAAAAGGACCTTTTCTGTAAATCCTTGGTTTTCATGCTGGGGAGAGGTTTGGCCAGGCAAATGCTGCTGTTACCGAGGGACATCGTTTGGTCCTCTTCGTGGTAAGATCACCACACGTAGAGGCACCCCCTTGCTCTCTTGTACCACAGTATCTTCATTTCCACGTTACTGTTACGCCTCGCATCTTCTATAACCTGTTTGCCATATTCCAGCCTTTGTCAGCCACTACTCACATTTCTCATTAACCACTCCTTCCCAAACAAGTATATGATCCTGGAAACGACGCAGGATCTCTTACTTCACTGTCCAATCTTCTAGAAATTGTCCTCCATTAACATTTCTCCTCAACTGTTCTCTTTAGCATTTCTTCATTTCGTAACCCACTTTATTTTTAACATTCTTTAGTGGCACCACATACCAAGCAATTGTAATTTCTCCGGATTTCCGATCGTCCACGTCTGCTACTGTTCGGTTTCGAGAACTACTTCGTTTTTCCTATATCAATAACAGATAGAAAAACATATTTAATTTTAGGGAACTTCCTTCCTTCGTGTCAGTCTGATCCTGCTATTTTCGTCGGCTCTGCCACTGTGCATCTTCCACTAGTGCACCGTTGCTCGAAATTTTCCTTGCTTCTACCCTTATTCACCTTCGTCTTTGACCTGATTATCGCATCATTGTCTTTTAAGATAGAGGGCAGGTACAGTAGAAGTCACCAAATAGACCACAATGGAAAGGTGGTTTATCGACACCACCAGTTCAATACGCCTCACACAGTAGTGGCTGCTCCCGCGGTAGGAGAGGGCCACGTGCAAGGGGCCAAATGCCCGGAATCTTAGCCGCGGTAAGAGCCCACTTGTCGTAAGTTACGGCCGTGGGCAGTGGGCCGTGTGGCTGACAGCAAACAACCAGGCGACCACACTGGATGGCAAGCCGCTGCGGCGGAACGGCGGGTCCCGGAAACCATTTGTCACGGGCAGAGGAGCGATGCTGACGTAACGCTATTGGAGGCGTGCAGTAGCCTGCTCCCAGGCGCAGACACGGACAGTTAGCCGTGAATGCCTGTAGCGTACACAAGAGGCAGTGCGGAATATACGAACAGCAGTAAACTGCTGCTGCTGCCGCCACCTGCTGCGTGACGTCAAGCGAAACTCCCCAACGCACCTCCCTCAGATTTAGTGGTAAGATAGCCCGTCAAAAACTGAACACAGATCAAGTGTGAAAACAGGAAGAACGTGTACTGAACAGTGAAAAAAAAAAGAAGCAAAAAGAAGAAGAAACAGTGAACGCTCCTAACTCAATACATGGAGCATCGTGCGAAATGCAATAGCTGCGTCGTCGTGGTTGGGTGGAAATGGTGTTGGACTGCGAAACAGTACATTCGTGTTCAAATCTCCGTCAAGCCCATTTTTTACAACAAAATTATGAGCTTTCCGTCCAGTCACTGATGTGTCTGTTTCCTTCAACAGTCTTGCAAGTTGTCATACTACAGACTGGTTATGGAGTATGAGTCACGGGGTAAGAACATATTACCATCGCAAGAAAACGTTATAAGTATTGAGAACAATCGAGATCCCGCATACGCGTCTCACGAAAATGAAAACAAGTAAACAAGTGTTAACTAAGTCACAACGAAGAAATTCAAGAGTGAAAACTTCCAAAACGGAGCCAAGAGTGATAACATGTGGTACCCGTGTAGAATAAATAGGAAGTCCCTGTACACCTCGACACGGCACAAATTTCAATACGGCGAAGAGACACGTCAATGACCGGACGGACAGTCCATAACCTTGTGAAAAGAAATATGGGGCACTTGGGAGATTTTAACACGGATCTCCCCGTTCGCAGGCCAAAGCCGTAGCCAGACAACTACGGCGCCGTAGCTGTCTAAATACGCTCGATGTAAAACATGTTGAACTTATACCATTCACTGTTTGTATTTTCTTCTTTCTTCATACTTCAGTACACCTTCTTCCTGTCTTCATGCTCGGTCTGTGTCCAGGTTTTGACGGGCTATCCGCTGGGTCATGGGCCGTCTTACCACTGAATGAGGGGGGTGGGGGGGGGGTGGATGGTAGTTCCCTTGTCAGCTGCCAATGAGGCGAGAAAGTCACGTATGGCATGTCAAAGGCACTGCTACTCTGCTTCAGTCACTTTTTTCCTACTTTTTACACTACTACGCGTTCCGATGGTCATGGCCTCATCATATGTGTATTACGATACTTTTACATTTATGTACTTTTTGGTATAACACTTGTGCATATGGACAGCGCTTTTACAGTGATATTGTGTGTCGTCTTGCATTGTGGGAACCGTTAGCCTTATTTACAGCTCTGAAATTATACATACAACCGAGCCCTTCTTTTATGTGCTACCAATTTCTTTTCTTCACTTCTTAGTTATCTGACCCATTCATATAATCTTCAGCTTTCTTCTGTAGCACCACAGTTAATATCTTCTCTTCTTATCTGAACTGTCTATCAAGCAGGTTACACTTTCAGACATGGCCACACTCCAGACAAGTCTCTACAAAAATGACTTCCTAAGACTAAATTTAACATTGGATGTTAACAAATTCCTCTTGCGCAGCAATTCTTTCAGTGTTGGAATTTTCTTTGTTCTTCTTCGCTGCTTGCCATCAAATAATAATAATGAAACATTCTACCATCGACAAACAGAGGATTAATTATTAGCGAAGAGAACAATGGAAAGAGGAACCTCTCACACTTAATCATGCTCCACTGGTAACCGAATCAAATCCTGAGCCAATCTACAGCTGCTTCTACATCTACACTTCACAAGTCATCTTGCGGTGCATGGCGGAGGATAGTTTTGGTACCACTAACAGTTCTGTCCTACACTGTTTCATTCATGAATGACTCGTGGGAAGAAGGATTGTCGGTACCTCCGTGTTATTCCTCTAATTTAACGGATATTCTCATTGAGGTCATTTTGCGAAACGTACGTTGAAGGAAGTAGTGTGTAGCCTTACTCTTACCGGAATGTACGCTCTGGGAATTTAAATAGCAGATCTCTGTGTAAAGTAAATCGCCTCTCTTGTAGTGTCTGGAGTGGCGCCGCCCTTCGTTGGATCTTGTCTGTTTGTTCCATTATTACTTAAAATTCAGCTTCTGAAAACAATTTAATTTTGAGCAAATGCATTTCAGTACTAATAGCGGTAGTTTCACCATACCTGGTTGCACCAGTTGGTCAGATAAACTAACTCCCGAAACGTCACGACTCAAACGATGCTCCATAGTTCCAACATCAACGCCAACGAAGTTAAAACATGTAATAACAAAGAACACTGAAAATAATAAAAAATAAGGAGGTTAGTCAAAGAAAACAAGATAGTAAAAAATAGTTGAAACCAGAACCAAGAGTGAAAAGTGAAGACGGGAAGTAACTAACCTTCAAATAAAGTAAGAGACCTTCCTGTAAATGAGACCTAAGTAAAAAAAAAAAGGAAGACTGCTTGTACAGTGAAGACTTTGCAACGGGTGGAGAACTCTGGTTTCAATGAACGTTTCGCCGAGTCTGACCTTACCAGACGTCTAGGGGCTGGAACAGTTCTGATGCCTCCAAATGTGACAATGGCCGAAAAAATGGAAATAGCTCTGAGTGGATCCTTTTCTTACAGTACGTAATGTAGTTCCACATTTTAGTAACAATAAGTGTGTAACCTAACGCTGTATAGTAGATACAACACAATGGTTTAATTGTTCTTTATAAGTAGTGGAAAATAACTTGGCTTTAAATACGTTTAATTACTGAAGACCGTGATGATAAGGTGGGGACTACGCTAGGTGAAACTATAAGTTTGTAAACAAAAGGTTGTAAAATAAAGAAGTCGAATTTTTTCAAAAATTCACTTGCACCATTACAGAATTTTTATGAAAACGAAGTGCTATTATCACAATATCTTTTCATTGACAGAACAATATAGAAATACATGCTCGTAAACGACCAAATCGCCGAGTTTCATTTATTTATTTTTTGCTAAATATAATTTTGGGGGATGCGCAGTCTAGAAACGTACATGCACCCTAAAATATTAATTCTAAGACCGGGAAAAGTATAGGGAATCTCTCTTGTGTGACGTTGACACTGACTAGGAAAGTTTCCCTGGTTTTCTCACTGCCAGACTTTCTTACCGTTTTCGGTATTTGTACAACTAAGCTCAAGAGACAAATATTAGTCATCCCCATAAAAATTCGCACTGATCGCTTCGGAAAGCTGCAGTTGTTGTAGAACTGGTAGCAGGTGGTCACGTTACAGCAACAGTAAGATGGATCGACGTGGAGACTTAACAGGATGGCAGAAGGGAGCTATCTTGTTTGGAATGCCCAAGAAAACTCCGCGAGTCATACACCACCGCTCACTCGTCGGAATATCCGTACCTAAGTCAGTAAAGTTTTACAACTCACACCTATAACCAAAAAAGGAAATACGAGTAATCCATTGAATTATAGAGCCACATCACTAACGCCGATTTGAAGTAGGATTTTGGAACATGTAATGTATTCGAACATTATGGATTACCTCGAAGAAAACGACTTATTAACAAACAAACAACACGGATTAGGAAAATATTGTTCTTCTTTATTATTTATTATTTTGAACTTTTCCTCATTGCAGAGGCTTATCTCCAACATAATAATTTACTTGGAAATTACAATACAAACAATAAACGTTCTGAAACTATAATCTCAAAATATTTCTCCAGGTGTTTCGATCTTGTGTGTCCTCTTCCTCTGCGCCCATTCTCCTCATTATGTGCTGTACATTTTGGAGCCAGGTTGTCATAGGTCGTCCTCTTCTTCTTCTCCCCTCCGGTTCCCACCCCAGTATCAATTTTGGTATTCTGGTTTTCTCCATTCGTCGTACATGCCCGTACCACTGTAATTTCTTCCTACCCATTACGTCATATATTCTTTCTTTTATTTCCATTCTCCTTATTACTTCGGTGTTCCTTATCTTTTCTTTCCTGGAGATTCTTGCCGATCTTCTCCAAAAGTCCATCTCTATAGCTTGTAATTTTTTAATGTGCTTCATGTTAATTGTCCAGGTCTCCGTTCCATACAGAACCACACTCTCTAATATGGATTTGTATGTTAATTTTTTAGTTCTGCTCGTTACATTCCTGCTCCATAAGACTGAGTTACGCATCCCAATGACCCTCCGTCCGCTATTAATTCTTTTATTGATTTCTGACTCTGATTTTCCCTCGATTTCTAAAATGGATCCCAAATAACAGAAAGTGTTTATCTTTTTGATTTTCTTTCCTTCAATGTATAGCTCATCTGAATCATTAGTCAAGTATTCTGTTTTGTATGCTACTGCTAGTTGATTGCACACATAGTTAGCACCCTCCCCATCTTGTGCTACGACTACTTGACCATCAGCAAATAAATGATGTAGGTAAACTCCATCTCTTATTTCTAACCGCATACTATTACATTTACGAGACCATGTTCTAAGGCTAATATCTATATAGATTTTAAATAATGATGGTGACATGGGACAACCCTGTAAAAGGCCTTTGCTTGTTCTAAATTTCTGTGAAAGTTTATTACCAACTTTCACTTGGAAAATGTTATCTTTGTACATCTGTTGTATTATTTTAATCAAGGAAGGGTTTATGTTTGCCATATGTAGTGCTCTCCAAAGTAATTTTCTTGGAACAGTATCATACGCTTCTTCTAGATCTACGAAAATTAATCCTATATTTTTTGATTTTTCCCTATGTTTCTCCAAAATCTGTCGTAATGTGAAAATATGGTCTGCACAAGATCTCCCAGCCGTGAATCCACATTGTTCTTCTTGGGTTCTAAAATTTTTTTCCAGTTTGTTTTTAATTACTTTCGCAAAAATTCTCATTAATGTGTTTGTAACACAAATTCCTCGATAGTTTGAACAAATTTTGCGATCCCTTTTCTTAAATATTGTATTAATGTAACCTAGCTTCATATTGTTGAGTATTTAATCTCCATGTATCATTTTGTTGAAGAGCTGTGTTATCAGTTTCACAATTTTGTCACCACCATATTTCAGACACTCCAGATTGATATTGCCTGGTCCCGGTGATTTACCATTCTTTCCCTTTCTCAACGCCTGAAGTACTTCACTTTCTAAAATCTGAATCTCATCATCTCCATGTCCTTTATCTTCCCCTGATCCTTCTTCTAGATATTATTCTCTGTCCTCATTTAATAATTTTTGGAAATACTCTTCCCATTCCTTTTGTGTTATCAGTTGGAGATTGGTTTTGCTTTTTGTATTCTGTCGAAGCCCTTTCAATATTGACCATGCTTCTTTTGCTCTCCCAAATCCTAATTTGCTATTCACCTTGGCACATGTTCTTTCCGATGCTTCATTTTTTGCCATCCGTATTTTTTCCATCACTTCATTCTTCTTTTCCTTGTATATTGATCTTGTTTCTTCTGATTTATCATTCAACCACTGAAGGAACGCATTTCGTTTTTCTCTAACGAGGACCTCTAGTTCCTCGACCACCACTCTGCTGCACGGTTGTGGTTGCTATCTTTTTTACCCAACACCTCTGGTGCTATGATTTTCACATTAGCTTTTATATAGTCATATATTTCCTCTGTACTTCCTTCAAATGATTCAACCAGTTTCCTTTCCATCCTGGCCGCAAAGAGTGTTCTGATACTTTCGTCTTGTGGGCTGTCAATATTAAAAGGTAAATTTTCATCTTTCTCAGTCTGGTTCGCTTTATTTATGTTACTTGTATCACTCCTTGCATTACTCCATGGCCAGAAAGACATCATTTTAACTAGATAGTGGTCTGATCCACACTGGGCTCCTCTATAAGATCTGACGTCTACTGCTTTGAAACTACTTGTTTGCCTAATGATAATATAATCTATTATAAAACGAAGTTCTTTGGTGTTCTGTTGCCAAGTATATTTATGAATGTCCTAATGTCTGAAAAATGTGTTGGTAATTTTTAGATCAAATTGTTCACAAATTGCAATCAATCGTTCCTCATTGTCATTATATTCGTCCTCTCCATGTTTTCCTACTATTCTACAAGATTCTCTAATTCCTGCCCTTCCATTCAGATCTCCCATGATAATCAGTTCCTTTCTTCTTGGGATTTTTTCAGTAGTCTCCCTGAGGGTGTCCCAAAATGTATCTTTCTCTTTATCTTTTGTGTCGTTCGTGGGTGCATATACGCCAATAATCACAATTTCCCTAGCAAATAATGTCATTTCAACGGTTATAATACGTTGATTGATGAATGTCCAATTTGTGATTCTTTCTTTCCATGATTTCTTTATCGTAATGAAGACTCCTGCTTTGGCTCTTACTGCTTTTGGTACCCCACTCCAGATATGTACATACTTATCCAGTTCTTCTTCTCCTTGGCCTTTCTTCTTTGTTTCAGAGAGTACGACAACATCCATGTTGAACATGTCAAATTCTGCAGGTAGTAAATTTATTTTAGTGGAAATACCTTGCACATTCCAGCATCCAAACATAATTTTCCGTTTCTCATCGCCAGTTCGTCGTCCAAAGTTACAATTTTTCCGAGGCATATTATTAGGTTTTTTTAGAATTTTTATGTTTTTATGTGAGTGAGGAGCTGGCCCACTGCACAACCCCCAACCCGGAGGACCAGGTAATTTTTACTCAAGGTTTTCTTCCTTTAGCCTTTGATAAGCTAATATCATACTATAAGGCAGCAGTTGCTAGTTTTGGTCCACCCCGGGTATTTTATTTCCCCGGTACCCACCATATCTGGTGAGCATTCCCCTATCCGCCACCTGGTGAGGCGCCCAATGGGAGACCAGCAAACTCCACACGGGATTGTTCTTTTTTAACACAGCTGTGTTGTTCATCTTTAACACAGCTATATCTTTATTCTCACAAAGTAATGAATCTTATCAACAGGAAATGACAAACTGATTCCATAGTTTTAGATTTCTAGAAGTCTTTTGACAGCGTTCTTCACAACTTACTTCTAATCAGCTTGAGTGCCTATAAGTCTCAGTTTGCGACTCGATTCGTGATTTACTTTCAGAAAGGTCATAGTTCCTAGTATTTGACGAAAAGCCAACAGGAGTAATGTTTCACGTTCTCCGGGGAAGTGTTACAGGTCCTCTGCAATTCCTGATCTACATAAACGATTTAGAGACACAATCAGAGTAGCCCTCTTTAGATTGTTTGCAAATAACGCTATCATTTGCTGCCTTATACAGTCATAAAATTATCAGAACAAATTGCAAAATGATTGAGACAAGATATCTGAACGGTGCGAAGGCATTCACATGAGTACTAATTTGTAAAAGGAATCCTCTAAATTTCGATTACATAGTAAATCAGTAAAATACAAAGGCCGTAAATTGAGCTAAATGCAAAGAAATTATAATGAGGAACAACCTAAGTGGGAAAGAACGATGTTGTGGGGAAGGCAAATCAAAGACTGCGATTTATTGGCAGAATTCTTGAAAAATGCAACGGGTCTACTAAAGGGATTGCTTACACTACAATTGTCCGCCCCCTTCTGGAGTGCTGCTGTGTAGTGTGAGATCCGCATCAGATATGTGGTGGTGGTGGTTAGTGTTTAACGTCCCGTCGACAACGAGGTCATTAGAGACGGAGCGCAAGCTCGGGTTAGGAAAGGAATGGGAAGGAAATCGGCCGTGCCCTTTCAAAGGAACCATGCCGGCATTTGCCTGAAACGATTTAGTGAAATCACGGAAAACCTAAATCAGGATGGCTGGAGACGGGATTGAACCATCGTCCTCCCGCATCAGATAGGATTGACGGAGGACATCGAGAAAGTTCAAAGAAAGGCAGCTCGTTGTGTATTACCACCAAACAGGGGGAGAGTGCCATAGATATGATACGCGAACTGGGGTGGCAATCATTAAAACAAAGCCGTTTTTCTTTGCAGCAGGAACTTCTCATTAAATTTCAATCACCTGTTTTGTCTTCAGAATGTCAAAATATTTTGTTGGTCCCACCTATACAGGGAGGAATAATCATTATGATAAAATAAGAGGAACCAGAGCTCGCACGGAAGGATTTAAGTGTTGGATGTTCCTCCACCCTGTTCGAGAGTGGAATGTTTGAGAAATAGCTTGAAGGTGGTTCGATGAACCCTCTGACAGACACTTAATTGTGAATTGCAGAATGATCATGTAGAGGTGGATTAGATGTAGATGAATGGAATTGATGATCCAGAGCGGACTGTCCAACGTGTCCTCAAGGAATGACCCACAATCCGCTGCCATGAAACATGGTGTAAGAGGGGCGCTCGTACAGACTTCCTAACTGATCAGTACCGGAGAGGACTGCCATACCTTATGATTGAGAATCGGTTTCAGACCCAACAGGAATAGCTGGTGTCAGTGGATGCAGGTCCATCTCAACAGTTTCCAAGCAAATATTGCGAAGGAAACAACGAACATTTAAAGTAGAGTGCCTCGCAAAGGACCATCTCGCAAAGCGGCACACACGGCTTCACGTCTCCAACTGGCAAGACAACACCGAAGCTGGATGGTAGTCGAATGGAAGAGAGTAATGTGATCCGGCGAGTTGAGATTTTGTTTCTTTTCAAATGACTCGAGGAGTCGTGTGCACCAACGGATTGCGAGGCGTTCAGTCTTCACTTTGTGGAGGGTGTAGATCAGGCGAGAGGCAGTTCTGTGATATTTTTCAGCTATTTTTCGTGCCACGACTTTGGACCACTTTTTCAGGTTATCGTGAACGCCAGTCAAGAGATTTATTTTATAATTCAGCATTGTGGCCCTTTCTGCTACAGCTTAAGATACGTTGTGTTACGAACCCTTCCAAGAACGCCACGTGTAGTGACGAGAGCTAGGGAGGCCGCGCGTGGTCTGCAGCAAAAAATGAATCGAGAAGTCTTTAATGAATGTGAAATCAAGCGAAAGATTAGGGACGTTTTGATGAGGAACAGACGGCTGCTCTATCCATGATTTCTATAGCAATTTTATTTCGAAACATGTGCGGATTCAACCGCGAATAAAAGCACCTAAATAATTACAGGAACGAAAATAGCTTGTAGTCATAATTCCATACATACAGAGGAACCCAACTCTTCAAAAAATAAATAGTTTTAGGTTGCCGTCATTCTGAGAGAAATTGATAAATTGTCTAGCAGAGCGACCGCTGTTAAAAAGATTCACGTCTAAACGGAGCGACATCTGATGTTGAGACGCGCACGTACACAGAAAAACCCAACTCCCTGATCGCCGAGGCTGCGCAAGGTCCAGAAACGTTTGGTGAAAAATGGAAGCGGCCAGTTCTTTGGCCCAGCAGGCGACAACTAGCCGCTTGCCACCCAGCAAGTTTGCGCCAGCGCTAGTTCTTTCAGCCGTAGGCACACTAGTGGGAGGTGGCGAGCAGATAACAAAACCCTTGAGCATCGCCGCTCCGGCCCCTTTTGGAACGTCTTCTTCCAAGGTCCACCTGCTGCCGTGTCACACGCGACAGCGTCTTGTCTACAGGTGCTCCGCCATGATGCGGTAAAGTTTAATGCTTTGTTACATTGGGTCCACTCGTTGTTTCTGTTGTTTGGTGATGTCGAGTATTTCACGGTACTATGTGATCAAAAGTATCCGGACAACTGGCTCAAAATGACTTACAAATTCGTGGCGCCCTCCCTCGTTAATATTGGAATTCAGTATGGTCTTTGCCCACCCTTAGCGTTGTTGACAGCTTCCACTCTCGCAGGCATACGTTCAATCAGGTTCTGGAAGGTTTCTTGGGGAATAGCAGCCCATTCTTCACAGAGTGCTGCAGTGAGGAGAGGTATCGATGTCGGTCGGTGAGGCTTGGCACGAGGTCGGCTTTCCAAAACATCCCAGGGGTGTTCTACAGGATTAAGATCAGGACTTCAAATGGCTCTGAGCACTATGGGACTTAACATCTGAGGTCATCAGTCTCCTAGACTTAGAACGACTTAAACCTAACTACCCTAAGGACATCACACACATCCATGCCCGAGGCAGGATTCGAACCTGCGACGGTAGCAGTCGCGCGGTTCCGGACTGAAGCGCTTAGAACCGCTCGGTCATAGCGGCCAGCAGGTCAGGACTCTGTGCAGGCCAGTCCATAACAGGGACGCTATTGTCGTGTAACCACTTCGCTACAGGCTGTGAATTATGAATAAGTGCTCGATCATGTCGAAAGATGCAATCGCCATCCCCGAATTACTCTTCAACAGTGGGAAGCAAGAATATGCTTAAAATATCAATGTAGGGCTGTGCTGTGATAGCGCCATGCAAAACAACAAGGAGTGCAAGCCCCCTCCATGAAAAACACGACCACACCATAACATCATCGCCTCCGAATTTAACTGTTGGCACTACACACGCGCCGGCCGGTGTGGCCTTGCGGTTCTATGCGCTTCAGTCTGGAACCGCGTGACCGCTACGGTCGCAGGTTCGAATCCTGCCTCGGGCATGCATGTGTGTGATGTCCTTAGGTTAGTTAGGTTTAAGTAGTTCTAAGTTCTAGGGGACTGATGACCACAGATGTTAAGTCCCATAGTGCTCAGAGCCATTTGAACCATTTGAACTACACGCGTTGGCAGATGACTTTCACCGGGCATTCGCCATACACACACCCTGCCATCGGATCGCCACATAGTGTCCCGTGATTCGTCACTCCACACAACTTTTTAACAATGTTCAGTCGTCCAATATTTACGCTCCATACACCAAGTGAGGCGTCGTTTGGTATTTACCGACGTGATGTGTGGCTTACGAGCAGCCGCTCAACCATGAAATCCAAGTTTTCTCACCATCTGGTTAACTTTCATAGTACTTGCAATGGCTGCTGATGCAGTTTCGAATTCCATTGTGATGGTCTGGATAGATGTCTGCCTATTACACATTACGACCCTCTTCAACTGTCGGCGGTGTCTGTCAGTCAACAGTCGAGGTCGCCCTTTACGTTTTTTTGCTGTACGTGTCCCTTGACGTTTCCACTTCACTATCACATCGGAAACATTGGGCCTATGGATGTTTAGGAGAGTGGAAATCTCGCGTACAGACGTATGACAGAAGTGACACCCAACCACCTGACCACGTTCGAAGTCCGTGGTTTCGCGGAGCGCCCCATTCTGCTCTCTCGCGATGTCTAATCACTACTGAGCTTGCTGCTATGGAGTACCTGGCAGTAGGTGACTCCAAAATGCACGTAATATGAAAAACGAATGTTTTTGGGGGTGTCCGGGTACTTATGATCACATAGTGTATGGGAGAGCACCAGCGCCAGCCAAGCGGCAAGGTTCACTGGCGTCTGCCACCCCCCATCCTGCTGCTGAAACATAGTTCTCATGGTTCAGTATTCTCTCTCCGTACGGCCGTACGGTTCTGGAGTTAAACCTGTACAGTTATAGGTCGCCCTGTGAATGTAAGAGGAGGCTGTCCTAGGTTAAGAGTACATTGTTGTGTTATAATTTTAGAATATGTCGATCTCAATTAGTTTCTAAGTGTTTTATTTCTGTTACGATTTCTCTCACCTTTCCCCTAGTGTCCATTCAAATCAGTGGCTTTCCGCAAGTAGGGCAGTTGTCCATTCCTTCCCGCGGTCTGGTACTGGGTAGAATGATAAACTGAGATCTTCATGGTCTATCAATATTTACGTCGCCCGCTAACTGAGGCAAGATCTTTTCATCCAGCCCACCTGGGATACGAAGACGGTGGCAGTCAGTCTGGGTGTGGTGGTGCATGCTGGCCGATGATTATGCTGTGGACGGTTCCGTCTTCCAAGATGACAACCACCATATTCCGAGATCTGTAATCCTACAGTCTTTGTCTGACGTACACTCGAGCTCTTTATTTAAAAAAAAAAAATGGTTCAAATGGTTCTGAGCACTATGAGACTCAACTTCTGAGGTCATTAGGCCCCTAGAACTTAGAACTACTTAAACCTAACTAACCTAAGGACATCACACACATCCATGCCCGAGGCAGGATTCAAACCTGCGACCGTAGCGGTCTCGTGGTTCCAGACTGTAGCGCCTAGAACCGCACGGCCACTCCGGCCGGCTCTTTATTTCACCTCGGCTAGCTAACTAAATTGGAAGTTGCACACATAATGTCTGAGACTCACTGGAATAGCGGCTGAAACGTATCTATCGATGTTCCCGCAATTTGATATTTTAGCTTTAATCGTCAATGACTGTCTTTACCCAGGTATGACATACATGATGAACTCCCTTCCTCGCTGAAATCTGGCCATTTTATAGGTTTGACACAGTGTCATATGTTATTAGCGTGATCTCTCCTGGGGGTCACTAATTCGTTGTGTCCGGTGTGCCTAATATGTACAGCCACAATCATTCTTCCGGTAGTCGAAGTCTGTTATGTGCTGCATCTCATAGGCGCGCAGCGATTCTGGTTTCTTTAAGTTAACTGGTTAGTTATATGTTCCATAGATGATTTGAGCTACTCTTCAGTATGAAATATCTGAAAGAGTCAGTTTACAGAATATGTATACATGGTTAGCATTAATAATAATAATAGTAATAGTTCTACTCATGGAATTGCGCTTAAAAATTAGGTGTTCCTCTTAAACGTTACCAATAATTAAATAAAAATGCGTAAAGGAGCTGCACAGAAGAATTGATTTTAGATTAGATTTAAAACTTGTTTTGCTGTCTGCCAGACATTTTGTGCTATCGGGCAAATGATCAATTTGTTGCCGCATATTGAACTCCTTTCCAAGCAACTGTAAGCTTTAGTAATAGGTAATAGAGGTCATTTTATCCTTCAAAAAATGGTTCAAATGGCTCTGAGCACTATGGGACTCAACTGCTGAGGTCATTAGTCCCCTAGAACTTAGAACTAGTTAAACCTAACTAACCTAAGGACATCACAAACATCCATGCCCGAGGCAGGATTCGAACCTGCGACCGTAGCGGTCTTGCGGTTCTAGACTGCAGCGCCTTTAACCGCACGGCCAATCCGGCCGGCTTTTATCCTTCAGTGTTGTAGTTGTGGACAGCACTATTCTTTTGTACTTGTGATAGATTAGTTATGACAAATTTCAGTAGCGATTATATGTATTGTGACGGCGCAGTTGGCCGGCCGGAGTGGCCGAGCGGTTCTAGGCGCTACAGTCTCGAACCACTACGGTCGCAGGTTCGAATCCTGCCTCGGGCGTGGATGCGTGTGATGTCCTTAGGTTAGTTAGGTTTAAGTAGTTCTAAGTTCTAGGGGACTGATGACCGCACAATTATGTTCCATAGTGCTCAGAGCCATTTGAACCATTTTTTTGAACGGCGCAGTTAAAATGCCTAGCTCCTTGAAGAGGTACCTAAAAGACGACCGCAGGTAAACACCACGTATTACTCTTACTGCTCGCTTTTGTCCAGTCAATATGTTCTTTCTAAGTGACGATTTACCCATGTAATCATGCCGTAGGACATTATTGAATAGAAATATGCAACATATATATCAGGAGGTTGATCTGTTTATTTTCAAGACTAGCGAATCTAGTAAGAGTAAAAGTAGGTTAACATAATAGCATCAGCAACTCAGTAATATGATTAATTCAATTCACGTTTTCATCAGCATGCAAACCCAAAAATTTGGAGCATTCTACCCTTTTTCCTGACTTCTCTTCATATGCTACATCCGTTCTTGGTATGTTTCTGTTTGTTGTACAGAGTGAATGAAGTGTGTTTTCTCAGAATTAAGGCAGAGTCCTTTTCAGAGAACAACATAATACTCTTTTGAAAAATATTTTTAACAGTCTTGTGTGTTGCTTTTCCTCTAATTATTGCAAGGCCTGTATCGTCTGCAGTATACAGGAATTCCGTTTGTACAATGTTAAGAGAGTAATTTACGTATAAAGGAATAGTAGTTGATCGAAAATTGAACCTTGTGGAACTGCCTTTTCGATTTCTTTCCAACCACTAAATTCTTCTCTCCTTCCACCATTGTTTCAGTTATTCAACACTACATTTTACTTTCCATTTGTTAAGTACGATTCAAACCAGTTGTGTCAATTCACTGCCTCAGATCGGTATAGGAGCTGACCAAAAACCGAACTTTTCAATTTCTCCTTAGTCATCAAAATTTTTCCCCTCCCATGATAGTTTAAATTATTCAGCGCTACTTTTTGCTTTCTGTTTATTAAGTATAACTCAAACCTTTTATGTGTAAAGCCATCAATTCACTGCTTCAGACCGGAACTCCCGCTTCATCCGCAGCCTTGCGACGTGAATAGGGCGCTGCACGTTCCCTTGAAGTCGCGACGCGTTCGCAGCCGCCCCGTGACGTCATTTTTCAGCCGCTATCGACGGCTGGCCGCGTGTAAACAGCAGAGCGACGCTCGTGGACGGCCCGCCATTAATCACACGGCCTGAGCCGCTGCGTTCATTAGCTGCGACACGCGCTTAATTAGTGTCGCCACACGTGTACAGCCGCGGCGACGGCGGGGGTGCTAGGATGGGCGCTTGTGCACACTTTAACGGAACACTGCACAAGTGTCCGGGAATGGCCGCGGAACGGGGACACTACATAAAGAAGGGACGAAGGAAGGCTAGGGTTACCATACCGTGGACGACAAGGTGGTGCACTGACGCGTTCAAACGACATTGTCTCGTATAGTACCCGTAGATCATACGATACGTTATTAGTAACATCAACTGCAGAGTTAGATACCGATGAAAAGGTACATCTCTTGAACATGGGCCCTAAAGTGCATACCTTAAGATCTATGAGCACTTGTTCAATAGACATGACGTTTTTCACCCTAGCGAAGATGAACAAGTAACCATAGCTCTTCAGGCATACATTGTACAGCCCATGTTTACCGAAGATTTTTTCTTGTCTGGGTCCATATTACCATCTTTGAAAATTGCATACCCAAAGTTCTTAGCAACAACAGTACCGGTACATGCATGGCAATGTCAGAGGTGTCAGAATGATACTCGCTAGTAACTTTAGATTCGTTCGTTTCAGGACCAAGGACCCTTACTTCAAATTGATGCATTTATTCTTCACCATCACCCTTAAGAGTTTCTAACGTGATCATGGAATAGCCTGAATAAGCCGCAGTAACCTATAACTTTAACGCTCTGTTGCGTCGTTGTGTGACATTCCCGCACGTGGGTTCTTGTGTAGAACTACACTCCTGGAAATGGAAAAAAGAACACATTGACACCGGTGTGTCAGACCCACCATACTTGCTCCGGACACTGCGAGAGGGCTGTACAAGCAATGATCACACGCACGGCACAGCGGACACACCAGGAACCGCGGTGTTGGCCGTCGAATGGCGCTACCTGCGCAGCATTTGTGCACCGCCGCCGTCAGTGTCAGCCAGTTTGCCGTGGCATACGGAGCTCCATCGCAGTCTTTAACACTGGTAGCATGCCGCGACAGCGTGGACGTGAACCATATGTGCAGTTGACGGACTTTGAGCGAGGGCGTATAGTGGGCATGCGGGAGGCCGGGTGGACGTACCGCCGAATTGCTCAACACGTGGGCGTGAGGTTTCCACAGTACATCGATGTTGTCGCCAGTAGTCGGCGGAAGGTGCACGTGCCCGTCGACCTGGGATCGGACCGCAGCGACGTACGGATGGACGCCAAGACCGTAGGATCCTACGCAGTGCCGTAGGGGACCGCACCGCCACTTCCCAGCAAATTAGGGACACTGTTGCTCCTGGGGTATCGGCGAGGACCATTCGCAACCGTCTCCATGAAGCTGGGCTACGGTCCCGCACACCGTTAGGCCGTCTTCCGCTCACGCCCCAACATCGTGCAGCCCGCCTCCAGTGGTGTCGCGACAGGCGTGAATGGAGGGACGAATGGAGACGTGTCGTCTTCAGCGATGAGAGTCGCTTCTGCCTTGGTGCCAATGATGGTCGTATGCGTGTTTGGCGCCGTGCAGGTGAGCGCCACAATCAGGACTGCATACGACCGAGGCACACAGGGCCAACACCCGGCATCATGGTGTGGGGAGCGATCTCCTACACTGGCCGTACACCACTGGTGATCGTCGAGGGGACACTGAATAGTGCACGGTACATCCAAACCGTCATCGAACCCATCGTTCTACCATTCCTAGACCGGCAAGGGAACTTGCTGTTCCAACAGGACAATGCACGTCCGCATGTATCCCGTGCCACCCAACGTGCTCTAGAAGGTGTAAGTCAACTACCCTGGCTAGCAAGATCTCCGGATCTGTCCCCCATTGAGCATGTTTGGGACTGGATGAAGCGTCGTCTCACGCGGTCTGCACGTCCAGCACGAACGCTGGTCCAACTGAGGCGCCAGGTGGAAATGGCACGGCAAGCCGTTCCACAGGACTACATCCAGCATCTCTACGATCGTCTCCATGGGAGAATAGCAGCCTGCATTGCTGCGAAAGGTGGATATACACTGTACTAGTGCCGACATTGTGCATGCTCTGTTGCCTGTGTCTATGTGCCTGTGGTTCTGTCAGTGTGATCATGTGATGTATCTGACCCCAGGAATGTGTCAATAAAGTTTCCCCTTCCTGGGACAATGAATTCACGGTGTTCTTATTTCAATTTCCAGGAGTGTATATCCACTAAGTCCCGTCTACAACCTCTAGAAATGTGTAGGGTGATTTGTGAAACGCCTTGTATATCAATAATGAAATACATGCAAAATGGACTTTCTCCACAGACAAAAAGATACGCAGTAGAACTTGAGTAACAGGGTAATTTGGAATGAATTAAACACGTCGAACTTGTTATGTGATATACTACATAATTTTAGAAAAACGTACACTACTGGCCATTAAAATTGCTACACCAAGGAAAAAGCCAGATGATAAACGGGTATCCATTGGACAAACATATTATACTAGAACTGACATGTGATTACATTTTCACGCAATTTGCGTGCATGGATCCTGAGAAATCAGAACCCAGAACAACCACCTCTGGCCGTAATAACGGCCTTAATACGCCTGGGCATTGAGTCAAACAGAGCTTGGATGGCGTGTACAGGTACAGCTACCCATGCAGATTCAACACGATACCACAGTTCATCAAGAGTAGTGACTGGCGTATTGTGACGAGCCAATTGCTCGGCCACCATTGACCAAACGTTTTCAACTGGTGAGAGATCTGAAGAATGTGCTGGCCAGGGCAGCAGTCGAACATTTTCTGTATACAGAAAGACCCGTACAGGACATGCAAAATGCGGTCGTGCATTATCCTGTTGAAATGTAGGGTTTCGCAGGGATTGAATGAAGGGTAGAGCCACGGGTCGTAACACATCTGAAATGTAGCGCCCACTGTTCAAAGTGCCGTTAATGCGAACAAGAGGTGACCGAGACGTGTAACCGATGGCACCCAATACCATCACGCCGGGTGATACGACAGTATGGCGATTACGAATACGCGCTTCCAATGTGCGTTCACCGCGATGTCGCCAAACACGGATGCGACCATCTTGATGCTGTAAACAGAACCTGGATTCATCCTAAAAAATGACGTTTTGCCATTAGTGCACCCAGATTCGTCGCGGAGTACACCATCCTGTCTGTACACGCTCCTGTCTGTGATCCAGCGCCGAGGATAACCGCAGCCATGGTCTTCGCGCTGATAGTCCATGCTACCACAAACGTCATCGAACTGTTCGCGCAGATGGTTGTTGTCTTGCAAACGTCCCCATCTGTTGACTCAGGGATCGAGACGTGGCTGCACGATCCGTTACATCCATGCGGATAAGATGCCTGTCATCTTGGAATCCAGCACGGCGTTCCGTATTACCCTCCTGAACCCACCAATTCCATATTCTGCTAACAGTCATTGGATTTCGACCAACGCGAGCAGTAATGTCGCGATACGATAAACCGCAATCGCGATAAGCTACAATCCGACCTTTATGAAAGTCGGAAACGTGATGGTACCCATTTCTCCTCCTTACACGGGGCATCACAACAAAGTTTCACCAGGCAGCGCCGGTCAACTGCTGTTTGTGTATGAGAAATCAGTTGGAAAGTTTCCTCATGTCAGCACGTTGTAGGTGTCGCCACCGACGCCAACCTTGTGTAAATGCTCTGAAAAGCTAATCATTTGCGTATCACAGCATCTTCTTCCTGTCGGATAAATTTGGCGTCTGTAGCACCCCATCTTCATGGTGTAGCAATTTTAATGGCCAGTAGTGTATCTTCATCGTAAATGTAAACAAATATCAGCTCTTTGCTTTTCTGGTTGATAATGGGTAGATTGACGCTCACTAATTAGTTGCTCAGATATGCAGCATTATATTTTACAGTTTCACGCACCATTAGCAGTTTCTTTTTTCTTGCTGCCTTTTTAAGTGCAATTATTATTACCGCAGCTATAGGCCCTACATATTACAGAGCATTCACCCGAGACTAAGAGCCATAATCTTGAGTAGCTTCGTTTTCTCCGGTCTAACATTCCATCTTGTCTCGCATACAGCACAAAACAGCTACGTCTCCCCAGAAGCACACGTCGCTATATACCGTTCCGTGCTAAGCTTTTTCTGCTCGTGAGCTGATATGCAGGGTGCCTCTACCTCACAGGGGTTTGCCCAGTTTCTTGCGTTAGGTCCATTCAACCTTTTACAAATTCTTTACCTAACCACTGTGAGATTACACGCTGTTTTCATGCAATCACAGTTTCTTTGCTGTAATTATTACGCATTTCTACTGATACGATTTTAAGTAGAAAATCTGAACACCATAAAGCAATAAAATTTCAAGAATCATGTAGAACATGGAAATACAGTGAACTGTATAAGATAAATAGAAAACCATTTGACAAAACCAATATAAAACCAGGTAACGTAGCAGTGTACAGGCTGAAACATTTGAATACGACCTGCACTCTTTAGCGACCTTTGCCGCCTGCAGCATTCTGTCCACAAAGACCTGTGGCATCCAGTACGCATAAACGTGATGTGTGGCTGTGCAGAGAAGCAAATACGCCGCCCCACCGATTCCCTCGGCTTTGAGCCCTGAGTCATGCGCCACGGAAGAAATGGGAAGGGCAGGCCGCCACGAGCTACGCAGCTAACCGTTTCCACGGTCCACGGAACACATCTGCAGCTGCCATTTCCAGTCTGTCCGCACTGTGTGCAGTCAGCACGTGGCTTCAACACGACCCGCTGCTCGCGCATCTCGTGTATGTCACATCCCTCCGCACAGTCCATCTGGATGACCATCCGTACCGTGCAGATGCAGTGATTCCTCCTGTCAAGTACCGTTGAGGCAGGCAACCGCTCTATCTGTGGCATCACTACCGTATAGCCAACTGTTGAATCACACATCCTGACCACCACATTTCCACATTACACACACACACACACACACACACACACACACACCAGCAAAATTAATTTCTTACTTGAATATTTCTGGTCTGTCTCTGAGGCTGTGGTCGTTGCGTAAACGAAGCTCTGTCTCGAAATCAGACAGAAAAACCAAGGAGATCCTAGTTGTATCTAAAGCACACCAGTCGCAAGACGCAGTCGAAACCTTCATCGAGTGATATCGATGATTGTGTTCCGGATGTCAGTGCCACTAAAGCAGAGTTACTGAACACGGTTGTGCGACATTTCGTCTCCAAAGAAGACGAAGTAAATACTATAGAATACGAATCAAAGACAGCTGCTAATACGGGTTAACGTAGAAGTAGATATCCTCAGTATAGCGATGCAACAAAAACCGCTTAACAAGAGCAAGTTTTCCAGTCCAGACTGCATACCAGTGATGTTGCTTTCAGAGTATACTGATACGATACATTTGTGCTTTTGTGCTTCACAATTATGTACAGGTAACACTAGACGCAGACAGATGGTGTTCACAAATTCCGTTCAACAGGTGTGTGTGTGTGTGTGTGTGTGTGTGTGTGTGTGTGTGTGTGTGTGTGTGTGTGTGTGTGTGTGTGTTGATGGAGGGGGGGGGGGACACGGATGGCAACATCAAGGGAATCCGGCAACCTGTACCACTGATATTGCTCAATCCACTAATTAACATGATGACCCACTGAATACACCGGATAAATGTCAGGAAAAAGGAGGAGAATATTCCCGGCCGAGGTGGCAGAGCGGTTCTAGGCGCTACTGTCTGGAACCGCGCGACCACTACGGTCGGTCGCAGGTTCGAATCCTGCCTCGGGCATGAATGTGTGTTGTGTCCTAAGGTTAGTTAGGTTTAAGTAGTTCTGAGTTCTAGGGTACTGATGACCTCACATATTAAGTCCCATAGTGCTCAGAGCCATTTGAATCTGAAGAAGAATATTGTAAATTCTTAACATATGAAGCACTATTATTTCCAGTTTATGAATCACGGAAGAACCCTTAGTTCCCCCCGTCGGAGGTTCGAGTCCTCCCTCGGGCATGGATGTGTGTGTTGTCATTAGAGTAAGTTGTTTAAGTGAGATTAAGTAGTGTGTAAGCTTAGGGACTGATGACCTCAGCAGTTTTGTTCCATGAGATCTTACCACAAATTTCTAATTTCCAAGAATCCTCAGAAAATCAACAAGAGTTATTTATGTCCTTAGTAGGCCACAGCAAAGCGTTTGATTCTGTGAGTCACTCAAAAATGTAGGAAGTACTAGCCTTTATGGGTTTAGCAGAGCACATGAGACGATTAACCACAAATCTGTACAAAAAATTTGAAGCGACAGTAAAAAAACAGCGAGAATATACAGAAACCTTTGAGATAAGGAAAAGACTAAGACAGGAATGTATTGTGTCACCGCTTCCTTTCATTTTTTATGGTTCAAATGTTATGGCAAACGTAGGTTTAAAAAATAAGGAAACTATAAATAAAACTGGGTGCGGGGGTGGGGGGTATTCAAGCAACAAGTTGATATCTACGGATGACACGTTTCCAGCAGGCAGTGAAGAGCGGTTAAAGCTGTGCTAAAAGATACGAAAAGAACGTGAAAAAGTTGGCCTAAGGCTGGATTTAAAGAAAACAAAAATTTTAACGCGAATGAAAGATGATAGACGGGAAATCACTGACGAAGTCTATACGTATTAATTTTTAGGTTGTAAGGTAGCGGCAAACAGCTCTTGCCCTCTGGATATAAGAGATGAACGACTTACTGATGAACTGTAAAATACCGTTCTTCTGAAACACAACTAACTCTTTGACACACGGAGTAATGTGTGCAATCGATACTGGATATCAAGTCGATTCCATACTTCTAGATTTCCAGAAGGCTTTTGACACCGTTCCTCACAAGCGACTTCTAATCAAATTGCGTGCATATAGAGTACCGTCTCAGTTGGGTTACTGGATTTTTGATTTGCTGCTAGAATAGTATTTGACGGAAAGTCCTCGAGTAAAACAGAAGTGCTACCTGGCATTTCTCAAGGATGTACTATAGGCCAACCGCTGCTACTGATCTATGTTGATGATGTAGGAGACTATTTGAGCGGCACACTTAGTGTTTACAGATGATGCTATAATTTACCGTCCTGTAAAATCATCAGATGATCAAAACCAATTGGAATATGATTTAGACAAGATACCTGTACGGTGCGAAAAGTGGCAATTGACCCTGAATAAAGAAAATTGTGAAGTCATTCCAACGACGCTGTAAAATTTCGGTTACACGATAAAACACACAATTCTAAAGACTGTAAGTTCTACTAAATACTTAGGGATTACAATTACGAATGACTTAAACAAGAACTATCACATAGGTAATGTGGTGGGGAATGCGAACCACAGATGTGTTCTATTGTCAAGGCACTTACACGATCCCACAAGTCTACCAAAGAGACTGCGTACATTGTTTGTCCATCCTCTTCTGGAGTACTGCTGCGTGGTGCGCAATTCTTATGAGATAAGATTGACGAAGAACATCGAAAAAGTTCAAAGAAGGACAACTGGTTATGTATTACTGCTAAATAGGGGAGAGAATGTCGTGGATATGACAGGTGAGTTGGGGTGGTTATCATTAAAATAATGGCGATTTTTGATGTGGCAGTACCTTTTCACGTCGTTTCAGTTACCACTCCTACTTCAAATGCGTAGGGATTTTATTTTCGCTCACCTAGGAAGAAATATAAAGAAGAGGAATCAGAGCTCACACGGAAAGATCTATGAATCCTTTTCTCCTCACGTTTTCCGAGAGATCAACAGTAGAGAGATAGCCTGAAGGTGGTTCGATGGACCCTCTGCCAGACACTTTATAGCGAACTGCAGAGGTGTCAGGTAAATAGTGATGCAGAAGTGTGCAACTTGGGAAAGCGTCTACAGTTAAATGAATCAAGTTCCCTTTTTTTACGGATGTGAGTCATCGACAACGAAAAAAATGGATCGGGCTGTTAAAGAAGCACCTGATCGATCCCAGTTTATCACTTCAGAGGCGATGCCGACATTCAAACAACTGTTGATAACAGATCTTTGCACCTGGACACTGTTTTCTGATATGCTTGTTTTCGGCAGATTGCTTTACCGGTGGAACAAATGCTTTCCAACCATGACGACTATGTGAAAAAGTAACATGTACCACTGCCACAGTAATATTGGGTAACTCTTTAGTTTCCTGAAGAAACCATAATCACAGAGAACACGCTGCCTTACTTTTTTAATCGTACTCATATTAAAGAAACACGAATGGACATACGATAGAGCCCTGAGGTACGCTTTGTCTAACTGCTACGTTCTCTTATGAAGAATAGGGAACGTATCCATTGTTTTCCATATAAAAACCACGAACCTGCTGTGTCGACTATTCCGTAATATTTAACTTTGGCACTGGATGTTATCGTTCAGACAGTCAAAGGCAAAGCACAAAATAATCTCAGTGCTTATTCGTTAATACTAATACATAATCTGTCGAGGTGGGTACAGCCTCTACCGTTGACACTTATTTTGGAAATCGTCGTACTTTTTTATGTAGACAGCAGTGCGTTTTAACTTCAAATGCGAACTGACGCGTACTAAAATATTAGTGCTAAAAATAGCAGGAGACACTTTAAAATGATAGTATTTAACGAAAAAACTGCAAATGAACAGATTTATAACAGAACTTCCTTGCGTTATGGTTAGACCATTTCATCACCATTCCTTTTCTATAATGAACAGTATTTCGATATTTCCAAGAGAACTGCTGAAATGTTTGAAAAAAAGAATTGAGATGCTCGTAGACTAAAATTAGGATTTTGACTATCACGTGGCTTGATAGCTTTCTAGTAAGTTAATTACTTTAATAATTAATTTTTTACTAACTTAACCTCCTTATATCTAACCAGACATGCTTAGTGAGATAACATCCGAATATGTGAAGTACATGAGCTAGAAAGTAATACTAATGTTCGTAGCAGATAACAACAGATACAGCAATATACATGGTGATTGTAATTAAACTTACAAAACGCTGTAGAAATAACAGCACTGGTCAGAATGACGTCAGTTTGCAACGGAATATCATCGGAGAAGGGGGAAATGTATGGCAGAAGAAAAACAATAGTGTGAAAATTGATCAATAGATGGCGCTGTATGCGCAGAATAGGTAAATGGATACACCTGTCATGCGCACGACTCATTGAATATGGTATAAACCCGCCGGGTACACAGCTTTTCCTCCTTTCGTGTCTGCGACTATCGTCATGACAATTTCAACGCACGATCGCGTTCTGCTTGTAAGGCTGTATTACAAGAATGGTGACTGTGCACACGTCGCTCTGCAGAAGTTACGGACACCGACGGGTTTGAAAAAAGGTGTTGGCCCGATGAATGTCGTGGATCTGGAGAAAATCATTCAGAAATTCAAAAAGGCGGGTTCTTTTGGTGTGTAACCTGGTAGAAGGAGGAAACGAATTGATTCGACGTCAGTGCAAGCAGTGGCCACAGTAACGCAGGAGGAGAGGAGTTGTGGTGTGCAAACGTGTTGTGCACGGGGAATTGCCCGAACACTGGACAGACCCGTGAGCACGCTGCGTAAAATCCTACGAAACCTTCTACTTTGCTATCCGTTGAAAATTACCCATGTGTACGAGTTGCTTCCTGTTGACCTACAAGCAAGAGAGACCTTTGCTTTAGAATTTCATGCTCGCGTGGAAGTGGACAATGATTGGCGGTGGAAGATTTTCTGGACAGATGAAGCCCACTTCCATCTGATATGATATGTCAATATACAGAACTGTCCAATATGGGCAAAGGAAAATCCACACGCAAATCAACCAGTACGACTTCATCCTGAAATGGTCACTGTATGGTGTGGGTTTAAGGCATCAATTATCATAGGGCAGTATTTTTTCGAAGAGACAGGTGCTTCCGGTCCTGTTACCTGTACCGTCACTGGTAAGCGCTGTGTCTTTTGGGCAACCACATCGTTCTAGCTCTCCAAAAGCGTGTATTTGTGGATGGGATCATTTTTGTGCAAGATGGCGCACCTCCGCACTTTGCCAATCCAGTTAAGCAGCTGCTGTAGCGCCATTTCGGAAATGCTATAATTATCAGCCACTATTTCCCTACAGCCTGGCCGTCCCGATCACCTTACCTTAATCCGTGTAACTTCTGGCTGTGGGGCTACCTGAAAGAGGTTGTGTTCAGTGTTCCGATTGCAAACCTAGCGGTAGTGAAGGCACGCATTGCACAACACACTCTGTCGTGACCCCGCAAACACTTCGATCGGTTGTGGAACATGCTTTTTCACGATTTCAGCGTGTTGCAGAAAACGGTGAACAGCATATTGAACATGGTTTACGCAAGTCACACGGAAATGAATAATCCGATTTGAATTTGATTGATGCTTTGTATGCGATTTTTGGCCTCAGAACAATTAAAAACCGAGATTTTTCCCATCCGATGTGACATGACGTTGCCTTGCTGGATGGGCTTACGTAACTAACAGTATCACACCTGTATACCCATGCACACTGAGTAGTACAGTTTCTTTAGTGTCAAACGTACCTCTTAGCTGTCGATGTATGAGTCATTTGCCATTTGTAGTCGACACTATTAAATTATGATGTTTACAGCGCCATCTATTGCTACATTTGCACTTTTTATTTTTCTTCTCCCATACGTTTTCCCCCTTCACCGATAATATTCCAAAGCAATTTGACGTCATTCTGATCATTGGTGTTATTTCTACAGGTCTGAAAGTTTAACTTTAATTCTAATCACTCTGTATATGTGGTACAATATTTCAGTGATCTCAGTCTAATTATCAAGCTGTTAAGTAATTCTTCGATCAAGCGAGAGGACCAGTTTTCTTGTTCCACTAAGGGACACAATCTTTTCTAGATAGTTTTAAGAGAAAACTCAGAGTCTGCTGTAGAATAAGATAATTATACGGAATGTAACTTTTAACTTCACAAATATCATATATAGGTGTTTGTCTAAGTGCTATATGGTTGGAACTTATAATTCGTTACAATGAACTTGACCCAAGATTGTGCGGTGGTCCAGGCGGAGGTTCGAGTCCTCCCTGGGGCATGGGTCTGCGTGTTTGTCCTTAGGATAATTTAGGTTAAGTAGTGTGCAAGCTTAGGGACTAATGACCTTAGCAGTTAAGTCCCATAAGATTTCACACAAATTTGAACATTTAACCCAAGTATTTAGTAAACTACTCTTTATGATTAATTTAACTTGTCCTCAAGTGTTAAATTATTTTACTATTGATTTCATTTTGCTATTTGTTAAGAATGGTGAAATTTGTATATCAGTTTTCTTGCTCCTATGAAATATTTAATATGGCACTGACGATAATGCATTATCGAGCTTATGCTCGCAACTTTATCTTTAAACATATCACTCTTGAAGTCAACAGGAACTGTATTCTCGTCACATGTTACGTGATACATCGACCAAACTAAACACCTAAATTTCCTTCACATCATTGGTTCTATTTGACCTTCTGCTGTTGACTAACATCTTTACAGGATATTTCGATTATGAAATCAACATCATGGTAACTTTTCTTAGTTAGTGTTTAAACAATAATATTGTCCACAGTTTCTGGCATGTGAATGCAATGATTTTCGGTTACAATTTCTTATGCAGCAGTGGGTCTTTCCCAGAGGAATGCAGCAGTATCAGTCGCGAGAATGACATCCCTGTACTTGCATTTTTACTCCTTGAGATACGATAGTAAGCTCAGAAATGCTATTGGTAAGAGTAGTGAGTGACAGGAAGACAAAATGAAAGTAATTAGAACATGTGGCTGCTTTCTCCTGCGGAAAGGTAAAATTTCTGAACGTTTTTAACGGCCAACGTAAATGCAGTTCCAAGTCTCCGGAAATTAGGGAAGGAATGAATCACCGCTTTCTTAATCAGTTAGTTGGGATCCTCGATTCAAAGAAATCTTTGTCATTTGGAAGCTAATTGGTAATTACATTCCTGTCGTAGCAGACTGCGCAAACAAAGAGAGAGGAAAAACTTGGCCGTAATTAATGCAGGGAAACTTTCTTTGGTCCGGACGCTGGGAGCAGTTCCTCTCATAGCGGCGCATCCTTTCTGCAGTCTAGTGAATGAGCTTTGAAACCCCCTAATGTTTCCCGCTGTCTACTGATGAGCTACTGTTCTCTGTAAATATCATCTGCACGCTGATTCTGCAGGGCAGTCAATAATGGACCCAAAACAATAGGATAGCTATCTGCAGTGTAAAACGATATATACACTCCTGGAAATTGAAATAAGAACACCGTGAATTCATTGTCCCAGGAAGGGGAAACTTTATTGACACATTCCTGGGGTCAGATACATCACATGATCACACTGACAGAACCACAGGCACATAGACACAGGCAACAGAGCATGCACAATGTCGGCACTAGTACAGTGTATATCCACCTTTCGCAGCAATGCAGGTTGCTATTCTCCCATGGAGACGATCGTAGAGATGCTGGATATAGTCCTGTGGAACGGCTTGCCATGCCATTTCCACCTGGCGCCTCAGTTGGACCAGCGTTCGTGCTGGACGTGCAGACCGCGTGAGACGACGCTTCATCCAGTCCCAAACATGCTCAATGGGGGGGACAGATCCGGAGATCTTGCTGGCCAGGGTAGTTGACTTACACCTTCTAGAGCACGTTGGGTGGCACGGGATACATGCGGACGTGCATTGTCCTGTTGGAACAGCAAGTTCCCTTGCCGGTCTAGGAATGGTAGAACGATTGGTTCGATGACGGTTTGGATGTACCGTGCACTACTCAGTGTCCCCTCGACGATCACCAGTGGCGTACGGCCAGTGTAGGAGATCGCTCCCCACACCATGATGCCGGGTGTTGGCCCTGTGTGCCTCGGTCGTATGCAGTCCTGATTGTGGCGCTCACCTGCACGGCGCCAAACACGCATACGACCATCATTGGCACCAAGGCAGAAGCGACTCTCATCGCTGAAGACGACACGTCTCCATTCGTCCCTCCATTCACGCCTGTCGCGACACCACTGGAGGCGGGCTGCATGATGTTGGGGCGTGAGCGGAAGACGTCCTAACGGTGTGCGGGACCGTAGCCCAGCTTCATGGAGACGGTTGCGAATGGTCCTCGCCAATACCCCAGGAGCAACAGTGTTCCTAATTTGCTGGGAAGTGGCGGTGCGGTCCCCTACGGCACTGCGTAGGGTCCTACGGTCTTGGCGTGCATCCGTGCGTCGCTGCGGTCCGGTCCCAAGTCGACGGGCACGTGCACCTTCCGCTGACCACTGGCGACAACATCGATGTACTGTGGAGACCTCACGCCCCACGTGTTGAGCAATTCGGCGGTACGTCCACCCGGCCTCCCGCATGCCCACTATACGCCCTCGCTCAAAGTCCGTCAACTGCACATACGGTTCACGTCCACGCTGTCGCGGCATGCTACCAGTGTTAAAGACTGCGATGGAGCTCCGTATGCCACGGCAAACTGGCTGACACTGACGGCGGCGGTGCACAAATGCTGCGCAGCTAGCGCCATTCGACGGCCAACACCGCGGTTCCTGGTGTGTCCGCTGTGCCGTGCGTGTGATCATTGCTTGTACAGCCCTCTCGCAGTGTCCGGAGCAAGTATGGTGGGTCTGACACACCGGTGTCAATGTGTTCTTTTTTCCATTTCCAGGAGTGTAGAACTCACTCTGTAGTACATAGGAGTAAATACAATGTCTTCCACGTATGGCACAAGAGTTGTGTGAGGCATTGCCCCAGGAGCCAACACGGGGAAGACAGGCTGAGATCGTTGCATAGGTAATGGGCCTTTGCCCGGAGCATGCCAGGTGGAGTAGGTGTTTCAGCCAAACTAGATGAGTTAGGAGCGACGGTCTTGGAAAGAAGACAGACAAAAATCATTTAGCTATTTAGCATTTCTGACTTGTTTATCTGTAGCCTATTCTTACAGAGCTTTTCACAGATCTAGAGTAAAACCTTCCAAAATAAATAGGACACTGTCCGATCGATTCACTAACGGTATTTCCTGTAATCAAAAACACCTACTAATATTGTGACAGACGCACTGGCGGTGAGTGCACTTCTATTGTTCTGAATGAATTGGTTGTGGTCGTTTCTTCTTCTTCTTCTTCTTCTTCTTCTCCTTCTTCTTCTTCTTGCGTGCATTGTGGCTAATTGTGAAAAACGTGAAGCAAGTAGTATTTGAATATAAGGTTCTCCTTTCCGTGACGACGCTGGCCAGTGAAAGTGATCGTTGCTATAATCACAATGTTAGCAGTGGTCAGCAGCCCCAGCATATCACCATCATGTCCGCCCTTGGTGCATCGGTACAGCCACCATTTTTTCAAAAATAACTTATTAGTTTTAATTGTGCCAGTTATCAACATAATAAAGACACAGTCAAACCAGGTAGCACACAAAAAAATATCTTCTGTAGTTGGGACATTAAAAATCTTCCGGTATTTTCTTACACTATCACCACAACCAGCAGTTGATCATCACCTTATTCATCTTGCCCTTCTTCTTGTTGTATTTATCGAGTGCTTATAATTTTTAGCGTGTTTCGAACACTTTGTGCATATATGGCAACGTTGTGATGTTCCCGTGTTTCCTTTCAACATACAATAAACAACCGTAGCACATTGCTAGGTTAGGTTACTGGTGTTTAACGTCCCGTCGACAACGAGGTCTTTAGAGACGGAGCGCAAGCTCGGGTTAGGGAAGGATAGGGAAGGAAATCGGCCGTGCCCTTTCAAAGGAACCATCCCGACATTTGCCTGAAACGATTTAGGGAAATCACGGAAAACCTAAATCAGGATGGCTGGTGACGGGATTGAACCGTCGTTCTCCCGAATGCGAGTCCAGTGTGTTAACCACTGCGCCACCTCGCTCGGTGCAGCACATTGCTGCTCGGTGATGTATTGTATATGTTGTAGTACGCGCAAGTCTCCAGATTAAGGTGTAGTTATTTATTTTCGGATACCTGACTCTTTTGTTCCCTTTGAAAGTAATCACCTTGAAACTTGCTATCGCAAAGCTTTTAGTTCAAAACTGTCACTTTTTAATTCCGATTACCGTGCCGCCTATATATTCTCGTTTAGAGTAGCCTTTACTACCCCACTTTTGAACACGAAACAGTAACTATACAAGTTATTTTCAATGCGTGTGACGCCATTTAGCCCATACATGTGAACAAAAGTATCCGGACACCCGCAAAAACATACGTTTTTCATTTTAGGTGCATTGTGCTGCCACCTCTTACCAGGTACTCCATATTAGACACCGTGAGAGAGCAGAATGGGTTGCTTCGTGGAACTCACGGACATCAAACGTGGTCAGGTGATTCGGTGTCACTTGTGTCATACATCTGTACTGTAGATTTCCACACTCCTAAACATCCATATGTCCACTGTTTCCGATGTGATAGTGAAGTGGAAACGTGATAGGACACGTACAGCACAAAAGCGTACAGGCCGACCTCGTCTGTTGACTGACTGAGACCACCGACAGTTGAAGAGGGTCGTAATGTGTAATATGCAGACATCTATCCAGACGATCACACATAAATTCCAAACTGCATCAGGATACACTGCAAGTGCTATGACAGTTAGGCGGGAGGTGAGAAAACATGGATTTTATGGTCGAGCGGCTCTTCATAAGCCACACATCACACCAGTAAATGCCCAACGACGCCTCGCTTGGTGGAAGGAGCGTAAAGATTGGACGATTGACCACTGGAAAACCGTTGTGTGGAGTGACGAATCACGATACACAATGTGGTGATCCGATAGCAGGATGTGGGTATGGCGAATGCCGGTGAACGTCATATGCCAGCGTGTATATTGCCAACAGTAAAATTCGGAGGCGGCGTTTTATGGTGTGCTGGTGTTTTTCATGGAAGGGGCTTGCACCTCTTGCTGTTTTACGTGCCACTATCACAGCACAGTCCTACATTGATGTTTTAAGCACCTTCTTGGTCCCCTGTTGAAGAGAAATCTTTCAGCGCGATCGAGCGCCTGTTCATAATGCACGGCCTGTGGCGGAGTGGTTACAAGCCAATAACCTCCCTAAAATGGACTAGCCTGCACATAGTCCTGACCTGAATTCTACATAACACCTTTGTGAAGTTTTGGAATGCTGACTTCGTGGCAGGCCTCACCGACCGATATCGACACCCATGCCTGCAAGAGTGGAAGCTGTCATCAAGGGTAAGTGTAGGCCAACACCATAATGAATTCCAGCGGTACCAATGGAGGGTCCCACGAACTTGTAAGTCACTTTCAGCCCGATGTCCGGATATGTTTGATCGAATAGTGTATCTGTTTATGAAATTGAATATAAGGAATGTCTATCAACAGTACACGGATTGGTTTCGTCATCAAAGAATCACAACACATAGCTAATTGTCGCATATTCGAAACTATGCCCTTTCAGAGAAATGAACCTACTGCAATATGTGAAATCTTACAAATGAATGTACTTTCTTAATTCCATCTCACAAGGTTTCTTTAATCCCCACAATTGTTCCTTATTTGCAACAGGTAACTCACCTCTGTTCTGTCTTGTTCAATCGTAAGAATATGAAGTGCTCCACGACATAATCCTGACAGAAATTGCTGTGTGGCTAGTTGCCTTATCATTTGTATTAGGCTGCTTTGCCTGATGATAATTTTACTATCTTTCCAAAAAGGCAGCTAAGTGTCAACACAATAGTGGAACGCCTGTCGGTGCAGTAATATTAGTCTTTACAATCAAACTGTCGGGATAAGCTAAGTGAAATGTCGGCAAATAAATCAAAATATTGTTTTAACTTGAAATAATATTATGATCCTAAATGATGTTGAAATAAATCGTGCTTACATGAAATTGTGATCTTACTTTGCATTATGGAAAACAATGAACACTGATTCCAACAAAGAGTACTTGAGTTACGAAATTTACTTTTTCTTTCTTCTTAGAAAATGCTTTTAACTAAAAGTGGAGGGTGACGAATAGTAATTAAGAATCTGAAATCAAGACCAATAATTCGCCACGGATACCAAAACGTAGATACTGTTGAACAAAAATTGAATTTTTACACTACTATAATTATGTGAGTAGCGTTTGCAGCAAATAACTCTGTCAGTGTAGTCTTTTTTCAAATGTCACATCTTTCTATGAAATGATCTGAAAGTCATTCTCTATTCTTAGTCATACCAGGGATCATCTCAAATCCATCCTCTGTTCAGCAGGTCCGCCATCAAAGCTCCTCACTGAATCACGATTCAACACAGTCTCTCCGCAGCCGACTCACTCGGTCTTCCGTCCACTCTTACTACAACCCCTGGCACCCAAAGAGTAACACGCCACTCGTGTGTTCGTGCATCTAAAGACCCTCATAATAACAAACATTTGAAACAAAACTGCCATCTGTCATGATTTATAATCCATTTATTATCAGATAAGTTGTATCTAGATTTGCAAGGGCTGTCTTGTCGATAAATGCTAATTTCTGTTGGAGGAAATTCCACTTTCACCTGCGTGTCCACAAGTAAATCTGTGGATCAATGCATCAACATCCTCAACATATAATGCACCGATCGAGGTGACGCAGTGGTTTCCACATTGAACTCGCATTCGGGATAACGACAATTTAGTCCCGCGTCTGGCCATCCTGATTTAGGTTTTCCGTGATTTCCCTAAATCGCTTCAGGCAAATGCCGAGATGGTTCCCTTGACAGGGCACGGCTGACTTCCTTCTCCATCCTTCCCTAATCGGATGAGACCAATGACCTCGCTGTTTGCTCTCTTCCCCCAAATCAGTCCATATAATGCCATCGTTGATCTTTCTAAGATACATGTTGTGGAGATTTCATTGGTCAGTAATTTGTTATTTACGGTTGTGTACCGTTTACGAGGGGGTGCTGAAAGGCCATGCCTCCGAATTTTTTTATGTGAAAACTGTAAATGCTATTTAAATAAAGTAAAATTTTGTTAACATTCTGCATCTTTATTTTTCATGTCTTCATAATTATTCCTCAACCCTGGTGGCCAATAGATTCCTCCTAACGAGAGATCCGTTTGTTGATACCGTCATTGTAGAATGTCTGACTTCGTTGACGGAGCCACAACCTCACCTCTGCTTGCAACGCCTAATCACTATCAAACTGAAGTCCTCTAAGGTGTTTTTTGACGTTTGGAAACAGATGAAAATGGAATGAGGCCAAGTCGGGAGTGTATGGCGGATGTTGGAGGACAGCGAAACAAAGGCGTCGGATTGTTGCACCCGTCATAAAGCTCGGGTGTGGTCTGGCATTGTCGTGCTAAAAGAGATAACAGCAATCAGTTTCTCACGCACCGACATCGATACGTTACACACCGCCATGTTACACGCTATAACGCGGAGACCCATAGTGGCCGAGGGCTGTGAATTTTTGGACATGAAGATTGTTGTAGATTGTTAGTAACGTTTGCTTTGTTGAAAAACTTTCCAGTTTACACATAAAGAAATTACTTTTCAGCACGCCCTCGTACAATATTCTGTGAGGTAATCTATTGTCGTCCACTATTTTTGTATATGCAAAGAAGCGGACTCGCCTCCTCAGGATTCTGTAGGAGAGTTTGGGATTTTTTCAATAGACTTCTCTGTTACTTCTTAATTCGTAAATGACATTTTGGATAGTTGGTGTGTCCTGGATTTTACGAAGGACTGTTCACTCCTTTATTCTCCATTTGTTTTTCTGTGCCTCCGACATTAAATGTGCCAGTCAGTCTGCTGCGAAGGTCGCTTGCAGTTTTATAACTGTTTCATAGTTATAATTCTTTCGTTAATAGGAATTGATGTTTCATTACAGGTGTTCTTGGAGAGTCCATAGACCATGTCCATCTTCAGCGATCTGCCGTTGCTTGTTTCTTGGGGGCGCTCATTGGTTTTCAGCACAGTGTTTCTAAGCGCTGTACTCTGCCGCCAGGCCTGTTAGAGATCACCCTCTGCCCTGCTTTACAGAGAACACAAGCCTCCGATCTCCGCGTTCTGTGATCAGCGTGGGCGTCCAACACCTAGTCATCTACTCTGGGCTTCACCGTCCTCCAAATACTTTCCATTCTCGCGATATGTGAAAGCCACAAGAATATCCGACTATCTTCGTTGTTTCCATGATGCCCGTTCACAGGCGCCACACAACAACAGTCGGCCCTTTTATAAAAGTCGTTTATGTCAGTGAATTTCACCATTTACGGTGCGTATCTTCGCTATAATGATTCCCCATTTTTGCCTGCTATGCTTATACACGGTGAACACTAATAAAACCGACAATCTGCAGCGACGGATTCCTAATTGGAAATGGAGGAAAAAAGGTCCAATGAGCATGTGTCCGGAAATGCATCGTTGCCACGGTAGATGGGGCTGAAAGTTCCCCTAACGACGTGTCGCGTGTGTTCCTTGCGTGTTGCAGGCTATGTGACTGACACAGCGTACTGTAAGCATCAGATTGGCCCGATATTCATGTGAGGAACTAGCCGAAATTGTGTTTGTGTATGGCCAATGAAATGGAAACGGTCGGAATGCAGGACGGCTATACTAAAACAAGTCCCTTCACAGACACCAACCATATCACACAGCATTTCAAGCGCTTTTTGAGAGTTCGTATAATCATGCGTCCTTTCAGGCAGACAAACGTAGTGTAGGGAATCGGTGCATTGTGCGTCCACCAGATTTGGAAGACTGGGTTCTATAGGCCATTGAGACGAACACCAGTACGAGCTCTGGAAAGTGGCCAGTCAAAATTGTGTGACCCAAAGTATGATGATGTGTAACCTGCACGACAACCGCCACTACTCCTATCACCTGCAACGAGTGCAAGGAAGGATTTTGTCGATGGTTTTCGCACCAGACCACCACAATTATGGGACTTCTATCATCAGCCTTCTTTACCGACGAAGCAACCTTTACCAGAATTGGCACAACCAATCTGCATAACAGTCATCTTTCAGCTAAAGACAATCCTCGGCGGGATGGTTGAGGCGTCTCGATCAGCGTCGATTTACCATCAACGTTTGGGCAGGGATTCTTGGCTACCACGTACCTGGACCAGTTATTGCTCCACAACGCTTCGAGGGAGGAACGAGCATGCACTTCCTGCGGAATACACTGCGTGGACTGCTTGAGAATGTGCCTTTGGCAATGCGACAGGTTATGCAGTTTTGGCATGATGGAGCATCACCCCATTTCCGCACTGCACTTCGCCGACAACTTAACAACATCTTTCCTGGACGTTGGATAGGGCGCGGAGGCCCTGTAGCATGGCCTGCTAGATCACCGGATGTAGAACTCCGACATTTTGACGTCTGGGGGCACCTGAAAAGCATTGTGTATGCTGAACCGGTTCCTGATGTGGAGACCATTTCAACAGCTCGTTCACGACGGCTGTGAGGCTATTCGGATAGAAATTACAATGAAATCCAGACTATTAGCCTGTAAGCAGCTAATGGTCTGGATTTCATTGTAATTTCATTCTTCGAGAGCTGCACGATCACCAGTGGCATCTTTCTTACGGTCGCGTCCGAAGATACCATCTTCATTCGGATAGAGATCGGGACGTGCGAAGAAGTGTGGCAGACCATGAAGCGACATGTGAGCGCGTGCATTGCACCTCTTGGAGGCCACTTTGAACTTCTGTAGTGACGTCGACGCGATGCAGGCCTGTAGTGACGGCTTGGGAAGCAGTCCCGTTCTCACTATGTCTTGGATAGGAACTGTGGTGTTACTCCTGCCGTTACTCTTTGAGCAGCCGTTAGGTATGACTGCAGGTCACGGCTAGTACTGATGGAGGGAACTCTGACGGCACGATGGTACGTCAAAGGTATCCTGCGTCCTCATGTGTTGTCCCTCAACTGTACCGTGCTGACAGTTTTCAACAGGACAAGGCTAGGCCACACAGGGCACATATCACTATGAAATGTGTGCGTGTTGTTGAGGTTCTGCTGTGGGCAACAAGATCCCTAGATTTATTCTGAACAGAACATACGTGGGACGAACCCTGATGTCAACTCTGCTCCAGTGCCAGTATCCACAATATCAAGAACCAGTTACAACAGTTGTGAGCCAAGTTACCACAGGAAAGGATACGACGGCTTTATGACATCCTTCCCAACTGAATCAGTGGATCCAATCAGGCCAGATGGGGTGCAGTTTTGTAAAGATGAATACACTCCTACTGCCAAGTTAAATGTAAAATAAACTCAATATTGTATGCACGGAAATAAAGTAACGTACCCCCTCAACCCGTGAAGTTTCAAAAATAGCTCTAAGTACTGTGGGACTTAACATCTGAGGTCATCAGTCCCCTAGAACTTAGAACTACTTAAACCTAACGAACCTAAAGACATCACACACATCCATGCCCGAGGTAGGATTCGAATCTGCGACCGTAGCAGCAGCGCGTTTCCGGACTGAAGGGCCTAGAACCACTCGGCCACAGCGGGCGGCGCGTGAAGTTTCATTTTGTTTCCTAGTCCTGAGTGCTTCACGTTTGTGACAGGCAGTGTATTTAGGGGCACACATTTGTGGGATCTCTTATGCTCATAGTGGGACAGTGATCTTTGGCACTTACGTTCTTATTGCTCGAGTATAAGATTCTGATTCTCCGCCAAAGGTGCAGGCTACATAGGGAGCAAGCTCAAACACTGTGCTATGTGAATTTTTCACATTGTAGCCGAGTGCAGGACGTTCCATGTCAGCACACACTCCTCTACAAAAAAAAATGGTTCAGATGGCTCTGAGCACTATGGGACTTGACATCTGAGCTCATCAGTCCCCTAGAACTTAGAACTACTTAAACCTAACTAAGCTAAGGACATCACACACATCCATGCATGAGGCAGGATTCGAACCTGCGACCTTAGCTGTCGCGCGGTTCCAGACTGAAGCATCGAGAACCGATCGGTCACACCGGCCGGCACTCCTCTACACAGTGAAGAATTAATTCTAGAAACACACCGCAGGGTGTGGGTAAACCATGTCTCTGTAGTATCCTTTCTTCCAGGAGTGCTAGTCCTGCAAGTTTCACATCATAAATTCTGTCAAGTTAGGAGGGCAGGAGATGAGATAGTGACGGAAGTAAAGCTGTGAGTATGGGTTGTGAATCGTGCTTGGGCAGCTCAGCTGATAGAGCACTTGCCTACGAAAGGCAAATGCCCCGAATTGGAGTCTCAGTCGCACACACAGTTTTAATCTGCCAGGAAGTTTCATACCAGCACACAATCTGATGCAGCGTGAAAAATTCATTCTGTTTTGAGTTGGACTTCGTGAACAATTAATCGTTAGTAGACCTGTGTGTTTTACACTGATGTTCCTCACATGAACAATAATTGTATTTTCTGTACTTTAACAAATGCTGTGACTAAATAAGATTTTCTCTCTCTGTAGTTATGTAGCTACTTTGGCAAACTGAGACATTATTTTTTGTATGCAGTACAGTTCATGGTGATGACAGCCACCACCACCATCATTATCATCACTTAAAACTGATTATGCCTTTCAGCGTTCAGTCTGGAGCATAGCCTCCTTATAAAATTCCTCCATGATCCCCTATTCAGTGCTAACATTGGTGCCTCTTCTGATGTTACACCTATTACTTGAAAATCATTCTTAACCGATTACAGGTACCTTCTCCTTGGTCTGCCCCGACTCCTCCTACCCTCTACTGCTGAACCCATGAGTCTCTTGGGTAACCTTGCTTCTCCCATGCGTGTAACATGACCCCACCATCTAAGCCTATTCGCCCTGACTGCTACATCTATAGAGTTCATTCCCAGTTTTTCTTTGATTTACTCATTGTGGACAGCCTCCTGCCATTGTTCCCATCTACTAGTACCCTCAATCATCCTAGCTACTTTCATATCCGTAACCTCAACCTTGTTGATAAGGTAACCTGAATCCACCCAGCTTTCGCTCCCATACAACGAAGTTGGTCGAAAGATTGAACGGTGCACAGATAACTTGGTCTTGGTACTGACTTCCTTCTTGCGGAAGAGAGTAGATCGTAGCTGAACGCTCACTGCATTAGCTTTGCTACACCTCGCTTCCAGTTCTTTCACTATGACAGCCACAGCAAGTTAAAATAAAATACTTACATAAGAAAAGGTACCACTGCCTGTTCTCCAATTTTACGAGCTGTGTTATGCAATAGGAAGGAGTTTGCACGATCAAGTCATAGCGGGCCAGTATTCGGTGGAGTTGACACCACACATCCCCTGTTTAAAAATTTAACGGCACGTTGGTACAGGACGCAGGTACCTTTGTGCGTTTCCTGGTAACGGCTCCTAAGCAGAGCTTCTGGGAAGGTGTCTGCCGCACCCTTTGTCAGGCGCTACGCGCGGCGCAGTGACTGGCTGCGCGCCGACCTCGGCCGAGCGCCGGCTCGGCAAACAGCCTGCGGTAAACAGTCCCAGGGGTCGGCTGTCCCGCAGCTAATAGCGCCGGCGCGGCGCGGGCGGAGTACTCAAGGTCCCGAGCGCCTCCCTGGCGACGGGATGGCTTCTGGTCGATGCCCCAGCCTCGATGCCTGCGTTTCGCTTCACATTGGCGGCTAATAGCCTTCTAAAGGGGCCTTCACACGTTCAGTATTTAATGACGAAACTACAAGGGGCGTTCAACAAGTAATACTATACTTTCATTTACAGCCAGTTTCGGTTGAGAAAATACGGAATTTGTTGCGAGGCCTCGTGGAATATTCCTGCTTCCGCCCCTGTAGTTTCATAAAGTTCCGATAGGTGACAGCGCTATGCGTAGCCGTCCAAACATTTTGAACACAGTAACGTACATCAGTGAGTTGCAGATTATCACGACTCTTTCTCAAATGACGTGCGTGAATTCGGCCACTCTGAAAGTGAACTTCGCAAATGAAATGTGGCACTTGCGCGGTACGCCTTTCAGATCGTGAATCCCAGGCATAGGAACGTATGATGTATTGAGTTCAGATCACAATCTACATGAAGACTGATTTGTACTTCAGTACTGTCTGTCATCAGGATTAATTTTATAAAACAAAATGTTATAAAACAGTGGGGATTTTCTGAATTAAAAATTAACGGGGGTTTTAATTGACCTCCCACTTTAAATAAGAACTGGTGAGACTTTACCAGACTAATTTCCTCCATTTTGAGCTCACGTAATTAATGGACCTGTTCTAAGTCAGTAATCGAACATACCGGTACTAGTTATTTGGTAGTAGGATCTAGGCCAGTAACATTTAGTGGCATTTAATATCAGTTGTTCGTATCACTCTTCCGTAGGATGACCCATGGCTACTTCACACGGGACCAGTATTCACGATGAAGTTTGGATGCATGCAAATGCGAAAACGACGTTTGATATGAAAATCAGGTTGCTGGAGACTTTGAACAGCTGCAAGAAAAAGCAAATAATAGCGAAATAATCACAAGAGAGAGGTACTGTTCTTTTATGGAGAACTTGAAACGAGCCAAAGTAAAGCAGAGAGAAGAGAGACTGAGGAAATATGACCTTATTTAAGTTGACTGAAAAGATAAACTTATTGTACCAGTAATAGGAGAGAACAGCGCTATTTTGTTTTATGTCCGTAAGGAAGAACAGTTCGAAATACAGCGCCATACTCACTTGAAAACAGGACACGGAAGTCGTACACATATGAAAAAGGAACTGAAGTTTAAGTACAAAAATGACACAAAAGAGGCCATTGCTTTGCGTCTTCGCTTATGCAAATCTTGTCAGACTAAATTGTCTAATCCAAAGAAAGATTTAGTTTCCAAATTTGAGATATTTAAAGAATTTAATTTAAGGTGCCAGGTACATCTGATAGACATGCAAAGTAGCGCTGACGTGGTGTACAAGTTCATACTTAGTTACCAAGATCACTAAACCTAGTATATATTATTGCGACCCCTGAAAAGCAAAAGGGCAGAAGTTGCGAACCATTCGCTTGACATCTTTACCAATATACATGCCCCAAGTGTGCTGCAGTCAGATAACGGTGTAGAGTTATCAACCTATGTTTTAATTGAGCTAAATAACATGTTGTCTGAACTGAAATTGGTACATGGAAAACCCAGACATAGCCAAAGCCAGGGTCCCATCGAACGGCCCACCCAGGATGTACAGAATATGATGGTGACATGGAGGCAGACAAATAACTCAGCACATTGGGCTGAGAGTCTTAGATTCATCCGGTTCATGAAAAACGTTGTTTTCGTCAAGGAATTCAGCAGTCGCCGTACGAGGCAGTGTTTTGCTGTAAAGCAAAAGTGGGGCTGAGTACTTCAAATCTGCCTAACAAAATTACTGATAACATAGTGTCACAGGAAGACCTTGAGAACGTCGAGCAAGAAATGGAGGATGATAAAAATGTAGAGACTTCTCCAAACAAAGAAACTGCCGCCGTGGAGGTC
This sequence comes from Schistocerca piceifrons, assembly GCF_021461385.2. Classification (NCBI taxonomy): domain Eukaryota; kingdom Metazoa; phylum Arthropoda; class Insecta; order Orthoptera; family Acrididae; genus Schistocerca; species Schistocerca piceifrons. The sequence goes on from NC_060144.1 coordinate 507,974,708, forward strand.
GTACTAACGGAAAGTCGAGGCCAGTTACCTGACAATAACAAACTGGAAATTTCGAGTGTGGTTTGTGAAGAGGAGTGTAGCGCAGCTCACTGTTGTATATCCTGCGGCAAAGATTTTCGTGGACTTTGTGGAAGAAGCGATGAATTACAGGAAGCATATGGAGGGAAAATTATTTGCGAATTACGAGATAATGAAAAAAAAATCAGGAAGAAGAGGGCAGCAACTCACGACAATTTGCAAGCACAAGGTACAAAGATGCTTAAAAATTTCGATGCAAAATTCCCACCAGCAAAAGTTGGAGACCATGTTCGCATCCATATACCAGGTGTTGACAGAGGTCACGCAGACCTTAGAAGCGTTCTTGCAGTTGTCATATACGTCGAAGGCACTTTCCACACGCTGGGAACAGAACATGTTCTCAAGTAGCTATTTTCCAGGAACGAGTTCTCTGTTGTGCACGAGAAACTGCTCAAGCTGGAGTCCGTGACCAAAGAAGAAAAATCATTACGAACCATATCGTCCTTACAATCACTGACTAGTAGCCAAGGATACAATCGATGCAATTGCTCTACTAAATACGTCACAAATCGCTCCAAATGCAAAAATAAGAAACTGTTGTGTAATTTCTAATTTTATCAAGTTTAACTTGTAACAAGAGAATACCCATTGTATTAAAAAAGAATAATAAAGTGAGTCGGTTGTATAAAGTTTATATTTTTTGTATGTGAGATTGATAAAGTAAATAGATGGCATTCAGCTTGAAATCATACATATTCGTCCACTCTTTATTTACCTTCCGATTCTGGCTGATCTGTCTACGCCACTTCGCAAACTGGCCGCCCATATCCAGATGTCAAGAGGAAATCGGACATAGGTTGGTCTATTTACAGCGAAGTTGGCCATTTCCTGACTTCTACAATTTTAAATCGTTCAATCAAATCGCCTTTCATTATTTCTTCGGAACTTGGTCGATCGGTCCGAGCCACTTGGCGAACTGGACGGCCGAATCCCGAAATCAGGAAAAGGTCTGACATTGGATGGCCAATTTAAAGCTACACGGCCACTTCGTGACTTGGTCTGCTTGTTCCCTCCCTGGCCGATTTCGGGCTTTGGCCATAGCATATACAACCATTACCCTCGCATAAGTCTGTCATAATTGTTTAGTGTTGAAAAATTGAATGCGAAGTATGGTTTGCACAAAGGCGAATTGAAAACATTAACAGCGCACACTACCGCCGTTTGGATGGTTCATGAAGCTTAGTCAATATGAGACTGGAGAATACAATCAGACCGTCAGTACTCGATGTTACACCTTCAGTATGTATTGGCAACACTGAGAATGTTTCGACGGCCATCAACACCCCTCATCAGTATTTCTAATGCTGAGCATACGTCAGTACGAGCCCTCAGACGGTCGATATATTGACGATGTGACAAAATTGTTATTGAACGTGTGGGACGCCGTACCGACACATACAAGAGTGGACAAAAATATGGAAACATTGCAAGAAACTCATGCCTGAATCTAAATGCAAATGTTACGCAATCCCTGCAAGTTTCACTGTTGTATTTCTCCACGATCGGCACCTATGCAAAGTCCTAAATACATTGCAAGTGTCAGTTGTGGTGAGAAAAGTGTTCTGTGTTGTTGTAAGTGCATTATATCGGAGCTCAGTGTATTCTAACTTCGGGAAATAGTTGGTGCTCTTATGGTGTGTGCTTCCGTAACCAAGCGAGGCGAAGTGTTTGCTGCCTCTAGAGGCACCATATCGAAGATTTATACTGCACACAGGGAATGTGGAAAGACATCGCCCGCAAAGTCACAATGCGGACGAAAGCGCGTCTTGAGTAATTGTAACGGACTGTGATTCAAAAGGATTGCGACGAAAACCAAGAGGACGATAGATGCGAAAGGCACAGCAGGTTTGTATGCCGCATTAGTCAACACTGCAAGCACGAACGGAGCTGCGTAAGCAGGGAATTGCAGTGTGAACTAAGTCCTTTCGTCGGCTAAGTCTTGTTGCACATTATTTCCAACTTCTGGCCGTGTTTACGTCCCAGTCGTATAACATGACGAGGTTTTGGTGATGATCTGGCAAGTAATATTGTTGTGTTACGTGGGGCCCACGGTTTCTATGCAAGGCCGCATTACTTCCGACGGTTGCATCACCATTTTGATTTATCTTATCCATCTCTTGGTTCAGTGTTTGTTCCCGAATGGTTGATGCTGTGTTCCGAAACGACAGAGCTATCGTCGTCCACCACTGGTTTTGACAGCACGAAGATGAATTATCGGAACCCCTATGGCCACCACAGATAAAAGATCTCAATATTACTGAGTCTCTGTGGTCTATTTTGGAGAGAAGCGGGCGTGATCGCTGTCCACCTGTATCATCGTTGTCTGAACTGGCCACTATTTTGCTGGAACAGTGGTATACGATTTCACTGAAAACCATACAGGACCTGTATCTATCTATTCCGAGACGACTGAAACTGTTTAGAATACCTACTGATTTCCCACACCGTATTAGTTATGGCAATGTGTTGCGTTTGTGGGGTTTCAATATTTTTGTTAACCGCTATACGTACGACATACACCGATGATGTAAAACATAATGGCCGCTGGTCGAAGCGAGACTAAATGCAGCCTTTTGGCCTTATGAGCACATAATGTGTAATGTGTCAAGGAATGTGTGAATGGTAAGCTTCAATAATACCGACAAACCGCAGGGACGGATTCCTGACTGGAAATGGAGGAAAAAAGGTCTACATCTACATCTACATGATTACTCTGCAATTCACATTAAAGTGCCTGGCAGAGGGTTCATCGAACCACAATCATACTATCTCTCTACCATTCCACTCCCGAACAGAGCACGGGAAAAACGAACACCTAAACCTTTCTGTTCGAGCTCTGATTTCTCTTATTTTATTTTGATGATCGTCCTATGAACGTGGGTCCGGAAATGGACGGCGTGTGTACAACGACAACAAAAACGGTTGAAATGGCTCTGAGCGCTATGTGACTTAACATCTAAGGTCATCCGTCCCCTAGAATTATAAGTACTTAAACCTAACTAACCTAAGGACGTCACACACATCCATGTCTGAGGCAGGATTCGAATCTGCTGAAGCACCTAGAACCGCTCGGCCACTACGGCTGGCGAAACGACAGCAAATATTCGTCGGCGATATCATCCAGTGTAGTGGAGATTCTTGATTCGTCAGTGAACGAAATACTTCGCAACTCATCAGCAGTCCATGCTTCCCAGTCATGGAACCATCCCAAAAATTCACGCCGGCCGAAGTGGGCGTGCGGTTAAAAGTGCTGCAGTCTGGAATCGCAAGACCACTACGGTCGCAGGTTCGAATCTACATCTACATCTACATTGATACTCCGCAAGCCACCCAACGGTGTGTGGCGGAGGGCACTTTACGTGCCACTGTCATTACCTCCCTTTCCTGTTCCAGTCGCGTATGGTTCGCGGGAAGAACGACTGTCTGAAAGCCTCCGTGCGCGCTCTAATCTCTCTAATTTTACATTCGTGATCTCCTCGGGAAGTATAAGTAGGGGGAAGCAATATATTCGATACCTCATCCAGAAACGCACCCTCTCGAAACCTGGCGAGCAAGCTACACCGCGATGCAGAGCGCCTCTCTTGCAGAGTCTGCCACTTGAGTTTATTAAACATCTCCGTAACGCTATCACGGTTACCAAATAACCCAGTGACGAAACGCGCCGCTCTTCTTTGGATCTTCTCTATCTCCTCCGTCAACCCGACCTGGTACGGATCCCACACTGATGAGCAATACTCAAGTATAGGTCGAACGAGTGTTTTGTAAGCCACCTCCTTTGTTGATGGACTACATTTTCTAAGCACTCTCCCAATGAATCTCAACCTGGTACCCGCCTTAGCAACAATTAATTTTATATGATCATTCCACTTCAAATCGTTCCGCACGCATACTCCCAGATATTTTACAGACGTAACTGCTACCAGTGTTTGTTCCGCTATCATATAATCATACAATAAAGGATCCTTCTTTCTATGTATTCGCAATACATTACATTTGTCTATGTTAAGGGTCAGTTGCCACTCCCTGCACCAAGTGCCTATCCGCTGCAGATCTTCCTGTATTTCGCTACAATTTTCTAATGCAGCAACTTCTCTGTATACTACAGCATCATCGGCGAAAAGCCGCATGGAACTTCCGACACTATCTACTAAGTCATTTATATATATTGTGAAAAGCAATGGTCCCATAACACTCCCCTGTGGCACGCCAGAGGTTACTTTAACGTCTGTAGACGTCTCTCCATTGATAACAACATGCTGTGTTCTGTTTGCTAAAAACTCTTCAATCCAGCCACACAGCTGGTCTGATATTCCGTAGGCTCTTACTTTGTTTATCAGGCGACAGTGCGGAACTGTATCGAACGCCTTCCGGAAGTCAAGAAAAATAGCATCTACCTGGGAGCCTGTATCTAATATTTTCTGGGTCTCATGAACAAATAAGGCGAGTTGGGTCTCACACGATCGCTGTTTCCGGAATCCATGTTGATTCCTACATAGTAGATTCTGGGTTTCCAGAAATGACATGATACGCGAGCAAAAAACATGTTCTAAAATTCTACAAGAGATCGACGTAAGAGATATAGGTCTATAGTTTTGCGCATCTGCTCGACGACCCTTCTTGAAGACTGGGACTATCTGTGCTCTTTTCCAATCATTTGGAACCCTCCGTTCCTCTAGTGACTTGCGGTACACGGCTGTTAGAAGGGGGGCAAGTTCTTTCGCGTACTCTGTGTAGAATCGAATTGGTATCCCATCAGGTCCAGTGGACTTTCCTCTATTGAGTGATTCCAGTTGCTTTTCTATTCCTTGGACACTTATTTCGATGTCAGCCATTTTTTCGTTTGTGCGAGGATTTAGAGAAGGAACTGCAGTGCGGTCTTCCTCTGTGAAACAGCTTTGGAAAAAGGTGTTTAGTATTTCAGCTTTACGCGTGTCATCCTCTGTTTCAATGCCATCATCATCCCGTAGTGTCTGGATATGTTGTTTCGAGCCACTTACTGATTTAACGTAAGACCAGAACTTCCTAGGATTTTCTGTCAAGTCGGTACATAGAATTTTACTTTCGAATTCAATGAACGCTTCACGCATAGCCCTCCTTACGCTAACTTTGACATCGTTTAGCTTCTGTTTGTCTGAGAGGTTTTGGCTGCGTTTAAACTTGGAGTGGAGCTCTCTTTGCTTTCGCAGTAGTTTCCTAACTTTGTTGTTGTACCACGGTGGGTTTTTCCCGTCCCTCACAGTTTTACTCGGCACGTACCTGTCTAAAACGCATTTTACGATTGCCTTGAACTTTTTCCATAAACACTCAACATTGTCAGTGTCGGAACAGAAATTTTCGTTTTGATCTGTTAGGTAGTCTGAAATCTGCCTTCTATTACTCTTGCTAAACAGATAAACCTTCCTCCCATTTTTTATATTCCTATTAACTTCCATATTCAGGGATGCTGCAACGGCCTTATGATCACTGATTCCCTGTTCTGTACATACAGATTCGAAAAGTTCGGGTCTGTTTGTTATCAGTAGGTCCAAGATGTTATCTCCACGAGTCGGTTCTCTGTTTAATTGCTCGAGGTAATTTTCGGATAGTGCACTCAGTATAATGTCACTCGATGCTCTGTCCCTACCACCCGTCCTAAACATCTGAGTGTCCCAGTCTATATCTGGTAAATTGAAATCTCCACCTAAGACTATAACATGCTGAGAAAATTTATGTGAAATGTATTCCAAATTTTCTCTCAGTTGTTCTGCCACTAATGCTGCTGAGTCGGGAGGTCGGTAAAAGGAGCCAATTATTAACCTAGTTCGGTTGTTTAGTGTAACCTCCACCCATAATAATTCACAGGAACTATCCGCTTCTACTTCACTACAGGATAAAGTACTACTAACAGCGATGAAAACTCCTGCCTCGGGCATGGATGTTTGTGATGTCCTTAGGTTAGTTAGGTTTAACTAGTTCTAAGTTCTAGGGGACTAATGACCTCAGCAGTTGAGTCCCATAGTGCTCAGAGCCATTTGAACCATCCCAAAAATACAGCCTTCTACATCTACATCTACATTGATACTCCGCAAGCCACCCAACGGTGTGTGGCGGAGGGCACTTTACGTGCCACTGTCATTACCTCCCTTTCCTGTTCCAGTCGCGTATGGTTCGCGGGAAGAACGACTGTCTGAAAGCCTCCGTGCGCGCTCTAATCTCTCTAATTTTACATTCGTGATCTCCTCGGGAGGTATAAGTAGGGGGAAGCAATATATTCGATACCTCATCCAGAAACGCACCCTCTCGAAACCTGGGGAGCAAGCTACACCGCGATGCAGTGCGCCTCTCTTGCAGAGTCTGCCACTTGAGTTTATTAAACATCTCCGTAACGCTATCACGGTTACCAAATAACCCTGTGACGAAACGCGCCGCTCTTCTTTGGATCTTCTCTATCTCCTCCGTCAGACCGATCTGGTACGGATCCCACACTGATGAGCAATACTCAAGTATAGGTCGAACGAGTGTTTTGTAAGCCACCTCCTTTGTTGATGGACTACATTTTCTAAGCACTCTCCCAATGAATCTCAACCTGGTACCCGCCTTACCAACAATTAATTTTATATGATCATTCCACTTCAAATCGTTCCGCACGCATACTCCCAGATATTTTACAGAAGTAACTGCTACCAGTGTTTGTTCCGCTATCATATAATCATACAATAAAGGATCCTTCTTTCTATGTATTCGTAATACATTACATTTGTCTATGTTAAGGGTCAGTTGCCACTCCCTGCACCAAGTGCCTATCCGCTGCAGATCTTCCTGCATTTCGCTACAATTTTCTAATGCTGCAACTTCTCTGTATACTACAGCATCATCCGCGAAAAGCCGCATGGAACTTCCGACACTATCTACTAGGTCATTTATATATGTTGTGAAAAGCAATGGTCCCATAACACTCCCCTGTGGCACGCCAGAGGTTACTTTAACGTCTGTAGACGTCTCTCCATTGATAACAACATGCTGTGTTCTGTTTGCTAAAAACTCTTCAATCCAGCCACACAGCTGGTCTGATATTCCGTAGGCTCTTACTTTGTTTATCAGGCGACAGTGCGGAACTGTATCGAACGCCTTCCGGAAGTCAAGAAAAATAGCATCTACCTGGGAGCCTGTATCTAATATTTTCTGGGTCTCATGAACAAATAAAGCGAGTTGGGTCTCACACGATCGCTGTTTCCGGAATCCATGTTGATTCCTACATAGTAGATTCTGGGTTTCCAGAAATGACATGATACGCGAGCAAAAAACATGTTCTAAAATTCTACAAGAGATCGACGTCAGAGATATAGGTCTATAGTTTTGCGCATCTGCTCGACGACCCTTCTTGAAGACTGGGACTACCTGTGCTCTTTTCCAATCATTTGGAAACCTCTGTTCCTCTAGAGACTTGCGGTACACGGCTGTTAGAAGGGGGGCAAGTTCTTTCGCGTACTCTGTGTAGAATCGAATTGGTATCCCATCAGGTCCAGTGGACTTTCCTCTATTGAGTGATTCCAGTAGCTTTTCTATTCCTTGGACACTTATTTCGATGTCAGCCATTTTTTCGTTTGTGCGAGGATTTAGAGAAGGAACTGCAGTGCGGTCTTCCTCTGTGAAACAGCTTTGGAAAAAGGTGTTTAGTATTTCAGCTTTACGCGTGTCATCCTCTGTTTCAATGCCATCATCATCCCGTAGTGTCTGGATATGCTGTTTCGAACCACTTACTGATTTAACGTAAGACCAGAACTTCCTAGGATTTTCTGTCAAGTCGGTACATAGAATTTTACTTTCGAATTCAATGAACGCTTCACGCATAGCCCTCCTTACGCTAACTTTGACATCGTTTAGCTTCTGTTTGTCTGAGAGGTTTTGGCTGCGTTTAAACTTGGAGTGGAGCTCTCTTTGCTTTCGCAGTAGTTTCCTAACTTTGTTGTTGTACCACGGTGGGTTTTTCCCGTCCCTCACAGTTTTACTCGGCACGTACCTGTCTAAAACGCATTCTACGATTGCCTTGAACTTTTTCCATAAACACTCAACATTGTCAGTGTCGGAACAGAAATTTTCGTTTTGATCTGTTAGGTAGTCTGAAATCTGCCTTCTATTACTCTTGCTAAACAGATAAACCTCCTCCCTTTTTTTTATATTCCTATTAACTTCCATATTCAGGGATGCTGCAACGGCCTTATGATCACTGATTCCCTGTTCTGTACATACAGAGTCGAAAAGTTCGGGTCTGTTTGTTATCAGTAGGTCCAAGATGTTATCTCCTTCTGTGTTGTGGTGTTAACGACGGCTTGCGCAAGTGACAGGAATTACCTTGTTTGGCTGCTGATAGTCTCCTGCCAGTGATATGGTATGACACACAATTGTGCAGTGAGTCCATTACTTGTTCTTGGATGGAAGAGACGAATGGGAAGGGGTTGAGATATGCCGGTTGCACAATATGGCGATCCTGGCTTGTGGTGGTCACACATTGCCCAGCAGAATCTTGACGATGACTATGCACATCCACATGTTGCCATGCAGTGCGTCATCTCGCCATGACACATCCAAATGCCCTAAAGGTCTGGATAATACACGATTCGACCAGTCATCAAACAGATCCCCACAATGAGGCCCCTCTCAGACTCTCTCAAGCGCTGATAATGCTTTCTCATACGCATACGCGGGATCTCTGTGTCGTTGATGAGTCAATATCTGACTGTTTGTACCACTCTTATGTTCAATAACAGCGAACAACAGTAGTGCATTCCGAAGGATGCTCTAAACGTCACAGAGAATTGCAGCTCTAATCATTTACCTATTCACCACTGGTGTATACGGAGTTACATTGACATCTAACCATTTCTTCTGGGTGCTTCATATTTTTTGTTACATAGTATATAACTAAACACGTAACTCAGCCTTAGTTCGCTGAACTGAGCGACTATACATGGTATAAAACCATTTCGGCCATACGATACAGCGCAAATTACTTTCAACCGGACTTGCCGCACAATAGGCCGATTTTATACAGCATTTCATGACATCGGGAGTACTCGGTGGTATCTTTTCATATCAGTCAAAAAGAAACAACCAAACAATTTCAAAGTAAAATTAAGGACAGTTAAAGAACATACATTTCCTAATGACAGAAACTGAAATGAAACACCTTATCTAGCGGTTCTAGGCGCTCAGTCCGGAACCGCGCGACTGCTACGGTCGCAGGTTCGAATCCTGCCTCGGGCATGGATGTGTGTGATGTCCTTAGGTTAGTTAGGTTTAAGTAGTTCTAAGTTCTAGGGGACTGATGACCACAGATGTTAAGTCCCATAGTGCTCAGAGCCATTTGAATCATTTTTTGAAACACCTTACATGCATGAATCCAAAAACACCACGCCTAAAAGCACACCAAAAAATACACAAAGCTGGAAATCCGAAACGTCCCGTGGTAAACTCTTTGAATAGCCTAGCATACAAGCTGTCTCAAAAAAAAAAAAAAAAGAATAACATACTCATGAAAAATTACACATATGAGACAACATAGTCCATAAAAAACAGCATTATACTGGCTGAAGAACTAAGAACCAGAAAGCTCCCCTGAGATGCACAGTTTGTATCAATTGACATCCCCAACCTTCACTCAAACATACCCATACAAGAAGCTCTAACAGTAATACAGAAGAACGTTATGCAACGCACGAAACTTTCATACACAGAGACTGTCGAATTTATGGAACTCCTTCAGCTAACCCAAAGTTACAACTACTTTACCTTTAACGGCAATATTTATAAACAACCAGATAGCCTAGCAATGGGATCATGTATATCTAGTACCACTGCTGCCGTATACATAAATCAGTTAGAACAAAAATTATTTAACAGCCAAGAACTTTTCCTAAAGAAAATAGAATTTTATAGGAGATATATACACTACTGACCTTTAGAATTGCTACACCACGAAGATGACGTGCTACAGACGCGAAATTTAACCGGCAGCAAGAAGATGCTGTGATGTGCAAACGATTAGCTTTTCGGATCATTCAAATAAGGTTGGCGCCGGTGGCGACACCTACAACATGCTGATATGAGGAAAGTTTCCAACCCATTTCTCATACAAAGACAGCAATTGACCGGCGTTGCCTGGTAAAACGTTGTTGTGATGCCTCGTGTAAGGAGGAGAAATGCGTACCATCACGTTTGCGACTTTGATTAAGGTCAAATTGTAGCCTGTCGCGATTGCGGTTTATCGTATCGCGTCATTGCTGCTCGCGTTGGTCGAGATTCAATGAATGTTACCAGAATATGGAATCGGTGGGTTAAGGAGCGTAATACAGAACGACGTGCTGGATCCCAACGGCCTCGTATCACTAGCAGTCGGGATGATAGGCATCTCATCCGCGTGGCTATAACGGATCGTGCAGCCACGTCTCGATCCCTGAGTCAACAGATGGGGACGTTTGCAAGGCAACAACCACCTGTACGAACAGTTCTACGACGTTTGCAGCAGCAGGGACTATCAGCTCGGAGGCCATGGCTGCGGTTACCCTTGACGCTGCATCATAGACAGGAGCGCCTGCGATGGTGTACTCAACGACGAAGCTAGGTGCACAAATGGCAAAACGTAATTTTTTCGGATGAATCCAGGTTCTCTTTACAGCATCATGATTGTCGCATCCGTCTTTGACGACATCGCGGTGAACGCACGTTGGAAGCGTGTATCCGTCATCGCCATACTGGCGTATCACCCGGCGTGATGGTATGTTACCTCTTGTATGTCACATGTCACCTCTTGTTTTCATTGACGGCACTTTGAACAGTGGACGTTACATTTCAGATATGTTATGACCCGTGGTTCTACCCTTCATTCGATCCTTGCGCAACCCTACATTTCAGCAGGATAATGCACGACGGCATGTTGCAGGTCCCGTACGAGCCTTTCTGGATACAGAAAATGTTCGACTGCTGCCCTGGTCAGCACATTCTGCAGATCTCTCACAAACTGAAAACATCTGGTCAATGGTGGCCGAGCATCTGGCTCGTCACAATACGCCAGTCACTACTCTTGACGAACTGTGGTTCGTGCTGAAGCTGCATGGGTAGCTGTACCTGGACACGCCATCCAAGCTCTGTTTGACTCAATGTCCAGGCGTATCAAGGCCGTTATTACGGCCAGAGGTGGTTGTTCTGGGTACTGATTTCTCAGGATCCATGAACCCAAATTGTGTGAAAATGTAATCACATTTCAGTTCTAGTACAATATATTAGTCCAATGAATACCCGTTTATCATCTGCATTTCTTCTTGGTGTAGCAATTTTAATGGTCATTAGTGTAGATGACACGCTACTGTTCGTTAAAGGGGTTACCACAGACATTTCAGACATTCTAAATTATTTCAGTAATCTACATGACGGAATTTACTTTGGAACATGAGCAAAATAAAAGCATCAACTTTCTGGACCTAAATATTATAAGACACAACAGTACATGCACATTCAAAATTTATAGGAAAACACAATGACTGACATCACAATTGCTGCAACCTCACGTCATCCAAATATCCATAAACAGGCAGCATACAGGTCAATGCTACGTAGGGCAACAAAAATACCATTGAACCAAGAAAACATGCAACAAGAAATAAACACAGTGAAAAATACTTCAGATACATATGTTTACAATGTTTCCATGGTTGACAAAATCCCGGACACAGCGAAGAAAGGCCCAGGTGCGAACTGCACTACAGAAGAAAAAGAGAAAAAGAAATCTATATCTAGTATCCCATACATAGGCAATGTATCACAGAAGATAGCAAATATTTTTAAAGATCACAAAGTAAAAATTGGGTTTTCTACATCTAATAAACTACAACAAAAACTAATACATAATATAAAGTGTAATCATGATCCAGATTCAGAGTCTGGAATATACAAGGTAACACGACAGGATTGCTTCATGCTCTACCTAGGACAAACAGTCCGAAATTTCAACACCAGGTACACAGAGCACATTAAAGCCTACACACAACGAGCACACTACGTCAGCAACGGCAACACATATACATAATACAGCAGACCCATTTGGAAAAATAGAGCAGAATGTCAAAGTACTCCACTGACTAAATAAGGGACATCGAATGGATTTGCTAGAAGAACTGGAGATGTATTCACATTACAGAAAATATGAAGATACGGTAACATATTAAACGAAAAACTTGAAAGTGAATTAGTGAATTTCTTCAGATGTTTCGATAGTATACTTAAATAAAAATAGTAAAACATAGAAATAAGCACATTTGTAAAATTGATATAAGTAATTTATCAGACAAACTATTGAGATAAATAGCATCTGTACAAAAGCATATCATAATCCGTGGGAGACCTATAATATTATCTCTGTGGACTACTTGTAAGAAGATCTTTGAAACTGTTTGTTAATATAAGTTATTTTCGATGTATAAAGTGTACAACAAGTTGTGTATGACGTTTAGTGTGTGTGGCTCTCTGCACAAATGGACCATTAGAAAACTGTAAGAATAAATTCTTCTAAATTTCGCCTCCAACTTCACCAAAAGAATCGATAACCAACTAAAAACTCGCGTGTTTCTTATATATTGCAGTAAAAATCAACGAAATGAAGCAGACCCTCACACATTGACAACAATAAATACAAATATCTTAATACACACAAAAAACGCACTTGAAAGTGGGAATCATTTCCCGAAACGCGTCGTGTGAAAAGTAAATAAAGGAAAATCGTGACGGATAGCAGAAGATTTATTTATAAACACACCTACTAAATAAATCCTCATTAGAACTAAAGCTGGTTCATACTGTGTGGAAAAAGTAACAGTTACTGTCTGAAAGTTTTAAGATTTGTGTAAATGTCACAAATAATACTGTCCTCCGCTTTAAGATTTTTATTTCAGTTAATTAAAATGAAGAGCAACATTAAACAAGAAAGGTAGTTTCCATAGCAATTCTTCGTCCGACAGAACTTCCAAAGGATTGTTTTTCTCATTCAGAATGATTTTACTTTTTGCTCTCATAGAAAAGAAGCTTAATAACATGGTACCGCGCATTCGAAAGAAAGACAACTTGAAACAATAACGCAGCAAACAAGACCAATATGTCACAGTGAGCTGCAGACAGATCGCTGCTACTGACATCTCCGTTATTTATGAACAATTGAAGGCAGTACTCAAAGTGACCTCCCTTGGTTAAATGAACGGTAAGATTCACGAGTTACTTTCGAAAAACTTTCGCTCAGGCGCGGGCCGGATTAAATCCCTTCGTGGGCCCGATGAGGCTCGCGAGCCCTGTTATTCGAACTTGGTTTGCTCTACAGTAACGATTATGTACCAGGAGTGTCATAAACAATCTCGTATGAGACGATTCCTCGACAGAAATCCTGCTTGCCTGCCCAGATACTCATGCAAGCCGTTTTCTGCGACGCAGACCCTCTGCGAAACGCCCAGAAGTCGGAGAGCAGTTTTCCGCACCAAGGGTCCTCCCGGCGCCGTCCTTTGTGTCACGGCTGGCTGCCCAGCAAACACGACGGGACATGAGAGGCGGCGCATGGAAAGGAGCAGCGGGGACGCCTTTCAAAGCAAGCGGCGACTCCTCATCCTCAGAGCGGATCGCCGCTTCTCGAGAGATTACGGGAGCTGGTGCACTCTGCCTGCTCGCCACTACAACTGCCAGGGGTAGAGGAGAGGGGAACATAAAAGTAGGAGGAGAACGTAGCGGAGGAGAAGGAAAAGGGGAATGTGAGAAGGAGAATATGAAAGGAGAATCCGAGGAGAAGAAGGATAGTGGGAGGTGGAGGAGGAGAATATAAGGAGGAGAAGGAGAATATAAAATGGAGAACCTGAGGAGGAGGATGAGAATGAGAATATAATAAGGAAAATGTGATAAGAAGAAGCAGAATGTGAGGAGGAGAGGGAGAATGTGAGAAGGAAAAGGAGAAAGTGAGAAGGAGAGAATGATAAGGGGAACGTGAAGAGTAGAAGGAGAATCCAATACGGAGAAAGAGACTATGGTAAGGAGAATATAAGGGAGTGTGAGGAGAAGAGAATGGGAGATAGAAAATGTTAGCAGGTGACGGAGAATGTGATAAAAAAGAGAAGAATGTGAAAAGGAGGAGGATTTGAGAAGGAGAATATCACAAGCAGAATTTATGTGTCTGAAGAAGAGGAAGAATAAGTAGAGTTGAAAATTGTTAGCGTTCCACAGAGATGTCTCTTAAATCAATGAACTTTTGTTTTTGTTATGTTCTTACATAAGTAGCTTAAATCAAGTGTTTCTCCAGTAGCAACAATAGTTCTGTACAGAGAGTCCAGTAAAACACATTTAAGTTAGCAATTACGTGATATTTCTGCATTGTAATGCTGGTAACAGTGTGACGTCTACCATGAATGTTCGGCAGTTAAAAGTATGTGAAATACCCTACATATAAGGAGAGAGAATTCGGTACGTTTTGCGGATAGCAAAAACTGTGAGCAAGCTCTCTGTCGCATTTAATGAAAATAAAATGCTCTCGTCAAGTCTGTCTACGTAGCTACTGTAACCTATTTATACCTCAACTTGCTTGCTGTAGTCAAATCTTGGCCTTCCTGTGCAATTTTACCCCCACACCTCCCTCCATTGCAAATTTCTATTCACTGATGCGTCAGGATGTGTTCTATCAACATATACCTTCTTACAGCCAAGTAATGCTCCCAGAAAGCTCTTTTGTCCCAAATTCTGTTCATTATCTCTTGCTGAAATTTATATTGGATGTTAACATAGTTCGCCTTTTCAGATAAGCTTTTATTTCTAACGGCAGTTCTTTTAATATCCTATTTATTTCGAATATTGTCACTTATTTTTAAGTCCAGATAGCAAAATCTCTGTACTACTTCCAGCGTCCATTCGCTCTAACCTAATTCCCTCAGGATTGTCCGATTTTATTGGACTACACTTCAGGACTATTGTTTTAATTTTGTTGATATTCATTATATAACCTCTACTCATCGCACCATCCATTCTGCTCATCTAATATTCCAAGTCTTTTGACATTTCTGCCAAAACGGCAATAACATTGGCAAACCATAAAGAGTTCTTGTTCTCACTAGAACTTCACTCCTGTCACATGTTTCTCTTTAGAATCCTTCATTATCTGCTCAGTGTACAGATCGAATAACGTATGGGGTAGACTACAACCGTTGCTCAATCTCCTCTTTCTTACTACCTCTTTCCGATCACCCTCGATTCATTTCTGTACAAATTTAAGGTAACCTATTGTTCTTGTTCGACATTGTCATAAGCTTTGTACAAATCTGCAAATGTAGATTAATTGTTCTTAAATCTATCTCACACGATAAACTGCTTGATCAGTATTGCCACACGTGTTCACGAATTTCTCTGCAATCCAAATCGGTGTTCTTTCAGTTCATCTTCTAACATTTATTTCATTTTCGTGTAGATAAATCGTTTCAGTTGTTCAGAAATAATTGCAACCCGTTGCCTTTTGTGATACTTCAATTTTTATTAATTTACCAAGACCTGGTTTGAATCGCTTAGCCGTTCGTCATCAGATGGTGCACACTTTCAATGAATTTGCGGAGCGTTGTAGGATTCGTGTAGCTGCATCAAGACACAAAAGCAAAACAAGAAAACACTATATGTGGCGAGAATTATTGGGACGTAAGACTGACTCAAAAGCATTAGCATCCAAGGGGCTACTCCTGGTGCACACCTTACTCTGGAAAATATGAAGTATGTTCTGCAGTTTCGTTAAATGTACGGAACTGCACGAAGTTTTGTACAGGAAGCAACTACCACGTGCTTTACAGAATGTAAATAATGCAAAGAGCGTGACTAAAGTCAATGTCCATAGTATCTGTGTTGAAGCAGAGATTTTCTTCGGTCACCGCTCGCATTTTCGAAAACGGTACATTCATGACAGTACATACATGACGTTTATTTCCTTGTTAATTGATTATGAACTAAACAACAGAGCTTTGAATGTGGGAGGCACCTACTGATAATGTTGAGTTCTTTTCATATTTGGGACATTAGGGAAGGTAGTGTAAGTGCAGACGGGGGTGGAGGTGGGGGAGGGGGTATGGTGGTGATGTGTTTGTGTGTGTGCGTGTGTGTGTGTGTGTGCTTGTGTTTGCTCGTGTGCGTGTGCGCGAGCTTCCAAACAAGACAGAGAGTGGTGAGTAGATGTGCCACCGATGAAGGGTGGTTGTGAGGGTGCAGGAATTGTATATGTGTATGTTAGTCTTTGGTATTTAGTTTCAGAGTAGTTGCATTTTGTCACGTTAAAGATTCTTTAGAATTCTGATAAAATTGATTTACTTGCTAAACCATTTTGTTCGTTTAAGCTGATATAGGACAATATATTGTTAGGGGTGAAAATCTGTAATTGTTGCATAAGGTTCATATTTGTTTCCTTGTCTACAGTGCACAGAAAATGGAGGTTAATTTTTGTGTCTTTAATTGGATGGCTGTTTTGTGCTAGGCAGGCAGAAAAACTGGATTTATTTAGATGTTTTAAGCGAAATGCGTCACTGGATTTCTTGTACCGAATTTCAAATTTTATTTGTTTTTGCCCCATGTAGCAGGAGGAGCAGAGGTTACAATTTAATTTGTCTATACCAAGTTTGTGAAAAGGTGGGCTGGCTGTTTTGGTTTTGTGAACTACGAGGGACGTTCAATGGGTAATGCAGTACATTTTTTCTCTGCCAGTGTCGGTTGAAGAACTGTGGAATTTGTTGTGGCATATCGGGGGATACTCGCTGCAGCCCTTGTAGTTTCATGAAGTTCCGACAGGTGGTGGCGCTATGCGTAGCCTTCAAAATGGAGCCTGTAACGGAGATGCGTTACAAGCAGAGAGCTGTCACTGAGTTTCTTTTGGTGAAAAACTAGGGCATCGCAGTTATTCGCAGGCGCTTGCAGAATATCTGTGGAAACCTGGAAGTGAACAAAAGCGCGATGAGTCGTTGGGCGAGACCTCTGTCGTCGTCGCAACAAGGTCGCACATAACTTTCCAGTCTCCCGCGCGCCGGCCGGCTGCACACAGCTGAGAATTCTGCAGTGTGTTCGGCGCCAGAAAAATACGAACGAACTTCTCCTTCTCCATCGTAACTCAAGGCCTCACACACGTCTGCGTATCCGAGAGGAGCTCACAAAACTTCATTGTACTGTTGTTCCACATCCACCACCCTACACACCTAATATCGCACTTTCCCGTTTCCATCTGTTTGTCCCAATGAAGGATGCACTCCACGGGAAGCAGTACATGGATGATGTGGTCACACAGACCCTCTCAGTAAGGTGCCATCACGCTGAATGGAGATTATGTTGAAAAACAGGGTTTCATAGCCAAAAGAGTGGGGAATAATATGATGTACTGGAATCCTAAATAAAGCCAACATGCTTACAGAAAAAAAAGTGCAGCATTACTTCTTGAAAGACCCTGCTATTTGATTGTTTGTGTGGAAACTTACTTTCACTTTGTGTGCTAGAAACAGCTTTGCGAATTGATAATAGATGTTACCGAGAAAATCCATAGAGACATAATTAGTTTCTTCTGCTACTGGAGATTTTGTTTGTTCATGCTGTTTGATCGGCTTAACGGAACTGGAAAAAGAGAAATTATGTTTTCTAGAGAAATGTGTGCACCAGGAACAAACCCATGGGTGGTAACAAGTAATGGTTTTAAGTCGGTTATGATGTAAATAATTGTCGCCACATTCGGTGCTTATTTTTTTCGTTTCTCTATATTGATACTGCTACACGAGCATCACGATGATCCAAATATTCTTCGAAGATGCGTACAGTCTGATGATGAGCCACTATGCGATTAGAAACGGGTCATGGTAAAGAAGTAAAAATTGGATTATCACAAAAGGCGACTGGTTGCAGTTATTTCTGAAAGCCTTTAATGATTAAAGTCACATTGTTCCACATCCATAATAGATAAAAGTTTTAAGTTGTTCTTGTGTATTGGAACTCTCCTACCATCTGTCATTTTGATTATTTCATCATTTTTTTGCACTCTGAGTCAATCGCACCTGTCACTTTTATCTGGCACACCAAAAGAAAAAAAAATTGATATTGTTGATTCAAATGGCTTGGAGCATTCTGTGACTTAACATTTGATGTCATCAGTCCACTAGAACTTAAAACTACTTAAACCTAACTAACCTAAGGGCATCACACACATTCATGCCCGACGCAGGATTCGATTCTGCGACCGTAGCAGTCGCGCGGTTCCGGACTGAAGCGCCTAGAACCACTCGGCCACCGTGGGCGGCTATTGTTCGTTCCCCCAGGTATATTTGGGAGCAACTTGTTTAGACTTCGATATTTCAGACGGTCGTCTCGATTGTGATGCAGCGGTCTTCCACCCCTGTTGCGATTCCCGGCTCTACATGTCGCTATCCGTGATTCACAGTTGATTGACTGCTTTGGAAAGCACTGTGCCACGATGTCACATGATGGTGCTTTGTTCCCGTTCACTTACACCATCTCAGAACGGAGTACTGCAGCGTTGCTCGCCTTTCAAACGCGGAAAACGAAATATCGCACGACGCTATACTGTATCAAGGGGTTGCACCACTTTCTTATTTTTTATTCCTCAGCTAGCGGAATACTTCGGTACTGTGGTGAGGGGATTCCAGTGGACAGATGAAAACGACGCCCAGTGAAATTCGTGCCCAAACTAAAGTCTGTGTAATTTGCGACCGATATATCTGGAAACTACCTAGTCACTGACAAGGGGCAGCACCTACCTGTCATAACCGATTCCGTCCATATTTCTGGCGTATGCAGGGCTTCGCCAGAAATGAATATGACTGAAGTGGGAACTCCATATGGCCAGGCGTTTATCAAAAGAAATAGCAATTCTGGCGCGAGTAGAGTGAGGCATGAGACATTTATGGTAGGGTAGTAAACGGGAACCAGTTGGCGCACCGGAAAGAGTACAGACAGGTAATCCGAGGGTCATTGGATGGATTCCGGAAATTTTTTTATTTTGATTTTCAGTTTTTACTTAATTACATTTCAATGAAACCGAAACAATGTTCGATGTACTGTATTTATTAATATTTTCGTAAAAGGCATGAAAATGATAGGCAAAAGAAAATTTGGGATTGCAAATAGATTTCCAGGAAGGACCTGTGCGGCATAGACGAGAACTCCGTGTATAACATTATATTATTTTATTATTTTGTAGTTGTTGCTACACGTGATGGGGTGATATTCCTCTTAAAAAGGGGGACAGCAGCAATTTTCTCTGTATCTTGCATACTTTATAAGCACCGCGTTTTTTATAATTACATGATTGTTTTAAGCTTTCTGTAGAAACGCATTATTTTCGTTGCGTTCTCAAAATGTTCCCGAAAAAACGTGTTAATCAGTCGCGAGCTAGCATAGCGACTGGGCTCCGTAAGCGGTGCTAGCGTTATACCCGGCGGCCGATGGGTTGATTTTACCTACAGCAGGATCCTACTCTGCTGTTGTTTGCTCGAAGATCAGACTAAAAGTAAGGGAATACGAAGTCCTGTACACACTAGTTACAATCCATTCTTGGTGACGCTGTAAACGCAATCCTTTCTTGGAAATTTATTTACGATCCCAAATTTTTCCTTTGACCTCGCTTTTCATGCTTTTTAAAAATTCATTAATGAATACAATATATTGAGCATCGTTTCGGTTTGTTTGCAGTGTTAGCTACGTAAAAATTGAAAAATACAAGAAGTTTCCAAGTAAGGACTCGACCGCATCAACCTCGGATTACAGTTCCGTACTCTTTCCGCTGCGCCAATCGCTGCCTCGAAACAACAGAACGTAAAAAACTCACGACTCGCGCAACGCGCGAAAGAAATGCTATTTTATTTGTGAACGTTTGGCCATCTGGAGCTCCCTATGCCGTCACTTTTATTTCTGGCCAAACCCCGCATAACAGTAAATTTGAACAAAATCAGTGGGGAGGAGTAGGCGCGCAACTGTCGCAATGGGAAAGTTGACACAGGTAACATTGAAGGGTAAACGGACATGACGCACAAAATAGAATAAGGCAGGCAGTTTGATGTTTTAGAAGAATCACAGGTAAACAATGCAAAAAGAAAGAAACCAGACAGACATTCATGACGATCAGCTCGGATGGGCGACATGCAGAAATTTAGTTCCGCTATAATTGGCTGCTGTCCGCAGCGATGTTCTGTCCCGCCTGTCCAAGCCGCGTCGATGTCGCCGTGCAAATGACTAGCAATGTAAACATCCCTCTGCCGGAATAAGAGGGCCACTGCGCTACCAATGGTCGACATCACGTTCTCATATATGCTCTCTTACATTTTCATATTTCACAAATTGCAGTTGTTTCAACTTTTAAATTCTGCTTTTCAACTGCCTCCCCCCCTCTCCCCTCCCAATGAATCTCACTCTCTGGTCTCTTGCCCTTGCATTCTCCTGAAACCTGGTGGAAATTTTGGAAATTGGTTTTAAGTTCGTATGGGACCAAAGTGCTGAGGTAATCTGGTCCCTACGCTTACACACTTCTTAATGTAACTCAAACTAACTTAGCCGGCCGTTGGTGGCCGAGCGGCTCTGGCGCTACAGTCTGGAATCGCGCGACCGCTACGGTTGCAGGTTCGAATCCTGCCTCGGGCATGGATGTGTGTGTTGTCCTTAGGTTATTTTGGTTTAAGTAGTTCTAAGTTCTAGGGGACTTACGACCTCAGCAGTTGAGTCCCATAGGGCTCAGAGCCATTTGAACCATTTGAACTAACTTACGCTAAGGACAACACGCAAACTCATGCCTGAGGAAGGACTCGAACCTCCGACGGGGGGAGCATCGCGAACCGTGACAGGGGGCCTACACCGCGCGGCTACCCCACGCGGCTCTGGTAGCACCAAGTGTATGAGAAACGGATTAGGCTTCTAGCATTCTGTAAATCGTTTCATTTAGATGGTTGGTTGAAAATGATTGGGTTAGCTAAACGTAGATTGCACGAAACTTCCTGGCAGATTAAAACTGTGTGCCAGGAAGTTTCACGTCAGCGCACGCGCCGATGCAGAGTGAAACATTCATTCTGGAAACATCCTTCAGGCTGCGAACCATGTCTCCGCTATATACCATCTTCCGGAAGTACTAGTCCATCAACGTTATGCGGGTGGGCTTCTATGAAGTTTGGAAGGTTGGAAATGAGGTACTGGCGGAAGTTAAACTGTGAGCAGGAGTTGTGAGCCCTGCTTGGGTAGCTCAGAACATACAAGCGAAAAGCAAATGTCTCTCATCCGAGTTCCAGTCTGGTAAACAGTTTAATTTGCCACAAAGCCTCACATCAGCATACACTCTGCGGTAGAGTAAAAAATTCATTACGTACACTGTAGTACAGAGGAAGAATAGTCTTTAGGGTATGGATCCAGAAGATAACAGTAGAGACAAGAGAAAATTATGAGGCAAGAAAGAAAGAAACAAAAAGTGGTGGCGATGGAAAGAAGAAAGTGGATGGAACAGAGGGCCAGAATGATGGAGGGGGATAGTGAAGGTTCAAGAAAGATGTTATATGCGATGATCAAAAGTAAGAGGAAGAACGGTACGGCAGATTATGCTCAAATGGTGAACAAAAGTGGACAAGATGTAGAGAATAAGGAGAAACTCAAGAACATGTAGAAGGAGTATTTTGAAGCCCGAATGGAGACCTGGATGAGCAAGAATAAGCCGAGGACAAAAAAGAGGAAAACCCGGCGAGAATCACTGTTCAGACTATACTTGGACTCGTCCGTGAACATAACCTGGGACCACTGTTCAAATGACCAAGTACTGTGTTCTTGACACCAGGCATTACGGGCACTCCTGTGACAAGAGATAAGTGGAATGCACCTTGCAGGTCTCCGGGAGAATAAACCATGTCTGTTCAGTCGTCTGTAAACTGTGTGTCTGGAGATAACTGTTCCAGTGGCTGCGGTAAAGTCTCGAGCGAGGCTATCTGCAGTATTGCGTGGCCGTCTGCGGGCACTGATGGTGAGATATCGGTCTTCTTGTGGTGTTTTCCACCGTGGACGTCCCGTATTGTAGCGCCTGAACATGTCTCCTGTCTGCTGGAATCGTTGCCATAATCCTGAGATCACATTTTATGGCACACGGAGGGTCCGTGCTACGACCTGCTGTGTTTGACCAGCCTCCAACGCCCTAGTATTCTATCCCTCATAACGTTATCAATATGTGTTCTTTGAGCCATTTTCAACACACATTCACCATTAGCATGTCTGGAAACGTCTGCAGACTTACTCGCTGCACCGTACTCTGACATGCACCAACACACCTCTGCTTGACTGCAGCCTGTGCCACCGTGCGACGAGCGCGGGTCAAATGCAACGCATGGTCATACCCCGAGGTGATTTAAACCCGCAAGCCGCCCACCAGAGCGTTGTTTCACCATGTATCAGCGTTATCCTTAATTTATGAGCATGAGTGTACTTTGCCACGTAGGAGAGATACAGTTTTTTAATTCAGAGTTTATAATTTGATTTTCGTGTTTTCCATTGCCCTTTTGCTAATATGGTCATAAGGAAAAACTGTGAATGAGACGGACAGAATATAAAACAAATTACGATCACTTTCGAATGTAAATGTTTTGACATTACAGTTCTTGTTTCAGAATCTCCAGTCCTCTTCAGGAGTAGTAAAAAAAAAGTGAGAGCCTTCAGCTCTTCTACCAGCTAGACTAGTTGCGAAGTTTGGAAAGGAGGATTAGTGGACACTTCCTACGCCGTTCCTGGGCGCAAATTCCACTAGAGGCAATTTACAGGACTCCGATTTCATTGTGTATGAGGACCAAATAAAATGTTAATTACGTAGCGTATTTTTCGAGGTGAAAACTTAAACTTCATGACAGTGCTTCGTAATATTCTCCTACGTCCTCCACTAGTAGACGACGTACAGTTATTTGCCGGACGACTACCCCCTCACCCACCACCCTCCGGGCCCCTCGTGCTGCAGAGTTTCCTCCCGTATGCTGGGGCAGATACGAGAGCCAGCCTGCTGTTTCGCCGGCCATATATGTCGACGTCGCGCCCTAAGCTGAAAACTGCGCCGCCCATAACGTGGCGGCGGTCATTCTCGCTACGTTATACCGCGGGGCTAGGGGCCGCGTAAATTGAAGAGCGGAAGTGGCTCCGAGGAACAACCCTATCCGACAGTTGAGCTCTTAATGACCGACCATTCAAGAGGATTACAAATGAGGCAGTGCGTTTTCATGGCCCGTAGGAACAAAAGTTTGCCGCTATTCCTGTTAAATGGGTCTAGGGAGAGTTGTTTGGAAGGAAATGTTTGTTTTTAGGCGTAGAAAATGCACTCGCTGATGCCTAACGAGAAATGGAAGTAATCGCTCAGGAAGCGAAAAGCTGCGTCGCATAGACGTAAGATAATTAAACTTTTAATTACACAGTTCGAACAAAAAAGGCATCTGTTTTAACTACGAAAGAGCTTGCCTGGTAGTCCATTTCATATTCTCTATAAACCGTTAGACTTCGCTATTTGTATGAATTAAATGGGTGCAGCTAAAGGTGTCGGAGGAAGAAAAGAGCTAACCCTCAGTTTAGTAAGCATTAATCTGATCACATAAACTATTGTGCTTTTTTTCTTTACAGCGACCGCCTAAGTACACCCCGCCATTATCAAGCCACAAACTGGAAGGGACAGGCGGTGTACAAGCAAATTTAAAATCTCGGTTCTTCGAGTAATTCAGGAAAGGTAACACACACACACACACGTGCGCGCGCACTGAACACAAATGCCATCAAGGATGACCAAAATCAGAGGTATCGATAGTGAAAGACTACGAACTAGCGGGTGAGGTAACATTGACTCTGACCCTCTGTTTTTTGACATGGGAGAGAGCAGGATTCCAAGCAGAGTTTAAACAAAAACCTCCATCCCTGTGTACAAGGCTGCTCGGTATGTTAATCTCAACAGCTTCCTTAATAGCACTGTCACGATAGCCGGACGTGCATGCCAATATGTCGGTATTGTTATATAATATAGGGTGGCCAGTATCCAAACCGTGAAGGACCGATGTACTGAAAAACGGCACACACGATTACAACAGCCAAGTAGATCTGCTATTGCCGAATATTGCTTGTATACTGGTCACCCTATGCTATATAAGAATACCGACATATTGGCATGCAATACCGGCTATTGGGACAGTGTTATTAAGGAAGCTGTTGAGATTAAATTGCCGGCCGGGTGTGGCCGAGCGGTTCTGGGCGCTACAGTCTGGACCCGCGCGACCTCCTCGGTCGCAGGTTCGAATCCTGCCTAGGGCATGGGTGTGTGTGATGTTCTTAGGTTAGTTAGGTTTAAGTAGTTCTAAGTTCTAGGGGACTGATGACCTCAGATGTTAAGTCCCGTAGTGCTCAGAGCACTTTGAACCATTTGAGATTAAATTAGCGACCAACCTTGCTAACAGCACTGGAGGTTTTTGCTTAAACTCTGCTTTGAATCCTTCTCTCTCCCTTGTCAAAAAACAGAGGGTCAGAGTCAATAGTCAATGTTACCTCACCTGCTAGTTCCTAGTCTTTCATTAACGATACCTCTGACTTTGTTCATGTTTGGTGGCACTAGTTTTCAGAGTGTGGTGTGTGTGTGTGTGTGTGTGTGTGTGTGTGTGTGTGTTCAAATGACTCTGAGCACTATGGGACTTAACATCTGTGGCCATCAGTCCCATAGAACTTAGAACTACTTAAACTTAACTAACCTAATGACATCACACACATCCATGCCCGAGGCAGGATTCGAACCTGCGACCGCAGCGGTCACGAGATTCCAGACTGAAGCGCCTAGAACCGCACGGCCACACCGGCCGGCGTGTGTGTGTTACCTTTCCTGAATTACTCGAAGAACCGAGGTTTTAAATTTGCTTGCACATCGCCAGTCCGTTGCAGTTTGTGGCTTGACAATGGCGGGGTGTACTCCCGCCGAAATATCGGCCGTCGCTGTAAATATTACCTGCCTGAATTCCCGTAATAGTCCCAGCGGAGGTACCAATCCTCCCTCGGGCATGGGTGTGTGTGTTGTCCTTGGGATATTGTAGGTTAAGCAGTGTGTAAGCTTAGGGACTGATGACCTTAGCATTTAAGTCCCATAAGATTAAAAAAAAAAAATCCCGTAGGTTGTTTGAAAATTGTATACGCCAGGAGAAACTCAGGTCTCGTGATTTCGATTGCACCATATGCTGATGACAATTGGCTCCACCACAAACAATGTCTACTAGATAAATTCCTTTATCATATTTTTTATGGTGTTCCCTTGCAGTTTACTCATAAACAAAATTCACAAATACAATATCTTGAAATGCGCCCTAGTGGTTTAGCAGTGCCA
The DNA here is from genome assembly GCF_021461385.2 of Schistocerca piceifrons. Lineage (NCBI taxonomy): Eukaryota > Metazoa > Arthropoda > Insecta > Orthoptera > Acrididae > Schistocerca > Schistocerca piceifrons. The sequence goes on from NC_060144.1 coordinate 508,000,161, forward strand.
CCCCTTCAATACGGAAAACTATTCTTATTTTACTCATTTTAAATATACCTTTTTTCATTCTGTGAAGAGCGTAATTTTATACTTCTGAAATTTTACTTTGTCTTGCCGATATTTCCAGCACTTTTAAATTTCATGTTTCGCTATGTCTGCAGTTATTTGCACAAAAGGAGGCAGTCTAGCGATATATCACCACAAGTCTTTATAATAAATGGGAATGATAGAAGAGACGGACGAGACTCCTCAATATATATCGCTCAGTTGAGTAAGTGACGGGTACCGCAAATTTACTATGAAACATCAGTGCAGTACCATGCAGAAAGAATACAACTATCTAGTCCACAGTGAAAGAGCAAACACGTACAACGACCAAGAGACGGAGTTCATTGTTTTGTACAGCAAGAAGCACTTCGTGCTAAACTTGCAGAACATGAAGAAACTCGTGGTACGAATAGTAAAATTTCTGTGGTCGCACGCACTATATCACTGTCATTTGCAACAATTTTTAATGGACTTGAAGGAAGAGTCTGTAAAGTACGTTTGTTAAGTCAAGGGGCATGCATGGAACAATTTTTCGATTTAAAACTCACTATTGTTGAATTTATGAAGGAAAAAGGAGTGCAGGAACGAAAATTAGAACGCCCGGAATCGATTGCTCACCTTCCATTTTTAGTGGACTTGTCTGCGCTCTGCTCAAAATAAAACCCTGCGAGATGAGAAACAACTTCTTTCTGATTTGATGAGGATCCACTTAAAAAGAATATCACGTTGTAGAAGGGGGATATTCTAACATATGTAGTCTCATTCCCTAAGCACACTGGTGTTAACAAAACGTGAACTTTGAAGAATTCACTCTGTCCTTAAAAGTACTGGAACGTTAGTTTCCTAAACGTTCTGAGGACTCTGGCAAACAAACCCACGTCTGTTTGCGAAACTATATGCAATTTCAGTTGAAATTTCCTATAATCATCTGCAGATGTAGCTGACTGATCTGCAAGAAAAATCCCATTTTAAACACAAGTCACTTTAACGCTAAAACTGTACAGGACGTCTACATTGCTACACTCAGTAGGGTCTCTATAATGAAGCTGAGGTTGAAAAGGTGATAGAATATCTCGACCAGCAAATGTGTGAAAGACTTTTCTTCTATTATGAAACTAAGTAAGTCTTGATTACGTGGCAATCTGAGTGCGAAAATGTTTGTGTTTGTCCGTATGCCGACGGTTTGCCTCAGATCAAATTATATTATTCCTCCAGTGCGCCAAAAGTAATTAAATAATACTGAAAATTTGTTTTGTTTGTGATCTATATTGTTGAGAAATGTGAAGTAGAAAACAAAGTCATATGCAGTGCAACTGCATTACTGGTTAAATGTGGCACATTCGCAGTTTCCTATCTTCCACCTCCTCACTCACAGACAGTATCGCATGGTGGTGGGGGAAGTGTGCAGTAAGGCTGATCGCTATGGCACTCTTACGAGGGCACAGTTCACGAGCCAAATTCTTGGCTGCTCCTGGTATACAGGATGGACAACTGTTCTGCCCCACTTCCGTAGGGCATTCCTTGAAGCTGCATCTACTTCTGTGCTGACTCTCCATCCACGTTATCACACTGTACAGTCCCTACAGAAAAGTCAGAAACAGCCACAAATTTCACTTGATACACACGGCAAGCGCACACTTTCGCTTTTGATGCAGATTCTGCATCCAACATGAGAAAAGTTGCATTACAATGTCTTCCGTTTTATTCAATGGAATTACAGATACAGTTACAATATGACACAGCTAGTACCCATTTGGAAGGCTATGAACGCATTGGAGAGGCTTTGTTGTAGTGGATCATTAATCTGGATGAGACACAGGTCAAATCATACCAGCCACATCTGAATGTCCAATAAAATGAATGGCGTCATTATGGGTGACCACGACAACAGAAATTTTTCAGATCGATTGTGATGGCGGTAGCCTAATGTGTACCATTCCTCAACAGCAGACGTCAAGGTGCTGTATTACTTTTCATTTTAGCAGCACCACCTGCGACCAGCATTGAGAAAGAAATGGAGACACTTCCTATGGAAACCGCCCATTACCTTCCAGGTCAATACTCGTTATGGCTTACGCCTTCTATAGATGGGACTGGGAAATACTGCATCGTTTACTATACATCCTGGACTCAAGCCCATAAGACTCCCACTTGGTTCCTCAGACGAAAGAAGTGCTTCGTGACATTCACTTGAGAACAAGCGCACTATCAGCACAACTAGCGCTGCTAAAAGCATCCTGCGATTTCTACAACGCTGTTGTGGGCTGTACACAGGGCTGATGCCTACTTTAAACGACAGCAAAACACTGAAGCAAGTATCTACAATGCCTAACAAAGAAATGAAGTACCCAGAAGACACTGTCGGATGGCAATGTCACTTCGTACACGTACATACCGTTGTCTGGATATTAGTACTGCAGTTCTCTGTGACAGGTAGAATTGCCCCAGGAGTCTATTAGTGTTTTTCGTATTTAGCTTCGTTACGAAGTCTGGTTGGGTATATAAGGGGAGTGGATGCCGTGACATGTTGAGTGAGTACTATGACGGAAACAGACATGCCACTTACTCATATGAGGCAGTGTTATCAGCACCTGAAATAATGTGAAACATCGTCCTGGGTATCCATTTGGCCAGCTACTCGAATTGTGCAGTATTCAGATTTGTAGGGTATTTGGATGTGGTACAGTGTTCCGATGTTGAGTTACGTGGGAACATGAGATCAGGTATATTCGTCATCAATTTTCCAGTAGTCCACATCTGACCACCACACAGAGGAAAGCCGTATTATGCACCAAGCACAAAGTTACGCTATCTGCACGTACCATCAGGCAAAAAGTAATGGACTCTCTCCAACATTCTGTTATATCGCACCATTGGTTGGTGACTAGCAACAACCAGACTAGGGAATGTCACGCGTAAACTGCCGTTAACGTATGAACTCAAATGGCTACTTATAATGAAATGTTTCTGTGAGACATTTAAGTCTCTTTATAATATACGATCTCAGGGACACATTTAATTATAAGATCTATAAGATCACCTATGTTACAGGACTTTCCCTTTACGTCCAATGATAGGGTCCTATTCCAATGTCGGAGAACCCTGGCAATAGTGACAATGTAAAGGAATACAAGCAGAAGATATGAATTGAAGTTTTGTGTTGGGGAGGGCCCTCAACTTAGGTAGTTCGTGCAGCAATATTGGCCATCGTGCTGTGTTGGTGTAATAGTTAGCATATCTGCCTAGCAAACGCCGGCACGGTAGCTCAGCGTGTTCGGTCAGAGGGAAATCTGCCCTCTGTAATAAAAAAAAACTGAGTTAATGGATCAACAACGAACTGAAACGGATGCCTTTAGACGTCCGCCGAGAGCAGATACAACGAACGAAAACGAAGAAAATGAGATTAAAAAAAAATAAAAATAAAAAATAAAAAAATAAAAAATAAATTTAAAAAAAGCAAGCAAGCAGACCCAGGTTCCAGTCTTGGCCGCAGCACAAATTTTAATTCATTTCTTCCGCTTCGATCATCATCAAATGGCTACGTTTGGAGTATTGCTGTAGTCAGAAAGCATGGACTGGTGGCGAATGGTGTCACAGTTCTGCACTATCGCAGATGACTGTCATCATCGGTCAGTATGGTGGCGATTAGGGTAGAGGTGGCAGAACTGTGTTAACACTCAGCGTCATGGTGTGGGCAACCATCTGGTACGACTTCAGATCACCATTGGTAGCAACTGAGGTAACCATGGCAGCACAACGGTACATCATGGACATTCTGCGCGCTCATGTGTTATCTCTTGGGTGGCAAATTCGTAGTTCCATCTTTCAACAGAACAATGCTCGTCCAAACATGAGGTGTGCATCTGCAAACTGTATATGCGATTCTGTGTTCCTGTGGCCAGCAAGTTGCCTAGATTTGCCCCAGAACATGTGTGAGACCCGGTCAGATATCACTTCTGTCTCAATACCAGTATCTGGGACACTGACGACCAGTTACAACAGTATTGTGGGCCAGCTTGCCTCAGGAGAGAATACAACCGGCTTTATGTAACCCACCCCAACCTGATCAGTACATGTGTTCAGACCAGTGGAGTTACAATGTCATACTGATAAGTGGGGCCATACTGCCCAGTTTTTTGTAAATTTAACAAGATTTTGTAATGAATAAAATAACATCATATACAGTCTCAGTCCTTGTTCCTTCCTTCCCTTCTGTGTGCTTCATTTTTTTTTGTTTTTTTGTTTGGTTGTGCATTTTATATGAGTTGTTAGTGAATACGTAGTTGCTGCTGTTAAGGTACCAACTCCCGTATCTGCAATTTTCCATAGCAGCTGAGTACCTTGGGTTGCTGGGATATGTATTTATTCCAATTTTGTATTAGCCTCCTTCCTCGTTTTCTCTATCCATCTCTTCCTCTTCCCTTTCTCTGCCCAGTTCCTCCTGACCACTCTCTGTCTTTTCCTCTTTCCTCCACTGCCAATCTCTTCTTCCTTCCTGTCACGGTATATCTCCTCCTCTTTCCTTTCTCTGCCTACCTCCTCCAACTTCCCCATACCTGTATCCACCACCTCCTTCTCCCTCTCTGCCTGTCCATCTCCTCCTCTCCCTTTCTCTCTCCACGTTATCACCCCCACCGCAATAGGAGGCTGGTGGCTCTTACCCCTCAATTTTTTTTTTTTTTTTCGGATTGATACCAATATGCAAACCAAATGTGACTGAAATTGTTACAGGTGTTTAGAATGAGCTATTTACCTGTGGCGTTGCCCAAGTAAGCACATGTCAGACATATTTCATACATATTTAACATATGTCGCACGTATTTGTACACTTATTATACCTGTATCTCTAGCGAATTTCGCTATGCAGGTTCATTGTCACGCAGCTCAATGTTTAGCAGGCTGTATTGCGTGAACTATGTATTGTACATTGATATAACTTTGTAGGTATATCCATTGGTATATGTGGGTTGTGGACAGAGTTAGTGGTAAAGAAGTAATAAGTTAAAACGTTATGCACAGTGCGACAGTTTTTCATTTCATCTCATTGTTTGACGTCATATCTCCTGACCTAAGTATCGTACAATGATATAATTTTGCGCGTGCATTCACTGGTACATTTGAAAGTTTACTGCAAAATGGGTCGCGAGTACATTTAAAGAGAATAAGTAGGAGCATCTCCACGCCCATATCGGCATGATGGTCAACTCGAAAAGGTCTTCTGCCATTCTGCATAATGGTTAGGTCTCACAGGATGTGGGTACTGCGATGTTTGCGTACGTCTGCTTTAGCTTAACCGTTAATACGCGCTCATCTCGAGACAGAGTGGGTCGAAATTTGCACGAAGAGTAGCGGTTTGAAGGGCAGAGGAAAAAAAGTGCCGAGGCAAGAGCCTAAGGAAAAAAATCTCTGCAATAGTTGGATCGGGTGCAAGAGCAGTAGCAGTTTTCTTGCTGCCAGCGACAGGTCATGCAAGGGTAGGCTTTGTTAGTAGTGGGTATCATGCAAGTCGATACCTTTGTTGTTGTGCGGTGGTGTTTTGCTACAAGGCTGCCGCTGGGTGCCGGTGTTGATGTCTCGGTCAGCGTCAGCATACCTGTAACAGTTAGGTTCATCATCGTTTTGTATCCGATAGGCCATATATCGGATGCATAGTGTAATGTGATGTTGGCGATATGCATGTACGTTAGAGTGCGAGCTTGTCGGTTTCCCTGCTGCACCCTGTTGGTTGGTCGGCTTTAATAGCAGCTGGTATATCCAGTCAGCGTTGCTGATATGCAAGAGCTTGCCGACGTTGTCGCTTGTGGGTGTATGTGAACTTGCGATAGGTGGTTATACCCTGTAAGTAGGCTGTTTAGGTTTTTATGTTGGTAACGCCACGTAGCGCTCTGTATGAAAATCACTGACGGTGATGTGTGAAGTCTGTGGTTGGTTTCCATTGTTGGAATATTTGCTATTGTAGTGTTGGGCGGTTGGATGTGAACAGCGCGTAGGGTTGCACAGTTGGAGGTGAGCCGCCACCAGTGGTGGATGTGGGGAGAGAGATGGCGGAGTTTTGAGAGCGGACGATCTGGACGTGTGTCCATCAGAGACAGTAAATTTGTAAGATTGGATGTCATGAACTGATATATATGTTATGACTTTTGAACACTATGAAGGTAAATACATTGTTTGTTCTCTATCAAAATCTTTCATTTGCTAAGTATGCCTATCAGTAGTAAGTGCCTTCAGTAGTTAGAATCTTTTATTTAACTCGCAGTATTGGCGTTCGCTGTATTGCAGTAGTTCGAGTAACAAAGATTTTTGTGAGGTAAGTGATTCATGAAATGTATAGGTTATTGTTAGTCAGGGTCATTCCTTTGTTGGGATTATTGAAAATCAGATTGCGTTGCGCTAAAATTATTGTGTGTCAGTTTAGTGTTGATCAGAATAAGTAAAGAGCGAAATGTCTGCGGACGTTCAGTTCTGCTCAGCTGTTAGAAAATCAAACAACGTAAGAGGTTTATCAGCATAGTAATTCATTAATTTTCCAAAGGGGTCGTTTCAGCCCCAGCTAGTAGCGTCTTTGGCTGCTTATGTTTCCACCCATGGTTGTGGTCATAGTTCCCGAGAGTAAGGATGAAAGGATTGTTCGAGTGTGTCGAGTTTCTGTATGGTCGCATGGCGTGTTTTATAAATTGTTTTATAAATGCTTCCTTGTACATTTAGCAGTAAAGAACTGATAAATTAAAAAGTCATGGTTCATGCGGCAGTATTACTGTGTGAACAGCGAAAATGTAGACAGAGATAAACTTTTACCCTTCCATCATTTTCTTGAGGTTGTCAGTAGGGAAACTTTCGTAAAGTTGTGAGACTACATGTAAAGTTTGTTTTAAATGACTAAGTGGTCTCATTCTCGAATACTGGATCAATAAAGTATTGTATTGTATGTTAACCGGAGACCTAGAAACGACGGAGAGGCTCCGTTCCCGCCGCAGCCGCAGTGGTCCACAACCCCACGACGACTACCGCAGCTCACTTCACCCGCCGTCCCACACCGAACCCAGGGTTATTGTGCGGTTCGGTCCCCGGCGGATCTCCCAGGGAACGTCTCACACCACAAGAGTGTAACCCCTATGTTTGCGTGGTAGAGTAATGGTGGTGTACGCGTACGTGGAGAACTTGTTTGCGCAGCAATCCGACATAGTGCAGCTGAGGCGAAATAAGGGAAACCAGCCCGAATTCGCCGAGGCAGATGGGAAACCACCTAAAAACCATCCACAGACTGGCCGGTTCACCGGACCTCGACACAAATCCGCCGGGCAGTTTCGTGCCGGGGACCAGGCGCTCCTTCCCGCCCGGAAAGCCGTGCGTTAGACCGCACGGCCAACCGGGCGGGCCAATAATGTATTAGTATTCTCGCGATGTGGGCTACGCTGCTTTTTCACCCTCAGCTCCATCCGTTTGGTAGGTGGGTGGTTCTCATTCCCACAGCGATTCTTTCCAGACAGTAAGTGATATGCGTAACAACTTTGGTTAAAATCAATCCCGTGGTCTGTCCGCAGCTCGTGGTCGTGCGGTAGCGTTCTCGCTTCCCACGCCCGGGTTCCCGGGTTAGATTCCCGGCGGGTCCAGGGATTTTCTCTGCCTCGTGATGACTGGGTGTTGTGTGACGTCCTTAGGTTAGTTAGGTTTAAGTAGTTCTAAGTTCTAGGGGACTGATGACCATAGATATTAAGTTCCATAGTGCTCAGAGCCAATCCAGTGGTCTTGGAGGACACGTGGAACATACATACATACATACGTTTTTACAATATTTAGCGGCTTGTAACGCTGTTAGGTATTGGGCATGACACTGAGGTGTGAAGGGCTGTAGCATATCCTGAGAACAGGTGGCTGCAATGTGTGCAGGAGCAGCCCACGCATCTCGCATTGTCCTGCGTCAAGCGCAATCCGGGAAGCCAGCAGCCTGGTTTCACGCATACACCTTCGGCGGAGGCGGGCGTGGACAATGCCAGACCGCGACGCTACGCGTTCGTGCGTGAATGCGTGCCCGCGTACGGCCCGGCGAGCCTGTAGATTTCCCAGGGGTTGCAATCTCGCCCAAAACCTGTCGCACGCGCCGCCTACCGCACTCGGTGCGTGCCCTCTTCCCCCGGTGTGGCCACAGATGTCTGCACTTCGTCCGACAACACAATGCCACATTAACTTAGGACATGAGATTACAGGAAAAAGACGATAATGCTGTCATTTTCTCTTGATATTCAAACTGCTATTCGTTAAAACAGTAGCACCGGGCAGGATAGGAAATAACGTAATATTACTTATTGCGTGAATGCAGTACAGCAGACAGAATAAAATAAGAATTTAATATTTGCTTCTTCGTCTTCTATGAGTTGCTATACCATTCATCCCATTGCGGTGAAACTTTGGTAAGCTTTTGTGTGGACGCCCGTCAAGATTTCCTAGGGGGCAAGAACCATGTACCTTCAATTGGGGTGGGTAGATATTGGAGTGGGAAGTCGTGACATGTAAAAATATTCGAGAACGACCTACATTTGTATCGAATCCATAGTTGTCGGGGTCGTTTGACTGACCGATGACAGTCTACATATGTTTGCACACTGGAACGGTTGTATGTGAGGTAAGGATAGGAGTAGCGATTGCGAAGATAGCGATATACCAGCAACGTGTGTCCGGGGCAACAGGAGCAATTTCTTCCAAAATAGATACGCGTGTCACTGGGAAAATATTCTGTGACAGTAAGATACGCATAGCATTCCTAAGGGCGAGTGCAGGGATAAACAGCGGTGGCACAAAAGCGTTATTCCTAAGTACTTGCGAAATTTCAGTCAAATTTGTTTTATATATGACTTATTATTTGTTCACGTGAATGTTTATGCTTTGTACATGTGTGCCTACTTAGAAATAAAAAGCAGCATTGCTACATATATCGTGCACACTGTCTGGGAGATGAAACTCACCGTTCGTATTATTCAAACCGCTATAGTTTTGGAAGCAAAAGAAGTTCGAAGGAAATTCTTTGTTGTTGCAATTCGCACAGCGTTTCCCCGGCAACAGAGGGGAAGAGGCGATTGCGATATAACTGTCTGGCCTTACAGCGCCGCTAATCTGTAGATTATTTTGGAAGTTTAAAGTCAAAGTTAACGGCGGGGACAGTGACTAAGCACACTGCGCCGTAGGTACGGTGTTGACGAGTTCTGCGGAGCGTTCTGTTTGGAGGCAGCTCTTCATGAAAGGTGAGTGTTTGGTCCGGAAAGTTATACATAGTTGAGCATTAATCCTTACTCCCTCTACTTCTGAGACATCAGCCATTTCGAACTAAATCTAGTATATAAAAATTAATATTTGTTTGTTCTCTTTCTGTGCGCTCTAACGCCAATCATCTGCGATGAAACTGGTGAACTGTGTAATTTCCAAGAACGCTTGCAAGTGATGTATATCGAAGGCTCGACTTTCGCAGAGCAAGATATCGATTATGTTTTCAGCGATCGGAAGTACTCCGACAAAATACGAACGATGTGGATTTCGGTTATAGCGTTGGCAAGGACAAAACAATACGTGAAAGTTGTCCAATGACGACATTAAATGTAACTTCACTTACCTTAAAAATGGTTCAAATGGCTCTGAGCACTATGGGCCTTTACATCTGATGTCATCAGTCCCCTAGAACTTAGAACTACTTAAACCTAACTAACCTCAGGACATCACACACATCCATGCCCGAGGCAGCATTCGAACCTGCGACCGTAGCAGTCGCGCAGTTCCGAACTGAAGCGCCTAGAACCGCTCGGCCACCACGGCTGGCTTCACTTACCTTAATCGTCATCGATATCTTGTCCTGGACAACTCCGCGTTGTGTGTTGCTGCCGGTGGAGGTCATTTTTTTTTTTCCATAGCCGAGGTACACTCCTTAAGAAAATTGGGAAAGTCTGATAGGGAAGTTGTAATGTTGGTACATGAATTTGCTATGCTGAAATCGGGTGCTAATAGTAGAATAAAAGCGGGTTAAAAGCTGTGAGCTGTCTGGGGAGAAGTTAACCGTGCATTACTGCGCAACTGTTTCACCAGGTAACTAGTCTAGGTTTACCACATTACCAATCACACTAACATTGATTATAATCTTTTACAGTCATACAACAATCGGTAATATATCTATATATAAAAAGGAGAATTTAAATAAAAAGAAAGAAATCAGTTTATATTTGGAAATTTATTTTAAGATTGTTCATTGAAATTTCAGCATATTATACGTGAGTTATAACTGAGCTGGTGCCTTGTTTAAGGATTGTAAAAATGTGAGATTTTAATCTTACAGAACACATCAAATATGGAGCCAAGATTGGGAGACTGCATACAACCCTGCATTCACAAAACAACACCCAAAGAACGTTGAAACATAAGCAAGAAGAAATTAACCACAACCAACAGATTCAGTTTTCACCCAAAGAAATTACGATCGTAACACAATCCTGTCCGTCATGTAATTACCACACACTGGTATACTAAATTCATATTAACTCTTTGTGAAATCTTCCCAAAAAGAATAGCTGAAGGCTACTTTGATGATTACACCACATGCTCCACGTGGTCAACTTGGTTTACAGAAAGCGTATAACTCCACAGTAATTTTGATAATTAAAATAAATTCGATCGAAAAGCAATTGACAAAAGAAAAACCTTGAACTGGTTACTAACGTCTTACTATTAACCTGATGGGTCAAACAGTTATATAAGCACGTGGTACTGGTCTCGCAAAGTACACTCCACGTGGGTTGAACATAAAGAAAAGCATAAAGAAAAGTTGCTATATTGTAAAATATTGTCAAGACGAGACGTTATAATCACACAAGCATTCACATTTAAGAATGATGAACTTAGTTAGAGTTACTGATCAACACGTGGTTCCACTTTACTCACAAAGTAATGACAAAGCAACTACCGCAAAATAATCTGAACTTCACACGAGAATTACACTCCGCTGCAATTTAAGATAGCATTAGATATTTTAGAGCTAAATCTGAAATCAAGGTATTAAGTTTTCAGTTAGGCTGAACTTAAGAAATCCATTGTCCTACGGACTTAGCAGACACGTGCTTAGCCGGAGATCTTACCACTTCAGACGCTCGCCACGGTCCCACAGCAACTGCCTACTGCCGAGCGTGCTTCCTGAGGGTGGCTCACAAAGACAAACGGAAGTGGCCAGAGGGGCAGCTTCCTATACCAACATGACAACGGACGGACAGAACCATACTAAGGATAGAAACCTCTTTGCTTTTAGGAAGCGTAGCTACCTGTTCCGACGTTGGTCCTACTGTTCTCTAGCAGACAGGCTTGTCTGCTACCCTCAAGCATGCAACTACAAATACATTTGCTCATTCATACTCTCACACAGAAGGGAAGGGGGATGACAGTATCTTATCATATACAGTATATAAAAGAAAGCGGATGTAGGTTCCGTATGAGACTGTGTGACATGAAATACATATAAACTGTGTTTTAAAGTGTAGTAGTGTGACAGATCGTTCTTGTTTATGTGTAAAAGTAACACGTTCCACTACTCAGTCTCCTCCCAGCAACGCCACAGTAAATTTAGGAGAGGAATTTACTCCACAAATGACAACAGATTTAAGAAATTAAACATGAAAGGAATCCAACAGAGACCTTTCAAAGTCTTATACCACGTTAGCGCCAATTGTGGACGTAGATGTGTTGAAAAATACACAGTTCATCTCGGTCTCCGGGTCGTCGTTTTCTTTATGTGGGTGATTTCAGTGATTTCCATAATCGCTCGAATGTTCTTTGTGTATAAGACGGATCGTCAGAAAACACAAATTCGACAGAATGATTTACAAACTTGTGGTGAAGTCGCTTTTCATCCATCTGCAATGACTTTGGTGTCAGGCAAGGTGAAATTCTTAATAAAAGGCACTAAAGTTTGCTTAGTCCCAGAATACACTTTCACAATGAAACATTCTCTTGAGTCCGTTTCTATGCCTCAGAATACTGAAATCTGTTCAGTTTCATTCTTCAGAAGTCATACTTTCCCGTATTTTGGATTTGTTTTGTGCGACTCATCTATTTCCACAATCTTGTTGACACCACATGTTGGATCACTCTCATTAGTCACGATTACGTAACATACTTCTCGACAGAAACCGTAATAGTCAGAAACAGTATTAACCGACAGTCCAGTTTCCGACGCCATGTTTTCCAGTATCTAGTCTTACATCCACCAGGAAACCGAGCTGATGCTCTGCTGCACTGTCAGTTTAGAATTATCGGACCTTGTGTTTCTCCTTAAACTTGTTCTTGTCCCACATTTCCTAAAATACATCGGTAATAGGAGCTCGAAATCGCTACTTTTTGAACAAGATTTGACGCATTTCTCCCCATAACAATCCACATTATTTCTAGTGTCGTGATTCGGCAGTAGCCGGCCGGAGTGGCCGAGCGGTTGTATGCGCTACAGTCTGGAACCGCGAGACCACTACGGTCGCAGGTTCGAATCCTGCCTCGGGCATGGATGTGTGTGATGTCCTTCGGTTAGTTAGGTTTAAGTAGTTCTAAGTTCTAGGGGACTGATGACCTCAGATGTTAAGTCCCATAGTACTCAGAGCCATTAGATTCGGCAGTAATTTTCAGCGGTACTCAACACAGAAATCCAATCACCCCACGTGACGGTAACACTACTGGAAACTGTAGCTGCTTCGTTCACTTCTACGAGGTGCCACTTCTTATGTGTCAATGTTGTCACTCGGAGCGAAATTCTTTGTCGCAGATTATGTGTCACCGCTGCAAACAAAATCGAGATCCTGCTCCGGGACAGCCGTGCGTTCTTCTTCCTCTTCTTCTTCTTCTTCTTTCGAATGGACCAGCTGAAGACCACAATATTCAACTTTTCAGCCTGGAGAGGGACTTGATTTTTGCCCACTAATCCCGCATTCTCTGACCATGTTTCTCCTTTCTCTCCTTTGTCCAAAGGGCGCCGATCTTTTTACGGGATGCTCTGCCCTGAAACCCCTTTGCTTTTAGTATCTTTCTGAGAAGTGCTCGGTTTCTAATGTCGCTTTCAGTTATGTTCAGTTCCTGGATGTGTCACTGTCTTCCTGCTCTTCCAGTAGTTGAGAACTCGGTTGGTCAGTCTTGTTTGGTCCATCGTAGTGACATGTCCGTAGGAAGCGAGACGTCTATTCCTGATTACATCTGTGATTTTATCAGTATGATTGTACAGCTCCTGGTTTGATTGTCTTCTGCACTCACCATCTGTTTTGATCGGTCCCAGAATTTTTCTCAGGATCTTCCTCTTCTGAATCTCTACTTTAGCTGTCAAGCCTTTCCTGTTCAGATGCAAGCATTCTGAGGCATATAGGGCTTGAGGGCGGATAACTGTTCGGTAGTGCTTTAGTTTGGAATTGCGAGATAGGCATTTCTTATTATAGATGTTAATCGATACGCTAATTGAAGCTTATCGGTCCGAGTTGTTAGTGCTGTTCCTTCTGGTAGATTAGGTTCCAACCATTCTCCTAGATGCTTGAATCTGTCAACTTCCTCAATTTGATCTTGTTACAGCTGTAGTTGACTAGGAGTATCACTAATGCTGGGGTGGTATTTTGTCTTTTCCAGTGACAATTGAAGCCTTACGTTGGCAGCCTGGAGTTTGAGCATACTGAGCCGCTTTACTGCTTTTTCCACTGAGCTCGCTATAAGTGCCAGATCATCTGCGATAGCTAAACGGTCTACTACTAGTCCCTTCCGTTTGTGGCCCAGGTATATACTGCTCGGTATATTTTGTACTTCCATTTCTTTTCTGAAAGTGTTCCCCTGAAATTTACTCTTGATCTAGTATTACTCAGAGTCTTTTGGATAAGGCTGTGGGTTTTCTGGTCCAGGCCCGTTTCTGCAAAATTCTCGTAAGAGTATGTCTGTCGATTGAATCGTAGGCTTTCTTGAAGTCACGCGTTCGCTATATATAGCTTGTAAGTGTTGCTGGAAGTTACCATGAACTGTTGTATCGAAGCTCGCGAAAGCTTCTGAGCGGCTAAGAACCACCTACGTTCCATAGGGCTGGGTGTGGGGGTGAAAAGCTGCTCAGGGCAACAGTCAAACAGACATCAATTTCAGCATGCGTTCTTCTGTTAGTTTGCTGAAAGTTGACGCCGTAGGGACCTTGAAAACAAGACACCGCCACCGGCTTTAAGTCGTCAAAAACTTTACGCCTGCTCTCAAAACCAGCATCTACTCGAACCAGAGGTAATTGTGTCATGTGCCGAATGGCATCCTACTCTGTCAGACGTCGTCCCACTTCCTGTGTAGTCACTTGTTTTTCTCCGAGGAACCCGTTTGCCGACTCAAAGTACGAGGTGTTACTGTACGATCCTGCACGGCTGAGTGAAAAATGTTCTTACTTTCAGTTCCCAGACGCGAGGGGTCTTTAAAATACTGCGTGGCGTCGTCTATGGTCGTTCTGAACTTTTTGGCAGTACTTGCACTCGTTTCTGCTTCAATAAAATTCCATGTCATTTCAGGCATGTGTTTCAATTTTTACCTCTCTGCATACATTATTCCGTGGCCTAGTTCATTTTTAAATGTACACAACGGCTGGGTCACTCTGTACTTACTGCGACTGCGTTGAAATGCAAATCGTCTGCTTGTCCGATCCATGACTGACGTTTGTTGAATGGTGTGGCAATTTCAGTGATGAATAGTGTATATTGTTGAAACTTCCTGGCAGATTCAAACTGTGTGTCGGACTGTGACTCGAAGCTGGGACCTGGTTTCGAGTGACGGTCATACATACAGTTTTTATCTGCCCGAAAGTTTCACATCAGCGCGCAGTCCGCTGTACAGTGAAAATTCATTCTGGATGTGTGTATTGTTAATTATGAGAGGTAGTAGACTAGCGAAAATAAAGCCAAACGAAACAGTCAGTCAGTTATTGATAACTCTGCTCCTTTCTACGCAGGGCACTTAAGTGCACCACTGCTGAAGATTATTCATGAACTGTGAATGTCAAACAAACACTCCTATCCATGGAAGCGGCTCTATCGTCAACTAGCTTTACATTTCTTTTGTTTCACGTGCGAGTACCATTTTAACGAAATCCCATGTTTAGACTTTACTTATATTTGGAAGTGGAAGATGGACAGTAGGAAAGAATTTGAATATATAGGAGAGTAATCATTATGCTCTGCAAACAAAAGAAACAATAAAGAAGCTCTCAAACTTTTTAGTGAATAAATGGAGTGAACGAAGATAAAAATGTTTGATCATGTTTTCAGAATCAACAACTTCTCAAAAAAAAAAAAAAATTAACTTTGGAGTTTTGGAGTAAACGTACTGGAATACAGGCAGTGAAGTGGCTCCGGAGATGTTGCTTTGAAGATCTAAAGGGTACCGTGAGCTTCGGGTATTGTTAAGAAATGAATTAACAGTCGTAGCACATGAGACTATTCTCACAACGATAAGTCTTGCCTTTAAAATACACTCCTGGAAATGGAAAAAAGAACACATTGACACCGGTGTGTCAGACCCACCATACTTGCTCCGGACACTGCGAGAGGGGTGTACAAGCAATGATCACACGCACGGCACAGCGGACACACCAGGAACCGCGTTGTTGGCCGTCGAATGGCGCTAGCTGCGCAGCATTTGTGCACCGCCGCCGTCAGTGTCAGCCAGTTTGCCGTGGCATACGGAGCTCCATCGCAGTCTTTAACACTGGTAGCATGCCGCGACAGCGTGGACGGGAACCGTATGTGCAGTTGACGGACTTTGAGCGAGGGCGTATAGTGGGCATGCGGGAGGCCGGGTGGACGTACCGCCGAATTGCTCAACACGTGGGGCGTGAGGTTTCCACAGTACATCGATGTTGTCGCCAGTGGTCGGCGGAAGGTGCACGTGCCCGTCGACCTGGGACCGGACCGCAGCGACGCACGGATGCACGCCAAGACCGTAGGATCCTATGCAGTGCCGTAGGGGACCGCACCGCCACTTCCCAGCAAATTAGGGACACTGTTGCTCCTGGGGTATCGGCGAGGACCATTTGCAACCGTCTCCATGAAGCTGGGCTACGGTCTCGCACACCGTTAGGCCGTCTTCCGCTCACGCCCCAACATCGTGCAGCCCGCCTCCAGTGGTGTCGCGACAGGCGTGAATGGAGGGACGAATGGAGACGTGTCGTCTTCAGCGATGAGAGTCGCTTCTGCCTTGGTGCCAATGATGGTCGTATGCGTGTTTGGCGCCGTGCAGGTGAGCGCCACAATCAGGACTGCATAAGACCGAGGCACACAGGGCCAACACCCGGCATCATGGTGTGGGGAGCGATCTCCTACACTGGCCGTACACCACTGGTGATCGTCGAGGGGACACTGAATAGTGCACGGTACATCCAAACCGTCATCGAACCCATCGTTCTACCATTCCTAGACCGGCAAGGGAACTTGCTGTTCCAACAGGACAATGCACGTCCGCATGTATCCCGTGCCACCCAACGTGCTCTAGAAGGTGTAAGTCAACTACCCTGGCCAGCAAGATCTCCGGATCTGTCCCCCATTGAGCATGTTTGGGACTGGATGAAGCGTCGTCTCACGCGGTCTGCACGTCCAGCACGAACGCTGGTCCAACTGAGGCGCCAGGTGGAAATGGCATGGCAAGCCGTTCCACAGGACTACATCCAGCATCTCTACGATCGTCTCCATGGGAGAATAGCAGCCTGCATTGCTGCGAAAGGTGGATATACACTGTACTAGTGCCGACATTGTGCATGCTCTGTCGCCTGTGTCTATGTGCCTGTGGTTCTGTCAGTGTGATCATGTGATGTATCTGACCCCAGGAATGTGTCAATAAAGTTTCCCCTTCCTGGGACAATGAATTCACGGTGTTCTTATTTCAATTTCCAGGAGTGTATGTGATGAATATTTTACTTTCGTTTCAAGTCATCATGATCATTTCAAGCGACATGTGATGTTTTCTTTGAGTGGCAGGTGGTAAATCATGTATAGTTCCGAAATTAAATGGAAAGGACGATTATTAAAAATTCGCTCAAATAGTATAGTTAAACTGATTAATATCGCATTTGCAGAACATCTGCCTTTCGATGGCTCTTACAAAGATGACAGAGATAGCCCAATTTAAAACTTCATTAGCCCAAAAAAGTCGAGAGTGGAAACGTTACTACCGTCTTTTTTAGCAATTTCACTAACTTCTCCTCTCACTGTCTTCCAAAACTAATGAACGTCTAACTTACTTTCGTAATTTTCTTCTATGTTACGATATAGTGTAGTACAAAACTAATAGTTATTTAAACCATATCCTCACAGATGTTTAAGCTTTTACATACTTTTTTGAGTGCCTAAGCACCATAAGAAGACAGATTTCCTCTCAAAAGCTAAAACAAATCTAACTGCTCTTCTAAAGCTCACCAGTCGCTCCATATTGCTCTAGAAGTCTACAAGTCAATTCTTTTCAATTTTGTGTAGATAGTGTTGGACAGCTTTTGGAATGACAAGAACTGCGTTTTGCAATACACATCTTTACTAGCAAAATTTATCAGACCATCCACGTGTCCCTTATATCAAAAAGTTGTAACTACACAGTGAGTGCAATTTGAAGATTAACTGTTTTAAACATCCTTGTTTCTGTAACCTAGGATCTTTGGATAATATCATCAGTAAATTAGGTACTATGAACAGTTTCTGACATTTTAATGTTTACATTCTAATACAGACAAACAACACATTTTATATTGTAATAGAACAGTTCAAAAGGAGCAAGCAAGCAATTGTGAAATATGCGGTTGAATACATATTGTAAGTATACTTTTAAATAATTAGGTGACATTCTGTACATAATATATGTATAATGTATGTGTGAATAATCATTTATGAGACAATGGATATAGTTATTGTTTACACTTTGTGTACTTTGTTATATTTTTTGATGCAGATAATCAGTGTATGGTCAGAAACCGACCGAAATCGACACCCAAAAATAAAATTAACTACCCTGCCTGTGTATTGTACTGTATAGCGCAGTTCTCATCGATTTTTTTTTTCATGTAATATTTGACTGATAAATTTCCTGAAATTTCCTGGAATGGAGTGGCGTGGCGAGAGTCCGACCTGAGCGCAGTGGAACACCTTTGGGACAAGTTCCGTCATCAGGTTCGCTCCAGACGCCAGCGTCCAACGTTACTACTGTAGTTTCGTTTGAAGGTCCCATGTCAAAGTTGGTACTTCACGACGGAACCACAATCTACAGGCAACAGCTGCTATATGCAGCCGCGAATGAGAGGTGTCGATGAAGACACGCTCTCAACAACTTATGTGTGCTGCCGCCGCTGGAAGTCTGTCAAAGTCAGAGCGCTGCGCCTCTCAGCTCGCTCTGGTAGTCACTCAGATAGCAGGATCATCGTAGTTCAGACCCAGGAGCGAGCTGGTGTCATCAGTCAGAACAGAGGACTGAAGTTCAGAGTAAAGTGATATTGGACTGTCGTGCAGGGTGACAACATTCGTGGCTACAGCAAAACTTCAGGACAAGAACGATAAAAAAGTAAATCCTTACTTTGAAGCATGGCACAAAACACACTCATGTTCAAAAAGATCCGCCCCCGTTAGCTGAGTGGTCAGCGCGACAGAATGTCAATCCTAAGGGCCCGCGTTCGATTCCCGGATGGGTCGGAGGTTTTCTCCGCTCAGGGACTGGGTGTTGTGTTGTCCTAATCATCATCATTTCATCCCCATGGACGCGAAAGTTGCCTAAGTGGCGTCAAATCGAAAGTCTTGCATCGAGTGAACGGTCTACCCGACGAGAGGCCCTAGTCACACGACATTTACATTTTTTTATTTATCTTCAGAAAAAAAACAGAACATCTTGAACGAGTACAGATAGGACGATCATATTCGCAGGATGTATACAATTTTACGTTCTGCAGAAATGATTAGCATTTGAACCATGTCGGTCCGGGGGCTCAAGGTCACCATCGATACAGCAGCGCACCACCACCTACCGGTGAAATGGGTCTAAAACCCTAGTTTTCGCTTGAGCAGACGTGCAGGACGCCTTGCTTACGTATGCGCGTATGGGCGAACCGTACAGTCATATCAGCGAGTCTGTAAAAGGGCACACTATTGGCATGAAAGACTGTGAAGCATCCATCCGGGAAATTGCTGCTGATGTGGGACGAGGTGTTTCGGCAGCGTAACGGGTGTGTGCTGAATGGTTCACGGAAAGCCTAATATCGCCACTTCATTCGAATGGCATTGCAGAATACATCTGCGTCCTCCTCAGCTCTGGCGCAGTGGTGGAACAGTTAACTCACCGTGCACTATCATGTGTGACAGTCCGTCGCCGTTTATTACCGCACGGGTTACGTGCGTGTCGTCCACTTCTCCACCTACTTTTGTGGACTGTGCAGAAACGTGCTGGGCGGCAATGGTATATGGAACGACGCCACTGCGGACAGGAATAGCATCACATAGTGTTAACGGACGAATCCAGATTGAAAATGATGGCCACATTTTGGTTCGCCACAGACAGGGGGAGCAGCATCACAACGGCTGCATTCGCACAAGACACCAGTGCCAACTCAACGTCTGATGATATAGGTACAATTGGGTACAATCACAAATCACTGTTGGTGCGTGTCCACGGCTACTGTAACCAGTGTGGCCTACGTTAATGACATCCTGGAAGCCACAGCCACAGTCTTGCTGCACAACACCCCAGACGCCATTTATCAGTAAGACAATGCACAACAACATGTTGCTGCAGGAAAATTTGCCTTCTTGGTGTCACACGTTGTCAGCCTTTCGCCCTGACCCGCCATATCACCGGACCTGTCACCAGACGAAAATGTGTGGGATATGGTGAAATGACGGGTGCAGCACTGTGACCCACTGCCAAAGACCACAGATGAACTTTGGAACCAGGTGAATGTGGCATGGATTGCTGTACCAAAGAATGCCATTCGCGCCTTATGCAATTATGCAATCACATATGAAACAGTTATCAGGGCCCGTGGTGGACCATGTACCTTCTAGGCGACAAGACACATGCTGAATCAAGGTGACTGAAATGCTAATTACTCCTCCAGAACATACTAATGTACATGTCCTGTGAATATAGCGTCCTATCTCTAGTCGTTCATTGTGTTCTGTTTTTCTGACTATGAATGTACATATTACACGATACAGTATGGAATGAAAACTTTATTTCGCTACAGTGGTACACAGTGGCAAAGATCGTCTGCACGATTCGAAACCCTAGAGCGAACTGACCACACACTAAGTCAACTCCAAAGATTATCCATCGATTGGGGCGGTATCCCAGACCGATGTGTTGAAGGTACAATGGTGTGGCTCCTGTTGCAAAGCATAGTCATGGTAATTCTTCAGGTGCATGGGTGGGTGAAAGTATAGCCATAGCACAACCGCTTAGGGATGTCGGTGGTTGGTGGTGTTCCGGCAGGGTCAGCTTCGTGGTCCTCGATTGTGGTGTAGGAGGGATGCGATGTTCTGGGGGTGATGACTGTGAGGAAAACGTGGGGCAAAATACGCGATGTGATGGCTGCTGTATCCACGTCGTTCTGCAGTTCGTAGGAACATATGAAAGGTCGGGTGATGAAACCATTTCCAACATCGCGTTTGGGGACTTGACTTTTGACTACCAGGAACTTGTCGAGCAGTTTGATATTAATCTGACGCGTAGGAAGTATTAGGCCTCGAGTTGTGCTACAAAACTGTTGGGTCCACGGTGTGTCCAGTCGAGTCACCGTGTTGGGTGGTGGAAGGTTGATCCATCGTAAGTGGACGGATAGTCCTGGAGCGTCCACGCAGATTTTAAATGGTTGATAAATACTGTACTGAGCCTTCCACTAACTAGTATTTTGAATATATGCGTGTCAGCTTTTAGTACGTCGTGCAGGCCAATATTAGACTGGAAAAGGGCACAGGTCATCCCCGTTTTCAAGTAGGGACGTCGAACAGATGTGCAGATCTCTAACATCGATCAGTTGTAGAATTTTGGAACACGTATTATGTTCGAGTATAATGACTTTTCTGGAGACTAGAAATCTACTCTGTAGGAATCAGCGTGGGTTTCGAAAAAGACGATCGTGTGAAACCCAGCTTGCGCTATTCGTCTACGAGACTCAGAGGGCCATAGAACACTGATTCCCAGGTAGATGCCGTGTTTCTTGACTTACGCAAGGCGTTTGATGCAGTTCCCCACAGTCGTTTAATGAACAAAGTAAGAGCATATGGATTATCAGACCAATTGTGTGATTGGATTGAAGAGTTACTATGTAACAGAACGCAGCATGTCATTCTCAATGGAGAGGTGTCTTCCGAAGTAAGAGTGATTTCAGATGTGGCACAGGGGAGTGTCGAAGGACCGTTGACCTTGTGAATAACATCGGAAGTTCACTGAGGCTTTTTGCGGATGATGGCTGTAGTATATCGAGAGGTTGTAGCAATGAAAATTGTACTGAAATGCAGGAGGATCTGCAACGAATTTACGCATGGTGCAGGGAATGGCAATTGAATCTCAATGTAGACAACTGTAATGTGCTGCGAATGCATAGAAAGAAAGATCCCTTATTATTTAGCTACAACACAGCAGGTCAGGAACTCGAGCAGTTAATTCCATAAATTATGTCGGAGTAGGCATTAGAAGTGATTTAAAATGGAATGACCATATAAAATTAATCTTCGGTAAAGCAGATGACAGACTGAGATTCATTGGAATAATCCTAAGGAAATGCAATCCGAAAACAATGGAAGTAGGTTACACTACATTTGTTCGTCCACTGCTTGAATACTGCTCACCGGTGTGGGATCCGTACCAGATAGGGTTGATAGAAGAGATAAAGAAGATCCAACGGAGAGCAGCGCGCTTCGTTACAGGATCATTTAGTAATCGCGAAAGCGTTACGGAGATGATAGATAAACTCCAGTGGAAGACTCTGCAAGAGAGACGCTCAGTAGTTCGATACGGGCTTTTGTTGAAGTTCCGAGAACATACCTTCACCGAGGAGTCAAGCAGTATATTGCTCCCTCCTACGTATACCTCGCGAAGAGACCATGAGGGTAAAATCAGAGAGATTAGAGCCCACACAGAGGCATACCGACAATCTTTCTTTCCACGCACAATACGAGAATGAAAGGCAGAACCGATAGAGGTACTCAAGCTACCCTCCGCCACACACCGTCACGTGGCTTGCGGAGTATGGATGTACATGTAGACATAGATTATGAAGCAGTAAAGCGGACCACATCATATCAGCACGAAGCACGATGTGTCTGTCGTCTGCTAGTGCTTTATGAATGAAGACTTTAGGGACGCTGTGAGGTTGTTGAAGCGGTATCATGAGATGCACAAAATGTTTTCTTACGGGGGCGTGAATTTAGGTGCTTTTGCCTGCGGCACCTGTAGGGCGTCGGGGAGGTATCTCGTGCGGACAGGAAATCACTTCGGAAAGCTATTCATAACACAAAACATAGAATGGCCCATTGGACGCAGATCTGCAGTCTTCCCTCTTCCTGTTCTTAATTGCTTATACTTCCTATGTATCACATTTTTTTGTAGTGTACTTCGTGTATTGATACTTGTCGCTTTTATTCCTTATGTTGACCAAACGAGTACAAACAATATATTTTTAATTATTATGTCTCTTGTAGTCTTTGTCTTTACATAACATATTCTCATAAAGCCAAAAATTACACATCTAAGTGATGAATCACAGTACACAATGTGTTAGTATCCTTGCGCGTTTAGCGTATTAATAAGCTCAATAAGGGCACCGCATCCTAACCACGTAAAACACTCCCTTCATCGTAACAACATCTCCTACGTATTTCGTTTTTGGCACTACACACGATGCCAGGTAATGTTCTAGAGGCTTCCGCCAAACTCATACCCTTCCATCAGATTGCCGCAGTAAACAGCAATTCACAACTCCAAAACATAAGTTTCCAGTTACCCACTACCCAGTGGCGTAGCTCTTTACAACACCTGAAACATCGCCCAGCACTGCCCACAAAAATGAGTGAAGTGTAAGAACGTCGTAGACCATTCTTTTTAATTGCCTGTGCCGTCATTGTGCTACCTGGACTACTAGTAGCAGCCTTAAAATCCAGCTACTAACCGCAACTCTGGCTGTGAGCCGTTTTTTAAGTGACAGTTCCAGAAAGCCGAAGAGTGTCGAGGCTACGGCACTGTAACAACGAGGCATAATGTCATCAAAGAGTACTCATGGTACAATATGTCAGTAGGTGACCGTAGACTGTTGATCAAAGGATCGGACATAATTACCGTTACAACTGCGCCAATCGGTCATCTGTCAGAAGATGCAGAGTAATCAAAAATCAAGTTAATAAGTCGATATTGCCAAGCACTGCCCTAGCCCATCTCGCGTGGAAATACGGAGGATATGGTCCGAAGACTTCTGGCAACAACCTGTCACTATATGTTTTGTTTGCGGAAACGATCTCCGAGGACTGCGTAAACTTAGTCATGGGAAGCTGATACTCTCTTGGTACTTGCTGCACAACATTACGAGGAATCACATGCTGATGATGATGAAGAGAATACACATGTCGGTGAGGAAGAAGATGGAGAAGAAAACGAAGATGAACAACAAGGAACACAAGAGGAAGAAGATTAAGAAGGCTTACAAAACTTTTAATTTTTGTTACTAATAGATATTTTCTGTAATAAAGACAATAATAGAGTCAGTTTTTTCATAAAGTATAGCAATAAAATTTAAATATTCACTAAAAACATTTTAGCCCATATCACTAATTTTTTCAAGCTTCCTTTATCCATTTTCGAAGTTTGAACTTTGATATAAAAATCATTATCACAAGGGTCAGGAACCTCATTACATCCATTTTTGGTCACACTGGAGCAGATTTTGCAATTTTTTCCACGTTTTCGGGATTCTGGTGTATTGTGCGCTGTAGGACATCAATACAAAAACCTCCTTTCAACTGACAGACGCCAAACGTTCGTTTTGATATCTCGATTACCATTGTTACATTATGTACAAAGCCCGATTATATGATTGGAGAGCTCCTTGAACCGTGGTGGGAGGCCCATACGGAGGCCAATACTTGCCGCGCGTGTTGCGAGTGATATCGGAAGAGCGATGACGACACAGGAGAGGACAAGTGTCAGAGCGTCCCGTATGGAAGAGGGGCCTGAATTATTCATCCCGCGACCGTGCCTCCCCAGCGAGTCCGCATCTGCATAACGCTACGACGACAAACACTGACTTCCTGTCTGGGCTGAACGAGCTGGAATCCCGGCGTTCTGCACTCAAGTGTTACCCTCCCTAGAATCTGCTTGCAAACGTCACACTTTAACTGACAACGACTTACCCAAAACATTTTTATGTTCTCGGAAGTCAACAAAAACGACAAAAGTGCTGATCTAATAGATGCACTGAACGTGTCTCCTTCTCAACGTCTTAAGAGACCCTGCAATCCGATACAGACAACCGAACGGTTGCCTAGTGCCAGATAGGACTACTCCACACCTGGCTAAACCTGAAAGCAACAATATTTTCCTCGAAATAGTGCAGGGCTTCTATAAATGGGTCATTCGTTTCCAGAGCTGAGTGTTTTCCAAATTATTACATCCATAAATCTGATTATGCAGGTATATGACCGAAAACTGACCAAGCTGACACTTTGTGCTCAACAAATGTTCTATGAGCGCCCTCCGCCCACACGACACAGATAGTGAAGTTCGTTCCATACTTTATGAAGCAACAGCCTGTTAAGGGCCATCACAGCGGTACTGATGTGTTTTCTGAGCTATCCCAGTGTTCTTGGCAGTGGAGATACGTAAACACAGTCCTTAATTCAACCCCTCACCCTCCTTACCTCCTCTCCACGAAAGGAAAATGTCACATGGCGTTACGTCAGCCGACCTGGGAGTCCAAGGAAACAGAGCCACATCGTATATACCACAAGGCCCAATCCAGCGATGCGATTAGGTAAGGACAAACATTGATGTTCCACCTTAAACTGCCCCCCTTCTTGTATGAAGATGAAATTATCGGAATGAGCAGTGAGTTTTATAACCAACCGCGGCTGCAGCATATCAGGGTAAGAGGTACCCATCACAGTTTTCTTCTCACAGAAGAAAAACGGCCCATATACCTTCGTCTGTCATATAGCATAGAAAACGTTAACCATCGGCGAATCCCACACTCTCACAGTGTTTCTATCAGCCTTTGCAGATAAGTGGAATTTTACTGCGTATCTTAATACCAGCTCGGATGCGAACTGTTCATCATGAATTACTTCTTGCATCGTGATGGACAGTTGAAGTCACCGGCCATAATCTTCCGGTTTTAATTGTTGCACGAGCTCCAGACTGTACGGTCTGAAGTGTAATTGCCGTCTCAAAATGTTGTACACAGTTTGCTGCGGTATTCCAAGTTCGTGGCTCGTGCGGATCGTTGATTTTTTTGGACCTCGTACGAAACTTTGCCTCACATTCTCCACGGTTGCGTTCGGCACACCTGATCGACCGGTACTTCTCTGTTTACAGAGAGAGTCCTTGTCTCTAAATTGTCGGTACTAACAAACAATGCTCTATTTACATGGTGGTATCTTTTCCATAATTCCTTCTGACGCACGCTGTGCTCTTGTAAAAGGTAAACATATCGCATATTTCAAGACACAAAAATTATTTTCATGCTTTATCGTCTTTTTATCAATTACTGTACTCGTAATGCGAGCTGGCGGGCACAATGGAACTATGTGAATCCACAGTTCTATTTATGCATCAGTCATATTTGTACCTGTAATATTTTGGAAAGTGCAGAATTCTGAAAATGAAGGAATCAATTACAGTAGCCCTGTGTGTTTTTAAACCATTATTATAAGGCCTATACAGGGTCCGTTCACATTAATGTGTCCACCGCTTGTGTTCTCCGTCAACGTCTAATTATCACTCAGAGACGGCAGGTGGCAGCACTATCTGTGGAGGGTACATAAAGCGTGCCGTGAGGGGGGCGGGGGTAGATGCGGTAAAACTGTGCAGGCGTTGACGTAACGCGGAAACGGGGCGATTCACCTGACGCCTAAAATGGCATGATCATTGGCTTTCAGGCCAAGGGTGGAAGAATTTCTGAAAAAAATGTTGAAATATGTGTGAAGTCTTATGAGACTTAACTGCTAAGGTCATCAGTCCCTAAGTTTACATACTACTTAACCTAAATTATCCTAAGGACAAACACACACACCCATGCCCGAGGGAGGACTCGAACCTCCGCCGGGACCAGCCGCACAGTCCATGACTGCAGCCCCTTTAACCGCTCGGCTAATCCCGCGCGGCGAAGAATTTCTGAAAGGGCTACATTTGTACACCGTTTGCGTGTCGCCGTCCTCGAAGTATACCGTGCATGACAAAATGGCACTATCCAAAAACACCACCGAGGCAACTGTGATGCACCACGGTCCATGGATGGCAGGGGAGAACGACGGCTGCGCGGATGTGTAAGAAGGGAATAGACGTGGAACTGTTGAGCAACTGACCGTCCAGATGAACAAAGGGGCTACCCAAAAGTGTCTCCCCAACAACACTTCAGTGAAAGTGTGTTAAGGAAGGAAAATGGTCGAGTGTTTGGGAACCGCACCAGGTCGGATTAAACGATAACTTCGAAGCAGTTCGGGGGCTGGCTGCTAGATTTGTTACTGGTAGGTCCAAAAAACAAGTATTACGCAGTTTCTTCGAGAACTAAAATGGAAATCCCTGAAAGGAAGGCAACGTTCTTTTCACGGGACACTATCGAGAAAATTTAGAGAACCTGCATTTTATGCTGACTGTAGAACAATTACCCTGCCGCTAACATACGTTTCGCCTAAGGACCACGAAGATAAGATAAGAGCTGATACGGAGACATATAGACAGACGGTTTTCCGTCATTCTATTTTCGAGTGGAATATGAAAGGAAATGACTAGTAGTGGTGCAAGGTACCCTCTGTCGCGCACCGTAAGGTGGCTTGCGGAGTATAAATGTAGATATAGAAGTAGATTAAAGAAGTTAGAGAGGTGTGCTTTTCCAGAATCGCTAGTTCCTTTCGACTCTCACCAGATAGTGTTGTCGTCGATCTCACCGCATACAAGCGAGACCACCATAGAAGACCTGTCCCTGTTTGGCTCTACACCAAGTAAGTCTGTTTTGTGTGGGCAGATGTCAGCGATAAGTGACTCGTGGTAACTCGTGATTAATCCAGCCACCAGTCTAACTGGTCGTTAGACTCTGCCTGTAGGCCAAACATCTGCCCGGATATCAGCTGTCACCATCCATGTATTCACCAGAGCCGCTCTGTTCAAACGACCTTACTGCCTCCTGCCTACACTTCTTATCACACTGTTATCCTGAGCCCATCTCCTCAACACCCGCTCTGCAGTCACTTTCCTGCCGCCAGCTGTCTGTGCAATCTGTCGCTATGGCGCTCGCTCGTTCCTCATCGCAATGATTCGATTTTTTTACTAATCCTAAAATGGTGATAAACTGCACGGTAACGTCCTCTTGTAATCTCCAACTAAAATGTTCCACTATCTAAAGACACGCCCAATAACCATCACGTACTCACACTATTCTCCATTCACAGGAATGACCTTCTTCTGTACTGAAATTGTATCGTATTGTATTGTATGAAACCGGGGACCTAGAAATGACGGGGAGGTTTCGTCCCCGCCGTAGCCTGCAGTGGTACACAACCCCACAACAGGCTACAGCAATCCTCTCACCCCACCGCCGCCCCACACCAAACCCAGGGTTACTGTGCGATTCGGCCCCCAGTGGACCCACACGGGAACGTCTCACACCAGACGAGTGTAACCCCAAGTGTTTGCGTGGTAGAGTAATTATGGTGTACGCGTACGTGGAGAAAGGGTTTGCGCAGTGTTCGCCGACATAGTGTAACTGACGCGAAATAAGGGGAACCAGCCCGCATTCGCCGAGGCAGATGGAAAACCGCCTTAAAAACCATCCACAGGCTGGCCGACACACCAGACCTCGACACTAACACGCCCGGCGGATTCGTGCCGGGGTCCGGCACGCTTCCCTCCCAGAAAGCAGTGCGTCAGACCGCACGGCTATCCGGGCGGGCTGTACTGAAATTGCTGAAAATAAGCTTGAATACGGATGACATTTTAATCACCAAATCCTACAGAGGTAGAACCACTGCAGTACAATTTTCATTGCGTTCGGTCAAGGTGTTCATGGTATACACTTTAATTTTACATCAGTGTATCTGTGTTGCAAAATCACCTCGCTGTGCTAAACTGATATAAAATTTCGTCAGTTTAGAGGTGATTCCGTAGATAGTGGTATAAGTGACGTACGATATAACTGGTCGTGCCTTCACACGCGTTACTGCGCTAGTTAACGTAACTGGATTATCTTCATGAATCGGCTCATAAAATATTCTCCTACTTCTCTGTTGTGAATCTCTCGTAGATGTTGTCAAAAATGGCTCTGAGCACTATGGAACTTAACTTCTGAGGTTATCAGTCCCCTAGAACTTAGAACTACTTAAACCTAACTAACCTAAGGACATCACACACATCCATGCCCGAGGCAGGATTCGAACCTGCGACCTTAGCGGCCGCGCGGTTCCAGACTGTAGCGACTAGAACCGTTCGGCCACTACGGCCGGCGTAGAGGTTGTCCCTCGAAGCATTTCCTGTAGAGTACTGGTTTCTTCAGAAGACGCAAGCATGCTGCTGTGGACGAGAGGATAATTAATTTACCTTAAACAAGTCGCGGAATTGCAATTACGATCAGTTTCTTAGAAAAACAGTGTAAAACAGTAACTGTTTTACCTATTTAAACGATTACTGTAAAAAATTTAATAGAATCCCAGAGCATGATAAGACCGACTCCCATATAAGAACAGCCTCCGAGTAATCTTCGTACATCTTCGGTAATTTAACAATTTGTCCACTGAATTTACTAGTTTACTCAAAAGAAATATTAGGTTATTAAAGCTCTGAAGATCCGTAGGTTTCTCCCAGCATTTGCTATCTAAAAACTGGACTTTAGTAACTAATATTTAAAAAACAATATTCTGAGTTTCGCTGCGGAAAACTTGTGGCTCCCCTGCTTGTTGTCAGCCAAGCAAGATTCCCTCTCTCTTGGCTGGCGTGCTTCCTCCCTCTCCCGTGGCCCACTACGACGCCGCATGGTTCACTCTTCACCACTGCCTTCGTGGGACCAGCTTCCTACTCCTGACATCGTAATCTGAAGTGCTGCTTAAGACTGTCAGTAACTTCTGCTATCTGCCGAGTTGCAGCAAACGTAAAATGTAGAAAATAAAATTCAAATTACACGAATGCTTTACAGACGAATTGAAAAAATGGTAGAAGCCTACCTCGGGCAGGATCAGTTTGGATTCAGGAGAAATATCGTATTTGTAGACTTAGAGAAAGCTTTTGACAATGTTGACTGGAGTACTCCCTTTGAAATTGTGATGGTAGCAGGGGTAAGATGCACAGAGCGAAAGGCTACTTACAAACTGTGCAGAAACCAGACAACAGTTACGAGATGGGGCGTATGAAAGGGAGACAGTTGATAAGAAGGGCGTGAGACAGGGTTGTTGCCTATCCCCGATGTTATTCATCCTGAACATTGAACAAGCAGGAAAGGGAACCAAAGAAGAATTTGGAGTAGGAGTTAAAATAAAAACTTTGAATTTTGGGGTTGAAATTGTAATTATTTAAGAGACAGCAAAGAATATGAAAGAGCAGGTGAACAGAATGGCCATTGCCTTGAAAGGAGGGTATAAGATGAATATCAACAAAAGCAAAACGAGGATAATGGAATGTAGTCGAACTAAGTCAGGCGGTGCTAAAGGAATTAGATTAGGAAACAAGATACTTAAAGTAGTAGATGAGTTTTGCTATTTGGGCAGCAAAATAACTGATGATGGCCGAAGTAGAGAGGATATGAAATGTAGACTGGCAATGGCAAGAAAAGTATTTCTGCGCAAGAGAAATCCATCAACATCAAACATCGATTAAAGTGTTACGAAGTCTTTTCTGAAAGCATATTTGTCTGGACTGCAGCCATGTATAGAAGTGAAACATGGACGATAAACAGTTTAGACAAGAAAGAGAACAGATGACTTAGAAATGTGGTGCTACAGAAGAATGCTGAAGATCAGATGGGCAATTAAGTGACTAATAAGAAAGTACTGAACAGAATTGGGGAGACAAGAAATTTGTGGCCCAACTTGACCAAAAGAAGAGATCGGTTCATAGTACACATTCTGAGACATCAAGGGATCACCAATTTAGTAATGCGGGGGGGGGGGCAAGGGTTGGGGGTAGAAATCGTATAGGGAGACCACGAGATGAACACAGTAAGCAGAATTAGGAGGATATGTGTTGTAGCAGTTATTCGGAGATGAAGAGACTTACACAGGAACTGAAGACGACAACAGCAACAACAGAATACATTCCAAAACAGAAGAAACCTCACAATGTCATTTTACCTTAGTAACACTCATCAGAATAGATCACAAAGATTCTCTTTCCAGAAAATAATACACGTTTATGTAGTATATCGTGTACGGTATGTCTATGTCGTAGTACTTGCTGTTTTCTGCCAAACACTACGCCTTAACTGCAATGAGCCAATAAGAAATATATATCAATCTACTTTAAATTTTTACGTTTTACCATTTCACAACTTTAGTAATTAGGTTTGAATTCTAACTCTGATTTTCTTTACTTTCAGGTGAGTCGATGGACTGAGTATTCTTCGCAGCAGCGCCCTGGTGGGGCGGTCTTCTTGTAGTAATCAAGTATCAACACAAAAGGTAGGTTGGTAAAGTCATCTATTAGTCCGCTTGCGTTCCATAACGTGACACAAATAACTTGGTCTATACGTGGCCATTAAAGAAAGAAAGTTGCGAGAACACAGTGATCGATCATTGGATGGTTTTGAAGTCGAAACAATGTTAATCATTTTTACGATAGCTGTAGCTCACATTTCAGTACATCTTCAGTATGTTTTTCGATAAACCTAATGTTCTCTGTTGCAAGACGTACAAAAGCTTCAAAGTTGAATATGCTATTCTGATCATAGCAACATCAGCCTCATTCTACAGTTCTGATAGTATCTCAGTCACAAATGTTCTTCAGAGGAAATCTACTGCGTAAAAATAATAACATTGCCTTACGACTTGGAAAAAACCCCAAGATATTCCGGTCGTAAGTAAAGTGCACCAATGGCAAGACGCAATTATTACCTTCACTGCGCGGTTACAATGGTGGTGTTATTGGTGGAATGCCACTAAAGCATAGTTACCAAATGTGGTTTCCCGAAATTTCTTCACAAATGAAGATGAAGTAAATATTCTAGAAATCGTATCAAGATCAATTGCCAACATCAATAACTTAGAAGTTAATATTTTCGGTGTAGCGAATCAGCTTAAAACATTGAAGAAAAGCAAGACTTTCGATTCAGATTGTATGCCAGTTTGGTTCCTTTGAGAGTATGCTGGTACAATAGCTCTACACCAAACAATCATACACACACAAAAAAAAGTTTTGCATCACCCCGGCTCCCAGAACTCCAGTGAATATTGTATCACAGACACAGTCCCTTTGACTATTCAGAGATGTCACTAAACCAACCCAAAGATGTAAACAACGATGCATGAGCAGCGCCTATTAGACGCATAGGGTCCGACAGCAGATCAATTCAATCATTCCACCAGGAAGGAGCCACACGGCTCGTGTTGCCTGTAGTTCAACCATGCCTAGACGGTCAATACTGCGGTTCGATCTTGTCCGCATTGTTACCTTGTGCCAGGAAGGGCTGTCAACGAGGGAAGTGTCCAGGTGCCTCGGAGTGAACCAAAGCGATGTTGTTCGGACATGAAGGAGATACAGAGAGATAGGCCTCCCAAGGGCTACTACTGCAGTGGATTACCGCTACCTACGAATTATGGCTCGGAGGAACCCTGACAGCAATGCCACCATGTTGAATAATGCTTTTCGTGTAGCCACAGGACATCGTGTTAAGACTCAAAACTGTGCGCAATAGGCTGCATGATGCGCAACTTCACTCCCGACGTCCTTGGCGAGGTCCATCTTTGCTACCACGACACCATGCAGCGCGGTACAGACGGGGCCAACTGATGTATCGACAGAAGTGCCAACACAGTGTGATTTGACGGGACCGCAATGCACGCTATAAACACACGAAGGATGGCGTGAGGTCTGAAACAGGATACGTAATGAATGCTATAAAGAAAAGTACGTAGCTTTTGGAATACTTAACTTTAATCCATCCTTGTTGTATACATCGTTCTTGATGAGACATGCTTTATACGATAAGTATCAATTGCTATGTAAGGCTAATGGCGCCTTGCTAGGTCGTAGCCATGGACTTATCTGAAGGCTATTCTAACTATCTGCTCGGCAAAGGAGCGAGGCTTCGTCAGTGTAGTCGCTAGCTAAGTCGTCCGTACAACTGGGGCGAGTGCTAGTCCGTCTCTCGAGACCTGCCGTGTGGTGGCGCTCGGTCTGTGATCACTGACAGTGGCGACACGCGGGTCCGACATGTACTAATGGACCGCGGCCGATTTAAAGCTACCACCTAGCAAGTGTGGTGTCTGGCGGTGACACCACATCAACAACATGCCGAATGGTCCGGTCAGGATTGGCGTCATGTTCTCTTCACCGATGAGTGTCGCATATGCCTTCAACCAGACAATCGTTGGAGACGTGTTTGGAGGTAACACGGCCAGGCTCAACGCCTTAGACCCACTGTTCAGCGAGTGCAGCAAGGTGGGGGTTCCCTGCTGTTTTGGGGCGGCATTATGTGGGGCCGACGTACGACACTGGTGGTCATGGAAGGCGCCGTAACGGCTGTACGATATGTGAATGCCATCCTCCGACCGATAGTCCAACCATGTCGGCAGCATACTGGCGAGGCATTCCTCTTCATGGGCAACAATTCGCTTTTCACACTAATTACGGCCATATAACAGTGGTCTTTTCCGAATGTTCTTGTGACTAAATAACCATTCTGGTAATTGGAGTCCAAAGTTTTTGTAAATCATGATTTTTGCATTCTTGTGGAGATATTTCCATAGCAACTTCATCCCCTGCCAAATATTTCTTTATATGTAACGGAGAAAAGAAATAAATTTAGCTTAAATTCTTTTGAATGTAACGAAATATTTTCTTAAAAATTTTTCATTCCCTGTTGCACTCGCTTAGGGGCTGTATTCCACGATCACTGAAACATCCATCTTTACATCCAACCGAGAAGTCAAATACCAGTTGTCATAGACGTAGCCTCAAAAATTCTTCGGTAGTTCATAGTAATTATTTATTTTCAAAAAAAAAACTTCACCCACTAATTTACCCCCTTAGTGGTTGAATTTCCAAAAATGCAGAGCCACGTATTCTTTTATTTTCTGACTGAGAAACCAAATACCAGCTTTCGTTGTTGTAGCTTCAAAATTTGCTTACTAGCGAAATTAAAACCGTCGTAACCTACTTCATCCTTTCGGTTGGAGTTTCGAAAAATTCTTTCTTGAACGACAGTCACGGTATAAAATCCAATCCTCCTCCGAATTTCAAGTTTTCCTTTGCGGTTTTGGCTGGGTCATGATGAGTCAGTAGGCAGTCAGTCATTCAGTCAGGACATGGCCTATTTTCATAAAAGGCACGAAAGGGAAACGCAAAAGAATATTTGGGTTAAAAAAATGGTTCAAATGGCTCTGAGCACTATGGGACTTAACGGCTGAGGTCATCAGTCACCTAGACTAAGAACTACTTAAACCTAACTAACCTAAGGACATCACATACATCCATGCCCGAGGCAGGATTCGAAACTGTGACCATAGCGGTCGCGTGGTTCCAGACTGTAGCGCCTAGAACCGCTCGGCGAATATTTGGGATTTAAAATAAATTTCGATGTGGAGACTGTAGCTTACATGAGAACTTCGTATATGAAGCACTTAAGTATTTTACAGTTGATGATTTACACATGCTGGGGTAATGTTCATGGTAAACAACAGGGATTTACCTGACATCTTCTACACGCTATTAACACCGCATTTCTACAATTACAAGGCTGTTTAAAAGTTTCTGTACAAAAACGAACTTGATTTACATTGATAAAAGATTGTCGCTCATAGCACAGTTTGGCACAAACCACGCGTAACGCATCATTTCGCCAGATGTTGGCGAGGACAACTTGCGATGTACGGTAGGATGTATTTTGTTGCAATCTCTTAGGGATGTGATTTATTCTTCTCTCTCGACGAGACAAGCGAATTTTTTAAGTTTTTGATCAAATTCCTTAGATGTCGAGAAATACATACTTTGCCGGGTAGCACTAGCGGTCTGCCTGGGAGGGGGGTGGGCGAGAGGTCACTTTAGCACTGCGCGATGGCAGTACTTCTGCATGCTGTTGTGGATTTGTTTATCCTCTGCACGAGTCAATTAGCAGAAGAAATTTGTTCCCCTGCAAATAGGGTTTCATCAAATCAGATACGGACTTTAGTGGGGAAGGTGAAGGGTCGTCTTCGGTTTACTGGGAGAGTTTTAGGAAAGCGTGGTTCACCTGTAGGAGACCACTTACAGAACACTGGTACTACCCATTCTTGAGTACTACTCGAGTGTTTGGGATCCGCACCAGCTCGGATTGAATGAAAACATCGAAGCGATTCAGAGGCAGGCTGCTAGATATGTTACCGGTACAAGCAAAATTTACGGAGATGTTAAGGAATTCAAACGGGAATCTCTGGAGGGAAGGCTACGTTCTCTTCGAGGAACGCTGTTGAGAAAATTTAAAGTACGAGCATTTAAAATTAACTGTAGAACGATGCATACGCCTCCAAAGTATATTTCGCGCAAGGACCACGAATTTAAGATAGATAAACTGAGGATACTGCGGGGACACATAGACAATTGTTTTTCCCGCACTCTATTTGCTAGTGGAACAGGTAGAGAAACGTCTACTATTGGTGCAACGCACCCTCCGCCACGCACTGTACGATGGCTTGTGGAGTATCTAAGTAGATTTAGAAATGCAATATATTGAGCTCCACCTCGGTTTATTTGCCGTGTAAGAAACGTAACATCAGAAAATAAAAAAAGGACGTTTCCATGCAAAGAGTTTTAGGAAAGTGTGGTTTACCTACAAAGCAAACCACATACAGAACCCTAGTGCTACCAATTCTTGAATGCTGCTCGCGTGTTTGGGTGAGTATGTCCATTAAGCTTTCGTGTTGACTGATCGAACCGGTGACTATACGCACTGATCTTGTTTGGACGTACTCCATTTCCTCTATCAGTCGTACGTGCTAAGGGTTCCGGACCGCAGAGAAATTTTCAAATACTGGTTTACTTTCGCCGTTGATGGACTACACATCCTCAGGATTATTCCAATATAACTCAGTGTGGCAGCTACCTTTCTTATGATAAGTTTCGAGCGGGCATTGCACTTGAAATCACCTCTTAAGCATACTTCCACAAACAACATATTGTTCTTTCTATTTTTAGACAGTGTCTGTCGCACGAAGAAGCCCTAATTTCGTACACCAAAATGTACCGTGTACCCCATATCTAAGAAGAATATGCTGCTTCTAGATGAGACAAAATGTAATTGGTCCAACAACTGCGGTTGATCGAACTCATCTCAGACGTTCATTATATCACTCATTTCACTATAAATATTTGCTATTTGTTACTACTAACATAACAGAGGGTTTCTTTATTAGTATCGTTCATCTCAGGCTCTTGCCTGCTAAACTGTCTGTGCAGTAGAGAGTCTGGGTAATTTTGATATATTCAGGAGGGGAAGCGCGATAAATCTTATCTGCAATTCATAAATTCATGCTGGTTTATGAACCTATCGGGTGAAAACTCGACTGTACGCAAATTTATCTCAAATAAATCGTGCCGGCTGTAGTCCTATCTTACGAACGATTAATATGCAACACAGAAAGAATATAAACCGATGCCACGGCATTATTTACATTCTATGAGATGCGCCGTATTTGCGGAGTTTAATTCACATCAGACTGCAGCACGCCAAGTCTGGCTGGAAGCTGAGTGGCATGTTAATGAATTTACCCTCTAATGCGAAACGTCCGAGACTAATTTACATCTTTCTTCGCGAAGGAAATTCAGTACTGAAAGTAAAGCACTTAGTTTTATGTGCCAGTCCGGATGCTGAATTTGGAGAAAAGACATTACTTTCCCAAGGGAGTTTTTATTTCCTATCTGGAAACAATTTTAGACGCAGCAGATATTCTCTTATCGTCAGGCTGAAACAACTGTTTAAAGTATGCTAGCTAATAATGTTCAGAACCTCAGGGAGAATGTGGTTTTTCAGGATGAAGGGAATTTCTATAGACTTAGACTGCATGTTTATCACAGCTGTCCAGAACGAATGTGACTCAATAAATTGCGAAATTACCTGCTGGGATACTCATTGTCGATTTGAAATACGAAAATATTTCGTTTTAGCGACGATGTGGGGGGCTTTTAGATGTCTCAGAGCTCTTTTGTCCAACTTTTCTAAAGTATGACATAGAAGATACTATTATTTGGCTACGTGCTGGAAACTGTAGACTAAACTGAGTAAAACAACTACTAATGTTTAGAATCATCGAGCTGTGCCCTGTTCTTATTGCAGGAAACGAAGGGCCATGGATGTGTGTGATGTCCTTAGGTTAGTTGGGTTTAAGTATTTGTAAGTCTAGGGGACTGATGACCTCAGATGCTAAGTCCCTTTATGCTCAGAGCCATTTGAACCATTTTTTTTGCTATCAAGTCTGGATCAGTCCTGGTGCATAGGCGAAGTGATTAAGGCGATAAGTGGAAATTCCGGGTTCGAGTTCTGGCCCGGCACAAATTTTCGTGTGTCTACAACAGACAATGTCTCCATACCTAATGCAGGTAATGTTAGAAAGGTTATGCAATTGCGAATAAATGTCAAAATTATGTACAGCTACAAGATCGTCACCAGTGTCTGTTTCTTAACAACACAGTTAAAAATAAGAGATACACTGTAATGCAGAAACAATTTTTTTTACAATATGAAGGGAAAAAAGAGAGTTACACACTGCTTCCGGAAGTACTTATATTGCCTTTAGGTACAGCACCCTCCCATGCTTACAAGCACTTTTAGATTCATAGCAAATCTGAAGAAAATTTAAACAAGTCAAATAATTTCTGAATGAACAAATGTTATATTTTATACAAGCACAGATGGTTCTATTTCCTAGATTATATAAAGGCCTTTTCCTCCCCCCATGAGCCATGGACCTTGCCGTTGGTGGGGAGGCTTGCGTGTCTCAACGATACAGATAGCCGTACCGTAGGTGCAACCACAACGGAGGGGTATCTGTCGAGAGGCCAGACAAACGTGTGGTTCCTGAAGAGGGGCAGCAGCCTTTTCAGTAGTTGCAGGGGCAGCAGTCTGGATGATTGACTGATCTGGCTTTGTAACACTAACCAAAATGGCCTTGCTGTTCTGGTACTGCGAACGGCTGAAAGCAAGGGGAAACTACAGCCGTAATTTTTCCCGAGGGCATGCAGTTTTTCTGTATGGTTAAATGATGATGGCGTCCTCTTGGATAAAATATTCCGGAGGTAAAATAGTCACCCATTCGGATCTCCGGGCGGGGACTACTCAAGAGGACATCGTTATCAGGAGAAAGAAAACTGGTGTTCTAGGGATCGGAGCGTGGAATGTCAGATCCCTTAATGGGGCAGGTAGGTTAGAAAATTTAAAAAGGGAAATGGATAGGTTAAAGTTAGATATAGTGTGTATTAGTGAAGTTCGGTGGCAGGAGGAACAAGACATTTGGTCAGGTGAATACTGGGTTATAAATACAAAAGCATATAGGGGTAATGCAGGTGTAGGTTTAATAATGAATAAAAAATAGGGGTACGGGTAAGCTACTACAAACAGCATAGTGAACGCATTATTATGGCTAAGATAGACACGAAGCCCACGCCTACAACGGTAGTACAAGTCTATATGCCAACGAGCTCTGCAGATGACGAAGAAATAGATGAAATATATGATGAGATAAAAGAAATCATTCAGGTAGTGAAGGGAGACGAAAATTTAATAGTCATGGGTGACTGGAATTCGTCAGTAGGAAAAGGGAGAGAAGGAAACATAGTAGGTGAATATGGACTGGGGCTAAGAAATGAAAGAGGAAGCCGTCTTGTAGAATTTTGCGCAGAGCACAACTTAATCATAGTTAACACTTGGTTCAAGAATCATGAAAGAAGGTTGTATACATGGAAGAACCCTGGAGATACTAAAAGGTATCAGATTATATAATGGTAAGACAGAGATTTAGGAACCAGGTTTTAAATTGTAAGACATTTCCAGGGGCAGATGTGGACTCTGACCACAATCTATTGGTTATGAACTGCAGACTAAAACTGAAGAAACTGCAAAAAGGTGGGAATTTAAGGAGATGGGACCTGGATAAACTGACTGAACCAGAGGTTGTACACAGTTTCAGGGAGAGCATAAGGGAACAATTGACAGGAATGGGGGAAAGGAATACAGTAGAAGAAGAATGGGTAGCTTTGAGGTATGAAATAGTGAAGGCAGCAGAGGATCAAATAGGTAAAAAGATGAGGGCTAGTAGAAATCCTTGGGTAACAGAAGAAATATTGAATTTAATTGATGAAAGGAGAAAATATAAAAACGCAGTAAATGAAGCAGGCAAAAGGGAATACAAACGTCTCAAAAATGATATCGACAGGAAGTGCAAAAACGGCTAAGCAGGGATGGCTAGAGGACAAATGTAAGGATGTAGAGGCTTATTTAACTAGGGGTAAGATATATACTGCCTACAGGAAAATTAAAGAGACCTTTGGAGAAAAAAGAACCACTTGTATGAATATCAAGAGCTCAGATGGAAACCCAGTTCCAAGCAAAGAAGGGAAAGCAGGTGTTGACAGATGTGAAAATTACCGAACTATCAGTTTAATAAGTCACAGCTGCAAAATACTAACGCGAATTCCTTACAGACGAATGGAAAAATTGATAGAATCCGACCTCGGGGAAGATCAGTTTGGATTCCGTAGAAATGTTGGAACACGTGAGGCAATACTGACCCTATGACTTATCTTAGAAGAAAGATTAAGGAAAGGGAAACCTATGTTTCTAGCATTTGTAGACTTAGAGAAAGCTTTTGACAATGTTGATTGGAATACTGTCTTTCAAATTCTGAAGGTGGCAAGGGTAAAATACAGGGAGCGAAAAGCTATTTACAATTTGTACAGAAACCAGATGGCAGTTATAAGAGTCGAGGGGTGTGAAAGGGAAGCAGTGGTTGGGAAGGGAGTAAGACAGGGTTGTAGCCTATCCCAGATGTTGTTCAATCTGTATATTGAGCAAACAATAAAGGAAACAAAAGAAAAGTTCGGAGTAGGTATTAAAATCCATGGAGAAGAAATAAAATCTTTGCGGTTCGCCGATGACATAGTAATTCTCTCAGAGACAGCGAAGGATTTGGAAGAGCAGTTGAACGGAATGGACAGTGTCTTAAAAGGAGGATATAAGATGAACATCAACAAAAGCAAAACGAGGATAATGGAATGTAGTCGAATAGGGTCGGGTGATGCTGAGGGAATTAGATTAGGAAATGAGACACTTAGAGTAGTAAAAGAGTTTTGCTATTTGGGGAGCAAAATAAGTGATGATGGTCGAAGTAGAGAGGATATAAAATGTAGACTGGCAATGGCAAGGAAAGCGTTTCTGAAGAAGAGAAATTTGTTGACATCGAGTATAGATTTAAATCTCAGGAAGTCGTTTCTGAAAGTATTTGTATGGAGTGTAGCCATGTATGGAAGTGAAACATGGACGATAAATAGTTTAGACAAGAAGAGAATAGAAGCTTTCGAAATGTGGTGCTACAGAAGAATGCTGAAGATTACATGGGTAGATCACATAACTAATGAGGAGGTATTGAATAGAATTGGGTAGAAGAGGAGCTTGTGGCACAACGTGACTAGAAGAAGAGATCGGTTGGTAGGACGTGTTCTGAGACATCGAGGGATCACCAATTTAGTATTGGAGGGCAGCGTGGAGGGTAAAAATCGTAGAGGGAGACCAAGGCATGAATACACTAAGCAGATTCAGAAGGATGTAGGCTGCAGTAGGTACTGGGAGATGATGAAGCTTGCACAGGATAGAGTAGCATGGAGAGCTGCATCAAACAAGTTTCAGGACTGAAGACCGCAACAACAACATAAAGGCCTTACCTTATTATCTATACACAGACGTTATTTGCAAAAACGAAATAATTTCTGCACTCATGACACTTGTCTACATGTTGTAAAATGTTTGTAGCTAAATGAAGACTCATGGCTTCTTTTGGGAAAACTAAACTTTTAAAATAACTGAAAATCTTTGCTGATGTAATTACACTGTAGATTTAACATGCTTTCAGTAAATTTTTCGCTGTGTGATAGTGTTTGTAGTTGTTCTAACAAATGTTATTTTTTCCACTATTTTCTGTGTCGAGTACAATTTGGCTGTTTTGGATGTTGTTTGGTGTACGTAAGTCTGTATAAGAACACGTACGTCAGCAATTGTGGATTTTTGATCTCGTCATTTTTCAATATGTTTAAGACTGTGTTACTCTTGCATGTTACATTGCATAGCCTGTGAAAATACTGAGAGACCTGAAACGCAAAACCTAACTACTTCTTAGTTCGTGATTCCAACAGATTTATGGGAATTTCCAGAAATTGCTTTGCAATTGAAGTATTTCTCTTCTAATTTAATTTTGTAATTTTTTATTTTTTTATTTTTTTATAATGACGTAGGATACAGAGACAGTTTGAATGAGAAAAGATCGTCGGCCAAAAAACAGATAAAGTATCTCAGTGGGGGATATTCTCCACAAGGAAAGTAATCAACCGTTAGTTTTTGAGACCAGCTGAACACTATTGTGTGGAATCCTTTGCTGATAGTACTGCAACTGCCTGTACGCTAACATACAGCAGTCGCAATGTTTTCCTAAAGCAGAAATATCTCGATCCGAAGAAGTATTAACAAAACAGACGTCGTACCTTTGTATGAGATGTTATTGGAAAACTTCAGTTACAAGTGCACCAGAGTCATTTGCTCAACCTTTAAATAAGAATTATCTCCGTGCAAAATCTCCAGTTTTTTTTTGTGACTGTGTGAAGTTAATTCGTATTCTATATCATATGATGTAACTCTGCACACTGTGGGACAGCAGCGGGACTATGCAGTGCGCGGATCGCAGACAATATCGTGACGTTTCGTCTTCATGGTGAACGTGGAGCGAGTCTCTTCGTAGAACGCCCTGTAATAGACTCGTTATATTAAATTCCTCCGTTATTTGCCAATAACGTTTGGCGGCTTCCTCAGGCTTGCATGCTACTTTGTAGAGGAGGGGACTGGTGCAGACGAACATGGGGTCTCTTCATAAACAGGAATACCACCGCAGCTTTGCTTCTCTACATTCTTTGGAGCCTGCTCACGGTTCAAATGAAAATATTTTTCATATGAGCCAAAATCCTAACATACGAGGATTTTTACAATTGAGGTACTGGAGGATACAAGGTTAGAACTTGCAATCTATGTACTACAGTTCTTC
This sequence comes from Schistocerca piceifrons, assembly GCF_021461385.2. Lineage (NCBI taxonomy): Eukaryota > Metazoa > Arthropoda > Insecta > Orthoptera > Acrididae > Schistocerca > Schistocerca piceifrons. The sequence continues at coordinate 508,041,854 of NC_060144.1, forward strand.
ACTTGAATGCAGTATTACTGATCAAATTTCAAGCTACTGTACATATTTTTAACATTTGACTGGTGTTTAGGCACATTTCATCATCTGTTAAATTTTTTGTATGACTCATGCAAGTATTTTATGCGTCCTAATTTTTTAAAATGCCGTTACTATACATGCATCATGATGGAGAAGAAGTAGTTCATTTTCGTTTCTGTGGTGACGAACAAGCTGAAGTCGTTTCTTAAATTCCCTGAGGGTGGCCCAGTACGCTCAAGAGTAGATCGTTGCACCATGAGGGAGGACGTCAAACAGCATAATCGTTTAAGAGTTTCAGACGACCGTCGCCGTGACGTTGCTGGCTGAGGTGTGGCTTTGAACGTTTTCTTCGCATGAGACTCGGTATGGCGCCACTCGATGGGTTGCTGTTTTCTTTACAGTTCGAAGTGAAGAACACACGTTTCATCGCCTGTGACGACATTCGACAAGAAACTGCCACGATCATTCACGTAACGCGGAAGCAATTCCACACAGATGGTCCTTTGTTGCTCTTTGTGGTCTTGTGCTAGGTGGCGAGGAACCCTGCGGGCACAAACCATTGAGTGTCCCAAAGGTTGGACGAGTGTGTTACCGCTACCAAGAGAGACTTCCAGTAGTGTAGCGAAGTGTCTGACGGTGACACTTTGATCACATCCAGTAAGAGTGTCTGCACGCTCCAACGCTGCAACAGTCACAGCTGTATGCGTTTGGCCGGCACGCGAGACATCGTGCAGATTTGCACGACCTTGTTGCGATTATCACAGACCTGTCACCAAATGGCTCACCGTGCTTTTATTGTCTGCCAGGTCTCCGTAGATATGCATGCACCGATGAATACACGCGATGCTCCGATTTTCCGCCAAAAGAAGCTATATTGAAGGCTATGTACAGTGCCGTCACCCATCCGAACTTCATAAAACTATAGGGACTGAAGCGGGAACATTCCACTATCTCCCACGACAAATTGTGCAGTTTTTTAAAGGAAACTGACCGAGGAAAAACTGTGATGCATTGCTTATTGAACGCACCTGGTACTCATGTTCAGAAAAAAATACAGAACACCTTAAACGACTAGAGATACAGCGTTCATATTCACAGGACATGTGCATTAGTATGTTCTGGAGAATTGATTAACATTTCATTCACCTCCGTGCAGCACATGTCCTGTTGCCTAGTAGGCACACGTACGCCATGGCCCCTGATAGCGTGTTCCATGAGTGATGGGACCGACGCGTATAAGGCGCAAAAGGCGTCCTGTGGCGTGCTGCATTCACCTGGTTGCAAATTTCATGTGTGGTTGTCGGCATTGCGTCACAGAACTGCACCCGTCTTTTCACCATAACCCACATATTTTCGATTGGCGACAAGCCTGGTAATATGGCGGTCCATGACAAAAGGCTGACATTTTGTGAGGCCAAGAAGGCACGGGTTCGCGCAGCAACTTGTGGCGTTTTGCCTTGCTGAAAAATGACGTCTGACATGTCCAAAAAGGTATGGCTATGGGTTTCAGGATGTCATTCACTGGTCACAGGGCCGTGGACACGCACCAACGGTGATTTGTGGTTGTACCCGATAGCATTCCACACCATAAGGCTTTGATTTTGTGCTGTATATCTTGTGTGAATTTAGTCACTGTGATGTCCCTCCCCCTTTCTGCGGCGGACCAAAACGCGTCCTTTATTTTCAAACTCGCAGAACCTTGATCCGTCCGAAAACAACATATGATACCATTCCTGTCCGAAGCGACGTCCTTCCACACATCTTTGCCGTCTAGCATGTTTCTGCACATTCGTCAAAGGTAGGCGGAGAAGTGGACGAAGCGTAAGTAACCCATGCCGTAATAAGCGGCGTCGGTCTGTCACTCCTGACAGTGTAAGATGCGTTACGCTGTTGCGCCAGAACGCAGATCTGTGCCGCAATGCCACTCGGATGAGGTGTCGATATTCTCAGGGGGGAGGAGGGGGGGGGGGATGATGTGGGTGGTGCGACCTGATCCATCTCATCGTGTTCTACGGCCATCCGTGAACCATTCGGCACACACCCGTTGCACAGCCGAAACACTTCGTCCCATACGAGCAACAATTTCCCTGATGGATACATCACATTCTCTCATACCTATAATGCGCCCTCTTTCAAACTCATTGATCTGAAGGTCTGCGAGGATCCTGCACATGTGCTCAAGTCGCACTGTTCCGTTCCTTCGGTTTATAGTGACAACGAGAGCCCCGCCATGGTTCAAATGCTAATCATTTCTGCAAAACATACTGATGTATACGTCCTGTGAATAGTCGTTCACCGTGTTCTGTTTTTTCTGATCATGAGTGTAATTGATTTTTGTCAGCCATTACATCTACATTATTAATTTTTTACTAAGTGTACACAACAAATACATCCAATACGTCCATTTCTAAGGAGGCCAGAGCCCTCTATCAGCTTTACGGTCCTAGGCCTCCTACGGGCTCAGTTCACTACAGCAACTCACTGAAATCAAGCAATAATTGTCCGAGATAAAGGTGCTGTAATGATTTCTTGTGGGTTAGTCTCTTAAATGAAGCTCGTTGGGCACAAAATAAGCGAAAAGTCTCAATCGTTAACCGAGGAAGGTAGGGTTGTAGCTTTGAGAAGTACTCCTTTTCCTTGTGCCCTTGTCCCGCATCGGCGCATGGTCACCATGGTTACGAACGGGTCGTGGGCATGCTCAGTGCTGAGGTGCCAAGCAGCGCCGTCAGAACCAGCTACCAGCACTGCGGCTCGTCTTCCGATGGCGGAGCTTCGACACTGAAGTCCTGCGGCAGGTCGCTGGCCGCGTGGAACTATTTCCTCGCACCAGATCACATGCCGCAAATAGTTCCCCATATACATTTCCGTGAGTGGACTGGGCCACGCTGCGAGTGCGCTAGTACCCCTTCACTCAGATACTCCCTCTCGACGTGCAATCAACCGTACAGAGGGTCGGTCTGGAACTTCGATTTGGCTAGGCCAAGTGACACTTAGGACACTGTTATTCATTTACTCACTGTTTTCTCGTTAAGCTCTCAGGTGATTGTGACTTAACGATTTTAGTCAAGTGCGTTGTGGCAGTGTTGTAATTTTCGAAATTTTTTTCTTTTTCTGAACTAGTGCGGTGCTCAATAACAGAGACCAAACTTGTAGCGTAACCGTTATTAAGGCTGGGAGTTCTGCTTAGTTGGTACTTCACATAAAACCACGAGAAGCGAGAACTTCTGTTCACATAATTATTTGCTCTGAAACTTTACAGGCTGTGAATAAATATTCAAGAGTGGTTAAATACTACCTAGGCTTTCCGTTTTGTTAAATACTAACTTGGATTCTTTTGTGGGAACATCCTCAACCGACGGGTACTATAGTTACTTTAACGGATGGTCCTTCCTGGCCCCACCCAATTATCCTCGGGGATAAAATATGTGTACCCCAAAATGTCTGCGTGTAGTGGTAGTCACATGGAGGTAGGAGAAGGTTTTCTAAATGTTTACGGATAATGGAACTCAGAGTAGGCCTGGGTACCAGGCCAGTATTTACCTAGTAGCATGTGGGAAACCACCTAAAAACCACATACAGTCTGGCAGCCACACCTACCCTCGTCGTTGATCCGCCGGGCAGATTTGGTTCGCAGCCACCGCACGTGCTAGTTTCGGTAGCGGCGCTTTAATACGCACTAGAACTGGTCGTAGCTTTGAGAACATCGCATTTTTTCCAGGACTTGCTTGGCAGTGCTACTTGGAAAACACTGTCAGATGAATATGGTATTTATTTCCTTGTATTCATATCTAGCCAATGTCAATACAAACCAGGAAGTCTTGAGCATGGCTGCTTCTTACGACACGTACTCGCAGCTACAAGTTTTTAAAGCTCATTCCTATTATTGCATCACAGCTACTTCCGACTCTGGTATTGAGGGCTGTCTATTTGTGACTGCAGATCTGTGAGTGCAGAAATCTGCGCGGTGAGTTCTCCAGTACTGTGGCGAGTGTGTAGTGCAGATAGTGACTCAATAGTAATACTTTTTTTTTATTTCTTACATGCAGAACTCCGACGACAGTACCCATCTGCCGGTAGTGCCTAGTAGGCAGCAAATGACGTATGCTGAGACAGTAGCAGCTGGTGGTGTAGGCAGTGAATGAAGTATGTTGAGACCAGCTGGTGGTGTAAGCAGTGAGCCGGCCGGAGTGGCCGAGCGGTTCTAGGCGCTACAGTTTGGAACCGCGAGACCGCTACGGTCGCAAGTTCGAATCCTGCCTCGGGCGTGGATGTGTGTGATGTCCCTAGGTTAGTTAGGTTTAAGTAGTTCTAAGTTCTAGGGGTCTGATGACCTCAGCAGTGAAGTCCCATAGTGCTCAGAGCCATTTGAACCATTTGTAAGCAGTGAATCAAGTACGCTGAGACAGTAGCAGCTGGTGATGTAGGCAGTGAATCCAGTATGCTGAGACAGTAGCAGCTGGTGGTGTAGGCAGTGAATGAAGTATGTTGAGACAGTAGCAGCTGGTGTTGTAGGCAGTGAATCACACATGCTGAGACAGTAGCAGCTGGTGGTGTAGGCAGTGAATCAAGTATGCTGAGACAATAGCAACTTGTGTTGTAGGCAGCAAATGACGTATGCTGAGACAGTGGCAGCTGGTGGCAAGTAGCAACCTCATTGATACAGTTGTGTGTGAGCTCCATGATATAATGGGGCCAGATGGCTGAGGTGGCATGCACTACCGACAAACTATCGTCGTTGGCAGAGATGGGTTGCCGCCCTGAGTTGATCTTGGGACACTTGGAGATCAGATTGTGTGTCAGGAAAAAGGTCCCACAGGGTGCCCTAACTTCAGCAGATCCAGTCTGAAGCCCATCACTAACAGGACTAGCTGACGGCTGTAGATCAACGGCTTCATCTTGTTGGGGTTACTGTTGGACTAAGCTAGAATAGCTTAGCCGTTCATTCTACCAATGACTGGCGTGAAGACATTGCTGACTGAGTGCACGGTGCCGAAGGAGTTCTGCTACAGACCGAGCTGTGCGATGATGCAGATAACACTTGAAACTTTCCTGGCAGATTAAAACTGTGTGCCGGACCGAGACTCGAAATCGGAATCTTTGCCTTTCGCGGGCAAGTGCTCTACCATCTGAGCTACCCAAGCACGTCTGACGCCCCGTCCTCACAGCTTTACTTCCGCCAGTACCTCGTCTCCTACTTTCCAAACTTCACAGAAGCTTTTCTGCGAACCTAGCAGAACTAGCACGCCTGAAAGAAAGGATATTGCGGAGACATGGCTTAGCCACAGCCTGGGGGATGTTTCCATAATGAGATTTTCACTCTGCAGCGGAGTGTGCGCTGTTATGAAACTTTCCTGACAGATTAAAACTGTGTGCCGGACCAAGGCTCGAACTCGGGATCTTTGCCGTTCGTGGGCAAGTGCTCTACCAACTGAGTCTCGAGAGTTTGCTCTATCCAACAGTATGTTGTTCATGCACATATCTCAAATTACATAATAGAATGATTTTGTTAAATCTGATGATTCTTTTTGATACACCCTGTACTTTTTCTCAAGTGGAAACTGACATCATAATCATTCAACTGAAATATATTTGAAAATCTGACAAAATTCTTCCAACATCAAAAGCCGTATACGTCTTAGAACTGTACCTGTGCCGTCAAGCCCTTTGAAATCATCAAGTGAACAAGTTTCTTATCTAATTTTATCCCTTCTACACGCCCGCCAAGTTTCAGCAAGATGGTTTATTTACACTAGGGGATGTTCCCTTGTGGGCAACAACGACCGATCTTATTGGACTGATTCCACAGAAGTAACTTGCACGTACACACCACTTTCCTAACATGACTGTGGTCGGTCATGGCGGTCCACATGACGACCTGGGACCCGTCAAGACGACCCCTGTGTTGCTTCTAGGTAGCGACTAACATTTTGTTCTCTGAGCTCATTTACGAGATGAGAGCTAAGTACCGTAGTAGCTATCTTGTGTATGGCTTCACCGACCTCTTTAATCTTAGCGATATCTGCACACATTTCTGTTTTTGCGTTAACACATTTTGCTATTGGAGGACCAATGAAATGTGCGTTACACCGTGCAAATAGTTTCGTCAAACATTGTCGAGCAGCCGCACCATTTAACACTGTTCCTTCAAAGTAACATCAATTGTGTTTATCTATCAAGTGGGATGAGAAACAAGACCAATTTGGACGACTGCCCCTCGTGACAAGACCTCACTCAGATCTCACAGAATAACAATGATCGACTGGTCTTTTACTGAGGTACTACGCGCCCTTCAGATCCTCAGGCTTAACTGGCCGCCACTTGGCCTGTTTTTCTCTGGACCCAGTGAAAATGGCATCTGGTCGAAAGTTCTAAGCTGACAAGGTTACACAGCTCTGCCATATGAAACATTACTGGCCAGCCGAAGTGGCCGTGCGGTTAAAGGCGCTGTAGTCTGGAACCGCAAGACCGCTACGGTCGCAGGTTCGAATCCTGCCTCGGGCATGGATGTTTGTGATGTCCTTAGGTTAGTTAGGTTTAACTAGTTCTAAGTTCTAGGGGACTAACGACCTCAGCAGTTGAGTCCCATAGTGCTCAGAGCCATTTGAACCATTTTTTTGAAACATTACTATCAATAATTTAAAATTGCAGCTTAACAACATCCTGTCACGAACCGGTACAAAACGTAAGTGGCAGCGTCACACTGTTAGCGGAAATTGCTTCAATAATTAATATCTGTAGGTGACGTAAGATTTCATCAAAATAACGTGACACCGGCGGAGAAACGCCTTTTCACTGTGAGCACCGGGCAAGTCTACTCCTCTGTTCCAAAGGGGCGGCCACCAGTGTTCACTGTCACCTGCCAACCTGGGCGCTTTCAGCACCCTCGTTGCTATCCTTTTACTACACAACCTGGCCTTGCAGTCTTCACGCACCACAGGTGGAGGAAAAGTTCTTGACAGTCAAGCACATGTGATTGTATGCGATGCTATTAAATTTTGGCCAGAAGAGGCAAACGGAGAAGCGAAAATCTCATTAAAAAGTGTTCTTGAGAGGTTTATATTAAGTGCTAATTGTTCTATCTGCACAGTTAAGAGAATTAAGAAGGCAGAAAACATACTTTCCAAGGCTTCGCTGCTTCCAAAAGATACAGAAGAAGAAAATAATTTTATTTTTAGGCAATAATACCAAACAAGTCGTCAAGGGACGCAAATTACACATGACACTTGTTCTCTATTTTGCATTGCCTTTATCGCAGTAATGTTGGTTGATCGTTTGATTGTGTCATTATTTACTTTTAGATACTCTAGTGAGAAACTTTTGAGTCTGAATGTCTATATTTGTAGAATTATTGGTCGCACTGGAGGAACCTGTCCCAATACAACCGTTTGTAGACTCACTAGCCGCAGCTTCCACCACTGTTGTCTGTGCAGATATGGGTCAAATCATTTTGTGTGTAATATGCCTTCTGATACAGGGTAAAAGTCGAGTGAGAGGAATGGGCCTATTGCTTGCAATATATTTTGCAATAATTTCGAAATGGTTTATTGAATTTTAAACTCTGAACAAGATAAATATTTTAATTATGCTGTGTGGCCGAAAGGATTTCAAAGTGAGAAATCAGATGAAAATCAGTAACACTGTGTCCACCATATTCCTTTTGGGGATAATGAACTATGGCAGTAAAACTGCACTCCGAAAAATTTAAAGTGCATACTATAGAATAATAAATGTGCCTTAATGATGAGAATTTGCTCTCGTGACAAGAAATAACCCAAGGCACGAGGTCAGCTAGGGTAACAGCTTGATTACAGATGTTACAGTAAATGTGAGCAAGGATGTTAGCAAGATTACACCAGTAAAATATTAAACTTAAGGACACACGGTGCTTTTTCAGCTGCATATTTTGTGAAAATCAGCACCTACTTCCTTCACACCTTTCTCTCATGTACGTTTTACAGCTTTGAAGTTTATTGCAGCTGCTGCAAAATACTTTCCAAACATTCCCAAGTATTTTGAAGAATTTAGGAAATATTGATGTTGATGAAGAGCAGTTATTAAAATTCATTATCTAAAATGCTTCTAATTAAGATACCATTTAATCCAGTAAAATCATGTGAAGGAGACCAAATTTTTACCAGATGTTTGCTATTTTAGCTCAAATATTAGACGTATTTCACTCCGCATATTAAGTTTATCAAACAGAATAAAAATTGTTATGTCGTATATTAATTTTTAGAACTTTTTCTAATTATGAGTTTTTTCCTTTATAAATTATTTGAACCTGCAATAAAGTTTAAGTCTACCGTATAGGTATGGACAATTGCAGGTTACAGAACAAAATCAGTGCAATGCTTTATAAAACTAAGGTGTAATTTGAACCTAAGTTGTGAAAAGCACAAATAATAAGAAATAGTGAATTAAGGCTGGAATCATATTAAAATGTGTCTCACAACATTAATAAAGTATAGTCTTCAGTACTTATTGCTTCATTGGTAAATATGTACTTGTTATAATTGTGTACACATACTTCAGCAAAAAAACTATGAAATGCATTGGGTGGCATAAGATTACTTGGGCGATAAATATATTTTATATAAATGCATATATAGCTGCTTAAAAGAATTGATATCTGTCTAGATATAGAATTTTACATTTAATTAATCATTATGGGTTTAATTCAGGGAGGGGGCGCGTATTGTGACCTTATCTCATAATCAGTTAGTGACTACGTAAGCATGTTCTTTGACAAAGGATGTGGTGAAGGTAAACAGTGTGATAATGTAGACTGCGCAAAAGTAACTGAATAAGAAGGGTTTAGGATCCACTACAAACAGCTTCTCTGTTAGCTTGAACATTTGAATCATCCCAGAAGTAGGTTTTCTCAACAGTGTGGACTGTTGTTGTAAAATAGCTCCCCCAAAATTTTCTTTTATCGAATTTTTTGATGTGTAGTGTTGGTTGTAATTGCTGCGTACTAATGAAAATGTAGAATGACAAGTATCTGTAGCACATAGGCAACAAACTTTCGATAGGACGTAAACAAGACACTTAAACAAGGCGAAAATATAAAGGAACAAAGATAATCACTTACAGATGCTAGAAACAAGCAATTTTACTAACATATGCAATATATCCTACGAAGAATCGCTGGAAGCAAAAATTTTCGAGCTGTTTTGCGAAATACTAATATTTTCCCGTAATTTAAACAACGAGAGCGTGGCAGCGTATACATCTGTGACTGTAATATTTGGTATATAGCGGTCATTTTTCATTCTAATCCTAATGGAGTATATATCTGGGTAATCAGGAAAGACTATAGAATTTAGTAACTCAATTAAAAGAGATTCGATTTTTTCCGTCATTCAAAAGTACCCTGTGTCAAGGATGTTCTGGTGACTGCTATGAGACAAGAGAAATGAATTAATCAGTTTACTCTGAATAACAACAGACGCGAAATACGTTCAAGTGCCACGAGCGGATAGCAACAACTGTGTATGATCACAGAGCCGGCATATGAAAGCCCACATCGCCAAATCAGTCAGCGCCCATCCCACCAACAGAATGACGCCCAATATTAGCCTTTTGGTTGTTGTCCAGCGGATCTGCGCCGAAGACTTGTCAGTCACGTGCAGTTCGTACCCGCCTACGTCGTCCAAGGCGAAGATGACAGCCTCAAACGAAGGTGAAATAAATAAGTTATGTGCTTTGAAGCAGCAGTAGAAATGGCTCACAATAGATGTACGAATAATCTAAGGCAACGGTTGTCTAAATATGTGATTTATTTAATTTAAATGCCCAACATATTTCAAGAAGTTAACGGCTAAACATCAAATTTTACAAACAAGGAGAACACAAATCACTATTTCGGTGGAATTTATACACTAACTTACAGAGCACTGAGAGCTCTAGGTGGAAACAGGGTCCTGGAGTAGACGACACTCCTTCACAGCTGCTGATAGCCTTGGGAAAGACAGCCATGACAAAACTAATTCATCTGGTGTGCAAAAATCTGTAGAAGTCGTATACATGTACAGACAAGCAAATCAAAATATCCACGGGTGTACAGCCGGTCTACAGTGTCCAACGGGCACAGTATTTCGGCGATCAAATATGTCGTCATCATCAGGTGAACTGACGGACTGTGCTCCTGTGAACGTGCAGGCATGGAGATCTGTACGCTGTGGCTGCTCAGAGGGAACTGGGTTCGGGCGCGGCGGCGGTCAATTTAAATACCCTCCGCCCGCGGCGCGCTCCCTCCTCTGTCCGCGCCCCGCGCCACGGTCGCGCGGTGGAACAGATAGCGACGGCGTCTGAGATGACGTCGGAGTGATGGCTCTATCCGCCGTGGTCGTCACAACTATACGTTTGCTCGATTTACTCTTGATTAACCCAATCGCTGGTTCCCAAGCCTTGCTAAGACTATAGCCACAGTCACGGTTTATGAGGTCGTCATTGGTGCGAATTTCGATGTCCCAGTATCTCGACGTCTGTACCAGAATCCTCGTGCGTTCATACTCCATAGCGTGATTTTCCCACAAACAATGTTCAGCGACCGCCGACTTGCTCGGACACATCAGTCGGCCTCTGGTGTTCACGGCATCGGTCCTCGACGGTACGCATCGTCTGACCAATATACGACTTGCCACATTGACACGGAATCTGGTACACGCCGGCCTTCCTCAAACCGAGGTCATATTTGGCGCTCCCCACCAGGAGGGTAAATTACCTTTCCTTGACGTCTTGGTCAAGAGAAGGGCTGATGGCACACTAGGTGGCCAAGGTAGGGTATGGTAAGCGCGAAGACAAGTAGTAAATATTCTCGCCGTGTGTGGGCGAACATTATCTTGCTCAAATGTAGGTCAGGATGGCTTGCAAAGAAGCGCAACAAAACGGCGGGTAAATGTGTCACTGTGTTAACAACCACCACCATAAATTACGAACGTCATTCCACTCGTATATTACGGAGAGTCTTATATGTTTGACAATATGTGTTCGCTGCTTCCATAGTCTTCACTGCGGTTAGTGGCGAATTACCTTTAATGTAGGTAATACTACGTGGACAATATAGACAAATGTCCATTACGTTTATGTTAGTACGTATGTGATACACGGATTTATATTTTCCTTGTTTAAAGAAAGTAATAATCTAATCATGTCTTCCCAGAACACGTGCAATGCCTCAGAACCTTCGTAGTGAACTGCAGAGGTTGCTTATGACTTTAACATGAAAGTGCGATATGAGATCAGTAACAAAAAAGGTAAACTAAGTCTCATGGAGATGCGTGCAACGTGCATGAAATGTCCCCATTTTCCGTCGAATTTTACCGCAAAATTAGCATAACCGTGTTAGGCAGTACCTTTAAAAAAGCAACCATTATGCTCCTGACTTCGTCGAGCACTAGGTAGAGGCCAGACCTACATTAACCTGAGCCTGAAGAGCCGGGAGATGGTGGGCGCTTCTTTGCCGGCTGCCGCATAGAAGGGCTGAGTGGGAGAGCGGAAATCCCTCGCCGCGGTGCGTGAGTTGGGAGGCGGGGCGGAAAGCGGCGATTCCCGCCCAGCGGCTCGTCTGCCCCGTTCTCTGCTCTTCCCGGAAGCTGGGCGCGGATGAATAATTCACGGCGGCGGTGATGAGGTGGCGGGTGACAGGCGAGCGGGGACCTCGCGGGGGCGACGCCGCCTCCTGCAGCGACCGTCTACACGCCTCGCCGGCTCCTCGCCCACTGTGTCGCCTTGATTCTTGGCGCCGTTGGCTCCCAGCTTTGTGTGCTGTTGCCGATAAAGCCACTCCTTGGCCGACGCGGGAAGAGTCGGATAAGGCGCCGGAGTAGCTTTAGAGGGGAGTGGGCTTCACTTCTACGGCCGATCAGCCAGGGTTACAGTTTCCGTGGTGTCCCTGAATGCCCGTTATACATATTACTTAACCGGATTTGTGGCTCGATTCGCGACTCCCTACCAGGAAGAACTCAACAGGTCGGGTCGGAATCGATTAATGCAAAAGTGCGCTCCGCAGTACAATTAAATGGTCATTTATTCGAAATCCAATAACTACATCAATTGCAATGCAGAAATTTGAAATTTGGCTCTGAGAAGATGCAAAACCATGGCGCTCTGCGACGTCACCCTCGACGCTACTGTAGCGGCACCACCGTTTAGGATAGGGAAACTTAGTTTTGTGCTATATTATGAGCACAAGTTACAGCCAGGTGTAGGCCAGATTGCAGTGAGTTACACATACCAACAGTTACAAAGCAGAATAGAGGCCACAGGGCCGTCAAATTGTTGAAAGAGTATACATAGTAGTTTATTATGTGATGTGAAGTGGCACGTGTGGCAAAACAGAGGCGCACAGCCGTGTATAAATAGGTGCAGGTTTCCAACGAGATTCATTCAAGTATGGCAGCTCTCCTGAATGGTGGGGCATGTCACATCACCAGCTACACGCAGGAGCAGATGGGACGCCAGCGTTCGAGTCCACGGCGGGTCACTGGTTCCACTCTCTGAGGCCGACGCGGGGTCCGTAACCAGCTAGCAGCGCGCCGCTCCATGGCTCGCTACCGCGGGCAGTCGTCCTGGCTTCCAACACATGCTGGAGGCATCCTGAGGCGAGGGCCACAGATTCAGACTCCGGATCACAGGCGTTTGTTGTCGCTGCGATCTTAGCCACGCTGGCGAGAAGCATGCAGCTGGCTGCCTGCGGATCACATCGAGCGGCGCTGAATCGGCAAGGACACAGACCAACGAGTCAACTGCTGGCATCCTGACAATGCCGCAACTCTGCTGCCGTACAAGGACGACACACAGCAGGGTGTGCACAGGTCACTGATGCAGCCATTCCACACCAAGCCGTTTTGCAGACAACGAAGTGGTGTCCTCAGAATTGCAGGGCCCAGTGACGCAGATCGAGAAGAATGGGGGCACTGTAGATGGAAACAATAAATCACTAGGAAAGCTGGGACGAGTCTTAATATGGTGCCTTCTGCCTCTTCCCGCCACATTTGGTATTGCTGTTACATTAGGTGGCAGAAGTTTCCACTACACTACACACAGTAAGGTGTCGACATATGCCGAAAGAAGACCAGGCTCAAAAGTTCACATGAGCTCTAAGATGGTTTAATGATGCCGTAGTGGCACCACATTTCACCAGTATTCTAGCCAACGCCACCTTTTAGACGCCTCACATGGTGGGAATGCCGTCACACCCGCTCTTATCCACGTTTCACCCCTCCACTTGACGTCTTTGTGATGGAGTTGAGGACCACTACACTCACCGTTGAGAAAAACATGCCAGACACACCGCCGGTCAGAATCAACAAGAAAATTCCTGAGGGTGTGTCATAAATGGCGTGTCAGTGAAACCATCCCATCCCATGGTGCGTTTATTTTCACAGATTTCGCGGTCTAAAGCGACAGATCGCAGTCCATAGAGCAACAGGGTGACGTTTTTGACCACGTCTGACACTGCTGTAACCCCCTAGACGATTCAACCATTCTGCAAGGACATCTTTAACCTGCAACCACCGAGTGAGGTGGCGCAGTGGTTAGCACACTGGACTCACATTCGGGAGTACGACGGTTCAAGAGTGGCCGACCACTCGTTGGACAAGCAAGACTCTTTCAGACATTCGATTCCGCATGGGGCCAGAAGGCGCTAGTTAGCAACGTAGCGCCTCTCAGCTAAGGGATATCGAAATGGTTGCCTGTCACACCTGCGGCTAGAAATCAGTGACTGTTTATCTGTGTACAGGAACATATTTAAAGTGTCAAAAAAAATGCGTAGTAGAACTGAGGGTGTTGTCGAACTGGTGTCTTAGAGGTGCGGATTGCCATTACATTCACGAGTCTGTCAATGTCGCCCCCCCCCCCCACCCACGCGCATGGTCATGCTACAGGGAGAAGATTGTGCATAAACATCCTTTTATGATTCAGATCACGTTCTGATTTCCTCGAATGGTTTAGAACGGTCTTTGGTGATTCTACCCTGCACAGCATAACAAAAATTACGCTAGTCTTGCACTTCAAAGGGGCGTGATCGCATTCAGTGGAGTTGAAAGCTCACGATGTCCTTAGTGAAGAGTTTTTTTGGCCTGTGGGGGTGGGAGGGGGAGGGACGGTTGCACTGTCAAAGGTTGTCAAGAAATGCGTCCTGCTTCTCATCGCGCTACGGACCGTCGTTTTCGACTGCGCAGTGAGTGGCAATCAACTCCCCAAAGGGAAAGGCAGGCGCCACTGGAGCCCTTTCCGCCATCCCCCGAGGCTTTTCGTGTCGATTCTGTGCGATGGTGTGTCTGGAATGTTTTCTCCGGCCCCCTATAAGAAATGAAATAATCGTATGGCATTGAGGGTTAGGAGTTCGGCCGCCGAGCTGCAAGTCTTCTCAGTTGACCCCAAGATGAGCGACCTGCGTGTCAGTGATGATGAAATGGTGAGGACAACACAACACTCAGTCCCCGAGAAGAGAAACTATCCGACCCGGTGGGGAATCGAACCCTGGCCCACTGCGTTGCAGTCAGATGCACCGACCGCTCAGCTCAGGGGGCGTACCACCCCTAGGAAAGTCGTGTGGTTTCAATGGTGAGCGTCGCAATTCTGAGCTCCATCGCAAAGGCGTCAAGTAATAGGGTGAAATGTGCGTGATAGGGGGTGTGACGACTTTCTCATCGTATGAGACGTCCACGTGCCCTTTGGGCAGAACTTTGGTGAAATTTGGTGCCAATTTGACATGAGTAACCCAACTTACACTTCACATAAGCTTCTGAGCTCTGGCCTTTGTTTTGCATGTGTCCCAACTTTGCCGTCAGAAGCGTCGCCACGCCTGAGGGAGTCGTCGCAGGAGGGAGCAACGTCTTTGCACCATCACAGACGAAGCTTCAAGGCGTCTTTGAGACAAATTTCAAATAGGAGACAGTTACGGGGATTCGAAAAAGAGACCCTTTTATTGAGTAGCACGGTATAATTTCTGGAGAAAGACCAAGTGTCTCTTCTAGGGGCGTTATTGTTTAAATTCATATAAATGATCCAGTCGATGGCGTCGGAAGCTCGATGATGCTGTTCGTAGACATTGCTGTTGCCTATGTGAAGGCTGCCACGCCAGAAAGACCTGCAGAGTCAGCGGTTTGTCCAGAGACTGGCATTCGATCCTGAACATAAGTAAATTTAATGTTTTGTGGATAAATAAGCGAGGATACCTGTTAATGTTCGACTGTACTACTGGGTACCTAAGAGAAAACATCCTCAGCGATCTAAAGCGGACAGACCACATTACACAAACTGTAGATGAAGCAGATGCCGAGCTGTGATTCTTCGAGAGATCCCTAAGGAAATATAATTAATTCGCGAAATAAGTGACGAAAGAGAAAGGAAGCCATAGAATCAAAGTTCCGAAAGTACAGCAAGAGGCCCAAGAACAAACGAGGGATGTGACTCTCCCATTGGAAATATCTGAATTAAACAAGGCTATTAAGGAGGGCAAAACTGGTAAAGCATCCGGTCTAGATGACATCCGTATGGAGCAAATCAAGAATTTCGGCCCAGAAACAAGAAAGTGGATCCTGCAGCTTTTCAACAACTGCATGAACCAGTGCCAAATACCAAAGATCTGACGAAGGAGCAGGGTGATAGCTCTTCTGAAACCTGGAAAGGAAGCAAATCATCCCAAGAATTTCAGACCAGGTAGCCTTTTGAGTCACCTCTATAAACTGTTAGAACGTATAATTCTGAATAGAATCCTACCAGTAATAGACCCTCTTCTCACACCCGAACAAGCAGGATTTCGACCAAACAGAAGCTACACAGGGTAACTTTTGAATCTCACTCAGTTTATAGAGGATGGTTTTGAAACCCGTCAAGTAACGGTCTTTGTGGATCTCACAGCAGCGTATGATACTGTCCATCATCGGTTACTCCATGCAAAACTATACATTATGATCAACAACGCCCACCTTGTTAGACTACTCAGCACCCTCCTCCAAAACGGCAGGTTTTTTGTTGAATTTCAAGGACAACGCAGTCGCTGGAGAGCGCAGAAAAATGGTCTACCTCAGGGAAGCGTCTTGGCTCCACTTCTCTTCAACATCTATACCAACGACCAGCCATTGACCCCAGGCACAAAGAGATTCTTATATGCAGATGACCTAGCCCTTGCTACGCGGAGCTCATGCTTTGAAAGAGTGGAAAGAAACCTGACAACAGCACTTAGAACACTGTCAAGCTACTACAATCGGAACCAACTCAGACCAAACCCTTCGAAGACACACGTGTGTGCCTTTCATCTAAGGGACAGGGAAGCTAATCGTGAGCTACATATTGAATGGTCAGGCATTCAACTCCAGCATCATCACGCACCTAAATACTTGGGAGTCACTCTCGATAGAACTCTGACATTCAAAACTCACTGCAAGAACACCAAAATGAAAATCTCCGCTCGAAACAACCTAATTCGCAGACTAGCGGGGACACAGTGGGGATCGCATCCACAAACTATTCGCTGTTCTGCAATGGCACTGTGCTTTTCTACTGCTGAATATGCTTCTCCAGTCTGGTACAGGTCATCTCACGCCAGACAAGTAGACATTGCTCTCAACGAAACCTGCAGCTTGATCACAGGTTGCTTAAGACCTACCCCAACTGATAAGCTCTACTGCCTGGCTGGCATAGCGCCACCATGGATACGCAGAACAGTGGCTGCCAACAAGGAGAGACTGAAAGTGGAACAGGACAGTGCCCATCCACTGCACGGACATAATCCACCACAGCACCGGCTGAGATCGCGAAAGAGCTTCCTGAAAACATCCGAGAAGCTCACCATTTCACCAGAGAAGGCAAGGCTGGAGTTATGGAAGAAGTCGACGCCTCACCTGCAGACGCCAGAAGCTGAAGAACTACCACCTGGACACAACGAGAGCTGGCTGTGGTGGAAATCTTTAAACAGATTACGATCAGGAGTTGGACGATCCAGAGACAACCTGAAGAGATGGGGCTTCATAACGGAATGTACGTCCTGTGATTGTGGACAAGAACAAACCACAAGCCACATGCTCCAGTGCCTTTTGTGCCCTACATCCCGCACGAAGATTGATCTCCTGCAAGCTACTCCAAGCGCCTTAGAGGTTGCAAAGTACTGGGCACATGTGATATAAATACAATTTGTGTATATATATGTACATATTTATTGATGTTTATGGCTTCTGTAAATTTTTATGTTTCTGATTCGAGAATATAATATAGTGACGAAACACCTTTTGGCCGATCCTTGGGTACTGTTTATCAGTGTGGTACCCTTAGCAGGTTTGGATCAGCAGAAGACAGAGAGAGAGAAAGAGAGAGAGAGAGATGATCCAGCGAAGAGCGGCGCCCTTTCGTCACGGGAGCGCGAGAGCGTTATGGAGATGCTCAACAACCTCCAGTCGCAGGCGTTACTACACTCATGCTCATAAATTAAGGATAATTGCAGAATCTGGAGCCACACAACGTGGCACTACACAAAACTGGTGCTAATAGCTTAGGAACATAGGGAACACACACGGCACAGATCTGTAAGTCCGCCGTATTAGTGATAAGTTGAGAAAACCGTCCCGAAACACATGTGCTACAAACCTTCACTATTTCCTGTTCATGTACCCCGACATCAATATGGGATATGATCACCATCCACACGTACACAGGTCGCACAACGGGTTGACATACTCCGGATCAGGTGGTTAAGCAGCTACTGGGTAATAGCCTCCCAATCTCGCACCAGTGCCTGTCGGAGCATCTGAAGTGTCCTAGGGGATAGAGAGCGTCCCAGACGTGCTCGACGGGGTTTAGGTCTGGAGAACAGGCAGGCCACTCCATTCGCCTGATATCTTCTTTTTCAAGCTACTCCACCACGACGGCAGCTGGTGGGGCCGCGCGTTATCATCCATCAGGAGGAAGGTGGGACCCACTGCACCCCTTTGAAGGCGGACATACTGGTGTAAAATGTCCCGATACACCTGGCCTGTTACAGTTCCTCTGTCAAAGACATGCAGGGGTGTACGTGCACCAATCATAATCTCACCCCACACCATCAAACCACGATATTCGTACAGGTCTCTTTCAAGGGCATTAAGTGGTTGGTTTATGGTTCCTGGTTCACGCCAGATGAAAACCCGGCGAGAATCACTGTTCAGACTACACCTGAACTCGTCTGTGAACAGAACCTGGGACCACTGTTGCAATGACCAAGTACTGTGTTCTTGACACCAGGCATTACGGGCACTCCTGTGACCAGGGATCAGTGGAATACACCTTGCAGGTCTCCTGGTGAATAAACCATGTCTGTTCAGTCGTCTGTAGACTGTGTGTCTGGAGACAATTGTTCCAGTGGCTGCGGTAAGGTCCCGAGCAAGGCTACCTGCAGTACTCCGTGGCCGTCTGCGGGCACTGATGGTGAGATATCGGTCTTCTTGTGGTGTTGAGCACTGTGGACGTCTCGTACTGTAGCGCCTGGACACGTTTCCTGTCTGCTGGTATCGTTGCCATAATCTTGAAATCACACTTCGTGGCACACGGAGGGCTTGTGTTACGACCAGCTGTGTTTGACCAGCCTCCAGTCGCCCTAGTATTCTACCCCTCATAACGTCATCCATGTGTGTTCTTTGAGCCATTTTCAACACACAGTCGTCATTAGCACGTCTGAAAACGCCTCCACACTTACTAGCTGCACCGTACTCTGACATGCACCAACACACCTCTGCGTATGTGGACTGTTGCCAGCCCCACCGAGCGACGACCGCAGGTCAGATGCACCGCATGGTCATACCCCGAGGTGATTTAAACCCACAAACCGCCCACTAGAGCGTTGTTTCACCATGTATCAGCATTATCCTTAATTTATGAGCATGAGTGTAGAAAGGCGTTGTCTATAACGGAGTGGTTTACTACGAAAATTTCGAGGTCATACGTTCCAAGAAGAAATGAGCAACATGTCATCTTTCCCCACATACACCGTCCATCCAGAAAGTTCCTACGCTGATTTTACTCCTGGCGTGTAAACCAAGTAAACGCAGTTGGTTCGGTGGCAGCTTGAATAAACAAGTGTAAACAACAGAGGAGCTTTCGTCCAACCAGTTGCGAGTGTTAAGTGGTGTATGTGCTGCTGCACGATGTCAGTGTTGCTGTCATACAAATTGAAATGGGGCAAAGCCTTACGGCAAATTGAAAAATTCTCTCCTTGATACCTTGTCTATGTTATCACAGACGACGTGTCACTTGTCATTTGTACTCAGATTGTAGTACACGCGAGATGCCTATTTGCTTCCACCACCCTGAGTGGAATGCATAGATTCTAATTAATGTTCACCAACCTACACTCTTGTGTAGTAGTTGTCCCCTGTGCAGAAAACTGCACGTTGGTCGTGAACCCGTGATCTTGAGCCTGTAATAAACTCTTAGAGAGAAGCTGATATTGGGTAAATAATTAAATTCCAATTACTTTATTTATACAAGATGTCATTCGCTTTTTTTATTTACAGAATAACAGAAACAGCGCAATTATACTCCACTTTATGAGTCACAAATCATTTAAATTTTTCACACGTTTATAATAAACTAAACAAAACAGTGAACTGCACATTTGCGTATTTACCATACGAGACTGCCGAACCAGCTCTGATTTACAAGCTCTACATTGCTAATTGAGTCACACCGACCGCAGCAGACAACTTGTCTGTTCTCCGAGGCTGCCGAACCAGCTATGATCTTACAGCCGAACCAATTCACCTGAAGATCTGCGAAGAGCTTCGTCTGTCTTTACGTTTAGCAGTTACTCACGATATACGTGCCGAACACACCATCTATCATCGGTATCTCATACCTAATTACGTCATCTTGCCAATGCTGCCTTCTCAACTGCTCTAAGAAGAGTTTCTTGTATCTTAATATGATGGCTGTAAAGCCATAAATATTACAACCTCTAAATGAAGTTATAAAGAGTTCAAGACATTTTCCCGAATGTTTTGAAGAAGAAAGAAGGGTGCGTAATGTTGCACACATCGACTCCAGAACAGGAAGAAGAACACGTAGACAAATGCCGAGGCTTGAATAAAATGTACAATTGGAGATTTTTTTGGGGATGGAGAGGGGGGGGCTAGAATCATCACGGGCGACAAGACTTGATGTCAATACGAACCTACTGCAAAACTATACAGTGTGAAAATTCACAGGAAAAGTCAATTCTTGACGAATTTACCGACATTCAAGCCAATATGACGAACAAGTTGATCAACATCCCAAAGAAGTACTTTTCTGACAGATTCAGATGGTTGTACTGTAAGAACGTTCTCTACGTTGTACTCTTGTGGGAGAGACTATGTAGAAAACCTGCGGTAGTAAAACCACCGTTTTAACTTTCCTTTATTTTTTATTAATCTAGTCTCGCAACATTCTGAATTAATGGGGTACGCCACACGAAATGAACATCACAAGAAAATCAGAGAAATATGATCTCGTGCGGAGTTTTACCGATAATTGTTGTTCCTACGCACACTGGACGCTCAATTGCTTGGACAGCGTCTAGTCTTCGTCTCACCCACCACACTTGGCATTTTTGCGATTTTCCTAAATCTCTTGAGGTAGATACTGAGAAGGTTTCTTGTGCTTCATCTCTAATCATCTCGCCGTCGACAGGACGATAAATCCTAATCTTACTTTCTTCTATTCTTCCTCACTCCTCTCTCACTCGCCCTACATGTAGCGCCGCTACAACTGTAACAGTAAATCTGTGAGAACATGTGATGGAGTATCAGATAGCTGGCAAGTGCAGGGTGTTTACATTTCGGTTATAGCAACCATGATGTTACGTTATTGCGAGGCGTGTCAGGCCACCTGGGTGAAATCTGCCAGTGCGGTGGCAGTGCACAGTTCTTGCTTTGCAGACAAGGGGAGCACTCCACCTGCGCCTATCAGTGTCGTTGCCGAGTACGTGACTAGAGGCCGCACTTTAGCATAGCAGGTACACTACTATCTTGAATAAATAGCTGTCGATTTTGAAGCAGATTAATGCGCAGCCCAGCAGTTCCACTAGAACGCAAGGGCTATGTTAGACAGGGATATGACATGGAGTCGCCAGCAGCAGTCACATCGAGTCTCGCTCGCAGTACCAGCTTCCTGCACTAAGTTCGCCATCCAAACTTATTGCCACAGCGCAGTAGGACTTCGTGACTCATTCCAGCACCATTTTCATACAAGGTCCAAGAAATGTTACTGATGGCGGAAGTAAGAGTGTGAGACGTCTATTCAAAACATTCCGGAACATTCGTAATTTCGCTCCAACGGTATATTGGAACGAAAAGCGATTGGCGTCCCAGCACACGGCTGTGTGTAAAGTGCAACAGCCGGGCGTTTCATTGTTTTACGTCTGTTAGTTATTGTTCAGTGCCATATTGAGTAGAACGTTGCGTCTCACGATTTGCGAATTTCGGGATGGCAGAGTTAGAGGAGCAAGGCGTTTGTATTAAAATTTGCATGGAACTCAATAAAACTTTTACTGAGATACACCGAATGATGCAGGAAGCCGACGGTGATGACTGCTTAAGCCGTACTCGGTGCTACGAATAGTTCACACGGTTTAAAAATGGCCCTCATTTCGACGTCTACCCGAAGACGCTCATGTCAGTAACGTCAACGAAATTGTGTGAACCAATCGAAGACTGACTGTCCGAGAGATTGCTGAAGAATGTAGCATTTCAGCTGAATCAAGTCATAAAATCCTGACACGGTAACTTTGAATATATCGTGTTGCCACCAAGTTCGTCCCACGACTCATGAGTCAAGGCCGGAAAGATTTTCGCCTCGCAATCTGTTGGAAGGTGTTCGATTGCGCAAATGAGAGCGAGATGTTCCTAAAGAGAATCATTACCGGTGTGGGTCTACGGTTATGATATTGAGACCAATGTTCAGTCTTCACAATGGGTCGGAAAGGCTCTCCAAGACCAAGAAATGCTCGTCAGTTTGGTCAAATGTCAAAGCCATGCTGATAGTTTTCTTTGATTTTGAAGGATTAGTTCACCATGAATTCGTGCCACAGCGAGAAACTGTTGATCGGTGGTACTATCGGCACTTGATGCGACGCCTGCGAGAAAATGTGAGAAGGAAGCGGCCTGAAATGTGGCGAGACAATTCATGGTTCTTGCCACAAGATAACGTATCCGCACATTCATCCCTGTTGGGCGTGGCTATTCCACAAAAGACAAAATCAATGTGCTGCCTCATAGTCCGTAATCTCCAGACCTGGCCCCTGTGGACATTTTTAACAAAGTTGAAAACCTTGTTGAAACGACGAAGATTTGCAGCGATAGACGAAATAAAAGAAAATTCGCAAACGGCGCTTCGCACGAGCCAGCAAGTGGCGCACCAAGAGTGCTTTCGGAAGTGAAAAGGCGTTGGGAGGGCTGTCTCAATTGTGGAGGAGAGTATTTCGAAAGAGACCATGCACAATAACTTAAAGGTATGCGTAGAAAAATTTTGTGGGCAGAGTTCCAGAATTTTTTGAACAGACCTCGTATGAGGGGAGAGGTGTGCCGGTGATACGCTCATGTAACTGAGGTGTTCTTGAGTTTACGCAGCAACCGATAAACGTTGATTTACAACCGTCGATTCTGACCAGCAATAAACCGCAGCCGGGACCCAGTGCCCATAACGCAGCTCGCGGCGCGAATAACGCGGACGTCGGCGCCGGAAGGAGCAATTTTAACGGCTGCGGGAGGTGATTCCGCAGAAAGCGGACGCACCGCACCGCGGCACACAAAAGGTTGCCTCGTAAAGACGGCCAATAAACAGCAATTTACGACCCTCCGTCACGGGAAAAGGGGGAGGGGGGGCGGGAGCGGGTCTCGGCGAACCACAAACACCCACGTGGCGCACCCCCGCGGCCGGCTCTGTCCCGAAGGCAGTGAAAAGGATCCGTCAGTCAAAGTCACGTGACAAGTGGTCTGGCCATGTGCTGTGCGCAGTGTAGCCTCACGCCTCAACAACACCTGCTGGCGGAGTAACAGAGTTTATGCAGGCTGTAGGAACTGTCGCAGGCTGTAATACACGTACTCAGTGTTTGTGCAAACTGAAACGCCAGAAAACTAATGGCCTGCATCACTACAAAATCGGTGAACGAGTAGAGCCCTGGAACCAAAACAAATAATGGAGAGAGACGACGCGTACCTAAGCCCAGTTTCTTTCGTGTGACAGGAAAGGCCAGTGTTATGACACGTTCAGTTGGTGCAGAGCCGCCAAACGAAGTGCAAACAGTGTGACCAAGTGCAAGTATGCGCCGTCCACATCAAAGGTCCCCAATATCAACATTCTACAACGGCTATCACTAAATTACACAGGTCAAGGTTATCTAACCATGCAGCACGACCAGTTAGTGATACTGTTATTTTAAACTGCGGGAAACCACAGAAAATGTGAACATTTTGAATCAGATGATCCGACCTTTCTGTGAATAATTTATATTAAAAGTCACGACCGGTTTTGTGTCAATTGCAGACGCATTATCAGATAATACAGTTTTTTTTTAACAATTCACCGCCGAAAGGTAACTGCCTTACAGCCACTCCCAATCATTCACGTCAGGTTGTAAACAAATAGCGAGCTAAAATCGGTAGCCCATAGCTAAAATTAGACTGGCAATGGCAAAGAAATCGTTTCTGAAGAAGAGAAATTTGTTAACATAGAGTAGCGTGGAGGATAAAAATCGTAGAGGGAGACCAAGAGATGAATACACTAAGCAGATTCAGAAGGATGTAGGTTGCAGTGGGTACTGGGAGATGAAGAAGCTTGCACAGGATAGAGTAGCATGGAGAGCTGCATCAAACCAGTCTCAGGACTGAAGACCACAACAACAACATAGCTGAAATAATAATGGGGATAGCAGAACCGTGCTACAAGCTGGAATGTGGTTCAGCATCAGTTATCCTATCCCTATTACACGACCTCGTTCAAACTTCAGTGAGGTGTTGATAACGGCTTCTTCGTCGCCTTAAAGGCATCCTTGACGAACATCAGCTCACCACGTCCAATCTCAAAGGCAACTAACGATCACGACCGTTGCAGGGTGGATTTAAAGCAAACCTGATACGCATTCTCGCAGTGGGATTACTAGCGCCATTCCTGTCCGACTGACGTCAAATTTGAATAGGCATCGTCTTTCCGACGTAGAAAAACGCCTACCATTATGGCGCAGAACTCCTCCTTAGTGTTGCGATTTTATTGACATCAACGTATACGAACATTCTTTGATTTTATACACGCATGTGATCCATATTTTATAGTGAAATCATAAAATTATTCGGTGATAAAAAAATAAAACATCGTAAGAAGTGCGAAACTGTTTTCGTCTGCGTAATAAAACAAATTGTTGTTGCGAATTTTCTTTCTGTTGCACTCGTAGAAACTTACAGCGAGAAAGCTATTCCTAAAATTGATTTTAGTAAGACAGCTGCGTTTGTTTGCAAGAGACTAGCGCGAGATCGTCTGACTTCCAATTTGTTTTAAAATACATTAGTATATGGTTATTTTAATTAATGTCGTATTCAGACGTAATAATCTGAAAAAAACGTTTCCCATCGTCTCATTTTCCAACACGGGAGAGGTTGTACATAAAAGATTCTTCAAAAGTACCTCCGCGATTTCATAAAATGACGCACAAACTGAAACTCATACCGTCATCAGTTCAGGTAGCATCTCTGCAATACATAACTCATATTACGAGAGCACAATTTGGGCTTTGTTTGTCATGTGTGCAAATCGGTGACATAGCGTGTCCCGGAAGGTGCGACGGCAGCCCATTTTGCACATCTCGTAACAGGGTTGCCGATCTACAGGCGCGAACTAATCCGACGGGAAGATACGGAGCCGAGGGTTAACAATGGAACTTGGGGACAGCAAAACCCACAGGCGCAATCTGTAACAATAATGATTCTGCGAAACGTTAACAGGTATACCTTTACCAGTGGAATACTGATGCGTAGCAATAACACGCAGCAAGTTCCCACTGGTTCACTGATAATCTATCGTGGAACACATACGTCACGTTGGCAATCAAAGTGTCAATAGAACCGAGAATATTCACCACCTCCCGATAAATTTTTATTTTCCGATGCTACAGATCCTTTATCGTTGCGTCATTGACCCAAAACGCCGATATTCGCTACACAAAAGTAATTGTATGTGCTTACAGGCATTGAAGTCATATGGTTTCGTGAAATTCTAGTTGTTCCCAAATATACTACAAGTCTATTGGCCTCAGCATGCAGCAGGTCTAGGTTCATTGTGTGAACACACTTCGCTCATGATTCTGCAATGTCTCTGCATCCGTTAAAATGTTTCGTCCACCAATAAACTTTCTGAATCGAAAACAAAGTGAGCGAAAAGTATGAAGAACAGAGGTCACTGATCCAGAATAATTTTTTTTTTCACGGTTATCACACTGTGTTCTTCCAGGCGTCGAGTACTCACCTCTGTTGCAGTATCGAAGTATTTCTCTAGTCACTAGGCCAAATTCCGTTCTCGAATCAAAACGCGTGCTCAGCATTTGGAGGTTCTGCTGATGTTACAGCATTGTTAATATGAAATGCAACCGATTCCGAAATACTGTTCTGCAAGTTTGCTGTCAGTTTATGAATTTTCCAAAAAATTATATTGTTCTTGCCTTTATGAATTTTCTAAAAACTTATATTACTTTCTGTTTCTTCACTTTTGGCCAGAGCAGCTAAAAAAGCTTCAATACGTTCGATACGATAAGTTTAGTTTGTGCTACAGTGTGTATGTATGTGGCAACAAAGCTGTCGAACGGACAAATCGACCACGTCACGCGGCGCTTTTGTCCTTTAGGTGGCTACTTTGGTGAAGGACTGCTATAGTTAGTTCGAACAGGCCAGAATGGTTGGTCTCCAGGAAACGGGTTTGTCTTACCGAGATATTTTTTCTCGCATAGAGTACGCTTGTGTGACAGTGATGCGTGCCTAGAAGCAATGGAGAGAAGAGGGTCGTACAAGTGACTAAAGCTTGGCAGAAATTGAGACGCTTGTATAGTGTATGGCTTGGCAAAGGACAGGGAGCATATTTGTAAATTCACAGGTTCAAATGGGACCACGCGTCTGCGCTACTTCACACGGTGTTGTAGTTGTGGGAGACTTTCTCGAGCCACGCTAGCCCTACGGGGGAGGGATTGAGTTGAGGCGGCGAGCGGGAAAGCAGTCCTCCCATACGCGCCCTTCGACATCGTGCGTGTGGAAATGCTAGTATTCGTCATTCGGAACGTATAACTTTACTGTCTTTTATTGTCATTGAGAAGTATTTGGTTTTTCGCCATTTAACCTCTCGATCTTTTTTCGTTAGGACATTATATTTTTCTATTTTTCTTCAATAGTAATGCACAGTTCAGTAGCCTCTGAGATTATATCTTCTGTCTCCATAATGCTTTCAGACCGGAAGAAAGAACAGACGATAAACCATGTGACCAAAAAGCAAGGCAGGAAAGTAAAACAAGGTTAGCTACGTGCTGCCTATTATGCTGGCGTATGTGTACGATCTGTTACAAAATTTGGAAAGTGGTCATTTCCACGGGAATGGCACTTTTTGCTCCTCATAAGAAGCGTCCAAGATCTGAAGTGTATTAGTTTCACCGTGATTACTCGGATATGGATGTAATAAGAGACATTATACTACACGCATGTGGACATCAAATTTCCACTGCAAGCTGCAAACAGCCGAGAAACCCTCACGAATGACAACGTTTTAATTGGCTTGTCGTCACGAGAAAAAGCATTTCAGTGGTTCCATATACAGTATCAGCATCAATAAGCTAATTCTACAAAAGGCTACACAAATGAAGTAGTCGATATTATTCCGTAAGTATAAGTATCCACAAAGGGAGTGGTGGTTTTATATGTTTAATATGTTGCTCACATAGGCCGACCTACATTCATGACAGTGGTTTTGGAACTAAGTGAACTCTGCGTCGGGGGGTTGAAAATAAAATACCTAGATACATGGGTGCAGTAATTCCTTAAAGAAAGAAAATGAATGTCAATGTTGATCACCTACTATAAAAATACTACCACATTATTTTCATTTGCAATCGGCATTACAGCCATTTGAGTCAGTGGCGTACTGTGTGACTCCATGTACTTCAGAAAACTGCTTTTTGTTCATAAAGAAGTAATTTGTAAAATAAGCATCATTCAACTTAGTTGTAATTTCAAATTGCCACATGTCTTCTTTTCAAACAAAATATACTTATTTGATGATTGTATTGCTTTATTTGTTAATAAATAAAGCAACACTTCGTCTTGAGCATTAGTATCCGAATCTGATTCGGAACTCACGTCTAACAATAGTAACTCTTCTAATCGCTAATCACGCATTGTCAGTTTGAGAAGCAGTAGGTCAGTAACCGGCGTCTGACATGTGCGCATCACCCCGACTGAAACGCACAATCGTCATACGCGTCTCTATATGCACCTCATGCGGTAAATTCATACCAGATCACATGTGCTATACTCGTCTCATTTTGCGCCTAGCCTGACGGGCACTGGAGCACGAAATGTGACAACAGTGCAGCGAGACCGCCATCTTGTCCACTTAACGCGTAACTAAGAGAACAGCTTCGCCCACTGTGTTGACTCGATGTTTGAGCGCTGCAGAGGGTGTTGGCATTCTTGCATTGGCAGTTAGACGCCGTCTGCTGAAAATGGACGAGTGGCATGCATGTCACTGCGTCGGCTTCTATTGACCATAAACCGCCAACGCCTTAGACTGCAATAAGCATGTGAACACAGTCACTAGCGCTGCAAGTGCCACACTGTAGTGTTTACGGATGAGTCCCCACTTCAACTTGTTCTAGAACTGTGGCCCTGCACGTGTTGGACGCTATCCTGGTTAATGCTTTTGGGTGGATTGCACTCTTGAGTAACACAGTGGACAAGTGCCAAGGACGATGGTTTGGAGTGAACTTGGTTGTAATATGTGATCTCGCCTCCTGTGTATTGATGGCAATGTGAACATCAACTGCTACGTCAGGAATACTATAGAGCCTGAGGCCCTGCCTGTCATGCAGCCAGCTCCCCATGTATATTTCAGCAGGACAATGCATAGCCATACCTGGTGACAAACGGGCAACCCCTCTTCGAGGAGCGAGAGGATACCACAGCTTCCCTGGCCTACACTTTCGTCTGACGTGTCTCTCATCAAATATGTCTCGGGTACAGTATGAAGACAACACGTTCATTCTAATCCTCCTGCAGCCACTGTCAACTCTTTGTGGACGCGCGTACAAACTGCATGTCAATGTATTGTTCAGCAGCACATCCAGGCTTCGTTTCATTCCATGGCATGACGTCTAGAGGTAGAAAGTGACTGCTTCTCGGCGTACGGAATGCTAACGGTCAAAGTTCATGCACACTTCTGTAAATCTAATCTTTTGTGAACTGTTGTGTCCCTAATCTATGGAATAAATCTCACTGTACTCACATGCCTCCTTCTTGGCGTATAAGTTTACAGAAACGACAGTGTATCATCTCTCACCTCGCCGGCGGGCTTGTCCTCTTGACAATGTGGACGCGAAAGCCAGTTTTGTGTATCAAGGGAAAGGGCTCATTGTCCAACCTGGAGATCACAGGTCAGTCTCTCCGAAATGCTTCTAAGTGTTCAAATAACTAAGGCGAATGCAGTCGGGTAACGTCTTCAAAAAAGATATCTCCATCACTTTCAAGCAGCAGAAGGGAGAAATCGCTGTGCGCGGCAGCATAGCAGCTTAAATTGTTGGTGGGTAGGGTTGTGCCCGCCAGGCAACCAAAACACAACACGTTCAGAAACGAGCGAGACCACGCAACCAATGATGAACAACGTCAGATAATATCAGTAGTGAAATATTGAAGAAGAACAGTTGCGCAAATATCATCAACTATACCCTCTGTTGTTTGACCACAGAGACACCAGGATCCCTCATCATCATCATCACCATCATCATCATCATCATCTTCCTTTCGAGGATTAGGCTATTGCTCGTTCTGAACTCAGAAACAAAATCATTCACGTCTTTTCCGAAGTCCTCCAGTATCTATTTCCCCTTTCGGCTTGTAGATCAGGACCTTCTAGGGAATTCTGTGACCTGGCATTTTCATGAGGTGTTGTCTCCAACTTTCACAGTATTGTAGGATTTTTTCATTCATGTTGATAATGTTTAATTCTGTTATAATGTCTTCATTTGTAATCATGCCTCTTCTTTTACAGGCCTTTGTCATCCTTGCGAACCTTGTCCGATGTTTTTCCTTTCTTCCCAGCTCTTTCTTCTATAGGATAACACAGGAACTGCCCAAATAATTTCATGATGGTCTCTTTCTCCACACTGCGCAACAAAATTAAACGGTTACTTTTTCGAAACCCTGTAATCGTCTTTTATTCTAATTAATAAGTTTGAAATTTTGCTCAAAGATGCCTACAATTAGTGTAAGGGTGCAGAAGCGTGGCGCCCTGCGATATCACCCTCGGGCTGAGCGAAAACAAGGCGACAGCTCAGAAGTTCATGTGAGTTTTAAGGTGGGTCAGTGATGTCACATTGGCACCAGATTTCACTAAAATTCTGCCCAACGCCACCGTGGATTTGTTCCATGATGAGAAGGTTGTCACACCCCTTCTTACCCTCATTTAAGCCCTGCTTTTGCTGCCTCCGGGATCCGGTGATAAATGCGACACCCAGCGTTGAGATCTCGAGGTTTCCTTATGGGTGTCCTAGGGAAACATTTCAGTCACACCGTCGCTCACGATGGGCATGAAAAGTCCTCACAGTTTGGCATAACCGGCGTCCATAGGAGGGGGCACGTGTAGTGATGGGAAGTATATCCACCCTCCCTCTGTCACTAGTAATGCTAAATCCAGTAAATGACGTGTTAACGTCGGGCAAATCGGAACAAAGGTCAAGAAAAAGAATGAGGAGTTCATGCAACTTCGACAAAACATTACGGCGTATCTGCGGGGAATGAGGGTTCTCTCTCATAATCAACACGGATTCAGAAAAAAAAGGCTCTCCCGAAACACTTCTCCTGCGTTGGAAACAGTAGACCCAAATGAACAGGTAAACCCCGTCTATCTAGACTTGTAAAGGAAGCTGACACGATAGCAAATATTCGACAGCAAGAAAAAAAAGCGATATTACGCAGTATGTGATTGTTTTTCGTTCAATATTTGGCTAACGGAAAAGAATACGTTATACTGGGCGGTGAATGTTCAACAGAAAGTATCATGAAGTGTGCCCCAGGGAAGCGTAATAGTACCTCCACCGTTTCCAGTATACATTACACGATCAAAAGTCCATTGATCGTGACAGGGCCAAATATCTCACGAAATAAGCGTTAAACGAAAAGACTGCAAAGAACGAGACTTGTCTAGCTTGAAGGGGAAAACCAGATGGCGCTATGGCTGGCTTGCTAGATGGCGCTGCCATAGTTCAAACAGATATCAACTGCGTTTTTTTTTCAAAGGAACCCCCATTTTTATTAGATGTTCGTGTAGTACGTAAAGAAATATGAATGTTTTAGTTGGACCACTTTTTCGCTTTGTGATAGATGACGCTGTAATAGTCACAAACATATGGCTCACAATTTTAGACGAACAGTTGGTAACAGGTATGTTTTTTAAATTAAAATACAGAACGTAGGTACGTTTGAACATTTTACTTCGGTTGTTCCAATGCGATACATGTACCACTGTGAACTTATCATTTCTGGGAACGCATGCTGTTACAGCGTGATTACCTGTACATACCACATTAATGCAATAAATGCTAAAAATAATGTCCATCAACCTCAATGCATTTGGCAATACGTGTAACGACATTCCTCTCAACAAGGAGTAGTTCGCCTTCCGTAATGTTCGCACATGCATTGACAATGAGCTGACGAATGTTGTCAGGCGTTATCGGTGGATCACGATAGCAAATATCCTTCAACTTTCCCCACAGAAAGAAATCCGGGGACGTCAGATCCGGTGAACGTGCAGGCCATGGTATGGTGCTTCGACGACCAATCCACCTGTCATGAAATATGCTATTCAATACCGCTTCAACCGCACGCGAGCTATGTGCCCGGCATCCATCATGTTGGAAGTACAGCGCCATTCTGTCATGCAGTGAAACATCTTGTAGTAACATCGGTAGAACATTACGTAGGAACTAAGCATATATTGCACCATTTAGATTGCCATCAATAAAATGGGGGCCAATTATCCTTCCTCCCATAATGCCGACCACACATTAAACCGCCAAGGTCGCTGATGTTCCACTTGTCGCAGCCATCATCGATTTTGCGTTGCCCAATTGTGCATATTATGCCGGTGAACGTTACCGCTGTTGGTGAGTGACGCTTCGTCGCTAAATAGAAAACGTGCAAAGAATGAGTCATCGTCCCGTAATTTCTCTTGTTCCCTGACGCAGAACCGTACACGACGTTCAGAGTCGTAGCCATGCAATTACTGGTGCATAGATATATGGTACGGGTGCAATCGATGTTGATGTAGCGTTCTCAACACCGACGTTTTTGAGATTCCCGATTCTCGCCCAGTTTGTCTTCTACTGATGTGCGGATTAGCAGCGACAGAAACTAAAACACCTACTTGGGCATCATCATTTGTTGCAGTTCGTGGTTGACGTTTCACGTGTGGCTGAACACTTCCTGTTTCCTTAAATAGCCGGTCG
Organism: Schistocerca piceifrons; assembly: GCF_021461385.2. Taxonomy (NCBI): domain Eukaryota; kingdom Metazoa; phylum Arthropoda; class Insecta; order Orthoptera; family Acrididae; genus Schistocerca; species Schistocerca piceifrons. The sequence continues at coordinate 508,073,580 of NC_060144.1, forward strand.
CGGTGGTCTCGCGGTTCTAGGCGCGCAGTCCGGACCCGTGCGACTGCTACGGTCGCAGGTTCGAATCCTGCCTCGGGCATGGATGTGTGTGATGTCCTTAGGTTAGTTAGGTTTAAGTAGTTCTAAGTTCTAGGGGACTGATAACCACAGCAGTTGAGTCCCATAGTGCTCAGAGCCATTTTAACCATTTTTTTCCTTAAATAACGTAACTATCCGGCGAACGGTCCGGACACTTGGATGATGTCGTCCAGGATACCGAGCAGCATACATAGCACACGCCCGTAGGGCATTTTGATCACACCAGCCATACATCAACACGATATCGATCTTTTCCGCAACTGATAAACGGTCCATTTTAACACGGGTAATGTATCACGAAGCAAATATCGTCCGCACTGGCGGAATGTTACGTGATACCACGTACTTATAGGTTTGTGACTATTACAGCGCCATCTATCACAAAGCGAAGAAAGTGGTCCAACTAAAACATTCATATTTATTTACGTACTACACGAACATGTAATAAAAAATGGGGGTTCCTATTTAAAAAAAACGCAGTTGATATCAGTTTGACCTATGGCAGCGCCATCTAGCGTGCCAACCATAGCGCCATATGGTTTCCCACTTCAAGCTAGACGAGTTTCGTTGTTTGTAGTTTTTCGTTTGATGCTTATTTCGTGAGATATTTGGCCCGGTCACGATCAATGGACCACCCTGTATATTGCGAAACAGACGGCCAGATGTCACGGGAGGCGGACGCGCAAATATGAAAGGAGGCGAGGGGTATTGCGTAGTCAGTAGAGAAGCAGAGACAGCAGAACTGGTCGGTCGGGATGACTCAGTGACTTAGAATGTGGCCTAGTCGTTGGATGTCATCTGATTAAGAAACCTTCAGGGACATTTTAGCCCTTCTAAAATTGCTATGTCGACTTTTGGCGACGTGTTTGTGAAGTGGCAACGAGAAAGAACAACTACAGGTAAACAACGACCAAGCAGACATCGTACGCTGCCGGACAGGGACCGCCAAACACTGTGCGGGGTGCTTAAGAAAAATCACATGAAATCGGCGTAAGGAATCACGCATGAGTTCCAAAGTTCTAATAACAGTCCGGATAGCACACTGACTGTGCGAAGGGTGTTAAAAAGTATGAGGTACAGTGGTTGAGTGGTCCTCATTAACGACGCTTTTCTGTTGTCAGTTCTAATAGACACCTGATGTGGCGCAAAGAGTGACACCAGTGGAAAGTGGATGACGCAAAACGAATGATTTATAGTGATGGATGAAGCTGTACCCTGTGACAATACGATGGAAGGATTGAACAGTGTTACCTGCCATCTTGTGTATTGCTAAAAGTGAAATACGGAAGAGGTAATGTTGCGCTATGAAGGTGTTTTTCGTGGTCAGGTTGCGGTCCACTCTAATTGCGCTTAAGAAAGTGCAAAATGCGGAATAATATGAGCAGGTTTTACAGTACTGTGTACGGCTTAAATAGCGAAACAGTTCGAATACGGCAACTGATTGCATCAGGATGAGCGTGCGCCCCGTCATGGAGCATCACCTGTGAGGCGGTAGTTTCTGGACAGCAACGATCGTGAAATGGACATTCCTGCCCAGAGTTCCCACCTAAATCCATTAGAACACCTTCGGGATGTGACAGAACAGCGATCTCGCTCCAAACCCCAGAATCCAACATCGCTACCTCCTCTGCTTTCGGCTCCAGAGGAAGAACGGGCTAGCATTCATTCAGAGAGATTAAGACGCCTCATTGAATGTGCCCTCAACAGAGTTCATTCCATCATAAAGACGAAGGGTAGACACACTAGACATTAATGTGCACTAATAAACGTTTGAATACTTTTCGTGAGACTGTATACATAAACGACTGATGCGATAGAATCAGCAGCAGTATACGATTGTTCGCTGGCGATGGAGTAGTGTACTGGTTAGTATCCACAATGGGCGATCGTAGAGAACAGCAGAAACACCTTGTCAAAAATTGCACATGACGTATTCAGTGTCAGCTCTCATTAAGTGTTGGTAAATGTAACGTAATGCTCATAAGACAAAGAAAGAACTCGCCAGTAACAATTGGCAAGATTGGCGGTGAACATGTTAAGCATGTCACTTTGTAAAACTGTCTAAGGATAACATTAGTCGGTACGAAGCGATACGAAATGGGACTTCGACCTAAAATCAGTATTAGATAAGGCGAATGGAATGCTCAGATCTGTCTTAAGAGTTTTGAGAAAATGCAATGAACGTGAAATGCAGGGGTGGCCAAGAATTCGGCTCGCGACCCGTGCTGTGGCACGAGTGCCATAGCTCGAAGCCTGCTTGCCACAGTTCCACCACCGCTGTCTGAGCGCGAGGAGGCTTAAGAGGAGAAAACTGCGAACGTGTATCAATGCTGTAGCGGTACAGACGACTTGGTTTTCCATTTCACCTTGCTCAACAACATAGATAAAAAGCAATTTTTCCGTTTTATTTAATTATATTTTGCATGCTGAAGGCATACATAATTTTTATCTGGTACAAATTGTCGGACAGGCTCAGACAATTTCACAGAATTTCGCAGTCAAGTTGCCACTTACTGGTGACTTATTTAGTCTCGCAATCAAAAAAACGTCTTTCACACAAATCTGCCGGTCGAAATATTGAAGCATTTTTGCAGCCTCATTATGGGTGTGGAAACTCTACCTGAGAAAAGCACTGCAGGCATCCTGGACAGTTTTAGCGTTAGAGAGATTTGTCTCTAAACGGAAATTACCTTGCATATCGATCAGTTACGTCTGTACATGCACAGGACGCTTGCAACTGAAACGGCAAACGGGCTCGAAAACAGATATCACAGTGATTGGCAGCCTCCTCATTTATTTAACTTCTTTCAAGGCCACAATGAAGTCTTCAGACCTAACTTATTCTTTACCGCCAGTGATATTAGGGAATTGCACTGTGTTTGTCAAACATGTCCGTCCTACGACGCGATTTTCTTTTTAAATGCATTCCCGTCAAATCAGGAAATTGTTTCTCAGCTTACAATGTCTTACTGTGGGCAGTGTACATTCAAGTACACTTACGTAATCACTTAAAATGCAAGGGCTGCAGGCCACTCAGGGCGTTCTAATTTTCGTTCTTGAACTCCTTTTCCCTGCACAAATTCAACAGTAGCGACTTTTAAATCGATAAATCTTTCTCGCCATACTCCTTGAGTTAACCAACGTTACATTGCAGTAATATATAAAGTCTCCACACTCTTCGTTCAGTTCCACCGAAAACTGTTGCTACTGACAGTCAAATAACGCGTGCGACTTCAACAACTTTACTATTAGTACCATCATTTTTTTTTCCACATGGTCATAACAGTTCATCCTGTCTGTCGACCGTTGTAATTTTTTGCTCTTTCATTGTCAACTAAATCTTTAAATTATTTCTGAATGGCATTGCAATGTCATTTGCAGTACCCGCCGCTTATGATACTGCATAATATACTTAGAGAATTCTCGTCCCTCTCTTGTGTCATTCCCACTCATTCTTATAGGATTGTGAAGATAGCTAGACTGTCACTTTTTGTGCAAACAACCACTGGACCTGTTGGCGTCCTTTATACCACGAACAAATAGGGAAGGGTAAACAGCGCTGACACCACGATTCTGCCGAAATGAAGAAAAAAATGTGCCGACTGAAAAATGCCAAACCACGATACTCAATCAAATGTAGAATGGTTCCGGATACTTCCGATAAGAACCGAGCAGAGCCGAGTGGCAGGCCGGGCCTCTGCCGGCGCGCCGCCCACATGCTTTCTGCACGTGTGAAGTTTGGCACATCGTGGCCGGCTTCAGTGTAAAGGAAACCGCATACAAGGCGCCAATGTGACCAGCTCTACAGCTGCACCGTTTCGTGTCATTAAGTAGGCATGACAGCAGACATCGAAAAAATTATATGTGCTAGTAGAATCGTAACAGACCAGGACAGCGTATATGGAAGTGTAGCAGATGTAGTCAGTAGGGATCATGAGAATAAAATAAGACAGATTAGGGCGGGTACAGAGGTATTTAGAATAGTGGATGGAATGGGATAGAAGAAGACTAATATTGGTACGAATCGAACAAACGTATTTACAAGAGCCTGAAAACAATTTTTGCCGTCAGCCAGAAAGCGATGGAGAACATACTGACCATAATTACCAATGTGCAAGTCCACACTATTCTTGTGCTCACTAAAAGAAAATGTTCCTACCAGAAATATATTCAGCGGGGTAAGGAACTGTGACTAAAAATAAAAATTTTGAGTTATAATTAATTAATATATTCAGTAAAAGTTCACACGCACAAATATAATAATATTCCTGATACTAATAGTAATGTCCCTATCTGAAACAGCGCAATCAGCAGTTCAGAGGCGACCTCCATGGTAAGGTCCAAGTAAAATGTTCTTCCGCCTTGTGTCCTAACCACAAAAGTGGAAAATAGTCTCACCACTTGCCATGCGGTTTTGTCATCATTACGGGCAGCACACAAACATTTACTTCCGTGAAATCTACGCGATGCAGGACGGTCTACAGTCCTCGAGAATTCACTTCCTACTTTTGCCGAAAACGCGTTTGGTAGCCGTCTAGCTCTGACGTCATCCGAGGCATAGCGATGATGATGATGTTTGGTTTCTGGGGCGCTCAACTGCGCGGACATCAGCACCCCTACAAAGTCCCAATTTTTACACAGTCCAGTTTTCTTACATAGTCCAGTCTAGCCATTGTCACAAATGCTGATGATAACGAAATGATGACAACACAAACACCCAGTCCACGGCAGAGGAAATCCACAACCGGGTCGGGAATCGAACCCGGGACCCTTATCTAGAGGCAGCAACGCTAGCCACTTTTTTTATTGTTCTCATTTTGTTCGATTTTTTCGTTGCATTTGTTCGGTGCGGATGTCCGATGACACCCGTTCAAATTCAGTGTTGAGTCGTGGACTCAGTTTTTTATTGCAGAGGGCAACTAACCCTCTGAGCGAACACGCTGAGCTACCGTGCCGGCATGACCACGAGCTGCGGACTCGAGGAAGAGCGTATGCCAGCATTTGACTGAGGCAGACAGATTGATAGCTCGGTGGGAAGTCTCTCTATTGCCTCTCATGCCGAATTTATGTATGGGCGCAGCGAACCGCCGAACGGAACATCTGCTGTCAACCGCTCTAAGCACAGGTATTATTTAATGGTTCTCCCATGTAACAATTTACAGTCTCCATAATTTATATATAATTAAAGTTAAGTTTCCTTTAGTTACTGAAAAAGTTTGCCGGCCGGTGTGGCCGAACGGTTGTAGGCGCTTCAGTCTCGAACCGCACGACCGCTACGGTCGCAGGTTCGGATCCTGTCTCGGTCATGGATGTGTGTGATGTCCTTAGGTTAGTTAGGTGTAAGTAGTTTTAAGTTCTAGGGGACTGATGACCTCAGATTTTACGTCCCATAGTGCACAGAACCATTTGAAATCTGAAAATGTTTTAGCTCGACTGCGTTTATGCTTTGCCGGCTAGAATTTTTAGAACGGAACCGAGAGTAGAACAAGGCGTCTGAACTACCTCATTAAGGGAGCTTGTGTTGATTGTTATGTACACTAAAGTCTTGAAACTTGGTCGGCTGGAGCATTTCTATCATAAATACAAGTGATATTTCATTCATTATGAATAGGGACGTTTTCGTTCCAAATTTGGTTTTTCATAAATAAGGTGAAAAGTAATAGAGGTAGCTTAATGGAGTCACATAGTGTTTTTATATCGACTGAGGCTACATACAAATTTTCATCTCTCTGAGTCTAATATGTAGCGCTTTCAATTTTTCGTAAAATCGCCGATTTTGACCAAAGTATTGCACCGATCAAGTTGAGACTTGTAACTCATGATTCTGACATACATTTGCGCATTCTGAAAAATGTTTGGCTTTCTTGCCTCATTGTTTAGCACCCCTTATTTTTTCTTAAAATAATGTATTTAGCAAAAGTTATTCATCTGATCATTCTGGGATTTAACAATTCTAACATTAATGTCAAGTCTGGAAAAGTTATTTTAATTTTTCAATTCATTCTTAGACTGTGGCGCAATACTTTGTACGCTATGCACAGGCGCGTTACGATGACGTGGCGCCAGTAGCAGTGAACTGGGACAAGTCCCGACACACTCACTCGCCTCTGTATCTCTCACAATGATGCAGCGCTTGTTTCGCCAAAGCGTCGATATCGACGTATATGTGGATTACTGCCGATTCCCTACCAGAACATCGTCCAGTTCATGCACGATCTCCTCCCATAATGCGACGCGAAGGCGAAGCCGTGTCTTTGTTTCCTCGGAAACACCTCCACAGCACCTATTGCTCAATAGTGCAATCATTCATAAAAACGGCGGAACCAGCGGAGGAAGATGGCAGGGTGCGTAATTAATGTGGCGGTGTTGTGCTCCCGCGTGTTGCGAGCGGCCCGCACTGCACTAGTTGCAGACAGGTTCTGCAGCGCGCGGCCCTACTATATGGGAGGCGGCGGTGTTTGCCCGCAAGAGTCGCGGTCGCGGCGAGCAGATGGTAGCGGGTAGGCGCGCTAAGGTCAGAGGTCACGGCGGCGGAGGTCACCTTGCGGACGAGAGCTCCGGAGTGCGCAGTCAGGCGCCAGGGGGGAGGGGCAGTGGGCGGCAGCGTAGGCACTGCTCCCCATGTTCCCCATAACGAAGTCAGACGTCAGAGGTGTGCCGCAGTCAGCCCTGGTCACAGCACTATACCCCGCTGTTCGCAGTACCTGCGTAAGACTGGGGTCTCGATGTGTTAAACAAATCTGAATAAGCGATAGCGGGACTCGTGCACCCACAGTTTCGTACAAACTTAGTTACGCAACAACAAGGCTGTTCAAAAAGAAGGAACACATTTCAAATCTTTACTGCTTCTAAGCTACAAAAGACAGTGTTCCTGGACAGAAAAAACTTCAAATTTTTGTGCACTCAATGTGGATACCATGTGTCAGACGACAATTGTCAAAACGGTAGCTCGTTTCCTGCCACACTCCAAGCAGCTGGTCTCTCATTATCGAATTCACAGCTTCAACAATGAGAATTTCCGTAAGCACGTCCGACGTTACCTGGATGACACTAGTCCAGGACGCTGGATTGGATCAGGAGGAGCGGAAGATTAACTTCGTCACCGGAGGCCTTCCAGGTCTTCAGACCTAACATATTACGACCCTTTCAAACCTCCCTTTAGAAAAATTAATGAATTACTGTGCTCATAAACCTCTTACGTTATTTGATTTTTGTTGTGGCGTAACAAGACAGCCACGACACTCGGAAGTAGCCGAAAGGCACGCGTTTAGCTCACGTGGAGATTGGCGTGAGGTCTGAAACAGGATACGTAATGAATGCTATAAAGAAAAGTACGTAGCTACTGGAATACTTAACTTTAATCCATCATGGTTGTACATCGCTATTGACGATACAAGTGAGACTCTGTACATTCAGGCAATAAACTACTAATGGCGCCTTGCTAGGTCGTAGCCATTGACTTAGCTGAAGGCTATTCTACCTGCTCTGCAAATGAGCGAGGCTTCGTCAGTGTGCATCGCTAGCTACGTCGTCCGTACAACTGGGGCGAGTGCTAGTAAGGCTCTCGAGACCTGCCGTGTGGTGGCGCTCGGTCTGCGATCACTGACAGTGGCGACACGCGGGTCCGACATGTACTAATGGACCGCGGCCGATTTAAAGCTACCACCTAGCAAGTGTGGGTCTGGCGGTGACACCACAATTTTCAAACAGCTGAGCAGAACTGAACGTACTCAGACATTTCTCTCTTTACTCATTCTGATCAACACTAAACTGACACACAATATTTTTTTGCGCAACGCAATCTGACTTTCAATAATCCCTACAAAAGAATGGCCCTGACTAACAATAACCTATACCTTTCATGAATCACTTACCTCACAAGAATCTTCGTTACTCGAACTACTGCAATATAGCGAGCGCCAATACTGCCATCTAAGTAAAAGATTGTAACTACTGAAGGTACTAACTACTGATAGGCATAGTTAGCAAATGAAAGATTTTGATAGAGAACAATGAATGTATTTACCTTGATTATATTCAAAAGTCATTATATATATATATATATATATATATATATATATATATATATATATATACACTCCTGGAAATGGAAAAAAGAACACATTGACACCGGTGTGTCAGACCCACCATACTTGCTCCGGACACTGCGAGAGGGCTGTACAAGCAATGATCACACGCACGGCACAGCGGACACACCAGGAACCGCGGTGTTGACCGTCGAATGGCGCTAGCTGCGCAGCATTTGTGCACCGCCGCCGTCAGTGTCAGCCAGTTTGCGTGGCATACGGAGCTCCATCGCAGTCTTTAACACTGGTAGCATGCCGCGACAGCGTGGACGTGACCCGTATGTGCAGTTGACGGACTTTGAGCGAGGGCGTATAGTGGGCATGCGGGAGGCCGGGTGGACGTACCGCCGAATTGCTCAACACGTGGGGCGTGAGGTCTCCACAGTACATTGATGTTGTCGCCAGTGGTCGGCGGAAGGTGCACGTGCCCGTCGACCTGGGACCGGACCGCAGCGACGCACGGATGCACGCCAAGACCGTAGGATCCTACGCAGTGCCGTAGGGGACCGCACCGCCACTTCCCAGCAAATTAGGGACACTGTTGCTCCTGGGGTATCGGCGAGGACCATTCACAACCGTCTCCATGAAGCTAGGCTACGGTCCCGCACACCGTTAGGCCGTCTTCCGCTCACGCCCCAACATCGTGCAGCCCGCCTCCAGTGGTGTCGCGACAGGCGTGAATGGAGGGACGAATGGAGACGTGTCGTCTTCAGCGATGAGAGTCGCTTCTGCCTTGGTGCCAATGATGGTCGTATGCGTGTTTGGCGCCGTGCAGGTGAGCGCCACAATCAGGACTGCATACGACCGAGGCACACAGGGCCAACACCCGGCATCATGGTGTGGGGAGCGATCTCCTACACTGGCCGTACACCACTGGTGATCGTCGAGGGGACACTGAATAGTGCACGGTACATCCGAACCGTCATCGAACCCATCGTTCTACCATTCCTAGACCGGCAAGGGAACTTGCTGTTCCAACAGGACAATGCACGTCCGCATGTATCCCGTGCCACCCAACGTGCTCTAGAAGGTGTACGTCAACTACCCTGGCCAGCAAGATCTCCGGATCTGTCCCCCATTGAGCATGTTTGGGACTGGATGAAGCGTCGTCTCACGCGGTCTGCACGTCCAGCATGAACGCTGGTCCAACTGAGGCGCCAGGTGGAAATGGCATGGCAAGCCGTTCCACAGGACTACATCCAGCATCTCTACGATCGTCTCCATGGGAGAATAGCAGCCTGCATTGCTGCGAAAGGTGGATATACACTGTACTAGTGCCGACATTGTGCATGCTCTGTTGCCTGTGTCTATGTGCCTGTGGTTCTGTCAGTGTGATCATGTGATGTATCTGACCCCGGGAATGTGTCAATAAAGTTTCCCCTTCCTGGGACAATGAATTCACGGTGTTCTTATTTCAATTTCCAGGAGTGTATATATATAAGATCAGTTCATGGCATTCAGTCTTACAAATTTCCTTTTTCTGACGGACACACGTCCAGATCGTCCGTTCTCAAAAATCTGCCATCTCTCTCCTCACAGTCACTACTGCTGGCGGCTCACCTCCAACTGCGCAACGCTAAGCGGCGTTCACATCCAACTGCCCAACACTACAACAGCGAATATTCCAACAATGCCAACCAGCCACAGACTCCACGCAGCACAGCCAGTGATTTTCATACAGAGCGCTACGTGACTTTACCAACATAAAAACCTAAACAGCCTACTTACACCTTATCTGTAGGGTTTGGTAAAGGCCGGCCGCGGTGGCCGAGTGGTTCTAGGCGCTTCAGTTCGGAACCGCGCGACTGCCACGGTCGCAGGTTCGAATCCTGCCTCGGGCATGGCTGTGTGTGATGTCCTTAGGTTAGTGAGGTTTAAGTAGTTCTAAGTTCTAGGGGACTGATGACCTCAGATGTCAAGTTCCACAGTGCTCAAACACTTTTGAGCCATTTCCACCGGAAAATACCATATAGGTTTTGATGAGTGCGTTTGCGACTATCAAAATATTTGACATAAATGGCAGTCTCTTTTGACTCCACTGATTTAAAAGCTTGAATTTTAAATATCACCAAAGGACAATAGACCTTAGAATGTGTCATAAATTGGAATGTGATGCAACCACGCGGGCCTGAGAAGAAGGGGTCTTACGACAGGGAGTCCGACAACAAATGACAAAAAGAAATTTTTTCCTGTGATATAATTACAGATTCAAAATTTTTGGATTTTTTCTTTTGTTGGTACTGTGAAACCTTGCTTCTTGCCAAATTTCATGATTGTAGATCAACGGTAAGTACTTTATAAAATCTGATGAGTGACTTTTCGGGTGATATAAACGGCCATATCTTTTGATTACGTTCACTTAGAAGCTTATGTGTCTTCATACACTCAAGGGATTATAGACGTCATTATGAGAGATATTTTTTCCTCTACTTGTACTCTTAATCCTTGCTTCTTGCCAAATTTCGTGATTCTAGGTCGACGGGAAGAACACTATAGGTTTTGATGAGTGAGTTTGCGTATATTTCAATATGTGGCATACACGGTCGTATCCTTCGCTTGCATTGACTTAGAAGCTTCAGTTTCGTATACCGCCAAGGGATCGTACGCCTTACTATGTTACATGAATTTCAGCTTGTTGCCGGCCGGTGTGGTCATGCGGTTCTAGGCGCTACAGTCTGGAACCGCGCGGCCGCTACGGTCGCAGGTTCGAATCCTGCCTCGGGCATGGATGTGTGTGATGTCCTTAGGTTAGTTAGGTTTAAGTAGTTCTAAGTTCTAGGGGACTGATGACCTAAGATGTTGAGTCCCTTAGTGCTCAGAGCCATTTGAACCATTTTTTTCAGCTTGTTACGTCTACCGGTTTTCGAGGAAAAGAGTTTTTTTAACCGTCAGATACGCACAGATAACAAAGTGATCCTAGTAGGGTCCCGTTTTACCGATTGAGCTACAAAACTCTAAAAAAGGTCGAGCGTTTTTAGAGGGGGATATATCTCATCTAAATTAGAGAAAAATCGCGTCCGCATTGTCACTTTGTACCATGAAGGGCTGTCAACAACGGGAGTGTTCAGGCGCCTAGGAGTGAGCCAAAGCGATGTTGCTCGGACATGGAGGAGACACAGAGAGACAGAAAGTGTCAATGACATGCCTCGGTTGGGCCGCCCAAGAGCTACTACTGCAGTGAATGACTGCTACCTGCGGATTATGGCTCGGAGGGACCCTAACAGAAACGCCACCATGCTGAATAATGCTGTATGCTTTTTGTGAGCCACAGGACGTCGTGTTACGACTCAAAGTGTGAGCAGTAGGCTGCATGATGCGCAACTTCGCTCCCGATGTCAATGGCGAGGTCCATCTTTGCAACCACGACACCATTCAACGCGATACAGATGGGCCCAAAAACATGCCGAATGGACCGCTCAGGATTGGCATCACGTTCTCTTCACCGATGCGTGTCGCATATGCATTCAACCAGACAATCGTCGGAGACGTGTTTGGAGGCAACCCGCTCAGGCCGAACGCCTTCCGCAACGCAGAGCCCGCCGCGCGGTGCCGCTGACGCCGTTTCCATGGCAACCACGCCGCTGACGCGCGGTTTTGACGCGCGGCAGCCCTAGTGCGAACCGGCCTTTAGACACACTGCCCAGCGAGTGCAGCAAGGAGAAGGTTGCCTGCTGTTTTGGGGTGGCGTTATGTGCCGGTGGTCATGGAAGGCGCCGTGGCGGCTGTACGATACGTGAATGCCATCCTCTGACCGAAAGTGCAACGACATCGGCAGCATATTGGGGAAGCATTCGTCTTCATGGACGACAATTCGTGCTCCCATCGTGCATACCTTGTGAATAACTTCCTTCAGGATAACGAAACCTCTCGGCTAGAGTGGCCAGCATGTTCTCCAGACATGAACCCTATCGAACATGCCTGGGATAGATTGAAAAGGGCTGTTTATGGTCGACGTGACCGAGCAACCACTCTGAAGGTTCTACGCCGAATCGCCGTTGAGGAGTTAGACAATCTGGACCAACAGTGCCTTGATGAACTTGTGGATAGTATACCACGACGAATACAGACATATATCAGCGTAACAGGACGTGCTACTGGCTATCAGAGGTACCGGTGTGTACAGCAATCTCGACCACCACCTCTGAAGGTCTTGCTGTGTTGTGGTACAAAATGCAATATATGGTTTTCATGAGCAGTAAAAATGGCAAAAATGATGTTTATGTTGGTCTCTACTCCAATTTTCTGTACCGGTTCCGGAACTCTCGGATCCGAGATGATGCAAAAAGTTTTTTGATGTGTGTATTTCTGTAATACCAGTATGTATGGAATATGGACTCGGGCCGTTTTTGTTTATCTGGTCACATACTCTTCGAATATCTTTTATACACTCCTGGAAATTGAAATAAGAACACCGTGAATTCATTGTCCCAGGAAGGGGAAACTTTATTGACACATTCCTGGAGTCAGATACATCACATGATCACACTGACAGAACCACAAGCACATAGACACAGGCAACAGAGCATGCACAATGTCGGCACTAGTACAGTGTATATCCACCTTTCGCAGCAATGCAGGCTGCTATTCTCCCATGGAGACGATCGTAGAGATGCTGGATGTAGTCCTGTGGAACGGCTTGCCATGCCATTTCCACCTGGCGCCTCAGTTGGACCAGCGTTCGTGCTGGACGTGCAGACCGCGTGAGACGACGCTTAATCCAGTCCCAAACATGCTCAATGGGGGACAGATCCGGAGATCTTGCTGGCCAGGGTAGTTGACTTACACCTTCTAGAGCACGTTGGGTGGCACGGGACACATGCGGACGTGCATTGTCCTGTTGGAACAGCAAGTTCCCTTGCCGGTCTAGGAATGGTAGAACGATGGGTTCAATGACGGTTTGGATGTACCGTGCACTATTCAGTGTCCCCTCGACGATCACCAGTGGTGTACGGCCAGTGTAGGAGATCGCTCCCCACACCATGATGCCGGGTGTTGGCCCTGTGTGCCTCGGTCGTATGCAGTCCTGATTGTGGCGCTCACCTGCACGGCGCCAAACACGCATACGACCATCATTGGCACCAAGGCAGAAGCAACTCTCATCGCTGAAGACGACACGTCTCCATTCATCCCTCCATTCACGCCTGTCGCGACACCACCGGAGGCGGGCTGCACCATGTTGGGGCGTGAGCGGAAGACGGCCTAACGGTGTGCGGGACCGTAGCCCAGCTTCATGGAGACGGTTGCGAATGGTCCTCGCCGATACCCCAGGAGCAACAGTGTCCCTAATTTGCTGGGAAGTGGCGGTGCGGTCCCCTACGGCACTGTGTAGGATCCTACGGTCTTGGCGTGCATCCGTGCGTCGCTGCGGTCCGGTCCCAGGTCGACGGGCACGTGCACCTTCCGCCGACCACTGGCGACAACATCGATGTACTGTGGAGACCTCACGCCCCACGTGTTGAGCAATTCGGCGGTACGTCCACCCGGCCTCCAGCGTGCCCACTATACGCCCTCGCTCAAAGTCCGTCAACTGCACATACGGTTCACGTCCACGCTGTCGCGGCATGCTACCAGTGTTAAAGACTGCGATGGAGCTCCGTATGCCACGGCAAACTGGCTGACACTGACGGCGGCGGTGCATAAATGCTGCGCAGCTAGCGCCATTCGACGGCCAACACCGCGGTTCCTGGTGTGTCCGCTGTGCCGTGCGTGTGATCATTGCTTGTACAGCCCTCTCGCAGTGTCCGGAGCAAGTATGGTGGGTCTGACACACCGGTGTCAATGTGTTCTTTTTTCCATTTCCAGGAGTGTATTTATATTCTCTCTTCTTAATACAGTGCTGTATTTGGAAACTAAGTTAACAGTGCGATTGCTGTAATCCTTCAGACACACTGTGAAAGTAACATAATCCTATAAAATGGTTAGCACTCATTAATTTGCATTTAGTGAAAGAAGTGACATAAGGGAGCACTTTGAGCCAAGTTTCAACGGCCCTTTGCGTATGCACACACTAGAGAGGCACCAGAGAAGCTCTTCTGGCTTTTAGAAGAAGTCACTGTCTGGTGACCTAACTGAAGCAAGTAACCTGCCCAAAACTGTCCAAAGGAACACAAATAGGTTGGCTACGAAAGGCAGAGTCCTCTGTGCGGTCGGCTATTTTCTTTGAACCGGAGATCTTAAGTAAACTCAGCAGCAAGAGATCTGCCTCAATGGTACCCGAGTTGTTCTGCCCTCAAGATGTGTTTCCGTCGTTGTGCTATCTACTCCCGTCCATGATTAAGCGTCACGCCTGATCTGTTTATTTCTGGTCGAAGCACATCTGTAATTCGAGATGAATTCGATTCTTTAGGCTCGACTAGAGCTGCGCTTCACCGAAGTTACAGTTCGATACTTTTGGTAATAACATAAATGATGTAGTAAATGGTAAATGGTTCAAATGGCTCTGAGCACTTTGGGACTTAACATCTGAGGTCATCAGTCCCCTAGAACTTAGACCTACTTAAACCTAACTAACCTAAGGACATCACACACATCCATGCCCGAGGCAGGATTCGAACCTGCGACCGTAGCGGTCACGCGGTTCCAGACTGAAGCGCCTAGAACCGCTCGGCCACCCCGGTCGGCAGTAAATGGTAAGATTACCTCTTGGTGGTAGGTAAGGATGCATAAACTGATGCGCCAAGAACCGCTCGGCCACCCCGGTCAGCAGTAAATGGTAAGATTACCTCTTGGTGGTAGGTAAGGATGCATAAATGAATGCGTAAGAGTGAAACTGGGAACCGATGATTTCTGTTTGTTTTCTCTTTGTTTTGCACATAATTAGAATAGCACATCATTCATTCCTAGTCCATTGTATATTTTTTATCCTTACGGAATACATATAATTTTACAACTAACAAAAATTAATTGATCGCGCAGTTTCTGCTCTTTTATGTAACCAACGCAATTACTTTTTAATGCAAGTACAAATTACAGTCACAAACATAAAAAGTATGTATAATTATAGTTATTATTTTGAGGTTAATAGAACGTTCTTCATCATTATCAAACGTGAAGAGTTTCCCGTCATTACTGATAAATGAGGAAGTTGTTTATAAATATTAGAATCATGTTTTATTTATCGACAAAGTATTGAAGCGGTTTTGATATATTTTTGTTTGTGGCTTTTTTGCTTTACTTTTGGTGGGGAAATTGTGTCTTGTAGCGCTATATGCTAAATCCGTATTGTTGTCTTTACCTTTACTACAACATCCCTCTGTTTCACATTACAAATCAATAGTTTTCGAATACGACCTGAATTAAACATCGACTAGTTCAATTTTGCTGTAAATACTGTTTATTTTCAGCCAACGGACAGGAGGATAACTATACAGAACAAAAATGTTCTATAGGATAAATTGCTTTAATTCTTGTCAATGATAACAAAACTTGTGGTCCTTGTGGTCCTGTTTTATAACGTATCCTACAATAAAAAAGTCATACTAGCATCGCCACAAAATATACACAAAATCAGCGTAGCATCATCGCACATATTTAAAAATATGATATAAACTAGATCACAGTGGCGATGGAGTAATGCTGGCCAGAGTGGCCGAGCGGTTCTAGGCGCTACAGTCTGGAACCGCACGACCGCTACGGTCGTAGGTTCGAATCCTGGCTCGGGCATGGATGTATGTAATGTCCTTAGGTTAGTTAGGTTTAAGTAGTTCTGAGTTCTAGGGGACTGATGACCACAGCAGTTAAGTCCCATAGTGCTCAGAGCCATTTGAATCATTTGATGGAATAATAATGTCAATAGCACTTCTGTTCATAACAAACGCTACATAGCCCTCTATACACCCTTATTCGGTTCCTAGACAGTTTACCGCTTGCGGTACTGAGGAGAATGTAGTAAGACAGATCGCTTACATAAAGAAAACGATCGTTATGAGATAACGCCTGAATGGCATACAACTCCACTAACTTCACAGGTAATGTGAGTACTACCTTAGCTGACCAAAGTTGCTGGGAAAGTTACTGTAGTCTACATTTACTTGTGGCAGACTACAGTAGCTTACAGTAGTTTTAGAACCCTAGGCACGAGTGGAGTAGTGGGAATCGTTTCCGAGTCACTCGGATGGGAACTGGGTTTCACCTTTTCACGAAGAGGTCTCGTGGTCGACATTCCGCCTGCTCACAAGGACCGGGAGACGCCTTACGTATCGCAGCCACAGCTGAGCCTCTGAGCAGACCGCCCTTTTGCGCCTCTCGGGCAGACTCGAGCAGCCCCACCCCCCGCTGCGCCCCCTGTAAACACGCCGCTCTGCTGCCATCTATCGGTATTCCGCGCGCAGAGTGACTGCGCCGCAAGCCGGAAATGGAATTTCGCGGCGGACTGGAGCCGGGCGTGCTGGCTGGCGTGACCGCGATAGCGCAGCCTTTACTCTCGCCCTTATCGACGGCGCGGAGGGCTGATTTGTACCAATAAGGCCGCAGGGAGCGCCCACAAATTGTCCGTCCGCGACGCCGGATCTCTCGATAAGGGAGTAAACGATCCCGGGCTCTCTCCTGTTTCGCGTGTCCGCAACCGCAGAAAAGTTCGGAAAGGAAGAAACAAGTCACTGCTATTTACTGTATCTGATGTGGAAGGGGATACGCCTATTGTAAACCACCCGGCCCTGTGGTTACTAGGTACTTCATTTCCGTAGGTAATGCAGTAAAGGGTACTGCTGGCAACAACTCAACCCGCGAGCTGAATGCTTCTCTGTTCTCGACCCACTGCTGCTCTTATCGATTTGTCAGTATACCAGCAACCTTCTTGTCGCATTATACGCTGTACACACAGTCATTATTCAAAACCCACGCTCTTTTCAGTCTGGTTCAATATAAACGAAAGAAATGAGAAACCACACGTGCCTAATATGTTTAATTTTGCAATGCTAGCTTGTGTGCTGCCATATTAGCAACAGACGCTCACCACCTCGTGCCAATATCCTCCTACCCCAACTCTTACTCCATCTTCTCCTCCTCCTTCAGCTCTCCCTGTCCATCACCTCATCTCCCCTCACTATGTTCATTTCCCCTCACCCCTTTCTCTGTGTTCTCTCTCTTCTCCCCCGCATTCAGGCTCATTTATTGTTTTCGATATTTTTGCTAACAACATTTACCTCTAGTACACTCCATCTTCAGACCACGAGTGGCCCACCGGGACCATCCGACCGCCGTGTCATCCTCTGAGGAGGATGCAGATAGGAGGGGAGTGGGGTCAGCACACTTCTCGCCTGGTCGTTATGATGGTATTCTTGACCGAAGCCGCTACTATTCTGTCGAGTAGCTCCTCAATTGGCATCACGAGACTGAGTGCACCCCGAAAAATGGCAACAGCGCATGGCGGCCTGGATAGTCACCCATCCAAGTGCCGGCCACACCCAACAGCGCTTAACTTCGGTGATCTCACGGGAACCGGTGTATCCACTGCGGCAAGGCCGTTTCCTCTTAACATTTACCTCTACAGTATATATTAAGAGGGTGTGTCAAATGAAAACCTTAAATATTTTTTTAATTATTATTTATTGTGCAGAAGTGGTACAAAGCTGTATGACTTTTCAACATAATATCTCCCCTCCAGAACTTACAAAGTGCATAAATTCCCTTAGAAAAGAGTTCTTTTAGTATTCCGCGCAACCACTCGTGCACCGCGTGGTGTACCTCTACATCAGAACGGGACTTCTTTCCTCCCATTGCGTCTTTGAGTGGTCCAAACATATGGAAATCACTTGGGGGCAAGATCTGGTGATTATGGTGAATGAGGAAGACACTCAAAATGCAGGTCTTTGATTATTGCCACTGTTGTACTGGCAGTGTGGGGCCTTGCATTGTCATGTTGCAAAAGGACACCTGCTGACAGCAGTCCACCCCGTCGCTTTGATTTGATTGCAGGCCGCAGATGATATTTTAGGAGAGCTATGTATGATGCACTGCTGACAATGGTCCCTCTAGGCATGTAATGCACCAAAATGACGCCTTTTTCGCCCCAAAAGAGAGTCAGCATAACCTTCCCTGCTGATGGTTCTGTTCGAAACTTTTTTGGTTTTGGTGATGAGGAATGGCGCCATTCCTTGCTCGCTCTCTTCGTTTCCGGTTGGTGGAAGTGATCCAGGTTTCGTCTCCAGTATCGATTCTTGCATGGAAGCCATCACCTTCTCGTTCAAAGCGGCGAAGTAGTTCTTCACAAGCAACAACACGTCGTTCTCTCATTTCAGGAGTCAGCTGCCGTGGCACCCATATTGCAGACACTTTGTGAAACTAGAGCACATCATGCAAAGTGTGGTGTCTGACCCGTGACTAATCTGTAAACATGCTGAAATGTCATTTAGTGTCACTCAGCGGTTTTCCTTCACTATGGCTTCAACTGCTGCGATGTGCTGTGGAGTCACAACTCGTTGTGCCTGACCTGGACGAGGAGCATCTTCCACCGAAGTCACACCATCTGCGAACGTCCTACTCCATTCGTAGACTTGCTGCTGTGACAAACATGCATCACCGTACTGAACCTTCATTCGTCGATGAATTTCATTAGGTTTCACACCTTCACTACGCAAAAACCGGATAACAGAACGCTGTTCTTCCCTGGTGCAAGTCGCAAGTGGGGCGGCCATCTTTATACTGATACTGTGACGGTATGTGTGCAGCTGCACTATGCTGCCACCTACAGGCCATTCTGCACGCTGTTTGTAGCACACTTACCAACTTACAGGATAATGGCGCGAAATTTCGATTTGTTATTACAAATGTAAGGTTTTCATTTAACTCACCCTCGTACATATATATTTATATATTATAAATATTTGATTGCAAAGTTGTATCAAAATATCAAAGCAATCGGTGAAGAACTTTCAGAGGTTTAAGATGTCCGAGAAACGTATCCCCATTTATAAATTATTTGTTTATTAACATACTATAAGGCCCTCCAGACGGTATATAAAAGCACGCGCGTTTTCAAATGCAATTTTGTTACACTTTCGGAGATTTACGATTTTGCACAAATAAACATTTAAATTTTTGTTTATATCGATTTCGACTATGGCCTAAAAGCCGAACAGATATTTCTTAGTGTTTAGGAATTTTACAAAGAGAGATTACGTTTATCAAAAAAGATTCGTAATCAGTTTCAAAATTAACAAACTTTTTGATGAAGAAGAGTCTCTACTCGTACATTAGTTGGTAATGATTAATGCGATCTGATTGCCGCGCGGGATTAGCCGTGCAGTCTACGGCGCTGCAGTCATGGACTGTGCGGCTGGTCCCGGCGGAGGTTCGAGTCCTCCCACGGGCATGGGTGTGTGTGTTTCTCCTTAGGATAATTTAGGTTAAGTAGTGTGTAAACTTAGGGACTGATGACCTTAGCAGTTAAGTCCCATAATATTTCACACACATTTGAACATTTTTTTTAATGCAATCTGATTAATTGTTGTATGAAATCAGCTCGTTGGTTTGCACACAGATTACATTCGAAAAAAATGTTGGATATCCTACTTTTACTGCGTAACATTCAGAATACGGACTATCTCGAACACGTATTTTTATTCGCCTTAATTGTGTGGAACCGGGGCATCAAGGAATGTTTGGCTGTATTTGATCAAATTTCCCTTTACTTACTGTATTTTCCTTGATAGGGTAAGACCCTTCCGCCCTCTCTTACGTAGAACCGAGGTTTCACACATACAGTATTTTTGCATCATACTTAACTAAGAAATTACGATAACGGTAATATGACGCATAGTAACAAAATAATTTGAGTGTCTACAGAAACAATGTAAATAAATAGTACTAAGATGCACAAGGGTTGCCCAGAATGTAATGCACCACATTCTTTTTCTCCATCAATTCGTTACTGAATATAATGAGAATGGTGTTTTATCTACACACCCTATTTTTTACGTAATCTCCATCCCGTTTTATGACCTTCCTCCAGCTCGAAACAAAGGTGTGTATGCCCTGTCGGTACCAATACGTGTTCTGGTGGTGGAGCCGGTGCTTCAATGTGCGAATCGCCTTCTCATCGTTCTCAAAATGCCTTCCACGAATGACATCCTTTAATGGCCCAAACAAGTGGAAGTCCGAGGGGTCTAGGTCAGGGCTGTAGGGTGGATGGGGTAACACTGTCCAACCTTGTTATGGGATGTGATCAGCAGTCTTCAGACTTCCGTGGGGCCGAGCGTTATCGAATTACAGCAAAACATCTCCTGGGTTGCTGTGGTGCCCAAGTCGCCGGAAGCGCGTCTTGAGTTTTGTTAATATGTTGACATATGCCTCTGAATTAATGATACCGCCTCTTGGCATCACATCAATCAGAATCACACCTTCACAGTCGCAGAGCACGTTGATCATAACCTTACCGGTGAAAGCAGTTGCTTTGAATTTTTTCTTCTGTGGGGAGTGGGAATGGCGCCATTCCATGGACTGTCGTTTTGTTTTGGGCTGAAAAATGGTGAACTCAGGTTTCATCACCTGTCACAATCCGGGACAAGAAGGCCTCCCTCTCAGCTTCAAAACGCTGCAACAAATCAAGACAAATGTTGTTCCTCTGCGATTTGTAATCCACACTTCCTTGGCTGATTGGCAAATGCAGTGCCAAATTCCGAGTCGTAGTGCCTCTGTTCTCGAGAATGACATCAGCTCGCTGCAAAATGTCAGGTGTGATGTGACAGCCGTGGATGGTCCCCCCGACCGCTGCAGATCGTGGAGCTCCGCTGAACTGCCTTCTGATGACCTCACACTCTGTGCCCAGCGACTAATTGTTTCTGTCGACATCAGATGCTCCTTAAACTTTATACAAGCGTTTGTGAATATTTCGCACAGTTTCTTTCTCTGCGATGAGAAATTCAATGACGGCACGTTGCTTGTAACGTATATCACCTACAGTCGCCATTTTGAAACTGTCCTGCACCTACGCTATCTGTCGGAAATGTACATACGCAACGTTTCGCATTCGTATCATTGTTTTCGACTGAGAAAAAATACGATGCATTACTTTATGGACAACCCTAGCAATTAAGTTAATACTGACATTTCTACTGTAACTGCTGCTCCTGCTGTTGCCACTAATAACAATGATTATAAAATAATAATTGCAGTGCCGGCGAGAACACACGAGAAATTCGCTACATCACCGTAGCAGGTTCTATCAAGCGTAGATATACTTCTGGACGAGGTCGAGTGGATACTACAAAGCACACAAAATATTAGATACCTTTGTTAGAACCTAAACAATTTGCAATCCTTAACTCGAAAACAATGCATGCTCACAGAAATTACGTGTATATTTGTTACTGGCGCAGAACACCATCACTTGATACACTACAGATTCATAGTGTTATCTCAATGTTCATTTGACCATAATTTCGATACACAGCTCAGGCTTCTAACACAACTTGAACTGCTGGATCTGAAGTAAGACGATGCTGTCGTCGTAATCGCTGTTGGCTGACTGGGTTGAGCGGCACTGCTCTCCGACGTAAATGCTCTTCCAGTAGCAATGGCTTACGGAACTTCTTCAGGCCGTCTACGCCGAGGTCTTTCATTCGTAGTTCTGTCAGGCAGCGACTGTCCTTACTTGACGTTCCGTCCTGATTTGCCAATTTTGACGTGGGATACCACAATAATAATAATAATAATAATAATAATAATAATAAAAGAATAGGCCTCCGGTATGTTCTGCCAGTCGTAAAAGGCGACGAAAAGAACAAACCACTAATAGGGCTAACCCCCCTTTTAGTGTGATTAGTTGGTTCAGGACAGAACTAATGAAAACTCGGAGAAGCGCTGTCATGGTCGGGGACGACGCTTGAACCCTATGCCCGTCCCGTCCACAATGGTAACAAGACTGCTAGCCACACGGAAAATGATTTAAATCCAAATAGAGGTGTTTTGCAGGATATGCTTCCTGCAACCACTCTAGATGGAAAACAAAGACTGAGGATGAGATGGTCAGATGAAGTTAACCGACGCCTCATGTTCTGTTATTACCAAGGAACAAACTTAGGAACAAACACAACTGGATACAGATCACAAGTATACACAACATTCATTACCAGATACCCAGAATTAAAATTTTTAACAGAACAACGACTAGCTGATCAGATCCGTGTAATAATCATAAATAACAGGATACCCCAATCAGAATTAGAAAACATCAAACAACAAGTACAACAAATACTGGAAAAAAATAATGTGCAATCAGAAGAAGAAGAAAATACAGTAACGGACTCAAACATCCCAGAGCAAACAAACAAAGAACAACACGCATCAATTAAACAATCAGAGGAAAATGAAATCTTAAGACAGCCACCAGAACAAGCACAAACAGAACACGAAGTGACACACATGTTAGATATAGAAGAAAAATTTCAGTTGACATATATAGAATACAAAGACACAAATACAGACATTAGACTATTCTTGCATAGGCCACCAAATAACCTACAAGTCGAAACAACAATAACAACTATCAACACAATCATACACAACAAAATAAATGAAAATACAACTATGGAAGAGTTACAACTACTGGTTTATGTAGGAGCACTCACTACACTAAATATACACATTAGACAGAGATCGGAACCAACCAACACACAGAAGAAACCCACAAAACCAGCATGGCAACACAGGCTACAGATCAGAATAGAAAAACTGAGAAAAGACATCGGACAGCTAACACAATTTATAAGAAATGAAATATCAGACAAAAAACGAAAAAGGTTAGGTAAAATCTCACAACAAGAAGCGATAGTGCAGTTCAATGAAAAGAAGCAGAAGTTACAAACATTGGCCAAACGACTTAGAAGATACAAAAAAAGTGAAAATAGAAGGAAACAAAACCAAACATTCAACACAAACCAAAAGAAATTTTACCAGACAATAGATAGCAGACACATTAAAATAGACAATCCACCAAACATAACAGACATGGAACACTTCTGGAGCAACATATGGCCAAACGCGGTACAACATAACAGGCATGCACGGTGGATACAAGCAGAAACAGACACATACAAGATGATACCACAATTGCCTGAAGTGATAATTTTGCAACATGAAGTCACCCAAGCAATTAATTCTACCCACAATTGGAAAGCCCCTGGAAAAGATAAAATAGCAAATTTCTGGCTAAAGAAGTTCACCTCAACACATTCACATCTAACTAAATTATTTAACTGTTACATTGCAGACCCATACACATTCCCAGATACACTTACACATGGAATAACTTATCTGAAACCTAAAGATCAAAAAGACACAGCAAACCCAGATAAATATCGCCCCATAACATGCCTACCAACAATATACAAAATATTAACATCAGTCATTACACAGAAATTAATGACACATACGACACAGAACAAAATTATAAATGAAGAACAAAAAGGCTGCTGCAAAGGAGCATGCGGATGTAAAGAGCAACTGATAACAGATACAGAGGTGACATATCAAGCTAAAACTAAACAAAGGTCGCTGCACTACGCATATATTGATTACCAAAAAGCTTTTGATAGTGTACCCCACTCATGGTTACTACAAATATTGGAAATATATAAAGTGGATCCTAAATTAATACAGTTCCTAAACATAGTTATGAAAAATTGGAAAACCACACTTAATATCCAAACAAATTCAAATAATATCACAACACAGCCAATACAGATTAAGCGTGGAATATACCAAGGAGACTCATTAAGACCTTTCTGGTTCTGCCTTGCTCTGAACCCACTATCCAACATGCTAAATAATACAAATTACGGATATAACACCACTGGAACATACCAACACAATATCACACATTTGCTATACATGAATGATCTAAAACTACTGGCAGCAACAAATAAACAACTCAACCAATTACTAAAGATAACAGAAGTATTCAGAAATGATATAAATATGGCTTTTGGAACAGACAAATGTAAGAAAAATAGCATAGTCAAGGGAAAACACACCAAACAAGAAGATTACATATTGGATAACCACAGCGACTGCATAGAAGCGATGGAAAAAACAGATCAATATCTAGGATACAGACAAAAGATAGGAATAGATAATACAAATATTAAAGAAGAACTAAAATAAAAATATAGACAAAGACTAACAAAAATACTGAAAACAGAATTGACAGCAAGGAACAAGACAAAAGCTATAAATACTTATGCTATACCAATATTGACCTTCTCATTTGGAGTAGTGAAATGGAGTAACACAGACCTAGAAGCACTCAATACGCTTACACGATCACAATGCCACAAATATAGAATACATCACATACATTCAGCAACAGAAAGATTCACATTAAGCAGAAAGGAAGGAGGAAGGGGATTTATCGACACAAAAAACCTACATTATGGACAGGTAGACAATTTAAGAAAATTATTTATAGAACAAGCAGAAACTAGCAAAATACACAAAGCAATCACTCATATAAATACATCGGCTACACCACTACAATTTCATAACCACTTCTACAACCCTTTAGATCACATAACATCAACAGATACGAAGAAAGTAAATTGGAAAAAGAAAACAATACATGGCAAGCACCCGTATCATCTAACACAGACACACATCGATCAAGGCACATCCAACACATGGCTAAGAAAAGGCAATTTATACAGTGAGACGGAAGGATTCATGATTGCAATACAGGATCAAACAATAAACACCAGATATTACAGCAACCACATTATTAAAGATCCCAATACCACAACAGATAAATGCAGACTTTGCAAACAACAAATAGAAACAGTAGATCACATCACAAGCTGATGTACAATATTAGCAAATACAGAATACCCCAGAAGACATGACAATGTAGCAAAAATAATACAACAACAACTTGCCATACAACATAAACTAATAAAACAACACGTTCCCACATACAAGTATGCACCACAAAACGTACTGGAGAATGATGAATACAAATTATTCTGCTACAGAACCATTATAACTGATAAAACAACACCACATTACAAACCTGACATCATACTCACCAATAAAAAGAAGAAATTAACACAACTAATCAAAATATCCATGCCCAATACAACAAATATACAGAAGAAAACAGGAGAAAAATTTGAAAAATACATCCAACTGGCTGAGGAAGTCAAGGACATGTGGCATCAGGATAAAGTTGACATTATACCAATTATACTTTCAACTACAGGATTCGTACCACGCAATATCCACCAGTACATCAACACAATACAGCGACATCCAAAATTCTATATACAACTACAGAAATCTATAATTATTGATACATGTTCAATTACCCGAAAGTTCCTAAATGCAATGTAAAATATACCGTACAGTTAAAAGGAAGTGACACGTGATCAAGGTCCGCGTCACTTCCCATTTTTAACCAGACATAACGTCTGAGAAAGGAAAATAATAATAATGATAATGGCAGATATAAAAGAATTTATAGGTGTATAAAATAGATATTTTCTGATATAGCGAGTTCTGGGGAGTGGAAATTTACAAAGACTGCACAAGCTAAAAATACTGTTAAATGAGGAAGATATGGTTTGAAAGTACGATGTAAACGAGTAACTAGTGCCTACGACGACAACGATAGTCATTGTTGTTGTTTCAACAGTTATGTCATTAACTATGTTTTGGAACTTGATTCATATCCGTAATATAATAAGGGAAGTTATTCCAGAGTCGGGATCCTGCTACCGAAAAGGACTTCGAGGAAATGAATGGCGATGGAGTGGGAAAAAAAGGATTTTACTTTTGCGGAAACTGGTGTTTCTACCGTGTTGTTCAGACAAGAGTACTAAGGTCGAGTAGATATATGTAGAACAATGGATACGTTGACAAGCAAGTAGAGGGGACAGACTGTATGGATCTTTCGGCGCTTGGTTACATGCAGCAAGGATAACTGTGTATTTAATTGTGAAACATGATCACACAGTCGAACGTTGCAAATTAACGAAAACAAGCATTCATTTCAAGTTTCCATACCCTATGACTTATCTTCAGCAAGATCTTGCAGGATAACATTTCTGTAATCAATAGTGGGAAGTATATGTGTTTGTACAACCTTTGCTTTCCAGGTCAAAAGGGAAGAGCATTTTATATATTAATAGATAGTGGAGAGACGGCGATATTTTCTAGCACATTGCAGTTACGTGCTCAGATAACTTTAGATTTTAATCAGTCATTACTTGTGTGTGTGTGAAACCCTATGCGACCAAACTGCTGAAGTCATCAGTCACTAGACTTACACACCTTAAACTAACTTATGCTAGGAAAAACACACACATCCATCTCCGAGGGAGGACTCGAACTTCCGGCGGTATGGGCCGCGCAATCCGCGATATGGCGCCCTAGACCGCGTGGTCACTCCTCGCGGCTAGTCATTAGTTGAAAATATGGAAATTTGTGGTAAGGTCTTACGGGACCAAACTCCTGAGGTCATCGGTCCCTGGACTTACGCACTATTTAATCTATCTTAAGCTAATTTACGCTAAAGACAACACACTCACTCATGCCCGAGGGAGGACTCGAACCTCCGACGGGTGGAGCCGCGCGGACCGTGACAAGAGGCCTCAGACTGCGCGCGGCAGTCATTAGTCCTAGACTCTTTGTTAACGGGGAGAAGTTGATATATAACCCATCTGCGATTAAAGATGGTAGGGATTCCCGATACTTCGGGCTAATGACCGTAGAACGACCAACTAATATCGCTTGTTTTTCGATGGGTTGAGCATTGAACCTGTATTCTGTGCTCATTATTTAACGCACATAGGTTAGCATGAAATTCTCAGTAGCTGTCTTCACGCTCATTGGTTTTGCACTTAGATAGAATTGATGGTCGTGATACATGTGGTGCTTGCAGTGGGACAAAACTGATGGCACATGATTAACATACAGAAAAAATAGTACAGGACCAACTCCGAACCCTGGGGGACGCCTGATACTACATGACTCCATGACTCCATTTAGACTTTACGGTCCCGGAGAAGACTTACTACTAGCGAGACGTGAGGCATGAGAGAAACCATTGCACTGCACTTGGCGAGAAATTTAGGCTGCTAAGTTTGGCAAGTAAAATGTCGAAGTCGACAGTATCAGATGTTTTTCTGTGGCCTAGCAAGCACACGATAGTCGTCTCTTACGCATCCATGGCAAGTTTCAGATCATCTGTTGCCTTGTTAAAGCAGGAGTTGCACTGCGATGTTTACGGAAACCTAATTGCTATTCGTCTAGAAGATAGTTTGTGGTTAGGTAATTTGTTAGCTGGTCGTGGATAATACATTCTAAGGCCTTGAAAATTGCAGGAAGAGTGCAGATAGGTCGGTAATTAGAGGGTGCTCCGATAACGTCCTTCTTAGGTAGTGGATTAACTGATCCCTGTTTCTAAGCCTCAGGGAAAATACTTATGGCTGAGGAGTGGTTGGAGGTATCTACTTTACTGGTCAGTAGAAGGTCAGTTAGAAACGTTATCATTTAAACTGTGATGCCTTCGTGTCCAGTAGATAATGTTCTGATACAGAAGATGGCTTTTTGGACGGCATTGCGAGTGACATCCTTTAGATAGAATTTTTTTGTGGCTACAGTCGTTTACACCATGAAGTAATCAATGAGTCGGTTTTGTTTCTGCTTCAATTGTTGCTGTAGGTAATGTGAAATACCAGTTCAGTACTTCGGTTGGAACAGTGGGATAAGCTTCAGCTTTTACTTTGCCTATACCAAGATAAAGCAAATTTTTCTATAGGACAGTTGCTCTACGTCTGTTGTCGGTTAATATATTGACATGTCTGAGTTTAGCGTTTCTCGCAGCTTGACTTCCTTTGTTGCGCTTCTGCTTCTAAGCAAATACGATTTTCTGGTGCAAGTCGTATTTCATATGCCCGATGTGCAACGTCTCTGAGACTCATGAACTGTTTTAGTTCATCAGTTAACCAAAGTGTACGTCTCTCTATTTAGGGGACAATACTTTTCTTATACATGTGTATCGATATTTTCATTCCTCTTCTCATTGGCACCTTGTTCTTCTATATAATGTAGCCCTCTGGTCTGACGGCGGTAACAAGATGTTTTTCAAGGTGCCAATTTGAACGTCAATTTGGTTAAGTCAGCGACCGTTGCGTTATATGTAATGTTAGCGTATCCTTCATCCACATACAGGTTTTACCATCTTTCCGGATTATCGTTACGCTTGGTAGCTTCCATGATGACCATTACCTATGTATCAGTTTTCTTTGAAAGGTCTGGCGTCTGCATATCTAGGAATAAGCTTCTACGATCCGTTAAAATCAAAAGCGTTTCTTAATGTCAGGTTCTGTGTGTACAGCTGCGGAGTCTGCAGCAAAACTAGAAATCGGTTCCTTGTGTCCTGTGCTTGGACATAGGACCTTGCAACCCACTCTGTCATTATCTGTGGTTTTGGAACCGTTAGTAAAATTTTCTAAATACTTCGCGAAATTATCAGCAAACCGTGTTTTGAGTCTGCTCCGGCGTTTATTTTTTATTGGAAAGTAAAAAAATGTCAGTGGGTGAAGTTAACGCACTTCAATGGTAATCTGCATTAGCTTACATTGGCGTTCTTCGGAGATTAGGTAAAATGTCCTTTAAATCTACGACGTTTGTACACAATTAGTTTTCTTGGACAGTGGTTATTCCCTGCCTGTGTTATTCTAAAAATTGGTCATCTACATCCT
Source organism: Schistocerca piceifrons (assembly GCF_021461385.2). Classification (NCBI taxonomy): domain Eukaryota; kingdom Metazoa; phylum Arthropoda; class Insecta; order Orthoptera; family Acrididae; genus Schistocerca; species Schistocerca piceifrons. The sequence goes on from NC_060144.1 coordinate 508,102,438, forward strand.
CGCTCAAATGCCAGCATCCAGACCGAGCGAGGTGGCGCAGTGGTTAGGATATTGGACTCGCTTTCTGAAGGGTGACGGTTCAAACCCGCGTTCGACCATCCTGATTTAGGTTTTCTGTGATTTCTTTAAATGGCTTTAGGCAAGTGCCGGGATGGTTCCTTTGAAAGGGCACGGCCGGCTTCCTTCCCCAATCCGATGGGACCGATGACCTCGCTGTTTGGTCCCCTCCCTCGACTCAACCAGGGAATGTACGGTCACGATTCCCCCGGAAAAATAGTCATTTTCGCCGTAGTAATTTCCTTAATAAATCAACCATTACAGCACCTTTTTTTTCAAATGTGTACCACATCTGCGGTTCGTATTTAAAGATCAAAGTATTTGGAGAATGTCAGTTACCCGTGTGTCCTAGACACGACCTCTCCTCATGTTGCCCCGTCTCGTTCACGGATCATAATGAAATTACCAGGCCCTGTAAACTGCTAGCTGGCATTTAACCACAGTATCAGTTGCTCGCAACGTCAGTATAATGTACGTGTCAAAATAGAGCAGTTAAATGGAAAAAGCAAGCGTTTCTACCGAAGGAAGGCAAAAGGAGTCCATCATAAGCAGTGGAGTGTGATGAGCTCAATAAACGCAAACTAACTAATGCCAACTGATACAGCGAAAGATTGCTTAACTATTCGCATGATGTATACGAGGGCGTGCTGGAAAGTACTGACTCAATTTTTTGTATGAAAACCTTCAGAAATTTTTAAATAAAACGAACGCTATTAAGAATCTACGTCTTCATTCTTCACGATAAGTATTTGCAGCGCTCTGCCGCTGGAGGGCTCGGAATTGTAGCGTACAGCATGGCGGTGTGTAACATAACTATGTCGGCACGTGGGTAACAGCGTGCTGCAATCGAGTTTCGAATTCGAAGAGTCCGTCCACACGTGGAGCGTCCGCTCCTTCGGCATGTCGGGCCACACACGAGCTCGGCGACACCTGCAGTAGTCCGGACGCTTGGGATCACCTGTCATCGACCATCCTCCTCCATACAGTCCTGATTTGGGCCCCATATGATTTTCATCTCTTTCCAAAACTTAAACAACATCTTCGAGGACTTCGCTTTGATTGTGAGGAAAGGGTGCAAGCAGAGGTGAGATTGTGGCTCTATCAACAAAGTCAAACATTCTACAGAGGCGGTATCGACAAGCTATTCTCTCGTTAGGAGAGATATGTTCGTCACCAGGGTGATTGTGTTGCAAAATCAGCATGTGGACATCAAGAGTAAAGATGTAGACTGTTAATAACGTTCGTTTTAATTAAAAAGGTTTCAGAGTTTTCACATAAAAAATTTGGTAGCATTACTTTTCAGCACACTCCCGCACTATCTGATGACACACTGTACGATGACATTGAAAAAAAGAAGTACATAGGCAGGATTTGAGCGTGTGCCGCCAGCCTGGTAGTTACTAACCTTCGCCTCTTCGCTACGATCGCGTAGTCGACACAAATATAATTAACGTGACTTGTATAGGGAGAATGCTTAAGACTTCAACATTGATTTTCTCGGAAACTAGTTGCCATCGCTTGAGAAGCTGCTAGCCAGGTACTCAGAACAGACCCCTCTGCAACACACCCGTCTCATCAAAATCCGTAATTAACGGATCTGATGGTCCCCTTGTGAGGCAAAAAGGAGAAATGCGCCAGAAGACAGGGAAAATGAAATGAATTTCTCTTCGCTTATATCATCTCCGCCCCCCCCCCCCCCTTTTCTGTTCCCCTTGCCACTCCACCGCTCGCAGAGTTGCTTTACTCTGGGAAAGTTTCTCATTAACGAATGAAAGGCCCGCAGCAGGTGCTGGTAACTTTCTGTCCCCGATGGTCAGTCTCCGACGGGACCTGCCTGTATATCCAGCCAGCGTCTGGCGGAAACTTCGCGGCACAAGAACCGCCTAACTTCATTTCCTTCCCATCGATCGCAGCAGCTGTAGGAGGCAAACTTTCCAATCTACCGTCTGAGATCTGCCAAGAAGATATGCTTCCATCTCAGTGACCGTCACCTCACCTGGCCTTTGCACTCTTTATTTCTCGGCAGATTAACTTCTTTACTGCGCTAATTACAAATTTGTTCCTGCTACAGAACCCTCAGTCACGCGTCACAGCACAGCTCCAATTAATCTAGTGCAGCGGTTCCCAGCCTCTCTGAGACCATTATCCACAAATATAATAGAATATTACCTAGTACTCCGTCCCCTCCTCCTATCATCATCATTATCATGATCATCACCATCAACAACATCATAACCCAATTAATGTTTATAAAATGACAAGTCATAAATTATAGTTGTTTCTGTAGGGGTCTTATTAAGGGGGTAGTCTTCTTTTAATGGATGAATAACCGGTGGTTCTCGTGATTTTTCAGGTAAAATAAAAAGTAACGCTAAATCAGATGATATAGTTTCATTCCTTCCACTTTTGCCTTAAGAATTCAATTTTGTGTCCACATCGGATGCTCCCTACAGCCGCTGCACCGGGTGGGACGATGCCTTGCAGTCGGAACTTTGGTCGTCATCCGGAATTCCCGAAACCCTCCCACTAGATGTGTAGCAAAATAATTTTGTTTGAGTCGTTTGCAATATATTTTCTATCATCAGACATAAGATAATTGAATAATATTAAATCCTAACAAAATGGTGACGTGTTGAAACGAATGTCATTTTCTTCGCCCAAAAGAACAAAACAAAAATCGAGACAAAAGCGTGTACAGGAAATAGACTTTTGAAGATGTAGCAAAACGGCTACGTACTCTGATAGAGAATTCAACTTAGAATGACGGCATCAAATATCGTTCAGAATCATATGTACCGTTCGCAGGTTATGCTTCTCGCCAACTTCAAAATTACGGTTTCGAGCAAAAGAGTTTAAAATATAGGGTTAAAATTTTTTGTAGTTCAGTTAAACATACCTCTGGTCAGCGATCCCTAAAGCACACAGAAATCCTACCAAATCCCAAAGGAGGTCCTCCTCCATCGTCTTTGTGGCCACGGTGGTCCTGCCGGACTCTTTGCAAGCCCCTTAAATCTGCTGCTCTGCTCGCTCGATACACTTTCTGTCAGTTATTGTGCAGAAGTTGTGACAGGCTGGTCTAATCCCAAGCCTGAGCATGTTTGTAATTTCCATAAAGGCTATTAGTTTGGTTGGTTGGCTGGTTTGGCGGAGGAGACCAAACAGCGAGGTCATCGGTTCCATCGACTTAGGGTTCCTTTCAAAGGAACCATCACGGCATTTGCCCGAAGCGATTTAGGAAAATGATGGAAAGCCTTAGTCAGAATGGCCGGACACGGGTTTGAAACGTCGTCGTCCCGAATGCGAGTCCAGTGTGCTAAGCGCTGCATCATCTCCCTCGGTGCCTGTTAGGGCGTCGATGAAATCAGACTTCCATTATTTTTTTCCCACTATGAACGGTTGTCGGGGACATTTTTTCACAAATTCGCCTTGTAACTCGATAACGGACTTACTGGCAAATTGTAATGAACACTACAATAAAATAGACATCCCACAGAACATTTTAAGCCAAACACATAATATCAAGTTTTAAATTTTCAAAGACGACTATCCTCAAAACCCACGAAGAGGCAATCGGTAAAGTACTGCTTATTTTTAAAAATCATTTTCATACGATGATGAAGCAATTCTGAGTGCATATTGAATGTTACCTACAAACCTTCAGAGCAGAAGGCTAACCATCCGCAATGAGGACGGACACCTGTTATAAGAAATGATTACTTTGTACCATCGCTCTCCCTAACGACACTTGTTTCACTTGCATCATACATTCCCATAAAAAGCCAATGGAATTAATAAGTGTGCACTGTACTTAAGCCTACTGTTTGTAAATCACTTGACCGGCCGCTTTGGCCGAGCGGTTCTAGGCGCTTCAGTCCGGATCCGCGCTGCTGCCACTGTCGCAGGTTCGAATCATGCCTCGGGTATGGTTGCGTGTGATATCCTTAGGTTAGTTAGGTTTAATTATTTCTAAGCCTAGGGGACTGATGACCTCAGATGTTAAGTCTCATAGTGCTTAGAGCCATCTGAACCATCTGTAAATCATTTGATTGCTAGACTCCTTACTTCTGAACTTCCAGAAATTGGAAGACTTCAGATTGACAATGCTTTGCGTCTGAGCACTACCCCTAATGATAATAATAACAATAATAGCAACAGCAGGAAATATAGTAGTCCTTACATACGCTGAGGTGACAAAAGTCGTGGGAAAGCGATATGCACCTCTACAGATGGCAGTAGTATCGCGTACACAATGCACAAAAGAGCAGTGCATTTTCGGAGCTGTCATTTGTACCCAGGTGATTCATATGAAACAGTTTGCGACACGATTAGGGCCTCACTACAGGAATTTACAGACTTTGAACGCTAAATGATAGTTGGAGCTAGACCCATAAACCCTTCCATTTCGGGAATCGTTGGGGAATTCAGTATTTCGAGATCCCCAGTGTCAAGAGTGCGACGAGATTACCACATTTCAGGCTTTACCTATCACCACTCAAATCGCAGCAGCCGGCGGTCTTCACTTAACGACCGAGAGCAGCGGCGTTTGCGTAGTGTTGCCAGTGCTAACAGACAAGCTACGCTGCGTGAAATAACCGCAGAAATCAATGTGGGGCGTACGACACACGTATACGTTAGGATAGTGCGGCGAAAGTGGCGTTAATAGGTTATGGCAACAGACGACCGACGCAAGCGCCTTTGCTAACAGCACAACATTACCCGCAGTTCCTCTCATAGGGTCGTAAAATATCGGTTGGACCCTAGACGACTGGAAACCGTGGACTGGTCAGATGAGCACCGATTTCAGTTGGTCGTAACCGATGGTAGGGTTCGTGTATGGCTCAGTCGCCACGAAGCCTTGGACTCAAACTATCAGCAAGGAACTGTGCAGTTTTGTGATGGCTCCATGAGCTGTGTTTACATGGAATTGACTTGGTCCTCTGGTCCAACTGAATCGAACATTGACTGGAAATGGCTATGTTACACTACTTGGAGACCATCTGCAGCCATTCAAGGACTTGATGTTCCCAAATAAAAGTGGATTTTTATGGACTACAATGCGCCCTGCCACCACGCCACAATTGTTCGCTAGTGCTTTGAAGAACGTTATGGCATTTAGAGCGAATGGTTTAGCTAATGAGGTCGTCCGACATGAATCCCATAGAAAATTTACGGATATAATCAAGAGGTCATTTCGAGCACACAACCCTGCACCGGCAACGCTTTTGCAATTTTAGACAGCTACAGATGCAGAATGGCTGAATATTTCCTCAGGAGTCTTCCAAAGAGTTGTTGAGTCCATGCCAAGTCGAGTTTCTGCACAGTGCCAGGCAAAAGGAAGTCCGACACAGTATTGGGAGGTATCCCCATGACTTTTTTCACCTCAGTGTTCTTACGTTGCGAAGTGAATCACTATGCAGTTTCTAATCCTCTTTGAGAACCACATAAAAGTCGGAGGAGGCATTTTGATGAGATATTTAAACAGATGTGATGCTTACGTCTCAATTTTCCTGTCACATCTGCATGGTACAACGTATGTGTATAGTGGATGGGCATTGCGAGGGAAATGTTGATCATTCATTTCACAAACTGTAACCTCCACCACAATCTGTCAAGCCTTAATGATAGTATCCGGAATAAAATTAATTACTGATAACTTACGTAATTATTATCACAGTATTACGAAACAGAGATGAAATAGGTAGTAATGATCCGTTAAAAATAATTTAATTTTGTGGCCAGCTTATAGTTAAAACCTTTTGTTTTTACCCCTAGGAAATTTACATTTTACCTTCCAGGGGGTAATTAGCCCTCAAGTTGGGAACCACTCCTCTATTGCCTACTGAAGTGGAAGAATGCTTATGTAGTCCAATAATTTTCGTTTTTTTTCGGCTATGAGATTTTAATGCCTCATAAAAAATACCTTCACTTTATTTATTTGTATACGTAGTTAGTAGATCAACTAACCACCGCAACAGCCATTATGACGGCTGTTCTGAGCTTTTCCTCTTTCGTTTAAGTCAGATGTTTTTACCATCAACTTACTGCGCCAGTGTCTAGCATGGCGTTCATCTGATCATCTGGCAGCACGTTCCGTTTCTCATCTCGCTGAGTCCAAAATTCCATTGCAGTTGTTCTTTCCGTTGTTTATTCATTTCTTCTAGACTTTTTCCTTAAGCATAAGTGTCACGCTATTCTTGTATTCCACCTTATCTCAAAGATGTTGAAGATACATTTCGACCATTTCCAATTACCCATTCTTCTTACGATCTCATAACCCTTTCTGACCCTCTGGCTACAATTGTGTGCATTAAAGTTTTATTGTGTCTCAGCGGCAACACAAGTACTTTTTGCCAATGGAAACCTGAGGTACACATTTGCAAATGTTCAACCTCTTCATCATGCTTAAGCGCTGCCAACTGTTGGGCACCACTATGAAAACATCAGCAAGTCCGTGCAGCAGCGCAGCAGCTCGTGACCACCAGAAAACACGGATGTGGTTGGTTCGCTATATTCTACAGTATAATTTAACATTATTATTGTTATTTTGCATGGTAATTATTGAATGATCATTTTACTGTTTATTACAATAGAGGATATTTCGTAATTATTCACTTTAGTCTGTAAGTGAACAAAGTATGTTTTAAAAACGGGTACATATTGTTGTATAAATCTTGCATTTCAAATAGTTAAAAAATCGCTTAAGAACATTACCACAAAAAGAACAATTTTTCTTCCTCCAGAAAAAATTCACGTCTGAAAGGGATAAAACCCAACACTGCGTTCGTGCAGCGTGTCCGTAAGAACGAGCTCTTGGTGTAAACCTACAACACCCTGTATGGAGGTCCCTCAACCGCCTAATAGTGGGCGTCCCCCGATGCAAGACCAACCTGAAGAAATGGGAAATCCTTCCAGCGAGCGCAGACACCTCTTGCGACTGCGGAACTAAAGAAGATCCAAGCCACCTACTTGTATGCGCCCTCCTGGACAACCCGTGCACAATACGTTTACGAAGAAAATGACAAAGCTATCACAGATGCTATTGTTTGAAAATGCTGATCGGGCACGGAAGTAAAATGAATGAATGAATTTTTCTCCATTTAAGATTACTTTTGATATTTGGTTTTTACGTAAATCTCATTTGCACAATTTTGATACACTACTGACAGTGCCTAGAAGTGTGAAATGGGCTTCCGCAACATGCTACATAGCCAATCGGCATCTTTCCCCATCTTTTGAAATATCTACACTAAAGACGCATTCCACGTCAAAAAATCAGTGACCGATAGTTCACGATGACGCTGAATTCTGTACGGATAGCATTGGAGTGTACATCATGGTGCTCTCTAAACAGTGGTGCCTGGAATGCCGATGTGATTTGCGACTTCAGGAGCACTGGCTTCACCTTGTGGACATGAACTCACTAAAGTTTTCTTTTCTACCTGAACCGTCCGAGCAGTACTAACACTTACGGCTGGTCGCCCACAACGGGACTGATAGTCTAAACAACCCGTGGACTCAAAATCGTGATCCTTTTCTTCACAGCGATGCTTGTCACAGGACCTTTGACCGTTTGAATACCCTTCTTATGGCGTTAGGATCCTACATTTGCAGTAGCTGATTTTGCACTCTGATAGTATAATTTCACTAACAATGCCTTTTCTGGTAAAGTCAACGTGCCACAATCGCTGGCGTATTTTGCTCCCTCTCTTTTTTTTTCTTTATTGTTATTTCGTCCTCCGTACCCCATATGCGTGGAGGGGAGGGGGTAGGGTGGGGCGTGGTTGTCAGCAGTACAGTAACTCCGCTCTTCAGCCAAGAGTATTAATAAAGAGATAACGAAGGTGGCAGAAGAATAAAAATATGAGGACTGTTTACGTATTAAGTTAAAAAGATTAATGATGGGCAGCTAAACGGACGAAAAATATATACCGCATAAAAAACACAGCTGGGAAGAGATGGTATTCTTCTAGAAACAAACACTGAAGCACTGCCGCTTCACTTATCACTTAGTATCTGAAAGAGCTGCACTGGGTGAAAAAGTGTTCTGGGAGGAGAGAATGTGTTCCATAGTGGTTGGGGGAGTTGAAGAGATATGGGTGTGTTAGGTGATGATAGGTATGAGGTGATGCAGATAGTGGGAACACAGACAGATGGGAGAATACAGAATCAGGAGGAGTAATTGTGTGTGCGGAGGATAGTGGTACAATAAGGACGAGAGTGAAGTGGAAAGAGAGTGAAAAGAAGAGATGAGCCCTGATGTGGAATGGGGTGGGTGCAGAAGGGATAAACTTGGTAGAAGGGGTCAATATTAGGGCACATCTCATTGTCTGGGAAACACAATTGGTTGAAGCTGCGTTGAGATACGATATAGAGTGTGTGTAGTTGTATGGATGGAGGGATTTCTTTGTGAAGGTGTGGCAGCATTCCAGGGTTGGCGATCAGAGGTGAGAAAGTGGTGTTTTCAGAATCTAGTGTATAGATAGTACAGGAGATGTGCAGGTATTCAGTGTGGGTGATGAGCAGTGGGAATTGGATAAGACGGTAGAGGACCCATGTGGGAGAAGGTAAACGGTTCAGAATAGCGAGATGGAGCGCATGGCAGACGAGGATCTGGAGGGAATTATAGAACTTTGGTGGTATTGATACCTAGACAGCAACGGTATAACATAGGATGGGTGAGATCAGGACGCTGTTGGTATGGAGAATAATAAGCTAATCCCCAAGTACGCTCTATTACTAGCTTTATTCTGGATGGTTAGTAGGTGCAGTTTCCACGATACTTGCTGGTCAAGGGATAGTCAGATACTTAAGTGTGTAAGTTAACTGGATAGGATGGTCATAAATGGTAAATTAAAAGTCATGGAGACAGAAGGTGTGGGTAGCTCATCCTGTAATTATTGTGCAGGTTTAGGAGGGGTTGATCTTGAGGAACCATTGGTTACACCGGGTGGTAAACTGATTGAAGTGGATATGGAAGGATGTTTGAGAGTTCTGGAGTGTAGGGTAGATAGCAAGTAAAGTGGTGCCATCAGCTTACTGAAGGAGGTGGACTAGTGGGAGTGGTTTCGGCGTATCAGCGGTGTAGAGGAGATAAAGTAGAGAAGATACAGTAGAGGAGAGAGGACGGAACCTTGAGGTACTCCTGCAGTGGTATGGGAGGTATGGGAAATGGTACTTTTAATAGCAACAAAGGATGGGAGATAAGATAGGGAGGATGCACTAAGACAGACATAGTTAATGGCTATTTCTGGAGTCTGAAAACACCACTTTCTCACCTCTGATCGCCAACCCTGGAATGCTGCCACACCTTCACAAAGAAATCCCTCCATCCATACAACTACACACACTCTATATCTTATCTCAACGCAGCTTCAACCAATTGTTTCCCAGACAATGAGACAAGGAGACAAGGAGACTAGAATGTCATGCACGGTCATAGGCTTTCTCTAGCTTAAGGGACACAAAACTAGCAAATTTATTGAAACTGAGTTGATGGGATAGGAAAAACTGGCACAGAGGCGACATTGGCTAATTGGAAGAAGTGGTGTTGTTTCAGCTGTTGATGGATGCACTGAGAGAGACTGGATTCGAAGTCTTTGCTGAACAATGAAGTGAGGCAGATAGGGTGACAAGAGGTGCCGTCATAGGGGCTTTATGGTGTCTGAGGGAAAGTAGGCTTTGGGAGGTTTCGCAAAGCTCAGGTAATAACCTGTAGAGAGGATATTGGTATAAAGGGTGATGAGAGAGAAGGGGAATTCCTGAAGGTGGCAACAAGTCATGTGTCATGACCAGCGGATGTGTTGCGTTTTCTGTGAAGTACACGTTTTATGTAATGTGCTGTGATTGGTGTGTTTAATTCTAAATGTGATATGTTGCCCAAGTACTGGAAGATGGGAGCTAGGGGTGGGACAGCAGCGTTAGTTCGTTTGTGGATGGTAGGAAACAGATGCAACGTACAGAGTATAATGTGTATGAAACATCCTTCCCTCTTTATTGCTATCCGAATTTGGCTCTGTTCAACTGCGCGAGTAATTCTCCCAATGCTGTTTGCATGAATCTTGAATAATAATTTCTGTTAATAAAACTATTATTCTCAGTTAGTGGTTTGCTGCATACGCAAATAATAATACATTTAATTATGGTATGTAATCAATTCATAAATTTAGTAATTAAAAACACGGTGAGCAGTATTACTAACCTAAGACGTTACAACACTAATCAAATTAACTTCTTAAACTAGCCACCCTACCTTTGGCACAATGGAAAGTCTATCGCTAATCGCGCCCCTTTCCCTAACTTACGTTGGTTGATACTGGTCACACAAGTCCTTGTTCTACTGAAGCTCCACATAGACGTACACCGAATCAGCGAGCTCAAGCAAAGAGCTAATGGAACACGTATTCATTTACAATTACAGTGCCCTACTTTGCCAGCGGTTTCTGCTAACATTACCGTAATTCAATGGGAAGATCACGACGGTCGTCCCAGCACCGGCGTGATGTCGTCTTTCCCCTGTGAAATCCGGACTTTATCTAAAAACGTGGGTGTAATTTCAGTCTCAAGAACTCCTGACCATAAGTTGCTCAATTGCAGAGTCCGTCACGAATCGATACACAATCTACTTACACAAATGCCAGGAGTACTTGGTAGACTCAAGATCGCAGCAGCAAAGGAACACTTAATGTTGCATTCGAACGCCTCAAGTGAGCACAAATCTGTTTTCTCTTGGCAGAGCAACAAATGATTCTGCTTTTGTGGAGTCATATGCACTAACTCTGAACAATTGGAGAGGGATCACTGTTCACAATGCCAGCAATATCTCGAAGCCTAACTATGTCTCCACTCACCGACCAGACACTCCGTCTCTGCCAGCACCACGCCAGACACCAGAGTCCTGCCTCTTGTTGCCAACAAACTTTGCAGTTTCTCTCACGTTCATCCCTACGCGTTTTTGACGCTATTCTCCCACGTTTCATGGGCGCGCAGTATTTGTGTCCCGTTCCAACCCTTGTATAGCCTCAACGGCGGGAAGCAGTCTCTGTCTCGCATGCACGCTCTCTCTCTCTCTCTCTCTCTCTCTCTCTCTCTCTCTCCTGGTCTCAGGCTCACCCGGTGCCCCCTGCGGTCACTGGTGCCACTCTGCCGCCGAAGCAGCCGCCGTGTGAAGCTGCGGCCAAGTTCCGGCCACCTCGCTTGTTCCACAGCCCAAAACAGCTCTTTCCTGTGTCCGTCCAAACCACCTTCCCAATGATAATATGCAAAGTTCTCAAATCGAACCTTAGCTTTCCTGTTAGTGTTATTCTGCCTAAGGGCTATAGCTGTCACTGTGGTCTTTGTCACTTATTTTCTGAACCAACCTCATGTAAGGTGCTAAAATCTGCCACCTTACACAGGGAGTAATAAAAATAAGGGTCATCACTGATTGGAATGTCAGAGAAATAGGATGCAAAGTGATCAGCTTTGTTCAGGTTATCAGGTGTGGCATGGTTGTTGTGGAGTATCGGGCTGTAAGATACCGGATTATTGCCCGTGAGTCGATGGAATGCTTTTCAGTGTAGTGTTGAGTCTGGCTCATATATGGCGCCAGCTCCGGCTCTTTTCTTTTATTTAAGAAATTCGAGGTACGTCTCTGTGTTTGCCGATACTGTGACTCCCTCTTTCACTGCAGCTCATTTTACAGCTGCACGAAACTCATGCGACGCAACTGACGCGTTGCTGTCCATTACCATCTGTTGGCCAGTTTTTGCACTCGTTTTTGTTTTCAGTAAAACGCCATGTTATTTCATGCCTGTATGTCAATGTCTACCTCTCTGCCTACATTATTTTGCGCATTAGCACCTTTGAAAATGATAACGAACTTTTGGGGCACCTTGTATATATTGTGCTGCAGAGCTAGAAGACTTTGGCCAAGCGTCGGAAGACCTGCCGAGGACCAATATTTAGTCTAGGAATTGTTACTTGACCATGAACGCAAATAAATGCAACGAACTGTGCATAAACAGGCGAACAGGTCCGATTACTTTTTGATTACACTAATGGTAACCAATCATTCGAAAAAGTACCTACCATAAAGGTGCCTTTACACCTGTACGACTTTTCGTATAACTAGGCTCACGTGGTCGTCGCACGGAGACGCAAGTAGGCACGTACACCGGTGCACAGTCACGCATGCTTCAGAATGGTTACGCACGGGCCACCGTTCAAAGGCACAGGAATCTTCCCATACCAGACGGGGACACACATGCCTCTAATTGCGTTTGTAGCAAGCATAGCCACACGTCGTCTAGCCGTAAGGCACACAGGTCTAAACACACCTCATCAATACTTTGGAGTAAACAACTGGAGCGACCCAAAGTGGAATGGACACACAAAATTTATAGTAGGAAAAGCAGACAGATTGAGATTTACTGGGAGAATCTTAAAGGAAATCTACAGTGTGTCAGCGATAGAGTCCCCGATTTCAAAATTAATTCTCATAAAAACCAAGATTTATAGACACTGCATCAAGAGTTATGTTTATTGTGAAAAATATAAGTATTTTATATAGAAGCTGGTCCGCCCCCGGTAGCTGAGTGGGCAGTCTGCCTTCGGCAGGGCAACAGAGCGGACGCGTACGTGTTGACTTCGTGCGGCGCGCGAGCTCGCCTTGTTTACTTTCTGACGGCCGTTGCCTAAGTGCCGGCTTACCTTGTACGATCCATGGCGAACCGTTACCGTAAATCAACACTCCGATTTACTTTCTGCAACGATTATGCCAGACCCAAAGCACTCGAGGTGGAGCGTTTTCTGCGAGAGGAAGTGAAGATCCCGGCGACCGATATTATTGGCATACATTTGTCCATCGTGAGCAGCACGGTCTATGTGAAGATCATTAACGACGCGGCGTGCGAACGCATACTACGTGAGACCAAACAGGGGTTACGCTTCTGTCACGCTGATGGCAATGTGGGGGAGGTAACCGTCGACCACGCAGGCTTAGGTATGCGAACGATACGCATTTTCGAATTGCCATTCGAACTTCCAGCTGAGGAAGTCGTCGCGGCACTACGCCCATACGGCACAGTCCACGGCCACACTGCGGAGAAGTGGACACAGTTTCGGACGTATCCTGTCCTCAACGGGGTCCGACAGGTCACCATAGATCTCCGAAGCCACGTCCCGTCCTACTTACAGATCGGCGGATGCCGTGCCATAATTATATACGATGGCCAGCCTAGGACCTGTTCCGGGTGCGGCAAAGAAGGCCACCTTAGATCCGAATGCCTACAAAGGCGTATTACGCAACTTCCAGCTGCCGCAGAACCACCCACGTCGCAACCTACAGTGCTACCGGTGACCTATGCCGCTGCTCTGGCTTCTCCTACCACTTTGCAACGTCGCCCGGTCACCACAAACGACGCCACCAACGAGCCCGACCAGACACCGACGGAGAGCGCCTCGGACGACCCGCCGCATCGGCCGGCCATCGACGCCGTTCCGAAGATGCCAGCGCAACCAGACGCTGACTCTGATCTCGGAACCACGATGGAGATCGACTCGCTCATCGTTCCTACAGCGGCCTTTCTGCCAGAACGACGCGACTCCCTTCCGTCGTCGGACACGGAGGGTCGCACAAGGAAACAACGTTCCCCGAAACGTCGCAAGCGAAGACGTCGCACCGTTTCCGGCCAAGAGGAGACGTTACAAGTCGAGGAGGACGTAACCGTCGACCAGCACGAGGCCTCAGAACCCGCTACTGCTGACGATGACGTAATGAGCGCGGAGACATCTATCGGTGTGCCTGCGCCCCGTGCTGACGCTGAACTAAATCAAGAACGCATCACAGGCGACACTACACCACGCACAATTACAACATCTTCTGCAGACAAAATGGACGATACACCAGTTTCCGCTTCCACGGCGTGGCACGAGGAGGAGGCCACGGAGCAGGAGCCGTTACGGGACCCTGCGCCGTCAGGGCCGCACCACTAATCATACTCTCCCCAGACTCCCCTGCGGGCCAGCGGGATAACGTTCCACTGCGACGCCCACACCCTTGCGCGGACGGCGGAGTGGACCAGCCTCCAGCAATCCGACACCAGGCCTACCGGATAGCAACCATCAACACCAACAACATCTGTTCCAGGGTGAAAATCCGCCTTATGCAGGAGATGTTCTGGGCTTCGGATATTGATTTCGCCCTTCTGCAGGAAGTTCACTTGGCTAGTCTCCCGGATATCAATGGCTATACCGCCCACGCCTCCGCGAGTGATCCTATGGGCCGCGGGGTGGCCATCTACGTCCGCCACGGGATTTCTGTGACCGATGTCGCCTTTCTTCCATCAGCTCGGGGCATGGCACTCACTGCCATGGGGACACGCATCATTAATGTCTACGCTCCCTCAGGCACCGACCGACGGCATGAAAGAGCCCAGTTTTATTCCGAAGAAATCGCTCCCCTCTTTTTAGGGCGTTATGATCATTGCCTACTAGGGGGTGATTTTAACTGCGTTCTGCATCCTAAAGATCAGATTCCCCACTATACTACCTGCCAGGAGCTACGTATAGTGGTGCGAGACCTCCTGCTTCACGATACCTGGGAAGTACAACACGGCGACCTTTCTGGTCATACCTTTCTTACAAGTCATTCCGCAAGCCGACTAGACAGGATATATGTCTCAGAAACTCTTAGATCTGCGATACGGGGCGCCGAACGCTGGCCGCTGGCCTTTTCCGACCATTGTGCTTACATTTGTACGGCCCTCCTTCCGCCGCAATCAGTATGGCGCAGCCGTGCGCCATGGAAACTCAATACCTCACACTTGCATGACCTGGCGTGTCGCCAACACGTCACTGAAACATGGACAGCCTGCGAACGACGCCTTCCCCGCTACCACTCGACATTGACATGGTGGTTAGACTGCGCCAAGCCGGCGATCCGGAGGACACTGATGAGATACGGGAAGGACATGGCCGACTGGCATCGCACCACTGTTGACTTCTATTACGCGATCCTCCGAGATCTGGATGCTCAACCGCCAACCCCGGACAACCAGTAGGAACGGCAAAGAACTAAGGCGAAGATAATTGCGCTGGCACGCCGGAAACTGCAAGGGGTCGTGATACGGACGCGGCGCCACGATCACGCGGATTTAGAAATTCCATCCATGCATGATATAGTGTCCGACAAACGAAGGCGTCGTCGGCAGATCATCAGCACTCTGACCACGCCTCATGGAACGCAGGTGACCACTCAGAATGACATCGTCCGCGCATTCGTCGAGCACTACCGTCGTACTTATAGTGATGACGACGCGGGGGAAACTGCAGCAGACGACTCCATTTTGCATTACGTCACGCGCACCCTCCCCCACACGGAGGCGGATGCTTTGACAGTGGCGGTCACGCTAGACGAAGTCCACAACGCAATCGCCAAGGGTGCAGTCAACAGATCGCCCGGCATTGACGGCTTACCGATTGAGTTTTACCGTTCCTTTCGGGACCTCATGGCCCCACGGTGGACGACTATGTATCAAGAACTGATAACATCTGACCAAGCAATCCCACCCGCCTTTGCTGAGGGCATCATTATACCAGTCCACAAACCAGCCCGTGGTTCGATGGTCACGATTTACCGACCGCTCACCCTCCTCAATGCCGATTACAAGATTTTCGCGCGCTTACTGGCAATGCGGCTCCGAACTACACTCCCTCATATCCTCTCGCCAGAGCAAACGACGCCTGGCGGACAGATTAACATACAGACTGCCACAGGGGAATGCCGCGACTTAATTGCGATAGCGGCGGCCTGCAGGCTCCGGGCAGCGGTCGTCGGTATAGACTTCGACAGCGCCTTCGATAAAGTGCGTCATCGTTTCCTGTTTTCGGTGGCAGCCCGAATGGGCATCCCCCCTCCGTTTCTCAACGTCATCCGGTGTCTTTACGACAGTGCCAGTTCCCGTGTCCAAGTCAATGGACGTTTAGCAGGGCCGGTACCTATCTGCCGTTCGATACGGCAGGGGTGCCCCCTCTCTACCCTCCTGTATGCCATTGCCCTTGAGCCCCTTATTGGGGGCTTGACGACCAAGCTCTCTGGCCTCACCCTGCGCCAACACACTTTTCGCTGTCGGGCATATGCTGATGACCTCCTCCTCCTCATTCGCTCCGGCTCTGAGATTAGGGATGTCCTCGAATTGATTACCCGTTATGGGGCTGCCGCTGGCAGTGCCACGAATGTCGCCAAATCTTCTGCAATGCACATTGGACGAGGCCTCCAGGAGGCTGAAGTGGCACCCCTGCCGCTTGTGCGGACTCTCCGGTACCTTGGCATTACCTTTACCCCCACGGTCACACGCACGGCGGCAACGAATTTCCGTCGCCTGTTACACGTCATCCGGAACGACGTCCGCCAGAACCTCTTGCGCCGCCAGGACACACTTCAACGGGTTGAGTTTATTAATCTTTATGTGGCATCAAAATTGGTTCACATCGCGCAAGTTCTCCCTCTACCAACTGCAATTGGGCGCAACCTTCAGGCGGCTTTTGGCTATTACCTCACGGCTGGTTCAATGTTTAAAGTCCATTATGAGACACTTACCCGGCCCTCACGGTATGGTGGCGTCGGACTCGTCAATGTCCGTATGCGAGCTGCAGCATTGTACATGAGTACCATGAGAAAACAGTGGACGGGCCAGGGTACATCTCTAACACGCAGCTTGCTTGAGGTCCTCCTACCTGCTTCCACCTCACCACCGGTGTCTGTCGGCCATATCGTGCCTTATTTGTCCCATTTTTCGACCTTTTTCGTCGACTACAGTTACATACATACCAGTCTCCCAGATACACGCCCACCTAGGACTAAGGATTTTTACAGCCTGTTGCTGCGCTGTGTTCCCCGGAATGTGATGGAGACCAAACACCCCTCCATCCAGTGGCCCATAGTGTGGACTACCGTCCACCAGCCCTTCCTCCCTACGAACGTCCGGGCACTGTGGTATCACATAATCAACAGGAAATTTGCCACGAAGCAGCGCCTGCACAACATTGGCTTGTCGGAATCCCCTCTTTGTCTCCTTTGCCAGCAACTGGACACTGATGAACACCGTCTGACATGCGCCTCATCGCAAGATGTATGGCGCTTTGTGCAGCAAATCATTGCCTGCTATCTCCGGGTGCCACCAGACACAGTCGAACCTCGAATGTTTCTATACCCGGAGGACCGACATTTTCCCGCCGCCAAATATCATGCTATTACGTGGGTCAAAGGGTGGGCGGTCGTTTATCTCTGTCGTGAGGGACCTAAATCCCGCCTCGACTTCTGGACCTATTTACGAACAGCCCATGCAGCTCTCGAAAACACGCCACGTTACCGAACATTATTTGCTAACTATCTTCGAGCGGTCTTTGTTAGACCTCCACTGAGCTGGGGGGTGCCTGGCTCAGAGGGCACCCACCCCTCCTCCCCCGGCGGTGTCTGAGTTTCAACCGCCTACGATCTATTCTACTTCTGACCTCCGCGGATGGGAGAGCGCGTTGCAGATTGCGCGGATTTTATTTCTTTTTGCTTTATTTTTTTTCTCCTTTCTTTTTCTTTAACCAGAAATTATATTTCTTTTCTCTTTCGCATATGTGTTCCCATAATTTCATGCTATTAGTGAATCTTACAAAAACACATGCAAATAAATAAATAACAACGCCTTCCACTACTGTTGATTCCTGTTCCTCCCACTTCCCTAAGCACCACAGGCTCGGTGGTAGTGAGGGGGACACTGTGGCCAGGCCTCAGGTTTCGACCCCTGCCCGCTTTGCCCCCCGAGCCCCCACCGGTCCACAAAAAAAAAAAAAAAAAAATTGGAAGAGCACATGCCAGCGAAAGGCAAAGGTAAAAAATATATAAAAAAAAATAAAAAATAAAAAAGTGGTCAGTGCGACAGATTGTCAATCCAAAGGGCCCGGGTTCGATTCCCGGCTGGGTCGGAGATTTTCTCCGCTCAGGGACTGGGTGTTGTGTTGTCCTAATCATCATCATTTCATCCCCATCGACGCGCAAGTCGCCGAAGTGGCGTCAAATCGAAAGACTTGCACCAGGCGAACGGTCTACCTGACGGGAGGCCCTCGTCACACGACATTTCATTTTTATATAGAAGCTATACTGAAGTTACGAAATAGTTCGAGCAGCGCAGATGGCGCTGTGAAGTGTGCAGTTCCCACAGTATCAGTGTGTAGTTCGTCCTCCGCAAGCAGTCTTTGCAATCACACCACCGTCTTTTAGAAACTTTTGTCACTTTCAGCAAGGAGGTGGCGTAGACTACCATGAAATTTGCCATCATATCGTGTAGTGTCTCAATGGAAATCGATTCAAACTTCACGCAGATCGCAGATTGAAGTTCGTCCAGGGTAATAGGATGGTTTGGTTTACAGTGTCTTTCTATATACCCCAGAAAAAGTAGTCACAAGGAATGAGATCAGGAGAAAATGCAGGCCATTCCATCCCAGCGCCACTAAATAATCCTGCGAAATGACTCTATTCCTCAAATCTTCATGTGGTTTGATCCCTTCTTACGTGAATGACTCGGTGCTAGTCAGTCCTCCAATTCTAGTTGTGTGGCGACAAATTGTTTCAAAACTACAACGTAACATTCACTTCACTAGAGGTCATTTCTCACATTCAGAAGGGTTAGTAATGCCTCCGCGGCATGTTGCAGCCGAAACAGTGACTTTGGAAGAATGCAGTGTTCCTGGCCGCATGGCTAGAGGCGCCATGTCACTGACTGGGCATCCCCTCCCGCCGGAGGTTCGAGTTCTCCCTCGGGCATGGGTGTGTGTTTTGTTCTTAGCGTTAGTTAGGTTAAGTAGTGTGTAAGGCTAGGGACCTATGACCTCTGCTGTTTGGTCCCTTAAGAACCCACACACATTTGAACATTTGAACAGAATGCAGTGGTTTTGTTTCACACAGAGGGGGATTTTCGTAATCCCGCAAACGCCAGTTTCCTTTATTCACGAGTCCATTCAGGTGGAAACGTGCTTCATCTGTGAACCAGATGCAGTTAATATCAAATCCTTCGTAATCAATCATTGTGAGAGTCTGGTTCGATAAGTCAGCATTTTGTCGCACATCTCCTATAGGTATAGCCTGATGGCTTTGGAGTTTCATTGGAAATATGTGTAGGCTCTAAGTATTTCTTGCATACTAGAACGCTTCAAATCAGCCTATGCTGCAATCATTCGGTCGGTTTTCCTTGGATTTTGCTGAATAATCCCAGAAACTGTAGCGACGGTACAAGGAGTAACTACAGTTTGCCTGGAGCCAATATTCCACGTCAGATCATCAGCCACGATGCCTGGCCGTTGGAATTGGGCGAGAGCTAGTGAATGGTTTTCGTATTGGGTCCTTTTAGAACCGAAAATCGTATTAGAAAAATACCCCTTGTTGCCTTATTCCTGTGTTACAACCTGCGATATTCCAGTACCAGAAAAACACGTTGTCCAGTGATTATATGATTTCGACCTCTTCCTTCGGTACGCTAACCTCCTTTCTCGTGTCAGCAGTGGAGCTGAAATATCTGAGATATGGCGCAGTATTTTTAGGCACTACATGTTGCGATTACAAAGCCGTCCGTTAGCAGAAACTTCTGTATAAAATTCTTGCACGTTTCACTGTAAACTTACTGTTTATTGTACTCGTCTATCGATGTTAGTTCTCGAGATATTTAATTTTGCCATCAGGCACTCCTTCGCCCAACACCCTGTAATCAATCCACGAACGATGTGGAGTATAAAACATCTATTAACCAATTCTTGAGTATTGATCATCAGTCTCCGATCCTAACCAATAGGAGTAGCAGAAATAGAGAAGAACGAAAGAGGAGTGCTGTGCTTCGTCACGGATCGTTACGCAAATGCTCGGTGGACCCCAGTGGCAGGCGCTACAAGAGAGGCGTTGTGTCTCACGGAGAGGTATTCTGTTGAAATATCGATAGCTTATTTTCCAACAACAGTCGACCAACATGATACTTCCTTCCACTTACGCCTAGCGAAATGATCACGACGAGAAATTTAGGGAATTTGCTGCTATACGGAGCTTCAGCGACAAGAATTTTGCCCACGTGCCATTCGTGAATGGAAAAAGGAAGGGGGAAACAGATTGCGGTACCACACCGGCTTGGGGAGTATAGACGTGGATAAGCAAAGGTAGCGAATGTGCAGCTCCCCGTCGAACTCATATCATGGGCTCAAAATGTTTCATCCGTTATTGACTGTCAGATTTAAACAATTGTGATTTCGGCGAAGCAGAATAGTGAATATACAAATCGCAATTCAGTCAAAAATATCTTACGAGACACTACATGTAACAGTAATTTCCATAATTACTAATTTACGTAATTGCCGTTACACCCAGGGATACGTTACGATGCTATAAGAAACAAGAATCATAGAATTATGAGTATGTACTGGACGTACTAAAAAGGAAGGTAATACGTAGATGGAATCTCCATGACGCCGGCCACTATGGCCGAGTGGTTCTAGGCGCTTCAGTCCGGAACCGCGCTGCTGGTACGGTCACCGGTTCGAATCCTGCATCGGTCATCGATGTGTGTGATGTCCTTGGGTTAGTTAGGTTTAAGTAGTTCTAAGTCTAGGGGACTGATGACCTCAGTTGTTAAGTCCCATTGTGCTTAGAGCCATTTGAATCTCCAGGTAATAGAGAAAATATGTGTCACGATCAGGATGCGTGGAGGAAGCTTTGCTTTTAGTGTTATGAGACATATTTGGTTTGGCGGGTAGGTGACAGCGGCCCACCGTGTTCCAATTAACTCCTATCTGTGCTGTTTGTATCAAGCCGACGGTTCTAACTACGCTTCTAAATAATTTGACATTTCTTCTAGCTAATGTAGCTTCTCAGAAACCGTGGACTACCACAGGTATATCGACTATATTTGGAACGACAGACACCAGTGAGCATAAAACCTTCTTCAGGATGACGTTAGGCGCGTTGAACTCGTGGTGTGAACAGTTTGATAAACACAGCAAATGATGACTGTAGCGAAGTGTTGTTTCAATATACAGAATGTCCCTCCTGAGAGCCGCCGGTCGCATTTTCTCTGGTCTTTTGTCAGATATTTGCAGTTTCTTTTTTACTATGTGTAGCTGGAGTCAGCCCTAATAAATACTACTCATCATATCTTTCATACGACGCCCTGTGTCGACGTCGGTTTGCTTCCCATCACAAACAACACGATCAATGTGATTGTTAAAATTGTAATTCTCATGCCCATTCGATAGAGCGGCCCTAAATTATTCTTGTTTTTTCTATGTGTTTTAACAGGGAAAGTAGAAAACGAAGAATAGTCAGCACCCCAGCAGCTACGGCACCGCCATGGCCCACGCTGAATGTTATTTCCCATACAGCAGCGCTGCTCGTTCGCTGCAGGACTATTGGTTACACCTCGTATTTTACTGGCCCTGTTAATACATATCGGTAAATCAAATATCGCACTTAAATAGTCTGGGACCGCTCTATCGAATGGACACGTAAAATTCCCCTTTAAGTATCATTTTGTTTGTAATGGGAAACAAACCAACACTTTCCGTAGACAATGGGCTTCGCATGAAGCATGTGGTAAGAAGAATTTGTCCGGCTATACATTACAAAAACGAAATTGCACATGTCTGTCGAAATATCAGAGAAAATGCGCCAGGCGACTATTAAGAGAGAGACCCGGTAAACATAGAAAGTAGTTGTATATAGAGCTGCCCCTACTGATAGCTTTTATGCAACCCGCAACGCCGTCAAAAACCGTGCATAAGATTTTCACATTCGCTCTCGCCAAGCACAAACTATTAGTCCTACAGAAAAAATGAGCAAGATCGTCTGTAAGAAATTAATGTAGTTAAATTTTGTACTGGGATATGTTTTCGCTGGAGACCAGGGTTTTGGAATTATTCCACAAAAATGTACAAATGTGACCTTCAAACACACCTCCACCCCCACAGAAATTCCTCACCAGTCAGGAATTCTACTATTATGTTAATGTCACTCTTTCCCAACATTGTACAAAAATTTCCGACTACACGAACTATTCCCAATGCTCGAACCCCTTGGTCTCTATTGACTGGGCTATTAAATCACCAGCAAACTCGACTACTTCTTTAAAATCATCACTTTAAACTTACCCCTGAGATAATGGAAGAAAAGCTACTTTTGTAAATGTTACTCTACTACTAATAACGTTGACAGTTCGGTCCAAACTTAAACTTTACAAGCACAGTAGTTTCGTAGTCAGAAGGCCTGGCGAATATAACGATGCAATTCTTTATTTTATACTGTTAAAATTCAAAATTGTTGGGTAAAATTTACACAAACGTCACTTTTACAATTTGTAAGTGCTCGACTAAGTCGGTTGCTTAATAAGGCCAATCAGTGAAGACCAAAAATGGTCGAATAGGGAAAATACGGGCGTGCAGTCACTAATTTTTGTGCAGTAGTAGCATGGTGTGCCATTAGCGACTACGAGAAATCCTGCCCGGTGGGGGCTTGTGTCTGAGTGGGGATATGAATGCAGATCACTTTTGTACGTTTTTCTTGAAAAACTCGAAAACCACGACCTCTAAGCCGAAACGTAACCCAGCACAAAATTTAACTGCACTGAACTTCATATAAAAAGATCCTGTTCATTTTTCGTAGGACTAATAGCTCGCACTGCAGGCTGCATTAATCCCATCGGTATGGGTAGCTCAGTCACTCAGTATAATTAAAAAATTAAGCATTCCAGAGCCCGTCTTTATAGGACATTCTCTCCTTATTTCTGTTTATAGTCACAGAATCTGACCCCTCTGTATTTCCATGCTTTTAATACAAACTGAATTGCTCTGTTTTTTTCGCAC
This sequence comes from Schistocerca piceifrons, assembly GCF_021461385.2. Taxonomy (NCBI): domain Eukaryota; kingdom Metazoa; phylum Arthropoda; class Insecta; order Orthoptera; family Acrididae; genus Schistocerca; species Schistocerca piceifrons. The sequence continues at coordinate 508,125,358 of NC_060144.1, forward strand.
TATAGGAAGGTATTTCTGACAATACTTTAGCAAAAATTGGTCCACACTTTGGCAGATTTTTTTTATCCGCAGAATATCAATGTGTTTTTTTTCTATAACGGCGTTGTAAACTTTTTTATATGTCTGACTCTTTTCCCGTAGCTTTTGCCAAATGAACTGAACCAAACATAAAAAAGGATGTTACTGTGCGGCATAATACATCTCTTCCAATGAACAGCAGCCGTAATAATAATAAGTGTTTTTAATATTTGTACTGTTCATCAATGCCGTTCTGATTTAATGGTTATTAATTTCCTTAAGCTTCCTGACTGTAGTCAACGTTAATTATTCGTTCCCTTAGTTTCTACAGACTTAGTTCCTTAATTTTTGTGTCCGTAAGAAGATAATTCAAGTGAAAAATATTAATCCTATGCAAAAACTTATTTCATTCATACTACGCCACTGTTTTTATGGAACGAATGCAGCAGATGAAGAAGAATACACTTTACTGCAGTGCGTCCAACTGATTTGTTCCTCAGTTATATGACTAGCATATCTGCAACAGAATGTTACGTTACGTCTTGAACACCGATTTTAGAATTATTCCCGTATTGCTGTTTACGTTTACTAGCATTGAAACCAAACCTGAGAGAACTTACTTTAAATATTGTTTTACATATTGTTGCTGCGGTTTCCAGTACGACACATAGCGTGTCCTTAAAACTTAATTGTGCAGATAAAGTTGATACCAAATGAGTCATAGCTTAATAAACATAAAACGTTTTTAAATATTGGAAAGGAGAGTTCCTTGAGAAGTGTTTAGGAAGAGGGAAGAAATATTTGCTACTGTTGTGTTTTTGTGCAGACTTTTAGTAATTATTTCCGTAGTCATTACGTGTCTATAAGTGTTGATGAATTCCTTCGAAATTTCTTGGAGACCTGTTTCTTATTTATCACTCCATAATACATTTTACACATCCAGACTGTGTACCTTTATTGTTACTGCTAGTTATAAAAGTACCTCAAGATAAATTTTGAAGGAAGTTCAACGTTTCCTTATACAGACTGCAAGAAGTATAAGAATTTCTCTGGTGAAATTAAAACTCTAATAATGTGGTTTGCTGTCGCGAGCCTAAAACTGGGAAGTGTTTTAGCTTTTCACATTACCCATATATTCTGTACAGTCTGACCAGCCGGACTGCTTCGTTTTTTATTCACATACATACAACCACACTCAAGAGTAATTAGCGATCTGCGGGCCTAACTAGGATAAGAAACGTTTCTCTTTTGATAACACCGGATGTTTAGTAATTTATACGGAATTGTGCAAATTATAGCACGGTAAAGGAACCAAGCTAACGATGTTGTCTTTAGGGTATGACCAAAAGGCAGTGTGACCGAGTTTCAGTGCTTTTAATACTTTCCACAATGAAGCTGTGTCTCGAAATCGCTCAGAAAACACAAAGAAATTTTGATAGTATTCAAAATATACCAGTGGCAAGAGACAGTCAATATTTTCACTGCGCGATGGCAATGGAAATGCTACCGATAGCGGTGCTGCTACGGTCGCAGGTTCGAATCCTGCCTCGGGCATGGATGTGTGTGATATCTTTAGGTTATTTAGGTTTAAGTTGTTCTAAGTCTAGTGGACTGATGACCTCAGATGTTAAGTCCCATAGTGCTTAGAGCTATTTGAACCATTTGCTACGTTAACACTGCCAGTAAGGTAGAGTTACTGAACACGATTTTTCGAAATTTCTTCACCAAAGACGATGAAGTAAATATTCCAGAATTCGAATTAAGAATAGGTTTCAACATGAGTAACTTCGACGAACGATACATGTCGTTGGTGCGGCGAAGCAGCTTAAATCACTTAATAACGACAAGGCCTCTGGTTCAGATTCTATACGAGTTAGATTCCTTTCAGGATATGCTGCTGCAATAGCTTCATACTTAGTGACCATATAAAACCGCTCGCTCGGCGGAAGACCCATACCTAAAGACTGGAGAGTTGCATAGGTAACAACAACACTCGAGAAAGGAAATAAGAGCAATATGCTGAATTGCAGACCCACATTAAGGATATCGATTTGCAGTAGGATCTTGTAACGTGCACTGTGTTCAAACATTATGAATCACCTCGAAGAAAACGATTTGTTGACACATAGCAAATACAAAGTCAGAAAATATCGTTCTTGTGAAACGTAACTAGCTCTTTACCATCACGAAGTAATGAGTGCAATAATAGGGGACGTCAGATTGATTCCATATTTCTAAATCTCCTGAATGCTTTTGACACCGTTTCTCTCAAGTGACTTCTAATCAGATTACGTGCTTATGAAGTATTGTCTCGATTGTGCTATTGGATTCTTGATTTGCTGTCAGAAAGGTCACTGTTAGTAGTAAGTCATCGATTAAAACAGAAGTAATATCTGACATTCGCCAAGACTCTCTGTTGTTCCTGACCTGTATAAACGGTTTAGGAGGCAATCTGCGCAGCCCACTTAAATTTTTTTTCAGATGAAGTCATCAGATGATAAGAACCAGTTGCAAAATGACTTAGACAAGATACATGTATGTTGCGAGAAGTGACAGTTGCCTGTAAATGATGAAAGTTGTGAAGTTATCCACGAACTCTAAAAGGAATCCGCTAAACTTCGGTTACACGGTAAATCACACATATCCAAAGGTTACAAATTCAGCTAAATACTTAGGAATTACAATTACGAATGACTGAAACTGGAGCGGTCACTTAGATAAAGTTGTGGAGAAAGCGAACCGAAGACTGCAATTTATTCGCAGGACACTTAGAAAATGCAACAGGTCTGCTAAAAAAACTGCCTATACTGCGCTTGTTCACCAACTTCCAGAATATTACCCCCCCGGTTTTGGATCCGCATCAGACAGAAATGACGGAGGACATCGGAAAGGTTGAAATAAGGGAAACTCGATTTGTATTATCGCGAAATAAGGGGGAGAGTTCCACGGATATGATACGAGAATTAGGGTGGAAACCATGAAAGCAAAGGCATTCATCGGTACGGCAGGATCTTCTCATGAAATTTCAATCAGCAGCTTTCTCCTCCGAAAATATTATACTGGCGCTCATCTGCAATGGTAGGAATGATCATCACAATAAAATAAGATACCCACGATCTCACACGGAAAGATTTAAGTGCTCGTTTTCCCTGCGCGCTGTTCGAGAGTGGAACGGTACGGAAATAGCTTGAAGGTGGTTCGATGACTCCTCAGCCAGCGCTTAATTCTGAATTGCAGAGTAATCATGTAGATGTAGATGTAAATGATTCCAATTACAATCACAGGGCGTGTTTACTGTGAATATTAACCGCTGACCTGTCGTGTTACACGATTCCGTAAAGGGCTGGAAACCGTGCATCGACTTTTGACAGCGGTGAACCTTGCATGAGAGATCGTTATGCATCAGCGGCAGCAAAGGACTCCGTGTGACAAGGTTTGAGCGTCTGTACACTGACGAATCGCCATCTATGTGAATATGACCCTGTCTGGCATGAAATTGCAGTGCGCCAACCAGTAACAAGCGTAAAACTAACTTGTTATTGGCCCACAGATATTGCCACCTGTTTACTTCCTGTTATTTTATTTATTTTTGAATATTGGTTTTACGGAAACCTCATATGACCTGATACAATTATGTGATATATTCATTCAAACAGGATTTTTTTCTCGATCTGTATGAAGGCGGATTTTCATCGGAGACATTGTTAATGGTGAAACAGATTCTGTTCAGTTCTCGGGTCTAGTGATGTTCTAAGCTCCCTTCCTGTCTGAAACAAGTCGGTTCACTATTGACCGCATCTCTACAGTGACAGGACTTACAGTCGGAAGTGAAATCTAAAAAAATACTGGAACAACCGTGTCCCCGTAAGCCTTTCTACTACAGGATTGCTCCAGTTGTCTTGTCTGAAAATTGCGAATTTTCTGTAGCAGCAGCTAACTGCAGAAAAGTGGCGCAAGACTGCGCACTTCATATTTAATTGATTATATAACGATGCTGACTTAACAAATCAGTGTGATACTTTTAACGGCATTTCGTCTGACTTTTGGTTATTACAGAATAAAGTCTGGAAAAGAATATATGGAATTTATACTATAATGCATACCTAGCAAATATAGTAACACAAACTGGCAGTACCGCTACGGTCGCAGGTTTGAATCCTGCCTCGGGCATGGATGTGTGTGATGTCCTTAGGTTAGTTAGGTTTAAGTAGTTCTAAGTTCTACGGGACTGATGACCTTAGAAGTTAAGTCCCATAGTGCTCAGAGCCATTTGAGCCAAACTGGCAGTCTTACTAGGCCCTGAGGTAAGAATACGTTTCTAGGGGCGTAAACGTGAAATTTATTACGGAAAGGAGAAAAAACCTAATTGCTGTCCATTTCTTCGTTTTCTAAGATTATAAGTATACAGTTTAACAATGTATTTTGTGGCTCACGATGTAATAATTATTGTTACGACAAAATTTGATGTAATGAACAATTTCGACTCGTTTGAACAAGACTGAGTGAAAACATACCGAATCTTTTGAAAATATTTCCACATCAAAAGAGATGTTATTTGAAAGAGAGCAAAAATAAGTTGTACAGAACCGAAATAACACGAGCAGGTTAGGTGTCACATTTCCTCTAACGTTACACATGGTCCCCAGTCTTCCGCTGGTCGATTATTGTACCTTTCGCTACATCTAGACAGTGATAAATATTTTATATATCTTTCATTTTTGTTTGTTTAATCAGAGTCATATCAGGATTATGGTTTCTTCCTTTCTTGATCCTTCGATTCAAGTTGATTTTTCAACAGATATGCATTTTATAGTTCTGTCTTTTCCCCTTCCTCCTGTCCTTTTTTAGCAATTATTTTCCTTTGTAAAATAATTGTTTCTTCGGGGAAACAGAGTTACTTGGTCCTGATTGTGATTCATTTTTCGGTGCCTATGAATTTTGGCTCTGGAGAGCTGCGCTTATTTACCCAAGTTGCAACCCGTAAAATTTCCGCGTAATTATGCTCCTTCGACTTTTATGTGCACGTGGAAACACTTTGTAGGGATATCGATGTGTCAGTATGTGAAACACATTCAATAAGAAACAAATTCATGAAGAAAAAAACTGTATTTTTACAAAATGAAAGGGTTACTACCTCTCAACTAATCCCCGGCAATATTAATACAATTGTGCCAAAGATGAAATCGTGTTTTTATACCTGATCCAAAGAAGTCCTTGTCTTGTTGTTCGAGCAACTTTACCACAAATTCCTTGGCCTGCTCGCTGTTGCTGAACTTTTTCCACATAACATCTCCGTGAGTGGTCCAAATACATGAAACTGCGAAGGAAGCACATCTGGAGTATAGAGAGGAAGAGGTAGTATTAGTATCTCCCAACCATTTTCTCAATGGTTCTTTAAGTCAGCTGGGGAGGGGGGGGGGCGGCGTGAGGGCGAGCATTGTCGGCTGTCAGAATCACGCCTCTTTTATTTATTTATTTTTTAGAAAGCCTCAAGCATTTTCTCTCATTGCTGGTACTCTCTTCAGCAGCACGTATGAGTAGCAGGCACTATTTGTAGTACGCTGATCTTTCAAAGAATCGAAAGGCAACACTTTGGGAATTCCGAAAGAGGGTCATGCAATCCATGCTTTGTGTTTTGGACTGTGGTTGAAAATAATGAAACCAGGATTAAACATTTGTTAAAATCTTATTTAGAAAAGGATTACCTTCCTTTCTTTAACGTTGTTTCAAGTGTATATACACTTTGAGGCTTGTTTACTTGTGTTGTTGCGTCAACTCTTTCCGGATCTGCATTATACTTGCTTTGCTGCGCTTGATCTTGTTACTGATAAAGATATGAACATTTGCTGCAACTGGTTTTGCTACATGTGCAACTTTAACACGTCGGTCTTCACTAATATTGTCGTCAGTATGAGTTTCAAGCGAAGGAGATGATGCCAACTGATCGGCCATGTCGTTGCTTGTCAGTCAATGAGGTTCGACCATTTTTGAACTGTTCTGTTCACTTACAAATATTTCCAGAGTTCTTACAATTTTCGACGTACTTTAAAATCATTGTAGAAAATAGTTTAACTTATATTCCACCTTCAGAGAGCAAAAAACGGATCACTGGACATTGTTCAAATAATGTGGAAACTTGAAGCAGAGACTCCTTCGTTTAATACAATAATGAGGCTATAAATAAAACAGTTTCTATCCGTCGACTGCTGTCACTCAGTGATGCCGACCTAAAGCCAAGAAAGTACAATACTGCTCCCACAAACTCTTTCACTTCTGCATCAATTAGTCTCTGTAATTATTAAATGTCCTTCCTATCACAGGAATGACAGTACGTCGTGGTACATGGTTGTACAAAAATCAAATTCCTGACGTCATTATTATCTCAGCTATGGTTAATTTACGTAATACCCAATTTTATATGAAAATATCGTAAAACTGTGTGCAACAGTTGAGACCAGAATAACAACCAAACTACTCAACAGAGTATTCAAGTGGGGGATTATTGACAGTGAAACACTGGCGTGGAGCATTCTTACACGCCGCGCAGATGTACACGTCTTCACTCAAGTGAAAGTTCTTTTAAAGAAACAAAAGCAACTTTCAACTAAATTAGGACACACTTAATTGGATAAATTTCGAAAACAATTCTCTCGCATTTATGTCGACCCAAGGCCTTTACAAATACTGCAATTGGTTTAAAATCGAGATTGTGTAAAAGCTACTTCCCAACAATTGTTTTCCACAGTAACATATGTTAGAAATTCTTCCAATCCATATGTGGCATAACAGCAAACCAGTGCTTAACAGTATTGGTTAAAAACAGTCTTGGTTGCAGTTTTAGTTAACATATGTTATTGAGTGGACTCCGCCTTTAGCAAAACACTATTTTGTTTTTGTCCCACACATGTTTCTTTGCAGTTGCCGTATCATCAGTGGTTTTTTTATTGTTATGGCTGTTAAACATAAGGATTGTTCAAAAATGATTCAAATGGCCCTGAGCATATGGGATTTAACTTCTAAGGTCATCAGTCCCCTAGAACTTAGAACTACTTAAACCTAACTAACCTAAGGACATCACACACATCCATGCCCGAGGCAAGATTCGAACCTGCGACCGTAGCGGTCGCTCGGTTGTAGGGATTGTTCTTCACTGTTTAAATACATACAAATATTAGTTTCTAAATCGTAATTGCAGGTTTTTGAGGACCACATAAAATTGTGTATTCATACCTTATTTCACATATTGTGGTTCTCCTGCTGTATTACGTTTTTATAGTGTCTGTTTTTCTTTGCAGTTTGTCACCTGCTACCATATACAACTTAATGTAGACAAAACATTTAAACAAAAAATTACGATTTCTAAACTGTTGTGACTATGTCTCAGGTTAATAATTTATGTGAAAGGTTGTGGGTGTGTGTATGTGTGTGTGTGTGTGTGTGTGTGTGTGTGTGTGTGTGTATGTGTGTGTATCAATTTACATTATGTTTCACTTACGGTTTCTTTTTTCGTCATATTCTTCAGTGCGAAGTTCAGTGTTTTGAGTTGTCACTGTTAATGTCACTGTCTATCAGCTGTGATAACAGCTGTGATAACTGTCTGCCATCTTATTTTCACATCTTCTACTGTTCCACTGTCCGCCATCTTGTTGTCACAGCTGATAGACAGTGACAACTCAAAACACTGAACTTGGCAATGAAGAAGGTGACGAAAAACTAAACCTTAAGTGAAACATAATGTAAATTGATACACAACACACACACACACACACACACACAAACTATTAATCTCAGACATTGCCACAACAGTTTAGAAATCGTAATTTTCGGGTAAATGTTTTGCCTACATTAAGTTGTATATAGTTGCAGGTGACAAACTGTAAAGAAAAACAGACACTATAAAAACGTAATACAGCAGGAAAACCACGCCATGTGGTAAGAAGTTATGAATACACAATTTTATGTGCTCCTCAGAACCTGTAATTACGATTTAGAACTAATATTTGTATGTATTTAAACAGTAAAGAACATTCCTTATGTTTAACAGCCATAACAAAAAAAAAACACTGATGATTCTGCAACTGCAGTGAAACACGTCTGGGACAAAAATAAAATAGTGTTTTCCTTAAGACAGAGCCCACTCAACAACATATGTTATTGTTAAAGCAAACACAGACAAAAGAGCTTCAACATCAAGATTATTATGTTTTCCACAGATCATTAGCATCACATTTTATGTACTTTGGAAAAGTTGGTCGGTAAACTTCCTTCGGTGAGATTCAGTCGCCAGTGCTCGCCCTAAAGTTAAATTTAAAGACATCGTCCGGATCTCGAAGTCCTTTACCACTCATACCAAAAATTTAATGAAGTTTAAAATATCCGAAGCAAAGGCCGGAAGGATGTGAAGACTGCGTCACGCCATAAACATGGCTCCTACTGCAGTCTACTGGGACAGATTTAATTCGCCGGCGGTTGTGGCCGAGCGGTTACAGGTACTACAGTCTGGAACCGCGCGACCGCTACGGTCGCAGGTTCGAATCCTGCCTCGGGCATGGATGTTTGTAATGTCCTCAGGTTAGTTAGGTTCAAGTAGTTCTAAGTTCTAGGGGGCCGATGACCTCAGATGTTAAGTCCCATAGTGCTCAGAGCCATTTAAACCATTTTTTAGATTTAATTCAGAAGGAACACCTTGTTCTCAAAAGCCAGGAACGCAGCTTCGCAAGAAACAATATCCACTCTGATTATTAAAACAGATCACTGAGTTCCCATAAGGGTCTTGGCAGTAACCTAATAGGATTCAACTGAAAGCGAATACTATGAACCTGTCTTGCACAAAAAATTATGATTTTTAAAGAAGTGGCACGAATTCCTGTGTGCTGTGGAAAGACTCATTCAGATGTGGATTATGGCTGATTTATTTATGATATCATACCGAAGAGCAGTATCACAACACGTAATTAAATGATATATATTGTACAACATACTAGAATTTCAAAACGAAGAGGTATGTAATCGAAAGAGGTACGACTCAGTTTATTGTATCGTTAGTGTTTGGTAAAGTCTATCCTAGAGACCGGGTTATATAAATATTTGTATGTTGCTCCTTTTCACCAGTTATTGCATACTTTACCTAAAAACTAGTGACGATGCATATTTTCGCTCTACGTTTAATATATTTTAAAAATTTAGACGGGCGGTCTCTAACTCTATCTAGTTTTGATGTCTCACAGATTGACCGCGACCTAGCACTGCGTGCAATTGCTAACCGAGAGGCCACTGCCAAGCGAAATCATTACAGAAGAGGAACATGCAGACAGAGTCAATGCTCCTGCGCCCGCGCCTCTCTCCGCTGTCATGGCGTGGGCGTCGGCAGCAATTAAATTAAACTGCGCAAGCTTTTAATCGCACGTCCATTGTTTCAGTTTAGCTTTCTATTTACCTGTGATCAGTTGAACGTGTTTACGACGTGTAGTGTGTAACGTGTTGTGCGACATACCGCCCGAAAAAAGAAACGTCGTTTCGTGGATAGCTGATCATCTTGGAGCGTTTACATAAGACGGAATTGTTTTATATTGTCAAGTTTACAAGGAAACCTTTCGTGCAAAAAAAGTTTCAAATAGAGCAGCATGTCAAGAGAAGTTTTCATATCGCAGGAATGCAGGAGAAACGACCACGGCAAGGAACTTGTGACAACAGCAAGTTACAGTACCAGGGATTTGTCCAAAGGTAACCAAAAAAGGCAGTTTAACATGGTTATATGTGAGGCATTCATTGCAAGCAATATTCCTCTTCACAAACTTACAAACCCTATCCTCAAAGGCTTCCTGCGCACATGCTGCTTAAATCAAACTATACCAGATGAATCAACATTGCGTAAAAATTACCTACCGACAATTTACGTAAATGTTCTGGAAGAAATACGCGATGAACTCAAGGACAGCATTATCTGGATTTCAGTTGGCGAAACTACAGACACTTGTGGCCATTACATTGCAAATGTATTTGTTGCAGCTTTAAAAGAAGGGCCTCCTTCTTCCTGTTTAGCGGCCTGCTAAGAACTTGAAAAAGTAAATCATTCTGAGTCGCCAGATTTGTGAATGAGGGTATTAGAAAAATATTTCCAGATTCTCCTGCAGATAAAAGGCTGAAATAAACATTTCACATGCTAGTCGCTATATGATCAAAGCAAGAAAATCCCTTCGCGTATTTTATTCCAATTTGATTCATGTGCCGTGCTTTGCTCATGGAGAATATCACCTTGTTGAAGAAGTACATACTACGTTTGTGAATGTAAACAAACTTATTTCGTCCAAAATGAAAGTGTTTCGAAAGGATCCTGCTTGCATCAAGGCGTACAATGAAAAACTACCAAATGTGTCTCTACTTCCCGAACTAGTGGTAACTCGTTGGGATACGTGGATCGAAACTGTGTTGTTTTACAATGAACATTTCGAGGCCATTAGAAGGATAGCAAACGACGTCGACAGTACAGAGGCTTTGGCAGTTTGCCAGTGCTAGGAAGCTTTTAATGATTCAGGTGTTAAACAATAAGTTGCTGTGATTAGCACTCATTTTCCCATATACCTGCAAGTATTAAAAAGCTTGAAACTGAAGGTTTGGCGTTGAATGAATCTATTCAGTCAATGAGTAAAATTATTCTAGTGAACTCCACACTGCTGGAGGTACTCCCACGAATACATAAAGAAAGGCTTGAAAACATTTTAAACAATAACCCAGGCTTTGAAATCTTGTGTCAAATTGATAGTTTTATTAATGGGATGGGTGAACTTTTACCAGAAACAATAAGTGTCAACATAACACCCAAATTCAAATATTGCCCAGTAACTTCAGCTTACGTAGAACGGTCTTTTTATGCTTATAAAAACGTTTTGAGTGGTCGAAGACTCAATCTTACTACCAAACATTTGGAACAGTACTTGGTCGTTTATGTTTACAATAGAAGAAAAATGTAGAATAAATTGTAGATGATGTTTTGGTGCAATAGTATTCATTAAAAGTTAATGCTGTTCAAAGAAATTCATGGTTTATGTTGTTTATTAAATAAATTATTAGGAGTTTTTGAGCGTGCCCTCTGCGTGCGATACATCTTGAAGTTGGTCCTGCAAATATCGATTGTTTCGGTGCGATTCACACGCATCGCGTCGGCTTGTTCCGACTATAACACCTAACAAAGAACAATTCTTGAAACTCGGTATGCGCTCCCATTTTGCAAATTTTTAGAAAATAATCCCAGAAAGGACCCCTTCTTAACCTCTACCAGAAAGTATTCAGAAAATGAGATCAGCCTTCTAAACGTACCGATTTTTCGCGTGGCCAGCGCTCTCCCTCCTAACTGATATGCGCGGGTTCGACTTTGAGATATAATGCACGCAGTAATTACTAGGGTTTTTGTTATTTGATCTTGCATATTTCGACAATTTCATTACTTTTTAAGCATTTTAATGCATATTTGCAAACATCTTTCAAGGTTTTTATGATGCATATAATCCGGTCTCTATGACTACCACACTGGCACCAAATGTTACCACAACAGTTCTGCACAACTCCATCGTGGGTGTGCGGCACCTACTGCAAATTAAGTTCCATTCATCTAGGGGTTAATGTCTTCTCACGCGCTCGCCTCCTTGAAGTTACTGAAATGCAGTTCTCAGTCGGAAAAATGCTGTAGAAAAAACAGCTGGGCACCTCGTAACCACAAGTCGCATTAAAATTGTTTTGTTGGCGGAAGGTCAATTATAGTCAAATGAAAGTATTTACGTGCATAAAATATCACTTATAACGGCAAGCTTACGTACACCAGTTACTACCAAGCATTACTCTAATCTGTACAAGGTCTGAAAAGTCATTCATAACAGTAGCCAGTTTATGGCAATTATTAGTTTTCCTTCAAAGAATGTTTACAAATAGCTTGTTTCTTTCAGATTATGTTGCTCAAATGTTGCTATAATCAGTCTCAAGTAGCAAAATGTTCACGTTCGCGAGTAAGGAACACACCACGCGGAATTTAGTTACTTAAAATGTCACAAAAACGTTCTGAATTTCACATCGTGCATTACATCGAACACTCTTCCACACTTTACGGCACTTCTCAAACATTTTCGTACCGAAATATGGTAATACTAATAGTTTTCGTCGGAGCACCAATCGATAGGTCTGATCACAGATCTGAGCCCAGCTCCGGCTTTACTCATTCTCTACACAAAATAAGTTTTTAGTTCTCAAAATACTCGTGAATATGGTAGTATCTGATTGGCAGAGAAACATCACAACCGATCAGGAAGCAGCATCAAACCGCTCAATCCCGCGCATATATACAGGACCCATCAAAATTTGTCACTGAATCGGAACAGTAAATTAACGAAAATTTCGAAAACTCGCAAATACAAAATTAACTCCTTAACAAAACTACTTTTTCGAAATCATAATCTTATTTCCCCAGTACCATAAACTGATGAAACACAGTGTGATTCGAAAAGAATACCACAACTTTGAAAATCTGTATTTAATCAAAGAAACTTGATGGAACCTTGGGTAATTAATCCATGAGAAGAGTACTTCAAGTTTTTTTCAGTAGAAAACAAGTTCACAAATATTTAATATGGTCCACTCCAGACACTCGAGCGACATCAACCTGATACACGAACTCGTTCTTTTAGTTCCTCAATGTTAGCTGGTAGACGTGGTCGAAACACTGTATCTTTAACATACCCCACAGAAAAAATTGCAGGGGCTGAGGTCAGGACTCCTTGGAGGCCAGTGATCAAGTGCTCTGTCAAAAGCAGCCTGGCGGCCGATCCACTACTTGTGGGTAGCTATCGTTCAAATAGGCACGGACAGATAAGCGTCACTGGGCCGGAGCTCCATTCTGCTGGAGTATGAATTGACGTGCTTCTTCTTCGAGTTGAGAGAACAGTCAATACTGCAACGTTTCCAGATAGGCCGGCCCAGTTACTGTTGCACCTTCGAAGGAAAAAGGACCAAACACTTCAGTGGCTGAAATGACACAGAAAACGTTCACCTTAAGTGAATCAAGTTCGTGATGAACTGTTTCCCTTAGATTTTCAGTGCCCCATATACGCACATTGTGCTGACTGACTTCACCAGTTGTGTGAAATGTTGCTTCATCACTAAACACAAGCTCCGAAATGAACCGGTCATCTGTTTCCATTTTTTCAAGGACAAACTCGCAGAACTCGATTCATTTCGCCTTATCGGCTACGGAAAGGGTTTGAACCAATTGTAGACGATAGATTTCATTACTAACCTTTCCCTTAGGGCTCTCCAAATGGTCGGTTGCGGAATTTACAGCTGTCTGCTTGCTCGGCGGGTCGATTTCCCGGCACTGCGAGCAAATGCCTCTTGAATTAGGCCAATGTGTTCTTCACTCGTGCGCGACCGTCCCGAAGAAACATCCTAATTTTGTGAATTGTTTATACCAACGTACGATATACCAACTGCCCGGAGATTGAACACCATACTTGGTTCGAAATACACGCTGAACCATTGTCGTCGATCCACTTCTACCGTACTCGATAACACAGAAAGCGTTTTGTTGAACAGTCGCATCATTGTACTGACAACAGAAATGAAGGTTAGGACGGCAACAAATGAACAAGCAAATGAAACTTCAAACTTTTGAGAGTTGTGTTATTCTTTTTGAATCACCCTGCAGTTTATTTCAAATCCTGCGGAACGAATGACCAACACACACGTCCTCCTCGAACACTCCTCAGGAGTTCAGTTACTTCAATGTATAGCATAAAATCTTTACATAACACGTTGTTTCACATTCACATCTACATTCAGTATCACAACTAAGCACGATTAGAATAGTAATTAATAAACAATTAGAAAATCAAACAAAGGAAACTGCAACTAAAAATGACCGTATTCTGACTGCAGCTCGAACAGTATCCGTCAGCTAGTGACCTTCACCAGATCGCATAGAAGCTATATGCACGCAGGCGTCTGCAACCAGTCCTACGCGTGACTCATACTGCATGCCTGTTCACGCTGGTACGTACGATTTCAATAGGCAAGATGTTAAGTCGCTACGCCTTAGACGTAGCACATGAGGGGAAGGTCGTCGCAGTCCCTCTTACCCACATTTCAGCGCTTCTCTTGACGCCTCTGCAGCGCTGGTCAAAACCGCACCGCCCAGCATTTAAATCGCGTGTTTTTCCTACGGGACACCGAGGAAACAATTTGAGACACTGCCGCTCAGAATTGACTCGAAAAGACCTCAAGATGTGGCATAAAGAGCGTCCCTTGAGGCGTTGATTCCTACACATTTCGCAGTTGAAAATGACAGTTCGCAGTGTGATTAATAACAAGACGACGTTCTAGAAAACTTTCGACACAGCTGACACCCCAAGGATGATTCAGCCCGTCGCTAAGGATATCGTGAAGATGCAGTCCCACTGAATGTGACCTGACCTCTTTGGAGTGTAACGCGATCGCAGTTTTTGCTCCTTTATACATAGTGCAACCACTAGGGACCGTTTCAAACTATTCGACCATACTGGAATGTAATCGGAAGCAGCAAAGTGTGTTTATGACTTTCGGCCTTTCTACTTTGTACCTCTGTAGGGCATGATCAATAATGGTTTAAATGGCTCTGAGCACTATGGTACTCTTCTGAGGTCATCAGTCCCCTAGAAATTAGAACTACTTAAACCTAACTAACCTAAGGACGTCACACACGCCCATGCCCGAGGCAGGATTCGAACCTGCGACCGTAGCAGTCGCGCGGTTCCAGACTGTAGCGCCTAGAGCCACTCGGCCACTCCGGCCGGCAGGGCATGATCCCGAGGGGTTGCAAAATTGAAAAGTACGTCTGTAAAACAGCAAAAGATTCGTCTGAGACACCCCAGTTCCACAGCCCTCTCGTTGTCACCCGCACATTTGTGTTGCCCACGTTAAAAATGTATCGGTACAGTGACTTCGACACACACTGAGTTAGTTGGCGCTCCGCCTTTGCTTGTTGGCATATCGGATACAAGTGGTGTCGAAGGGATTGTCTGTCCTCAGGCCCCAGAGCAACAGCAAAGCGCCACCTAGCTAAATGAGAGTCGAAGTCTCCGTACAGGTTCGCTCTGAATGTGGTTGGCAAAGGTGCGCGGGTTGCAATAACAGTGTCGCCAAAATGACGGTTCTTAGAGGGGCTGATTTACCGATTTATTGACGCACTTACGAATGTTGTTCACCTCCCCCCTGCCCAGTGATCACGCCACAGAAGGGATCGAAACAGGAGGGCTGAAAAAGCATAAACACCTTTTCCTGCTGCAAAAGCGGGCGATCACGGTCGATGAGGTTGCAGCCGCACAATGTCCTTGGAGAAGGGTTGAATTGTCCTCCCGGTCCCAGTAGCGTCGAACGTTGTCAAGAACGTCGCCCTGTTGCTGATTACACCGCGAACTGTCGTTTCCAACGCCGAAGTGTGTGGGAATCAATGCCTCAAAGGAAGGACTGCTTTCTCTGAACAGTCTTTATGCCGCTTGCTGAGGCCTTTTCCTGTCAATTCCGAGAGGCGGTGTGTCTGATAAGTTTCCTCGTTCACCCATACGAAAATCTCGTGATTTACATGCTGCATGTCGCCCTTCAGACCTCCCCTGCAGAGGCGTCAAATGAAGGGTCGCATTTGAGGTATCAGAGGGCTTGATGACCTTTGAACCGTGTGATAAGTCCGCGATGGCGTTGGACAGAATTGCGGCGACATTTGATACCATCGTGACATCACCGACCCGCCTTAGAGGTCACGTGAACTTCTGAGCCCAGGCCGTTTTCCTGCATGGGTCGACTGCTGCCTGTTTGAGCGTCACCGAGCGTGAGAGTGACGTCACAGGGCACCACGCATTTCCGCTATTACAGCAGACGTTTGTAGGCACCTTTGAGCTAGTTATCAAACTCACGCGTCGCAAGGGGAGCCGGCTTTGCGGATTCGAGAAAGTGATCCTCCAATTGTTTTTTCACAGTGTGGTATAAGAACTGACACTAAAGTTATTGTAGGAAAAAATATTGTAACTGTCTACATTGACGACTATACTCTGCAAACCACTGTGAAGAGCGTAGCAGTGCTAACTTCCCATTGTAAGAGCTATTATGCCTTCTTCGCGTTCCACTTGCGTATGTAGCCCGGGATGGACGACTACATCAAAACCTCTTTGCGCACTGTGACTAGCCTGCACTGTACTGAGTAAGGGTTTAACGACACCAAAGAGCGACGGATATCACTCTCCGATCACCCCCGAGGATAGAAGCAGCGTATCCAATCTGTCTGCATACGGATTCTGTGCGAAAGTATACAAAAGTGTTCGAAATATTTGCGTAGCGCGTATCTGAGGTGGAACGTATGAATCAGCCCGGTATACGTCTAGTGGGTTGTGGGAAACCGCCTAAAATCCACATCCAGACCGGCAGACAGACCGAACCCAATTGTTAATTAGCCACACGACCTCTTCCTGGAAACGGTGGCGTTAATGCCCGCAGATGCCTGGGTGGTTATATGTAGTCTAATCTTACCTTTGCGATCACTATGGGAACTGCACGTAAACGATGATACTACATCCTTGGATTCCTCTCTTAAAGCTGGTTCCTGAATCTTCATATGTAGATTTTTACATGATCGTTTGCGTCTATCTTCAAGCGTCTGCCGTTTAACTTTTTTCCGCATCTCCTGGACACTCTTCCGTGGGGGAAACAAACCTGTGACCATTCGTGTTGCTCTGCCTTGCATATGTTCGACATCTACTGTTACTCATATTCGCTACAGGTCCCGCGCGCTTGAGCAGTATTGTAATATGGGTAGCGGAAGCGTGTTGGCCGGCGGGGTGGCCGAGCGGTTCTAGGCGCTACAGTCTGGAACCGTGCGACCGCTACGGTCGCAGGTTCGAATCCTGCCTCGGGCTTGGATGTGTGTGATGTCCTTAGGTTAGTTATGTTTAAGTAGTTCTAAGTTCTAGGCGACTGATGACCTTATAAGTTAAGTCCTATAGTGCTCAGAGCCATTTGAACCACTTTTGAAGCGTGTTGTAATTAGTTTCCAATGAATGAAGTCTGCCACCTTCTTTCTGTACAACTGACCCAATGTGATTGTTCAGTTCCATATCCGTACAAAGTGCTACATCTAGGAATTTGTGCGACTTGACTGACTAGCTGTGACTGATTTATGTAGTAGCCATAAGATACTACGATTTTTAGCTAAGTGATCTGCACTATTTTCCATTTTGGACTTCTAAAGTAATTGCCAAGTCTTACACTACTCTGAAATCTATCAAGATCTGACTGAATATTTATGAAGCATTTTTCAAGCATCGTTTATATACACGTGCACAAATACAGACACACACGCACGCACAGAAGAGCTCGAGCGCAGGCACTAACTCACAATCTTTCAACAGAATAAAATAATGTTAACAAAAACATTTCTAGTCACAGATTTTCAATTTAAACATATTTCTGCATTCAACTCCCTGTGGCTGTAGATAACAGACTGAGAAGGCCGCCAGATATATAAAACCACAAAAAAACCAAAAGTTGTCTTAACAAGATACATATAAAAAATCTTCTCTGTTCTTAAAATTTGGGAATACTTTCCTAAAGACACAAATTTGTATACGTACAGATTGTAAGGATCAACTTCTCTGTTATTTAATAGAAAGGAAATGAAAAAACTCCGATGGTGTTATATTTAAGCAAACATGGACACAGGAATGAGTGTCAAGCTTAAGATTAATATTTCAGCATCGGGTCTGGCATTTCTGAGTAAACTCTACAACAAATTCCGAAACACCACAGCAAAACTACGTCACGTTATCTTAAACATAAGAATCTATCTTTCATATTTATGCATCTCAGTATAAACAGTATGTCAACTGATATTCAAAATACCAAGCACTAAGCTGAAACCAGGTCTTTAAAATATAAATTTTGATGCAATGATATCAAGAAGTAGGAACCCGATATCGAACTATACAAAACTGATGTGGAACTACAAAATCACATCAAACTATCTGAAAGATTTCATGATTTAATGAATACTGTCAATCAAAATACAAGAAAACTACCAAAAATAAAATAGGAAAAACAAAAACTAGACACACTTTTGAAGCAGAAAAAAATTGAATCTGAAATCACAAGGCAAATAAACCACACATGTTATAAATATCTGGTCAAACTTACTGATGCACAACTCACCAACCAAAATATAAATTTGTTAGGAATAGGACCTAAATACAATGTCAATACACACTTTATACACAAGACAATAGAGAATCTCTGACAGGCACTTAAGTATGAACTGCAGAGTAAGCATGTACATGAATTTTATCGCAGAAAATTAACTTATAATAAAACAACAAAGAATAAACTGTAACTCAGACTTCAGTGCTGATCTTACAGAGAGTTAGTTGCAAAAGAAATTAGGCGCGTATAATAAATGAAAACAAAAATTCCGTACTGTCATGAACAAAAAGTTAATAAGAGAAAACATCTAGAGAAATAATTAATAGATTTAGAAACGACAGGGCTCTCATCACAGAAGCAACACTGTGGATGTAATGAAAAAGGGCAGTGCAAAAATAAAACCCTACAATTTCTAGAAAACAATAACTATTAAAGCGAGCCAGATACCTGACAAAAGATATTAGAAAAATTCACAGATACTTCTAAAAAACATCGGACACACATTCAAAAAACAGAAAATAATTCCAAGTTTACCAAGCTAAACAGTGTACCAAAAATCCACAAGCGGGATACACCGGTACGCCCAGTAGCAAATTTCAGATGTACACCTACATATAATCTAGCCATAGAAATACATAGATACTTTAAGAAAATTTATGTATACGCGAACAACAAAAACGTACACACCCAAAAATCAAACAAATCAACATACCCACAAGAGCCACATTCTTACCATTTGTCATCACATCCATATACACCAATATCCCCACCGCTAGAACCATCAACATCAGATAACAGATATAACAAAAGAAAGAATTTCCCAAATCCCACATGAAAGAAATAACAAACATTTTAAAATTAATCAAAGAGCATAACTATTTCTCATTTGAGAACAACAGCATGGGCTTCATCGGTCACCAGCCAGTGGACTGCTAGCCAACATCTTCCTCAATCACACTGAGAACAAAATATTTGAAACCATAGTAAGACCCAAAAAATACAGGATAGTATACTGTCATCACTGTGTAAATGTCATCATACGCCTTCTATATTAAACGCCTTCTAGATTAAACACTCAATAATGACCTAAAAACAGTCCAGTCAGAAATGAAGTTTATCACGAGACACAGAAACAATAACGAACACGAATTTTCCGTATTCAGGAAACTCACAACGCGCATCACAGTCACAAACAAAACTTCAAACAATCTGGTTACACACAAAGAAGTCGGTTTATTATACATGCTGCACTGACTAAATAATACTCCACGCAGTGAAGCCAACTGCAAAAATGAACTACAGATTACAAAAAAAAAAAAAAAAAAAAAAAAAAAAAAAAAAAGTACAAGACCATGCTGAAAAGTAATACCCCAGTTTTTTGTGTGAACACTTTTGCAGCTTTTTAAGTAAAACCAATATTATTAACATTTTACACCATTATTCTTTATGTGTAAATATTTATTTCTCAGCGTAGTCACCCTGTTGATAAATAAATTTCTCCCTACTGGAGACCAGCTTGGTGATACCATCACTGTTGAATGTTTGACTTCTGTGACACAGCAACGACTTCGCCTCCTCTTGCACGTCTTCATCACCATAAAATTGAAGTCCTTGTAAGCGTTCCTTTAAGTGTTAGAAACAGGCGAAAATTGGATAGGGCCAAGTGGGGACAGTATGGAGTATGATCGATGACAGTCAACCCAAGCCGTGGGACTGTAGCAGATGCAGAAGTGCTCGTGTGTGGTGTGGCATTATCATGCTGAAGGGGAGGATGCTCCGTGTGTGGAAGAAATCTTGAAATTCGAAACTATGCTGCAGCACACTGTTTATCACGCGCCGACAGAGCTACGTTACACACTGCCGTGTTGCATGCTACAATTCAAAGCTCTCTAGCGGCAGAGAGTTACAAATTTGTAAACTTAAAGAATAGAGGTGTGGAATATTGACGATTTTTGCTTTATTAAAAATGCTTATGAATTTTCATATAAAAAATTCTGAGGCATTCCTTTGCAGCACGCCCTCGTAGCTGTGTTTTGCAAAATGGATACAATACACAAATATTATGGATAAAATGAATGAAAAAATTGAAGTTACACAGAAAGGGACACCTAGCACAAGAAACAAACAGGTCACCAACATACAAACACAGACACACAGAATACAAACACACACGGAGACACGCATGAACAAGGAACACCCACAACAACAAGCATATGGTGCACCTTCACTTACAACAATGAAGCCCCCCCCCCCCTCCAAACACAACATATGCAACGCATTCAAACAGAAGGACACAAAATAGCCTACGGAACAAATAATTCAATAAAGAGTGAACTAAGGACAACAGATACCAACACAGACAAACACAACGTATTTGCTGTTTACCAACTGATATGTGAGGACTAACATTCAATTGATATTGGTGCAGACAAGTAGCAGTTTCAGATCACATGAACAGTAACCTAAAAACTCTCAAATGTAGCAACAACTCTCCACAAACACCAAAAATTGATTTAAAACTACCAGATACAGATAGCCATTATTGAAGGAAAAAAAGTAATAAACAAATAGGCAGCTCGCTCCAATGGAACTCAGTTTTCTGCCTTCGAAGAACAGTCGAAAGGTCTTCAGACACACACATACGCACACACACACACACACACACACACACACACACACACACACACACACACACACTTAAAATAAAATAATGCTAAGCAAAACATTCCCAATCGTAATCTTTGATGTAAATAACTTTCCGCAGTAAGTCCTCTAAGGTTCCGGACGACAAACTGAAAGAAAAACTACGGTAAAGCCAAATACAGACAATACCAAAAATATCACAGCATGTGGTAAGAATATTTTTATAAATATCTTGTCTGTTTCCCAAATTTGTGAATACTTCCTTAAAAAGTCAAATTTCTGTATGTAGGAGAGTGTGTTTTACCACGGAGCACTTCTCTGGAATTCACCTCCAGCCATTTCTGTAATACAAGTCTAATATACACTCACTTTCAGTAAAAAAAGAACACGTTGAACGACAAAAGATAGGAAGTTCATATTCACAGGAAATGTACATTAGTATGTTCTGCAGAAATGATTAGCATTTCAGTCAGCTCGGTTCAGCACATGTCCTGTTGCCTAGTAGGCACAGGATCCGCCATGGTCCCTGATAACCTGTTCCATGCGTGATGGAATTGATGTGTCTAAGTGGCGTCTTGTGGTATAGCTACCCATGCTGCATTCACCTGATTCCAAAGTTCATCTGTGGTGATTGGCATTGCTACACAGCACTGCGCCGTCGTTTCACCATATCCAACACATCTTCTATTGATGGCAAGTTTGGTTATTTTGCGGACCAAGGGGAAAGGCTGACATTCTGTGAGACCGGGAAGGAACGTGTTCGTTCAGCATTGTCTAGCTGTAAAATAGCGTCTGGTGTGTTGTGCAGAAAGGGTATGGCCACAGGTCGCAGTATGTCATTCACGTAGGTCACAGTGCCCTGGACATGTAGCAAATGTGATTTGTGACTGTATGCAGTAGCACCCCACACCATAGGGCCTTAAACTGGCGGTGTATGTCTTGCACGAGTCCAACCACAGTGATGCCGCTCCCCCTGTCTGCGGCGAACCAAACTGCAGCCATCATTTCCAAACAAACGGAACCTGGATTCGATCGAAATCAATATCTGATGCCGTTTCTGCCCCCAGAGACGTTTTTCCGTACGTTATTGACGCCTAGCATGTTTCTGTACATTCGTCAAAGGTAGGTGGAGAAGTCGACGACGCGTACGTAACCCATGCCGTAATAAATGGCGACGGACTATCATACCTGATAGTGTACGATGTGTTACACTATTCCACTGTTGCGCCAGAGCTGAGGACGACACAGATCTGTTCTGCAATGCCATTCGGATGAGGGGTCGATATTTTCGGGGGGCTGCCCCGGTGATGGGAGCTGGCACATCTCTGCGCGTTTTAGCTTCTTCCATGAACAATACTGCACGCACGCTTTGCACTGCCGAAACACGTTGTCCCACGCGAGCAACAACTCTTCAGAGCGATGCAACATATTTTCTCTTGCCAATTATGAGCGCTCTTTCAAACTCACTTATTTGACGATACGCTACGCGCATACGCCTGCGAGACATCCTGCGCGTCCGCTCAAGTCACACTGATCGATTTCCTTCGGTTTATAGCGACAACGAGAATCGCAGGCATATTTTAGCGGTGGGTAGTATTGCGCCGCGATGTTGATTTTGACCTTGAAACCGAGGGCCATCATGGTTCAAATGCTAATCATCTCAGCAGAACGTAGTAATGTACATGTCCTGTGAATATGAACGTACTATCTCTAGCCTTCCAAAGGGTTCTGTTTTTTCCTGAACATGAGTGTATTTTTTATTCCATTTTTAAAGACAGCATTCACTTTTTTGTGTGTTACGTTCTTACTCTGGAATAGTAATGTTTTTCCAAAAGAAATAAATCTTCCATATGTGTCTATCTTCATGTGTCTATGAATAAATAGATATTCTCTTGAAATTTAGAATTGTTACAATTAAGAAAGTCTTATCAATGCTGTATTAATAGTAATCAGTAAGTGAAATTTAATTAACTAGAAACATTATAAGAAACCCGATACAGATTTTAAAATATAATCTATTAAAAATCAACACAAATTTCCAGTTTCAATACGGGTAAAATTTTCACGATGTTTCAGAAATTCGGTATGTTTGCTAATATCACATTATGTTGCAGAGTACGAGCCTTGGAACTTGAATAGTGGCGACCATTTATTCACAACCGATACAAAAGAGTTACATGTTTGCACCTGTTACTGTCCTTCAAAGTAGTCACCAGCGTTATGTAGAACCCGTTGCGCCGGCCAGTGTGGTCGAGCGGTTCTAGGCGCTACAGTCTGGAACCGCGCGACCGCTACGGTCGCAGGTTCGAATTCTGCCTCGGGCATGGATGTGTGTGATGTCCTTAGGTTAGTTAGGTTTAAGTAGTTCTAGGCGACTGATGACCTCCGAAGTCAAGTCCCATAGTGCTCAGAGCCATTTAGAACCCGTTGCCAGCTATGTGGAAGGCGTAGCATACCGTTAGCAGAGCCTGTTCTGCTGATGGTGTGAATGGAGCGGCCTAAAGTTATTGTGATTCTCGTGTACGACTGTGATGGTGTAATGCTACCGCATTAAGTTCATCCACGGCAGACCGTCAATGCACAGTATTACTGTTCGGTTTTGGAGCATCACCTGCGACCAGCTTTGCGAAAGAAGCGGAGACACTTTCTGCCCAATCTACCCATCATTTTGCTCGACAATGCGCGGGCGCATACAGCGCAAGGTGTGGCTGCTCTGTTCGGTCGGTGTGACTGGGAAGTAACGTACCGTCCACCATACTCCCCAGACTTACGTCCTTGTGACTGATTTCATTCCGAAGATGAAGGAACCACTTCGCGGCATTCGCTTCAGAGCTGTTCCAGAAATTCGACAGGCAGTAGACCGCTCCATTCGCACCATCAACAGGACAGGCTCTGCTAACGCTATACTACGCCTTCCACATCACTGGCAACGGGTTCTACACTACGCCGGGGGCTACTTTGAAGGACAGTAACAGATGCAAACATGTACCTCTTTTGTATCGGTTGTGACTAGATAGTTGCTGCTATTCAAGTTCCAACCCTCGTATATAATGGTGCACAAACGATAAGTATGGCTTAACTCTCCACATGTTATATAACTAGTTTTAATAATATATAACATTTTAATCGCCATAAAATTCTGTAACTAAGGAATTACAACAGTACTTTACAAGCAGCTTTAATATATTACAGAACTTGAATGTGTGGAACTCCTGTTATTTACAAACGATGGGCAGAACACAGTCTCATTCCTCACAATAACAAAAATATCAGAAGATACCGGAAACTACTTACAACGGTATCTAGGGCCCATTCCTTGAAGGCGGTCACTGGACTGAGGACCCATCATGTGTTCCTAGCTACACTGCCCAATTTTTCTGTTATTTAATAGAACTGAAACAAAAACCCACAGTGATCATGCTGTAGCTTCGAGCAAACTCTGTGGGTAAAAACATGAACAAATTGTGTTTACTCAAAGCGGATCCCATTCAAAAACAAATTTTAAGTATTCTTTATTGGTACAGCTGATTAACAGCCCGTTGGCATCGTTCATCGTATGTTCCTTTAGAACTTCGTCAAACTCCCTGTTATACACTGTGATCTCCAGTTCCTGTAAAAAGTCCAGCTTTTCTCTTTTAATGTTATACCTTCTTCGATTTCTCTGAAAGCGTATTCTTTCGTGTACATTTACTTAGGGTCCGAAACACATCCCTCCACTCGTCTCATCTCTCTATAAAGTATCTCTCAATCTCTCCACTATACCGGGCATCTCTTGGCAAGCGTTGGTTCTGCTTTAACACTCGGAAGGTGGCTATAATTTCGCACCTTACAAGCAATCATCCACATACTTTGCCGTGAATTAGGTATCATTTGATAGGTTGTACGTCGTTTATATCAATATTCAAAGGAGACTAACATTGTCACGTACGCCTTGTAAATAATTGTTAACGGTTATTGCATGTCTTTATTATCAGATCGGCGTAATGAATGATTGCCTATACCAGTAGAGGTTGGAACGCCAGTGGAGACCGCGTGACCGCTACGGTCGCAGGTTCGAATCCTGCCTCGGGCATGGATGTGTGTGATGTCCTTAGGTTGGTTAGGTTTAAGTAGTTCTAAGTTATAGGGGACTGATGACCACAGATGTTAAATCCCATAGTGCTCAGAGCCATTTGAACCATTTTTAGCCAGTGGAGATGAAACGGCAGGCAGAACTCAGGCTTTGGGTGGAAGGCCCGCATAAGTGTTAGTCCTGCTTAAAAACAGGAAGTAGCTAGACGGAAGTCGTGGCACCTGAGCTCTGGAGCACAATAGCGTGACAGCCGGCCGCTATTGTAGTAGGACCAGAAGGATAACCGGAAACTCTGCAAATATTGGACGCAGGTGAGAGGAACGAAGAAGCAGCACCTCGGAAACCACGCAGGCTGGGTTATTTCCAAGGATTTTTACTCAGAAGCGTACCATTGTACGAGTATAGGTTTTTCTTCGCAAACTTTCCGCGCTGGACGACGAAAGACTAAAATATGGTTAGTCGGCGTTAGGAAGAATCTGCAGAGAGGGATAATATTCCATGGCGTCGGTAATGTGATTCGTTTTCGGAATTACGAGGGTGGGGAGCCGAGCCCTGCTGGGAAGCCAGCGGTGGAGAGACGAGGTCTTCCGTTGTGAGCGCCCGCGTGTGACGGTCGCTCGGTACCTGCTTTGTTGACACAAACGGAATAGCTGTCTTTGCTCTCAGGAGAGTTTATAGTTGGAACAATTATGCACTGTACTGTTGCGAAGCTAAACGATTCTGGACTTCACCTCCGAGATGGAAGCCGTCGTTGAGTACGCAGCGTTCAGTAATTGAGAGCATTTCTTCTGCCTATACTTACGTTGAGACGTTATCTCAACTCCGTCCTTGTGGCTGGGAGTTCGCTTTTCTCGTCTGTAGAAGGCAGAATTAGAGAACATTGGTCAGAAGACCGCCTTCTGCCGTCTTAGTGTTCGAAAGAGTTTATTTGTGGCTGGAGTTTTTCCATCGTCGCAGACGAGGATGGGAACCCTCACTTCGACGCACCGGACGCAGTACATACGGTGATATCGCAAATTGCTTCAGCTTATTACGGCTATAAGGGTAAACAGCTGTGATCACGTTAGTTTATTTCCCCTGAGGTTCCACATCACCGTAAGTCATCTTTGAAAGTAATGTCTTCTAGTGTTTGGTACGTAGATGATGTCAGTCATTTCACGTTAGTGTTATTAGATCGCACAATCATAATAAGGGGCAGGGTTGGGCAGTTGATTAATAATTTTGTTTACAATTGTACTTAAAGGGTTAGTTTTAATCTATAATAAATATATATTGAACAACAACGTATATCATTTGGTAGTATTAGTTGCCTTCATCATTCATTTACGTTTAGATTGTAATTTATATGTAAAAAGAGCATTAAGAGGTTCTCAGACCTGCTTCTTCAGGGGGTAGTCAGACAGGGCCAAATCATCATTTTAGCGTTTATTATTTTCTGTTCCGCACATCCATTTTACACCCGCCTGGAGTAGCATCATGGACACTGATTTTTTAAATTTATTCTTTTCAGTACTTTCGTATCGAGATGCAGACTACAACCAAGTTTCCAGAATGAATCTTCCCTCTGAAGTGGAGTGTGTGCTCATTTGGAATATCCCAGCATATTTGAAGACCAGGGCTCGAAAGTAACAGAGAGGTAGTGGCGAAAGCAAAGCTACGACGAAGGGGGTTCACGTGTTGGGCCTGGATAACTCAGCCGGTAGACCATTTGCCCACGAAAGGCTAGGGATCCGGATTCGTGTCAGAGTCCTGCACACAATTTTAAAGTAACAAAGTTACTAGTTCGAAAATCCAATGTAACCTTTCATTAATAACAAATACAAGCAACATCTACGATCTTTTATCGTTGTACATGATGAAAGGGTCCTGTAGCCACCTTTCATTGCCAACTCTCGTAGTGGTCAAGTCGGCAAAGAGGTTTCCGCTACTTGGGAGAAATCCACCTGCGTTAGGTTGGTGGCGGAAATGGCATCCTGGCTGGAGAAGCGGGAGGCAGTCTGCCGCCGGTATGGGGGGCGTACACAGCTGTGCTCCAGTCGAAGAAGGGTGAGTTGGACTGACCGCGTGGCGCGTTGTCACATAGAGAGGGGAGCTTTAAGCTTTTGGTCTCGAATTTCGTCTTATAAAGATTTACTTGCTGGGTTGCAGCAGGGAATGCAAGGCTTTTGTAGACTTTCAGTTTGATTCCCAATGCAGTCTTGACTTTGATCCGTGAGAGGAACGCAGCACAAAGGAGTTGCATATGTTAAAGTGCCCTCGGTTCAGTGTGAATGTTTATGTGCCTACAACTGTGTGTGTATACTTCTAATCTTTTTCGGATCTTGGTAATTTTTGTGTATTTGTGGATTTTCTTTGTCTCATGTGATTAAAATTTGGCCACGGTCCATAGAAGTTGTCTCCGCGGACCGAGTGGGCACGCGAGTCTGTTATGAAACGTATAGTATTTCACAAGCAATTGCACATAGTTAGCATGCAACAGCAGTCTATAGATGCACTACATCAATGTTTTAAGAAATAAATAATTTTGCCTTCAATCTTAGCTTGTGTACCGATGTTACGTCGCCGTTACCTTCGCCATTTACCTTGTAGTTTTCCTTGTTGGCCCACCTATAGCGTTTCCATGTGTACAGGTGTAGTGATTAGTGTCCCTTTTTTTATCTGAAACAAATGCTCTGGAATAGATCGTGTTTTCACGAATCTTGCTGCAGGCTGCACTTACGCATGGTGTTCACGATCTATTTACTTTACTCAATATTTGATTCACGGGAAGAGTGCCTGGATCATATTAATAACTACATCCCATTCTTTATCAATGACTTTACAATGAATGTTCTTTTGTGAGTTTTTCTTATTAATAAATTAAGTAATTTTCCGACTCAGTGCTACCTCTTCTTTGTCGTGTGGCTAGAGTTGGTGGCGACCTTATCTTTTATATTGATTTCAGTGTCAAATAGCATTTTCTTATTCAAAGTGCGCGTGGGTCTTTTAGCTATCAGGATACATTCAAAGGGCGCTTCATGTTTCTTGCACATAGCGTCCTTTTATTCACGCTACTTACAATGATCGCGAGCTGTTTCTTTTTGTAACACGACGGTGCTTTGTCCTATTTCCCTGTTTCACCAGCCGTTTTGTGACGTAGTCCCTGCAGCCTCCTGCTGACGCTACGTCCCTGGTTACATTCATTTCTTCTCATTATTCACAGGTATTTTTTCAGCCCTATGCAACACGCAACGAAATTCGTGTCTTTTATGACCTGACTCGTTAGGTATCACTGCATCCGCAGTTGTCGATTCCCTGTAGACAATTAGTCCATTCGATCGATCTTCCTTTGTAATATTCAGGTCATCAGTCTGAATATCTGTACTGTTTTCATTCGCAGCAGTAAATTGTATTTTTTGTGCAACCAATTTAAATTCATAACTATTGACGGAGAATTATTTAAACGGACAACTCTCGGAGGTTGCACGGGACACCGACGCTCCAAGAAGATATCATATGAATGGAAATCAGTAGATGTGATGTACATAATTTCCTTTGAGTAAATCATCCAATTTTTCTGAAATTGTAATCATTTGTTTGTTTGTACATGTACATCAGAACTACCGATTTCCTTTCCATTCGGATAATTCCTTCGTGGTGGGTCGTTTTTTGTCTTAGACTGTATTTTTGTCTAATGTCATAGTTTCTTGTGATCATTTTTTAACCCTGTAGGTTGCGTATTTGATCTTCAGTTGAAATGACTGATTTGTTCTTGTAATGGTTCTGTTGTACCGGTATAGGGCATGTTTCGCTCTTCAATTGTAATAGCTGTTCAGCAGTGACATTTCGTTGTACGTCTTGACTTAGCTCACCACCTGTTCGCTTCTGGAACGGTACACCTGGAGTGAGAACAGTGATATGATTGATGTTTAGTCCGTACCGTAGTTTAACGGACGAGCATCACAGAGGTTTATCAACTTCATCATTCCAATCGTCGTACACAACATCATTCAAGTTTACTGCCCTGTATCTGTGTCAGAATGAGACCGACTTATTTAGCAGATTAGCTGAACACGGAGAAGCCGCACAGTATCAAGTCTGAAATTTGAGACTCATGAGTAAAGGCTACATTCGTTTCACTTACAGTGTGTGCACCGTCTGGGGCCATATGATTATCCACTCAAGAGTACAAGTTTCACAATGGTACCTGGAACAGTGCCAAACGCATCCTACATTTACCGTTTACAAATGAAGCAACTTTCGGGCGTGATGGGATCTTCAACATCCACAGTCCACATGTTTGGAGTGAGTTTAATCCACATGCAGCGTTTACTCGCGCTCATCAGGTGTGGTTCTATGTGAACGTGTGGGAAGGTGTTGTTGGTGATTGTTTAATTGAGCCATATCTCCTACCTAGGCCATAAAAGTACAACCACTATTACAATTTCCTCGTCAGAGCATTACCAATCGCTACAGGACAGCGCATGTAGTTCCAGCATAGTGGGGCGCCAGCACATTTCAGTCGTCCTGTGCATCGGTTTTTGACCACACAGTTTCCAGAAAAGTTGACTGGCAAAGGCGGTCTTGTATCGTAGTCTGCACGATCCGCTGATGTGACCCCACTTGACATCTTGTTCGGGGAGCCACAATTGGTTCAGAAGAGGGTTCGGTTGCTCCAACAGTAGCAATAGTAGCAGGAAGTCTGGACATTCCTGCATTCTTTGACCGTGTTAGACAGAACATGACCCGCCGGGGTAACAAATCAAAATCACTTTGAACCTCTGGTGTGAATCAAGTAATTGTGTTGTGTTAATGTTGTGGTCTCTTAATAAAAAAGAATTAAACATTATATGTGTTACTTTTTGTGTACTGTACTTAAATCTGACATCCTTGTAAAATTGTTCCTCACAGGCAAACACATTAGGGTAAGTGTTTTCAGTGCCTAATGCAACCTCCGAGGGTTTTTGGTTTAAATAATTTTCATCCTGAGGCAGCTCTCTCTACCGGTTTTAAAATTTCTCAACGGAAAATATCACATTAGAGAAAAATATTTGTTTTGGCTTCCGTGGCAGCCTCTCGGAGATCGCCGGAGAAAATTATTTTTATCCTATATATTCTTACATCTTCATAGATGCTACCTTCATATATAAAAAATCAGCCTGCATGTCAATGGAATGGAAATAACAGCGAACCAGTTGCAAAGTACAGGTTTATCAAACCTTGAAATGATTTCAACAGTTTTAATGCTGTCTTCTTCAGAAGGTATTGTACGTGGGATCACACTACATCCGATGTGGGAGTCATTGACTCGGTCTTGTATATGTTGGTGTCATCCAGTTAATCACCATTTAAAATACATGATTATATGTAGTAGCTCTTTACTGTATGCCTGCCTATGTTAGTGCTCGTAAAATTCAAATGTAGTCGATCGATTGACTTGAAATTTTGACAAACGTTGCATTAGAATACACACGTGATTTTATATACATTGGTGTCCAAAATTAAAGAAACAAACAGCTATTTCCCCGTCCTGTGTCTAATTCACAATATAATCCTACAAAATGTCAACAGATGTCCGCACGATCGTGTTCTGCACGGAAACTGGCATTTCGGTCAACGGGAAAACACGCCAACAACGATGTCAGGGCATCTATCAAACGACGTAGTGTTTTTTGGGTAGTCCCACATCCACAATCGCTTTGTACATAGTCACAGACGTGGCAGTGTGGCACAAGGGAGACGCCTATCAGACTCTGTGCGGTGGTGGGCCATAGAAAGAAAGAAAGAAAGAAAGAAAGCGGGACAGTCGCAAACTCATTCTGGCCCGATAACTTAATGTGAATCGTTCTGTTCTTTCTCGGATGTGGCGCCAGTTTATAGAGTCCGAAACTGTATCCCGAAGACCAGAGCAGGGCGCACTACGTGTGACATCAGAAAGTGAGGCCCGTTATTTGGTTGTAAGAGAACGGCGGTACCGACTTAGTACTGCACAGCAACTGGCATCTGATCTCGCAGCATTCACTGGACGCATTGTATCGAGACAAACGGTGTACAGAAGGCTTCGACAGAGTGACCTTTATTGTCAGAGACATGCTGTATGTGTGCCTCTGGCGCATCTTCACAGAAGGGAACCTCTAGAGTGGAGACGTCAATATGCCACCTGGGAAGTCGAAGAATGGGTCAATGTTCTCTTCACAGACGAGTCACGATATGGTCTGGAGAGTGATTCACAACGGATTCGCATCTGAAGGGAATATGGAACAGGATTCGAGATCCGAACATTGTAAAAAATCGACCGATATCGAGGAGGCTCACTAATGGTGTGGGCAGGGGTTATATTTACCACTCGAACACCTCTTCATGAAATTGTACTGGTGAATCGGAAAAGTTTAATTGCTGTCAAGTATCGTGATGAGGTCTTGGGACCTCATGGAAGGTTGTCGCGAGGTACTGTGCACCCATACTTCTTACGGATGGGCGATAGTGCTCGACCTCATAGAGAACGAGTGATTGATGTTTTCTTGGAAACGGAAGATACTGCACGCATGCTGTGGCATGCTCGTTCTCCCAATTTGAATCCCATAGAGTATGTCTGGGACACACTAGGGAGGCGGATTGCATCATGTCAACCAACCACTCTGCAAGATTTGCGAGCACCTCCATAGGAAGAATGAGCGTTATTGCCTCAACGTGACGTTGATGACGTTATTTATAGCACGCTCCGTCGTTGTCAGTCCTCTATTGCTGCCAGAGATGGTCCCATCCCATAGTCAGCATATTAACCACTTGTCTTAATGTGAGTGCAGATCTGTTAAGCTGGGAGAAACGAAGAATATTTTCGTCTACTGTTATATTAATTGGTTGGTTGATTTGGGGGACGGGATCAAACAACGAGGTCATCGGTCAGAAGGATGGGGAAGGAAATCGGAGTGCACTCTCAAAGGAACCATCCTGGCATTTGCCTGAAGAGATTTAAGGAAACCACGGAAAATCTAAATCAAGATGATCGGACGTGCGCTTGAACCGTCGTCCTCCCGAATGCAAGTACAATGTGCTAACCACTGCGCTACCTCGCTCGCTGTTGTGTATGTCGCAGTTGTTTGCGTTCTGTATTCTTTACGTTGTTTCTAGTTTTCCCTCGCCTGTTTATACTGTTTTGTGGCAAAATAAACGCAACCTTGCAAAATTCCCATTTGTTGTTTCAATTTTGGACACCATTGTAGATCTCTTAACGAATGAATATGTAATATATAAAGGAGGAACGTTGTTACCGTAAAAGTAAAAAGTTCTTCACTGATTTACTTCAACGATGTTAATAATTATCTCAAAACGTTCTTGAGCCATTTATTTCAAATTTTAAACGATACTCTGTTAAACATTCGGACAAACGTAGACATATATTTTTTAATATCAACGTAGAGGTTTCCTGTTAGAAATAACTGCGAGAAAGATAATGGTCTACTGTAAAAATATCCAGTTTTTTTTTCTTTGTCGCAGGCAGTTTTTACCCACGTTTGCACTTAACCCGTAAAACCAATTGTATTTCCCATGTACCTGTATATATTTTCTCACTATACAGCTTTTTAAATATGAATGTGTACATAGCAACCTGTTCCTTCGCTGCCTCAGTCATAGACTGATTTCATAGGGAATAGGGAACTTCTGTTTTTGGCTTATGATTGGAGGGCTATTGTACAATCTGAATCTGCAGTAGCAATAGACAAGGCTCAACGTCAGAGAGAGAGGAAAGGTACTGATGAGTGGAAGTAAATGGACACAAAGAGCGGAAAGGAGGAGATATATTTTCTCACTATACAGCTTTTTAAATATGAATGTGTACATAGCAACCTGTTCCTTCGCTGCCTCAGTCATAGACTGATTTCATAGGGAATAGGGAAGTTGTGTTTTTGGCTTATGATTGGAGGGCTATTGTACAATCTGAATCTGCAATAGCAATAGATAAGGCTCAACGTCAGAGAGAGAGGAAAGGTACTGATGAGTGGAAGTAAATGGACACAAAGAGCGGAAAGGAGGAGATGGAGAAAGAGAGGGGAGACGAGAAGATAGCCAGAGAGAGGGTGTAGGAGGTGATGGAAAGAGAGAGGGGGAAGTAGGAAGAGATGAACAATAGGGAGGGAAGCGGAGATGGACAGGGACAGGGGGGAGAAAAAGGTTAGGACGTGTATCCTGTTCTCATTCATATTAGAAACATGCGATTTCTCTTCTCTTTCTTTTCTATTTAACGAGACTGCGCCACAGCAACGCATGTCCGATACAGTTAGTCTGTTGATCGTCGTCGGCGTCATCTCCTTGCAAGAACTAGGTGCTGTACGAGGTCTACCTAGTTCTCTCTTCCCAGTCGGCCGATAATTCCTTATCTTTTTTGGCAATCGGTTTTTTGTCTTTTGTCTACATGATCCCCACACTCCATTCTATTCTCTTCCATCTTGTCCTTAACTGAGAAGATTTTCAAATCTGATCTTGTTTCATTCCTTGTTTTAGGCATTTCATAGTCTCTTACATATCTCATTAGCTCCATCTTTGCCTGTGTAGATGATTTTTCTTTTATTTCTTATTGTCCATTACAGAAAACCATATACAAGAGAAGGTAGAACCATAACTATACAGAATTTCATTTGCGTTTCCGTTCTTGTTTTTCTTCCAAGAGTTCTTTCAAATGTTCCTCAGATAGCTTGATATTTATTAACCATCTTCTCAACGTCTTTGTCTTAGTAAAAACTAATATCACATCCTAGATAATAGAAGTCGGATAGTTGTTCTAAAATTTTCTTATTTATAATTACTATTTTCCATCCGACTGGATTCTTTCCTATGAATGCCATTGTTTTTGTCTTATTTCCGTATATATTTATGTTGTAAAGTATCGAGTTTTGGCTCAAACTACATAACGCTCTTTGTAAATTATCTTCTGTTTCCTATGTAATTATCCAGTCATCGGCCCATAACAGGGTATTTCATGGTACTCTAGGCCCTACTTTATTTCAGAACTGTATTTCACCTTTCTACTTGATAACCAAGTCGTCAATATAAAATTTAAATAAAGTGGGCGATAGACTGCACCCTCACCAAACACTTCGATAACAGTAACGAAATCCTAGACACAGAATGGAATATATACCGCAAGGATAGGATAAACGCCAATGGTGGAGGAGTATTTATAGCAGTAAAGAATTCAATAATGTCCAGTGAAGTTATTAGCGAATGCGAATGTGAAATAATCTGGGTTAAGTTAAGTATCAAAGGTGGGTCAGATATGATAGTCGGATGCTTCTATAGACCACCTGCATCAGCAACCGTAGTAGTTGAGCGCCTCAGAGAGAACCTGCAGAACGTCGTGAAGAAGTTTCGTGATCATACTATTGTAATAGGGGGAGACTTCAATCTACCAGGTATAGAATGGGATAGTCACACAATCAGAACTGGAGCCAGGGACAGAGACTCTTGTGACATTATCCTGACTGCCTTGTCCGAGAATTACTTCGAGCAGATAGTTAGAGAACCAACTCGTGAAGCTAACGTTTTAGACCTCATAGCAACAAATAGACCGGAACTTTTCGACTCCGTGAATGTAGAAGAGGGTATCAGTGATCATAAGTCAGTGGTTGCATCAATGACTACAAGTGTAATAAGAAATGCCAAGAAAGGAAGGAAAATATATTTGCTTAACAAGAGTGATAGGGCACAAATCGCAGAATATCTGAGTGACCACCATCAAACGTTCATTTCTGAGGAAGAGGATGTGGAACAAAAATGGAAAAAATTCAGAAACATCGTCCAGTACGCCTTAGATAAGTTCGTACCGACTAAGGTCCAAAGCGAGGGGAAAGATCCACCGTGGTATAACAATCATGTACGAAAGGTACTACGGAAACAAAGAAAGCTTCATCATAGGTTTAAGAGTAGTCGAATCATAGCTGATAAGGAAAAGCTGAACGAAGCGAAAAAGAGCGTAAAGAGAGCAATGAGAGAAGCATTCAACGAATTCGAACATAAAACATTGGCAAACAATCTAAACAAGAACCCTAAAAAGTTTTGGTCATATGTAAAATCGGTAAGCGGATCTAAATCCCCTATTCAGTCACTCGTTGACCACGATGGCACCGAAACAGAGGACGACCGAAGAAAGGCAGAAATACTGAATTCAGTGTTCTGAAACTGTTTCACTGCGGAAAATCGTAACACGGTCCCTGACTTCAGCCGTCGCACGGACGCCAAAATGGAAAATATTGAAATAAACGATATCGGAATTGAAAAACAACTGCTATCACTTAGTAGCGGAAAAGCATCCGGAGCAGACGAGATACCCTTAAGATTCTACAGTGATTATGCTAAAGAACTTGCCCCCTTTCTATCAGCAATTTATCGTAGATCGCTGGAAGAACGTAAAGTACCTAGCGACTGGAAGAAAGCGCAGGTCGTTCCCATTTTCAAGAAGGGTCATAAATCAGATGCGAATAATTATAGGCCTATTTCGCTTACGTCAATCTGTTGTAGAATAATGGAACATGTTTTGTGTTCTCGTATTATGACGTTCTTAGATAATACAAATCTCCTTCATCATAACCAACATGGATTCCGCAAACAGAGATCATGTGAAACTCAGCTCGCCCTATTTGCCCAAGAAATTCACAGTGCCGTAGACACTGGCGAGCAGATTGATGCCGTATTCCTGGACTTCAGGAAGGCATTTGATACGGTTCCGCACTTACGTTTAGTGAAAAAAATACGAGCTTACGGAATATCGGACCATGTTTGTGATTGGATTCAGGATTTCCTAGAAGAAAGAACACAACATGTCATTCTTAACGGTTCAAAATCTGCAGATGTAGAGGTAATTTCGGGAGTACCGCAGGGAAGCGTGATAGGACCTTTATTGTTTACAATATACATAAATGGCTTAGTTGACAACATCGGTAGCTCCGTGAGGCTATTTGCAGATGACACGGTTGTCTACAAGAAAGTAGCAACATCAGAAGACTCGTACGTACTCCAGGAGGACCTGCAGAGGATTAATGCATGGTGCGACTGCTGGCAGCTTTCCCTAAACGTAGATAAATGTAATATAATGCGCATACATAGGGGCAGAAATCCATTCCAGTACGATTATGCCATAGGTGGTAAATCATTGGAAGCGGTAACGACCGTAAAATACTTAGGAGTTACTATCCGGAGCGATCTGAAGTGGAATGATCACATAAAACAAATAGTGGGAAAAGCAGGCGCCAGGTTGAGATTCATAGGAAGAATTCTAAGAAAATGTGACTCATCGACGAAAGAAGTAGCTTACAAAACGCTTGTTCGTCCGATTCTTGAGTATTGCTCATCAGTATGGGACCCTTACCAGGTTGGATTAATAGAAGAGATAGACATGATCCAGCGAAAAGCAGCGCGATTCGTCATGGGGACATTTAGTCAGCGCGAGAGCGTTACGGAGATGCTGAACAAGCTCCAGTGGCGGACACTTCAGGAAAGGCGTTACGCAATACGGAGAGGTTTATTATCGAAATTACGAGAGAGCACATTCCGGGAAGAGATGGGCAACATATTACTACCGCCCACATATATCTCGCGTAATGATCACAACGAAAAGATCCGAGAAATTAGAGCAAATACGGAGACTTACAAGCAGTCGTTCTTCCCACGCACAATTCGTGAATGGAACAGGGAAGGGGGGATCAGATAGTGGTACAATAAGTACCCTCCGCCACACACCGTAAGGTGGCTCGCGGAGTATAGATGTAGATGTAGATGTAGATTATAGCATCAACTGACATTTTCTACTGACAAAAATCGAAAGTTATATAAGAACAATTAAAATGCTCTGCTTTAGATTTTACCAGTGCCATCTCCACGCGCTGTTGCAACATTTGTTTCAGGCCCAGCTATAAATTGCTAAATATGACATTCTAAGCCTTTTTGCTTGCATGCCACAATAGATACAAGAGTGTATTTGTGCACGTGGGAGTCATACCTCATACTGAGGTAGATGTCGGACGTCAGTTCCGAATGGAATGCTTTTCTAATCATTTAATACTCCTCGAGCGGTGAAAATAAAAACAGAGTTTAAGAAACACGGGACCAGTGCTCTGTAGCGTAAAACTACACTACTGCCCATTAAAATTGCTACACCACGAAGATGACGTGATACAGACGCGAAATTTAACCGACAGGAATATGATGCTGTGATATGCAAATGATTAGCTTTTCAGAGCATTCACACAAGATTGGCGCCGGTGGCGACACCTACAACGTGCTGACATGAGACAAGTTTCCAGCCGATTTCTCATACACAAACAGCAGTTGACCGGCGTTGCCCGGTGAAACGTCGTTGCGAAGCCTCGTGTAAGGAGGAGAAATGCATACCATCACGTTTTCGACTTTGATAAAGGTCGGATTGTAGCCCGCCGCGATTGCGGTTTATCGTATCGCGACATTGCTGCTCGCGTTGGTCGAGATCCAATGACTGTTAGCAGAATATGAGATCGGTGGATTCAGGATGATAAAACGGAACGCCGTGCTGAGTCCCAACGGCCTCGTATCACTAGCAGTCGAGATGACAGGCATCTTATACGCATGGCTGTAACGGATCGTGCAGCCACGTCTCGATCCCTGAGTCAACAAATGGGGACGTTTGCAAGACGACAACCATCTGCACGAACAGTTCGACGACATTTGCAGTAGCGTGGAATATCAGCTCGGATACCATGTCTGCGGTTAGCCCTGACGCTGCATCACAGACAGGAGCGCCTGCGATGGTGTAATCAACGACGAACCTGCGTGCACGAATGGCAAAACGTCATTTTTTCGGATGCATCCAGGTTCTGTTTACAGCATCATGATGGCCGCATCCGTGTTTGGCGACATCGCGGTGAACGCACATTGGAAGTGTGTATTCGTCATCGTCATACTGGCGTATCATCCGGCACGATGGTATGGAGTACCATTGGTTACACGTCTCGGTCACCTGTTGTTCGCATTGACGGCACTTTGAACAGTGGACGTTACATTTCAGATGAGTTCGATCCGTGGCTCTACCCTTCATTCGATCCCTGCGAAACCCTAAATCTCAGCAGGATAATGCACGACCGCATGTTGCAGGTCCTGTACGGGTCTTTCTGGACACAGAAAATGTTCGACTGCTGCCCTTGCCACCACATTCTCCAGATCTCTCACCAATTGAAAACGTCTGGCCAATGGTGGCCGAGCAACTGTCTCGTCACAATACGGCAATCACTACTCTTGATGAACTGTAGTGTCGTGTTGAAGCTGCATGGGCAGCTGTACCTGTACACGCCATTCAAGCTCTGTTTGATTCAATGCCCAGGTGTATCGAGGCCGTTATTACGTCCAGAGGTGGTTGTTCTGGGTACTGATTTCTCAGGATGTATGCACCCAAATTGCGTGAAAATGTAGTCACATGTCAGTTCTAGTATAATATACCCGTTTATCAGCTGCATTTCTTCTTGATGTAGCATTTTTATGGCCAGCAGTGTATCTCCGTCAGTCTGTGGGGAGAGGGGTCTGTCGCGAGTGCGACGCAGAACACACCCTCTCCACAGTCGATCGCTGCCTCCCAGGTTGTAAGAAACTCAGAGCAGACGGCACAGTGTCCGGACGCCGACACTGCCGTTCCCGTCCCTCCGGCAGGCTCCGTGACCAGCAAGCAGACGCCGTCTTCCCCTGTCCTCCAGGCAATGCACTCGCGAGTCTGCCCACGGTGAAGGGCTGACCGGCAGGGATAAGCTACAGCGTGCCCGAGGGTCAGCGCACGTGCAGTCGATACGTCCACACCGTGCATGGCACGTGCAGGGGCGTGACCTGGGCACCAGGCACTAGAGGGACCAACATTAGGCTTCAACGTCCCCTCTATGGCGGGGTCGTCAGGGACCGAGGACAATCTCGGTTCAAGAAGGTGTGAGGGAGAAAGCCGGCCGCGTTCTTCTCGAAGGAACCATCGTGGCATTTGCTTTCATGAGTTTAGGGATTTAGCGACTCGTTTCGCTAACCGCAGTGCGTAAGAATTTAAACTTAATTCAACATATTGAAAGACGTACACTTTTTATTGACTAACCAAACCGTTTAAAAGTTGGGAACTGGTTCCTCGGTGGGACGCTTTCCGCCATGTGACAAGGACTTTTCGTAGCCGTGAACTTCCTGTTGAACAAAGCGGTGCTTAACATTGTCTAGCATTCCTTAATAACCAAATCATCTGAAATCCTAGAAATTTTGAGTGAATTTAACCCTAGTTTCTAACGAAAATTAAAACGCTCAACTTAAACCTAACTACCGGACTTCAGCTCAACTGATCCAGCATTGAACTTCACTAAAGCAGATACACACTGTAGGGACTTTAGTCATCATTAATATATTTTCCTTCACTATTGAGAACAGTGTGCCAGAGCTGCTGTAACTTTTCAATTCCGCGATTAGTCTATCCATGATCGTAGCGCATTTTCGTCCAGAATGGAAATTTATTGAATTTTATTTGATAGAGAGTGTAACAGGTGAAAATCTGAGGGCTCAGGATCAGATGAGCAAGGTGGGTGCCAAATGACTTCTCATACCAACTCCTGTATAGGGCTTTCTGTCAGCCTAACAGAATGCGGGTGGGCGTTATCATGGAGTAGCATCACCAACAAGTCTTCTTGGTCGTTGTGTTCGGACCGCGTCTGCATATATTCTCATATTTTGACAATAAATGTCAACAGTGATGGTTACACCTCGGGGAAGCAATTCGTGCTACACCACACCGTCGCTCCTCCGCCAGATGGATAACATTGTCTTTTGGGGATGCGCACAAGTATTTTTACAGAGAGTTTCTGTTTTGTTTGGGCTCAACCTCCTTTCCTTGCGTCAGCATAAAGACACCATTTCTCGTAACCGGCAACTGTACAGGACAGGATTGGTCGATGTTTTTCACGAACCAGTTGATGACGAGCAAGCAGAGGTGGACGTACTACCGCGCGCTGATTTAGGCTTAGAGCATGCGGTACCCATACACCCAATTTTTTAAGGCTTCCCGATTGTATGCAAATGTCGTACTATGGTAGGATGATCAGAGTTCATCACATTCGCCACTTCTCGAGTGCACTGACGTGGATCATTGTGAATTAATGCGTTTAAACGATCTTCATCAAACCCGAAGGCCTTCCTGAACCTGGACAGTCACTGATATCAAAATGGTCCTGTTTTAAACGAAAAAAAAGCTTTCTTGCCGTGCGCTGTACGTTGGCACTGTCCTCATTCACGACGCAAATGTGTCTCGCTGCCTCCGCTGCTGTCATTCCTCTATTCAACTCAAACAGAAGAGTATGTCAGATTTCTTTACTTGCCACTCCATTTTCCGGTTCCTCTCTCTGTCTCCAAATTAAAGAATGACAATATGTAAACTCAAATAGCAACAGTGAACTAATAATAAAAAATGGCATTTCATAAATAAACCCATAGCAATCGGAGTAGTAAAATGCAAAACAAAATCGCTACGAACTTACGCACCAACCCAATAATTAAATTCTAGCAAAATTGTCATTCACGAGAAACCCGTAATGCTTCTAAGAGACCTCTTTAAAGTTACTTCCATCCAAAATCATCCTCCAAGTCCGCATATAAGCGGCCCTTCACATTCACCACACACCAGCTTTGGGACTCACGTGCCACTGACTAAAAATTTTATCTGCCTCGCCTCAGTGCCCAGAGACCGAAAAATTTGGAGGGGGCGAACTGACCAGCCAACAACACAAATTATTTAGTGGTTCCAGGCGCCTCCTCCAGTTTAAAGACACGACAGATCGAAATTTTCCATCAGTTTACGTCTAAAATTTGAACAAACGTATCCCTTGCGTTTCGACCTGAAGGAGCCACCTGCTAGACTCGTCGTTAACAAAGCCCTTGCAAATATCATGCTGCCGGACAGCCGCCTCTAGTCAGTTTTGGAAATTAAACTCAATAATTGCTGTTCTCAGTCTCTGCAGCAAAGATTAACCAAGAAGTTGTACCTGAATTTATCAAGTGGCATGCGTTTGAAATTACAACCACATTCGTTGAATACACTATTTGGGAAACGAAGTTACGTGTACTGAGTGCGCTGAATATGAAATGTAATAAAAATGAAACTAAAACTCAGTCAATTCCGGCTGCTAATTTCATCTTCCTCGCTGGAAGGAAGAAAAGTGAGAAAACACAGGCAGGGAAGAGACACCCTGAAAACTTCATAAAAATTATAAAATTGTGTGAAAGATGCATTGACTCCCATCACTCGATATCAAAACAGCCCACGGTCAACACAGTGAAATACAAATTACTCATGACTATAAAAAGAATATACCACTCCGTTCCCTTCCAGTCAACTGTGTCAGTTCTGAAACTTCGTGGCAGTAGGTGGTCACATCGACTCGACACCGCGGCCAACATCGTGTTGGTAAAGCACGGACAGAGGAGTGTGTTCCTACAACTACTGGGGCTTTGGTACCATGCCAGTGGACACCCCGTGTGTCGTGCGTGGTGTATACCTGTCAGATATTACTGTTAAGTGTAGTGCAATAACATATTGGCTGGAAAGGACGGACAAGACAAAAATGGCTCTGAGCACTATGCGACTTAACTTCTGAGGTCATCAGTCGCCTAGAACTCAGCACTAATTAAACCTAACTAACCTAAGGACATCACACACATCCATGCCCGAGGCAGGATTTGAACCTGCGACCGCAGCGGTCGCTCGGTTCCAGACTGTAGCGCCTAGAACCGCAGGCCACTCCGGCCGGCTGACGGACAAGACACATTGAGAGACTTCATAGGGGAAATGATACAGACTTTGACAAAGGAGAAAATCTGGAGAGTAAATACGTGACAAAGGGAGTGGGAAAACAGGGAAATGACCAGCGGGTTATACGCTTTCTTCCTCAACATCAGGAAATGACTGAAGGTGAAACACGTCAATCACAGACGGGGCTATTAATTTCATAACCAGCCACAGGTCGTATGTCAAGGCATTGCTGCATGTGAACCTCTGTCGGGAGGCTGAACGTGCCGATGGGGAAGGAGGGGCCCCAGAAAACACAGTTTTATACTGTGGCCGTTGATCACACCAAAGATGACGAGCCTGCTCACACGCCGACATAACACAAACACTTGCAGACCAGACCTTGTGGACGGACCTATGACTATGCAGACAGAAAATCTAGAGGGCTGCATAAAGAGTACTTGTAACGACAAGAGTACCAGCGGCAACAAACACAGGTGTCGGATGACTGCACAGACGTAACTGGTGAGACACATGACAGTAGTAGCGGTAGCAGATCAGACGATAGCAGCACGGATGAAGAGGGACAAATGTAGAAAAAGGTCTAAATTCACAGTCAAAGGTGTCTAAGAAACAAGTGTTCATTGAACGGTAATATTCGATTGTAAGAGAAATGTAGAAATGGAGAATAATACAAACTGCTGAGAAGAGTAATCTAATGTGGACTCAGGATCACGCAATCAGAGTGCGAGTAGCTCAAAGTATTGCTGATGTCTTCACGTTTAGATTGTGAGTAGTAATAAATCTGGCGGTGTCAGCTGCGACACCACGTACTGTAAACTGAGCTGAAGTGATGACTTCGGCCGAGCACGACGTCTGAATTACGCAGGGTGGTGCGGCTTTTATGAATGACTGGACAGCGTGTTGGTCCGCGGAGTGGCTTCATCACTGTCAAAGCGAAGTCCTCGAAAGTGTTCTGTAAGTTGTGGAAACTGATGAAAATCGGATGGAGACCAGTCGGGACTGAATGGAGGATGATCGATGACAGTGGACCGAGAGGCGTCGTGTGTTCTGGCATTGTCATGATGAACGAGAGGGTCCTCCATGCGAGGACGAACTCTTCGAATTCGATACACGACTACAGCACGCTGTTTTTCACGCACCTACGTGGTTACGTTACACACCGCCATGTTACACGGCACAATTCGGAGCCCTCTAGCGGCAGAGGGCTACAAATAAACAGACATGAAGAATAAAGATGTAGAATGTTACTAACGTTTGTTTTATTTTAAAAAAGCTTTAAGGATTTCCACATAAGAAATTCGGAGACTTTGCTTTTCAGCACGCGTCCACATCTAAATGTTGAAACAGTGATAGCACGGCCGTTCCTTCTCACTCGTATGAATATTGTTAGCAGCGATTTTGTTCGGTAGGTGGTTTAACTGTTTGCTTAGTTTTTCTCTTTTATCTTTTATTCTATTTCTCCTTTATTCCTTTGTCGGTAG
Organism: Schistocerca piceifrons; assembly: GCF_021461385.2. NCBI lineage: Eukaryota > Metazoa > Arthropoda > Insecta > Orthoptera > Acrididae > Schistocerca > Schistocerca piceifrons. The sequence continues at coordinate 508,168,535 of NC_060144.1, forward strand.
ATTTTGATCGTATTGCAGTTACTATAGCATGAATAACTAACTCATTACAATATAAACCATTTATAATCTGTCATGTATTCTAAATTTTACGTTAACTGTAAGGTGACAGATATGAGAAAAGAAAGGTGCCAAAGACCTTAATCTGGGCAGAGTGAAAATCGAATAAGGTATCGCAACACAGTATGCAGTTGTCATCATTATACCTGCTCAACCAGAAAGAGAAATGTATAAAGCATCCAAAAGAAATTTCGAGAAAACTGAAGGAGTGATTGAAGCATTAGAATATGTAACGCAAAAGAAGAAGATAGAAGATAAGTGTTTAACGTCCCGTCGACGACGAGGTCATTAGAGACAGAGCATCCCGGTTTCGTCTTAATCGATTTGAGGAAAGTACAGAAAAACCTGAATGTGCATTCCCATGTGGGGATTTGAACCACGAAGACACGACCAAGCTAATTACAACACGCACAGAGGCATCTAAACAGTCACACACCCGTACACTATTGGAACGGGAGGACACACTAATATATGGTGCCATGCTAGGTACCCTATGCCACACACCCCACAGTGGTTTGAAGAGTAAATATACAGATGTAGATGGAAAACCAATTTATTAAACACTGGGTGAGTCTTTAAGCTTAGTGCTTTACCGACACTGAAAGTCCGAACATCGGACACTGTTACCATCTGACAGACGATATCACAGGTCATGGAAAGAATCGAGACTATTTCCTCTGGTCTCAGGTCGTGTGACTAGGGCCTCCCGTCGTATAGACCGGTAGCCGGGTGCAAGTCTTTCGATGTGACGCCACTTCGGCGACTTGCGCGTCGATGGGGATAAAATGATGATGATTAGGACAACACAATACCCAGTCCTTGAGCGGAGAAAATCTCCTACCCAGCCGGGAATCGAACCCGGGCCCTTAGGATTGACATTCTGTCGCACTGACCACGCAGCTACCTGGGAGGACATTTGCTCTGGTGAGTGACTATGTTCTTAGGGATAACTCTTGTTCCTCCGTTTGATATCATTTTCACGCTTGAACGTCTGTGACGCACTACTTAAATATCCAAGCCGTGTCTCATCTCGTCCAGTGGGTCTAAGTAGACTGTATATGTCAGTTATGTCCGCACCCGGTAGATGAGTGGTCAGCGCGACAGAATGTCAATCCTAAGGGCCCGGGCTCGATTCCCGGCTAGGTCGGAGATTTTCTCCGCTCAAGGACTGGGTGTTGTGTTGTCCTCATCATCATCATTTCATCCCCATCGACGCGCAACTCGCTGAAGTGGCGTCGAGTGGTCAGCGCGACAGAATGCCAGTCCTAAGGACCCGGGTTCGATTCTCGGCTGGGTCAGAGATTTTTCTCCGCTCATGGACTGGGTGTTGTGGTGTCCTAATCACCCTCATCGACGCGCAAGTCGCCGAAGTGGCGTCGAATCGAAAGACTTGCACCCAGCGAACGGACTACCCGACGGGAGGCCCTAGTCACACGAATTTATTTTATCTCAGTTATTCCTGGGTAGTAAATCCTAGTACGTTCGGAAAAAGTGAAAAAATGTTTTTTATTCCTCTGTAATCTAGTATAACATAGGCTCGAATATCAGAAGCAGGACACCAGTATCATTTGTTTCAGAGAAAATGACAGGTCAACATCGGAAGTACTCGACATCACTTAATAAATAACTGAAATAAAAACAATACATACGAATGTGATCAATCTGTGTTCAAGTCTTGAATTTCCAGGCATTTTTCAGAATACATTTATTTGAACAACAGCTCACGAAATAGCTAAATTCGTTAATACTATAAGGCTCCGAATTCTTTCGCGTATACTAAGGACGATTTTGAATGTTCGGTGACACAAAGAATGGCAAGTATCCATCGTGACCAATTTGAATGAGCAGCAATGTCGCCAGTGACAGTTCGCTCTGGAGTCTTCAGCATTTGAATTTTGTAAATCTGTCATTCTTAGTTATTAATGGGCTTCAAACAAATGTGTGTCGGTTTAGAACGAAGTTAGGCTATCCGCTGTTAACTTACAAGATGGTGCCGACTCACTTCATTTTGAAAGTAAATATTCATCATCCAGTTCAGTAGTATGTGGTTATTTACGAGTATATCACAAACGTTTCTTCTGATTTGAAGAAGACTCTTTCTTTTATTCATCTTTTGCTGCTCTGTAACAAAAGTGGGCACGGTGGTGTTTCTGGTACGCTGTACCTTTGTCAGAATTGGGCCACAAGTTGTATCTGATGAACTCTACACCGCAAATTATGTGAATGGTAATAACCAAATGACAGTTTTCAGAGACGATGTTTGAAAGTCACACAAATTTTAGGAAATTAATGGAGACTAAGACGTTGACATCTGTTAATAGTAGTATTTATTTACGGATTCGGGTCTCGTGTCTTCAGCAGCCCGCTACAGAAAACCAATAGCAGTGTTAAAACATACTTACACCCTGAAAAAAAAGTGAAGCACTCAGAAGTGAAGAAGGAAATGAAATTAAAATTCATGGCTTGAGAGGGTGTACAATTTTATTTAAGTGATTACACAATCGTGTCAGATCGACAAATAATTTGGTAGTGTGACCCCACTTATCAGTATGACATTGCACCTCCTCGGGCGCAGATGCGTCCATTGAAACGGGTGGTACCTTGCACCAGCACTAGTCATTTTCTTTCCTGTTCCTCTCGGAAACAGAGCGAGGAAAAAACGACTGTATGTATGCCTCAGTACGAGCCCAAATTTCTCTTATTTTCGTGATCCTTAAGCGAAGTGTACCTTGGTGGCAGTAGGATCGTTCTGCAATCAGCTTTAAATGCTGGTTCTCTATATTTTCTCAATACCGTTCCTCGAAACTGCCAACGGCCAAGCCACTGAGGTAACACCGGTTCCCGTCGGATCACCGAAGCTAAGCACTGTCGGGCCTGGCTAGCACCTGGATGAGTCATCGTCTGGGTCTGCCGAGTGCTGTTGGCAGGTGACATGCAGTCAGCCCTTGAGACGCCAATTGATGAGCTACTTGACTGACAAGTAGCGGCACCTGTCAAGAAAACTGACAACGGCTGGGAGAGCGGTGTGCTGAGCTGAACATATGACCCTCCGTATCGGCATCCGGTGACGCCTAAGGGTTGAGGATGGCACGGCGGCCGGACGGTACCGTTCGGCCATCAAGGCCTGTTTGTAGGCCGTTTGTTTATTTGTCCCTCGAAAAGAACGTCACCTCCCCCCCCTCCCCCCTCCTCCCCCAAGGGATTCCCATTTTGGTTCTCAAAGCATCTCAATAATAACCTGGGTGTTGATCGAACCTACCGGTAATAAATCTTCCAGCCTGCCTCCGAATTACTTCGATGTCTTCCTTTAATGCAACCTGGTGTACCTACCAAATACTCGAGCAGTATGCAGGAGTGGGTCGGACTAGCGTTCTATATGCAGTCTCCTTTACAGGTGAAGCAGTTTCCCAAAATTCTTCCAATTAACCGAAGTCGACCATTCGCCTTTCCTATCACAACACTCACAAGCTCATATCTCTTCGTAACGTTACACCCAGATATTTAAACAAGCTCAACTGTTAACACAAGAGTGGATGAGTTTAGGCATTTTTACGGAAGCGTGTTAAGATTTAAAGGAACAATAAATCAAAGTATGAGTAATTTGACTTGTACTGTCATTATTTTAAAGTGACATTTTCCATTTTTTGAATTGAATGACTTTAATATTTGGAAAGTTTAAGAGACACGTGTTTGTATTTGGCACATGGTCACCTTTTCTTCGTAACGAAGAGTGTTCTCTGTGTTAAGCTTCCATATTCGAGTCCTATAGCTATGCAGCTTTACTGTATGATTGAATGATGATGGCGTCCTCTTGGGTAAAATATTCCGGAGGTAAAATAGTCCCCCATTCGGATCTCCGGGCGGGGACTACTCAGGAGGACGTCGTTATCAGGAGAAAGAAAACTGGTGTTCTACGGATCGGAGCGTGGAATGTCAGATCCCTTAATCGGCAGGTAGGTTAGAAAATTTAAAAAGGGAAATGGATAGGTTAAAGTTAGATATAGTGGGAATTAGTGAAGTTCGGTGGCAGGAGGAACAAGACTTTTGGTCAGGTGAATACAGGGTTATAAATACAAAATCAAATAGGGGTAATGCAGGAGTAGGTTTAATAATGAATAAAAAAATGGGAGTGCGGGTTAGCTACTACAAACAGCCTAGTGAACGCAGATGATGAAGAAATAGATGAAATGTATGACGAGATAAAAGAAATTATTCATGTAGTGAAGGGAGACGAAAATTTAATAGTCATGGGTGACTGGAATTCGTCAGTAGGAAAAGGGAGAGAAGGAAACATAGTAGGTGAATATGGATTGGGGGGGGGGGGGGGGGGAAGGAATGAAAGAGGAAGCCGCCTTGTAGAATTTTGCACAGAGCTTAACTTAATCATAGCTAACACTTGGTTCAAGAATCATAAAAGAAGGTTGTATACCTGGAAGAATCCTGGAGATGCTAAAAGGTATCAGATAGATTATATAATGGTAAGATAGAGATTTAGGAACCAGGTTTTAAATTGTAAGACATTTCCTGGGGCAGATGTGGATTCTGACCACAATCTATTGGTTATGAACTGCAGATTGAAACTGAAGAAACTGTAAAAAGGTGGGAATTTAAGGAGATGGAACCTGGATAAACTGAAAGAACCAGAGGTTGTACAGAGTTTCAGGGAGAGCATAAGGGAACAATTGACAGAAATGGGGGAAAGAAATACAGTAGAAGAAGAATGGGTAGCTCTGAGGGATGAAGTAGTGAAGGCAGCAGACGATCAAGAAGGTAAAAAGACGAGGGCTAATAGAAATCCTTGGGTAACAGAAGAAATATTGAATTTAATTGATGAAAGGAGAAAATATAAAAATGCAGTAAATGAAGTAGGCAAAAAGGAATACAAACGTCTAAAAAATGATATCGACAGGAAGTGCAAAATGGCTAAGCAGGGACGCCTAGAGGACAAATGTAAGGATGTAGAGGCTTGTCTCACTAGGGGTAAGATAGATACTGCCTACAGGAAAATCAAAGAGACCTTTGGAGAGAAGAGAACCACTTTTATGAATATCAAGAGCTCAGATGGCAGCCCAGTTCTAAGCAAAGAATGGAAGGCAGAAAGGTGGAAGGAGTATATAGAGGGTTTATACAAGGACGATGTACTTGAGGACAATATTATAGAAATGGAAGAGGATGTAGATGAAGACGAAATGGGAGATAAGATACTGCGTGAAGAGTTTGACAGAGCACTGAAAGACCTGAGTCGAAACAAGGCCCCGGGAGTAGACAACATTCCATTAGAACTACTGACAGCCTTGGGAGAGCCAGTCCTGACGAAACTCTACCATCTGGTGAGCAGAATGTATGAGACAGGCGAAATACCCTCAGACTTCAAGAAGAATATAATAATTCCAATCCCAAAGAAAGCAGGTGTTGACAGATGTGAAAATTACCGAACTATGAGTTTAATAAGTCACAGCTGCAAAATACTAACGCGAATTCTTTACAGACGAATGGAAAAACTGGTAGAAGCGGACCTCGCGGAAGATCAGTTTGGATTCCGTAGAAATGTTGGAACACGTTAGACAATACTAACCTTACGACTTATCTTAGAAGAAAGATTAAGAAAAGGCAAACCTACGTTTCTAGCATTTGTAGACTAAGAGAAAGCTTTTGACTATGTTAACTGGAATACTCTCTTTCAAATTCTGAATGTGGCAGGGGTAAAATACAGGGAGCGAAAGGCTATTTACAATTTGTACAGAAACCAGATGGCAGTTATAAGAGTCGAGGGGCATGAAAGGGAAGCAATGGTTGGGAAAGGAGTGAGACAGGGTTGTAGCCTCTCCCCGATGTTATTCAATCTGTATATTGAGCAAGCAGTAAAGGAAACAAAAGAAAAATTCGGAGTAGGTATTAAAATTCATGGAGAAGCAGTAAAAACTTTGAGGTTCGCCGATGACATTGTAATTCTGTCAGAGACAGCAACGGCCTTGGAAGAGCAGTTGAACGGAATGAATAGTGGTTTGAAAAGAGGATATAAGATGAACATCAACAAAAGCAAAACGAGGATAATGGAATGTAGTCGAATTAAGTCGGGTGATGCTGAGGGAATTAGATTAGGAAATGAGACACTTAAAGTAGTAAAGGAGTTTTGCTATTTAAGGAGTAAAATAACTGGTGATGGTCGAAGTAGAGAGGATATAAAATGTAGACTGGCAATGGCAAGGAAAGCGTTTCTGAAGAAGAGAAATTTGTTAACATCGAGTATAGATTTAAGTGTCAGGAAGTCGTTTCTGAAAGTATTTGTATGGAGTGTAGGCATGTATGGAAGTGAAACATGGACGGTAACTAGTTTGGACAAGAAGAGAATAGAAGCTTTCGAAATGTGGTGCTACAGAAGAGTGCTGAAGATAAGGTGGGTAGATCACGTAACTAATGAGGAGGTATTGAGTAGGATTGGGGAGAAGAGAAGTTTGTGGCACAACTTGACTAGAAGAAGGGATCGGTTGGTAGGACATGTTTTGAGGCATCAAGGGGTCACAAATTTAGCATTGGAGGGCACCGTGGAGGGTAAAAATCGTAGAGGGAGACCAAGAGATGAATACACTAAGCAGATTCAGAAGGATGTAGGTTCCAGTAGGTACTGGGAGATGAAGAAGCTTGCACAGGATAGAGTAGCATGGAGAGCTGCATCAAACCAGTCTCAGGACTGAAGACCACAACAACAACAGCTGCACAGTTAAGAAAAACAATCGAAATGGAGCCGTGCATCTGTCTCAGTGACAGGAACAGAAATTTTACACGACCACAGTTTCTTTGTGATAGGCTTCTTTAGTAGCTAGACTCAAATTATTTAACTGCGGGCATTTCCCCAAAGATGTGTTCAGACAGCACTTGGAGTATATTCCTGTTCTTAAGGACAAGATGACGACTCTGGAAGTCTTCTTTCTCCTTTGGTTATACGAGACGACGTGTACCCATGGCAGTCACGGCAGTTGTGAAGCACAGTCATCTCCTGGCAACGTGTGTGACGGCTCTGCCATGAACGCATCGCAGCAGAACTTGGGACACGTCCTTCAGGTGTACTGCCGCTTCAAACATTCGCAGCTGACAACAGCACCATACAGCACGTAGGATAAAAACGCGCCACTCCAAATCAGTCACACCGTGTAATACGTAGAAGTGGACACTATTGTGCAAGCTTAAGGTCAAAAAAAACCTATATAAGTCTTTGCATTTAAAGTTAGTGCCCTGCATACCATAATTAAGTTGTTGAATTCGCTTCTGTGAAGACAATAAAGGTGAAACCTTGATCCTAGACCTGTTAAAGAGAATTAAAAGGGTATTGTCATTGTTCTTTCGTGCTAATTCTTCTGAGTAACTGACATAAAGCACACAGAAATGGTCATTAAAAACTTGAGAGAAAGTGCTCCAGATGAACAGCTCGACACATAAAACTAATTTATACATACTTTCAAGAAAGAACGATAACGACGCAGCGCCTCTGAAACTGCCAAGTTTATGGAGCTCCAACTTCTTTCGCAAGACGAAAAAAATTTCTTTAATAACTTGGGAACGTAAAATGGAAAGGTACCTTGGAAAACACTCTTCTATATTCACGCCCCGGTGACCATCAAAAGCCCACTGTGGAACTGAAACAATTAGCAAAATGGATAACTTTATAAGGAAGGAAAGGAAAGAAAAATATTTGTCGACCTGCGAGAATTCCAGCGCCTGCAACTAACTGTAATTCCAGTGCGGAACTGTCGCTTTTAAGCTACGACGCCGTAGCGCTGTCACTGCTAATCTCGTGAGCCTAGATTCAGTACTGTTCCTGGATAACGTTATGGAAACTGTCCAAAACTTTTGTACGACCAGTATCTCCGGTTATGTTACGTGTTTGTATCTTATTACGCCGTATTCTAGACATGATGACATCAAATTCAGACCAGACCATCTGGATATATTAGAGCGTGTTGAAAAGTGACGCCTCCGGATTTCTTCTGTGAAAACCCCAAAATCTTTTTAAATAAAACAGTCTTTATCAACATTTTACATCTTCATTCTCAATGTCTGCTTATTTATTTTCCAACGTAGTCACCTTGCCAACGAACACATTTCTCCCCACGAGTTTGTTAATACCATCATTGTATAATGTTTGACTTTGTTATCGGAGCCACAACCTCACCTCTGCTTGTACCGCTTCATCGCTATCAAAGCGAAGCCCTCAGAGGTGTTCTTTAAGTTCTGCAAGCAGATGAAAATCGGTTGGGCCGAAATCGGGACTGCACGGGGGATAATGGGTGTGTGGTCTGACATCGTCATGCTGAAGAAATGGGTGTTCCACGTGCGGGCGAACTCTTCGAATTCCTGAAACTCGATTAGAGCACACGGTTTGTCACGCACTGACATACTTACACTACAGATCACAATGGTACACACTACAATTCTGACCCCTGTAGCGGAGGAGGGTTGCAGCTTGCGTCAGTGGGATTAGTCGACCGAGTAACATGCGTGACATGTAAGACCTTAACCGGTATTGTGAACAGAATAACAAAATTCGGAGGCGTACCTTTTCCACACGCCTTCATAGTTTTGTATTGTTCTCTTTTTACCTCTTTAGTGAATTCTGCAACAGTTCCTTCAGCAAAACAAAGACCTCTTCCTTCACCTCCAGTGGTCGCGACGTCGACAATAAGTTAAACTCTAAACGTCTTTTCATTTGTCTGAACTAACTTCAGTACTTATTTCTAAGACACTGAAATATTCTCTGTGTGATGACACTGCAGAATATGCAGGTGTGTACTTAGTGATGCACTAGCAAGTTAAGTGCCTTGCCCATCTCGAAAGGCTGAAACCGAATAAACATCATTTTCAAATACGAGCTTGTTTCTGTTCTGCCACTCATCAAGGAAGAAAGGCTGCAAAACCGCATTAGTACGCAATCAATATTTGAAGGTGAAGTATTTTTTTTTTCTTAAGTAGCTGCCGGCTCGCTTCTTGTTTCCGAATCTTGTCAGAACACTTCACCAGGTCTGTCACCAGATGTAACATCTAACGTATTTACTTTTCTCTTTCAATCCCGTCGCTCTAGATGATTCTCTTGAAGTGGAAATTCCGCTAATCACTGTCTCTGAAATCCCGAGTGCAGGCGAGGAAAGGCTTGACTTCTTCACATTCTGCAGCTGTTACTGGAACAAAAGAAGATAATCTCTACTCACATCACAAAAAGCACTTCTTTTCTTTTACAAACACATATTTCCTTACCTAAGTTTACAGATCATTAGAGTGACTCGTGAATTTGAGTAGAACATAACTTTTTTTTTTCGACGTATGCCTCGAAGGCTCTGCGTGACGAACCAGGTTGCAATATATTTCATTTGTCACAAGACAGTAGTCTTTTGTTTTCACTCTTGCTCTTTGATGATCAAGCCGCGACTCCAAAACTTAAAAGGCCACGCCCACAACAGGTGAAGCCGTTTATTTGTTGCCACCTCTTGCCGTTTTCTCGTATCTCCACACGTCCCATTTAACGTCTGCACGTACGAAAAGAAACACCGGCGCACAGTATGCGTTCCGCGACTTACTCACTGCTTAATATTATTGTCACCATCATCTTTCCTTGTACTACACAAGAAGTGTCAAATGTCGTTGGCCTAAACGGCATACAACACTTCAAAGGCTAGATAGTCTAGTGATTACACAGACGGAGGAAGACAAAAGAATAATACCATCTAAAAAACAGTTACATGATCAGTATATCCATAAGAATCACAAATGAGATTTTATTTGACTAACACTTGAACATTTGTTAGAAACAATATGCAGGGTGATTATAATTAAAGTTAAACTTTCAATCCGCTGTATAAATAACATCATTGGTTAGAATGACGTCAAATTGCAGCGGAATATTATCGGAGAAGGTGGAAAAGTATGGCAGACGAAAAATAAATAGTCACAAAATGTAGCTATAGATGGCACTGTAAGCATCATAATGATAGTTGTCGACTGCAAATGACAAATGAATCAAACAACAACACCTAAGGTGTACGTTTGACGTTAAACAAACTGTACTACTCAATGTGCTTGAGTGTACAGGTGTCATACTGTTACTTACGAAAGCCAATCCACCACGGCAAGGTCATATCACATCGGATGGAAAAATCGCTTTTTAATTCTCCCGAGGTCAAAAATCGCATAAAAAGCATCACTCACATCCGTTTTTAACTGTCGTGAGGCCAAAATCCGCATAAAAAGCATTTAAAACATCGGTATTTAATTGTTCTGAGGCCAAAAACCGCATAAAAAGCATCAATCAAAATCAAATCCGATTATTCATTTCCATGTGACTGTCGCAAAAGATTTTCAATATGCTGTCCACCATTTTCTGCAACAAGTTGAAATCGAGAAACAGCATGTTCCGCAACTGATCGAAGTGTTTCCGGGGTCACGTTGAGAATGTGCTGCGCAATGCGTGCCTCCACTGCCGCTAGGTTGCAATTCGATGTCATTCTGCCCAGTAGTGTTATTTCTACAGCGTTTTGAAAGTTTTACTTTAATTGTAATCACAGTGTACTTTAAGACATGCTGCGGCTGTTGTGCTTGTGGCCTTCTATGCGAGCTCCCTGTATATCTTCTGTTTATATTGTCGCACAACCGACCTCACATTCTGGTACATCATTGGGAAGTCATAAGCCATATAACATTATGTGATTGCCTTATCATTTTAAATCATTCACTAATCGAGCAGTCGCTCGGCAACAGCTACAGTTAGCAAATAATGTTGCGAGAATGTAAAAGGTGAACGACCTGTGACGTAACGTGTTTATTGTCGAAGCGCCGTCAGAGTTGCAGTGAGTTACTGACTTTGAAAACCGCGGGGCGACAAACGGACAGAAGAAGAACACTTTTACACGTTCTTTTGATGTACGAGATATTCTCGATGAACAGTTAATCAGTTACTCATTTTTCTCTTGTCTCTTGTAACTTGTGTCGGACGCGCATGTCTTGCCGCCGTATTATTACTGTTAAAAATAATATTATTTTAGTGTAAAGTAAAAGTGCAATACTAAAAATGTAATACTGCTTAGCAGTAGATTTATTGTGCGACGTGTATATGAAAACGTCAAAGCAATTATTTTCATTACGAGAAGAGAAGTGCCAGTCAAAACGGCATCCATGTTAAATCCTTCATTGCAATGTAAGTTCATCTATGGCTCAAATGGCTCTGAGCACAATGGGACTTAACATCTGTGGTCATCAGTCCCCTAGAACTTAGAACTACTTAAACCTAACTAACCTACGGACATCACACACATCCATGCCCGAGGCAGGATTCGATCCTGCGACCGTAGCGGTCACGCGGTTCCAAACTGAAGCGCCTAGAACCGCACGGTCACACCGGCCGGCTAAGTTCATCTATTAATTGCCATAAATTCAGAGTTGAATGGAACTGGTGTATGGACTATTTATTTAGTATAGAATCTACGTCTCACTACTCCATGAAGTTATTTAATTTTCTTTATGTTTCTGCCAAATAGAGAGTTCACAGTCACGAATTCTTTCGTCGAAATCGGACGGAAGTTGCATGCGGCGAAATATTTTCTCCGCGCCATATTCTACTGGTAAATGCATGATAAACTACGGTCCCTTAGGAAATTCATGTTGAGTTATCCAAAAATAATTATATTTTGAATAGGCATTTACTCTCCTCTGCAATGCAACTTCCGACTGATAAGACGATCCAACAAGAAACAGCCGCACACGGTCGGCGTTCGCCAATGTATTTCCACCGCTGATTATAGCTATATGTTACAGCACGAAAGTAAACATATTGTTATAATTAGCGACTACGAACGGGGACATTTATAACTGTATGTTTATGTATACACATTACGTAAACATATCGTTATACCCAGCATGCTAGAAGTACGTGTTTGCACGAAAGACTATTGCCTGTACTACCCTAGCTGATGACTGGCGGTCGTCCCGAGGAGGACTTGTGCAAAGACTGCCGGAAATTCGGTTTTGTAGTAGTTCGTATTGCTATCACGTTGTGGCCGGATGCAGTTGTCGACCGAAGTCGATATTTCGACAGCGTACCTTGCAGTCATCTTCATATGATACCTGCAGAGTGAGGTATTCGCTACATCGGCGCCGCCCTTATACGCTAATCTATCCCCACTCCACTCACTGCCGGGCCAACTTCGGTCTCTCTGTGCTTGGGCTTCCCCATCGGGCGCAGAAGCCGCTCTCGGCCGACGTTGTGACTTCAGTCGGCTGTGCGCCGAGTCCCACGTTTCACTGAAAATGAAGCCACTGTGTGTTGTTTATCAGGATCGTATTTCAATAGAATCCTTTCTATCACAACAGAAAAATGACGAGGTCTGTCTTAGCACTTCAGTTCGTTTATATTTCGTTGAGTAACTTGGAGCTGTGCAGTGTTCCACAAGCGCAGATTTAGGTACTTGGTTGAGTTCGCTGTGTCTCCTGTAGCCTGGTTAATTTCTTCGACTTACCACAGTCTTTCCGATGTGTGCCTTACCGCATTTGCAAGGAATACGGAGCCCCACCGTATCTTTCCCCAAAACTGCATGCGTTTTCGGACGTTGACAGGAAACGCATGTAATGTTATGTCTAGCCAAGGTTTCTGAGGATTTTGTTCGATGCGTTTCTGGCGTATGACAGATACGCCATTGTCTTATCCCCCTCCTCGTGTTCAGTTTGTTAGGCCTGTACCTTCTGCCTGAAAGAACGTAGGAATTACCTCCGGCCGCATCCGTTCTCCTTGAATACGCCCCTAGGATGGTTGACCTCCCTTGGTAGTCTTTCTTCGTCCAACATTGCATGGGCCCTCTGGACGAGTGTATGGAAAGCACACTCACGCAGCAAAGGGTGATGGCAGCTGTAGGCGTACAGGAACAAATTATTATGTCTGACTCTCCTATATACACTGTGTCGTAATTACAGTGTGTCGTCCGCTTGCACTTGAATAGGAGGAACAGAAATGGAGAGCTCGCCATTCCATTCCACCTCCACTGTGAATTTGGTGTTTCGGTGGAAAGAGTTCTAATGTTGGTGAAAGTCCTGAAGCCTTTCAGACCCCTGCGGCCTCACCACACATGTGTCATCAACGTATCTGACAAAGCGCCTGCGCTTTAGTGCATCTTTTTCCAGAGTTACATAATGACGCAGCCTAGTAACCAGCAGGATTTACTCGAACTGGCCCTGATTGTGGAAGCCTACACGCTTAAATTATGTACTCCAAACCAACCGGACACTGGTTAGTGGAAATTAATATTGGGTGAGTCCATCGTTTGCTGTTATGACAGCTGGAACTCTGCTGAGGACACTTTCAAAAAGGTTCGTGAATGTCTGCAGGGGAATGACTGTCCGTTACTCTTCAAGAGCCGAACCAGAAGAGATAATTATGTTGGACGCTGGGGTATGCAGTGAAGCTGATATTCTAACTCATCCCAAAAGTTTTCCATTCAGTTAGGGAATTTTTTTACGTTAGTCCATGTCAGGAACGTTATTGTCCACAAACCATTTGCTCATAAGTGCTGTATTTGATAGAGTGCTTATAATGCTGATACGATCATTGTGTTCGAACTGTTCCTCTGCTGTATACAGTAGGCAATACTGTGAAATTTGTTGATATCCTGTAGTACTCTCTTATGCGCAGAAAGCTACCACCACCTGACCACGACAAATCCATAACATAACACTACCTCCTCTTTACTCCATTATTGGCACCACACATGATGCCAGGTAACGCTGCCAAGACGTTCTCCAAACCGAAACCCTTCTATCGGATTGCCACAGTGTATACCGTGATTCATCACTCCAGATTAGTCGTTTCCAGTAATCCACTACCCAGTGGCGTTGCTCTTTACGACAAACCAATCGTCACTTGGTACAAAGTACAGAAACGTGTGGTTTACGAGAAGCTGCTTCATCATTGTCCCCACTTGTACAAAACAATTTACGACTTCTTGACGCGTCAATTTAGGGTAAAACCTCGAGCTTTCTACGATTACCTCCATCGTCTTCGACTGGAGCAACCGACTGCCTAAACTGCTCCTGTGGTGACCTTATATAGTCCATGGTCTGCTTGTGATTAGTCGGTGATTACGTAATGCTGTGACAGGTTGTGGCGTCACCGCTTCCGTAGTAGCGTAAACATTGTATCGAATACATTTGGTACTGCTCTGCATTGAGAGCTCGCTTTCATGCACCGCAAAGATTATATGCGCTGTTACGATTGAAGTTCTTCTTGTTTCTGTAGTCTCATTAATTACAGAAAGCCATAGGAACCTGGGACAAAACTTTTTTCAGCAAACGATATTTTGTGTTTGTTTGTAAGGCTGTGCTAAGCGACTGCAGATTTCTCCAGCTCTCGATTTTTGATAATACTTCGTTGATGTTCTGCACAGCGGTCGGAAACGGTACGAGTGGACTGACCGATGTAATAGCGTACGCTTTCATAAGAAATATTATAAATCTCAGGGATCCTGAGGCCGATATTGTCCTTAATAATGAGTACCATTTTCTTCACCTTCTTAGGAAGTCGGAAAATAGGTCTTACGCCACATCTACCCAGGATTTTGCTTATTTTGCTGGGTCTAGGGCTGCTGAAAGGAAGGAATTTCTTCAGTTGCTCATTACGTGAGTGTTCAATATTCTCGCGTTTTCTTTTCTTGGAGAACACTGACTTCATATCACGTGTATTATGGCCGTTCTTTCGGAACACGTACTTCAGATGCTTAACTTCGGAATCCAAGTGGTCCTCTTCAGAAACAGTTTCTGCTCTGTGTACCAGTATATTTAAAACTGATCTCTTCTAGACAGGCTGATGAAAGCTCTGAATGCTAAGATATAAATCAGTGTGCGTAAGCTGCAGCACACTGAGTGCCCGAACGACCATCCGCCTTTCATTGTACCAAAACATTTAAACATGGCAGCCTTCCTTTTTTCTCAGTCTAAACAGTGTACTGTATGTGTGGATGCATGCTTTTCCTATGTTCAGGAAGTGCTCAAGAGCTTTTACCTCATGTGCCAGACCACAAACGTGTCGTTAACATATGCCGGCCGGAGTGGCCGTGCGGTTCTAGGCGCTACAGTCTAGAGCCGTGCGACCACTACGGTCGCAGGTTCGAATCCTGCCTCGGGCATGGATGTGTGTGATGTCCTTAGGTTACTTAGGTTTAATTAGTTCTAAGTTCTAGGCGACTGATGACCTCAGAAGTTAAGTCGCATAGTGCTCAGAGCCATTTGAACCATTTGTTGTTAACACAGCAATAAAATTAAGATCTACAAAGGGCAGCTAAATTTAATGTATGCTCCTCAAAATGTTCCACAAAAAGTTGACGATACCTGGAGACAACGGAGAACCCATAGCCATTCCGTCCGTCATTTCATAAAATTTACCGCCATACAAGAAGTAGGTGGTCGTCATAAGATGTCGGAACAACTTTATCGTTTCAGAAGGAAAATTCTCTGCATCATTTGAAGCGCGTGATCCGAGAGAACGGCCGTGGTTCACGTCATATGAAGTCAGCGTTCTCAAAGAACAGAAAACATGAAGAGGTACTGAATGTATTCTTTTTTATCTGTGGCTCTAGGTCCAGGGATTAGGAAGACGAGGAATAAGACGTATATCCTGGGCTCTAAGAAGACAAAGGAGATGCTATCCCCAGTTAACGACAGTCTCAGCTTCAGTATCCCTGGAGTTTATAGTGTTCCTTTTGAGTTCGTTTGCGACTGCCGGGTAGAACATCAGCGACAAATTAAAAATCGAGAACTGATGAAGCTGCAGTTGCTGAGCACTTCCTTACAAAGACTACATACGGTCTGACGAAAGAAAGGTTTTGTCCCAGGCTCGTACATACTTGGAGTCTGTAATTAAAGAGGCTGTAGAAATAAAAATCTCTGAGAATAACTTCAACCGTGACAGCGCATATATTGTTAGCGGTGCATGGAAGCGACATCACGATGTACAGAAGAGACAGAGATATTTGTCTCAGTGTTTATGCTACTACGGAAGCGGTGACGTCATCAGCGCAGACTTCGACGCCATATACAACAACATTACGTTATCACTGACCAATCACAAGTCATATGTGAGCTACATAAGGCCACCATAGCAGCAGTTCAGACAGTCAGTTCCTCCTGACGATGACAGTAAAGGTTCTTCCATTTCATTGTACCGCACTGCTTTTCACGCCTTACACACAATCACTGCGCCAGCTGGAGTGCTGGTAGTTCTTTAGAACACAAGGATGATTTGACGACATAAGAGTCATTAGATCCAGAAGAAGGCCGCTGCAATCGTGGCCGAAACGTTGGTTTTTCTGCAGCAGCAGTGGTTTTGTAGATTACGACGCGGTTCCATATCCAGAAAACTTTTATGTCGACTGACTCTGGCCACGGAAGACTACGCAATTATACAAGGGTGATTTGTTCCGCTGATTTGATGCGATTTTTCGTAATAAACCTCTGCAGTGTTCGACGCTACCCTTCCGTCAGTAAACGAGGCCTGTCTCGTCTACGTTTGACTCAAGTTATTCTTCCGTATTTTCGCTTCACAGTCACATCACCAACAGTCGACTTGGACATATTTAGAAGGGCTAAAGTGACCCTAATGGATTTTCTACTGGGGTGAAATCAAATACACTACAGGCCATTAAAATTGCTACACCAAGAAGAAATGCAGATGATAAATTGGTATTCACTGGACAAATATATTATTCTAGAACTGACACGTGTTTACATTTTCACGCAATTTGGGTGCATAAATCCTGAGAAATCAGTACCCAGAACAACCACCTCTGACCGTAATAACGGCCTTGACACACCTGGGCATTGAGTCAAACAGAGCTTGAATGGCGTGTACAGCTAAAGCTGCCCATGCAGTTTCAACACGATGCCACAGTTCATCAAGAGTAGTGACTGGCGTATTGTGACTAGCCAGTTGCTCGACTACCATTGACCATACGTTATCAATTGGTGAGAGATCTGGAGAATGTGCTGGCCAGGGCAGCAGTCGAACATTTTCTGTATCCAGAAATGCCCGTACAGGACCTGCAACATGCGGTCGTGCATTATCCTGCTGAAATGTACGGTTTCGCAGGGATCGAATGAAGGTTAGAGCCACGGGTCGTAACATATCTGAAATGTAACGTCCACTGTTCAAAGTGCTGGCAATGCGAACAAGAGGTGACTGACATGTGTAACCAATGGCACCCCATACCATCAAGCCGGGTGATACGCCAGTATGGCGATGACGAATACACGCTTCCAATGTGCTTTCACCGTCATGTCGCTAAACACGGATGCTACCATCGTGATGCTGTAAATAGAGCCTGGATTTATCCGAAAAAATTACGTTTTGCCATTCGTGCATCCAGGTTCGTCGTTGAGTACACCATCGCAGCCGGCCGAAGTGGCCGTGCGGTTAAAGGCGCTGCAGTCTGGAACCGCAAGACCGCTACGGTCGCAGGTTCGAATCCTGCCGCGGGCATGGATGTTTGTGATGTCCTTAAGTTAGTTAGGTTTAACTAGTTCTAAGTTCTAGGGGACTAATGACCTCAGCAGTTGAGTCCCATAGTGCTCAGAGCCATTTGAACCATATGAACACCATCGCAGGTGCTCCTGTCTGTGATGCAGCGTCAAGGGTAACCGCAGGCCTGGTCTCCGAGCTGATAGTCCATGCTGCTGCACACATCGTCGAACTGTTCGTGCAGATGGTTGTTGTCATGCAAACGTCCCCATCTGTTGACTCATGGATCGAGACCTGGCTGCACGATCCGTTGCAGCCATGCGGATAAGATGCCTGTCATCTCGACTGCTAGTGATACGACGCCGTTGGGATCCAGCACGGCGTTCCGTTTTACCCTCCTGAACCCACCAATTCCATATTCTGCTAACAGTCATTGGATCTCGACCAACGCGAGCAGCAATGTCGCGATACGATAAACCGCAATCGCGATAGGCTACAATCCGACCTTTATCAAAGTCGGAAACGTGATGGTATGCATTTCTCCCTCTTACACGAGGCATCGCTACAACGTTTCACCAGGCAACGCCGGTCAACTGCTGTGTGTGTATGAAAAATCCGTTGGAAACTTTCTTCATGTCAGCACGTTGTAGGTGTCGTCACCGGCGCCAACCTTGTATGAATGGTCTGAAAAGCTAATCATTTGTATATCACAGCATCATCTTCCTGTCAGTTAAATTTCGTTTCTGTAGCACGTCATCTTCGTGATGTAGCAATTTTAATGGCCAGTATAACCCCCTCCCCATGACATGACCCACGGACCTTGCCGTTGGTGGGTAGGCCTGCGTGCCTCAACGATACAGATAGCCGTACCGTGGCTGCAACCACAACGGAGGGGTATCCGTTGAGAGGCCAGACAAACGTGTGGTTCCTGAAGAGGGGCAACAGCCTTGTTAGTAGTTGCACTGGCATCAGTCTGGATGATTGACTGATCTGGCCCCGTAACACTAACCAAAACGGCCCTGCTGTTGTGGTACTGCGAACGGCTGAAAGCAAGGGGAAACTGCAGCCATAACTTTTCCCGAGGGCATGCAGCTTTACTGTATGATTAAATGATTATGGTGTCCTCTTGGGTAAAATATTCCGGAGGTAAAATAGTCCCCCATTCGGATCTCCGGGCGGGGACTACTCAAGAGGACGTCGTTATCAGGAGAAAGAAAACTGGCGTTCTACGGATCGGGGCGTGGAATGTCAGATCCTTTAATCTGGCAGGTAGGTTAGAAAATTTAAAAGAGGAAATGGATAGGTTAAAGTTAGATATAGTGGGAATTAGCGAAATTCGGATGCAGAAGGAACAAGACTATTGGTCAGGTGGATACAGGGTTACAAATACAAAATCAAATAGGGGTAATGCAGGAGTAGGTTTAATAATGAATAAAAAAAATAGGATTGCGGGTAAGCTACTACAAACAGCATAGTGAACGCATTATTGTGGCCAAGAGAGACACGAAGCCCACTCCTACTACAGTAGTACAAGTTTATATGCCAACTAGCTCTGCAGATGATGAAGAAATTGATGAAATGTATGATGAGATAAAAGAAATTATTCAGGTAGTGAAGGAAGACGAAAATTTAATAGTCATGGGTGACTGGAATTAGAGAGTAGGAAAATGAAGAGAAGGAAACGTAGTAGGTGAATATGGATTGGGGCTAAGAAACGAAAGAGGAAGCCCCTGGTAGAATTTTGCACAGAGCATAACTTAATCATAGCTAACACTTGGTTCAAGAATCGCGAAAGAAGGCTGTATACATGGAAGAACCCTGGAGATACTAGAAGGTATCAGATAGATTATATAATGGTAAGACAGAGATTTTGGAACCAGATTTTAAATTGTAAGACTTTTCCAGGGGCAGATGTGGACTCTGACCACAATCTATTGATTATGAACTGTAGATTAAAACTGAAGAAACTGCAAAAAGGTGGGAATTTGAGATGGGACCTGGATAAACGGAAAGAACCAGAGGCTGTACAGAGTTTCAGGGAGAGCATAAGGGAAAAATTGACAGGAATGGGGGATACAGTAGAAGAAGAATGGGTAGCTTTGAGGAATGAAATAGTGAAGGCAGCAGAGGATCAAGTAGGTAAAAAGACGAGGGCTAGTAGAAATCTTTGGGTAACAGAAGAGATACTGAATTTAATTGATGAGAAAATACAAAAATGCGGTAAGTGAAACAGGCAAAATGGAATACAAACGTCTCAAAAATGAGATCGACAGAAAGTGCAAAATGGCTAAGCAGGGATGGCTAGAGGACAAATGTAAGGATGTAGAGGCTTATCTCACGAGGGGTAAGATAGATACTGCCTACAAGAAAATTAAAGAGACCTATGCAGAAGAAAATGGTTCAAATGGCTCTGAGCACTATGCGACTTAACTTCTGACGTCATCAGTCACCTAGAACTCAGAACTAAGTAAACCTAACTAACCTAAGGACATCACACACATCCATGCTCGAGACAGGATTCGAACCTGCGACCGTAGCGGTCGCTCGGCTCCAGACTGTAGCGTCTAGAAACGCACGGCCACTCCGGCCATCCTTTGGGGAAAAGAGGACCACTGACATGAATATCAAGAGCTCAGATGGAAACCCAGTAATAAACAAAGAAGGGAAAGCAGAAAGGTGGGAGGAGTATATATAAAGGGTCTATACAGGGGCGATGTTCTTGAGGACAATACTATTGAAATGGAAGAGGAGGTAGATGAAGGTGAAATGGGAGATACGATACTGCGTGAAGAGTTTGACAGAGCACTGAAAGACCCGAATCGAAACAAGGCCCAGGGAGTAGACAACATTCCATTAGAACTACTGACAGCCTTGAGAGAGCCAGTCCTGACAAAACTCTACCATCTGGTGAGCAAGATGTATGAGACAGGCGAAATTCCCTCAGTCTTCAAGAAGAATATAATAATTCGAATCCCAAAGAAATCAGGTGTTGACAGATGTGAAAATTACCGAACTATCGTTTTAATAAGTCACAGCTGCAAAATACTAACGCGAATTCTTTACAGACGAATGGAAAAACTGGTAGAAGCCGACCTCGGGGAAGATCAATTTGGATTCCGTAGAAATGTTGGAACACGTGAGGCAATACTGACCCTACGACTTGTCTTAGAAGCTAGATTAAGGAAAGGCAAACCTACGTTTCTAGCATTTGTAGACTTAGAGAAAGCTTTTGACAATGTTGACTGGAATACTCGCTTACAAATTCTAAAGGTGACAGGGGTAAAATACTGGGAGCGAAAGGCTATTTACAATTTGTACAGAAACCAGATGGCAGTTACAAGAGTTGATGGGCATGAAAAGGAAGCAGTGGTTGGGAAGGGAGTGAGACAGGGTTGTAGCCTCTCCCCGATGTTATTCAATCTGTATATTGAGCTAGCAGTGAAGGAAACAAAAGAAAAATTCGGAGTGGGTATTAAAATCCATGGAGAAGAAATAAAAACTTTGAGGATCGCCGATGACATTGTAATTCTGTCAGAGACAGCAAAGGACTTGGAAGAGTAGTTGAACGGAATGCACAGTGTCTTGAAAGGAGGATATAAGATGAACATCAACAAAAGCAAAACGAGGATAATGGAATGTAGTTGAATTAAGTCGGGCGATGCTGAGGGAATTAGATTAGGAAATGAGACACGTGAAGTAGTAAAGGAGTTTTGCTATTTGAGGAGCAAAATAACTGATGATGGTCGAAGTAGAGAGGATATAAGACGTAGACTGGCAATGGCAAGGAAAGCGTTTCTGAAGAAGAGTGATTTGTTAACATCGAGTATTGATTTAAGTGTCAGGAAGTCGTTTTGAAAGTATTTGTATGGAGTGTAGCCATGTATGGAAGTGAAACATGGACAAGTATGCACCTACCCTTGGGGACAGTGTCCACCCCTATGTGCAGTTTGTTTTTCCTAGGGACGATGGCATCTACCAACAGGACAATGCAACGTGTCACACGTGAAGAAGATGCGTGTACCATACTCCCCTGGTCAGCAACTCCACGAATTTAAAACCTGTTCAGATCTGGGAATGACATCGATGTGGCAGTTCTGATCACGGTTCCTCAACTGAGATCCCTAGCGCAGCTGGTAAGGCGCCGGAGTCGGCATGGCTCAACATCTCTGTCAGTACCTTCCAGAATCTCACTGTCTCTGTTTCTGCACGTCTCACAGCCGACCTTACTGGAAAAGGTGCTTATTCAGACTTTCGACAGCAGATGGCATTAATGTGAGTGGACAGCTAATCGCTGGTTCGAGTCTGATTTCGATAATTTTGTCGTTTTCTTCCGTTTAGTTCGAAAACCTACATCATTTAGATATAAAATTCTTCAAATATCTGCTAATTAACAGACGAATAACTGTAATTTTTATGAAAAATGCGCGTCTTCATATTTCTAATAAATATACTGGACACTAAAATCGATTTTTCATTGCAAATATAAAATCTTA
Source organism: Schistocerca piceifrons (assembly GCF_021461385.2). Taxonomy (NCBI): domain Eukaryota; kingdom Metazoa; phylum Arthropoda; class Insecta; order Orthoptera; family Acrididae; genus Schistocerca; species Schistocerca piceifrons. Next base: position 508,190,567 of record NC_060144.1, read on the forward strand.
GCTACCGGTGTTTTATGTAAGAGTGTTTAAATTAAAACACGTTACAAATTAAGTATTTTTCATACTTATATGTTTTCCGCTTCACAGACATACACCTTTGCTTAAAATTTTGACATCTATGGGAATCGAAGCTATGCCAGCCGCATGGTAAATGAACATTCTATCAAAGAGTCACAGGGTTCATCGATAAGACTACATATCGGTGAGTTATTAAAGCAGAGTTCTCGAGAAAGTTTGGAAATTTTAGTGAGTGGTATTTCAGTTCTTGAACTTCTCGTATCATAAATGCAAAAAATCTATGTATAAAAGCCTTATTGCCCGGAGTCTCGTTGTGAGCTTCGTAAATCGACTGTTTCCGCTGTTACTGCTTCTATACTCTTCTTCGTATTCGTCTTTCTCTACTTTTTTTTAGTCACGCCCGGTGGCAGGGTCCGCTTAGTGGATTCACTGTTTCCATTTTGTTCGATCGTGGGCCATATCTGGATGAAGATTTACAGCCTTGAGGTCGTTGTGCAGAGGATCGGCCCATCGCTGTTTGCCCGTCCCCTGGGTCTCTTTCCCATGAATTCCATTGTGTATGCTGCCTTTGCAGTGGTATCGTCTTCCGCGTGCAGCACATGTCGATACCACCTCAGATGGCTTCCTCGCGTTTTATTCTGGATCTTCGAGACCCCAAAACGTTTCCTGACAGTTTCGTTCGCAACGTGGTCCAGTCGAGTGATGTCATCTGGCCATCTAAGCCCTTTAATCTCCTTGGCCACAATCGTTATTCTGCGTCTTTTGCAGCAGGCCAACACTCGGTGCCGTAGAGGGCAACATGACGGATGACAGTGCCCTACATGTCTGATTTCAGAAGATCCTTAATCAGACGTTAGTTACTGCTTCTCTACTGACAACATTATACACTGAGGCGACAGAAGTAATCGGAAACCTGCTAACATCGTGTCGGTCCTCATTTTACCCGGCGTAGTGCAGCAACTCGATGTGACATGGACTCAACAATTCGTTGGAAATCCCTTACAGAAATATTGAGTCTTGCAGCCTCTATAACCGTCCATAAATGCGAAAGTGTTTGCCTGTGTAGGATTTTGAGCACGAACTGACCTCTCCATTATGTCCCATAGATGTTCGATAGGATTTAAGTAGGGCGACCTGGATTGCCGTCCGCCCCGATAGCTGAATGGTAGCCGGCACGGTAGCTCAGCGTGTTCGGTCAGAGGGTTAGCTGCCCTCTGTAATAAAAAAAACTGAGGGAATGGATCAATAACGAACTTCAATGGGCGTCAGTGGACGTCCGCCACGAACAATTGCAACGGACTATAACGAACAAAATGAGATTAAAAAAAAAAAAAAAAGAAAATATAATCAGCGTGACGAACTGCCGTCCTCCGGGACCCGGGTTCGATTCCCGGCTGGGTCGGGGATTTTTTTTTCCGCTCAGGGACTGGGTGTTCTGGTGTCTTCATCATTTCATCCCCATCCGGCTCGCAGGTCGCCCAGTAAGACGTCGAATGTAATAAGTCCTGCACCACAGCGGCCGGACCTGTCCCGTAAGGGGCCTACCGGCCATTGATGCCAAACGCTCATTTCCATTACCTGGATTGCCAAATCATTCGCTCGAATTGTTCAGAACGTTCTCCAAACCAATCGCGAACAATTGTAGTCCTGTGACATGACGTCGTTGTTTGGGAACATAAAGTCCATGAATGGCTACAAATGGTCTCCAAGTGGCCGAAAATGATCATTTCCAGTCAATGATCGGTTCAGTTGGACCAGAGGGCCCAGTCCATTCCACGTAAACACCGCCCACACCATTATGGAGCCACCACCAGCTGGCACAGTGCATTGTTGACAACTTGGATCGATGGCTTCCTTAGATCTACGCCACACTCGATTCCTACCATCAGCTTCTGAAAGTAAAGTCCCCCAGAACAGGTCGTTAAGGCCCAGGTGTACCGACCGGCCGCCGTGTCATCCTCAGCCCACAGGTGTCATTGGATGAAGATACAGAGGGGAATGTGGTCAGCACTCCTCTCTCTGCCGTATGCCGGTTTACGAGACAGGAGCCGCTACTTCTCAGTCAAGTAGCTGCTCAGTTTACGATCAGCTCCTCCTAACCGAAATTGGGACTCATCTGACCAGATCACTGTTTTCCAGACGTCTAGGTCCAACCGATATGGTTACAAGCCCAGGAGAGAGGCTGCAGGCGATGTCGTGCTGTTAACAAAGGCACTCGCGGTCGGTGGTCTGCTGGCGTAGCCCAAGAACGTCAAATTTCGCCTCACTGTCCTAAGGGATATCTTCGTCGAACGTCTCACGTCGGTTTCCGCAGTTACTTTACGCAGTGTTGCTTGTCTGTTAGCAATGACAACACTAAAAAAATGCCGTTGCTCTTGGTCGTTAAATGAAGGACGTCGGCCACTGCGGTGTCCTTGGTGAGATGTAATGCCTGAAATTTGGTATTTTGGCCACACTATAGATACTGTGGATCTCGGAATATTGAATTCCCTAACGATTTCCAGAATGGAATGTTCCATGTGTCTAGCTGTCACTACCATTCCGTGTTCTAAGTCAGTTGATTCCCGTCATGTGGCCATAATGACGTCGGAAGCCTTTCCGCATGAATCACTTGAGTACAAATGAGAGCTCCGCCAATGCACTGCACTTTTATACCTTGTGTACGCGATACTACTGCCGTGTGTATATGTGCATACCGTTATCCCATTACTTTTGTTACCTCAGTGTACTGCCGCCCTCCTTTTATAGTGGCTGGCCCTCTTCTCATGATATCTAGTGGTCAATTCCACATTATATACGGCTGTAGGGATACTTTTGATCAGGTGACTGTGCGTCGCGGCCTACACATGTCTAGCTAGCGCTTGACCTGAGCGCTACCTGCTGGCCCTGCATCCGGCAGCAGCGGCGCGGCTCGTGTGCTGGAGGATCCCCTTTAACGACGGCTGGAGCGGCCGTCTGCGGCCCGCCTTCTCCGCTGCCAGCGTCGCTACTGGTCTCGCCTGGTTGCCTTGGCCGTTATGAGCACCCCTTCCATTAGCCCCGCCACTCCACCCTCCACAGGTGCCGCTCTTCCAGACATAGCCAGCCCTCTGCTCCGGGCACAGGCCCACCGCCTGCACCGCCCCACACCTAACACCTCACAACCTCTTACTTGCTCTACTAAACAAACTCTCATGCTAATCTCAAAAAGTACGGCCACCACCGTACTCAACACCGACACCTTCCCGATACCGACGTGTTCCCGGTATGACGTGCGGCGACTAATTTACATCTGCTTCTACAACGACAAGGGTATGCAGAAAATCACACTTAAGTGTTTGGCCGAGGGTTTACCGAAATAATTCTCAATTATTTCACTCTCCAACACCGCCCAGAGGAAACGAACGTCTGTACCTCTCCGTGAGAGCTCTGATTTCCTTTATTTTATTACGATGATCGTTTCTCCCTATGTAGGTTCTGACAACAAAATATTTTCGCATTCGGAGGAAGTTGGTAATTTAAATTTCTTGAGAAGATTCCGCCGCAATGAAAAACGCCTTTGTTTAAATGGTGTCCATCCCAAATCGTGTATCATGTCCGTGACACTTTCTCCCATATTTCTCGTTAGTACAAAACGTGCTGCCCTTCTTTGAACTTTCTCGACATACTCCGTTAATCCTATCTGGGAAGGATCCGACACCGCGCAGCAATAGTCTAAAAGAGGACGGACAAGCGTAGTGTAGGCAGTCTCCTTAGTAGATCTGTTGCACCTTTTAATTATTCTGCCTATAAAACGCAGTCTTTGGTTCGCCTTCCGCACAACATTTTTTGTGTGTTCCTTCCAATTTAAATTGTTTGTAATTGTAATACCTAGGTATTTACGTGCATTTACGGCCTTTAATTTCGATTGATGTATTGGGTAACCAAAGTTTTACGGATTCATTTTAGCACTAACGTGGATGATCTTATACTTTTCATTATTTGGTGTCAACTGCCAATTTTCGCTCCATGCAGATAACTTTTCTAAGTTTCTAAATCTTTTGCAATTTGTTTTGATCTTCTGATGACTTTACTAGACTATAAAATACAGGATCATCTGCAATCAATCTAAGACAGCTGCTCAGATTGTCTGCTAAATCGTTTATATACATAAGGAACAGCAAAGGGCCTATAGCACTACCTTGGCGAACGCCAGAAATCTCTTCTGTTTTGGTCGATGATCTTCCGTAAGTTACTACGAAGTGTGACCTCTCTGACGGGAAATCATGAATCCAGTCGCATAACTGACACGATTTTTCATAAGCAAGTAGTTTGATTACAAGCATCTTGTGAAGTACGGTGTCAAAAATCCCTTGTTAATAACACTCAACACTTATGGTTTTGGTCTCTTCTCCAAATCAACCAAATAGCTTCGTGTGATTAAAGAGCTGTTTGTATTTTCTAAATCCGTGTTGACTTTGTGTCAACAACCTGTTCTCTCGACGTAATTCATAAACTAGTGAAATATGAATGTATTACTCTGTATACGACCAGTGACGAACTTTCAAGTAAGTATTTGTCACTACGAGTAATTTTAGTAGACTGCTATACTCATCTCATGTTTGGTAGTCCTCCTCGTCGAATCCAGTATATAAATCTGTCTCCGCTTCCTGAGTAATCGTAATTTATGGGATCAAAGTTTTCTTGAAATTAACACCTCTTATTATCTTCTTGATGCGTATTATGTATTTCCTCCACTCCACCGTAAACAATAACAAATCTCACAACTACTAAAACCTCCCTCTATCTCACTCTGCAGCTCGCATATATGTATCTTTTCAACAATCAAGTAAACCAAACAGTAGTTACTGAAGTTGCCAAATGCATGACTCACAATCAAAGAAGTCAGTTGAAAAAGTTCTTGCTGCAATAGTTTTACACGAAATAAATTCCCAAATTGATACAGAGTTCAAATGGTTCAAATGGCTCTGAGCACTATGGGACTTATTAACTTCTGAGGCCATCAGTACCCTAGAACTTAGAGCTACTTAAACCTAACTAACCTAAGGACATCACACACATCCATGCCCGAGGTACCGCGGTTCCAGCTTGTAGCGCCTAGAACCGCTCGGCCACACTGGCCGGCAGATACAGAGTGGTTGTAATTGTGAATTCCATACTCGAATGTGTAAAATAATCTTTTATACCTGATCCACCAACGCAAAATATAAAATATTGATTGTCTTCTTAATTACGAATTACCTTCTGTGGATAACGTTTTCATGAATTTCATACATATTGCTTGATATCCGCATTTAACTTTTTTTTGTGAACCTAACAGATTTTGACGAAATATGAAAAAATTATATCCATTTACAAAATATTTCGTAAGGTTTTAATTAAAAGGTCAATTACATAAGTTTCAATTACTTTGGTTTTACATGGAATAAATTGCCAAATTATACATAATAATGATTACTCGGGATTTCGTGATTTTGTGAACAAAATAGTATCGTATGTTGGATCCATTAATGCAAAACATATTCTATTGATTTTCTTCTTAATCAAATCCGGATTCTGTCGATAACATTCCCTAAGTTTCAAATATATTGCTTGGCATCATCTTTAAGTTGGTATTTTATTAAACGCAAGAGTTGTATCAAACTACGAAAATATGCTGTTTGTTTAAAATTCGTTTCGAGAAATTGCTTTTGTTACTCTTCTCTGTTACTTGATTAGCTTTACAGGTGTCATTAACATTCCATTCCGCAATATAGTTTGTGGGAATACGTGTATGTAAAATACACAGAGATATGAGATGTTTGGCTATCAGGTTGTATACTGGTGTGTGGTTCTATAATGCTCAGCAGATCTACGCTGTTTGTCCCATTACACCGCTGTTGTTAAGAACCGAGGCCTCGAATTCCTATACTACTTGTAAAAACATTAAATGACAAGATACTGCCAGATGGTATTTTCGGTGGACGTTATTGTGGAGTACACAGTATCCTGCCACAGTATCTCAAATATCATGGTCTCATCGATCTCATGTTTCTCATCCAAACTGACTAAAAGAGAGCCGAGTGTGGCATCAGGAAACCTAGTGACGGTAAACAAATGAATAGTTTCTTTTTCACGCAGAAAAATCGTAAAATGTACACCACAAGGATCGATTTTGGGTGAGCTCTTGCTGTTGTTATTCGAGGGGCGTTCAATGAGTAATGCTACGCACTTTTCCCATCAATTTGGCTACAAACCATATTTTTCAGGAAAATCTCGTTCTATGCAACTGTCTTACGCCACCTTACTGGGAAGCCCCGTTTGCCCGTATGGTACCACGTCATGCTGCATCAGTAACTTCCCTATCACCCACGTTCTGTTTCCCGCGGAGTGCATCCTTCGTTGGGCCATACAGATGGCAGTTGAAAGGTGCGAGATCAGGGTTGTAGGGTGGATGAGGAGGAACAGACCAATGAAGATTACTGAACTCCTTTCGCGTGTGCAGACTTGTGTTGTTATGAAGAAGAAATTAGTTTGAATTTTTGTGGTGACGAACACGTTCAACGCGTTTCTTCAGTTTCTTGAGGGTAGCAGAGTCGTTCGCTGAGCCGTGAGAGTAGACATCAAACAGAATAACCCCTTTCAGAGTCCCATAATACCCTCGCCACGACTGCCGGCTGATGGTGCGGCTATAGAGGCTTTTTTACGGAGAAGAGGTGGTGTGGTGCACTCCATGGATTGCCGGTTTGTACCCAGTTCGAAGTAATGAACCCACTTTTCACCCGCTGTGACTATGTTCAACAAAAAATTATCACGATCAACCTCGTAACCCGCAAGCAATTCGGTACAGATTGTCTCACTAGGAAAATCCAATAAGTTTAGAAAGGAAACAGCACACAATTCACATGTATGTCCCGTCCTAGAATATTACTCAGATGTGTGAGATACGAAAAAACACTTACAGGGGATATTGAAGAAATACAATAAAGAGTGACATGAATGGTCACAGGTTTGTTTGACCCACGGAAGAGTGCCAAGAATATGTTGAAAGAGCTCAACAACCGGACACTTGAAGATAGACCCAAACTATCCCTTGAAAATCTACTTACGTAGGTAAATTGAACTTGAATAAAGCAGCTGTTAATTTATGATATACACTGAAGAACCAAAGAAACTGGTACACCTCTCTAATGTCAAGTAGGGCCCCCGCGAGCATACAGAGCTGCCGCAACACGACGTGGCATGCACTCTACTAATATCTGAAGTATTGCTGGAGGGAATTCACACCATGAATCATGCAAGGCTGTCCATAAATCCGTAAGAGTACGAGGGGGTGGAAATCTCTTCTGAACAGTAAGGCATCGCTGATATGTTCAATAATGTTAATGTCTGGGCAGTTTGGTGGCCAGCGGAAGTGTTTAAACTCAGGAGAGCCACTCTGTAGAAATTCTGGACGTGTGGGGTGTCGCATGGTCAACCTGGAATTGGCCAAGTCCGCTGGAACGCACAATGGGCATGAATGGATTCAGGTGATCAGTCGCGATGCTTATGTATGTGTCACCTGTCAGAGTCGTATCTAGACGTATCTCGGGTCCCATATCACTCCAACTGCAGACGCTCCACACCATTACGGAGCCTCCGCCAACTTGAACAGTCCCTGCTGACATGCAGGGACCATGGATTCATGAGGTTGTCTCCATACCCTTACACGTACGACCAGGCAACGTGTTTCCAGTCATCATCATTCCAAAATCGGTGTTGAAGGGTGTAGGTGAGACGTAAGGCTTTGTGTCGTGCAGTCATCAAGAGTACACGAGTTGGCCTTCGGCTCCGAAAGCCCATATGGATGATATTTTGTTGAATGGTTCGCACGTTGACACTTGTTGAAGGCCCAACATTTGCAGCCATATACGGAAGGGTTGGATTAATTCACGTTGAACGATTCTCTTCAGTCGTCGTTCGTCCCGTTGTTGCAGGATCTTTCTCCGCTCGCGCCGGCCGGAGTGGCCGAGCGGTTCTAGGCGCTTCAGTCTGGAACCGCGCGACCGCTACACTCGTGAAATGATCTTACACGAAAATCGCCACATCATCGCTGCCTCGGAGATGCTGTGTCCCATCGACCGTGCGCCGACTATAACACCACGTTCAAACTCACTTAAATCGTGATTACCTACCATTGTAGCAGCAGTAGCCGATCTGACAACTGCACAGACACTTCTTGTCTTGCATAGGCGTTACCGATCGCAGCGCCGTAGTCTACCTGCTTACGTAACTCTGTATTTGAATACACATGTATGGAGAGGAGGAGTAGTCAACAAATAGTAATTGGCAAAGCATTGGGGCGAATAGTGCAGGGGATGTTGGTACTCGGTTCCGACTAGATTGTCACTGCGGCTCAACCCCTGCACTATTCGTGTCAATGCTCTGCGGTTTCTGTTTGTTGACTATATACCTTATATTCTGCGACTACGAACGTTGGGAGTGACTCCGTGTGTTGATGTATGTGACACTACTTATCACCTAAAGATGCTGCTTGAAGGCCACGAAACCGGTTTTGTGAATAAATCGTCAATTAACAGCTGTTTACTGTTTCATTCGAATTCAGTTTACCACAGATTTAAATTGCTGTGACCGTCCGTGTTATGTAATTATATGTGGTGCACTGAGAAATTTTCTAGAGCCAGCAACAAGAGAAGAATCTAGGAATACTCCGATAAGCCAAAATATTATGACCACTTGCCACCCGGAGTTTGCACGCCTCTGGCGGCGTTGCGGAAACATTACTTGGTAACAAAAACACATAAGCGGAGCAGACACGGACGGGGGATCACCCAAGCGAAGATACAGGCTGCAAATGAGGAAATCCATTGGGATAATAGACTTTGAGAAAGGGCAGTTTATTGTTACGCAGAGCCTGTGCACGAGTATCTCGGAAATGACGAAGTTGGACGAATGTTCTCGTACTACTGTCGTGAGCATCTGTGAAAAGAGAGATAAGGACAGTGAAACTGCCACTAGGTGCTAAATGGTTGGGCATCCAGGACTCCTTAGAGAACTTGGGGTTCGGAGGCTTGTCTGGTCTGTAAAGTAGGATAGATGGTGATCTGTGGCACCTCTGGCGAAAGAGCACAATGCTGGAGCACTCACAAGTGTTTCGGAGCACACCGTTCACCGTAAATTGTTAACATGGAGCTCCGCAGCAGACCACACCCACGTGTACACATGTTGACCTAAAGACATCATCAGTTACGATTGCGGTGGGCACGGGTCCATAGGGAGTAGACCGTCGATCAATGGAAACATGTCGGCACTCTGTAACAAGCCCTAATAACCGGAAGAATGGGACTTACCCTCTGCAATGTACTTCACAGTGTAAATGAAAAGCACAACATTGTGTATCTTTCTATAGAATTAATTTATTTCGTTAACTAATAAGGCCACCATCAGACTTTCAGTGACTATCGAAGTCAAAGATGGTACAATATACGTGAAGAATATTGAAAACAAAAAAACTCAACAAGAGCGAGGCAACAGGGAGTAAATGTCTTCTTTGACAATGTAGCGGTAATGCAGTTAAAAAGTTGGTAGTTAAATAGTAAATAAATAATGAGAGAGCAAACCAGAAAGATCTTAACAATAAACTCGAAAAACAGTGGCTGCACAAATTGCTACTTGACAAGAGTACTGAAGAATAGCACGAAGAGGTGTTATGTATGGAAACAGTAAAAGACAGAAATGGTAGTTGTAACAGGAGAATACATGGTTTACTTTATAAGAGGTTGGTACACGACAATCCAATAAAGAACAAATTACAGAAATGTTTTCATGTGAGTTTCTAAACATATTGCGAGACAAAGAACCACCTGATAACGTCAACGAGGACTGGAATATGCTGAACGAAGGAATCATTAAAGCAGGACTGCAAAATATATGATATGTAAAAGGGGAAAGGTCAAAAAACCATGGGTCACACAAGAAATGATTTCCAAGATGGAGAAGAGAAGAAAATTTAAAAACAAGAACACTGAAGATGAAAGAAAGATATACGGAAGGTTAAATAATGAACTGCGAAGAGAAACAGAGCAGGCTAGGAAAAAATGGCTAAAAGAGGAATGTGATGCAATTGAAGAACTGGACAGGAATGGAAGATATGACTTGCAATAAAACAGAGTAAAGACTATGACATGCGAACAAAACAGAGCAGGAAGTGCTACTATGGAAACATTGAGTAAAAACGAAGAGGTAGTATAAAAAGATCGTGACGATGTCCTCCAGAGATGGGACGAATATATAAAAGAGCTGTATGACACAAATAGCAAACCAGAAACTCTGGAACTTGAATCACACAACAGTGTAAGCGATGACGAGAAAGGACAAACCACCATAACGGAAGAAGTAAAGTCTGCCATAGCTGCAATGAAAAATGGCAAAGCGGTAGGCACAGATCCGATACCGGGAGAAATATTAAAATGCCTGAACTAAGATGGTATAAGAGAAATATTGAGGTTATGTAATAAAATATGTGACGGTGGTGAATGACCTGAGGACTTTCTGACAACAGTAACGATTCCATTACCGAAAAAACAAGGTACTGGCAGAAGTAAAGCTGTGACTACCGGGCGTGAGTCGTGCTTTGGTAGCTCAGTTGGTAGAGCACTTGCCCGCGAAAGGCAAAGGTCCCGAGTTCGAGTCTCGGTCGGGCACACAGTTTTAATCTGCCAGGAAGTTTCATATCAGCGCACACTCCGCTGCAGAGTGAAAATCTCATTCTGGAAGGAACCAAGAAATTCAGCGAGCACAGGACAATCAGCCTCATTCCACATGCAACCAAAGTGGTGTTAAGAATAAGTAATAAAAAACTTGAAAAGTAATGGAGGAGAATCTTGGCGAGGAGCAGTTTGGCTTTAGATGGAATACGGCACCAGAGATGCAATAGGGCTCCTACGAATCTTGGGAGAAAGGTTTATCGAGAAAGGAAGAGACCTATATATGTGCTTCATCGATCTAGAAAAGGCATTTTACAATGTGGTTTGGGACAAGTTGGTGACAATAATGAGGGAAAAGAGAGTGGACTGGAAAACCAAAAGACTTGTAAACTCATTATATCTTAATCAAAAAGCCTCAGTTTAAGAAAGAGGCGAAAGTACAAACTGGATCGGACTATTAAAAGGAATAAGACAAGGATGCTATCACCTACTCTTTTCAACCTCTACTTGGAAAATATGATTGGCCAATGCTCATTAGATGACAAAGGAGTAGAGGTTGGAGGAAGAAGAGTAGGGTGTTTGAGGTTTTCTGATGATATGGTCCTTCTAGCCACGGGGGAAAAAGAACTACAGGATTTGGTGGACACCATTCAAGCTAACGGAAAAAATTATGGAATGAAAATTAACACAAAGAAAACAAAAGTATTGGCACTAGGAGGACATAAAGAAATAAAAATTATGCTGAATGGAGAAATACTAGAAAAAGTGCAAAATTTTAAGTATCTTGGAAGCAGGATAGACACCGAGTGGAAGTGCACCACAGAAATTGAAACAAGGATAGCAATGGCAAAAGAGGCGTTTTATAAGAGAACGAGAATTTTCTGCAGCGGTCTGGACAGAGAACTCAGGAAGAGAGTGATAAAATGTCTTGTATGGAGTGTTCTTCTGTGTGGCGCTGAAACGTGGACTTTGAGGAAGAAAGACATAGAAAGGCTCCAGGCTTTTGAGATGTGGACATGGCGGAGGATGGAAAGAATAAGTTGGATGGACAGAGTAAAAAATGAAGAGATACTGAGAAGAGTGGGTGAGAAAAGACAGTTACTAGATGTAATAAAATGAAGAAAAAGAAATTGGATTGGGCATATATTAAGAAAGAATGACGGACTGATAAAAACAGTTTTAGAAGGTTATGTAGAATGGAAAAGGAAGGGAGGGAGGAAGAGATTCCAGATACTGGATGACGTGATGGACGGTACAACATACAGCAGTCTTAAGAAGGAAGCAATGGATCGCAGAAAATGGAGAGGAGAAGAACCTGCTAATATTGCAGGAAACTGATGATGAGATGACACGACAATCATTTGTTGTCATTTGGAAAGAGAAGTTTGATCGCGGGTCGCGGGTAAAGGGCGCACACACGGCGACCGCTTTAGCAGGCTCTGCCAGGCAGCGAGAGGGAACGAGGACGAAGGCGGCGGCGAGCGAGTGGTCAGCGACGCAGCGCTCCACGTGGACCTGCCTGTTTCAGACAGCTGGCTGCTACGTGAAGTCGTACGGGTGTACCCCGTTCCAGCACAAGGATTTAAGACAGTGCTTTATCCACATTTGCACTGATTACATGCAAATGCAAATTAGTACGGCAAAGTGAAAGAAGAGATGAATCAGCCGAGACGCTGATACGATTTATACGAATTTTATATCAAAATACATTAACTAAACAAATCTGCAGTGTGAGCAATTTACTGAATAATTTATAACTTTTGAACCAATACCGGTACAGAGTACAGTGAGTGCTCATTTTAAAGGTTTCGTCAAAACGCAACGACTGGCATACTTGTATAATTAGCTGCATTAATATTTCACTAGTAAAACACCAATTTTATTAATTTGTTGCTAATAAATAATGAAAACAAATAGTACAATAGAGATACACGAACGGCAAGGTAGTATATGATAGCGGGTGTCGTTGTACACATTTCAACACGATTACTTTGTGATAATTGTAATTATTATTGTATGTTGTCTTTGTTTACTAATATTTTTGCATGTTTTGCCCATATGTGTTTAACTTTTGTATACACGTAAAATCTGATCAGCGCATCAGTAAGATCGCTTCAAATCCTTATGGAAAGTAGTGTCTTATAAAGAACTGTAATGTCGTTTATTGGCACAAATGGACAAAAACTGTTTCCACACTCTGCAAAGACAATTGCAAAATATTAAAAAATTAATTTTGGGCAAACTATTCCAGCTACATATTTGTGTAATACACCTTTTATGATGAGAATTTGAGCGCGCATATAATGGTGAAAACGGAATTAAAATTGCTCTTCTGAGTGAAAAGTTATGCAAAGAATTGCTGATCAATGAAAACAGTCATGTGTCCTAGGGAAGCAGCCTACTCACGCCGTATAAAATTCACATCAGTCTTTCCATTGTGTGCCAGCCTAGTCCGCTGTAACTAGCTCTGACGTCATAAATGTTGCGCAATACTTTAAAAATCAAGTAAATAACCTGAAACGTTTCTAGCATGTCAGGAGTAATACTAAATCAATATGTGTTGAATATCAGTTCGATAACTTTAACCATTAAATAAATAAATAAATAATAGGAACACATTTTATAACAATTAATTCCACCCGCCGCCCCACACTAGCATGGGGAATTTCGGATCGACGTTAGTTAAGCGGAGCCGAGACAAATCTCCGAGAGAGAGTTCTGCGCGCCTTTACCGATGCCGGACCTATGTTGCTTGATGTCACACTTTGGTGATAGTTTTTGCGGTTCTATAAGTGTTGAATATGGACGAATTTCGCGTGTGCGCGCAAACAGAATCTAGAATTTTTCGGGAAGCATCCGGACTTACGATATTTTCGATGTGGAACACTGTAGGGACTCGCGTTTTCTCCCTCATTGTGTCTTTTGGTGATAGTTTTTGTAAGCAAAATCGTTGCAAAATTGTAGCTGTGGGACGCTGTTTCCATTCGAGTCGCGCCACGCTTAACCGCTACAGAGCTACAAGTAGTTTGAACGTTCCAAACTGTGTTTTGTGATATCAACAGGAGTTAGTTTTCTGAGAGGGTCAGGTTGGACTCTTATTTTCACCTCGCTGAGGTAATTCATTCTGAAACAATGCCAGTGGACTTTAACTGTGTTTAAACCAGTCGGAACTTTGAATATTTTATGGCATTCGACACTTAGGAATTCGCACTAGTGTCGAGTGAACTTCATACCAACGGGCTTAGGCCGTGTTTTAGAAAACTGATCCATTTGCTAAATATCAATCGATGTACTCCAGCAGTCAACTTTTATTAAAATTCATAGCATGTTCAGTATCATTGTTGGGGGCTCGAGCAATAATTAAAACGACACGTAACTGTTTGAAAGATACCACCAGTGAACTGTATTTAGATATGAACAAAAACTTGTGAATTTTAAGGAACTTAAGCCATGCATTCGATTCGTCATTTGATCTCAGTCTCCTAGACTGTGCCCTGGTTAACACTTGCATTTATCGGTTAGCAGCCTCAAGAGTACTTTATTTTAAGCAGTTTAACAGTTCTTAAGCACACGTGTCTGGCGGTAGAAAGCGTAGATCATCCCCGAGTCAGGCGACGAGAACCAGCGAGCAGAAGCATTTGCACCCCCTTTCCATTCCGACGACAGTCGCAAGGTGGAGTACTGCTCTGTGTTTGGCCATTTCACATTAAATCAGGACTGCGAGCCAGATGTCTGTTTATTTCCAGGGCCTCGAACAGCTAACGAATTTCGCCTTTGTTTGATCAGAGGAGGACATGGGACTGTTGCTAGTAGCTGTGACCTTCACTCAGTGCATGCACAGCAAATGTCAGGTCATAATACAGCAACCTTCAGCTGCGTTCAACTTCAGCCAACCTAACTGTAATGTCTCTGCGTGACTGACCAACATAAAACTTATAGCAAACAGGACAGGTAATTTTGTATACCATACTGTTGTCTAGTTCAAATGGTTCAAAATATGCTTCAAATGGCTCTGAGGACTACGTGACTTAACTTCTGAGATCATCAGTCGCCTAGAACTTAGAACTAATTAAACCTAACTAACCTAAGGACATCACACACATCCATGCCCGAGGCAGGATTCGAACCTGCGACCGTAGCAGCAGCGCGGTTTCAGAATGAAGCGCCAAGGACCGCTCGGCCATAACGGCCGGCTGTTGTCTAGTAACTGGATCGTTTCTTTGTTACTGAAAGTACATGGGGTTGTCTCCTTCCTGGCACTGTGGTCATCCCTCAGCACACTCGGAGCAAATGTGGAGTGATAAACTGAAACTTCAGCTGTGTTAATTTTCTGGCAACCTAGCTATAGTGTCTCAGCGTGATTGACTAACACATAGCTTATCGCAATCAGAACATATAATTTTGTATACCATTCTGTTGTGTAGCGACTGGATCTTATCTTTGTTACTAAAAATATACTCGCATGAAGGAAATCCTATATTTCCAGGATTTCGGTAATTTTGCTACACAATGTAAGACCCGGAAATGCTTCAGGCGTCCGTCAAATACACCGCAGTTGGACGTTAATACACCAAGCACGATATTTAAGCGACCCCACGCCGACACCCTGGCAGTTCCAGTTGCCTCCAGTGAACGCAAAGTTCCCATCTGCAGTCATCAGTTGCCGGAAGTGGTGCGTTAACGCTCTCGGATGATCGGCGTCAAACTGCAATAAACACTGACACACGGCAGGTGGCGGCGCTAGCAGCAGAAGGTATGAAGCTTGTGTGGGGACGTGGAGACAGTGCAGTCATTCTCGTAATGCGGAAACGGAGCGACGTTGTTTGACGTCCAAAAGGGCGTGATCATTGGGTATCGGGCAAGTGGTGAAAGCAGTTCCGAAACGGCTAAGTTCCTAAACTGTTTGCGTGTCGCCGTGGTTAAATTACGTCGTGCTTGGGAAAATGGTGTTATCCAAAACTGCCACCGAGGCAACTGTGATGCGCCACGGGCCATAGATGTTGGCCGAGTGGTTCTAAGCGCTTCAGTCCGGAACCATGCTACTGCTACGGTCGCAGGTTCGAATCCTGCCTCGGGCATGGATGCGTGTGACGTCCTTAGGTTAGTTAGGTTTAAGTAGTTCTAAGTTCTAGGGGACTGATGACCTCAGAAGTTAAGTCCCATAGTGCTCAGAGCCATTTGAACCATTCGGCGCGATGGCACCCGACACCAGGACAAGGAAACGCGTCACACAGCTCGCTCTGTACGTGAGTGTTTCAAGGAGCAGCAAGATATGGTTATTGTAATCCCCTGTCCACCCAACTCTCTGGATTTAAATGCAATTAAGAACCTGCAGGACCATTTCGATCGGCCTGTTTCCGCCGTGGATCCTAAACCGATAAACAGCTGGCCAAGGCACTGGAGTCGGCATCGCTCGACGTCCCTGTCTGTACCTTCTAGAACCTCATTGTCGCTTTCCCTGAATGACTCACAGCAGAAGATGGTTATTCAGGCATCTGACATGTGGTCACAACAACATGACTGATCACTATATTTCTGATATACACTACTGGCCATTAAAATTGCTACACAAAGAAGAAATGCAGGTGATAGACGGGTATTCATTGGACAAATATATTATACTAGAACTGATATGTGACTACATTTTCACGCAATTTGTGTGCATAGATCCTGAGATCAGTACCCAGAACAACCACCTCTGGCCGTAATAAAGGCCTTGATACGCCCGGGCATTGAGTCAAACAGAGCTTGGTTGGCATGTACAGGTACAGCTGCCCATGCAGCTTCAACAGGATACCACAGTTCATCAAGAGTAGTTACTGGCGTATTGTGACGAGCCAGTTGCTCGTCCACCATTGACCAGACGTTTTCAATTGGTGAGAGATCTGGAGAATGTGCTGGCCAGGGCAGCAGTCGAACATTGTCTGTATTCAGAAAGGCCCGCACAGGACCTGCAACATGTGGTCGCGCATTATCCTGCTGAAATGTAGGGTTTCGCAGGGATCGAATGAAGGGTAGAGCCACGGGTCGTAACATATCTGAAATGTAATGTAACGTCCACTGTTCAAAGCGCCGTCAATGTGAACAAGGGGTGACCGAGACGTGTAACCAATGGTACCCAATACCATCACTCCACTATGGCGATGACGAATACACGCTTCCAATGTGCGTTCACCACGATGTTGCCAAATACGGATGCGACCATCATGATGCTGTAAACAGAACATGGATTCATCCGAAAAAGTGACGTTTTGTCATTCGTGCACCCAGATTCGTCGTCCAGAATACCATCGCAAGCGCTCCTGTCTGTGATGCAGCGTCGAGGGTAACCGCAGCCATTGTCTCAGAGCTGTTGCAAACGTCGTCGAACAGTTCGTGCAGCTGGTTGTTGTCTTGCAAACGTCCCCATCTGTTGACTCCGGGATTGAGACGTGGCTGCACGATCCGTTACAGTCATGCAAATAAGATGCCTGTCATCTCGACTGCTAGTGATACGAGGCCGTTGGTATCCAGCACGACGTTCCGTATTACCCTCCTGAACCTACCGATTGAATATTCTGCTAACAGTCATTGGATCTCGACCAACGCGAGCAGCAATGTCGCGATACGATAAACCGTAATCGCGGTAGGCTACAATCCGACCTTTATCGAAGTCCTTCAAATGGTTCAAATGGCTCTGAGACTATGGGTCTCAACATCTTAGATCATAAGTCCCCTAGAACTTAGAACTACTTAAACCTAACTAACCTAAGGACATCACACACACCCATGCCCGAGGCAGGATTCGAACGTGCGACCGTAGCAGTCCCGCGGTTCCGGACTGCAGCGCCAGAACCGCTAGACCACCGCGGCCGGCATCGAAGTCCTTACACGAGGCATAAAAACAACGTTTCACCAGGCAACGCCGGTCAACTGCTGTTTGTGTATGAGAGATCGGTTGGAAACTTTCCTCATGTAAGCACGCTGTAGGTGTCACCACCGGCGCCAACCTTGTGTGAATGCTCTGAAAAGCTAATCATTTGCATATCACAGCATCTTCTTCTTCCTGTCGGTTAAATTTCGCGTCTGTAGCACGTCATCTTCGTGGTGTAGTAATTTTAATGGCCAGTAGTGTAGTTAGTAGTGGTCTCCCGGTAGCGTTCTCGCTTCCCGAGCACGAGGTCCCGGGTTCGATTCCCGGCGGGGTCAGGAATTTTTCCTGCCTCGAGATGACTGGGTGTTGTTGTGTCGTCTTCATCATCATCATTCATTCCCATTACGGTCGGAGGAAGGCAACGGCAAACCACCTCCATTAGGACCTTCCCTAGTAAGGCGGTGCGGGTCTCCCGCATCGTTCCCCTACGCTCTGTAAAGAAGCATGGGACTTCATTTGCATTCTTCAGTGTAGTTGGTACATATTGTCCTCTTTTCTTGTAGCCTTATATATGTATCATTTTTCTGTTTCTGTCTTTGTCAGCGCAAAACGCACTCATGCACATCAGGTAAGTGTTAAGAATGGTACTCTTTAAGTGTGTTGAGTGCTCATACGGCGATCGAAAAATGATTATAAAGAAATCAAGAAGTACTGAACATGAATGATTTACTACATACGTGATTTTTAAAACCTTATGTGAAAATCACGAACAGGTTTCTCGTGGTACGCTACTTTTGGTATTTGTGTTGATATACGACTTTGTTCAAAAATGGTTCAAATGGCTCTGAGCACTATGGGACTGAACTACTATGGTCATCAGTCCCCTAGAACTTAGAACTACTTAAACCTAACTAACCTAAGGACAGCACACAACACCCAGCCATCACGAGGCAGAGAAAATCCCTGACCCCGCCGGGAATCGAACCCGGGAACCCGGGCGTGGGAAGCGAGAACGCTACCGCACGACCACGAGATGCGGGCACGACTTTGTTAGCTAAATATCACTATGTTTGGATTAAGATACGTACCATAATTCTGATACTAATAGAACAGTCAATAAGTTCCACAGTCTTCTTTGCAAATCAGCTCTGATTCAATGCTTGGTAAGTTCACAGCTGAAAAGAGCTGTGGTACATTATAGTTACGTGTGATGTTTCACACCGATACCGAACCGTTTAAGAACGTTATAGTGCCATCGTTCGATAAGTTTGTGTTTTATAGTTTGGGACTGAAAATGGAAGAATATTATTCATATGTGCAACCGTTTAGCCTCAGTTGGTACTTAAATTATACTTTTGCAACTGAATGTTGTATTTGTATGTATGCATCTTCAGGGCCAAATGGTTCAATTGGCTCTGAGCACTATGGGACTTAACTTCTGAGGTCATCAGTTCCCTAGAACTTAGAACTACTTAAACCTAACTAACCTAAGGACATCACACACATCCATGCCCGAGGCAGGATTCGAACCTGCGACCGTAGCAGTCGCGCGGTTCCAGACTGAAGCGCCTAGAACCGGTAGGCCACTCCGGCCGGCTTCTTCAGGGCCAATAATATTTAATTATACATATTTTTGTAGGAGATCTGTAGTGAATCTTGGCAGCTCATTTAACTCTAGGTATTTTATGTACAACTCTGTGTCTTCTACACTTGGCCGGCCGTGGTGGTCTCGCGGTTCTAGGCGCGCAGTCCGGAACCGTGCGACTGCTACGGTCGCAGGTTCGAATCCTGCCTCGGGCATGGATGTGTGTGGTGTCCTTAGGTTAGTTAAGTTTAAGTAGTTCTAAGTTCTAGGGGACTGATGACCACAGCAGTTGAGTCCCATAGTGCTCAGAGCCATTTGAACCAATTTCTTCTACACTTACATTCATTTTATGTCCTTTTCATGCACGCATGTGTTGTTTTATATGTACTAGGAACCTGTACGAAGTGTATCTAGTCCACGCAGAACATCTCATGGATGCATCGAAAGGACATAAAATGAACGTACCTGTAAGTGCAAACAACACTAGACTTTAATGAGTCGCCAGTAATCACTACTGATTTACAAAAATAGGTGTAATTTAATAATTTTCTTTGTATTATAGGCCACTGAAGATGCCTAGCATGAATAGGCAAAATATATCTGGTACACACAAATAAAAAATTCTATTGCAAAATTTTTCTAATGTACTCGTATATCATAAAGCTTAAAGTTGTATTTTACCTACCCCGAAACCACTTCTGATGATCAAATGTCATAACTTTAGTTATGCTCTACCATATCTACGGTTCGGTAGCATCAGTATACTACATAAATAACACACTAAATGGTACGATTATCGGTAGTTCTGGCAGCATAGGTGGGCAAAGAAATAAAAAGGGAGACATAAAGAGAGAAAAATCACATAAAGAGAGAAACTGGGTGCCGATGACTTCTCTTTGCTTTCTTGTTTGTTTTGCACATGTTTAGAACTGCACATCATTCAGTTTTAGTACCTTGTGTACTTTATATCCATGTAGAATTTAAATTGCATTTTATGAGTACTGAAAATTTATTGATCACGTAACTTTTACTCCATCATGTAACCAAAGCAGTTACTTTTGATGCAAGTACAGTTTAAATGTACAAACATAAAATACATATAAGTATAATGATTATTGCTGTTGTATTGCTGTCAGCAGAATGTTCTTCATCATGATCAAAGGCAAGAGATTCCAGTTATTACAGATAAATGCGAAAGATGTTTATGAATAGCAGAAAATTGTTTATGAAAGTTCGACGAAGCATTAAAGTGATGTTTGATGTATTTTTGTTTAACCTTTTTTATTTTACCTTTTTTGTTGAGGAAATTGTGTTCTGTAGCGCAGTATTATATATCCATATTGTTTTCTTTATTTTTACTACAACATCCTTCTGTTTCACATTACAAATCAACGATTTTGGAAGAAAACTTGAATTGAATATTCAGTTCTGCTACAAATATTATTTACTTTTAAGTAAAAGATAGGACGATAAGTATGTAGAACAAAAATGTTCCACAGATCACCCAGCCCTTTCTATATCATTAGTCAGGCTCTAGGCAGTTCTCCACTTCCAGCTTTCAGGGAAATCTTGTAAGATACTGATCATATATGTAAAAAAAGTGATGGTTATGAGGTAACGCCTGATAGATATGCAACTCACCTAACGTACAGGTAATGTGGGTATAACCTTAACTGACTTAAGATGCTAGGAAAACTGGCGCAGTCTGCACTTACTTATGATAGTCTATGGTAGCCTGCAGAGGTTAAACAACTATAGCCACAATACAAAATGCAAGACGTATATAACAAGTCATTATAGTATCTAACATGCCACATGCAGCTATATTTCTAGTCTAGAGTTGATGAATTAAACCGAAGTAGATAATCTGATCATGCTGTGATAAATACTGCTAGCACAAAGCAGTAATTGTTGTGAGCTCCATTATCACTATGCAGAACAAGTAAGTCACATCCACTTAAAGAGTTAACAAATTCTGTGCAGCAAACGAGACTCCTGTTTATACTCATTACTTATTATTTAGTCAGAGGCTACTGTGTTATTATATACAGTTAAATGCGGACATTCACATTTCTCTACTAGACGCCAGTCTGTGCATTTTGTGGAAACCAGCAGGGATATTATTGTTAGTTTAATAGGAGACCTCGCTGCAATATAAAACCGTTCCATCTGCTTATCTTCAGCACTAGCCTAGCTCTCCTCCCTCTTATATTACACTCTGTTCTGCAAGGGGCGACTGCGCGTCCTTATTAGCTTCTCATGTCGTACCGCGTACCGCGCACCGTTCAGCGCTCTGGAATCTCATAAGCGATGTTCCAGCGGCTGCTGCCAGCCAGGGTATTCCCCGCTCGGCACTGCAACCAGACGAGCAGCTGCGCACAGGCCAAGGCGAGTCGATAGCTCGCAGCGCATCGCGAGTCGAGATCCGGTGGCTCCGAGCCGTCCCGCGGGGAGCAAGAGACGGTCCAAAAATAGAGCCGTGTGGGCGACCGCCAGCTCCGCTTTAAATGAGGCCGGGCCGTGGGCCGAGGGCCGACGTCCGACGAGCTGGAGGGACGGCAGGTGCGGGCCCGGCACCGGGCACACCGACGTCTCGTTAACGCCTCCATCAGCCACGCGAAAACAAACACTGCGCTTTATTGTATCCAACTGGGTCATCACCATAACCCATCCTTCGTCGACGCATATGTTGTGTTGTTTTGAGGCGTTAACCCTTCAAGTACCAAAAAACTTCATCCACAATGGCAATGAATTACACCTCTACATCTATATAGATTCCCTGCAAGTTACTGTATAGTGAGTGGTGGAGGGTACCTCGTACCACTACTATCACTTCTTTTCCTATTCCACTCACAAACAGACCGAGGGAAAAACGACTATCTATATGTCTCTGTATCAACCTTAATCATCCTATCATCTTCATGGTCCTCACGCCAAATGAGTGTTGCTGGCAATTGAATCGTTCTGCATTCATCTCTAAGTGACGGTTCTCTCAATTTTGTCAATAGTGTTTCTCGAAAAGAACATCGCCTTCCTTCCAGAGAGTCTCATTTAAGTTACTGAAACTTCTCTGTAATACATGCATGTTATTTGAATCTACCAGTAGCAAATCTAGAAGAATGCCTCTGAGCTGCTTTGATGCCTTCCTTTCGTCCAACAATGTGTGGATCCCAAACACTCGAGTAGTATTCAACTAAAGGTCGCAATAGCGTCCTGTCTGCATGCTCCTTTACAGATGAACCACACCTTCCCAAAAATTTTCCCAATAAACTGAATTCGACCACTCAACTTCCCTACGACAATCCTCATGTGCTAGTTCCATATCAATCGCTTTGCAATGTTATGCCCAGGTATTTTAAAGGACATGACCATGTCAATCAGAACGCTATTATTGCTGTATAAGAACATAATGTGTTTGTTTTTCCTAATCATCCGCATTGAATTACATTTTTCTACATTTCGAGATAGCTGCCATTCATCATACCAACTAGCAATTTTGTCTAAGTAGTATTGTATCTTCTACAGACACTCATGTTCGATACCTTCTACTCCACCGAAGTATCATCAGCAAACAATCATAGACTGTTACCCACCCTGTCTGCCTGGTCATTTATGTATATAGAAAATCGCAGCGGTCCTATCACTCTTCCCTCGGGCACTCCTGACGATACGATTGTCTGCAATGAACAATCACTGTTGAGGACAACGTACTGGATTCTATAGCTTTAGAAGTCTTCGAACCACTCACATATCTGGGAACCTATTCCATATGCTACTACCTTCATGACACTCTGCAGTGGGTCGCTGTGCCAACTGCTTTTCAAAAATCTGGAAATATGGAATCTACCTGTTGCCCTTCATCCATAGTTCACATGTGAGGAAACGGCAAGCAGAGTTTTGAAGGAGTGATGCTTTCTAAAACTGTGCTGATTAGTGGGCACCAGCGTTTAGATTTCAAGGAAATTTATGATCTTTGAACTCAGAGAATGTTCAAGAATTCTACAGCAAACCAATCTAAAGCGTATTAGTCTGTAATTTTGCGGATCCGTTCTTTCACCCTTCTTATATACAGGAGTTAACTGCGTTTTTTTTTTTTTCAGTCACTTGGATCTTTGCGCTGTGCAAGAGATTTTCGATAAATGTGAGCTAAGCAAGGGGCCAGTGCCTTAGAGTACTCTTCGGAAACGGGACTGCAATTCCTTACGTACCTGGCGACTCGGTTGGTACGCATCAGAATGTACTCACTGGAAACAGTAGACAATAAAACTGAACAATTTATATTTTTATGTCCGCCATGAGTTACGAAGTGATAATTATTTACATCAATGTGTCAGGAGCACAAACGCTTTGTTGAAAAAAATTGAAAAATCTCCATTATATCAGCAATGTCAAGTGGTTCAAATGGCTCTGAGCACTATGGGACTTAACATCATAGGTCATCAGTCCACTAGAACTTAGAGCTACTTAAACCTAACTAACCTAAGGACATCACACACATGCATGCCCGAGGCAGGATTCGAACCTGCGACCGTAGCGGTCACGCGATTCCAGACTGAAGTGCCTAGAACCTCTCGGCCACTGCGGCCGGCCAGCAATGTCAACTTCTGTCAGTAAACATATGCCCATCAGTATGAAGAAATTTTTCAGAGAAATGGGGTTCACAACCGGCTTTAGACCGTGCGCAGAAATCCACATTTGCAGCCACTTCAGTGTCAGCGTGAGTATCACGAATTTCATTAAATACTTCTTCGAGCGCTGGCAAATAGCCTACCCTCCCCGCTGCATCTCTGTAAGACGTTTCCCGCACTAGTACACTTAAAATTGTGATATCCAGCCTACTACCACTTACTGTAGCGGTGCTTAAAACTGTAGCAGTGCTTAAAACTGTAGAAGTAGTACCTACATTATCTGCAAGAGATATCCTTCAAATTCTGAGTCTTCTGCATGCTGTCTCTAACTTCTTCTGAGTAACTCATTATAAAATCATCCAACCCTTCATCTGCCATGAAACGATGCCACCTCCATGAAGACATTCTTATAGATATAATACACTCCTGGAAATGGAAAAAGAACACATTGACACCGGTGTGTCAGACCCACCATACTTGCTCCGGACACTGCGAGAGGGCTGTACAAGCAATGATCACACGCACGGCACAGCGGACACACCAGGAACCGCGGTGTTGGCCGTCGAATGGCGCTAGCTGCGCAGCATTTGTGCACCGCCGCCGTCAGTGTCAGCCAGTTTGCCGTGGCATACGGAGCTCCATCGCAGTCTTTAACACTGGTAGCATGCCGCGACAGCGTGGACGTGAACCGTATGTGCAGTTGACGGACTTTGAGCGAGGGCGTATAGTGGGCATGCGGGAGGCCGGGTGGACGTACCGCCGAATTGCTCAACACGTGGGGCGTGAGGTCTCCACAGTACATCGATGTTGTCGCCAGTGGTCGGCGGAAGGTGCACGTGCCCGTCGACCTGGGACCGGACCGCAGCGACGCACGGATGCACGCCAAGACCGTAGGATCCTACGCAGTGCCGAAGGGGACCGCACCGCCACTTCCCAGCAAATTAGGGACACTGTTGCTCCTGGGGTATCGGCGAGGACCATTCGCAACCGTCTCTATGAAGCTGGGCTACGGTCCCGCACACCGTTAGGCCGTCTTCCGCTCACGCCCCAACATCGTGCAGCCCGCCTCCAGTGGTGTCGCGACAGGCGTGAATGGAGGGACGAATGGAGACGTGTCGTCTTCAGCGATGAGAGTCGCTTCTGCCTTAGTGGCAATGATGGTCGTATGCGTGTATGGCGCCGTGCAGGTGAGCGCCACAATCAGGACTGCATACGACCGAGGCACACAGGGCCAACACCCGGCATCATGGTGTGGGGAGCGATCTCCTACACTGGCCGTACACCACTTGTGATCGTCGAGGGGACACTGAATAGTGCACGGTACATCCAAACCGTCATCGAACCCATCGTTCTACCATTCCTAGACCGGCAAGGGAACTTGCTGTTCCAACAGGACAATGCACGTCCGCATGTATCCCGTGCCACCCAACGTGCTCTAGAAGGTGTAAGTCAACTACCCTGGCCAGCAAGATCTCCGGATCTGTCCCCCATTGAGCATGTTTGGGACTGGATGAAGCGTCGTCTCACGCGGTCCGCACGTCCAGCACGAACGCTGGTCCAACTGAGGCGCCAGGTGGAAATGGCATGGCAAGCCGTTCCACAGGACTACATCCAGCATCTCTACGATCGTCTCCATGGGAGAATAGCAGCCTGCATTGCTGCGAAAGGTGGATATACACTGTACTAGTGCCGACATTGTGCATGCTCTGTTGCCTGTGCCTATGTGCCTGTGGTTCTGTCAGTGTGATCATGTGATGTATCTGACCCCAGGAATGTGTCAATAAAGTTTCCCCTTCCTGGGACAATGAATTCACGGTGTTCTTATTTCAATTTCCAGGAGTGTAAAATCATGAAACGATGCCACCTCCATGAAGACATTCTTATAGATATAATGGATATTTATGATTGTCAATATGATTCGTCTAATAATAAAAACTAACCAAAAATGGATAAATAATACAGTATGCCTACTACAATGACGTGTATATCCATACTGTTTTCGTCACGTTGCATATTTATGGTAAACATCCTACATGTGCACTATCCGCGAAAATAATTTATGTTATGTCAGTGGCTAACATTTTCGAGACAGTCTGTGAAACGATCATGACTGCAATGTTCATCCTTCATTAGGCGAAGAATTACTCAATAAATTATCAGTGAAATCGGGTGTAATTCGGAAATCAATTCACGACAATCTGTTTGCTTATACGTACGGCGCGGAAGAAAACTAGCTGGAAATGTGCTTATAAAAGACTCCCGTATTGATTTATACTTTCGACACCTGCTAGCTGAACACTAAACCAGCTCAAGACGAGTGCCTCAAAGTTCATCGGTAAATATTCGTGGCAGTACTCACTCGTTCGCTGATATCTCAAGCTTATCGACTTAGAAAGATAAAGGCGGTAGTTATAGTATCCGATAAACTGTTGTGTGTACATTAATACCAATAAAATCGATTTTCTATAGTAAATAAAATAATAAATCGCAAGTAAGACCAAAAATACATATATCTGCCGATGTCTTTGAAGGGTAAAGAGCTCATTAGCTGTTGGTTCTCTGACGGTTACGTGTAGTGACAGAAACGAAAGTGTTACAAAATGAAGCACCAGTCCGATATATTTCCAAACTTCGTGTATATTACCATCCCATAATGAATATTTAATGATTTCAGTTTAATTTCATTCGGAACTAGTGTCCACCATCATCAGTATGATGTGTGACCACTATGAGAATGAATATACTGGTCAAGGAAAACAGTCTCTGAATATCATCTTCACGAATTTCTTGTCCGACCTGAATACATAATTGTGTCAGTTGATAAAGATTCCAGGCTGCAGTCTAGTACGACGTTTGTCTTCCAGTCCAATTTCAGACGTGTTATGTGTGTTACAAATCAAGGAACTAGGCAGAACAGTTAAGGGAACGTCCATTGAAGATGTCTGTAATGTAACGTACAGATGGGGTTTTACATTATCCTTCTGGTTAACCCGGTCGTGAAGGGACTAAATTAGGGTTTAGCATCGTTCACATATACTGGACTGGCGAACATTAGTTTAGTTTCAACGATTACCAAATCATTCCTGTTGTTATATTCAATAGCTTTCTCGTCAAACAATGATTCAACGAATAGAGCGACAAGGTATCCAAAACCACTGCTTCCACCAGCTCGTCTACGAACTCATTGCCTTAGACCTCACGGCGACGAACAAGAATGAGTTTCAACGCTGACACCACAGTAAATCACCTAATTTCGAGGTTGACTACTGATCTATAGGGTGAAAGTGTCAGTAGTCTGTTGCGTGGTGTCAAACATAAACGATGTGTAGCAGTTCAGAAACTCATCCCAATCTTTTCCCGACAGTGTGTAGTAACCTCTGCGTGGATTTCAACTGTTTTAATTCGCCTGTGCATCAAAGGCAGCTGAACGATCCCACGATCATCTCATAAAATAGACCTTCTAGTAAATCGTACGACCAGTCTCCTTCGGCACACTATTCTTTTGAATTTCACTCATTGTCATTCTTTCTGCAGTCACTGCACTACGGTCAAAGGTCTGTACGATCTGTCGGTATGATGCTCCTATGTCCTTCATGCCGATGACTCGAGCTTTCCCAAAGACCGAATGAAGAGATAGGCTGAACGTGCACGTTATCTGAGTGAGCCGTGCAGGGCTTGCGTTTATCCCATTTATTGTTCGTCATCTTCTATTACGGTACTGCTGCCTCGTTTTCTTATTCCATTTACTGGCGTCACTAACTTCCTGCTTTACTTGCCCGGGAGCGGAAGCAGCAGATCGTATCGATAAGCGCACTGTCATACCATCTCTGGAGCGACTGATGGTATTTCGGGGTCGTCGTGTGTCTGGTAGTCAGTTCGGGACGGACTAGCAGTGCAGTCGGGACGCAGCAGCAGTGAAGTCGGGGGACGGAGCGCCCGTGAGGCGCCGACAGCCAGTGCTCTCCAACCGCTGGCGACACACATGAACTGTCCGACGGAGGGAAATTGGAGCAGGACGACCGTTGGTTGATCGTCTCATCGGCGGACGTATATTTGGTCCTTGTACCGTTTCCGGGCCTGGGAAGTTTGTCGGTTGGCGTGGAGCAGCGAGGAAATCTCCGGGGCCTCTATGCATTGTTGGAGTGTGTGGTGCTGTTCCTATTGCTACGAAGTTCACGGATCACCGATCCTGGACATCAAAGTGGAGTTTTGACTGAATCTACGAGCAAGTCACGACTGTTCACATTGTGTCGTTTGGAGTTCGTTGTCGGCTGTTGGGATAACCCGCGAGCAAAACGAGTTCTCAAGTTGGCAAATTTTAGCCACCCACCGGTGGAGTTTAACAGTACTTCTTTATTTTCATTGAAGTGTACCAGCGGAATCTTCTGCCTTGTGGCTGTTATCGTTCTGGTTACCTACCGTGGCCGTTGACGTAAATTCAGGCAGTGTATTTTCCTCATTGTGTTGTCGCTGTCCAGCACTGTGTGTAGTTTGACAGCTCAATGTATATTGGTTGCGGGCGCCAATACCTTCTATGTTGTTCTATTGAACTACCTGTTGTGTGCTGGTCGGGTGAAGAGGTGGTTACCTTGTCGGTGGGTCCGTTGACTGACCGTCGGTTGGGTTGTCGTCGGATCGACAATGGTTGGGCCAACTGCCTATCTCACCTAAGCGAGTTTCAGTGTTTGAATTCCAGGCCGACCCTCGGAACGTCTGAGCGCCCTTGGGTGTACTGCCTTTTCTTGTTTGACCTTGTTGTTTGTACTTGTATGGCTTCTAGCTGATGTTTAGATTAAAGTTGTTTTGCCCTTAAGGCGTCAGATGGTTTGGGCTTTCAGCCTTATTTAAGAACTGTTTTACGTAAAGCCTTTGACATTTTTAAAATTAATGTTATTGAGTCTTAAGTGTTGGGCCTTTCGCCGATTTTGAATTTAAGTTGTTTTGCTCTTTAAGTGTCAGATTCTTGCGGCCTTCAGCCGATTTTGAATTAAAGTTGTTCTGCTCTTAAGGTGTTAGATGGTTGGGCCTCAGCCTTATTTAAGAACTGTTTTATGTAAAGCCTTTGAATTTTCAAAATTAGTGTTTTTAAGTGTTAGGCCTTCAGCTGATTTTGAATTTAAGTTGTTTTCTGTTAAAGGGTCAGATTCTCTGGGCCTTAAGCCTAATTAAGGAACTGTTTCAAGATAAGGATTTGCCTTTAAAATTTCTGATTTTGGTTGAGCCTTAAGTTATAGGCTTTCAGCCGTTTTTTAATTAAAGTGGTCTTGCCCTTAAGGCATGAGATTGTATGGCACATACAGCGGCTAATTAAGTTCCAAAACCAAAGCTGTGGTTGTTAAATTTTTCTGGGCTTTTGTAATGTTTGATCAAATAAAAGGTTGTGTGTTCGAGTGTAACTGGCAGCCGCATATTTGGCTTCTTCCACAACTTAAACTACCTGTCCTGTCCTGCGGGTTTAGCAGGGCGTCTCACTGAGCGTTCTGTGTTGTGATCCCCGCCTGTAAATCTCCATTAACATTAGACAGATCCAATGGCCATCACATACTCAGACCATTCTTCCTCTGTAGGAATGGATTTTTCTGTACTGTAGATTAGATCGCATACTGATGAAGTTCTAATCAACATATCCCGCAAGCTATGTGTTCACGTTCCAGTATTTCCATCAGTGTACGCCCATCACAGAGTTCCACAAACATTCAAAATGGTTCTCAATCTAACAAATAGTTTGGCACCCTGGTATTTGTAGTGAGCCTTGAGGCAAGATTTCACATATACAATATTTCGTACATGGGATTTCCCATATGCTATGTATGCAGTATTTGCTGTACACTGTCAAACACTATGTCCTCTTGTGACACCAACTCAATAAAATGTATATTTCACTTCAGGTTTAATTTCAAATTCAACCATTTCACCACTGAGCTCTTTTAGTTTGAGCACTAACTGCTATTTTCTTTACTTTCAGGTGAGTCGATATGTTGAGTATCCCTCACAGCAGTGCCGTAGTGAAATGGTCTTCTTGCAGTAATCAAGTAGCAACACAAAAGGTATGTTTGTTAACATTACATAGTAGTCCGCTTCCGTTTCATGACAGGAGACAAACAATCTTTTTTTAACTATACATTGGAGTAAAGAAGGGATGCTGCGAGAATCGAGCGACTGATTTGTACAAAGCGTGCTGAAAAGTAATACCTACGAAATTTTTATATTAAAGCTCGTAAAGTTCCTCAAGACACCCACTACGCCACCTCGAAGTTTATCATAACGTTTCTGGGACACCCCTGTACACACAAACCCGCCTCTGTATCAGAGGTTGCTAAAGCATGCCTGCATGCTGGTTCTCGACTCGGAGGTACGCCGGTTCGAATTCTGGTGGTGGATGACATTTTCACTGTGAGTATTTGGCCGGCAAGGCGAGTAGACGTGATGGTGCAAAGTTCTTGACCACAAGTCTATGTGCCAATGTGCTGGACTAAATTCCAAACCTCTCCCTTCCCTTCAACCATGACAAAACAGACCCACCACTGCACCGTACACGCACTCATCGCAATTATCCACGCTACACAAGTACACATATGACTTTCCATCGTAAGTCGGAGGAAGGCAACGGTGAAGCACCTCCACTAGGACCTAGCCACCAACAGCTGTGCAGCATTCCTGCATCTACTCCCCCTACGCCAATTCCATGAGTATGAGACTCTTTAATAATATCCACAAAAGCTTGTGATACAAACGTCATGGTATCATGTGTGCAGGTGTAGGCAAATGTCTTCATAGAGGCTGGTGCACTGCTGAACTAAAGTAAGTTATAATTCCGCCAGCTGTGCAGACTTACGCCTGCATGTTACTGCTAACCCATCCACCTGCACCAACAACATGACTTTCAAGCCAGTTTCAGCTAAGGCAAAGCTCTCAGAGACTACACCAACCAGTAGAAATAACATGCAATAACGTCCCAGTAATTTTTTATTATACGCCTTGTGATTAATCCGACTCTGTTCCTCAAGCACTGATCCATTTGTTGTTCATATTTGTACAAATTTCTTTATCTTCCAACATCCTTAGGAGGAGTTTGTTCATAATCTACAATAGTTACATTTTATTCCATATTTTTAACAAACCCGCCTGGACAGCCGAGAACGTTAATAAGCAGCTCCCGAGATTCGGCATAGCGAGTTTGGCCTGCATGGAATCCACCTCGAGGTTTAACAATGAGGGCTGGTGAGCTGACAAGGCTGGATGAGGCTTTTATGTAGTTTCCCACACCCAACGAGGTGATTACAAGGGCAGGTACCAATGTCGCACCTCAGATACTCGCTAAGCAATCATTTCGGAAACCTTCGCACACAGGCACATGAGATTTACGCTCGACACAGACAGATTGGGTTCATAAATTCCGTCCTCGGTGCAGAGGTCGCCTAAGGAAGGGTATCCAGCCACCAATCGTCACTAACGTTTCTGAAACCCATGTAATAATGTCGACCCAGCAGAGAAACGGAAAAAATGGAAGAATAAGATAGAAGAAGAATACATACTTTTAACAGATTGATTGTTGTTTAGTAGATGCTGCCCAGTAGTCGTTTTTTATTAAGCATGCGCGCTTATGCTCCTTGTAAAGTATTTTAAAATTCGTCTATCTTCTTTATTCCCATGTTCCAAACATTATAATTGATGTCTCTCGATACGCTGTGGAGCAAGTCAGTATTTATTACAGACTGTGTTCGGGAGTTCGATGTTCATTGGACTGCGGACTGCGGTTGTAGATTACATTGGTGGTATAAGTGTACGTTGGGAGGCAATCTATGGCAGTAGAAGACAAAAATAAAGCCGAAGTAATAAATTCCGCATTTAAGAACTCGCTCACGCGGGAGAATGGTACAAACATACCGTCGTTTGACCGTCGCACGGACTCCTGAATGTAGGACATTGTTATAAGCTTTGCTGGTGCAGAAGAACAACTGAAAGAATTGAAAGGAAATAAGTACCAACTCCTGATGGAATCCCATTTCAGTTTTACAAAGAGTACTCTAGATAATTGACCTCTTACTTAGCTGGCTGCGAACCTCTTGTCCAGTGCAAAGCGACAATTGACTGGAAAAAGCGCAAGTGACTCCGCTACATAAAAACAGTACAAGAACACATCCGCAATATCACAGGCCCATATCCCTAACTTCTGTCTTCTGTAGAAACCCTGAGCATATTTTCATTTCGAATGTAATAAATTTCCCTGAGAAGGAAACCCTTCTGTCCTCAGATCAGCACGATTCTAGAAGGTATAGATTGTATGAAACTCAGCTTATCCTTTCCTGGCATGAGATCCTGTGAACCAAGGATGAAGGGGAACATGAGGTGTCCATATTTCTAGATTTTCGTAAAGTATTTGACACGGTGCCACACTGCCGACTGTTAACAAAGGTACGAGCATACGGAGTGGATTTCTAGGTATGGCAATAGATAGAATACGTCCTCAATGTCGTAACACTGTATGTTGACTTCGAGAGCAGGTTTCATCAGAGACAAGGTGTCCTAAGGATTGCCCAGAGGACCTCTGCTGTTTGCTATATATATAAATGATCTACCGGTAAGGGTATGTAGCAGTTTATAGTCATTTGCTGATGATGCTGTAGGGTATGGGAAGGTATCGTCGTGGAGTGACTTTAGGAGGATAGAAGATGAATTAGACAAAACTTCTAGCCGGTGGGATGAATGGCAGCTTGCTCTTAATGTAGAAAAATGTAAGTTAATACAGACGAGTAGTCAAAACAAACCTATAGTGTTGGAACACAGTATTAGTTGTGTGCTCCTTGACACTTTTACGGTGGTTACGTATCGACGAGTAACATTGAAAATCAGTATGAAATGGAACTAGCATGTAAGGGTTATAGTAGGGACCACGAATCATCTACTTCGCCTTTATTGGGAGAATTGTAGGAACGTGTGGTACATCTGCAAAGGATACCGCATATAGGACACTAGTGTGACCATTGTTGACTACTGTTCCAGTGCCTCGCATCAGCACCAGGTCGGATTTAATGAGGACATCGAAGCAGTTGAGACCCGGACTGCTAGATTTTTCACCGATACGTTCGAACAACACGTAAGTATCATATAGGTGCGTCGGGAGCTCAAATGGGAGTCACTGAAAGGAAGGTGACAATCTTTTCGAGGAGCGCTTTTGAGAAATTTTAGAGAACCGGCTTTTGAGACTGACTGCAGAACGATTCTATGAAGGTCAATGTGCATTTCCCGTTAGGACATGAAGATAAGATTAGAGAAATTGGGGTTTGTGCGGAGGTATATGGAGACTCGTTTTTCCCTCGCTCCATCCGCGAGTTAACAGAAAAGGAAATGACTAGTGCTGGTACAGGGTACCCTCCGCCACGCACCATGTGGTGGCTTGCGGAGTATGTATGTAGATTTAGATGTACATGTTAACTAGATATATATGGGGGCTATTCAGAAAGTAGGGATCGTTTTGACAATAGGAAAAATAGGTACAAGAAATACATTTTATTATATACATCTGAAAGAGCGACTGACATACTACTTTTCCATATAGTCAGCAAACACATTGAGGCACTTATCATAGCGGTGGACAAGGTTCGAAATACCTTCGTCGTAAAATTCTGCCGCCTGAGACTTAAGCCAGTGAGTCACGCCCGCCTGGAGTTCCGCGTCGTCGTCAAAGTGCTGCGTTGCAAGCCGGTTTTTCATCTTGGGAAACAAGTGGAAGTCGCTTGGTGCAAGATCGGGGCTGTAGGGCGGATAAGGGAAAATTTCTCATTTGAACGAATTAAGGAGTTCTTTAGTGCGGTTTTCCGTGTGACGTTGGGCAGTGTTGTGCAAAAACAAAATTTTGGACCTCAGCTTTCCTCGGTCTTTGTTTTTGACAGTACCAGGCGGAATTTATGCTTGCTCCACGTTCTAGAAAATCAATAAGAAACACACCTTGTCTATCCCAAAACACTGAAGCCAACAACTTCCTTGCTAACAAGGCTTGCAAACATTTTGTTTGTTTTTGGAGGGACCTTGCGTGCCCCCATTCGATGGACTGTAATTTTGTCTCGTAATTGACGTGTTTCACGCAAGTCTCGTCACTGGTTACGGTTCGATCCAGTAATGAATCACCGTGTTTGTATTAGGTCTCGAAAAATGTCAACGTTGCGCTCATTCGCTGTTATTTATGGTGCTCTGTAAGCATTTTGGGCACCCATCGTGCACAAAATTTGTGGCTTTTGAGTGACAATTTCAAACAACAAAGTCCGTGGAACATGTGGAAAAGAAAGCGAAAGCTCTGTTATTGTGAAGCGACGGTTTTCGCGAATCGTTTCATCAACTTTTGCGACAAGATCG
The DNA here is from genome assembly GCF_021461385.2 of Schistocerca piceifrons. Lineage (NCBI taxonomy): Eukaryota > Metazoa > Arthropoda > Insecta > Orthoptera > Acrididae > Schistocerca > Schistocerca piceifrons. Next base: position 508,224,668 of record NC_060144.1, read on the forward strand.
TCAGTCACAATGCTCGGGCGTCCACTCTTTTCTTCATCACAAACGTTGGCACGGCCATTTTTAAACCGAATGCACAATTTCCGGACGGAACATTCACTCATTAAGTTGTTTCCGTACACTTCGCATAGTTCACGATAAATTTCTATAGGTTTTTGGTTTTTTGCCAACAAAAACCGTATTACAGACTGCGCCTCACAACTGGTGGGATTTTCGATTGAAGCACACATTTTAAATTCGAATATCGAAAACTCCAAACGCGCAGAGACGTTCCCGCTGTCACGGATGGATGCCGACTCAGCTGCCGAGCACGCACATACCAAAAGAGCCCTTGTTCAAAGTGGTCCTATTGCTCTGACATAATTATGTCGTTGCTCTCTAAATGAACAAGCAATTCATTATTTATTACATTAAACAATAATCACAATTATGGCTGTTTAATACATTAAAAGCAGTGGTAAAAAGGGGGTTGACAAACGTTGACAATGCTATACTAGTATTTTGGCAAGCCTGGTGAAGGTATCTGCGTACTATTCCAATAAACACATATCAGATTAAAGCAACTAAACCAGTAAAGTCATACCGTGATGGTCAAAAGTTTAGTGTTAGAAGGCACATAGCCCTACAGAAGAGTATGCGTTCGCAACTACGGCCACAGCTGGATGCATATTGATTGTAAAACTGCAAGCAAATCTTTAGAATGATGCTTGAAATTACTGAAACCTGTAAAAGCGGCTTGACTGTACCCACAGTTCGTCTTGCTGTCGAGGCTAGATTTCACCATGTTGCTCTGCAGGTGGAGGCTCAAGCGGCTGAAAAATCAGTCATTGGTATCGCACCTGTAACTTGCATCGGCCGCTAACGAGGAGAACACGACATGCCCTGTACCCAATTTTCCAGGACTTCGCTCAGTGGAAGAGGGGTAAAAATAAGCGAACACTCTTCTCGTCTTATCCACATATGCTTAACCATTTCTGAGACGGTCAACGTTTTAGAGGTACTTTATGTGCCTGTTGCCAAGTAAATACTTCGCCCGAAGCGGTGGCACAGTGGCTAGAGGTGCGGGGTCGTACTTTTGCACCCCGTGTTCGAAATCCGACTATTATTTTTATTTTTGTTTTTCATTTATGTACCCATGTTCGTAGAAGGTATGGCTCTGAGCACTATGGGTCTTAACTTCTGAGGTCATCAGTCCCCTAGCCTTAGAACTACTTAAACCTAACTAACCTAAAGACATCACATAAATCCATGCCCCGGGCAGGATTCGAACCTGCGGCCGTAGCGGACGCGTGGTTCCAGACTGTAGCGCCTAGAACCTCTCGGCTAATCGGGCCGGCTCGTAGAAGGTACTGCACAAATGTTTTACAATGTATACTGAAATGGCGTTGTACTTATTTATCTACTAATTGTATGTTAGACGAATCAATTAAAAAAACTATAAATGAATGGAAAAGTTTTTTCAAATAGTGTTCGGTGAAATTCGTGTAGTGTATTTTGATTTATAATCAGTTGCAAGCGCCAGTTTCCGGAAAAGTGGTCCATTGTGCCTGATTTTCCGCGAACTTATTGCCGACGCATCAAATCTTCAGCAATGTTAACGATGTTTCTTCCCTGAGTGAGATTCATACGAAGAAATGCTGTGGCAAACTTGCCTTCACATATTACATGTGCTGTTTGGAATTTATATGTTTATAATGCATACAAGAATTTAAAAACATTGGAACCCTCGGAAAATATCATACACACACAATATACAATAAATGTATGATTGTTGTAGTGAAACCCTGTTGTAATTTTACAATTACTATAACGTCCTGTCCTAACTTGATGAGAAAAATTCGTGTAATAACCTTCTACGGACATGGGTTGATAAATGAAGAAAATAAAATAAACAAGAACAATAACTGGGTTTAGAACGCGGGGTGAAGAAAGTGGAATGTCATGACACTATCCAGTGTGCGACCAGTTGGCATGAGCTTAGTATGTGCTGAGAGGCACTTACATTACCAGCTCCAGCAAATGGTGCAATCAACCTGAAGATGGCCTACTGCATGTATTTTAAATAAATAATATTTTGCGATAGTGTCTGTTTCTTCATAAGTAATTAGACGATTGTTCTCTCAGAAACAGTCGACTATCTACCGATAAGCCGAAACAGTGTTCGCTTATTTTGTTTCCTCTTCCACTGAGTCAAGTTTCTGGAAAACCCTGCTGTGTCACTTGCCATGTTCTCCTCGTAAGTTGAAATCAGCCAGAAAAATTTCAAAATCGCCGACTTATCAAGCCTACTTGAAGTGGCGTCTGGCTGCATGGACGCTCAGATGACGAGGTGTGGAGAAGAAGTCTCATGGAAAAGAATCCTAGCTGAAAGGTGATTTTCTGCAAGCTCCTTCCTAAAAGAGAGACACGTGTCTTAGCATTTTCAGTTCATAACAACATTTTAATTCGCTGAATTATGGATATTGTGGTGTCACCGCCAGACACCACACTTGCTGGGTGGTAGCCTTTAAATCGGCCGCGGTCCATTAGTATACGTCGGACCCGCGTGTCGCCACTGTCAGTGATTGCAGACCGAGCGCCACCACACGGCAGGTCTAGAGAGACGTCCGAGCACTCGCCCCAGTTGTACAGCAGACTTTGCTAGCGATGCTACACTGATAACTACGCTCTCATTTGCCGAGACGATAGTTAGCATAGCCTTCAGCTACGTCATTTGCTACGACCTAGCAAGGCGCCATAGCATTTGATATTTATCTTGTGAAGCATGTACAATCAAGAGAGATGTTCTACAATTATGGATTAAAGTTAAGTATTACAGCAACTGCGTCAGTTTTTCTAAGTTCTCATTTCCTTGTAATGTTCCAGACCTCACGCCAATCTGCGTGAGCTTAAAAGCGTGCATTTCGGACTCCTCTAGCAACACGGTGTTGGCTCATCTGCCAACACTACAGATATTCCGACTGCTGACCAGCGAAATTATATATTAAAGGAAGCTAGTCCTCTTCCTTGACTTCTATTTCAGGCAATTAATCAGTAACAAGATACCTAATACTTCGCTGAAAAACAACGTCCTCCTCTCTTTCTGTCTCTGTCTACGGCCAGTGAGGTTGGACCTCTGTAACACAGCTGCGCTTCTCTCTTTAACTCCGGAATTATGTATGCAGCACAGTCGTTGGAGTTCTTAGGTTGTGTTAGGCATACAGAGTGACAATTATTGAACTATATGAAATAAAATTGTCGTAATTTCTAAACGTTCTGCGTTAGTATGTTCAAACTGCACGGTTGCGTGCGGGGCATAATGGGAATTAGTATGCCCTGCATGGTTTTCTTTAGCGACGAAGCCCACTTTCATTAGGATGGGTTCGTCAATAAGAAAAACTGCCTCATTTGGGGGACTGAGAATTCGACTTTCGCGATCGAGAAATCTCTTCACCTTCAACGGGTCATCATTGTGCTGTGCAATGTCTAGTCACGGAACAATCGGTGCGACGATATTCCTTAATGGCACGGCGACTGTCTAACGGTACATGAAGGTTTTGGAAGATGATTTCATCCTCATTATCCAATGTGACCCTGGTTTCGACATGATGTCTTTCATACAAGATGGAGCTCGACCTCATCGAAGCAGGAGAGTGCCTGATGTCCTGGAATAGGTCCACTGGCATGGGCCTCGATTGATCATCATATTCTCCGGATATGAACACATGCGACTCCTTTTTGTGGGACTATATTAAAAACAAGGTGTACAGCAATAACCCCAAAATCATTACTGAGCTGAAAACAGCCATTCATGAGGTCATCGACAGCATCGTAGTTCCCACGCTTCAGCGGGTCCGGCAGAATTTCGCTATTCGCCTGCACCACATCAATACCAATGATAGCAGGCATGTCGAACATGTCATAATTGTAGTGACGTTTCCATATTGAATAAAATGTGTGCACGCCGCAGCTTGTAACTAATTTACGTTTTCTTTATGTATTTGAATTACTGTCACCCTGTATTATCTGGCAGTGCCTCACAACACCTGCAAAGGAATCCTATCTCTCCTGGTCCTCAATCCACTTTCACATATTGTCTGTAGCGGCCGGTACATTTCCAAGAAGCCTTGCTTTCTACTCCTCTGTTCATAAAATCGTTGTTCCGGGTCTTGGCAAAATTGGCACAACTCTTCCTGCTACACGCAGATTGTTAAAACAGATTCCGCCGGTGCCCCAGCACTACGGAAGATAGCATCTGCATTGAGACGCTTGGCTTCCGGCGACCAGGGACGGCTACTTGAAAGTTCAGGCCGTTCTGACCGCAGGTCACTGACTCCAGCAGCTGTCGGCGAGTCCCTTCCTGATTTCTCCTGGGGCGGTCTCTCTGCTAGTTAACGTGACCTACTGTGCATCCGCTTACATACAGTTCAGAGGAGTATGTCTTCTTAGTGACCTCTCGTTTGGGAGAACATGCAGTTCAGTATGAAAAGGTAATCTACATTATTTAAGTACTGGCAATCATTGGTATAGATTCACAACTCATTTATCCATAAGGATTCATTATTCCGAATTCGCCTATCTTTTTAATTCTGGTTTTACCATATATCAGTTACGGTACACGTACGGAAAAGGAGGTGGTGTAACGATAGTTCGAAACAAACACAGGTGGCCAGAACCGTTTCTTTATACATACAGGATTGCTTTTTTTTTTTTCCAATTTCTTGTACTGTTGCTCAACACTTAACTGTTTGGTTCATTTGGTGAAAGTTACTGAATGTGACGTGTAGTGTTTAGATATCTGTTTTTAAATTATGGTTCTTTCAATTGAGGAACGTATTTTTCTCGGTTAACATGTGCTTCGACAAGGTGATAAGAACACGCATTTTTATGGAGGCTGTAACCGCTCTTTAGAGAGTGATTATACAGAAACGAGTATTAGGTTAAATTCTGTAAAACGAAATGACCTAAGAGCCAAAAAACGGTAGTAGTATTTGGAAGCAATAGTTAGTTAAAATCCTACAAAGAGTAGATATTCGAAAGAGAGTGGCGCAAAGTAGCACAAAGGGAATCCAAGGAAGACGTAACAGACCTGCGTTTTGTTTTGAATGTAATATGCGCAGCATTGTTAGGTCTCTTGAGTTTTTGTTTTCAGCGGTGGCAAGTGTGTTCGCAGTTCTTCCGTGGTAATCGGAATTTTGGGATTAGAAGCCTTATTAAATTGGATTCTTAGGACTGGATTAGACATTGAGTGGTGGAGAATAGATTATTTTGGGATAAATTCAGAGACGGAGTCAATTAGAAGTGACTGGGTGTACCAACATTGATATGCAAAAGAATCGTGATTGTACGTGTTAAACGAAACGCTACGATCGTATACTTACAATTGTGAAGAGATTTATTACCAATACGGAAACTTTTATGTTGAATTAGGACTGTATTCGCTGTATGCGAATTATTAAAGAGTAAAGTAATATTTGGACCTTATCACACCAGTATCTTTGCCGCTCATTGTCAAGGTGATTCCGCTAATAAACGAGAAGTGAAAAATAATGACCGTTAAGAGAGTAAACTTGAGCTGAACAGACATTGAAAGGATTCGAACCCATAATTAATATCGTGTCGTGAGAATTGAGAAGCTTAGGCATTGTAAGGCCCAGAGACATATTTATAATTTATCGGGCATTAATGGCAAAGGACAGTTTCATGGGAAAGCATGTCTTTGGTGATAAATACACGAAGGAATGTAGTACTAACTTACTGTTTTCATACCGAAACAATAAACACTAAGATCAACTCTCCTTTCATTGATTCCCCGGTGCCATCTCTCACTAATTCAAGAACTTAATTGTGTCAATAAAACATAAATATACGAGACATTCCCGGTGTTTACTAATTTCCATAATCAGCTACTCATAGACAATAATATCTGTGAATATTCAAGAGTTATTGAAGGAAGATGATAAATCTTTTTACAAACAGATTCAATAGGATTCAACGAATGTATACAGACTACTAAAGTAACTACATCAAATTACTCAGGGAAACAAATGAGTAAAAATTGACTGAAACTCAACTGATATCTTAGTCCAGAGAAATAAAAAGAACTGTCTCTGGTAAAACGCGATCAATTTTCAACTGCTAGTTCACACGACTAGATTCACAACGTGATTCAGAGATGTTTTATGCCCGATCGACACGGAAGGGAATGGTCCTTAACTAGCTGGGCCAATATATACAAAAACTTTTGAGATCGGCTCCACTGCCGGTGGGGGGGGGGGGGGGGTGGGGGGGGAAGCGGCGAAACGATATCTGTGCAGTTGCGACGACGGTGGGTGTGCGGGCATAAGGCGCTTGCTGGAAAAAAAAAAGCGGAATCAGCAATACCTCATTTGAATGCAGACTGTCGACTTAACTGAGAAATTTCGAGAGAGAGGCTCAGTGTGCAATGCTGAACGAACTGGAAGCCTTCCAAACTAAACGAAAAGAATGTGTTGGATATTTCTGATTCGATGTACCAGAGCCCAGCAATATCGTTGCACAGGTTGGCACAGGGAAAAGATACCGGACTCACAACGGGGCATACAGCGAAATTGTTAACGTGTAAAGAGAGAGCAGTGCAAGAATTGAAACATACGGATCATGAAAAGCGAATCTGTTAATGGTTTACCTTTTTTAGTGAGAGGAATATCACTGGTATTCCTGATGTCACCTTCTTCGCAGACAAGACTTACAGCTCTCTGGTCACATTAACACACACAATACACGATTGTCGTCAAGGCAGAATCCTTGTGCTATGCTTGAAACACCATTGCAAGGTCACAGAATTAGAGTGTGTGTAGCAATATCCAGACGGGTCATTATTAGACCTCAATTTTCTGAAGAAACTGAGAACTGTTAACGTTATTCTTTAACGTCATACGATTTCATTGCTCAGGTAAAGGTTGACTAAATCAATAACTACTCATGGTTTCAATAAGATGGCGCTACTGCGAACACGGCTGACAACACTATGCGTCTTCTGGAAGAATGTTTTGCGGAACGTGTCATCGCAAGCAACCTGTGGTCCTCTCGCTCGCCAGACCACACTCCACTAGACTTTTTTTGTAGCGGGTGGAGAGGAGTGGGAGGGCAAAGTCTCTACTTTATCGCGGGCAAAATCTGTACTTTATCGCAGTCGCCCACACGCGCTGTGTGAGTTAAAACCTCAAATAGCCGTGTTCATCGGAAGCGTAATGTTGTAACTGCACAGCAACTTGCCCTAAGATCTTTAGAACACTTACTCAGCGGAAAATACGTTAACGTGCTGTGCTGACCATTTTCAGTTACTTTTTTAGTAAAGATTATTTTACCACCCCAAAATGTATACAGCGGTTTATACTCATCGATTGTAGACAATCAAAACCACTTAATTGCGTTTTGTTAAATTTTGCAGGAGAAGCACAAACGGTTTCTTAAAAATATATGTAAAGTGATACAAATAATGTTGCTGCATGTGCAGCTATGCAGGGTGGTCGGAAATTCCCGTTACAAACTTCTAGGACGTGTAGAGGGCAGTGAGTACAGAACGTTTTGGATAGGAACCCATGTCCGGAATCGTATCGTTTTCGTTCTACTACAGTTTCAATTAAGATGTGTACCTCGTCAACGTCTGCTTAGGGCAAGAGAAACGTCTCAAGAGTTCCCTGTCCTGGTATGCAACAGGATAGACACGATGACGTGTAGTACGTCAAACGATCCCCAGATGTCACTCATTGTCCGCTTTGCTGTGAGCCCGAGCAACACCGACTCAAAGGAAGGCCTCGGTGCTTGTTCATGACGTCATGTCAGCTAGGCACGGCGAACGCCAGGTCTGCTGCAGGTATACTCATAATGGTGGTGTCTCCCTCCCTGACACAGGAAAATGTGGAACTATTGGCGGTAGTTGACCAACACACATTGTTCTGAGAGATTTCTGCAATCAATTAATTGTGCAATTCATTACACTTCTTTACAAATAGTGTACTCTTGAACTTAAATTTCCACCTTTTTTTAAGGATTGACATACAACAACTACTTCATGGTCCAGCAGCAACAGAATTTGTGCTTCTTTACCTTATTTGTAAATCCGAGCAAGTTACGTTTGTACTGGGTTGCTTTTACAAGAAACTGTGAACATATTGGTGCTCTTCTTTAGGTATCTTGGTTGACTATGGGGTGAGGAGCACTGAATGTTAATTAAATATCTTGCGATTGAACATGTTGGGGGAGGGGGTGGGGGACAGAAGAAGAGGCAAAAGAGAGATACTTGTTTTATCAAATAAAACTTTTTATCTTATAAAGTTTCTCCTTTCGGTTGCAAGAGGGGAATATTTATCTTTTCTAATGTGCATGTTTACAAAAGTTTAAGCTCAGCAGTATTTTCGATGTATGAAGCTATTGTGTTTCCTGTTTAGAATTCCTTTCGTTGAAAACGTCTGTAATCTAATGACGGGCAACTGTTGGACATTTATACATGTAAATTAGTTCACATTTCCGGTGACGATGTCAAACGAAAATAAATAAAAGAAACGAGTTCATTGTAAGGGGGTTGGGGTAAGTTTCGATAACAAAATGGATCAAGTAGATATAGTTACTTGAATGTAAAATTTCCGAAGCTTGCAATGGGGCAAAGCGTCTTCTCATATTGATCGACGTTTGTTTCGACAGGATTCAGTAATGCAGAACTGTGATCTTCATTTGTAGCTTTACGATAGTAAGAAAATCTTTCATCTAAGTAAAACTGCAGAATCCAAAACAATACCAAACATTTTGGCCAAAACTAAGAGATTTATAGTGACAAGCACGCCCAGGCGTTTCTGCCTGCAACAGACCTGGCGTTCGCCGTGCCTAGCTGAGGTGACGTCACCAACAAGCGCCGAGGCCTTCCTTTGAGTCGGTGTTGGACCGAGTCAATACCTGTGCATCACTGATAGAGGAAACATGGTGCAGTACACGTTTGCGGAACACACAGGCATGCTCCTTCTGTATGGCGAAGCTGGAGGTAACGGAAGAGCTGCTAGTCGGCTGTATCACGAACGTTTTCCACACCGTCACACTCCATCACACAAACTGTTTGCCCAAGTTACACAACTGCTACGAGAAACTGGTACCTTCACCGTGAGGAGGCAGGACTGTGGTGCTCCACGGCGACGCCGCACTGCGGAATTCGAAGAAGCGTGTACTGCGTCACACTGAAGACAGTCCGTCAACGAGTTCGCGAACAATTGCGCGTTCAGTGGCTGTTAGTCACAGTACCGTCTTGGATGTCCTGCATGAGCAACAATTACATCCGTACCACTTGCAAAGGGTACACGTTATGGATCCAGCAGACTTTCCACAACGCGTCGCCTTCTGCAGATGGTTCCTGCACCGTTGCATCGACGCGCCCCTGTTTCCACGTCGAGTTCTCTTCACAGATGAATGTAGGTTCACAAGGGATTGTGTTCTGAATGCTCGAAATAGCCATGTCTGGGTGGACGAAAACCCTCAAGCCACGCATGTTCAGGGATTTCAAGACAGGTTTGGAATTAACGTGTGGGCAGGTATTCTGGACGGTCATGTGATTGGACCATACCTCCTTTTATCCAAGGTCACGGATCCCGCATACTTAGTCTTACTACTATACGTAATGGACCCTTTCTCGGAAGGTGTGTCATTGAATGTCCGTCAGGAAATGTGGTTTCGGCATGATGGAGCACCACCTCACTTTTCACTGGCTGTCCGGAGACATCTCAACATACGGTCTGGAGAAAGATGGATAGGCCGTGGTGGTCCAACCACGTCGCCGGATTTAGCCCCTATGGACTACTTCTTGTGGGGTCGTATGAAGAGCCTAATTTATGAGACACCTGTAGAGACAGAGGATGATCTGTTGGCACGAGTTCTGGCCACTGCACAGGACATTGAAGAGACACCAGGTGGAATGGCGAGAGAGTACCAGAACATGCTTCGGAGGTACAATGGGTGTAACAACGTTGGTGGTCGCCACATCGAGCAGCTGTTGTAATGCATCGGTACGTTGCGGCTGGTGCCATAGGTGCTGGTTTCTTGTTGCTGTCGACTAATGTAAACCATAAGGTGTAAGTTGTAATGCAAATGCCTAAGTAATAACGGAACGAGTCAGTATTCTTTTAAAATGGATTGCAAAAATTGTACTGGGTCACGGCTAAGTACATTCCTCACGTCGGTGTGAATAAGATAATCATCTACATTGAAACTGTCGTCGAACGGAAACGATACGTTTCCGGACATGGGTTCCTATTCAAAATGTTATATACTCACAACCCTCCACATGTCCTAGAAGTTTGTAACGGGAATTTCCGACCACCCTGTACAGTAGAAGCCTAGTTTTTTACAGATTACAGAAGTCCATGCGCTTTCAAATCTCTCATTGATTATGGAGTTACTAGTTAATGGAACTACAGGGTTTTCACAGACAGATGACACGAGCTTTTGATAGCTTACCATCGCTGTCTATTTTTAATTTTTCCGCTCGTCTCTTCCGCACACACACACACACACACACACACACACACACACACACACACACACACAAACGAGCCGCATATATATCTACACACCATCACGAATACAATGTCATTGCTAAAGTTGAGTTGTTGATGTTTATTTTGATGATACATCGCTTGACGTTATCATGGTTTTTCTAAGTGGTTAGTTCATTGACCAGCTTATTTAAAACTACTCACCAAGTGAATGATCGTCATTGAGAGTTTGGAAAACTCTTTAGAGGACAATGACACCTCGAATTATCATAGAATTTTTATTCAGGCATTCTTGAAAAATCTCTTATTCGCAAATGAATTTAGTTTTGAGTAAGGATTACGGAATGATTTATGTCGTAGAGTTACGGGTATTAGTTGTCTCGGATACTAATGAGAGATATAGCATTTTAGAAACGTCACTCATTATAACAATTATGAGCTTACGAGCATTAAGGACTGTCTCATCTCTAACAAAAGATGTTTCCTGATATTTGTAGTATCATGATACTAGTTTACATCAGGAGTTATTGCCATACAGAGCATTGTTCTCACTTGTGGCAACAATACTGTACAGTCAACCAGATGTACCGATAAGTTACCAGAGGACCAACAAGACATTTACATTACGTGGGCTGCGTGTACATCAGACGTAACACAACTCAGGTTGTCCAAATACTTTGGAGCAAGAGACTACATAATTACCGTACCACAAGAAAAAATGGCGTCATTACTCCACACTATGGTTGGTTTTAGCAAACGTAATGCTGCAACCAAATTTTTTGATCACTTAATCGACGTATAAAATTTCTGACAGAGAGCAAAGCAAAATGCGAAAATAAACTGAAATAGTTTCCCCTTGATAGCTTCTTGCGTTCTGTATAAGAATTTTTATGACTGTTATGTGCAGTAGATGGTTTATAGGCATTACTCACAACAGTATATCGTGAGGACGACGGTTTAATCCCGCGTCCGGCCATCCTGATTTAGGTTTTCCGTGATTTCCCTAAATCACTCCAGGCACATGCCGGGATGGTTCCTCTGAAAGGGCACGGCCGACTTCCTTCCCCATCCTTCCCTAATCCGATGAGACCGATGACCACGCTGTCTGGTCTCCTTCCCCAAACCAACCAACCAACCACAACAGTATATTATAAAAAAAGATATTTGTAAATGGTCAGCATTTAGCCATATTCAGTAAATAATTTGTAATGTGAACGTAGAGTGACTGATTTCGCATCATTATAATTTATGGTGCAGATGTTCCTTAAAAATTACACTAATTAAACTAAGCTAAAATTAACTAAATCGAGCCCTAATAATTTTGAGTTGTGCACGCTGGTTGAGCGGTTATGGATCAATATTGCCCACCCTCCCTTCCCCTTACGACTCAACCACGCTTTCTCTATAGTCCATGATGTGATGGCCCCCCCTTCTTCGAGGTGAAAGTATATTGAACAACTACAACAAGCTAGACATCTGACACATTTTCTCATGTGTGTATAAAACACATCTTCTCGAGAACCTTACAAAACGAATCTCCTGATGCCATCGTTTTGTGCTGTATTAAAATACAGGCATGCACTGTCAAATCCTTTAACTTGCAGTTGAAGATCGATGAGAAATTTACGCCCGCTCTTCGACAGCAGACTTCGTGGTGGTTGCGTAAGCTAAATTTTTCTGTTTTCGCAGATTGGTGCATAATTAATATCAGGGAAGACTTCAACTTAGTACTTGTCTGGTTTATTTAATATTTATAGCCCAAGTCTCCTAACTGTAACCCATCTGTGCTAACTCGAAAAAAGAGTGACGTTTTTTAAAAAGAGATGCAACAGTATGTTACCAGAAACAATTCCTCCCACATTATAACACTGCAGTTTTACTTAAAGTGGCTTTTATCGTTTCCTAGTGGGTTGTACATACGACTTTTAATCAACATAATTAAATGTGACATATAGCTATATCCCGTTTTTAGAAATCCATCATTTCGTGTCATCCTTTGTATGTCAGTTACATACAGGTTGTCATATAAAATTATTTCTTCTCAATTTTCTGGGGGCGGGGGGGGGGGGGGGGGAGCTCGGTGTTTGGCATCTGAAAGGAAGAAGACAAAGTCTTTGATGGCAGACGACTTATTAAGCTTCTCATACCGTTATAAATGTCTATTAAATACGTTGCTACATTTCTGTTGGAAATGTTGAGAATCTTAACTCTGTACCTTCCAGAATCTATTCCTTGTTGTTTCATTCTTTTTTGAACCAGTTTGATGTACATTCAGACATTTCCTTACAATTTGTTAGTAAGACATTTCTCGCAGAAACACACTCGTTTCTCATTTCTGACGCTAAAGTGTTTCCGGTTGACTTTAGAAAACACATCACCGTTGAATGGGAAGCAAAAATAAAATGCAACCCTTTTAGAAACAGAAGAATGTTATTTTTGCCGCTGAGGTCAAAGATATTAGACCTACTATGGATACACCTTAACAATGGAAACAAGTGCTACGGATCAGCATCTGACACGACGCCCCAAAGACTCGACACTATATAGTACAAACCCCAATCAATGCATTACTGATTCAAGCGAGAAACCACCGTTAAAGCTGCGACGAATATTTATCTGCAAGAAACTTCTCCTGTTCTCTTTCTCGACGAATAAGGAACCCCTTAACGAAAAGATTCTGGAATTAACATCCTACTGTGTGACCAGTATCCACCTGTCGTGGCTAAATACACTGAACCGCTAAAGAAACTGGTTTAGACATGCGTATTCAAATACAGAGATATGTAAACAGACAGAATACGGCGCTGTGGTCGGCAACGCCTATACGAGACAAAAGTATCTGGCTCAGTTGTTAGATAGGTTACTGCTACTACAATGGCATGTTATCAAGATTTAAGAAGTTTGAATGTGATGTTGCAGTCGGCGCAAGAGCGATGGGACACAGCATCTCCGGGGTAGCAATGAAGTAGGGATTTTCCTGTACGGGCATTTCACAAGTGTACCGTGAACATCAGGAATACGCTAAAACATCAAATCTCCGACATTGCCGCAGCGGAAAAAAATCCTGGAAGAATGGGACCACCGTCGACTGATGATAATCGTTCAATGTGACAAAAGTGCAACCCTTCTGCATACTGCTGCAGATTTCAGTGCTGAGCCATCAACAAGTGTCAGCGTGTGAACCATTCAACGAAACATCATCGATGCGGGCTTTCAGAGCCGAAGGCCCTCTCGTGTACCCTTGATGACTGCACGATACACAACCTTACACCTCACCTGCTTCCGTCAATGGGGCTGTTGATGGTTGGAAATATGTTGCCTGGTCGGACGAGTCTCGTATCAAATTGTATCTAGCGGATGGACGTGTATGGGTATGGAGACAATTTCATGAGTCCGTAGACCCTGCATGTCAGCAGGGGACTGTTCAAGCTGGTGGAGGCTCTGTAACGGTCTGGAGCGTGTGCAGTTGGAGTGATATGGAATCACTGATATGTCTAAATACAACTCTGACAGGAGATACGTACGCAAGCATCCTGTATGATCACCTGCATCCATTCATGTCCATTGTGCTTTCCTACGGACTTTGCAAATTCCAGGTTAACCATACGACACCCCACACGTCCAGAATTGCTACAGAGTGGCTCCAGGAACAGTCCTCTTAGTTGAAAGGCTTACGCTGCTACCAAACTCCAGACATGAACATTATTGAGCATACTTTGGATACCCCGCAACGTGCTGTTCAGAAGAGATCTCCGCCGCCTCGTACTCTTACGGATTTATGGACAGCCCTGCAGGATTCATGGTGTCAGTTCCCTCCAACACTACTTCAGACATTAGTTGAGTCCATGCCACGTCGTTTTGCAGCACTTCTTCATGCTCGCGGTGGTCCTACACGATATTAGACAGGTGTACCAACCAGTTCCTTTGGCTCTTCAGTGTTTGTGGAGATGAAGGCATTAAGGCACAAGGTGTGGAAAAGTCCTCTTACACCTCGTTAGAACAGGCCATACAAAACGTCGACCTGCAGATTGATGCCAAGACCAGTTTATCGTTTCAAAACCAGGACCCACCTAAAGTAACGGCAGTGCAATTCCTGTCTCACAATCATGACGCGTGCGTGGTGTATATGGATTGGTCCTGGAACAGTTACTGCGCTGGTATTGCCCATTAGGCACCCTCAAGCGAACGACAAGGGCTATACAAGCTGGATCCACACTCCATTATTATGATAGGTGAGCTGATTGCCATTTTTGAAGCCCCGCTATTCGTATAGACGACCACATCAGACACAATAGTCATAATCTCTGTTAGTACGTCAGCTCTACAACTGATTAAAACCGTCATAACAGCTATGCCATGGCAGCAGTTGACGACGTTGTCTTACAGGTGCAGCGGAACTGTCGTAACATCTTGATGGTATTTATTTTATTTATTTATTTATTGTTCCGTGGGACCAAATTAAGGAGAAGTCTCCATGGTCATGGAACGAGTCAATACATGCAATTATAACACGATATTAGAAACAGATAAAATGAAATATATAAAAAAAACATATTCAGGTGACAAGTCGTAAGTTTAAATAAAGAAACTCAACAATGTAACACTAGAATTTGCTTAATTTTTTAGCTCTTCCAAGAGCTCCTCGACAGAATAAAAGGAGTGAGCCATGAGGAAACTCTTCAGTTTAGACTTAAAAGAGTTTGGGCTACTGCTAAGGTTTTTGAGTTCTTGTGGTAGCTTATTGAAAATGGATGCAGCAGAATACTGCACTCCTTTCTGCACAAGAGTCAAGGAAGTGCATTCCACATGCAAATTTGATTTCTGCATAGTATTAACTGAGTGAAAGCTGCTAACTCTTGGGAATAGGCTAATGTTGCTAACAGTCGGAATTCCCAGACTATTAAATAGGGGTCGACAAGAGGTTCTAGCTCGAACAGCCCGTTTTTGAGCCAAAAATACCCTTTTTGAATCAGAAGAATTACCCCAAAAAATAATACCATACGACATAAGCTTATGAAAATATGCGAAGTATACAACTTTTCGTGCTCAAGTGTCACTTATTTCAGATACAGTTCTTATGGTAAATAAAGCAGCATTTAGTTTCTGAACAAGATCCTGTACACGGGCTTTCCACAACAGCTTACTATCCATCCGAGCGCCTAGGAATTTTAACTGTTCCATCTCGCTTATAATATGCCCATTCTGTCTGATCAAAATATCGGTTCTTGTTTAATTGTGAGTTAGAAACTGTAAAAACTGAGTCTTACTATGATTTAGCATCAAATTATTTTCCACAAGCCACGAACTTATTTCATGAACTACGTTATTTGTTACTGTTTCAATATTACACACAAGATCCTTCACTATCAAGCTGGTGTCATCAGCAAACAGAAATATTTTTGAATCACCTGTAATACTACAAGGCATATCATTTATATAAATAAGAAACAGCAGTGGCCCCACTTAACAGTGCCCCATTGGGACTGAACATCACCACCACTCTCAATATTGCTGAGAATTACCTTCTGCTTTCTGTTCTTAAAGTAAGAGGCGAACCAATTGTAAGCTACTCCCCTTACTCCATAATGGTCCAACTTCTGCAGTAATATTTTGTGGTCAACACAGTCAAAAGCCTTCGTTAAATCAAAGAAAACA
This sequence comes from Schistocerca piceifrons, assembly GCF_021461385.2. Taxonomy (NCBI): domain Eukaryota; kingdom Metazoa; phylum Arthropoda; class Insecta; order Orthoptera; family Acrididae; genus Schistocerca; species Schistocerca piceifrons. The sequence continues at coordinate 508,240,819 of NC_060144.1, forward strand.
CCTAGCGTTCGCAACCTTTTATTTAATCCGTCCAAAACCTCACAGAGAAAAGAGAATATTGCATTTTCAGTTGTTAAAACATTTCTAAAACCAAACTGAACATTTGACAGCAAATGCTCCAGTAACCTTGTATGTACAACCTACTCGATAACTTAGCAAACACCGATGGCATAGAAATAGGTCTAAAATTGTCAACATTATCAATGTCCCCCTTTTTATAAAGTGGCTTCACTACCGAGTACTTTAATCGGTCAGGAAACCGACCACTTCTAAAGGAAAAGTTACAGATATGGCTAAGTACTGGGCTAACATACATAGAACAATACTTCAGTATTCTGCTAGATACCCCGTCATATCCATGAGAGTTCTTGGTCTTTAGTGATTTAATTATTAACTCAATCTCCCTCTTGTCAGTATCATGGAGGAGCATTTCAGGTAACAGTCTCGGAACACTTTTTTTTATGAGCACTATATTATTCCCTGTTGGGACTAGGTTTCTATTTAGTTCACCTGCTATATTCAGAAAGTGATTATTAAATGCTGTACATATATGCGACTTATCAATAACACGGACATTCCCACTACGCACTGATTCTATATCCTCGACCTGTCTCTGCAGACCAGCCACTTCCTTTACGACTGACCATATGGCTTTAATTTTATCCTGAGACTTAGCTATTCTATCTGCATACCACATACTTTTTGCCTTCCTAACAACATTTTTAAGCACCTTACAATACTGTTTGTAATGGGCTGCTGCATTTAGATTTTGACTGTTTCTAACGTTTTGATAAAATTGCCACTTTGTTCTATAAGATATTCTTATCCCTCTAGTCAGCCACCCAGGCTGCCTGTTTGTGCTAGTGCCCTGTTTTGAACGTTCTAACGGAAAGCAACTTTCAAAGAGCATGAGAAAAGTATTGAGAAAAGCACTATATTTATCGTCTACTGTATCAGCGCTATAAACATCTTGCCACTCTTGTTCCTTGATAAGGTTTACAAAGGTCTCCACAGCAACTGGATCAGCTGATGACTATATTTAACACGTGTTGCAGCACAAAAAACCTTTAGAGTTAAAATTTGTGCATCATAATCTGAAAGGCCATTCACCTTTTTGCTAACAGAATGCCCTTCTAGTAATGAGGAATGAACAAAAATATTGTTTATGGTTGTTCTACTGTTCCCTTGCACTGTCGTTGGAAAGAATACGGTTTGCATAAGATTATATGAATTAAAGAGGTCTACCAGCATCCTCTTCCTTGCACAATCACTTATACAATTAATACTGAAGTCACCACATATAACTAGCTTTTTGTATTTACTATAAAGTGAACCAAGAACCTCCTCTAGCTTTAGCAAAAATGTTGTGAAATCGGAGTCTGGGGATCTATAAATAACAACAGTTAGAAGTTTAGCTCCGTTAAATTTAACCACACCGGCACAACATTCAAACACCTTTTCAGTTCCGTACTTTGAAACATCAATTGACTCAAATGGGATACCGTTTTTCACATACATGGCTAGTCCCCCACACCGCAAAAGAGCTCATCGAAAAGCTGCCAGCCAACCTGTATCCTGGTAAAGGAAGCCTCTGAATTATCTCCTTATTTAAGAAGTGTTCAGATATACGAATAATTTCAGAGTCAACATCTATAAGCAGTTCACTAACTTTATCTCTAATACCTTGTATATTTTGATGAAATATACTAATTCCCTCATTACACGTATACCTAAGCTTTGTCAAAAGTGGTTCCTTTGTTAGAGAGACTTCCCTTAAGCAGGAATACCTATCAGCTGACTTCAATCTAAAAAAGGTGCAGCTCTAACACCCACTACTGCAGGAATTTTCCCATGAGTGATCCCACCAACCCCACCTATGCTGTCACCTATAAGCTTTGCCAACCTCCCCTTCCCATACCTGTTGAGGTATGGATGAAAGGCCACTCTGGGATACTTGGAAATGAACAAGTAGATGCCCTAGCAAAGCAGGCATTTCTGCATGGACAAATGAAATTTGATAAACTGCCTCTCACGGGTATGACACCCATGCTCGGAGAACAGTTGTCACCGGACCAGCAAGAGGAATGGCCGAGGACATCTAAAAGCAAAGGTATAGTCACTACGCACTGACTCACCCAATGATCCCAAGAGTACCATGCCATAATAAGACACAAACCCGAGGAACCTAACAACAGTTACAGCCGGGCTGAAATTAAAGCATTGGAAGTTCAACAAACACCTCTATCAACTAAACCTAAGCGCCCACCTTCTATGTGTTTGCGGAGAGGAAGAAGATTAAAATCATATGTTGCTTAAGTGTCCTTCGAACGTGTATCACATCAACGTCTTTGCAAGTAATTGACGACCGGTGTGGCCGAGCGGTTCTAGGTGCTTCAGTCTGGAACCGCGCGACAGCTACGGTCGCAGGTTCGAATCCTGCCTCGGGCATGGATGTGTGTCATGTCCTTAGGTTAGTTATATTTAAATAGTTCTAAGTTCTAGGGGACTGATGACATCAGATGTTAAGTCCCACAGTGCTCAGAGAAATTTGAACCATTTTTTTGCAAGTAATTTTCAGGTGAAAGCACAATTAGCTGATTATATTCCCTGATGCTACTCAGCAGGATATGAAACCCTCAGATTATAAATTTACACTCCTGGAAATTGAAATAAGAACACCGTGAATTCATTGTCCCAGGAAGGGGAAACTTTATTGACACATTCCTGGGGTCAGATACATCACATGATCACACTGACAGAACCACAGGCACATAGACACAGGCAACAGAGCATGCACAATGTCGGCGCTAGTACAGTGTATATCCACCTTTCGCAGCAATCCAGGCTGCTATTCTCCCATGGAGACGATCGTAGAGATGCTGGATGTAGTCCTGTGGAACGGCTTGCCATGCCATTTCCACCTAGCGCCTCAGTTGGACCAGCGTTCGTGCTGGACGTCCAGACCGCGTGAGACGACGCTTCATCCAGTCCCAAACATGCTCAATGGGGGACAGATCCGGAGATCTTGCTGGCCAGGGTAGTTGACTTACACCTTCTAGAGCACGTTGGGTGGCACGGGATACATGCGGACGTGCATTGTCCTGTTGGAACAGCAAGTTCCCTTGCCGGTCTAGGAATGGTAGAACGATGGGTTCGATGACGGTTTGGATGTACCGTGCACTATTCAGTGTCCCCTCGACGATCACCAGTGGTGTACGGCCAGTGTAGGAGATCGCTCCCCACACCATGATGCCGGGTGTTGGCCCTGTGTGCCTCGGTCGTATGCAGTCCTGATTGTGGCTCTCACCTGCACGGCGCCAAACACGCATACGACCATCATTGGCACCAAGGCAGAAGCGACTCTCATCGCTGAAGACGACACGTCTCCATTCGTCCCTCCATTCACGCCTGTCGCGACACCACTGGAGGCGGGCTGCACGATGTTGGGGCGTGAGCGGAAGACGGCCTAACGGTGTGCGGGACCGTAGCCCAGCTTCATGGAGACGGTTGCGAATGGTCCTCGCCGATACCCCAGGAGCAACAGTGTCCCTAATTTGCTGGGAAGTGGCGGTGCGGTCCCCTACGGCACTGCGTAGGATCCTACTGTCTTGGCGTGCATCCATGCGTCGCTGCGGTCCGGTCCCAGGTCGACGGGCAAGTGCACCTTCCGCCGACCACTGGCGACAACATCGATGTACTGTGGAGACCTCACGCCCCACGTGTTGAGCAATTCGGCGGTACGTCCACCCGGCCTCCCGCATGCCCACTATACGCCCTCGCTCAAAGTCCGTCAACTGCACATACGGTTCACGTCCACGCTGTCGCGGCATGCTACCAGTGTTAAAGACTGCGATGGAGCTCCGTATGCCACGGCAAACTGGCTGACACTGACGGCGGCGGTGCACAAATGCTGCGCAGCTAGCGCCATTCGACGGCCAACACCGCGGTTCCTGGTGTGTCCGCTGTGCCGTGCGTGTGATCATTGCTTGTACAGCCCTCTCGCAGTGTCCGGAGCAAGTATGGTGGGTCTGACACACCGGTGTCAATGTGTTCTTTTTTCCATTTCCAGGAGTGTATGTCACTATGTTCGTCCCATATGTATGTATTTCAATACTGATGTATCTGCACATTTGGCTCTAATACCCAAATCTGTTCGCTTGTTCAGTCTAGATAGTACTTGTAGACTCGCAAAAATATTCAAATGTCTGTCAACAGCTTTTTAAACAATTCTTACAACACTTACAAAAGGACATATTATTAATTCAGATACATAATCATTAATATTAATTGAACTTGGAACATCCCAAATGTGTACCAAATGCGTTTTATTACTTTTTTACTGTTTTCCCAATAGGAATCTCGTAGCATAGTACCTCCTTGCACCCTGTGTTACATTTTCGTTTTGTTTACTGGCTTCAGTGCACTGTGGATGTAAAATTTGTTTTACGTGGAACCTGTCCTTTGTTAAGCCTATGTAACTTCGTACCAGTGTATGACATAAGTTAATGTCACTCTGTGCTGGCAAAACAAACTGTAGAATCACATTTCCAGTGATGAGATAGCTGTGTGGGCATTTACCAAAAGCCAATAAATTAAAGTGAAAATGCGATGCGCTCCCTTACGCAGCGGAAATATTTTATCACGGATACTACACATCAGAAGAGATTCTAGAGTTAAAGGGGAAATAAACCGCGAACACGAGACATCTCAGTAGATTTACGACATTTGTATTGCACCGAATTTTGCCGAGACGAAGACTACAAACGAAAAACAGTCTGCACGGAGAAGGCAGACATGTGACTGCGAAGACTTTTGTAGCCCTCGCCACTTCCGCAGACAGCGACCGAGCGCCGTATTAAAACTTTTGTGAAACTGAAATCAAGATCGTAAGTATACATCTATCCAAGACAGTAAGTGTTTTCAACAAATCTTGAGAAACGTTAAGTATGCCGGTAAAATTACAATAAATGAGACAGCAAGGGGAAACGAGATGCCTTGATGGGTGACACAAATTGCCACCTTCGCAAATGGTCTTGATCGACCCATTTGCATAGATCATACAGCGGTCATCCAAATCTGGAAAGATTCGAGATGCCACGATACATTCTAGTGAAGATGTTACGCCAGTGACAGAATGAAGCCCAATCGCACATTATCACTCCACAAACCAGAAATGAGGTCCATGTGGTCTCCTAGGAACGTCAACTATACACGTCATTTGTAAGTGAGAAAAATTGTTCAAATGATGGCAGTCCAGTTATCTTCCGCGTTCGGTGCTAGTCTGTAATCTTGGAGGAGCCAATATCGTTCTTTGTGAGAGCAACATCGTTTGAGTAGTCTTTGACGTGAAACTATTGTTGTTGTTGTGGTCTTCAGTCCTGAGACTGGTTTGATGCAGCTCTCCATGCTACTCTATCCTGTGCAAGCTTCATCATCTCCCAGTACCTACTGCGACGTGAAACTATGCTATCCGATTTCAGTTACCCGGTGTCTCTCACGTCTAATAGATCAGTTTCATCTTCAAAGCCGTTAACTGATTGAAAGCTGCAGATAAGAAAATCTTTGAATGATTTACACATATTCTTAATGTTTAAGTGAGATGTAGACTGCAGAGTACAAATTCTGACAACACGTTAATTTCGCTTATAATTTCCTGATCTTATTTTATATTACACATGAACGATTAACTTGGGTAGATACACTCCTGGAAATGGAAAAAAGAACACATTGACACCGGTGTGTCAGACCCACCATACTTGCTCCGGACACTGCGAGAGGGCTGTACAAGCAATGATCACACGCACGGCACAGCGGACACACCAGGAACCGCGGTGTTGGCCGTCGAATGGCGCTAGCTGTGCAGCATTTGTGCACCGCCGCCGTCAGTGTCAGCCAGTTTGCCGTGGCATACGGAGCTCCATCGCAGTCTTTAACACTGGTAGCATGCCGCGACAGCGTGGACGTGAACCGTATGTGCAGTTGACGGACTTTGAGCGAGGGCGTATAGTGGGCATGCGGGAGGCCGGGTGGACGTACCGCCGAATTGCTCAACACGTGGGGCGTGAGGTCTCCACAGTACATCGATGTTGTCGCCAGTGGTCGGCGGAAGGTGCACGTGCCCGTCGACCTGGGACCGGACCGCAGCGACGCACGGATGCACGCCAAGACCGTAGGATCCTACGCAGTGCCGTAGGGGACCGCACCGCCACTTCCCAGCAAATTAGGGACACTATTGCTCCTGGGGTATCGGCGAGGACCATTCGCAACCGTCTCCATGACGCTGGGCTACGGTCCCGCACACCGTTAGGCCGTCTTCCGCTCACGCCCCAACATCGTGCAGCCCGCCTCCAGTGGTGTCGCGACAGGCGTGAATGGAGGGACGAATGGAGACGTGTCGTCTTCAGCGATGAGAGTCGCTTCTGCCTTGGTGCCAATGATGGTCGTATGCGTGTTTGGCGCCGTGCAGGTGAGCGCCACAATCAGGACTGCATACGACCGAGGCACACAGGGCCAACACCCGGCATCATGGTGTGGGGAGCGATCTCCTACACTGGCCGTACACCACTGGTGATCGTCGAGGGGACACTGAATAGTGCACGGTACATCCAAACCGTCATCGAACCCATCGTTCTACCATTCCTAGACCGGCAAGGGAACTTGCTGTTCCAACAGGACAATGCACGTCCGCATGTATCCCGTGCCACCCAACGTGCTCTAGAAGGTGTAAGTCAACTACCCTGGCCAGCAAGATCTCCGGATCTGTCCCCCATTGAGCATGTTTGGGACTGGATGAAGCGTCGTCTCACGCGGTCTGCACGTCCAGCACGAACGCTGGTCCAACTGAGGCGCCAGGTGGAAATGGCATGGCAAGCCGTTCCACAGGACTACATCCAGCATCTCTACGATCGTCTCCATGGGAGAATAGCAGCCTACATTGCTGCGAAAGGTGGATATACACTGTACTAGTGCCGACATTGTGCATGCTCTGTTGCCTGTGTCTATGTGCCTGTGGTTCTGACAGTGTGATCATGTGATGTATCTGACCCCAGGAATGTGTCAATAAAGTTTCCCCTTCCTGGGACAATGAATTCACGGTGTTCTTATTTCAATTTCCAGGAGTGTATTTGTGAATGAGTGAAATATACATGACGACCTCTAAATTTTATGTGAGTTCCAAATAATAATTTCGTTTTTGCACAACAGAAGGATATAACAGGCTTTCTATAGGGCTGTTTCGTTTCATTGAACTACCACAACTGATATCTATGTGATTACTTTCGTTGACCGGACTGCATCATTTCGTTTACAAGTGGTACCGGAGTGATCGTTCAGGTGCAGACGATGCAAAGTGTTAAGCTACCTCTGTACTGGTATTCTTATGTAAGTAAAACGATAATTAATTTTAATTAATAGTGCTAGCTCCATTAATTCATCAAGTAACTCATATAACTACATATAGGGATATTTTGATGGCAGAAGCAAACCTTACGTCTGAAGCAATCAGATAGATCAATAAGTTATTTTTTTACAATATTATATTTTAGAACGGAAAGAGTTTGCGACACAGAAGTGGTTTATCTGACGTAACAGGATTATTCATCGTAATAAATAATTCATTCATTCCCTCATTAAGTCACCGTGCTCCATCCATCCAATAAAGGACGACTACCTTCAAGTATGGAATCTGCCTGGATGGCTACAAGAAAGTGAAAAAACTGTTAGGAGCAGTCAACTATGGTTACACTGCTTGAAGCTAAACTTCCTTCCTCACGACAACTTTGACACAATAAACTTAACGGATACTGTACTACGTTGAAAGAAGCAAATATTTCCACACTTATATTAAATGCCTGCTGTTTATCTTCAACTGCTAGCTTAATTAGTTACTTAGTTACAGGTTCCATGGACTATTTCAACGATACCCTTATCGAAATGATGTGGAATGAATCAGTTTATGGGATGTGCATACATAACTAGTGTTAACATTATTTAACATATTAGTTTTTTAATCCTACGCACGCTACCACATTTAAAAATTAACTTTTTCTTTATTTCTTCGTTAGAATCCCGTACCTCGGAAAATGGAATCCTTATGGGATCATTTTGTTGTCAGTACGTCTATCTGTCTGACTGTTAAAGCCTTTTTCTCAGGAACGAGTACACGTATCAATTTGGAATTTAAGTCATCTACAACAACATACATATTCCGCAAGCCACCGCACGGTGTGTGGCGGAGGTTATACTGTACCACGACTAATCGTTTCGTTTCCTGTTCCACTCAGAGACAGAGCAACGGAAAAAGGATTATTTATATACCTCCATATGAACCCTAATTTTTCGCATCTAATCCTCGTGGCACCTACGCGAAATGTATGTTGGCGGCGGTAGGCTCATTCTGCATTCAGCTTCAATTGCCGGTTCTCTAAATTTTCTCAATAGTATTCTTCAAAATGAATGTCTTCCCCCCTCCAGGGATTGCCACTTGAGTTCCCGAAGCACATCCGTAGCACCTACTGGTAACAAATGTAGCAGCTCGCCTCTGAACTGCTTCGATGTCTTCTTTCAGTCCGACCTGGTGTGGATCCCACACACTCGAGCATTCATCATCATCAGTTATCTGCTATATTAGCAGGTCCTTTGCCTCTCCATTTTCTGCGATCCATTGCTTCCTTCTTAAGGCTGCTGTATGTTGTACCGTCCATCAAGTCATCCAGTATCTGGAATCTCTTCCTTCCTCGCTTCCTTTTCCCTTCTACATAACATTCTAAAACTGTTTTTATCAGTCCGTCATTCTTTCTTAATATTTGCCCAATCCAATTTCTTTTACTTCTCTTTATTACATCTAGCAACTGTCTTCTCTCTCCCACTCTTCTCAGTACCTCTTCATTTTTTACTCTGTCCATCCAACTTATTCTTTCCATCTTCCGTCGTGTCCAGATCTCAAAAGCCTCCAGCCTTTCTCTGTCTTTTTTCCTCATAGTCCATGTTTCAGCGCCACATAGAAGAACACTCAATACAAGACATTTTATGAGTCTCTTTCTATCCTATATGCCATTTAAATTACAGATGAACTACACTTTCCTAAAATTCTCCCAATAAACCGAGATCGACTATTCTCCTTCGCTGCCACAATCCTCACATGCTCGATCCATTTCATATCGCTTCGCAACATTACGACCAGATATTTAAACGAAGTGACTGTGTCGAGCAGGACACTAGTAACTCTGTATCTGAACATTACGGGTTTGTTTTTCCTACTCATCCACATCATCTTACATTTTTCTACGTTTAGAGCCAGTTGTCATTCGTCACTCATCGTCATCGTCATCATCATTTAAGACTGATTATGCCTTTCAGCGGTCAGTCTGGAGCATAGTCCCCCTTATAAAATTCCTCCATGATCCCCTATTCAGTGCTAACATTGGTGCCTCTTCTGATGTTAAGCCTAGTACTTCAAAATCATTCTTAACCGAATCCAGGTACCTTCTCCTTGGTCTGCCCCGACTCCTCCTACCCTCTACTGCTGAACCCATGAATCGCTTGGGTAACCTTGCTTCTCCCATGCGTGTAACATGACCCCACCACCTAAGCCTGTTCGCCCTGACTGCTACATCTATAGAGTTCATTCCCAGTTTTTCTTTGATTTCCTCATCGTGGACACCCTCCTCCCATTGTTCCCATCTACTAGTACCTGCAATCATCCTAGCTACTTTCATATCCGTAAACTCAACCTTGTTCATAAGGTAACCTGAATCCACCCCGCTTTCACTCCCGTACAACGAAGTTGGTCGAAAGATGGAACGGTGCACAGATAACTTTGTCTTGGTTCTGACTTCCTTATTGCAGAAGAGAGTAGATCGTAGCTGAGCGCTCACTGCATTAGCTTTGCTACACCTCGCTTCCAGTTCTTTCACTATGTTGCCATCCTGTGAGAATATGCATCCTAAGTACTTGAAACCGTCCACCTGTTCTAACTTTGTTCCTCCTATTTGGCACTCAATCCGTTTATATTTCTTTCCCACTGACGTTACTTTCGTTTTGGAGATGCTAATCGTCATACCATAGTCCTTACATTTATGATCTAGCTCTGAAATATTACTTTGCAAACTTTCAATCGAATCTGCCATCACACCTAAGTCATCCGCATATGCAAGACTGCTTATTTTGTGTTCACATATCTTAATCTCACCCAGCTAGTCTATTGTTTTCAACATATGATCCATAAATAATATGAACAACAGTGGAGACAGGTTGCAGTCTTGTCTTACCCCTGAAACTACTCTGAACCATGAACTCAATTTACCGTCAACTCTAACTGCTGCCTGACTATCCATCTAAAGACCTTTAATTGCTTCCAAAAGTTTGCCTCCTATTCCATAATCTCGTAGAACAGGCAATAACTTCCTCCTAGGAAGCCAGTCATATGCCTTTTCTAGATCTATAAAGCATAGATATAGTTCCCTGTTCCACTCATAACACTTCTCCATTATTTGCCGTAAGCTAAAGATTTGGTCCTGACAACCTCTAAGAGGCCTAAACCCACACTGATTTTCATCCAATTGGCCCTCAACTAATACTCGCACTTTCTTTTCAACAATACCTGAGAAGATCTTACCCACAACGCTGATTAAAGAGATACCTCTGTAGTTGTCACTATCTTTTCTGTTTCCATGTTTAAAGATTGGTGTGATTACTGCTTTTGTCCAGTCTGATGGAACCTGTCCCGACTCCCAGGCCATTTCAATTATCCTGTGTAGCCATTTAAGACCTGACGTTCCACTGTATTTGATGAGTTCCGACTTAATTTCATCCACCCATGCTGCTTTATTGCACTGCAATCTATTGACCATTTTCTCCACTTCCTCAAATGTGATCCTATTTCCATCATCATTCCTATCCCATTGTACCTCAAAATCTGAAACATTACTGATCGTATATTCACCTACATTGAGCAACTCTTCAAAATATTCCCTCCATCTGCCCAAGGATTCACCAGCAGTTTTCCTGACCTGTCCAAAATACTTGTCATTTCCTTCTTACCTCCATTTCGAAGACTGTTAATTACACTCCAGAATGGTTTTCCAGCAGCTTGACCCAAAGTCTCCAACCTGTTTCCAAAGTCTTTCCAAGATTTCTTCTTGGATGCTGCAGTTATCTGTTTGGCTTTGTTTCTTTCTTCAACATAACTTTCTCTGTCTACCTGAGTTCTAATATGTAGCCATTTTTGATATGCCTTCTTTTTCCTTTTACAGGCTGCCTTGACTGTGTCATTCCACCAAGCTGTTTGCTTCATCCTACCTTTACACACTACTGTTCCAAGACATTCTTTAGCCACTTCTAGTACTGTGTCCCTGTACCTTGTCCATTCCTTTTCTAACTGGTACCTTTCTGAGATCAGTGTGCCGGCCGCGGTGGCCGTGCGGTTCTAGCGCTGCAGTCCAGAACCGCGGGGCTGCTACGGTCACAGGTTCGAATCCTGCCTCGGGCATGGATGTGTGTGATGTCCTTAGGTTAGTTAGGTTTAAGTAGTTCTAAGTTCTAGGGGACTGATGACCTAAGATGTTAAGTCCCATAGTGCTCAGAACCATTTGAACCATTTGAGATCAGTGTTATGTACTTGTGCCTGATTTCCTTACCCTGAAGTTTCTCCACTCTTATGCTCCTGCATATGGACCTGACCTCCTGCACTTTCGGCCTCACAATCCCAATTTCACTGCAGATTAAATAATGATCAGTGTCATCAAAGAATCCCCTGAATACACGTGTGTCCCTCACAGCCTTCCTGAATTCCTGATCTGTTATTATATAGTCAATGACAGATCTGGTTCCCCTGCCTTCCCAAGTATACCGGTGAATGTTCTTATGTTTAAATAAGGAGTTTGTGATTACTAAGCCCATACTGGCACAGAAATCCAAGAGTTGTTTCCCGTTCCTGTTGGCCTCCATATCCTCTCCAAATTTACCCATAACCTTTTCATACCCTTCTGTTCGATTTCCAATCCTGGCATTAAAATCACCCATGAGCAGAACACTGTCCTTGTCCTTTACTCTAACAACTGCATCACTGAGTGCCTCAAAAAAACTATCCATCTTATCTTGATCTGTCCCTTCACAATGCGAATATACTGACACAATCCTAATTTTCTTGCTAGACACTGTCAAATCTATCCACATCAGTCGTTCGTTTACATGCCTTGTTGCAACTACGCTGGGTTCCATTTATTTCCTGATGTAAAGCCCTACACCCAATTGTTCTATTCCTGCTTTGACTCCTGACAGGTAGACCTTGTATTCTCTCACTTCCTCTTCTTTCTCGCCCGATTGTCACTAACAGCTAAACGTCCAGCTCCATCTTACTTGCAGCCTCTGCCAGCTCTACCTTCTTCCCAGAGTAGACCCCATTGATATTAATAGCTCCCCATCTCATTACCATTTGTTTGCCAAGTCGTATCTTGTTTGTCAGTTAGAGGTGGGACTCCGTCACCTCCAAAGGTCCGAGGTATTTTGCTCTGATTGTTGCCAGCATCATATTCGAAGTACCAGGGAAGCAGGTTGCTAGCCTTACTCGCCCCTAATCCCATTGGGTTTTACCCCTAACGGTTGAGGGACTAACCGGTGGACTTGGTAGTCTTTGCCGTATGAGCACAAAGGTGACCACGACTCAGAATATGTGCGAGATGCCCAGCCTTATTCCAAAGTAACTGGTATCCCGACTGTCGGGACCACTTACTTGGCCACTCATACGTTGCCCTTGGTTCATGAACTAGGACATGACTACAGGAACCCACACCATGAACGACGATCACTGCAACTAGAAATTTTGTCACTCATTGAAGTCTATGTTTCCTTTGCGCTATAAAAAACTTTAACTTCTCAGTCAATGCAATCAAATGTTACGGACGTTTATGTCAGATATTTTGATAAGCACTTGCCCGTGAAAAGCAAAGGTCCCGAGTTCAAGTCTCGGTCCGGCACACAGTTTTAATCTGCCAGGAAGTTAGATATTTTGATACTCGCAAACTCACTTAGAATTATCTACGGGATAATTTCCATTGGCATGGAATCATGAAATACGGCATGAAATAAGGCTTCACAGTACAAATGAAGGAAAAAATCAGACTATTGTTAATTAAAAATTATATAACGAAAAAATATTTCTTTTGTCATTCGTTTTACGACTTCAAGTTTAAAATTAAATCATTCGCAAAAGTCTTGGAATTCCCAGTACTAATATTTTGCCAGTATCAGTGTCGATAACAGGCAAGAAACGTCGAAACTGCTGGGGTTGATGAATCACATGTACACATAATTAAATCTGTACGGAACCCTCGGTATGTGGGACATACTCACACATAACTGGATTTTTTCTCTTTTTTTTTCTTTTTTACAGGCTACCAGTTTTTAAACGGAAATTCGTCAGTTCAATAGACGGAGATGTCCAGATTTAAAATCTGCTTTGCCACCTGGCAGACATTTTATGGTATTGGGCAAATGCACAAAGAATTTTGTTGCTGCATGTTGAACTTCTTCTTGAGCCACTGACAGTTTTAATCATGGGTAACAAAAGTAATTCTTCCTCTCTGGTGTTGTAGATATGGACTCCACAATCCTTCTTAAATTACAATGGATAATTTATGACGAATTTCACCAGCGAATATGTATTGTGCCAGCGCAAGTTAAAAACACCTAGCTGCTTGAAGAGGCACCTACATGACGTCAGTGTGTGGACACTATATATTATTGTTGCCATTAGCCTTTGTGCAATCAGTCTTTTTTTTTCTAATTCGTGAGTTACCCCATAAAATTATTCTGTAAGGTGCTGTTGAGTGGAAATATGCAAAATCTGACAGGAGGCTATTTCGCTTGTTTTTAAGATTAGCAGTTATACGAAGAGTAAAAATAACTGAATTTCATTGGTTGAGCTGCTCAGTAGTACGCTTCTTCCAGCTGAAGTTTTCACCAGTGTGTAGATCCAAACATTTGAAGCATTCTACCCTACTTACTGACTTCTGCTCATGCGTTACATCAGTTGTAGGTATTTATTGTACTGAACTGAGAGCAGTGTTTCTTTTTAATTTAGAGAAATTTCATTTTCTGAGAATTACTTTAGAGTTCTTTGGAAAATATCATTTACAATCTCTTCTGTTGCTTTCTCCCTCGTGAGATTAATAATAACACTAGTATTACCTGCAGAAAGCACCGATTCTACTTGTTGAATGTTAAGCGGAAAGTCATTCACATTTTTATAAGGAATAATAGTAGACCCAAAACTGAACGATGTGGGACTCCATTAGTGACTTCTCCCCATTCATTAAATTTGTGTACCCTTCCAACATCTTTCGAATAATTTGGCAAAACTTTTTTTAAAGTACAATTCAAACCAGCTGTGTAAAGCCATCAGTTTCATAAAACTTGAGTTTTTCTCAAAGAGTAACATGATCTACATAATAAAACGCCTTGGAAAGACTTAAAAAATATCATTGAGTAGTAAGTGAGTGTACGAATTTACTGATATTTAAAGAAGCTTCTACTTTTGCTGAGCCAATACTAAATTTATTGTATCTGGATGCCCCAGATAATACGTCCGGTAAAAAAATCAAATGAGCTAGAAGAACCCTGCAGTCTGTACTGTCAAGGTAATTATGGATAGTACGCACAGGAAAATATACCTACCTGAGTTCCTTGTTTTGCATTGTGTGTTGACTCCATTTTAGTTTATTATTCAGATTCACCGTATGGAATTTCGAACGCAATGTTTTATTGGTCCATTAGCTTTTACTGCTGGTAGAGGAGGGCCACTGATTTTAGAACCACTTCCATCACTGCTAGCGTGGCATAAATACGTAATTCTCTGTAAGTTCCTGGCAGATTAAAGCCACAAGGCATGCAAAAAAATCTTGCGTTTCGTGAATAGTTGTCTTATTGGCCGAGATAAACAAGCGTAACTCACGACTCAATCTCACAGCTTCAGTCTGCAACGACCTCTCAAATATTTTCGTACTTAAAACAAACGCTCCTGTATATCCTATTACGTCATCACTCGTGTACGAAAGGAGAAAAGGTATGTATCACAGCTTCTTTGAACTTCGGAAAGGAGAAGAGAGTCCTGTTAGAAGTGAAGCTGTACGAGTAAAGTTTCCTTTTCGAGTTTCGGATGGACGCGAAATTTCATTGTGCCTGGAACTTTCAAATCAGTGCAGACCCAGCTTGTGGGGTGGCGGGTTAAGCTTATTTCGGTTGTTATTAGTTTTGGTAGTTTTTAAATATTTTTTATGTGCGAATTTTAAATACTACTGCCTTTTACAAGAGCTAAAATCATTTGTGCTGACAGTCAGAAGCCGATGGAGAACGTGGTGCCCATAATCTTCAGTCTAAAAGTCCTTCACTCAGTTCACCGAAACTCAAATAAAGTGTTCTAACTCTCTATTTATATTTCATAGCATCCAACAACTACGACGACAAATAAAAGTTCGCTGGCGTATAACGAATCAGTGTATTCTAGTAGTAATTCACATGAACAAGAAATAAATAATTTGGCAATTAATTAAAGTTCTCCTGCAATATTCAGCACCCGTCACAGTTCAGAGGCGGCTTCCACTCCAAGTTCCAAGTATTGCTAATTATCGCTCTAGAAGTGGTGAATAAACACGCCACTTGCCTTGCAGTTTGCTACACCATGTGATCAATAGTATCCGGATACATGGATGAAAATGACTTACAAGTTCATGGCGCCCTCCATACATATTACTAGAATTCAATATGGTATTGGCCAACCTTAGCCTTGATGAAAGCTTCCACCCTCGCAGGCATACGTTCTGTAAGGTGCTGGGAGGTTTCTTGGGGAATGGCACCCCATTCTTCACGGAGTGCTGCACTGAGGAGAGGTATCGATGTCGGTCGGTGAGGCCTGGCACGAAGTCGGCGTTCCAAAACATCCCAAAGGTGTTCTGTAGGATAGAAGTCAGGACTATGTGCAGGCCAGTCCATTACGGGGATGTTATTGTCGTGTAACCACGCCGCCAAAAGTGTTGAAAGATGCAGTCGCCATCCCCGAATTGTTCTTCAACAGTGGGAAGCAAGAAGCTGCTTAAAACATCAATGTAGGCCTGTGCTGTGATAGTGCCACGCAAATCAACAAGGGGTGCAAGCCCCCTCCATGAAAAACACGACCACACTATAACACCACCGCCCTCGAATTTTAATCTTGGTAATACACACGCTGGCAGATGACGTTCACCATGCAATTGCCATACCACACTCTGGCAGCGGATCAACACATTGTGTACCATGATTCGTCACTCCACACAATGTTTTTCCACTGTTCAATCGTCCAATGTTTACGCTCCTTACACCAAGCGAGGCGTCATTTGGCATTTATCGGTGTAACGTGTGGCTTATGAGCAGCCGCTCGACCATGAAATCCGAGTTTTCTCACCTCCCCTCTAACTGTCATAGTACTTGAAGTGGATCCTGATGCAGTTAGAAAGTGCTGTGTGATCGTCCGGGTAGATGTCTGCCTATTACACATTACGACCCTCTTCAACTGTCGGCGGTCTCTGTCAGCCAACAGACGAGGTCGGCCTGTACGCTTTTGTGCTGTACGTGTCCCTTCACGTTTCCACTTCACTATCACATCGGAAACAGTGGAGCTAGGCATGTTTAGGAGTGTGGAAATGTCGCGTACAGACGTGTAACACAAGTGACACCCAATCACCTGACCACGTTCGAAGTCCGTGAGTTCCACGGAGCGCCCCATTCTGCTCTCTCACGATGTCTAATTACTATTGAGGTCGCTGATATGTAGTACCTGGCAGCAGGTGGCAGCACTGTGCACCTAATATTAAAAACGTATGTTTTTGGGGATGTCAGGGTACTTTTGATCACATAGTGTATAATATTGAGAGCGGCACACAAAATAATGTGTCGAAACCGAAATACCGGCTCTCCAGTAATTTATTAATCTGAAAAAACTCAGTTGCACAAAATGAGAGCAATAGCTAATTCGATAGAAAAACCAATCATGTCAGTCGCCTTTAGCGCCATCCGAGGCTTAGCGGACACGGTCGCTGACAGAATCACGGCAAGTTCTGTAGCAGAGCGAGACATATCACGTGAGACAACGATCGAACAACCTCTCAAATGAAGAAACGTATGTCTGTATACATACTCTTGGTTCGGACGGGAAACCATAAACCTACAGGAAGAACGCCTTCATCTTCTGCAGCAGTGCTTACATAGCACTATATTTTATTACATAATTATATATAGTGTCGTTAGTTGAAGACTAACAACTTTCCCAATTTTTCTCTGGGCAAAACAGCACTCTATGTTCTCTAAAAATCTCTGTACAATAACTCTGGTATCCAAAATTATTCATACAGAACCGAAAGTGGATTGTGACCTCTAAATAGTCTCTTTTCCAACTTCTGTACCTTGATCAAACAATAGAATTATCATGAAACCTGGCACAGCTCCATCGATATATCTATCATGGGTTGTTGCATAAGTTCGTAGAGTTCTTCCGTAAGTTTAATAAACACGACAGATATACCTAACAGAACCTTTAGTCATCAATAATATATTCTCCTTCACAATTTAGAGGAGTCTGCCAACGCTGCGGTAACTTTCTGATTCCGCTATTGTAGAAATCGCGGGGTTTTGAGCAAAGAACTGGTCGAACAGTGTCCGGAGCGCATTTCCATCTGGAAAGGAAGTTCCTGGAAAGTTGTTTGATAGAGAGCGCGAAAGGTGAATATCTTAGGGTACAAGATCAGGTGAATAAGATAGGTGCGGAATAACCTTTTTCTTTTTCAACCCTATCAGAAGCGAGTGGACATTATCGTGGAGTAGCATCACCTCATGCTGTCTTCCTGGTCATTGTTCCTGCTTTGCCTCTGCCAGACGTCTCAGTTGTTGACCATAAATGACAGCAGTGATGGTTACAACTCGCGGAAGCAATTAATAGTACACCACACTGTCGCTGTTGCAACAGAAGCGGCCGGCCGGAGTGGCCGCGCGGTTCTAGGAGCCACAGTCTGGAGCCGAGCGACCGTTACGGTCGCAGGTTCGAATCCTGCCTCGGGCATTGATGTGTGTGATGTCCTTAGGTTAGTTAGATTTAAGTAGTTCTAAGTTCTAGGTGACTGATGACCTCAGAAGTTAAGTCGTATAGAGCTCAGAGACATTTAAAACACTTTTTTTTTTTTCAACAGAAGCATAACATTATCTTCAGCAGATGTGCACAGGTTTTTGTACAGGGATTTGCTGTTTTGTTTGGGCTCAACCACTCCTCTGTTTCCATACGTTAGTATGAAGATACGGATAGGAACGCTGGTTTATGAGCCACTGGGTGACAGAAATTGGCATTTATAATATTATCGGAAGTGGTATTCTTTCTATAGATATCAAATGTGAGGCGATTATTATTTTTGCCAATTGTGAAGTCGAGATAATTAATGGTATTGTGTTTCTCAGTTTCCATAGTGAATTTAATTTTAGGGTGCAGTTGGTCGAGTGGTGGATATTTTCGATATCTGCGTGGCTGCCATCTACCAAGATGAGGCCATCATCTACATGCCTAAAATAGTAACCACTTTGGTTGAGTGTAGGCCAATGTGAGTTACAGAATTTTCATTCCAGAGACATTAGGAAAATATAGGCTAATGTGCCTTCTACACTATTACCCATGGCTACTTCATCTGCTTGGTTATAGATTTTGTTGTTAAATTCAAAATAATTTTGTGATAATTCTATTTCCCAAAGATTTATAATTTCAAGTGTTCCAGCCACGGATGTTTTCATATATTGTAACAAGTTATGTTTTATTATTTGGATTGTTTCCTGTACTGGCACATTGGTGTATAGATTAGTGACATCAAATGAACGAAACTTACCATCAGGTGGTATTTGTATGCCTTTTATTGTGTACTTTTTTATTGTGTACTTTTTTATTGTGTACTTTTGTTGGAAGAATAAAGTTTTGTTATTAAATTATATTATAAATGCCAATTCCTGTCACCCAATGGTTCATAAACTAGCATTTTTCCATTCAGTGTTCAATAGATTAAAGAACTTCCCACTATAAAAGCCAGCAATTCAAAAAGAACTTACCACACTTCGTTACATAGCCTATACAAACCATTTCGACCCCAACATAATCTGCATAAATGACAGGTAAAAGGTGTATGATCAAGTTCCACCTGAAAGGTTCACGAGCTGCAAGTATCGAAATGCGCGAGAATCTATGAATCCTTCCTCTGTTTGCCTATTTTACATAATCGGCTTTCACGCCGTAATGAGCGGAGCTGTGTATGGGAATGCCACACGTTGGACAGTACGCGGCTGAGTTGTCCGCTGTTCCGCCGTTTTCATACGCCACAGCAGTTCATTTCCTGCCTCACATGTAAAACTCTGCACTCGCCGCCCGCGAGGAACTTTTTTTTTATTATGTTCTTTAGCTGCGCTGGACCGTAAAGCTTTGAAAATGGCATGCGCCCTCGTTGTTTTCTGGTCGGATGGCTGTGGAAACACATTTGTGGCCGGATGTCCTTCCTGTCACAACACGGTAACACACACGCACACGCACACACACGTACACACTTGACACCATTTTAACTGAATCCAGTTACCACTGTATATTTCTGTTCTTTTAGCATTGTGCCACCTCCAACATATGGAAAAAAATTAAATGCGGGACACGATAATTAGTACGTCATTCTCCATTGTGTAACAGTTTACTCAATTCGATGCTTTAGACTATATTAAGCAGAAAAATTGCTATCAGAAGTCCGGGAAAAAACACGAACCAATCAAAACACATAGGAAAACATGGCATCTCAACTAATTGACAGCAGGATAAAAGTAGAAGTTGATGAGGCACTGGTTACTTGGCTTACCTTGAAGGTGGTACCAGAGAAAAAGGATTTCTGACCTAGCGTTTTTTATGGAAGGACAATTGGGGAAAACAGATTTAGCAACAACTGAAAAGGTTGGATGTATGTAAAAATGTCAAAAAATGTTGAAACATTTCGTCACCAGGCAATTCTGTAGCATGTTACAAAAATTGACTCCAATTTTCAGAGTGTAATTCGTCTTTCTAATGATGCAAGAACCATCTTGTTACAACCAGTGCGCAGTTCCAGTCCCCCTTTCTTACACAACTCTGTTCTTGTGTACGATATTTTATTTACATATGAAGATAGTAACTGTCCTCGAAAGAACAGATTACTGTTGTTGACCGTGCAGCTTTTCCCTGGAATAAATGATGTCTAACTGAAACCCTCAGCTGCCGACAGGTGTTCTTGATATACCTCGATGTGGACAGCTGAAAATGCGTGCGCAGATCGGGACCCGAAACCGGGATCTCCTGCTTACATGGCAGACGCTCTATCCATCTGAGCCACCGAGGACACAGATGAATAGCGCGACTGTAGGGACTTATCCCTTGCACGCTTCCCGCGAGATTCACATTACCAATATTTTATTGTTTACTGCCATCAGAGAAGACATCTGTACAGTACAGAAAGTTGTGAGCCCATCTACAGTGCGATGTATTACGATTTAGTATTAAAATTCCCTCATATGATTCTTTTCTGGTGCTTAATATTTGTAACACAGGAAAAATCAGGAACACCCTTATGGCGCTAGGATCACATAGATACTGCCTTACTCAACACCTATTGAAGAATATTGATGATGTGCGTGTCGCAAGTTACGAAATGTTAGTGAGGTATTACCGAAGGGGCATACTAGAAAGATCAGACTAGAAAAGAAAGAGCTAAATGAAGACTAAATGTATGGTTGTGGTCGGTATTAAGGTACTTGTTTCTGGCATAAATGTTAATAAAATCTGTTTTCTGCCATTTCCCGCAACTTTAATTTTTCGATGTATAAGGAACGTTCTCTGCTGAACAAGTGCAGATAAAAAGGAGTAATTACAATGGTCTTCGCATTTACTGTAACACAATTTCCTGTGGTACCAAAACCTTCAAAATGTACTTCTGTCACAGTTATTTAAATTTTTGTGAAATAAAGTTGCTATGTATCACACACATAAACAAACAAAAAATTACTGCGAGGGTTCTAAGACTGGTATTAAAAACTGGTTTTGTTTATCTAATCACTAAGACTAACCCACCACATTACAAAAGTGATAAGTAAGGTAACCGTTGAGAAAATGTTCCTCGTGTGACAGTATGTGTTTTAAAAGTATCCAGCAACGTCCTGACCAAATTATTCGACAAAAAATGGAGAAAATCTAGATTACAGCTAGTAACATAATTACAGTATCTGCAGAATTTGGTTCAGTTACATCTCGAACAGTAAGAGTTACATTATCCCATGCGTCCACCTTAACACACTTTGGCCATTAAACTTAAGATACCCAAAATGATAGCAAATAATGATTATTTACTTAAGGTGCATACACAGTACGTCAGGTAGAAGATGGGATGTAGTTTGTAGGTAATAAAAAGAGTTTCGTGTATCTCAGTGGCCAGGGGAAGGTCTTTCAATTGGACTGCCCTTCAGCGACTTGCGTGCCCTTAATCTATCCTAGTCATCCAAACAGTGAAGGAGAATCTACAGTTTAGAGTGGAAACCGAACCACGTGTTGTTCCCGGTAAGGCGTTGAGAAGCGAAGGGTTGATTACAAACAGACTAAAAATTACTGCGGACCAACCGGGATTCGAACCCACGCCCTTCCTGCTTCCAGGCACATACTTCAGCACTAATTACTTTTTAAATCCCTAGACCACATTCTTAATTAAAGATTTTTTCTTTTCTATTTCCTCTTTTAGTCCATCTTGTCTGTCTCCTTCTTTGTCTTCTTCGACTAGCTTCTTTGCTTCACTGCCGCTATGTCTTTGTAACGCAAACTTGAAAATAAGCGTCTTCTTGTGTAAATTGGAAGTTCATCCTTCTTTTAAACTAAAATAAATTTCTACTCATAAAAAACAGATATTATTCCATTCTTTTTGAGTGTCTGCTACTCAGCGAAGAGAACCGGAAATTTAAAACTTTCTTCTTGAGAGTAACTATTTAGAAAAATCTTCTTTCTAAAATTCGAAATTTTGTAGTCCGCAAGAGGCAATATGCTGTCTGAAAACTGAATAATTTATTTGGAATCAAAAAGAAGTTCTGTTCGAAGGAAGTAAGTGATATCATTAACTATCGCTCCTATTAACTGACGCTCCTTGTGATGTCTCTCGTAGTTATTACTCTTTAGAAATCATGTCGTACTTGTGTTATGTATGTATTACATATTACTTGTGCGTTATTCACGTTTATCAACTGTTTGTGGCACATTTATTGTGAGTATTCTCAGCATAGTGCCAAGGATCTGCTTATGATCTGCATTCTCGGCAGCGTTCCTGAATTTCTGTAGGATATAGGAGAGATAGCCTCTGATATTTGCTTTTCTCTTTTCTATTATACGCGTCGTTATGCTTCCAGTGATCCATATGGGAGTGTTTTTCTGCCGTTGGAGATCAGACTTTGTCAGGCCGAAGCAGTTCTCGAGTATATAAATCACTGCTGGTTATCTGGTCAAAAAGTGCTAACTCCAGTGTGAAATACGTGCATGTCTCCATCGCACTACCACTTGTGTATCTGTGTCTGTTCTTCCACAAAACTCACACACTGTGTTGAGGTAAATCGTATGTAATTGGCCGTTCGTTGAGATCTTGTCATTGACGAAAAGATAAACAAGGTCTATGTGTATTGTACCATAACGTGTTCCATTCAGCTTGCTGGTAATTGATCTCAACAGGATAACTTCAGTCAGCGCCA
Organism: Schistocerca piceifrons; assembly: GCF_021461385.2. Lineage (NCBI taxonomy): Eukaryota > Metazoa > Arthropoda > Insecta > Orthoptera > Acrididae > Schistocerca > Schistocerca piceifrons. Next base: position 508,263,607 of record NC_060144.1, read on the forward strand.
TCTAGGTCGCATAAATACACTAAAGGAAAAAATCGCAACAGCAGAAAATAGTTAACGTAAAGTAATTAAATTTCGGAAATACATTTATTTAGCTAAGATATTTAAGAGATTAACATTGTATTACCACAGGTTAATATAACCGCGAGATAAGCCACTGCAAATACGAAATGCTGGTACATTAATAATGGGTGTAACAGCGAGAATGTAGAATGCAAGCGTGCAGACATGCATGTACTGTGTTGTACAGGTGCCGGATGCCAGTTTGTGGGATGGAGTTCCATGTCTGTGGCACTTGGTCAATCAGAACACTGTCGATGATGCTGAAGTTGTCGTCCGGTGATGTCCCGTATCTTCTCTATTGAAGACAGGTCTGGTGATCGAGCTGGCCAAGGAAACATGCCACACTCTACAGAGCACGTTGGGTTACAACAGCGGTATGTGATTGAACGCTATTCTGTTGGAAAACATCTTATAGAATGTTGTTCATGAGTGGCAGCACAACAGGTCGAATCAACAGATTGATGTACAGGTATGCTGTCAGAGAGCGTGAGATAAACAAGAGAGTTCTCCTGCTGTCATACGAAATCGTATCCCAGACCATAACACTAAGTGTAAGTCCAGCGTCCTTAGCACGCAGACAGGTTGGTCGCCGTCTCGCAACCGGCCTCCTTCTAACCAACAAACGGCCATCACTGGCACCGAGGCAGAAACCGATTTCATCAGAAAACACGTTTTTGCTTGGTGACGTTCCAAAGTTCCTGGCATCCCATCTTCTGCTGTTTATACACTGCTGGCCACCGTAAATGCAACACCCTGAAGGAAGCATCCGAATCAAGTGAAATTGACGCCATGGGTTTGCAGCGATGAGATATGCAACTGATTAGAATTTAAGCGCAGACGCACATCACGCGCGCCTGTGGCGCCACCTCATAGCGCTATTTAAGGCTTGGCGATTTCGACGAGTGTACGTTCGGCACGTGTGTTTACCTTGTGGTTGTTTCACAAGACGATCAGTTATGCCTCGTAGACAACAGCGAACATCGTTTGATCAAGTATCCGAGTTCGACAGAGGAAGGATAGTGGCTTACCGAGATTGTGGATTATCATACAGAGAAATCGCTAGTCGTGTTGGACGAAACCAAACAACTGTAATGCGGATATGTGACCGTTGGATGCAGGAGGGTACGACGGACCGACGTGGTCGATCGCATTCACCTCGGTGCACCACTGCACGTGCTGATAGGCAAATTGTGCGCATGGCAGTGACGGATCGCTCAGTGACATCCCGAACCGTAGCACAGCACATTGCGTCTGTAACGCATCATCCAGTGTCTGCGCGTACCATTCGACGCCGTTTACAGCAGAGTGGTCTGTCCGCAAGGTGTCCATTGCTTCGTCTACCATTGACGCAGAACCACAGACGTCTCCGTCGCCAATGGTGTGATGACAGACGGATGTGGACGGCAGAATGGAATGACGTTGTCTTTACTGACGGGGCACGCTTCTGTCTGCAGCACCACGATGGTCGGATTCGCGTGTGGAGACACCGTGGAGAGAGGATGCTGGACAGCTGCATTATGCACCGCCACACTGGTCTTGCACCGGGTATTATGGTATGGGGCGGTATTGGATATTACTCTCGCACGCCTCTAGTACGCATTGCCGGTACTTTAAATAGCCGGCACTACATATCCGAGGTCCTGGAGCCAGTTGTCCTTCCTTACCTTCAGGGCTCGGCCACAGCCATATTTCAACAGGATAATGCGCGACCACACGTGGCACGAATTCTCCAAAGGTTCTTCGTCAATAAGTAGATTGAATTGCTTCCCTGGCCAGCTCGATCTCCGGATCTTTCGCCGATAGAAAACATGTGGTCCATGGTTGCTCAACGAGTGACCCAGATTACATCCCCAGCTGCCACACCAGATGATCTTTGGCAACGTGTGGAAGCTGCTTGGGCTGCTGTACCCCAGGAACACATCCAACGTCTCTTTGAGTCAATGCCGAGACGTGTGGCAGCGGTGATCTCCAACAATGGCGGCTACTCTGGCTACTGATTCTGGCAGGAACCACATGTCACAGACGTCTGTAAACGTAATCATTTGATACTTGGTCAACATGTTATCTACAAAATAAATTTTGTTGTGCTACCTCTTGTCTTTCTTTGTGTTGCATTTACGGTGGCCAGCAGTGTATATATTTACGTATCGTGATTATTGTTTCTTGACTAACTGTACTGCAGAATTTTGCAGCGGAATTTTTTAACACAGCTGTTTTAAATCGTCATAAGTTTATAAACAACACTCATGATGTGTAAATATATCTTAACTTCTGAATATCACAAATGGAATGATACAACTTCACAGACTTTATTGGTCTCATACACATATGATATTATGAATATAAACTGAAGCGGCTAGTGAAAATTTATACATAGGTCAGGAATTCAACGCTTGTCTCCTACTACTAGGCAGCCGCGTTAGCCAGTAAGCAGCCTTGTCACAGCAACTCAAACAACTGGCACGCCTTCCTCCACGATCCAAATCCTGACAGCCGCCCCACTCTACCTTAAATTCTTTGTCATTTCAAATAGTTTAAAAGTGTAAATCGCTTGAATTTAGCATATATCGGCTGTATTATACAGAAGCTTAGGGTCGGCTGCATTATACAGAAACCAAACCGGAAAAATACAAACAGAATATTAAATTAATCAAAATATCCACGGGTATGCTGCCGGTCTATAGTGTCCAACGGGCACAATATTTCGGCGATCAAACATGTCGCCATCATCAGGTGAACTGACGGACTGAGCTCCTGTGAACGTGCCGGCACGGAGATCCGTACGCTATGGCTGCTCAGAGGGAACTGGGTTCGGTCGCGGCGGCGGCCGATTTAAATACCCTCCGCCCGCGGCGCGCTCCCTCCGCTGTCCGCGCCCAGCGCCACGGTCGTGCGGTGGAACAGATTGCGACGGCGTCTGAGATGACGTCGGTGTGATGGCTCTGTCCGCCGTGGTCGTCACAACTATACGTCTGCTCGATTTACTCTTGATTAACCCGATCGCTGGTTCCCAAGCCTTGCTAAGATTATAGCCACAGTCACGGTTTATGAGGTCGTCATTGGTGCGAATTTCGATGGCCTCTCTAACAACGCTGTCCCAGTATCTCGACGTCTGTACCAGAATCCTCGTGCGGTCATACTCCATGGCGTGATTTTCCGACAAACAATGTTCAGCGACCGCCGACTTGCTCGGATACATCAGTCGAGTGTGCCTCTGGTGTTCACGGCATCGATCCTCGACGGTACGCATCGTCTGACCAATATACGACTTGCCACATTGACACGGAATCTGGTACACGCCGGCCTTCCTCAAACCGAGGTCATCTTTGGCGCTCCCCAACAGTGCACGAGTTTTATTTGGAGGACAAAACACAGTTCCGACCCGGTGTTTCTTCAGAATGCGGGCGATTTTTCCCGAGAGTGCGCCTGTGTATTGAATAAATGCAGTGCCTACCTCCTCCCTCGTGACTTCATCCATCTCAACAGGTTGTGCTGCAGTGGTTGGGCGGAGAGCACGTTGAATCTGCCACTCTGAGTACCCATTTTTTCGAAATACAGTTCTCAGATGTTCCAATTCCTGGGGTAGACTCTCTGCGTCAGAGATAGTGCGCGCCCTATGTACTAGAGTTTTAAGTACCCCATTCCTCTGTGAAGGGTGGTGGCAGCTGTCTGCATGCAAATACAGATCAGTGTGCGTAGCCTTCCGATACACCCCATGACCTAGGGTGCCGTCAGCCCTTCTCTTGACCAAGACGTCAAGGAAAGGTAATTTACCCTCCGTTTCAGTCTCCATGGTGAATTTGATGTTGGGGTGTATGGAGTTTAGATGTGTAAGGAAGTCAAGGAGTTTATCCATACCACGTGGCCAGATGACGAACGTGTCGTCAACGTAACGGAAAAAGCAAGTAGGTTTCCATACGGATGACGACAGGGCTTCCTCCTCGAAGTTCTCCATGTACAAATTCGCTACCACCGGTGAGAGTGGGCTACCCATGGCGACTCCCTCCGTTTGTTTGTAGTATTCTCCATTAAAAAGAAAATACGTGGAAGTCAAGACATGCCTAAAGAGTTCAGTGGTCTTCTCGTCAAACCTCTGACTAATCAATTCTAGTGACTCTCGCAGGGGTACCCTCGTAAACAAGGAAACGACGTCAAAACTCACCATGATATCTGACTCATCCAACCTGAAGCTGTCAAGGCGTTTAACAAAATCCACGGAATTACGGATGTGATGAGGGCATTTACCCACATAAGGACTTAATATTCCCGTCAGGTATTTGGCCAACAAATATGTAGGTGCCCTGATGTTGCTGACAATGGGGCGTAATGGTACCCCCTCTTTGTGAACCTTCGCACCAATGACGACCTCATAAACCGTGACTGTGGCTATAATCTTAGCAAGGCTTGGGAACCAGCGATCGGGTTAATCAAGAGTAAATCGAGCAGACGTATAGTTGTGACGACCACGGCGGACAGAGCCATCACACCGACGTCATCTCAGACGCCGTCGCAATCTGTTCCACCGCACGACCGTGGCGCTGGGCGCGGACGGCGGAGGGAGCGCGCCGCGGGCGGAGGGTATTTAAATCGGCCGCCGCCGCGACCGAACCCAGTTCCCTCTGAGCAGCCATAGCGTACGGATCTCCGTGCCGGCACGTTCACAGGAGCTCAGTCCGTCAGTTCACCTGATGATGACGACATGTTTGATCGCCGAAATATTGTGCCCGTTGGACACTATAGACCGGCAGCATACCCGTGGATATTTTGATTATCAAATACGCCGGGAGAAACTCAAGAATCACAGAATATTAAATTGTCCCACTGGTAATACTCACCGCTACACTCCCATTAATGATGATATTTTGGTCAGCATCAATACAGTTCGTTGACAGTAATATTGAACACAAATAGCCCAACAACTGGTACCTGAGCAATAATAATTCAGCACTCGTAATTCGAGGCTATTGCCCAACGATTACGGGGCAAGCCATCACCTGCTCCATCTGAGTATTTCCTCTTTCGCTGCTGCCTACTATGTCCTCTCGCTCCCGCTCGCTCTAACGTCTACAGGTAGCACAAGCCATCCTTTACGCTTACCGCAGTAACTTCCGTACAGGGCAAAAGCATTCCGCCTTTAATATAGCACATATCCTGTACATTGTCCCTAAGCTTGTACCACTTTATACAAATGACAACTAACACAAATACATATAATTACATATACAAAAATTTTCATTTCATTAAAACATGACAAAGTATTATTTAGTAAATTACACATTTCATATGTTTCTTTACATAAGTTACTAAATACATTAGCAAAGCACTATAACATCACATATATCACATTTTCATATTATCTTTGCATATCACAGTCACATTGTGACAAATCTTAAAGGCAAAATTTTTTTTATAAATTAGGTGATTGATTGAATAATAGTGTTATAAGTTCTTTGATAATGACTTGTTTCCAAAAACCACCAACTGTTTAACCCCCATGGATGTTAAATTTCTCAAAATATTGAGACCAGTATTTCTTTATTCCTAGTCGTAAAACGAAATACTAATTTTCTAAGTTCTAGATTCAAACTTTAAATAATAGTGACATATATGTAAAAAACCTTTCATCCCCTATTTCACCATTTTAGAAGTGGAATTTCGAAAAATACCTTCTTAAGCGATGCCTACAGTATACATTTAAAGTTTCAGTCCTTAACGGTCTGAGATGAGCGTTGATGAGTCAAACACTCAGGACCCTGCCTTTTATGTATAGAGATAAGATGGCCACTTGACCTCCGTGTGACACTGCACGAAATAGCCGAAAGTCTTCGAACCGATGATATCGGAGTACAAAATGCTTCCCGGGTGGACTACAAAGTGAGTGCTTTGCTCTCTGTTCCACGAATTTCTTCCGTAGGCCGTAATGAAACCAATCACGGGCCGTATCCGGCCCGCGAGTCGCCGGTTGCCGATTGCGATAGGAATAGCCCCATGCGACTAACTCTCGAGAGAACACGCGTATTGTAGATTCGATTGTGCTGGAAAACAGCGACATCACGTAGCCCGACTCTGACAGTAGGCTTATTAGCAGTAAGACGAGTATCGATACGGACAGTCCGACGATGTCTGGAGCGCCGCGGACTATCAGAACTGTCATTGTTGCGGCTTCTCTTAAGGTGGCACCAGAGACGCACGAAAAGTAGTGAACCAACCGTCAATACTGGATACAAGACTGCCACCACGTCCTCTTTTCAGTCAAAGCCAGATTCTGCGTACCAAGTGACGAAGGCAGGTATAGAGTTGAAGCAGCATGTCATCCAAGATCGCTTCGACTCCATTCCCACCCAACAGGGGTACAGCCATTGTTCCTGCCAGCGGTGTCAGATCTGTGTTCTAGTTCTTGCAGTATGTATATCGAAAAATCACCTAAAATTGTCGGGTGTAGTAGTATATCAACATTACTGGCTTCCCACTGGTACACAGACTTACGCTGAAGAGCCAAAGAAACTGGTACACCCGAGTAATATAGTGTGCGGCCCCCAAGAGCACGCAGAAGTGCGGCAACATGACGTGGCATGGACTAGAATAATGTCTGTAGTAGTGCTGGAGAGAACTGACACCATGAATCGTGCAGGTCTGTCTATAAATAGTAAAATTACAATGGGGTTGAGGGGGGGCGGGGAATCTCTTCTGAACAGCGCGTTGCAAGGCATCCTAGATATGATCAATAATGTTCATGTCTGGGGAGTTTGGTGGCCCGCGGAAGTGTCTAATCTCAGAAGAGTGTTCCTGGAGCCACTCTGTAGAAATTCTTGACGTGTGGTACGTCGCACTGCCCTGCTGGAATTGCGATGCATGCAGACTGTTGTAAATAGTGAAGGAGAATATGTTATTGATGAGTAGGGTCTCTGTTATGTGTATCTGTTGTGTTCGTTAAACTTACGGTTCAAAATGGCTCCAAGCACTATGGGACTTAACATCTGAGGTCATCAGTCCCCTAGAACTACTTAAACCTAACTAACCTAAGGACATCACACACATCCATGCCCGAGGCAGGATTCGAACCTGCGACCGTAGCAGTCGCGCGGTTCCGGATTGAAGCGCCTAAAGCCGCTCGGCCACAGCGGCTGACATTAAACTTATGGAGAAACGCTAAGAAATTTTGGATCAATCCAGTATATACCGTGCCCGCAAACTGAACCAAAGTCTTTTCATTTTTGCCACCCTGGACTGCTGTAGCTGAATACTGTGTCCCAGTAAGGCACCACAATGCTCATACAAGGAAACTTGACATCCATCTGAATGAATCAACGACAGTTATTACGGGTACACTGCAAGCCACACCAATCCCTTGGTAGCATATCACCAGCACCACTCCACCACCTGAACTGCGACGAAAAAGGCAACCGATCGAGAACGGAGGAAGCTGCATCAGTCCGACTATCCCCAAGACCTCCCAATTCATACAGTGTTAAATGAATGCCCTCCAGAGTGCTTGGTGTAACACACTCCACTGGCGAATGATGGAAAAAACAACAAGTTGGACCTTAAATAAGAGTGGTGTGGGAGATGGGATGCTGCAACAGTGAAACGTCAAAGAATTCAAGATCCATCTGCCGGCCTATCTGGATTTTAGCTGAAGAGAAGTGAGTGGACACGTCCGAATAGGTTAAGAACCGGCCACGCCAGATGCAATGCTCTGATACACAGGTGGGTATTTCAAGACTCTCCAGCCTGTGATTGTGGAGCCCAAGAACAAACCGTCCAGCATATTATCATAGACTGCCCTCTGCGAAAGTATCCAGGATCATTCAGTGTTTTTGATCGTACAGTCCACGGGTGTACAATATGAACTGGCAGTACGCCCATGGATTTATCGAGCAACAAACACGCTGGGAGAAACTGAATAATCACTTTGTGATTTCATTCATGCTGCTCTCGCTGCTATCAACTGGCTTCATTTAACAGATGTTGAACTCAGTATAAATGTATCTGTTCTAACTATCGGTCCTGATATTATAGATTAACTGTCCTCGTATTAGTATTATTCAGTTGTTACCTTCAAGAATTTGAACATGCTTTATGCCTTTACCCTTAAGTTTATAATTGTAAACTGTATGTATTTCGCAATATTTGCTGTTGTCGACATGCAATAAATAAATACCTTTGACTGCAAGTGCTGTGGAAGACAGGTGGATGGGTAATGCACCTTTTATTATTTTTTCTTCAGCCTTTCCTCACTCTGTTATATTCTTTTTCTCACTGTACTTGGCGTCGGTTCCTGCCCTCCTACTTCTGTGCCCTAAGGGCCAGGGTGGTAAGGCGACGGGGAGTGGAGCGGCCGGTAAGAGCCGGCCCGTGTCCCTGGACCAAGTCGCAGGACAAAGCTTTTAGCCAGAGCTGTACGCCGCCCGGGTCCGGCGTCTCGCGGACTCTGATCTCCCGCCACGGGCATCACCAGCGGCAGCAGCAGCAGCAGTTCCAGCAGGTAGCTGCCGCCCTCCGGTATACGGCGCCCGGTGTCGGGACGCCACGCGCCGCGACGCCGGCGCCTCGGCTGACACGCGGGTCAGCGCCGCTCGATGGCGCGACACCGCTACTCCATTTGCACCGCTCGGCCGTCTCATTACCGAGTCCAGAGCCCGCACCGCGCGCCCTTCCAGGCTGCCACTTCGTTAGCCGCGGCAGCTGACATCCGTTCGTAGATCAATCACTCCCGATGCCATCACACGCCGAACTGATTCATTTGTCAAGACGTTGGGCAGGTTTGAAATCCTGTCTGAAAGATCTGCAACAGCCCCAGTAACACACAGGAATGGCGTGGCGCGGACGTTTTCTACATCTACATCTGCATTTATACTACGCAAGCCACCCAACGGCGTGTGGCGGAGGGCACTATACGTGCCACTGTCATTACTCCCCTTTCCTGTTCCAGCCGCGTACGGTTCGCGGGAACAACGACTGCCGGAAAGCCTCCGCACGCTCTTGAATCTCTCTAATTTTACATTCGTGATCTCCTCTGGAGGTATAAGTATCGGGAAGCAATATATTCGATACCTCATCCAGAAACGCACCTTCTAGAAACCTGGACAGCAAGCTACACCGCGATGCAGAGCGGCTCTCTTGCAGAGTCTGCCACTTGAGTTTGCTAAACATCTCCGTAACGCTAACACGCTTACCAAATAACCCTGTGACGAAACGTGCCGCTCTTCTTTGGACCTTCTCTATCTCCTCTGTCAACTCGATCTGATGAGCAATACTCAAGTATAGGTCCAACGAGTGTTTCGTAAGCCACCTCCTTTGTTGATGGACTACATTTTCTAAGAACTTTCCCAATGAATCTGAACCTGGCACACGCCTTACCAACAATTAATTTTATATGATCATTCCACTTCAAATCGTTCCGCACGCATACTCCCAGATATGTTACAGAAGTAACTGCTACCAGTGTTTGTTCCGCTATCATATAATCATACAATAAAGGATCCTTCTTTCTATGTATTCGCAATACATTACATTTGTCTATCTTAAGGGTCAGTTGCCACTCCCTGCACCAAGTGTCTATCCGCTGCAGATCTTCCTGCATTTCGCTACAATTTTCTAGTGCTGCAACTTCTCTGTACACTACAGCATCATCCGCGAAAATCCGCATGGAACTTCCGACACTATCTACTAGGTCATTTATATATATTGTGAAAAGCAATGGTCCCATAACACTCCCCTGTGGCACGCCAGAGGTTACTTTAACGTCTGTAGACGTCTCTCCATTGAGAACAACATGCTGTGTTCTGTTTGCTAAAAACTCTTCAATCCAGCCACACAGCTGGTCTGATATTTCGTAGGCTCTTACTTTGTTTATCAGGCAACAGTGCGGAACTGTATCGAACGCCTTCCGGAAGTCAAGGAAAATAGCATCTACCTGGGAGCCTGTATCTAATATTTTCTGGGTCTCATAAACAAATAAAGCCAGTTGGGTCTCACACGATCGCTGTTTCCGGAATCCATATTGATTCCTGCAGAGTAGATTCTGGGTTTCCAGAAACGACATGACACGCGAGCAAAAAAGATGTTCTAAAATTCTACAACAGATCGACGTCAGACATATAGGTCTATAGTTTCCGGGTACATGGAACTATTCCACGCCATCTCAGTTTTAAAAAATGAAGCAACAGAGTATTTCTATACCAGCCAACTGATAGGTTATCTATGAACTAGGTGGGGAGACAGGACCTTAGTGACCCTGGAAGAGGCAGATCCAACACCAGCACTGGAGATGCCCAACACAGAAGTAAATGGGGAAACATAAGCAATAAATTCTTGTGATGTTACAATTATTTTGTAATGATTCGTGGACTTTGTGTGTTAATGGTTTCATTATGTCGTATGTGTGTCTTGTGTTCGCATATTTTTGTCTTCTGCCATGGGTCTAAATGGCCTGTGTATCTACAGTAAATGATGATGATGATGATGATGATGATTATGATGAAGCAATAACTCATACAGAGGTGGCACGCCGCAGACGCGTCGCCTCCTGGTTCGCGCAACGTCCGTTTGTAACAGCAAGTGTCGCACCAAAGCGACGCGTGTTATAAAAATTGTCGCGCAGCTGTTTTCATTAAATTGAAACCATCCGATGTGCCTCAAACAATAGTTTAATGTAGATGAAGCAAAGCTATATCCGTCTCCATAGATAGTTTATAAGCAAAACTTTTACTTGTCGCCTAAAAAGTTTAAAACCACCGTTTTGTCTAAACTGCACTTGAATAAACCGTAAACAGCCGTTAAGTGATGACTTATTAACGACCGGTTTCGCTGAGTTAAAGTACTCTCTTCATGTTGTTCTACATAGGAAATAAAGCATCCCTGTTGTAGGGAAGCAGCCTACTCACGCTGTAATAAATTCACGTCAGTCTTTCCATTGTGTACCAGCAAGTCCGCTGTAACTATCTCTGACGTCATAAATGTTGTGCAATACTTTCAAAATCAAGTAAATAACCTGAAACGGTTCTAGCATGTCAAAAGTAATACTAAATTCATATGTGTTGAATATCAGTTCGATAACTTTAACCATTTCCAAAATTTGGACGTTTTCCTGCAAAAATCATTGGTGCAACAGAAAAGAGCTAGAGATTTAAAAATTTATATTTAGACTCCTTTTCCATAATAATTTAATAGAAACAGTACTTTGGATCTCACAAATTAAAACTTTTGTTGAAATTCATAATTTTCTGGCTTTTGTCTTAAAAATTAAGGAAGCAAGATAGATTAAGTAGGCTAATAAATAAGGCTAGGATGTTTAAATTTAAGTAGAATTGATATCCGCTATAGTCATAAAGATGTGAGAAGTTTCAATTGAATAATTATAAAACTATTGCAATAGCGTATCTCCAAAGGGCAAGTTCAGAGCTCGTCTACTGCGTGTAGTGTAATTAAATTAATTCTCTCGCCCAAAATAATTGACTTAACCACGTCAGATTTTTATTATGATTACGTACCTGTGTGCTGATTGCACATGAAAATTGAGAGCTTCATCGGCCATCAGCAAAAGAAGCTATGATTTATTCGGTAACTTAAGGTGGTGCATTACTGGCCCAGCGGCTAGTCGGGAGAGCCGATTTGATCAGGCGTTCTCTTAGCCGTCCGCACCCCGGCTTTATACACTCCTGGAAATGGAAAAAAGAACACATTGACACCGGTGTGTCAGATCCACCATACTTGCTGCGGACACTGCGAGAGGGCTGTACAAGCAATGATCACACGCACGGCACAGCGGACACACCAGGAACCGCGGTGTTGGCCGTCGAATGGCGCTAGCTGCGCAGCATTTGTGCACCGCCGCCGTCAGTGTCAGCCAGTTTGCCGTGGCATACGGAGCTCCATCGCAGTCTTTAACACTGGTAGCATGCCGCGACAGCGTGGACGTGAACCGTATGTGCAGTTGACGGACTTTGAGCGAGGGCGTATAGTGGGCATGCGGGAGGCCGGGTGGACGTACCGCCGAATTGCTCAACACGTGGGGCGTGAGGTCTCCAGAGTACATCGATGTTGTCGCCAGTGGTCGGCGGAAGGTGCACGTGCCCGTCGACCTGGGACCGGACCGCAGCGACGCACGGATGCACGCCAAGACCGTAGGATCCTACGCAGTGCCGTAGGGGACCGCACCGCCACTTCCCAGCAAATTAGGGACACTGTTGCTCCTGGGGTATCGGCGAGGACCATTCGCAACCGTCTCCATGAAGCTGGGCTACGGTCCCGCACACCGTTAGGCCGTCTTCCGCTCACGCCCCAACGTCGTGCAGCCCGCCTCCAGTGGTGTCGCGACTGGCGTGAATGGAGGGATGAATGGAGACGTGTCGTCTTCAGCGATGAGAGTCGCTTCTGCCTTGGTGCCAATGATGGTCGTATGCGTGTTTGGCGCCGTGCAGGTGAGCGCCACAATCAGGATGGCATACGACCGAGGCACACAGGGCCAACACCCGGCATCATGGTGTGGGGAGCGATCTCCTACACTGGCCGTACACCACTGGTGATCGTCGAGGGGACACTGAATAGTGCACGGTACATCCAAACCGTCATCGAACCCATCGTTCTATCATTCCTAGACCGGCAAGGGAACTTGCTGTTCCAACAGGACAATGCACGTCCGCATGTATCCCATGCCACCCAACGTGCTCTAGAAGGTGTAAGTCAACTACCCTGGCCAGCAAGATCTCCGGATCTGTCCCCCATTGAGCATGTTTGGGACTGGATGAAGCGTCGTCTCACACGGTCTGCACGTCCAGCACGAACGCTGGTCCAACTGAGGCGCCAGGTGGAAATGGCATGGCAAGCCGTTCCACAGGACTACATCCAGCATCTCTACGATCGTCTCCATGGGAGAATAGCAGCCTGCATTGCTGCGAAAGGTGGATATACACTGTACTAGTGCCGACATTGTGCATGCTGTGTTGCCTGTGTCTATGTGCCTGTGGTTCTGTCAGTGTGATCATGTGATGTATCTGACCCCAGGAATGTGTCAATAAAGTTTCCCCTTCCTGGGACAATGAATTCACGGTGTTCTTATTTCAATTTCCAGGAGTGTATATAAGAACGCTGCGCGAGGAAGTAAGGCCCCCAGTTCTCTCCAGACGCTGAATAGCACACCATCTGTGTCGGGAGTCGCGTCGCGTCGGTATCATTGCTATAAACAGCCTCGGAGGCCGTATTAAGTTACTCGGGATACGCGTAACCATGAAATCATTTTCGAGTGAAGTATTAATTCTGGGATGACTTTAATTATCTATCTTCAGTTTGCGTATGTCGTATTTTCACGTGCCGCCGCGGGACAGACATTCTACCATTATTTAGCGTGGCGTTTGATGTACATTATCATCAAATTATGGCGAGCATTCACTTAAACATTTAATTTCGAAAGTTATAGTTGCATCAGCGCATTAGACTCTGAACTGCTCTGTTAGTCAGATTGTGTGGATTCTTTTTTTTTTTTTTTTTTTTTTTTTTTTTTTTTTCATCTGTGACTTTCAGAATATAGAGAACGTTTTTTCCACGATCGTTTTTGATTATGAATCCCAGACAATCTCCTAACTCCTCAGAGCTTTAAGCTGTAGCTATAAGAGTATTTCTCAGATGAAGTGGGCTCTAGGTATTCTAATTACAGGCTTCACGTTTTGCTAATCACTTTCTGGTTGCCAATATTGTAGTTAGAGAGCCAGTGTTGAGAACGGCAAAAGACAGTATAAATAATAGGAACATTTAAACAACATAATTCCACCCACAGCCCCACATATGGTTAAACAGCAGGGAATTGCATCTTTTCTACATTACATTTCTACATTATATAAAACAACATAAATTCCACCAGTCACCCCACACTGTAATCTACATATTAAAAAAACTGGTTAAGGATAGCCACTACAGGTAGACCCAAACAAAATTATTTACATTAGTGTCACAGAGGTAAGGAAACGCAAACACACACAATTTTTGTGGTCACATGATCCAACCCAATGAAGAGGGGAAGTCGTCAACAAGCAATAAGGGCAGAGCATTGGGGCGAATAGTGCAGTCTTTTTGCCATAGTGCCTTATCCCCGCACTGGCCATAGTTCTTGTTGACGACTTCCCCTCTTCATGGGTTTAGATTATGTGACAACGAACATTGTCGGCGCCTCCGTGTCCTTATCTATATGTCACTCCAGTAAGTAGTTTACTCAAGTTCACTTTTATTGGCTGATCTCAATCACTTTTTAAAAATATACATGCAGATCACAAGCATGCTTTCATTCCAATGTAGATTAACCTGAAGAGACTGCTTTAACGTAGCGAAACCGGTCGTTAATGCCGACTGGAGTGCCGACTGGAGTGGCCGAGCGATTCTAGGCGCTTCAGTCTGGAACCGCGCGACCGCTACGGTCGCAGGTTCGAATCCTGCCTCGGGCATGGATGTGTGTGATGTCTTTAGGTTAGTCAGGTTTAAGTAGTTCTAAGTTCTAGGGGACTGATGACCTCAGATGTTCCTTAGTGCTTAGAGCCATTTCAGCCATTTTGAGCTAGTCGTTAATATATCATCAGTTAGTAGCTGTTCGAAGTTTATTCGACTTCAGTTCATCATGGATTTCAACGGATGTGCCTCTCCATATTATAAAGTTGTATGCACTGTTTTGGGTTTCGAGCGTGTTCTCCACAACGCAATCTGTCTCATTCAATTTTGAGAACATTATTCGGTAAAAGAAATCGATTTTTCCTCATCTTAAAATCTGACATCACATCTTGATACTGAACTGGTTTCATTCTCGTTATTGTCCATAGTTATTGTGCTACTTCCCAAATAAGTAAACTACGGAGCACACTTTGAGAAGTTCACAGCGGTCGCTGTTGTTAGGTAACGGGGGAGTTGTGGCGCCCTGAAAATATTCGTGTTATGAGTTGGCGTGGCCGCACGTGGCGCTCGGCAGGCCGACCGCATGGTGCCGGACAAGAGGGTTAGCCCCAGCGCGTGGTCCAGGCCGAGCACGTGGCTGGAAAATTCCATGTTGACACTGTGACGAGGACTGTGCTTTGTGTCGATGAAGGGGATTTGTATGCCAGTAGTGCCAAAGATGGCGGACTTTGTGAAACCATAATGGCAGACATTTCGCAGTTCGTATAGAAATTAACAATAGCCAGAGGAATATTGATACCTCAAACAGAAATATGTACATTGCCATTATTTGCACGACGATTCTGATGGTGTAATCAGATTTTCAATATCTTTATTGGTTTAAAGATTAGTATCTGACGGTAAATTATACAAGTAACACCCAGCAACGAATGTCCAAATCTAAACGGTTCATCCGATTTTCTCGACTGACATGTCTTTAGAAAGCTATTAGTGTAAACCTAAATTGGTGTAAATTACAGGCATGTAACTTGAATAGTACATGAGTTATTGGAGGTCAAAGTGGCGGATTACTATCCATCACATCAGGCCATAAGTACTCCACAGATACACGAAAAAACGGTAGCAGCATGCTTATATATATATATATATATATTCATCTATGTCTTTGTTTATATCCGATATATACAACGCATGAAGAAATTGGTCAATTACTTACTGTGTTTCAGAAAACACAGAGACATTAGGCTACTGGCTTACTTCTGTTCTATTCCTTTATGTTTATTTAATTTGTTTATGTATTTAATAATGCGTGTTAGGGCGTGTTTATCGTGCAGCCGTAGGAATATTTGTTTAATTTGATGTTATTTAAATGTAAATCCAGTATTTCGAATGTGTTTCATTATGTTTGTTAGTGTGCGTTGACTTGGAGACAGGGCGGTGGCGATCTAGCTAATCACAGTGGTCGTTCTGAAAAGGACACGTGGGAGAGACTGTATGGAAGTGGGAGGGGAGCATCGTTTCGAGGGAGGACAGGAGGGCGCTGAACAGTGTGGCGCGAGGGACAGTCGCACAGGACAGGGAGAATCCGGGGCGGTACGGCACAGGACACGGGAGGTGCTGGATGGAAAGTGCTGGACGTGCAGCAGCGATGTACGGTCGGGGGGGGAAAGACTTGGAGAGTGGAGCAGTTTGCTTCTGGTCGCGGGAGATAGAAATATTTCGTAGTGCCGACTTGTGCACTTGTGAGATTTCCATGGCTTCTGCAGTGAAGACGTAGTATGCGTTTGGAAGTGAATATCTCGCGAGCTATGTTGTTGTTCGTAACTAATTACGTGAAGTAGGAATCTATTGTTTCCCTGTTATTCAATTAATATTTTATTTTATTGCTGGACGATCGACACCAATAGGTGTTTTGTAGTAATAAACGGCATTCTTATAGGAATGTCTACTATCGTACTCATCATTTAAAGTCGTTAAGAATAGCACCTGCAGATTTTATTTTATTGCAGTCTTTCATTTATAAATGTCTATTCATTCAAAATTCGCAATTGCCGAGTGATAGGAACCTTCGACCATTCGATTCATGTGTATATTCATATTGTATACTGTAGACTCAGCAGTATTTGGCCTGTAATGCGGCAACTACGTATCCCAGCCCCTAGACAACGAAACCAGCCAAAACTTTTAATATTTCAACTCTGAGTCTGAGGGTAAGTAATTGAGGGCCACACCACACATCAACATCATTTCATTTTCTGTTTGAAAGCCCGCACTGTCCAGTTTCTGTTTGGTGTGTTTTAAGACAGTTTGCTGTGTACGAAATATAGTTAACATATCGATACTATATTTGACCTCTTTCCATTTCCCGGTAAATAAGTGATTTACTTTGGCTGCGTCAAGATATGATGTTCAACACACGAAATTATGTCCTCGCGCTATGCGGATTCGTGGCACGTGTTTCTCTTTCGTACATGGTTTACGAAGACAATTGCAATCACATTTTCAGTTGGTATTGCATTACAAGTTACTTTTGTTTTAGACGTAGAGATAGGCAATTGAAGATCCAGCACCATATTTAGCTGTATGCTGCAGACTCAAATTTTTCTTGGCTACATTAACAGTTTCATTCAAGTAACATTCAGTAACTGTTTTCGTTCACATATTTTGGAACAAATGGCGTGTCTTCCAGTGAACAATGAGTGAGAAATGGGATTTGCCACTGATGCAAGGGTTCTCTGTGTTCTTGGTGTTATGTCCTTACCTATGTTATTCTTACATATTTGGGTTTTCTAGGTCAAGATAGCGTATATGAGGTAAATCGCCATTTTGCACATTTTTGTAACAGCCATTTCACAATCACGCATGCTATCTCAGAAAAATAGCGCCATCTTTTACATTTTCCTGGATGAGCAACGTCGACTCTGTGCAGTTACAACGTTGTCCTGCTGAAAAAAAACACATTTTTCTGTACTATTTATAAAGTTCAACAATGTACGTCAAAACATATAACGTTTATTTCAGTACAAATCTGCACAAGAAGCAGTAGAAGCCACGGAAAAACATTTAACGACCTTCCTGTAGGAATTACTCTGTACATGTACAGTCAGCGTTACACTTTATGTCCTCAATCAATGGATTTTGCCAGGAAGCGTGCAAATTAACTATCTACTTGGTACTTGGTCATAGAAATTCCGTGTTTCAACTGGGGTGCACTGTCAAGTATACGTCAAGTAAAGCTTCCTTCTTGGCACTTTTTACTGGAAGTATTTTTCACACAAGACAGGAAAAACTGTAATGTTAGCTACATCCACGTTGCTGGGTGTTATGACTTTTCCTTCCCTTAGTGTAGCAGCCTTGTCAGATGAGCTGGCTGGACAGGCGTACTAAGTTATTTCGAATGAGCCTCTGTGTAACCAATGTCTTTGTCTTCTAAGATCCATCTCGGACCCAAGGAATCAGTTGTACTTTCCGTTGTTAATGGTTTAATACATTTTTCTGGTTGAAAGGGTATTTTTTTCCTGTCTGTAAGAGCAATATCTATATCACATGGTAGGAAACTATGCTGATAACAAGGAATTTCTTTTCTACAGCTATGATATATTTAGGGATGATGTGATTTTGGAAAAGTGTCCTAATGTTGTGAACATCTCTCACAAAATCGGCAATATTTGGGCTTACGTTCAAATGAAAATCGTATAAAAAGGAGGAATTGTGATAAAAGCGTTCCAGTTTCATTGCTTTTCTCTGCATGCTGTCTTTACTTTTTGTCTTACCCAATACACACACTTTTGGGACATTTCGCGAAAAAGCTGGAAACGTTCCGGAAACGTGTTCAGTTCTTCCATTAAGTCGAGTGTGTCCTATTTCTTCCCTTTTTTCCTACCGTTACGGATGTACCCAGTATCTTCTTCTTTGCCGCTCATCAAGTACGAGTTACATAGATCCACTTGCAGCACCACAGCCCCGCGTCTCTCCGACAGCGCCACTTCAGTGTGAATTGCTCACGTCCCGTCCACACCATGTCCCTGACTCGCCGGTGCCAGACGTCCGCACCACGCCACGCCATTTATGGGCCTTAAAAGGATACAGACACCAGCTAATGCTCTACCTTAAAACGGTAAAGGTGTACCGGGACGAATAGTCAACATTCATGGATAAGACAGGAACGCCCATTTGACACAATAATCTTTATATGGACGTACACTGATCAACCAAATATCATGACCACTGCCCACTACCACGCTGGATGCCGCTTGATGACATTGCGGGCACATGACGCGGTAACAAAAGTATACAGGGTGTTACAAAAATGTACGGCCAAACTTTCAGGAAACATTCCTCACACACAAATAAAGAAAAGATGTTATGTGGACATGTGTCCGGAAACGCTTAATTTCCATCTTAGAGCTCATTTTAGTTTCGTCAGTATGTACTGTACTTCCTCGATTCACCGCCAGTTGGCTCAATTGAAGGAAGATAATGTTGACTCCGGTCCTTGTGATGACATGCGACTCATTGCTCTACAGTACTAGCATCAAGCACATCAGTACGTAGCATCAAGAGGTTAGTGTTCATCACGATCGTGGTTTTGCGTGTTTAAAAATGCGGGGTTGGCAGATGCCCATTTGGTGTATGGATTAGCACGGGGCAATAGCCGTGGCGCGGTACGTTTGTATCGAGACATATTTCCAGAACGAAGGTGTCCCGACAGGAAGACGTTCGAAGCAATTAATCGGCGTCTTAGGGAGCATGGAACATTCCAGCCCATGACTCGCGACTGGGGAAGACCTAGAACGACGAGGACACCTGCAATGGACGAGGCAATTCTTCGTGCAGTTGACGATAACCCTAATGTCAGCGTCAGAGAAGTTGCTGCTGTACAAGGTAACGTTGACCACGTCACTGTATGGAGAGTGCAACGGGAGAACCAGTTGTTTCCGAACCATTTACAGCGTGTGCAGGTACTATCAGCAGCTGATTGGGCTCCACGGGTACACTTCTGCGAATGGTTCATCCAACAATGTGTCAATCCTCATTTTAGTGCAAATGTTCTCTTTACGGATGAGGATTCATTCCAACGTGATCAAATTATAAATTTTCACAATCAACATGTGTGGACCGACGAGAATCCGCACGCAATTGTGCAATCACGTCACCAACACAGATTTTCTGTGAACGTTTGGGCAGGCATTGTTGGTGATGTCTTGATTGGGCCCCATGTTCTTCCACCTACGCTCAATGGAGCACGTTATCATGATTTCATACGGGATACTCTACCTGTGCTGCTAGAACATGTGCCTTTACAAGTACGACACAACATGTGGTTCATGCACGATGGAGCTCCTGCACATTTCAGTCGAAGTGCTCGTACGCTTCTCAACAACAGATTCGGTGACCGATGGATTGGTAGAGGCGGACCAATTGCATGGTCTCCACGCTCTCCTGACCTCAACCCTCTTGACTTTCATTTACGGGGGCATTTGAAAGCTCTTGTCTACACAACCCCGGTACCAAATGTAGAGACTCTTCGTGCTCGTATTGTGGACGTCTGTGATACAATACGCCATTCTCGAGGGCTGCATCAGCGCATCATGTATTTCATGCGACGGAGGGTGGATGCATGTATCCTCGCTAACGGAGGACGTTTTGAACATTTCCTGTAACGAAGTGTTTGAAGTCACGCTGGTATGTTCTGTTGCTGTGTGTTTCCATTCCATGATTAATGTGATTTGAAGAGAAGTAATAAAATGAGCTCTAACATGGAAAGTAAGCGTTTCCGGACACATGTCCACATAACATATTTTCTTTCTTTGTGTGTGAGGAATGTTTCCTGAAAGTTTGACCGTACCTTTTTGTAACACCCTGCATAAGCGGAGCAGACATGGACAGGGGATCACCCTAGCGAAGATACGGGCTGCAAATGGAGAAATCCACTGCGATAAGCCACTTTGACTAATGGCAGATTATTATTACTCAGAGACTGTGAACGAGTATCTCGAAAACGGTGAAGTTGGTCGAATGTTCACATGATACTGTCGTGAGCAACTACGGAAAGAGGTAGAAGGACAATGAAATTACTACTAATCGCTAAATGGGTGGAAATCCACGACTCTCCACAGAAGGTGGGTTTCGGAGGCTTGTCATCGCTGTAAAGTAGGATAGATGGTGATCTGTGGCATCTCTGCCGAAAGAGCACAATGCACACCCAAGTGTTTCGGAACACATGTTCATCGCATATTGTTGAACACAGAGCTTCGCAGAAGGCCACTCCTACGAGTTCGTTTGTTGACCCTACGGCTTTGGTTCAAAATGGTTCAAATGGCTCTGAGCACTATGGGACTCAACTTCTGAGGTCACCAGTCCCCTATAACTTAGAACTACTTGAACCTAACTAACCAAAGGACATCACACATATCCATGCCCGAGACAGGATTCGAACCTGCGACCGTAGAGGTCGCACGGTTCCAGACTGTAGCGCCTAGAACCGCTCGGCCACCCCAGCCGGCCCTACGGCTTTGTCAGTTTCGATTGCAGTGGGTACAGGACCATCGGGATTCGACCATCGATCAACGGAAACGTGTCTGCTCTTCGGGTGAATCACATTTTTGCTATTCGAGGTCGCTGGTCGTCTCCATAATCGCCGTCATTGAGGTGAACGGCGTCTCGAAACGTGCAGCACGCTGCAGACGCAGGCTGGTCGGAGCAGTATTATGCTATGGGAGACATTCTTCTGCCCTTGCATGGGACCTGTGGTAATAATCGAAGACACGCTGCTGACAGCTGTGAACAACCTTCATCCCTTCATGCTTGGTTTCTTCTCCGACAGCGACGTCATCGTTGATCAGTACAATTGTCCGAGTTTCGGAGCCAGAACCGTGCTACCGTGGTTTGAGGAGCGTTGACGTCTCGATGACCAAATTCCCCTGATGTAAATCCTATGCAACCCATGTGGGCCGCTATTGGGCACCATTACCTCGTGATCAGATCAGCGGCCCGTTATTTGCGCTAATTACAGGACCTCCGCGTAGACACTTATTGCCACGTATCTCCATAAACCTACCAACAAACAGTCTGATCCCTCCTACACAGAATCAGTTATGTATTTCGTTCCAAAGACGGACAAACAAGCTATTAAGCAGATGGCCACAATGTTTTAGCTCACCAGTGTACGTCCTACTCCCAGTGGTTTCCGAGCTGGAATACATTTAACTTTGCTTTGTTTCCATGACTAGTGGCGCGACTTATATGTTTTGCCCATCCAACCTCAGTGCAGTTTTATTCTAGCCCAACCCACCTCGTTGCTTTCAACATCTTTGCTCAGGATGCCTTTCTGCCATTTAGCTAGCCCATCAAACGCGCCATTAACCGTGGTGTGTTGCGTGTGAAGTAGTGCGAGAAACTGGGCGTGTATCGGAAAAAAGTGTCGGTTAATTGCTTTTGCATACTCGCTGGCTAAAATGCCACACATCTTCACTCGTAACAAATATGCACCCACGGTATAAATTTACGGCTTTTGCGACTATAGTGCTCCTGCTGCTGTCCAAGAATATCGTCGGCGCCTTCAGACACATCGAATTCCCAACCGTAAATTATATACCATAATTCCCATCACATTACACAAAACAGATATCCTTCCAAGTTCCTATTTTCTTCCGAAGTATATTTCAACAATCTGTGCTAGAACAGCGTTGTCCTACTACCATCCCACGACGACTTTCTGCACTTATCAGTGCCCACCAACACCTGTGTGGCGAAGTTTACCTGTGGAAAACTCGTATCCATAGCCCATATAGCGTGTCGACCATCTCTACAGTTGCGAGATTATCACACGACTTGAATCTTCTTACTAGTTATATGACCTTCGCCACTTGTTACTATTAATAAAATTCACTTATAAAGCCACTTTTACACAGAATGACCTCAACAACAAACGTAATAACCATCGATGATCGCAGGAAAAACCACATGCGACAGTGGAAACTAATTTCCAGGTTCGTTTTTCGATGAATGTTTAGTGCATCATGATCAGCAACATGTTGATAGGTAGCCGGCCGCGGTGGTCTCGCGGTTCTAGGCGCGCAGTCCGGAACCGCGCGACTGCTACGGTCGCAGGTTCGAATCCTGCCTCGGGCATGGATGTGTGTGATGTCCTTAGGTTAGTTAGGTTTAAGTAGTTCTAAGTTCTCGGGGACTGATGACCACAGCTGTTAAGTCCCATAGGTCCAGTATTTTAACCAGACTGCGTGCCTACGGAGTATCGCCTCAGCTGTGCGACTGGATTCGTGATTTCCTGTCAGAAAGGTCACAGTTCGTAGCAATGGACGGAAAGTCATCGAGTAAAACAGAAGTAATATCCAGCGTTCCATAACGAAGTGTTATAGGCCCTCTATTGTGCCTGATCTGTATTAACGACATAGGAGACTATCTGACTAGCCCTATTAGTTTGTTTGCAGATGATGCTGTCATTTACCGTCTTGTAAAGCCATCAGATGACCAAAACGAATTGCAAAATGATTTAGGTGCGAAAAGTGACAATTGACCCTGAATAAAGAAAAGTGTGAAGTTATTCGCATGAGTACTAAAACAAATCCGCTAAATTTCGATTACGCGATAAGTCACACAAATCTTAATGCTGCAAATTCAATTAAATACTTAGGGACTACAATTACAAATAATTTAAATTGGAGCGATCACATAGATAATGTTGTGGGTAGGGAAAACTAAAGACTGCGATTCATTGGCAGAACACATAGAAGGTGCAACAGGTCTACTAAAGAGACTGCTTACATGACACTTGTCCGCCCTATTCTGGAGTACTACTGTGGGGCTGACTTATGACATCGAAGATGTTCAAAGAAGGGAGCTCGTTTTGTATTATCGCGAAATAGGGGAGATTGTGCCACAGATATAATACGTGAATTTCAGTGACAATGATTAAAACAAATGCGTTTTACGTTGCGACGGGATCTTCTCATGAAATTTCAATCACCACTTGTTTCCTCCGATTGCGAAAACATTCTGTTGCCACCCACCTACACAGGGAAAATGATCATCACCGTAAAGTAAGAGAAATCGGGGGTCGCACAGAAAAAAGTAAGTGCTCGTTTTTCCCGTTGGCCGTTCGAGAGTGGAACGGTAGAGAGACAGTTTGAAGGTTATGAAACGTCGTGGCAGATTAAGACTCTGTGCCGGGCCGAGACTCGAACTCGGGACCTTTGCCTTTCGCGGGCAAGTGCTCTACCAACTTTTTTTTTTAATCTCATTTTGTTCGTGTTTGTTCGTTGCATCTGCTCGGGGCGGCCGTCGTAAGACATCCGTTTAAGTTCGTTGTTGATCGATTAACTCAGTTTTTTTTATTACAGAGGGCAGCCAACCTTCTGACCGAACACGCTGAGCTACCGTGCCGGCTATCCAACTTCGGCAGCTGTACACCGGCATAGTCGCTGTTTCCAGGCTTGGCCGGAGAGCCAAATGGGTTCAAGTGTTAGGGCCTTTAACATTTCGGTCACGTTCTTTTGAATGTTCTCCATAGTCAGAAAATTATCTGCCTTTAAGACATTTTTCATTTTCCGAAAAAGAAGAAAGTCACAAGGGCTCAGATCAGGTGAATAGGAAGGCTGTGGAACAACAGGAATGCCTTTTTATGTCATGCATTCCACTCTAAAGCTGATGGTAGTCCTTATTCGCAACTGCGAATTCATTTGATAACCAACAGCTCCACAGCCCATGACTCCAGGCACTGAGGAGGTACACGTCTCGATATTCATTGCTCTTCGCAACCATTCACCGCATCGACTACGAACACGTCGTTGTCGACCTGACTGCCTCAAACACAAATAAGGGGCATCATTGAACACAATAGAATGCCACTAAGTTGCCATATGACTGGCTTTACACATGAAACTGTCTGTATTCTGTGGTACAGTGTCAGTGGTAAACGATGCATATAAACTAGAGATCTCAATCCACCTTCCAGTTAACCTGCACTTATTTGTCTGTTCGTGAGAGCCAGTCGAACAATCCTACTTAATACCCGTGGCGTAGTCCTTCTGAAAGGACTCGTGCTTACATTTCTTGCCAGATATCTTCAGTCCATCTCGCCACCAATTGTTTTGCTGTTACTGCCACAAATGGCATGGCTCTGAGCACTATGGGACTTAACATCTGAGGTCATCAGTCCCCTAGAACTTAGAACTACTTAAACCTAACGAACCTAAGGACATCACACAACACCCAGTCATCACGAGGCAGAGAAAATCCCTGACCCCGCCGGGAATCGAACCCGGGAACCCGGGCGCGGGAAGCGAGAACGCTACCGCACGACTACGAGCTGCGTACCGTTACTGCTACAGTCAACTGTCTTTGCGATCAGTCGGTATGATGCTCCCATGCCCCTCATGACAATGTTTCGACGTTCCTTAAAGTCCGAAAGCTGCCGATGAGCTCTACTGCACGACCTCTGGACATCCTGCGTTGCGATGTCTATGTGGAAAGTTCCATTAACATTAGACACACCAACTAGGCATCGTGTGCTCTTCATATAAAGGAATGGCGTTTTTCGCGAAAAAAATACTGAAAATAAGCTGACATAAGACTGACGTTTTAATCATTATATCATAAAGGAATAGAAATACTGAAGCAACGTTCGGTTACGGTGGTCATTGTGTAACGCTTCCATTTCAGTCAGCGTATTCGACTCAGAGAAAAAAGTACGTTATTGTGAATATCGGTGCATTTATTTCCTTTCTGTACATTCTAACGTTACAAACTGATGTCACCGAAGTAAGACAAAAAGACTTTTAAAGGTAACCTGACGCGAAGGATGGATGCCCTGTATGGGGAGTGTGGAGTGGGCCACACTGGCGTTCGTAAAGAAAGTTCTGACGTGCTGATGGAGACGGATCGACGTCAGACTTGAAGTTAGGCTGTGGGTACCAGCGGTGGCGAGGGCAGTCGAGTGGTTGCGGTGCCTAGCGAGGATCTGCGCTACTTGCGGGGCCTTAACTGTTAGAAATGGAGCAACAGATCACCTGTCGGCAGGCGTGATGAGGAAGAGCTCATGAGCATTTCATGAAATGATTGGAGTATTCGTCTCAAGTAATTATGGAAGTAATGGAAAACCTGAACGAGGACACTCACGTAGGGATCTCAAATTTAGCTCATTCCGAACATGAACTACTCCAGTGTCTCACTCCCTCGGTTACTACAGAGAAGATACCGGTAATGCGGAATTTATCTCTATTGTATCAGTATGATCCACGAGTATTTGCTGCGTGTATTCCATTAGAACTACTGACAGCCTTGGGAGAGCCAGTCCTGACAAACCTCTACCATCTGGTGAGCAAGATGTATCAGACAGGCGAAATACCCTCAGACTTCAAGAAGAATATAATAATTCCAATCCCAAAGAAAGCAGATGTTGACAGATGTGAAAATTACCGAACTATCAGTTTTATAAGTCACAGCTGCAAAATACTAACGCGGATTCTTTACAGACGAATGGAAAAACTGGTAGAAGCCGACCTCGGGGAAGATCAGTTTGGATTCCGGAGAAATGTTGGCACACGTGAGGCAATACTGACCTTACGACTTATCTTAGAAGAAAGATTAAGGAAAGGCAAACCTACATTAGTAGACTTAGAGAAAGCTTTTGACAATGTTGATTGGAATACTCTCTTTCAAATTCTGAAGGTGGCAGGGGTAAAATACAGGGAGCGAAAGGCTATTTACATTTTGTACAGAAACCAGATGGCAGTTATAAGAGTCGAGGGGTATGAAAGGGAAGCAGTGGTTGGGAAGGGAGTGAGACAAGGTTGTAGCCTATCCCCAATGTTATTCAATCTGTGTATTGAGCAAGCAATAAAGGAAACAAAAGAAAAGTCGGAGTAGGTATTAAAATCCATGGAGAAGAAATAAAAACTTTGAGGTTCCCCGATGACATTGTAATTCTGTCAGAGACAGCAACGGACTTGGAAGAGCAGTTGAACGGAATGAATAGTGCTTTGAAAGGAGGATATAAGATGAACATCAACAAAAGCAAAACGAGGATAATGGAATGTAGTCTAATTAAGTCGGGTGATGCTCAGGGAATTAGATTAGGAAATGAGACACTTAAAGTAGTGAAGGAGTTTTGCTATTTGGGGAGCAAAATAACTGATGATGGTCGAAGTAGAGAGGATATAAAATGTAGACTGGCAATGGCAAGGAAAGCGTTTCTAAAGAAGAAAAATTTGTTAACATCGAGTACAGATTTAAATGTCAGGAAGTAGTTTCTGAAAGTATTTGTATGGGGTGTAGCCATGTATGGAAGTGAAACGTGGACGGTAAATAGTTTAGACAAGAAGGGAATAGAAGCTTTCGAAATGTGGTGCTACAGAAGAATGCTGAAGATTAGATGGGTAGATCACATAACTAATGAGGAGGTATTGAATAGAATTGGGGAGAAGAGGAGCTTGCGGCACAACTTGACTAGAAGAAGGGATCGGTTGGTAGGACATGTTCTGAGACATCGAGGGATCACCAATTTAGTATTGGAGGGCAGCGTGGAGGGTAACAATCGTAGGGGGAGACCAAGAGATGAATACACTAAGCAGATTCAGAAGGATGTAGGCTGCACTAGGTACTGCGAGATGAAGAAGCTTGCACAGGATAGAGTAGCATGGAGAGCAGCATCAAACATGTCTCAGGACTGAAGACCACAACAACAACATGGTTAATCACCCATTTATTCATTCATTCGCACGTCGTGTTCCATCTGCACGCTGCTGACCATGTGGACTGTTTACACTTGATCCACTCACTCCCGCCGATTGCTGTTGACACCATTACAGCAGACTCTGCTTCGCACGTTCATGCATGCAGTACTGCTTGGTTCTGTTTCGGGTTTGTTTTTCCTGCAGCGTTAGTTCTACCACATCAGCGATACACAGCTGTGTGGATAGGATTACTGATGACTAGTTGGCTGATATGCACCTTATTGTGGGCTCAGTAAATACTGTGGACGCCATACTGAGGGCAATGACATCACAATACTTTTCTGAGGGTTATTTGAAATTTGGAAATTTGTGGTAACGTCCTCTGGGAGAAAACGGCGGAGTTCATCGATCCCTAGGCTTACACACTACTTAATTTAACTTAACCTAAATTACGCTAAGGACGACACACATACCCATGCCCGAGGGAGGACTAGAACCTCCGACGAAGTGAGCCGCTCGAACCGTGGCCAGGCGCCCAAGACCGCGTGGCTGGGGGGTTGTTGCACTACTCTGTGGTACGTGTTGTGTGTTTTGGCGATTACATATTACATCGTTGTTCATTGGTGAGAAGGTACTTTCACGGAAACGAAATTAACGGGATAACAATCCGAATAAAGCCGAAGTACATTATTACTCTGCGAAGAGCCGCCGGATACTACGGTGTCCTGATACCAAAATACTCAGATAACGTTCCTGAAGTACCTCCGAAAGTTTCTCGCTGGAGATAGGGCTCATCCTGTCTCTCTACAGGTTGTCCGAGGAGGAATGGTCGATATTCTGGTATGTGACCAGAGCGATCATTCGAAACAAAGCCGTCTAGTAAACATGGGTTCTAAAATGGATACCTATCATTAGAGGTAATCTCTTCTACTGAGCACCTGCGCATAGCTCTTCAGGTATATGTTTCAGAGCGCATTCTTATTAGACAATTTTTCTTGTTTTGGTCCATACTACTTCCATCCAAAATGTGGAAAAGAAAGAGCTTCCATTATAAGAGGTTTATTTCACTCTCATGGTTCAGATGGTTCTGAGCACTATGGGACTTAATACCTGAGGTCATCAGTCCATTAGAACTTAAAACTACTTAAACCTAACTAACCTAAGGACATCACACACATCCGTGCCCGAGGCAGGATTCGAACGTGCGACCGTAGCAGCAGCGCGGTTCCCGACTGAAGCGCCTAGAACCGCTCGGTCACAGAGGCCGACTATTCCACTCTATCGAACATGAACAAGTGCTCATAGCTCTTATGGTATGCATTTCAGCGCCCATGTTTACCAGGCTTTCTTTACATCGAGTCATCGTTCCCGTCATATCTCTGGACACTCACCAGTCCTCCTGTATTTATCCATTACGAGACGATAGGCAGCTGGTTTGAATTTTGTACAGCTACAGGGGTAGGTCTAAAATATGGAAACACAGCGAGAAATACATCATAAAGGCAGATGCTAGCCATGCCTGCAGGTTACCGTGTTGTATCTGACCATGAATCGCACCTGTGCAGCGTCCTCAATACTTTGCTAATATCAGTCGTGGAGAGAAAAGTGTTCTGTATATTTGGATTGCATTATATCGTAGCTAAGTGAATTCGAGGCTGGCAAATTGTTACTGCTGGTATGATGGATTCTTCGGTAACCAAGGTAGCCGAAAGTGTTTGGTGTTTTAAGAGGGTCCGTGTCAAAGATTTATACGGCATACAGGAAAATCGGAAAAAATCATTTGCTACGTCACAACGAGGACCAAAGTGTGTCTTGATTGAGCGTGGTGGATGGGCGTTGAAGAGAATTATGACGAAAAATGAGAGGACGGTAGCTATAAAAGTCACGGTGGAACTGAATGTCGTACTCGCGAATCCTATTAGCACCAAAACAACATGAAGGAAGTTCCACAAGCTTCGAATTGCAGAGCGATCTGGAATTCCAAAATCATTAATCAGTAATGGAACTGGTCGTAACAGACGGACATGGAGCAATTGAAGGATGTCACTTGGTTGGATGAGTCTTGTTTTACACCGTGTCTATCTTCTGGCCGCCCCAAGAGTGAAATATGGCTAGACTTGGGTAACGATTTGTGCAGTCATATCGCGATACTCCATGGACTCCTTGGTTACAGTCCATCTCGCTTTACTGCCAAGGATATGTGACTATTTTGGCTGATTATGTCCGTCCGCCGGCCGGTGTGGCCGAGCGGTTCTAGGCGCTTCAGTCCGGGACCGCGCTGCTGCTACGGTCGCAGGTTCGAATCCTGCCTCGGGCATGAATGTGTGTGATGTCCTTAGGTTAATTAGGTTTAAGTAGTGCTAAGTTATAGGGGACTGACGACCTCAGATGTTAAGTCCCATAGTGCTCAGACCCATTTGAATCAAAATATTCTGGTAAATTATGTTAGAAGTCGCAATGAAGTATGCCTGTACCTCGTTTTTTAACGTCGGGCAAATTTCAGTTTCCTCCCTCAGATCTACTGGCAACAAAATATGAAAATACACTGTTAAGTCTACCCGGGGCTGTATAGTCTACAGGGTGAAAAGTATTTAAACCGACAAACTCTGGGAGGTTGTAGGGGACATCAAAACAAATATTTTTCCCCAATGTCATTTTTTCCTATGAGGATTATTTAAACCAGTGGAGATCATATTACGCTCTTCAGTTGTTAGAGGCCGTATTACGGTTGTTAAAGGGCGTATTACGCTCTTCAGTTGTAGGCAACTGCTGTCCACCAGTGTAGTAGTGCATTGTCTCTGTTTACTAATGGATCGATACACCTGGAGTGAGTACACTGATATGGTTGGTGAGTATTACGTAGCACACCACAACGGACGAGCTGTACAGCGGGTTTATCAACAATATCCTAATCGCCGCATCCCGCATCATACGACCTTTGCTGCTGTGTACCAACGTCTGCGTGAGATCGGGTCATTTAGCAGATTACCTGGACAGGGACGCCGTCGCACGGCAAGAACGCTGCAATTTGAGGAAGTTGCTGGAAGACGTCCCGCTTGCTACAAGACAACACATGTTGTTCCAACATGACGGGGCGCCGGGACATTTCAGTCGTCGTGTGCGTCGATTCCTGGACCGACGGTTCCCAGAAACGTGGATTAGCAGAGGTGGTCCTGTATTATGACCTGCTCCATCCCCAGATATGTCCCCTCTGGACTTTTTTTGTGTGGGGAGAGATGCGCAACCTTGTTTAGGCAACTCCTGCTGCACCATAAGAGGATCTGGTTGCCCGGATAGTAGCAGCAGCAGGAACAATTCAGGATACTCTTGCGGTTTTTGCCCGTGTCAGACAGAACATGATCCTACGGTTTAACCTTTGTTTACTTGTCAATGGAGGCATTTTTGAAAATCTACTGTAATTGAAATTGGGTTGTGTTAATGTGTTGTGTCTTGGTCATAATAAAATGGAAAAGTGTTTCTTGGTTTAATTAATTTTCCGCCAGAAATATCTTCCTCTACCGGTTTAAATACTACTCATAGGAAAAAATGACATTAGTGAAAAATATTTGTTTTGATGTCACCTACAACCTCCCAGAGTCTGTCGGTTTAAATACTTTTCACTCAGTATATGGACAATATTTTACGTCTATTATTGTGCAATGAATTTGGTAGTTCTTCGAAAACCCGCTCATATTGTTAACTACTGATGCGAAGTTAAATGTTTTTTCTTTCCCTCCGTTCTCGTCGTCTAGATGAGTAATACAGCTTAGTGCGCTTGCCAGCCGCTAGATGGCACTCTTCTCTTCCCTTGTGGCAGGTTTCAGTGTTGTCACACTAGTTCGCTTTGTGGCCTTGCAAAGTAATCACGGCAGCACCACTGCAGATTTGCACCAATGAAGAAACGCGTTCTGCAACTCCTTTTCTGTGGTCTGAAGGTATACCTTAGGGTAAAATGCAGAGAAAATCTTCAGCACAATATGAGAGCAATGTTCTTGGTTGGTTCAAATGGCTCTGAGCACTATGCGACTTAACTTCTAAGGTCATCAGTCGCCTAGAACTTAGAACTACTTAAACCTAACTAACCTAAGGACATCACACACATCCATGCCCGAGGTAGGATTCGAACCTGCGACCGTAGCGGTCACGCGGTTCCAGACTAAAGCGCCTAGAACCGCACGGCCACACCCGCCGGCCAGCAATGTTCTACCGTAGCTTTTTTTCAGATAGTTTGAACGACGCAAAAACGACTGAACAAACGTGAACGATGAGCAAAGATTAGAATGTTTACTCACATCCACTACTGATGCCAACATTGACCAAGCTAGTTACCTGATTTAGAATGACCGAAGAGAGATTGTTGTTCAAACGACAGATGAAGTGCACATGAGTCATGCTTCTGCGTATGACTTTCATAAACCGTGTGCGAAATGATTCCGCCGGCCGGTGTGGCCGTGCGGTTCTAGGCGCTTCAGTCTGGAACCGCGTGACCGCTACGGTCGCAGGTTCGAACCCTGCCTCGGGCATGGATGTGTTTGATGTCCTTAGGTTAGTTAGGTTTAAGTAGTTCTAAGTTCTAGGGGACTGATGACCACAGATGTTAAGTCCCATAGTGCTCAGAGCCATTTGAACCATTCCAAAACAAGTCCGTGATACGCACAAATGCATCCACGCGACAATCCGTCAGCATCTAACGGACCTTCATGACAATGAACGTAAAATGTTTTTGAAACGCATCATCACTCGGGATGAAACTTGGGTTGATCGCTATGAACCTGACAGCTAGAACATGAAATAAAAACACTCAAGATCTCCAGCAAAAATTAAATTCAAGAGTTAAGCTTTAGGAGGAAAAGTGATGCTCACAGTGTTTTGGGACGTCGAGGGCCATTCCCAGAAATCGCTGAAAAGTGGGTCAACAGCAGTCAGCGTTAGAGCATATTCGTGAGGCACGCATCCACAATGCGAAGCGCACAACACTAAAACTCTTTAGAATATGCGTATGGTTCTGATCTCTCCTGCTAGTAAATCCACTTTTTTGTGCACTGGTTCAATTATTTGACTGTATACAGGATCCACCAATCCTTCGTATTTATGACGGCTTGAACTATGCTGGAGACACTTTCGACGAGATGTTTGATTGTCTGTGGAGGAATGGCAGCCCGTTCTTCCAGAAGAGCAGAAACCAGAGGATGTAGTGATGTTGGATGATACAGTGCAGTTGTAATTCATCCCAAAGGTGATACATTATGTTGATCTCTGGACTCTGGCCACTCCAGTCCACTTAAGGAGTGTTATTGTCCACAAACCATAGCCTCACGGATACTGTTTATGACAGGGTTATTGTCTACACACTCTTCCTCTACTGCATGCGGCACACTATGCCGTAAAATGTTCTCACATCTTTCAACATTCAGTGTTGTCTTAAGGCCAATAAGTGGACGGCACCCTTACCATGAAAAAAGTGAACAGCTGCTCGACTAGTGTACCCCATTCATTTAGACTCCCAACACACAGCCACTTTGATACCTAGACTGTTCATTCCTTCCAATGATTTCAGGCGATTTTTTTACAATCAGTCTCAGCAAGCTTTTCTTTTGGTTCTTATTTGAGGTCTACCTGATATTGGTTTAATTATGGCCGTTGCTTCACGTTTCTGCTTCACAATCACTTTAACAGGTGACTTTGGTAGCTTTGGAGACGTTTGAAAGTCAGGTGTCCGAACGTCTAGTCCACGTTCGAAGTCATTCATCTCTCGTGATTGACCTACTTGCTGTAACTGCTTCTACACTGACATCGCAATTACTGTTCGCCTCCTTCTACACCAGTGCGTTCGCCTCTCGTGGCATACAATAGTTCCATATTTAGCAATTATATACAACCGCTCGCTCACAGAAAGATCCGTACCTAAAGATTGGGAAATTACTGAAGTCACACCAATACCCAAAAAGGTAAGTAGGTGTAATCCGTAGAATTACGGGCCCATATCACTAAAGTCGTTTTGCCGTAGGGTTTTGGAACATATACTGTATTCGAACATTATGAATTACCTCAAAGAAAACAATTTATTGACACATAGTCAGCACAGATTCAGAAAATATCGTTCTTGCGAAACACACCTAGCTCTTTATAATCATGAAGTAATCAGTGCTATCGACAGTGGATGTCAAAGTAATTCCATATTTTTAGATTTCCAGAAGGCTTTCGACACCGTTCCTCACAAGCGTGTTCTAACTCAACTGCGTGCCTATGGAATATCGTTTCAGTTGTGCGACTGGATTCTGATTTCCTGTCAGAAAGTGGTACGGTACATGGCGGCCTGTCAGCTAATGACGTCACCGCCGCCTTTGTTCTCGCCTGCCGCGAGACACCGGCGTCTCCTCAGAGCGCTTGTGTCCGCTGATCGTTCGCCACCAGTCTCCCCCACTTTCCTGCACTCTACTCGCTCGTTACGCTTTTTATCCGGAGAACTTCGTAGATGGCGCTATCGCGTGACACTGGGTCGTTGTCTTTCCCACACGTCTACTACGTAAGTGTATATTCTGTAAGGTCTGTGGCTGGCAAACAACTTCCTTCTGTGGCTAATGGATTTTGCAGTCAACAGAGATACATTTCTCACTCAAAACAAACGCAGCGGGCACGTACTAATGATAATTGGTTTCTGTCAACGATTTTTGCAAAGCCACAGATCGTAATTTTTCTCTCCTCATTCCATCTATTGAGTAAATGTCTCATAAGGGGAGACTCGTCATCATCGATTTCGTCCTAATCTTTGGTGTACCCAAGGCTTTGGGAGAAATTACAGTGACAGAAGAGGTAGCTCCAGATGACCATTCGTATAGGAAAAAAAAAGTGTGTCTGCTGAGGGTGCGGCGAGTAATAAGCCATTTATTTACCTTAGCGTAGTTTCGAGGTAGCGGCTGGCGCAGTGAAACACGTACGCAGCTGGAAAGCGGAGGTCATAGGTTCGAGCCCCTACGTTGAAAGGTTTCCTTTATTGTCAATTTTTACGTTACTTACTCTGCAGATACACTGAGATGACGCTCAATATACTATATTTATATATAGAACCATGGACCTTGCCGTTGGTGGGGAGGCTTGCGTGCCTCAGCAAAACAGATAGCCGTACCGTATGTGCAACCACAACGGAGGGGTATCTGTTGAGAGGCCAGACAAACGTGTGATTCCTGAAGAGGGCAGCAGCCTTTTCAGTAGTTGCAGGGGCAACAGTCTGGATGATTGACTGATCTGGCCTTGTAACAATAGCCAAAACGGTTTTGCTGTGCTGATACTGAGAACGGCTGAAAGCGAGGGGAAACTACAGCCATAATTTTTCCCGAGGGCATGCAGTTTTACTGTATGGTTTAATGATGATAGCGTCCTCTTGGGTAAACTATTCCAGAGGTAAAATAGTCCCCCATTTGGATCTCCGTGCGAGGACTACTCAGGAGGACGTCGTTATCAGGAGAAAGAAAACTGGCGTTCTAATGATCGGAGCGTGGAATGTCAGATCCCTTAATCGAGCAGGTAGATTAGAAAATTTTAAAAGGGAAATGGATAAGTTAAAATTAGATATAGTAGGAATTATAGAAGTTCGCTGGCAGGAGAACAAGACTTCTGGTCAGGCGAATACAGGGTTATAAATAAAAAATCAAAAAGGGGTAATGCAGGAGTCAGTTTAATAATGAATAAAAAAATAGGAGTGCGGGTAAGGTAGTACAAACAGCATAGTGAACGCATTATTGTGGCGAAGATAGACACGAAGCCCACGCCTACTACAGTAGTACAAGTTTATATGCCAACTAGCTCTGCCGATGACGAAGAAATTGAAGAAATGTATGATTAAATAAAAGAAATTATTCAGATAGTGAAGGGAGATGAAAATTTAATAATCATGGGTGACTGGAATTCGGTAGTACGAAAAGGGAGAGAAGGAAACATAGTAGGTGAATATGCATTGGGTGTAAGAAATAAAAGCCGCCTGGTAGAATTTTGCACAGAGCATCATTCAACCATAGCTAACACTCGGTTCAAGAATAATAAAAGAAGGTTGTATACATGGAAGAAATCTGGAGATACTTACAGGTTTCAGATAGATTATATAATGGTAAGACAGTGATTTAGGAACCAGGTTTTAAATTGTAAGACATTTCCAGGGGCAGATGTGGACTCTGACCACAATCTATTGGTTATGAACTGCAGATTAAAACTGAAGAAACTGTAAAAACGTGAGAATTTACGGAGATGGGACCTGGATAAACTGACTAAAGCAGAGGCTGTACAGAGTTTCAGGGAGAGCATAAGGGAACAATTGACAGGAATGGGGGAAAGAAATACAGTAGAAGAAGAATGGGTAGCTTTGAGAGATGAAGTAGTGAAGGCAGCAGAGGACCAAATAGGTAAAAAGACGAGGACTAGTAGAAATCCTTAGGTAACATAAGAAATAATGAATTTAATTGATGAAAGGAGAAAATATAAAAATGCAGTAAATGAAGCAGGCAAAAAGCAATGAGATCAAAAATGAGATCGACAGGAAATACAAAATGGCTAAGCAGGGATGGCTAGAGGGCAAATGTAAGGATGTAGAAGCTTATCTCACTAGGGGTAAGATAGATACTGCCTACAGGAAAATTAAAGAGACCTTTGGAGAAAAGTGAACCACTTGCATGAATATCAAGAGCTTAGATGGAGACCCAGTTCTAAGCAAAGAAGGAAAAGCAGAAAGATGGAAGGAGCATATAGAGGGTCTATACAAGGGCAATGTACTTGAGGACAATATTATGGAAATGGAAGAGGATGTAGATGAAGATGAAATGGGAGATACGATACTGCGTGAAGACTTTGACAGAGCACTGAAAGACCTGAGTCGAAACAAGGCCCCAGGGGTAGACAAGATTCCATTAGAACTACTGACGGCCTTGGGAGAGCCAGTCCTGACAAAACTCTACCACCTGGTGAGCAAGATGTGTGAGACTGACGAAATACCCTCAGACTTCAAGAAGAATATAATAATTCCAATCCCAAAGAAAGCAGGTGCTGACAGATGTGGAAATTACCGAACAATCAGTTAGTAAGTCACGGATGCAAAATGCTAAGGCGAATTCTTTACAGACGAATGGAAAAACTGGTAGAAGCCGACCTCGGGGAAGATCAGTTTGGATTCCGTAGAAATATAGGAACACGTGAGGCAATACTGACCCTACGACGTATCTTAGAAGCTAGATTAAGCAAAGGCAAACCTACGTTTCTAGCTTTTGTAGACTTAGAGAAAGCTTTTGACAATGTTGACTGGAATACTCTCTTTCAAATTCTGAAGGTGGCAGGGGTAAAATACAGGGAGCGAAAAGCTATTTACAGTTTGTACAGAAACCAGATGGCAGTTATAAGAGTCGAGGGACAAGAAAGGGAAGCAGTGGTTGGGGAGGGAGAGAGACAGGACTGTAGCTTCTCCTCGATGTTATTCAATCTGTATATTGCGCAAGCAGTGAAGGAAACAAACGAAAAATTCGGAGTAAGTATTAAAATTGATGGAGAAGAAATAAAGGTTCGCCGATGACATTGTAATTCTGTCAGAGACAGCAAAGATCTTGGAAGAGCAGTTGAAAGGAATGGATAGTGTCTTGAAAGGAGGATATAAGATGAACATCAACAAAAGCAAAACGAGGATAATGGAATGTAGTCGAATTAAGTCGGGTGACGCTGAGGGAATCAGATTAGGAAATGAGACACTTAAAGTAGTGAAGGTGTTTTGCTATTTGGGGAATAAAATAAATGATGATGGACGAAGTAGAGAGGATATAAAATGTAGACTGGCAATGGCAAGGAAAGCATTTCTGAAGAAGAGAAATTTGTTAACATCGAATATAGATTTAAGTGTCAGGAAGTCATTTCTGAAAGTATTTGTATGGAGTGTAGCCATGTATGGAAGTGAAACATGGACGATAACTAGTTTGGATAAGAAGAGAATAGAAGCTTTCGAAATGTGGTGCTACAGAAGAATGCTGAAGATTAGATGGGTAGATCATATAACTAATGAGGAGGTACTGAATAGGATTGGGGAGAAGAGAAGTTTGTGGCACAACTTGACCAGAAGAAGGGATCGGTTGGTCGGACGTGTTTTGAGGCATCAAGGGATCACCAATTTAGTATTGGAGGGAAGCGTGGAGGGTAAAAATCGTAGAGGGAGACCAAGAGATGAATACACTAAGCAGATTCAGAAGGATGTAGGTTGCAGTAGGTACTGGGAGATCATGAAGCTTGCACAGGATAGAGTAGCATGGAGAGCTGCATCAAACCAGTCCCAGGACTGAAGACCACAAAAACAACAACATGCTATATTTCTGAAGAGGAAAGCAAACACGGGCCTTTGTCGGAAATTTTTAATTTCGAGTCATTAATATTTTCAAATTGAGCATTAAATTCTGAATAGTGTGGACAAGAATCATGGTTCTTTTTATTTTTTTGTTTTATTTTTCAAGTTACAAGGTCTAAGGCCTATTGAAGGGAATATTGTCATTTTGAGGAAAACGCGTTCTTAAGTTCAAAGTAATACAGAACCTTCGCATTTTACATTTAAGAAATTAATTTAATACCAAAATACAACGTCAAATGTCTTATTTTAAGTAGTATAAAAGGGTGTTTCACAACCCTTGAGTTTTACACTTTAAACTGAGCGTTTCGACACTTCTTTGAGATCCTAGGACCTGTTTGTGGGTCATCAGTGTCGGGATCGGCATCGGCATCTCTATCCCTGTCGGTTTCAGCAACAGGTTCAAGTTCAACTAGGGGACGTAAAACGTCTTTGAATTCGCCTTTATAGTATGGCCTGATGTTTTTGAAGAGGTGTTCTTGAAGTTTCCTTATCATTCCTTCTGGAGTCGCTTCATCGAGAAATCCGTGAGGTCCACCTTTTAATGGGATACCTGGTGGAAGAACACACTCCATGCAAACCCATCTTATCTAATATATCTAAAACTACATCTTCACTCGTTTCTACTACATACACATCAGTCAGTCATTGATAGACACGTATAACCTTATAATCAGTTTTAATTTTAACTAGACACTCAACAAACAAGTCAGAAGCAAACGCCATGTGTGTTGCTTCGTTAATCGATTTGCAGATGTTTGTAAGGTTACCAACACTTGTTTACAAAAGCTAAATACAGTACAGTAAATGTTTAAAATGAATAACCATTCATAATAATTAACTCTTAAAAAGAAATGGGCAGTTATAAAGTTTGAATATCAGGAATATTATGGCTTGCAAACTTTCGAAGGAAAAGGGACCTGTAATCGGGGCATTCATTATTGTTATCAGGAAACTTTCTTCTGTTTAGAGAAACAAGTAATAGTTGTCTAGTTGGCACCAGCGTGCATGAGACACTAGTTTTCAAAGTGATGCATATTTGCCAAGTGCGTTAATTAAAACAGACCTCTTGTTAGCCTGTGTTATTTCTGCACAAGTGACAGAAGGTATCTTTTTCTAGGGTCGACGGTTACTACTTTAGTGATGTATTTGACTATGTTATCTGTTTGAAAATTTTTCTTATCTATTATAACTGGTAGAGGACAAAGTAAGGTTTATTAAATTGAAAAAAAGAAAAGAAACAAAAGCGATAGTTTTGATGCAAAACACTTTTTTCTGCGGTACTGAACAATTTACTTTGCCGAGAAGATCTCCCCTTTTGCGCTCCGTCTCACATTCATTGAAATTTTCGTAAGAGGCGTGAAAAGCAAAGATAAAGAAACTTTTGGGTTACAAATAAATATCGAAGAAAGGATTTTTTGGCGTAGATAAGAAAATTAGACACATTTATTACTATACAGTTGATTAATTTGGAAGCGCTCTTCGTAAAAATAGGGGAAACATTCATTTCCTTGGCGTCTTGCCCTCGTTATAAGCGCCGCATTTAGAATTACAAGGTTGTTTTAAAGTTTCTACAGTACAATCACAAATTTGGTTTACATTCATAATAGGTTCCCCCGCATCACACAGTTCAGCAGTGGCCAACACGTAATGCATCATTTCGCCAAATACGGACGAGGATAGTTTGCGACGTAGAACGGAACGTATTTTGATGTAGTGTTCAAGGGGAGTGACTTCCTTTTATATCTCGACGAGATAAGAGCAGTTTTGAAGCTTTTTGATCAAATTCTTTAGCTGACGATAAAAATAGATATCTTATGGTTGCCCTAGCTGTATGCATTTTCGGGAAGGGAAGAGAGGTAGATCTTTTTAATATTACACGATGGTACTCCTTCTTCATCTTGCATTTTCTTTGTGCTCCCCACGAATCAGCTAACTGAAGGAAGTTGTTCTACTGGACATAGGGTTTCATCACATGAAAAAGAAATATTGGGCATTCTCTCGATTTATTTGCAATGTAAGCAAAGTAAAAACTGAAAATAGAAACAACTTTCCTGTATAGTGACTCGATCTGATGACCCATGGATTACCTTTTCATTGTACCAAACGCTGCCTAGAAACTAAGCTGCTACTCGTAATAATGGATCCATACCTCACCCGTTGCGCGCCAAAAATACCATTTATTTCTAAACGCTTGGCCATCTGGAGTTACCAGTTCTGACACTCTCATTTCTGGCCGAGCCCTGCATATGCCATAAATTGGGATGAAACCGGTGATGACAAGTAGGCTGTGTCTCCTTGTCAGCCGTCCTCAACGCAGAAGGGCCAATGGACAGGTGTCTCTAATGTACATCTGACGAGCGTACAAAACACCCAGTCTCCTTCTCTTCGGTAGCCTCTTTCTGTTGTCTTGTTAGCTGTGCGATGCCACTGGCACCGAGCTACAAGATGCAATGAGCACGGCACTGCAACTGGGGAGCCTGAATATTTAAGTTTTCCCTAACATCCCCGCTGGCGGGACTTAGAAACCCGACCATATTTCCACATTGTCTTTGCACTATCATTAGCTCAGTTTCGTTAAATGCAACAATCTACTGAAGCAAGGAATCACAGACTTTATTGGAATTTTGTACATCATAAACACATCGTGTGACTGTCAGTATATCCATTAGTTGCATTCCGGTTTGGATGTTTTGTCATTTTCAGATATACATATCAAGAGCTCAGATGGAAACCCAGTTCTAAGCAAAGAAGGGAAAGCAGAAAGGTGGAAGGAGTATATAGAGGGTCTATACAAGGGCGATGTACTTGAAGACAATATTATGGAAATGGAAGAGGACGTAGATGAAGATGAAATGGGAGATACTCCGTGAAGAGTTTGACAGAGCACTGAAAGACCTGAGTCGAAACAAGGCCCCCGGAGTAGACAACATTCCATTGGAACTGCTGACGGCCTTGGGAGATCCAGTCCTGACAAAACTCTACCATCTGGTGAGCAAGATGTATGAAACAGGCGAAATACCCTCAGACTTCAAGAAGAATATAATAATTCCAA
Organism: Schistocerca piceifrons; assembly: GCF_021461385.2. Lineage (NCBI taxonomy): Eukaryota > Metazoa > Arthropoda > Insecta > Orthoptera > Acrididae > Schistocerca > Schistocerca piceifrons. The sequence goes on from NC_060144.1 coordinate 508,304,159, forward strand.
TCCCAAAGAAAGCAGGTGTTGACAGATGTGAAAATTACCGAACTATCAGTTTAATAAGTCACAGCTGCAAAATACTAACACGAATTCTTTACAGACGAATGGAAAAACTAGTAGAAGCCAACCTCGGGGAAGATCAGTTTGGATTCCGTAGAAACACTGGAACACGTGAGGCAATACTGACCTTACGACTTATCTTAGAAGAAAGATTAAGGAAAGCCAAACCTACGTTTCTAGCATTTGTAGACTTAGAGAAAGCTTTTGACAATGTTGACTGGAATACTCTCTTTCAAATTCTGAAGGTGGCAGGGGTAAAATACAGGGAGCGAAAAGCTATTTACAGTTTGTACAGAAACCAGATAGCAGTTATAAGAGTCGAGGGACATGAAAGGAAAGCAGTGGTTGGGAAGGGAGTAAGACAGGGTTGTAGCCTCTCCCCGATGTTGTTCAATCGGTATATTGAGCAAGCAGTAAAGGAAACAAAAGAAAAGTTCGGAGTAGGTATTAAAATCCATGGAGAAGAAATAAAATCTTTGAGGTTCGCCGATGACATTGTAATTCTGTCAGAGACAGCAAAGGACTTGGAAGAGCAGTTGAATGGAATGGACAGTGTCTTGAAAGGAGGATATAAGATGAACATCAACAAAAGCAAAACTAGGATAATGGAATGTAGTCTAATTAAGTCGGGTGATGCTGAGGGAATTAGATTAGGAAATGAGACACTTAAAGTAGTAAAGGAGTTTTGCTATTTGGGGAGCAAAATAACTGATGATGGTCGAAGTAGAGAGGACATAAAATGTAGACTGGCAATGGCAAGGAAAGCATTTCTGAAGAAGAGAAATTTGTTAGCATCGAGTATAGATTTAAGTGTCAGGAAGTCATTTCTGAAAGTATTTGTATGGAGTGTAGCCATGTATGGAAGTGAAACATGGACGATAAATAGTTTGGACAGGAAGAAAATAGAAGCTTTCGAAATGTGGTGCTACAGAAGAATGCTGAAGATTAGATGGGTAGATCACATAACTAATGAGGAAGTATTGAAGAGGATTGGGGAGAAGAGAAGTTTGTGGCACAACTTGACCAGAAGAAGGGATCGGTTGGTAGGACATATTCTGAGGCATCAAGGGATCACCAATTTAGTATTGGAGGGCAGCGTGGAGGGTAAAAATCGTAGAGGGAGACCAAGAGATGAATACACTAAGCAGATTCAGAAGGATGTAGGTTGCAGTAGGTACTGGGAGATGAAAAAGCTTGCACAGGATAGAGTAGCATGGAGAGCTGCATCAAACGAGTCTCAGGACTGAAGACCACAACAACAACATATGGAATGTGGTAGCACACACTAAGGCGCGTACGGACCAAAGCTAGGCCAACTAACGACAGGGATTGGATTCGGCCGAACGTTGTTTGAGAAAGTTTTGGCGTTCGGCTTCTCATCCACAACAAACGAAGGGGTTGGGGCCAGGGGATTCGGAGATGTGGAATCGCAGCTGGTTCTGATAACATGCCGACGTTACTCCCGTTTTGTTATTGTTATAAAGCTGCGTTTTAATTACACTTTCGCCGGATGATATTGTGAGGGAAGAAGAGGTTTTAGCTGGAGTCGCATGTGCAGCATTTATTTTAGTACAAGAAGCTGGTCGTCATAAATATAAGACGAAAGACGTTGGTGGAAGACTTTCTTTTAAGAAGTCGGGACAACGTGGTGGGGCCAAATTAATGTCTACTTTAAAGCTGGATTTGAATATGGGCTGTTACATAATTTTTTCCTTAGTAGATGCTACAGATTTCGAATTGTTTTTGAACTGTGTAGGCACTAAAACTTCCAAAGGTAACGCCTATTTCACGAGAGCTGTTGCTGCAGCAAAACGTTTTCGTTCAATGTGAAAATGTATCAGTATAGACATCATGTCCTTTTTCACGTCGTACATATCACTTTGTAATAGCTGAGTTATTCCACTCCAAGCATCAAGTCTTTTCAATTTATTTTTATAATCGCACCTCCCAGGACCCCATAAACACTCCCGTTCACAACAAAATTCTATCAGCTTTTATTGTGTATCCACATTCCACTCTATACTCCAGCATTTCTAAACACAATAAATACAAACCCATAGCGATAGCAGCCATTGCATGCAGGGAAAACAGCGACTGTCGAAATTAGATTTTTCAGGGCAACCACAAGTCGCACGCAGTACGTTTTATTGATTGGATTGCCAATTTAATTTCAAAGCCAACCATTGTACTTTAAACTGCAAATTCCAGAGTTTCTGATGATGCTATTCTTAAATTAAGGAGCGAAACCTATCAAGAAAATATACTGAGTGCGACTTGTGTCTGTTTTGAAGAACTTACACACACACACACACACACACACACATACACACACACACATACACACACGAACGCGCCCGCGCGCGCCCGCGCGTTCTAGAGACATAACAAATCGTTACTGAACCTACGAATATTCGGCACCGCCTGCACACTATACGACGGATCCAAACGCCAACTAACCGGTAACGCTTTGGTATCACCGCCAGAAGAAGGTAGCTCAACCAAGACCAACTGTTTCGTTGGCTCCGATTTGCCAACAGTACGCACTAAGCAAATCTCGGCCAACGAAGGGGCTGGCTGTCGTTCGCCTTCCTTCGTTGGCCTAGTGTGTACATGCCTTTAGAAGAATTACTGTACAAGCGAACTAAATCGGGCAGACCCCTTCATGGTGGAAAGAGAAAAATTTAACGCCGAAACAAAAGCGTAACACCTGAAATCTCTCAGTCGAGTAACAACATCGTTTGGTAGCTGGATTACAAGTTCGGCAATTCAAGTGACGGTTTCCAGATTTGTATTTTATCTCGTCCTTAGCAGGGGAATCCGGGACAGGGCGGACCCTACAATGCAAAAAGAAACTGAGGGGCTTACGTTGGCTGCAAAGTGGTGCATTCTAGAATCACTTTCAGGAACTATTATCCGAATGACGAAGAGTTTGTCTTTCATCTTGTGCCAGTAACGTGTTTCCTCTTATTTTTCGCGTGCATATTGCAATATTAGTAACTCTTTACCTAAAAGGAAATCGGAAATGCTTTATATTCTAGATTTCTCTTTCTTAAAATCTCATAACGCGTGCTAGGCCATTTATTTTAGTACGTTGAGAAAATGTTTATGTTTGAAAGCGATTTATGGGTATTCAACTGTACCTAACGCCACAGGTCGGAGCGAAACAGACTGAGGTTCGGTTCAGTTCAGCTCCAGGTACCGAACCATTCTTTCTTAATGATTATTTTTTTAGTATTCGTACTTATTAGAATACTTATAAGATACATTACTATATTTCAGGTTTTTCATATCGTTACTGGTAACATTTCTTTTTTCATGGATAGTGATAAGCTACGAACGCAAAAATTAATAGCAACAGTTGGTCTACAGAAAAAGCGGAAAAAGCAGTGAAGGCTTTTGTGAAAAAGTAAATGAAATTTGGGGAAACCAGTATTCAGTTCAACGTTCGTAAACTAAATCTTCAAAGAACAGCTCAGAATAGACTTAAGAATGAGAGTTTTCGAACTGACACGTCAAAGGGAAAAATTTGTCATGTTTTCCGGAATCAGCAAGGCTTACAGCTTGTCGGTTACTTAAAATACATGCATGGACTGATTGTTTGAATTAGCAATGAAGGATTTCAGAGCGTTAGCTTTCCGGTTGGTAGAGAGAAAATGACTGAAACACCAGTTTAATAGTGAACTTAAAATGGCGGTTGAAGACTGGACGACTCAGTTACATTCGAGGCATCTGACGTTCTGCCACAAGCAGGCTTTTATGCTTACTGTGTTTTTATAGGTCGTAGGAAATATGATTCGACTTTAAAGTTAAAATTGTAAGGAATTGTAAATTAGTAATAGTAGTTAAACTGCCTTAGAGTTATGAATCTGGTTCCGTTATGCCCCAGGCCTGTGGCACAACGAACCAGTTGTCATCCTTTTTTAATTTTATTATACTGGTCGCCTGTATGCTTTTACATCTGATTTCTTTGTTTCGCGGTTTGAGGTATATATTAAACGTCACACGGAATTTTTTTAATCCATTTCTTTGCCTTTTCAATTGAACCGTGGTCATTTTAACGTTAGTTTTGCCGTCCTGCCCTGGGTTCTTCTAGTTGTTTCTGCCGACCTAAAATAGGATCCGACCTGCTTTCTACGCCGGTAATATTGCAAAGAAAAGGCAAAGCATCGAAAACACAGTTCCAACATACATATATATATATATTCGGAGTCATAAGCATCATTTATAATGTTGAGAAATTCGATAAACTAGCGAAATTTTTCAGTGTTTTTCTGTAAGCTATATTCTTCATAGAACTCTAACTGAACGGTGATCCACCTCCGTCCGTTCTTCCGAGCGTGGCTACAGTATAGCCGCCAACTGCCGCTACAAGGTTCATCATCAATTACTCGTTTGAAAAAAAAGCTCTGAGCAGCTGTAATACGCCCGCTCTGTGCTGGTGACAGCGGCAAAGAAAGGGGAATGCGTAGAATGGAAATACATATCGTATTCAAGAGCTGGACTTAACGTGTCGGTCATCTTTAACTATGTAGGTGTGTCTAAAGGAAATAGGACTTCCTCTGTTAGCAGTTATGCAGACTTGAACTAATGTGCTAAATCTTCGTTTTTAGCTGCATAATTACTAACCCAAAAAATTAGTTTTTACTGCACTGGCACTGTTTCATCATTAGACCATCAGACTACAAGGAAATGTTGAAACTCCCCTGTAAAATTACAGCATGACTCAATGCTTTTCATGTTTCCTCTGTATTTTTACGAATGTCATACGTCCAGACATCCAAAATTAGCCACTTTCAATAAAATTAAAAAATCAAAATTGCTTCTCCATGTAGAGTATCGTGCCACATTACTCGAACTAGACCTTAACTCGATTAATGCTGAAACTATCAGTCAGTATTACGTTTCAGAAGCGTAAGGTCTCGATTTCTGTCTGTAAATACCAGTGTTAGCAATCTTATGATTTGCATTTTCCTACTTTTGTAATCTAAAAACATTGCACAAATATGGAAGTGTAAGGTTTACATGTATTCTGATTGTTTGTTTTACGCAGTAGACGATACGGGCAGAATACCGGAATAAATACATCGTTTACTTCAATAATTCCATGTAGTATGAAGAGAGACGTTTCATCACCTCAATGTGTGACACTGGCTACTCCCCTTTTCGAAATAATTGTAAAGTGTACTTGCCCCTTCACTTATCTCCATTACATAATAAGAACAGGAAACCAGTAATTTAAATAATGATGCGAAAAAATTCCGCATGCCTAATTCGGGCTCACCTTGTATGATAAACACGAAATTTATGAAAGTGTAACGATAATACCGCTACTGCATTCTGAAATCGTACCCATACTTGGTGGCCAGCTTGTAGGATTGTGTAACGAAAGTGTAACAATAATACCACTATATTTTCTGAAACCGGGTATGCTATAACAAATGAGACAATTAAGGTAGCAATTTGGAATACAGTTACTGTTACACAAAGGTGCGTACATGCAGTAGCGAACCACCCACTGCATCAACGAATGTTTGTGTTGAACAAAGTGTGAGTTGAGTTCCGTATGAAATTCTGAGCGTAGTAAAAGAAACGGACAGTCCATTGTATCAAAAATCAACAAGCCTACTACAAGTTCGCGGACGAACAGTGGCGGAAAAACGTATGTCTCACATTGTCCACATCCTGTTGATAAGAATTTAACCCATTATATCTCATCGTATGATTTATTATAGGCTTGCCCTTCTCAGGCATATTTGTATTTCAGAAGCTCTTTGTCAACAACTGAAATATTTCTTTTTTGTTTTATTGTTAGTCCGAAAGTCCATTGTTGAAACTAACAGTATCAGTGTAGTTCATGATTATTTCCTGGTGGAAAGCATTTTTTCTACTGCTATTGACTCTGCTGCTTCTCGTCAGGGACACGCAGTAGGTAATAATAAAATTATGATCTTCAGGCTCATACTTCTGTTCATATTATTACGAATTAGTAATCCGAATACCTAATATCCTGTTCTCCACAGAAGAAGATGATGAAACTTTGTCTGACATATTTCATACATGCAGGTTTACTGTATGATTAAATGATGATGGCACCGCATGGGTAAAATATTCCGGAGGTAAAATAGTCCCCCATTCGGATCTCCGGGTGGGGACTACTCAAGAGGACGTCGTTATCAGGAGAAAGAATACTGGCATTCTACGAATCGGAGCGTGGAATGTCAGATCCCTTAATCGAGCAGGTAGGTTAGAAAATTTAAAAATGGAAATGGATAGGTTAAAGTTAGATATAGTGGGAATAAGTGAAGTTCGGTGGCAGGAGGAACAAGACTTTTGGTCAGATGAATACAGGGTTATAAATACAAAATCAAATAGGGGTAATGCAGGAGTAGGTCTAATAATGAATAATAAAATAGGAGTGCGGGTAAGATACTACAAACAGCATAGTCAACGCATTATTGTGGTCAAGATAGACACGAAGCCCACGTCTACTACAGTAGTACAAGTTTATATGCCAACTAGCTATCCAGATGACGAAGAAATTGATGAAATGTATGAGGAGATAAAATAAATTATTCAGGTAGTGAAGGGAGACAAAAATTTAATAGTCATGGGTGACTGGAATTCGAGAGTAGGAAAAAGGAGAGAAGAAAACATAGTAGGCGAATACGGATTGAGGCTAAGAAATGAAAAACGGAGCCGCCTGGTAGAATTTTGCGCAGAGCATAACTTAATCATAGCTAACACTTGGTTCAAGAATCATGAAAGAATACATGGAAGAACCCTGGAGATACTAAAAGGTATCAGATAGATTATATAATGGTAAGACAGAGATTTAGGAACCAGGTTTTAAATTGTATGACATTTCCAGGGGCAGATGTGGACTCTAACCACAATCTATTGGTTATGAACTGCAGATTAAAACTGAAGAAACTGAAAAAACGTGAGAATTTACGGAGATGGGACCTGGATAAACTGACTAAAGCAGAGGCTGTACAGAGTTTCAGGGAGAGCATAAGGGAACAATTGACAGGAATGGGGGAAAGAAATACAGTAGAAGAAGAATGGGTAGCTTTGAGAGATGAAGTAGTGAAGGCAGCAGAGGACCAAATAGGTAAAAAGACGAGGACTAGTAGAAATCCTTAGGTAACATAAGAAATAATGAATTTAATTGATGAAAGGAGAAAATATAAAAATGCAGTAAATGAAGCAGGCAAAAAGCAATGAGATCAAAAATGAGATCGACAGGAAATACAAAATGGCTAAGCAGGGATGGCTAGAGGACAAATGTAAGGATGTAGAGGCTTATCTCACTAGGGGTAAGATAGATACTTCCTACAGGAAAATTGAAGAGACCTTTGGAGGAAGAAGAACCACTTGCATGAATATCAAGAGCTTTGATGGAAACCCAGTTCTAAGCAAAGAAGGGAAAGCATAAAGGCGGAAGGAGTATATAGAGGGTCTGTACAAGGGCGATGTACTTGAGGACAATATTATGGAAATGGAAGAGGATGTAGATGAAGATGAAATGGGAGATATGATATTGCGTGAAGACTTTAACAGAGCATTGAAAGACCTGATTCAAAACAAGGCCCCGGGAGTAGACAACATTCCATTAGAACTACTGACAGCCTTGGGAGAGCCAGTCCTCTACCATCTGGTGAGCAAGATGTATGAGACAGGCGAAATACCCTCAGACTTCAAGACGAATATAATAATTCCAATCACAAAGAAAGCAGATGTTGACACATGTGAAAATTACTGAACTATCAGTTTAATAAGTCACAGCTGCAAAATCCTAACGCGAATTCTTTACAAACGAATGGGAAAACTGGTAGAAGCCGACCTCGGGGAAGATCAGTTTGGATTCCATAGAAATGTTGGAACACGTGAGGCAATACCGACCTTACAACTTATCTTAGAAGAAAGATTAAGGAAAGGCAAATCTACGTTTCTAGCATTTGTAGACTTAGAGAAAGCTTTTGACAATGTTGATTGGAATACTCTCTTTCAAATTCTGAAGGTGGCAGGGATAAAATACAGGGAGCGAAAGGATATTTACGATTTGTACAGAAAGCAGATGGCAGTTATAAGAGTCGAGGGGCATGAAAGGGAAGCAGTGGTTGGGAAGGGAGTGAGACTGGGTTGTAGCCTCTCCCCGATGTTATTCAATCTGTATATTGAGCAAGCAATAAAGGAAACAAAAGAAAAGTTCGGAGTAGGTATTAAAATCCATGGAGAAGAAATAAAAACTTTGACATAGTAATACTGTCAGAGACAGCAAAGGACCTGGAAGAGCAGTTGAACGGAATGGACAGTGTTTTGAAAAGAGGGTATAAGATGAACATCATCAAAAGCAAAACGAGGATAATGGAATGTAGTCGAATTAAATCGGGTGATGCTGCGGGAATCCGATTAGGAAATGGGACACTTAAAATAGTAAAGGAGTTTTGCTATTTGGGGAGCAAAATAACTGATGATGGTCGAAGTAGAGAGGACATAAAATGTAGACTGGCAATGGCAAGGAAAGCGTTTCGGAGGAAGAAAAATTTGTTAATATCGAGTATAGATTTAAATGTCGGGAAGTCGTTTCTGAAAGTAATTGTATGGAGTGTAGCCGTGTATGGAAGTGAAACGTGGACGACAAATAGTTTAGACAAGAAGAAAATAGAAGCTTCCGAAATGTGGTGCTACAGAAGACTGCTGAAGATTAGATGGGTAGATCACGTAACTAATGAGGAGGTATTGAATAGAATTGGGGAGAAGAGGAGCTTGTGGCACAACTTGACTAGAAGAAGGGATCGGTTGGTAGGACATGTTCTGAGACATCTAGGGATCACAAATTTAGTATTGGAGGGCAGCGTGGAGGGTAAAAATCGTAGAGGGAGACCAAGAGATGAATACACTAAGCAGATTCAGAAGGATGTAGGCTGCAGTAGGTACTGGGAGATGAAGAAGCTTGCACAGGATAGAATAGCATGGAGAGTTGCATCAAACCAGTCTCAGGACTGAAGACCACAACTACAACAACAACATTTCATACATGTCAGGATCTCAAATTTGTACTTGTTCCGCCAAATGATGGTGATGAAACATAAAAATGATGCAGAAGGACAACCCGCCATTGTTGCTGGTGTGGGGAAGAAGGTTCAGGGACAAACTGCAGAGATAAGGTCAGAAAATACTGACGGCTGCCGGCCGGAGTGGCCGAGCGGTTCTAGGCGCTACAGTCTGGAACCGCGAGATCGCTACGGGTGCAGTTTCGGATCCTGCCTCGGGCATGGGTGTGTGTGATGTCCTTAGGTTAGTTAGGTTTAAGTAGTTCTAAGTTCTAGGGGACTGATGACTTCAGAAGTTAAGTCCCATAGTGCTCAGAGCCATTTGAACCATTTCTGACGGCCTTGTTGAAAATGTTACATCTTTATCCACTCAAGATGAAAATTCCTGCTGTTCCAAATCACGATCGTGGTCCCGAATTAAGAAGACAAGACACTGGATGGTAGAAAGACTAGACTCTTCACAAAAATTTGAGGTATCTCGTGATCCTACACCTGATATAATAGAACATCTCCGCACATCCAACTCGACTTCAATAGATCTTTTTCGTAAAGTTTTTGATGCTGATTTGGTTGAGACAGTAAAATATGCTGTTCAAAAGAGACAGAACATACAAATAAGTCATGATGACATCTACAAATACAACGCTATCTGGATATTGTAAGGTCATGCGTAGACATATGTACTGGAAGATCAGACCTGGCAAAACAATGCTCTTGTTTCGAATTCTATCTCGAGAAATACTTTTGACAAAATTCATAGATTCTTCCATGTCAACGATAATGACAGAATTGAATAAGAAGGTAAAGTTTATAAGGTCCGTCCATTAATTTCACATCTAAGTGACATCATAGAGTCTCTAGTGTCAAACTTCTCCTTGAATGAATCCATGGAGCCTTATTACGGCGTCAACTTTATTAAACAGTTTATAAGACGCAAGTCAATTCGCTATGGTTTCAGATGGTGGTGTTGAGCTACATCTAATGGGTATCTCATCAAATTTAAGCGATATGTTGGAGCAAGTCAAAGAGATCCCCATAAGTCACTGGGACATTCTGTAGTTGAGAAGCTCTGTGTGGGATACATCCCTAAGAACAGCACAGTGTCCATTGATAATTACTTTAACTCATTGCACCTACGTGAATCTCTTACTTCAAATGAAATCAAATGCATAGGAAACCTGAGAAATGTCCGCTTGGAGAAGGCACCACGAGGTACTAGACATGTGTTACGTGATACAGAGAACTGTATCACGCGTGTAAGATGGAACGACAACGGTCAAGTGTCTCTGGGGACCAATGTATTGGATAAAGGCAGACAAGACAGAAGGTTTCCATACCACTGTCTTCCCTTGTACAGGAATATAATAGCCACATGGGAAGAGTAGATCGCTGTGTAAAATGCAGTGTTGGACTCCATCACTGCGCTAATAAGACTCAGTTGTCTAATAAATCATTATTTTTGACATTTGTCATTTATTACTTTGTCTTACTTTATTCATGTAATGCAGGACAGTTATTTCGTTGTTTCTACTGTACGAATTTGCCATGTGTAATGAATGTAAAAATAAATAATACAATCTTAAAATATAGATAAAAGGAATATTACAACACTTGGAAATTATTATTGTACTTTTTCTCCATTTATTCGTGTAATGAATGATAAAAATGAAAAATTCAACCTATTACTTGTGATAAAATTGTGTAAGGAATTCTTCCCCTTACTGCTCAACGTATCATATATCGTACCTCAATAATTTTACCCCTTACTTCCCACCTTATGATATATCCTACGTAAAAAAATATGAATTTAAGGCCACCATCATAAATTAACATTCATAATATGGTTATTAACCCATGTGGGTAGTGGAACTGAAATTTTATCAAAATCTAAAAAAAAAAAAAAAAGAATAATTCTGGGATATAATGGGTTACTGTGAGCGTACAAGCTGTGGGGATAGATTAGAGTGGCAGTTTCCCGCCGTAGAGCACATGGCTGGCTGTTGCTACGGGAATGTGGCAAGCTGCTATCATTTACGAAACGTTGGAAAAACCCGAGCGGACGCTTGGCAGATGCGCATATGGCCGTGTTTGCCGTCTTGAAGTAATTTATATACCACAGAAAAATTGATAAAAACAGAACTAAGAGTGACACGGAGGTGCGAGTTGGCACTCACGGACAGAAAAAATACGTAAAACCAAATTATCTAGAGGCACCATAAAAATACACAACAGTTTAAAAGTTATTGTTGTCTTAAAAATTGTAAATTTTTGAAAGTTCAAAAGCTAATTGCTCGGCAATGCTTTTGATGTTTAATGTGAACAAAGTGTTTACGGATGCGGTTAGTAGAGCTGCATCGAGTAATCATAGCCGATTTAGCATAGTTTGTACCATTTTGAATGAGACGTCGGAATATGGGATTCGACTGAGAGAAGCTGTGTTTTCGGTAATAAATAAATTCAAAGAGACAAAACTAGAGGCAGCATTCTAAAGTTTAAAGAGGTAGATGAGTTATTAAGTATGTATTTTTATTTGTTTATTTATGTTTAGTATCAAAAATCCGGGAAAAGCAAAATCATGCAACAACAACATTATTTGTGAAAGAACGGTGGTAAATAAAGAGATTAGACTTTAAATTGTTATTTCCCGAATAATTTCCATATTTTTCAATATATCATGTATGTTTTGCGGTTAGTTTTAGAATATTCGTGCTTTTTGTCAAACATTGTTTCGAGTTAGGTAGTCGTTTCGAGGGTGGATAGGGCGGCCATCTTTGATGACAGACAGTTGGTTCTGAGCGACGCTAAGAGCCGGACGTACCGCGCATCTGGGTGTAATGGGTTGGTAGCCACGTTCAGGGACAAGTATGTATTTAGCGACGTTCAAAAGCGATAAAGTGGAGCACAATGTAGTCGTTAAGGACAGCAGACAAGAGTGTATTTTGTCAATTGTGAACAGACAGTCTGGCACCGCGATCGCGATATATGAATTTTATAGTGAAGTGTTGTAGCATCAGTTATTAACGGCCGCCCTTACGTAAGAGCCCCTCAGTTTTTACTCAGTGTTTACTTAATATACTGAAGAAAAATAAAATACTTCATAAGCTGCGACATTGTCGCGAATAAAACAGTGACCCATATATACAATAAGTTTCCTTTAATTTACGTCTATAGTAACAAACTTTTTGTTAACAGATCACCGGTTTCGGTCTATAGCGACCATCATCAGATCTGTTTTATGAAAACAAAGTCCTAATGTACTGCAGTCATAGTAGCATATATTTCACGATGCCGGTGCTGATTTTGCATTTAACATTTGACGATGTAGCTATGGCTGCAGTACATTAGGACTTTGTTTTTATAAAACAGTTCTGATGATGGTCATTATAGACCGAAACCGGTGATCTTTTAACAAAAAGTTTGTGACCATAGACGTAAATTAAAGGAAACTTATAATAAAATACTTGTTCAAATTATAAATCAATGTGAGTGACTCAATATTTTAAATTTCACGGCAATACCTGCCTGCAGTGTTATGTTATATTTTATTTCAGTTTAAAAATTGAGTTTACGGCAGGTGTGAGCTGGCACCCTATGACTAAAACCGTAGCCAAACATTGAGACCAGCCACATCTCTGGGCCACTCAGTTAAGCTGAGTGTAACAACTATACGTATTTTCGTTCCATAGCACGTGGGGGATCGAGCCAAACTATTCACACTTCAACGTGTAGCGCCAAATACATATCGAGCTGTTTGGAGGTTCGTATTTATTTGGGTACAAGAAAAGTAACTGCAAAGAAACTGAGTAATCGGTAAATAATTTTGTTAAACAACCAAAGAAAGAAGTACAGAAAGCTACAGGAAAAGACAAAAATACAGAAATTATAGTCTCTTAGGGATGAAAGCAACAGCAAGTGCAAGGAAGCCAAGTTAACATGGCCGCAGGAAGAATGCAAAAAAGTCGAAAAAGAATTTGTCGTCGGAAAGATTAATTCGCCTTATCGAAAAGTCAAAAAAAAAATCTTTCGTGATATTTAAAACTGAATTACATGGTCAAACATAGAGGAGAGAGTTGGTAAGTGCAGTGCATTGAAGAACTGTTCTATAGGAAGGATGCGTCTACTCGCATGATAGAAGAAGAAACGAGTCTCAGCATGGAAGATGTAGTGGATCTACACTCCTGGAAATGGAAAAAAGAACACTTTGACACCGGTGTGTCAGACCCACCATACTTGCTCCGGACACTGCGAGAGGGCTGTACAAGCAATGATCACACGCACGGCACAGCGGACACACCAGGAACCGCGGTGTTGGCCGTCGAATGACGCTAGCTGCGCAGCATTTGTGCACCGCCGCCGTCAGTGTCAGCCAGTTTGCCGTGGCATACGGAGCTCCATCGCAGTCTTAAACACTGGTAGCATGCCGCGACAGCGTGGACGTGAACCGTATGTGCAGTTGACGGACTTTGAGCGAGGGCGTATAGTGGGCATGCGGGAGGCCGGGTGGACGTACCGCCGAATTGCTCAACACGTGGGGCGTGAGGTCTCCACAGTACATCGATGTTGTCGCCAGTGGTCGGCGGAAGGTGCACGTGCCCGTCGACCTGGGACCGGACCGCAGCGACGCACACGGATGCACGCCAAGACCGTAGGATCCTACGCAGTGCCGTAGGGGACCGCACCGCCACTTCCCAGCAAATTAGGGGCACTGTTGCTCCTGGGGTATCGGCGAGGACCATTCGCAACCGTCTCCATGAAGCTGGGCTACGGTCCCGCACACCGTTAGGCCGTCTTCCGCTCACGCCCCAACATCGTGCAGCCCGCCTCCAGTGGTGTCGCGACAGGCGTGAATGGAGGGACGAATGGAGACGTGTCGTCTTCAGCGATGAGAGTCGCTTCTGCCTTGGTGCCAATGATGGTCGTATGCGTGTTTCGCGCCGTGCAGGTGAGCGCCACAATCAGGACTGCATACGACCGAGGCACACAGGGCCAACACCCGGCATCATGGTGTGGGGAGCGATCTCCTACACTGGCCGTACACCACTGGTAATCGTCGAGGGGACGCTGAATAGTGCACGGTACATCCAAACCGTCATCGAACCCATCGTTCTACCATTCCTAGACCGGCAAGGGAACTTGCTGTTCCAACAGGACAATGCACGTCCGCATGTATCCCGTGCCACCCAACGTGCTCTAGAAGGTGTACGTCAACTACCCTGGCCAGCAAGATCTCCGGATCTGTCCCCCATTGAGCATGTTTGGGACTGGATGAAGCGTCGTCTCACGCGGTCTGCACGTCCAGCACGAACGCTGGTCCAACTGAGGCGCCAGGTGGAAATGGCATGGCAAGCCGTTCCACAGGACTACATCCAGCATCTCTACGATCGTCTCCATGGGAGAATAGCAGCCTGCATTGCTTCGAAAGGTGGATATACACTGTACTAGTGCCGACATTGTGCATGCTCTGTTGCCTGTGTCTATGTGCCTGTGGTTCTGTCAGTGTGATCATGTGATGTATCTGACCCCAGGAATGTGTCAATAAAGTTTCCCCTTCGTGGGACAATGAATTCACGGTGTTCTTATTTCAATTTCCAGGAGTGTAGTTCTACAGACAGATTCTGAGGGAACTATGGAAGATTTGGAAATTTCTAAAATCATTGGGGCAAGCGGCAACCAAACAACTGTTCAATTTTTTATGCGTGGAAACTGTGAGCCTAGCCACAAACCATCAGACTTTCGGGAAAATATCATCCACACAATACCGAAGATAGTAAGGTCAGATAAAGGAGAAACTACGCAAAGTCATCTTAGCAGCCCATCCCTTCGGTGTGCTTTGGCAATAAAAATATACATCAGAACGGAAAATAAAACTGAAGATATGTTATGTGACGGTAAGTTTCATTTTAGGAAAGTTAAAGGCACCAGAGAGGTAGATCTGACGTTGCGCTTGATAATAGACGCAAGACTAAGAAAAACCAAGACAGCTTCATACCATTTGTCCACCTAGGAAAAGTATTAGGCAACGTAAAACGGAGCAGGATGTTTCACATTGTCAGAAAGATACGCGTGGGCTATAAGGAAAAGTGGTAACAGACGATAGGTGCAAGAACCAAGAGGTAACAAGCAATAGTGAAAGATCAAGAACGAAGTACTCCGATTACAAAAGGTACAACATTGGGATGTAATATTTCGTTAGTATTATCGAAGATGCTGTGTGGGAAATAAAGGAATGTTACAGGAGTGACGTTAAAATTCAGGTTGTAAACGATACCACGTCAGTAATACGATTCTTCTGTGAAAGTGAGGAACGGTTACGGAGCCTGCAGAATGGAATGAGAAGTCTAATGAAGCCGGAGGGCGAACCGAAGGAAGACGAAAATAATGAGGAGCCTCAGAAATAAGATCAGTTATAAATTTCACATAAAAGTTGAGAATCACGAAGTGGATGAAGTGTAGGAACTCTGCTGTCTTGGAAGACAAATTTCACAAGACGGACGTAAAAAGCGGATTAGCACGAGCAAAAAAGTCGTTCTCCAAATAAAGAGATCAAAAACTGTCAAATATCTGCGGTTTTTGAGGAAGACTTTTCCGAGATTGTAAATTTGGATCACAGCATTGTCTGGAAGTGAATCATGGTATGTCGGGAAAACAGGAAAATAAATAATCGACGCATTTGAGATGTGATGGTATAAAAATATTTTGATAATTAGGTGGAATGATAGGCAAGAAATGAGAAGGTTCTCCGCGAAATCAGATTGGAGAGGGACTTGTAAAAAACGTAGACAAGAAGAAAAAACAAAATGACAGGACATGTGTCAAGACACAAAGGAACAGCTTTCAGGTTACTAGAGGGACATGTAAAGGGTAAAAACTGTAGGGGAATGACAGAGGTTATAAAATATCCAACAAGTAATTGAGGACGCTCGGTGGAAGCGCTACTCTGAGTTGAAGACGTTGGCACATGGGAGGAAAAGTAATACGATATTCATATGGTCTGGTTACTGCCTTTAATAAAAGAATTATTGGTAAGTGTTACGTCCACCGTACGGGTCAGTCACTAAAACAAGCTGTACTTACCGGATGTCAATTACTTTTATCTTCCAGAACTAATAACAACTGTCCTTCTTTAACAGAGGATAGTGACAAATCTTGAATAGAAAATATTGTACAAAATTTGTCTCGTATAAGTGTTAGAATACAACTATGTGTTACAAGCTACAGAGAATTTCGAACGGATGGAAAAAACACTCTTAGAGCCAACAGTGGAAACTTCTTTTTTAATTCTGGTGCCGCTCTGATACAAGAAGAAAATCTCAGTCGGTTTTAACAACAAACTGCCTCAACACACGGTCGACAGACGAAACTGAGCATAGCTTTAGTCACTTGGTCCACCAGTATTGTTACCTGCTTCTGCCTGCAGGCCACGAGAATGGTTACTATGGCTATCCCCTCCCCCTTCTCTCCCCCCCCCTCTCTCTCTCTCTCTCTCTCTCTCTCTCTCTCTCTCTCTCTCTCTCCCTCCCTCCCTCTACCTCTCTCCCTCGCCCCCATTATCTCTTGGCCAAATGCTCCGTTCCATCTGTACCGGTCTGCTAAGGACCATAAATCACGTCCAAGTGGGGGACAATCGCCAGTCTTTTATCAGCCAACGCCCCCCTGTGTTCGCTTATCCGGTTTTAAGCGGATCCAGACCGCGCAACTCATTGTATTCTTATTTTTCCTGAGAACCTAAGTGGCCGTTGGCAAAGTGAGCACACTTCGTTCTTTCTGACGCATGTGGCACCTCCCCACCATTTTTCCAATCCTCCTTCGTCCAACAGGGCCCGAAAGCAGCAGTGGGCTTGGCAGAAAATTACTGTCCAAGGGTTAATACCAAAGCCTAAGATAACAAAATAAGTCAATATTAGGGGTACCGTGATGCGTCAAGTACATCTACGTTTGTTAAAACTGCAATGCGAATACGCACACTGATAGATCGCAGGTACATGCGACTGAAGTAAAACTATATACTACGATAAACTGTAAGAAACAAGTTTTGCATCACTTCTGCGTATCAGCTGACTTACGAGGGCCCAGATTATAGATGAGCCGGGAATAAAACAATAAACGTTATGATATTAAAAACAAACTTTACTGTGAAATAAATGTAAAATAGTAACCAAATTACATGAATTAATATGAAATAATGTCGACTATGTGAGTTACTTTTTACTAACATTTATAAGCACATCGCGTTTCGGCAGCATGCTGCCATAATCAGGTACTTTACACCTGCATGTGCCATACATTAATCTGAAGTTTAACACGGTTCATTTACTGCATGTGCCAAAAAGGTTATGTACTGAAATGTAACCGTGTACAAAAAGATAGATTTATTTGAGAGAGTGCCTTAAGTGAATTCTATGTTTAGATAATCCCATCAGTGTATTAACTTGATTTACTCCCAATTGAGAAGTGCTCATTTTGGCATTTCACTTTTGCATATTTCTCATTTTGCTAATAATATGCTCCTTAGCTTTTTACAGTTGAATTGATTAACATAGTCTCATGTACTGTTTGTTCATTTCAGCCTGTTCATATTTTGGTGTTCTTTAAATACTATCATAATTATCAGAAGCATTTGTTCCCTTAAACTCGTGTAAAGTATTCTCGATGTAGGATTTGTTCTGTGACACAGGTGTAAGGTTTTGAATATAAATTATATACGGAACTGTGCTTTAAAAGGTATTTATTTTTTCAGTTTGTACTACATCAGACGACAATTTTGTGATATGAGGGAGAAATTTGAGGAGCGAACCCATGGAAATAGTCTTAAGTGATCCCCTTTAAAAATAAAAATTTGTGTGACACTGAAAGATGTGACACTGTAGGCACCGAAAATTTATATATATATAAAATTATACGTCACACATAGGAACACAACAGGTTGCCATCTAAATGTTAGTGTGACAGTTCTAGAAAAAATAAAGACAAAGAAAAATAGTGCGAGGGTAGGCTGAAATGTAAGGCACACATGCGTGTAGAAAGCGAACGAAATGACCTTGAGAGCCGCGCCACGTGCCATGTGGAAAGTAACTTTCCCCCCATACGCATGAGCTCTTTGAGTGCGTTGAGTTTATCCAGTTTATTTTTGAGCAGCGAGACTATGGGGACGCATTCTCGTGATACGTCAACGCGAGTTATCGTCTTTAACACCTGAAATAATGACTCCTAGTGAGATTTATCATCGCTTAAGGGGGTGTTTGTGGTGAAGATGCTGTTAATAGATCTACCGTAAATCGATGGGTAGTAAAACTTCGTGGCTGCGAGCCTGGAAAATTCAAAGTCATAATTGTTGATAAAACACGCAGCGGGAGTCCGATCACTACCACGAACTATAAATATCGCAAACTTGTCGACAGTTTGGTGCAAAACGAGCGGCGAATTACCCAAAAGCGTATCGCACCTCCGACGTCGAGATTGTAGCGTTACAGGCAGCCTGGCGCCAATAATCTCGCAACATGACAACCCCCGTCCACACACTTCGCGCGCAACTGAAGAGGCTCTGCGAAACCTGAAGTGTTAACCGACGCTACAGCCTCCTTATTACCCCGACCTTGCTCCTTGCTATGTTTGTTTCTTTCGTCTTTTCAACAGAGACCTCTCAGCTGTAAACATTATACCTTGGACGATGAGGTGAAGGCAGATGTCACGTCTTGGGTTCGAGAACAGTCAGAAGAATTTTTCAGTGACAGAATGAAAAAAACTTGTTATGTATTTGGAAAATTTTTAGTCTTAACAGCGAGTATGCTGAAAAGCAAATACATGGTTTTGAAGCTTAAGAATTCTACATTTTGCGTGATACTCATAATTGTTTTTGTTGGTGTTCTACAAGCATGTGTGCTTTACTTTTCCATCTATCCTTGTATATTAGACAATGTAAAGTAAGTCATGTTCAGAACAGAAGAAACTGATAGAAATATAAGCAGATTTCCGTAAAAATTCATACAGATGTAATTCAGTATTTAATGAACTGTTATTGTAATCAAGAAACTGTACTCTACTGTAAAAATAGATGAATAAAATAAATAGTTCATCGGTCGTTTTCTAATGCCAGGCGCAGGTGTGAAGTGATTACGATCTGCTTGATGTACAGTACGGCGAGCGTCCCTTCTAGTGGTTGACTGGAACCTTAACGACAATTACACATGCCCTCACGTTACCTTCTGGTCTAACATCGGGCCATTGGCACATGCGAATGCCCCAAATTTCTGGATTTAGCACGATTCGACCAAACGGAGACCTCCTTTCAAATTTTTTAAGGTATTGATGACGTCATCTCACACGAATAAGCGGTTTCTCCGTATCCCTTACGGTATTCATTCAATATGTAAGGCTGTTCAAGCAGCTTATATACGCTGCCAGACTTGTTACTTACACTAAACATGTCCAACACGCTGGTGGCCGTTCTTCCTGCAACAGAAAACGACAACTCCAATCATTTACGAGGGGCGTCCAATAAGTAACACAACACATTCTTTTCTCGGACAATTTCAGTTGAAAAAATGCAGAATTTGTTGCAGGACATAGCGAAATATTCCCGCCTCATCCCCAACAGTTTCAGGAAGTTCCGAAAGGTGGCGGCCTACACGTAGCCATCAAAATGGCGCCTGCGATGTAGGTCCGTTCCAAGAAGAGAGCTCTCATTACCTCTCTTTTGGCGGAAACCCATCGCATCGCAGATATTCATAAGCGCTTGCAGAATGTTAACGGAGACCTGGCAGTGAAGAAAAGCACGTTGAGTCGTTAGCAGAGGCGTCTGTCATCATCGCAGAAAGACTGCGCGTACCTGTTCGGTCTCCCGCGTGCACACAGTTGTGAATCCTGCAATGGTGGAACATGCGGACTGTCATTTGCAGTGGTCGACGGACCACAATCAAAAACGTCGCTGCGCAATGGACATCTCTTTTGGTATTGCTTACACACCCATCCATGTTTTGGGGTACTCAGAACTCTGTATGTGTCCACTGGGTTCCATGCCGTCTAACAGAAGACCATAAAGAGCAAAGAAGGACCATCTGCGCGGAATTGCTCTCACGTTACGATGCTGATCGAGACCATATTTGCCGAACATCGTCGCAGGTGGTGACACGATTCGAACCGGAAACAAAATTGCAATCCATGGAGTGGCGTCACATCAACTCTCCTTCGAAGAAAAGGTTCAAAGCCGTGCCCTCAGCTGGTAAAGTAATGGGGACGGTCTTCTGGGACTCTGAAGGGATTATTGTGTTTAATGTCCTCCCTCATAGTACGACCTCAGCCTCGTGATGCCAATTGAGGAACTACTCGCCCGAATAGCAGCGGCTCCGGTCAAAGCAAGCCATCATAACGTCCGGGAGAGCGGTGTGCTGACCACACGCCCCAACTATCCGCATCCTCAACTGAGGATGACATGGCGGTCGGATGGTCCCAATGGACCACTTGTGGCCTGACGACGGAGTGCTTTTCATAGTGCGACGATCAACCCTGAAGTAATCAAAATATCCAATGGTGTACCGCCGGTCTACAGTGTCCAACGGGCACAATATTTCGGTGATCATACATGTCGCCATTATCAGGTGAACTGACGGACTGAGCTCGTGTGAACGTGCCGGCACGGAGATCCGTACGTTCTTCATGCTGCGGTACATCTCCTCCCCGTAAAGGTGTATGATGTGATTCTTGAGTTTCTCCCGGCGTAATTGATAATCAAAATATCCACGGGTGAACTGCCGGTCTACAGTGTCCGTACGTACGGATCTCCGTGCCGGCGCGTTCACAGGACCTCAGTCCGTCACTTCACCTGATGATGGCAACATGTATGATCGCCGAAATATTGTGCCCGTTGGACACTGTAGACCGGCAGTACACCCGTGGATATTTTGATTATCAAATACGCCGGGAGAAACTCAAGAATCACAACCCTGAAGTGTTTTGTGGTATCCTCAGAAAATTGAAAAAAACAACTTCAGCGTGTTCGCCGCCACAAAAATGTAGACAAACTTCTCCTCCATGTTGACACAAGGTCTCACGCAAATCTGCGCGCTCCGCGAGGAGCTCACAAGACTTCACTGGACTGTTCTTCCTCAACCACCCTTCAGCCCGGATGTCGCACCTTCCAACTTCCATCTGTTTGGTCCAATGAAGGATGCACTCTTCGGAAGCAGTACGTGGGTGATGCAGAGGTTACTGATCAAACCAGACGTTGCCTCTGACATCGACAAATAGGGTGGTACCACGTGGGCATGCAGACAGGCCTTCCGAGTACGCTGACATAATGCAGTCGCGCTGAACTGAAATTGCGCTGAAAAAATAGGGTTTTGTACGTAGATGAGTGGGAAATAATATGGTATATTGAAATCCTGAGTAAAACTAACCTGTTTTCACAGAAACGAGTTGTATTACTTACTGAGCGGCCCACGTACACGGTATGTACGTATACGATGCTACGTTGACATTCGACCATGTCTTACGAGGGCTTTTTTTTTTTTTTTGCCAGACAGTGATTCTAAACCAATTAGGAACAGTACGGCTATATGAAAGAGAAATTTTAGTACGTAATTTAACTCCACACTTCACAACATCGAACCCCTCGACAAAATCCACTACTAACAGTATTTTTTTAGTCTTTATTTTTCAATACAGACAATAAAATGCCCCGCATGTTATCTTCTTGACAGCTGGAAAGTATTTACGCCACTTACATGGTACACAGCAGTGAGATACTCATCTCTCTATCGATATCACATCCACAGTCAAAAATGCTGGAACCGAATACGGGCAAATCCATAATTAAGTTCGCATCTGGCACGAGATGCAGCTACAGACAACCGGGAACGGTAATCGTCTAGATAACGCCCGGGTGTCTCTATTAAATAAGCGGGGATCCAATAACGCTAGCAGAGAGCGTTGCCAACTCGTTTGTTATCTGGCGCGCCAGAATTACAGCCAGCTGATTACGCAGCGTTTGCTGGCGAGTGGTGGTGGTGTTGCCCATCGCTGCGGCTGCGCTACGCGGCGCATCCAGCGACACTAGCCCACATTAGCGCCAGTGTTGTCCCTTAAGCGGACATTACACAGCTCATGGAAATTAACGAGGAAAGTAGACGGTTGTAATGTAAGACGAGGACATTCCGTACAATGTATAATACAGGGTGGTCGGAAATTCCCGTTACAAACTTCTAGGACTTGTAGAGAGGAGTGAGTACATCGTATTTTGAACAGGAATCCGTGTCCGGAAACGTCATCCATGGAGACTACAGAGCGTCAAAGTTATAGGCGTGGGTGTCTGTAAATGCAGGTATACACGGGATGGTTCCGTGATGATGTTACAAACTTTCTAGGATGATGGAGAACGATAAATGTATTAATTTGAAGTAAGGATCCCTGTACCGGAAACGAACGAGTCGAAAGTTATAAACAAAAACCGTTCTGATACCTCTGACAGTTTAATACATGTACCGGTTCTTGTGTTGCGAAGAGTGTAGGGTTGGTAACTTTCAGTGGTGGTAGTGTGGTCAAAAACGAGAAAAAATGTCCTATAAACGTGGGCTCTAAAGTGGGTACCTCAACAGCTATGAAGACTTGTTCAGTAGAGGAAATGTGTTTCGCATTAGCGAGGATGAACGAATGGTCGTAGCTCCTCAGGTATGCAATTTAGAGCCAACGTTTGTTAGAAATTTTTTTTCTCGTTTTCTCAACAGTACCGCCACTGAAAGTTACCAGCCCTACACTCTTCGCAAGACAAGAACCGGTACTTGTTCAACTGTCAGAGGTATCAGAACGGTTTTCGTTTATAACTTTCGACTCGTTCGTTTCCGTTACAGGGACCCTTACTTCAAATTAATACATTTATCGTTCTTCATCATCCTAGACAGTCTGTAACATCATCACGGAATCACCCCGTGTATACGTACATTTACAGACACCCGCGCCTGAAACTTTGATGCTCTGTAGTCTCATTGGATGACGTTTCCGGACATGGGTTCCTGTTCAAAATACGATGTACTCAGTCCCTTCCACAAGTCTTAGAAGTCTGAAACGGGAATTCCCGACCACCCTGTATAATATGCTTGTTTAAGGAATTTTTCTACATGAAGATTCATTAAATGACAGCCCGACGATAATAGCCTTGATTGCAAGTTTTGAAGAAGGGGAGTCAAACAGAAACGCTAAACTATAGGCTTAAGTAGACTGCCAAAAACAAATTAGTACACCATCTTAGAGGTTTCCAGTTCACTCAAGATTTATTATTGCAATAGTGCATATGGAGTACGTAAACTGAAAATACATTTATAGATCAATAGCATAAGCGTTTTTCAGGTACCAGGTATCGACCCAAACTGAAACATCCGTGTTAGTTCGTGGTGTTGCCCCCACAGGCGGCAGTGCGGGTTCTGACTCTAGCATCGAGTCGGTGGTACAGACGGCGAATACTGTTCTGTGGTGCGTTACGCCGCGCCTCCTCAACCTGTTCACGAAGTTCTGCAAGAGTTGTTGAGTGAAGAGTTACACGAGTCATTTCTCGCCCCATCGGATCACACACTTGCTCGATTAGAGACAGCCGGCCAGTGTGGCCGAGCGGTTCTAGGCGTTTCAGTCTGGAACCGCGTGACCGCTACGGTCGCAGGTTCGAATCCTGCCTCGGGCATGGATGTGTGTGATGTCCTTAGGTTAGTTAGGATTAAGTAGTTCTAAGTCTAGGGGACTGATGACCTCATATGTTACGTCCCACAGTGCTCAGAGCCATTTGAACCATTTTTTTTTCGATTAGAGAGAAGTTCGGAGGTACAGCAGGCTAGGGAAGTTGCTGCACGTCTTCCAGAGCACTTTCAGTTCAAGGGCAGTGTGTGCGGGAGTACTATCCTGCTGGGAGAACACATTACTCTCACGCACCAAGAACGGCAAAAGAACTGGTCTAACAACAATCCGCATGTGCCGAGTGCTGGTTAGCGTCCCTTCCAGAAACACCAAACGTGAACGAGAGTTTTACCTTTGTATCTTGTCGCACCCCTGACCAGAAGGCCTGGGCTGAGGCCAGTGTGTCTTGGACGAAGCCATTCTACGAGAGAGCGCTCGCCAGGTCTTCGCCGTGCGCTTAAACGACCATCATTTGCGTGCTGGCAGAATCTGCTTTCATCGCTGAAGATCCTCTAACGCCACCAATCGAGCTGTTCAGACCGATGCTGTGGCGTGAGCGGACGTTGGTCTGTATGTGTCCATGCCCATAGTCCCACTGCTAATAAGCTGTTCAGTTCGTATTGACAAATCTGGGTTCACAAGCCCTTTTATCTGTGCTACGGCGGCTGTACGATCTGCTACTAATACTCTTACAAAACGACGATCCTGGTGGGTATCTGTGCTGCGTGGACGTCCGCGGGTGTGAGAATGTTCACATGATCACTGACTCGAGCATCGTTCCACAACTGACGCAAATCGTCCAACTACTGGGAAGGCCACAATCCGATCCCTTTTAAACTCGCTTAGCAGGCTGTCGGAAGCACGAGTGCGTCCCTGTGGCATGATTGCCTGTTTGCTTCTCACGTGCCCACCACACTGAGCCTTCTGGCTGTGAGCGTTCCCCATTAAAGGGTAGACACAGCTGGTGCTCTGGTACCTATGTCAATGAGCTGTCTGTTGACGGACGACGCTCAAACCATTATCAGTACATCTACTGCCACTCAGGTGGAATATACCGTCATCGGATCAAAATCGACGTCGTCTTTCCATGTGTACTAATATTCTTCCTGCAGTGTATCTGACTTTGGTCTGTTGTAGAATTTTGTAACATGTTTTATGACATTTCTGGACACCGAATATCTCCTCTGTAGAAATCAAGATGGCTTTTGGAAAAAAAAAAAAAAAAAAAAAAAAAAAAAAAAAAAAAAAAAACCAATCCTGTGAAATCCTGCTCGCTCTATTCGTCCACGAGAGATAGAAGTAAATACAAATAACAAAACAAGAGCGTACTCAATATTAGCCCAACTGTGTGACTGGATACAAGAGTTTTCAGCAAACTGAAAACAGCATGTTTCTGTCTGTGCAGAGATAGCTTGAAGCGTAAAAGTAACTCAGGCGCATGACAAGGGAGTGTTAAAGCAGGGGAGAGTGCTGCATCTTCGGAACACTTCCCAGCGTTCCGCCTCTAGCCAGCCCTTTAGAAGTTTAATATATTTTCTCATTCCATTTTTACGTGTGCTAAAGACATTGTTCTACATTTGCAAATATTACTTCGGAGACGTAAGATTTTTCCAATGGTTAAAATCTGGTCAAAGGTATTGCATGGTCATCCAAAATTCTCTTCAAATTTAAAAACGTTTCAAACTAGAAAATGTCTATACTGTATTTAATGGTTCGTGTTACATCATTCCTCTACTACTCATAATAAGTAAGTGAAATTAAAATAATACTAACTATTATCAAAAACCAGTTTTAAATTAAAAGCACTTCGAAGTTGGAAGTATTGGCAACAGCCACAAATTTAAATTATCGAAACACGGAAAATTGTAGAGATATCAAAGAAGCTCAGTTTATTAGGAAATATCAGACAGGTACCACAAAGTTTCATTGTCAAGATACGGAAAACTCTAGATGTATTGAAGAAGCTGAGTTTATTAGGAAATATCACCTCTTCCAAGGGAAAAAGACCTTCCATTTCAAGATACAAGACGGTGCATGTGTGACGAAGTATGGCTTAAACGTCCACATGTAATGGAAACTAGTTTTAAAAATGTACACTGCTCTACTGAAGATAAACATCTGTATGTGAACAGTTAACAACATCCTCAAAATACCTTTAATGTAGAATACAGCAGTTAAATACATAGAAACTGTAATACATTGCTTTACAATTGCTAAGGAGCAACTGACACTTCCTAAGGAACAGCTGCCAGTTGCTGTGGACCAACCGACTATTTCTACGGAACACCCGAGCAATGATACTAAAAGGAAATGTAGAGGGAGGAACGTGTTAACTGCAGCTCTGTATGCATTCGACAGTTCATGCAGAATGGTGTTTGGCGAAGGTTGTTGTGGAACCGATTTGTGCAACATTCCGCTTGGTAAGGC
Source organism: Schistocerca piceifrons (assembly GCF_021461385.2). Taxonomy (NCBI): domain Eukaryota; kingdom Metazoa; phylum Arthropoda; class Insecta; order Orthoptera; family Acrididae; genus Schistocerca; species Schistocerca piceifrons. The sequence goes on from NC_060144.1 coordinate 508,330,351, forward strand.
AACATGTGCGCAAGACATCATTTGAGTGCTTACGATAATGGATCATGGATGATGTGTTGGACGGTCGAAGCCGATCAGTGTGTCACTACTGTGGCCAGAGTAATGTGTGTGTCCAAAAATGCCACCTCGTGATGAAAAATGGCCACTGACGATAGAAATGCTATGCAAAAGCATGCCAGTGGTTGTAGACGGACCGCCATATGGGAAGAGGGTCGATAGGTAGTCCCACTGATGAAAACGGACAGCCGTCTCGCTGTCGCGCAGATCACTGCAGACTAGCAACCGCTCCCAGTACATGTGTCTCTGCCACCGTTAAATCAGTGTGGTTTGTATGCTCGGAAGCCTGTTAATGCATCCCACCTCAGCCACGCAATCATTGTGAAAGAGTTCGTTGGTGTAAGGTGCGTGTTGGTTGTGGTCAGCAAAAGTGGTCCAGGGTGATGTTCTCCGACGAATCCAGCTTCACTGTGGGAAGTGGTTCCTGCCACCATTTAGTGTAGAAACAGAGGGGAACGCGTTATACACAACAGAATGTTCATGAACGTCATCGGTATGACCTAGGCGTTATGCCGTGAGCGGGCATTATGCAGAATGGCCGAACATCACTGAACATCTCTGCACAAGGTACTGCTACAGCACAGCGCTACTACAGATACATTATCCTGGATTATGTCCGTCTGTTTAGGGGTGCAGTAGCTACCGACTTTCTGTATATGAAGGGAGATGTCAACTGTCAAGGACCATTGAGGTGGTGAACATACTGGAAAGTGAAGATACTGAACATATGGAATGGCCTGAGTGCTCCTCAGACCAACGTCATACAGAGTGTGCATGGGATCGTCTTCATGGACGTATTTTCCAATGAACACCCTTTCCCAGAACCATGGAAAAACTGGAAACCTCCTTGAGAAAGGACAGTCTCGATAGATGTATTTCTCAACCAACACCCCAGAAAGGGAACAAGGGCGGTTTGGCCCCACCCTGCATTGTTGCCAAATGTATTCGGGATGGTGGATCCAAGATGGCGCCTATAGATATGGTAATATCACAATGACGACATGGCGAGATGTTAAAATTGTGGCGGGCAAAATAGGTCAATTGGGCTACCTTCACTAACGTAGCCTCCTCCCCCCATCCCCACCCCCATGAAAATGGTGGGAAGTTCGAGTTTTGGTGGGGAAAGAAGGTCACTTTTTCTACCTCCACTAACCTAAGAAAATGGCGGAAAATAGGCCACTTGGGCTACTTCCACTAACCTATGTCATCAGACTGCCACCTCTTCCTTGTATTTGGTGGGGAAAGGACTCAGCCTGTGGTGGGCTGCTGGATAGGATCGACATAAGTCTTTATTTCAACAGTCTCTATTTAAACAGTTTAAGGAGTAGCTCCATCCAGTGTGTTCACCGTGGGTCGAAAGTCCAACCGATCTAGTACACAGCACAACCACCAGAGGATGCCGTCATCCCTCCCGTGACATAATCCAAGATGGCGGTCTCGGGAAAAATGGTGGGAACCTACAGGAACCCTTAATCCAGTCATATGTTAGACTTCAGATAGTAGGATGGTACTATCTGGTAACAACATTGGAGGGGTATGGGGCAGGCTCAGAAGCACTGGGACCTCAGTCTTGCTCAGTCAGCCAGCAGCAGCAGAAGAAGAACCATGTAGCATCAACAGCAGTCGCAATCCAACATAGTCCTTCAGAACAGGAAGAAGCAGAAAAGTAAGTACCCCATATCACATCTTTTACTTTGGTTAGCATTATTATTACTATTATTATTATTGGTTATTTCACATGTAGCTCCATACGTAATGCTTCCTCATCTTTGTTTAGCAGTAGCCCATCAGACATCCAAGTCCGTAGGGTCGAGTGCCAACATGCTGACTGCTGCCGCGTGTGGACCTGTAACAACCTTGGCTGCCATCTTGTCGAGACCTGCATCAGTCTCTGGAGCAGCAGCAGCAACAGCCTCCAGCACATCTGAACCTGTACTGACCACGTGGGATACTGTAGCATACATAGCCCACTTGCTGGAGCAGGATAAGGAGCTGTTGTTGTCTGTCCTACACATCAATTTGTGTGATGAGGACATGCGATCTGCTCCCAACAAATCTAATGCTGCTGGCGGTACTAAACAACAGCAACATGGAGGACAGTATTGGTCACCAACATATGACCCATCCCAGCACAACATCCCTGTGCTAGTGCAGGCACAGATTGCAGATGCTGTGGATAAGAAGGCATCGAATGCACCCATGCTCTTCAGTTCTACATACAATTTAACTCCCAGTGTAACGTAATGTGCAAACGTTGGTACAGAAGCACGTCATGTCTGGGGCTTGCATGCGAGAATAGAAATTGAAAATGCATCCAAGGATGTTAAAATGCCAATTGCCGAGTTCAACTGGGACTAAATTTGTCGTGCAGAGTGCTACATCAATCAGCAGATGATTACAGAGTATTATCCAACTCGTTCTCCCTCAGACTTTCGCCTTACTGGTGTGACACTATCTATTACAACAGTGTACGATGATTGTGTACTATGTGTGAAATCGGGTGACAACTGTCTAAGCACACCTGGATACTGCACTACGTCTTGAATTGGAGAGATTCAACCGTTGGCTGTCGAGCATAGACTCCGCATACAGTGATGTAAACTTCCTACGTGTGCATAATGTACAGGTTGTGATTTGAAGCAGTACCTTCTTTTTACACATGATCGCTGAACCAAGAGAGAAACAGATTAAATGTGCGTGTGAAAAACCTGAGTACTGTAAGGTATCCACTGGCTCGAGGGAGATACGCGCGTTCTTGAAATACTGCATCCTACGTACGATATATAAACAAATAGTGTATGAATAAATAATCTCAAACCACGTTTGTGTTTTATTTCATACCCTCTCATTATAGTCAAAGTATTGCGCTTATTGATATCATTATTTTTCAATGCTACAGCATTTATCCACAAAATCAATGATAAAGTTATTCTTCATGAGTAACATATATATCTGATTTCTCTCTGTAGCCAATACAGCTCAGTCGGTTAAGTGATGGAGCTATAGTGGCTACACATACTATTACCGACCCTTCAAGTGTGTCTTTCTACACCATTAGCCATTAAAGTTGCTATACCATGAATAAATGCAGATGATAAACGGGTATTCATTGGACAAATACATTATACTAGAACTGAAATGGGATTACATTTCCACGCAATTTTGGTGTATAGACCATGAGAAATTAGTACCCAGAACAACTTCCTCTGGCCATAATAACAGCCCTGATACGCCTGGGCATTGAGTCAAACAGAGCTTGTTGGATGGTGTGTACAGCTACAGCTGCCCATGCAGCTTCAACACGATACCACAGTTCATCAAGAATAGTGACTAGCGTAATGTGACGAGCCAGTTGCTCAGCCACCATTGACCAGACGTTTTCAGCTGGTGAGAGATCTGGAGAATGTGCCGGCCAGGGCTGCAGTCGAACATTTTCTATATCCAGAAAGGCCCGTACAGGACCTGCAACATGCGGTCGTGCATTACCCTGCTGAAATGTAGCGTTTCGCAGGGATCGAAAGAAGGGTAGAGACACGGGTCGTAACACATCTGAAATGTAACGTCCACTGTTCAAAGTGCCGTCAATGGGAACAAGAGGTGAGTGAGACGTGTAACCAATGGCACCCCATACCATCACGCCGGGTGATACGCCAGTATGGCGATGACGAATACACGCTTCCAATGTGCGTTCACCGCGATGTCGCCAAACGCGGATGCGACCATCATGATGCTGTAAACAGAACCTGGGTTCATCGTGCACTCAGGTTCGTCATTGAGTACACCATCGCAGGCACTCCTGACTGTGATGCAGCGTCAAGGGTAACCGCAGCCATGGTCTCCGAGCTGCTGCAAACGTCTTCGAACTGTTCGTGCAGAGGGTTGATGTCTTGCAAACGTCCCCATCTGTTGACTCAGGGATCGAGACGTGGCTGCACGATTCGTTACAGCCATGCTGATAAGATGCCTGTCATCTCGCCTGCTAGTGATACAAGGCCATTGGGATCCAGCACGGCGTTCCGTATCACCCTCCTGAACCCGCCGATTCCATACTCTGCTAACAGTCATTGTATCTCGACCAACGCCAGCAGCAATATCGCGATACGATAAACAGAAATCGCGATAGGCTACAATCCGACCTTTATTAAAGTCATAAACGTGATGGTACGCATTCCCCCTCCTTACACGAGGCATCACAACAACGTTTCACCAAGTAACGCCGGTCAACCGCTGTTTGTGTATGAGAAATCGGTTGGAAACTTTCCTCATATCAGCACGTTGTAGGTGTCGCCACCGGCGCCAACCTTGTATGAATGCTCTGAAAAGCTAATCATTTTCATATCACAGCATCTTCTTCCTGTCGGCTAAATTTCGCGTCTGTAGCACGTCATCTTCGTGGTGTAGCAATTTTAATGGCCAGTAGTGTACATATGTCAACTACTTGTCACTATCTGACGTAGTTAGTATCAAGGCAGGGTGGGTGAGACATCCTCATTACAAGGACTTTGTTGTCGGTGACGGGTCCTGTGAAGACGCAAAAAAAAAAAAAAAAAGAAAAAGACCTCAAGAAGAAGACCGGCATTCTCCTTCCTGATAATATACGAGCAATTATTGTAGGTTCATCCAATTGTGGCAAGACTAATGTCCTCACGACTCTGCTAACACATGTACATGGAGTCCGTTTTGAACATGTTTGTGTAGTCTAAAATCACCGTTTGAACCCAAGTATCAGCTATTACAGGAGATATTGAGCGGTGTAGATGGTGTTACGTATACGACATTCAGTGAAAGCGGTGATATCCCCCCACCTAAAAAAGCAAAGCCAAACACTGTCTTCATATTTGACGATGTTGCTGTGGAAAACCAAGACCCAATTCGAAAATATTTCAGTTTCGGTCGTCATATGAGTGCTGATGTATTTTATCTAAGCCAAACATATTCCAGAATCCCGAAACAGGTGGTTAGGGATAATGCAAACCTCATTATAGCCTTCAAACAAGACAACCTGAATGTAAAACGCATTTATCAGGCAAATGTAGGAACTGACATGTCCATCAATGGTTTTGTAAGATATGTGCTGATTGTTGCAATCATTCACAGTATGAGTTTCTCTTTATTGATAAAACAAGAAATCAGAGTGATTGAAGGTACAGGCGAAACTTTCAAGACTTTCTGCATATATAGGCCGGTAAGAAGAGGTTGGTACATCAGTATACGCTGCACCATGGACAGGTTCGCGCCCATGTCTAGCTGTCAAACGGAGAGAATGGGTGTACACAGACAGAACATTCACCTGTACATGGATGCGAAAGATTCAGGCTATTGTGCATAAAGTTGGGGGTATGCGCAGGGAACTAGAGACGTATTACCAGACTCTTTTGAGAATGATCAGTGCGGTAAATGAGTTAGTTAGCGAAATGGGTAAGAAAAAGTAACCGACTTAACTGAAAATGTCGAGGCTGTTGAGGGGAAAATCGATGTAGAGTTCCTTGTTATTGAGAAGGGGAGCAGGCACATAGTAAGAGGCAGAAGAAGAGCGGATATATAAAGCCTCACGCTGCGAAGATGTCTGATTAGTATACACCGAGATGTCAACGAAGCAGAAAATGATTCAAGCATGGAAAGTGGTTCGAGAGAAAACTACGGCTAGGGCATACGAATCGAGAGCAAACACTAAGAGAGACCTTTAAGCCGGTTACTGAATCTCTCAGACAGCTCTCAGCAAAAACCAAAACACGCAATAACGATGGCGTTGCCATTGACGAAATCATTATCCGTGACGCCCCTGGTCTGATAGATAGAACATTCGGCGTCAGCAGGGGAAGACCGTACGTGTTAGGCATGCATCCTATAAATGTAACTGATGACACAATACAGATTGGTGATAGGTGGTTTGAGAGAAAACCTATAAATTATTCCGTTAATGATAGGGAAACGTACCGTGAAATAATGCTCATGACCGATGTATATAAGACTGCAAAAAGCTTGAGCAACAAGAAATATAAAACCAATACTTGATGGCGAAAACAATAACAGCAGCGTCAGCGGTGATGGTACTGACATTGAGCATAAAGCAGTGAACAATCGAATCCCGCAGTATATATATTATGATGACCCCAACGAGCTAATAGATCGACTACGGCTGCTCATGGCATCAGCTGTCGCAGGTAATACAGCTCATTCGAATGAGGCTGTTTCAAAAATCTCTGAGCTTTTTTTGAAAGTTGTTTGAAATTTGATAACTGACTTTTATGTACCTTTCAGCGCTGCTTTCAAAAATGCCATCTATTTTTGTGAATCACGTCAGGTTTTCTCACTAAAAATGGAGTATTTTTGGGTATAATAACAAAATTTAAGCAATTTATCACATTTTTCCAACGTTCTAAATTTTATTTTATTTATAAATCATGTTCTAGACTACAATTCCAGTACACTTCCATTACTGTTTAAGCTCATAAGTCCTTATAATAATGCTTTCGCTTTCTTTCGAAGCTCCTTTTGTTGCTTTTCCGGCTGTGGACTCGTTGAGGATCATCTCTTTTTATCATCCAGCAGTAGTCCGCTATCATGTTGACGTTCCATCTTCCTTGATGTCTTCTTTCCATTTATTTGATGTCTTGGTGGAATCTTTCGTCCGGCTCTTCACTTACATCACCAAGGTTTGCAGGGAAGTAGTCAAGGTATGAGTGGAGAAAATTAACTTCAATGCTCATGTTACAGCCCAGCTTCTCAAAGTTGTCGAGCATGTCTGCAACGGTTGTCTTGTAGTCTGGATTTCTTTTGTTTCCTAGGAAACTGGTAACAACTGATTTCAAAGGTGTCCATGCTGCCTTTTCTTTTGTTTCCATTTTGTCCACAAAGTTGGGATCTGTCATTAGTTTTCTAATGTCTATTCCGACAAGAATTCCTTCCTTTATCTTTGCCTTGGATAAACCAGGAAACTGTCTACAAAGAAATCTGAAACTCTCCCCTTCTTTTGGCAATGCCTTAACAAATTGTTTCATCAGCCCCAACTTAATGTGCAGTGGTGGAAGTAACACCTTTTGGGGATCCACAAGGCTTTTCCTCTCAACATTTTTAACCCCTACCTGTAAGGTTTTTCTCAGGGGCAAAGCTTTTTTTATGTTGTCTCTACTGTCCCATTCACAGAAAAAGCAAGGTAACTTTGTATAGCCACTTTGTTGACCAAGTAGCATTGAAATCATTTTTAAATTACCACATAGTGTCCATTTGTGGTCTGAATAGCAGTGTTTGCTTAAAACCAGTTCAAGGATTTCTTAACATTCTTTTAAGTGAACCGAGTGACCAACTGGTATAGAAGCATATTGCCATTGTGTAGAAGTGCTGCTTTAAGGCTTCTTCTTGAAGAATCAATAAAAAGTCTCCACTCATCAGGAGCATATTCTATTTTGAAATGTGCCATAAGTCCAGGAACATCACGGCAAAACACCAGGTCACCTTCTTGAGAGAAGAAAGATATAAACTCCTTTTCCCTCGATCGATACCAAAAAGAAGATGTACCCGGAACCAACATATGTTTATCTTTCAATCTAGATCCTGAAACCTCTGCCGATTCTTTAGAAAGGCCTAGGTCTCTAACTAAATCATTCAGTTCAGATTGTCAGAATGGGATCGTTTGTGCCAGGATCGTAGCAATCTCTGTCTTCTTCACTATCACCTTGCTCAGCCAATGGCTCGTGATCATCTATATCATCCAAAGAATCTGGAGGAGATGCTAAATAACAGTTTATGGAGATCCTAAAAACCAAAATTCAAACTCAGTAGAGTGCTGAAATATCGAGAAAAGCTAAAACTAGACAAGCAGTTTGTGAAATAACTGTACGTGATGGAATTTTTTCACTATTTTTCCCGAAATCAGCGGTGAAAACACTATAAAAATCACTTAATAAATTTGAAACAATTTCCATGTCCCAGACCTGTGTTATTCTGTGGCACTGAAAATTGGTAGATATTCTAATGCGACAATGCGAAACCGACAAACGGTACAAGAAACGTAGTTCAAAATTTGGCCACCAGGTGCAAATCCGTTGGTGTGAATGCAAGAAACGCGTACAGAAATATTTCTACCATATGTGATGGATTAAAAACGGGACGGAGACAGAAAAACGTCAAACAAGTGAGAAAAGCATAATGTTTATTTTATTATTAACTGACTCTTACACAGTTTGTTCCATATGACCACCGGAGACGTCAACGAGATGCTGTACAGCATCAGATTCGCACCTGGTGGCCAAAATTAGAATTAATTTTTTTCCAGCGTAACTCGTTTCTCCTTTAATACACTATCATATTTACCATGTTTCGAAGCTATATGATAACTCTAGCCCACAATGGACCTCCGTGAGTAGCTAAATTTTAATTCTAACTACTCGACACAGCTTATCACATCCTGCGACACAGTCGCTAATAGAGTAGTGATCCAGAAGATACAGAACACATTTGTTTTATTTCCGTCTATGATCACAAAATTGTTACGTCTTTGGCTAACGGTTTTGGTCAGCGATGATAATCTTCAGGTGGAGCAAAACATGGAAAATCAAATACAACTAGTTATCAGTCTACATCTTAATAAAATATGCTTCAATATGAAAAGTGTTTGTTTCATACAATGGAAAACATGTACTTACAATATGACGAGGCATGTCTGTTTTAAAACAGACACGGTATCATCTTCAAAAATTACCCACGAAATCAGCTTAGTATCCCCTCGAATAATTATCTGACTAGAAATGACCGTGCTCATATAAGTAAGTGGAGGAACCCTAATATGTCTCCTCTGATATCTCACGTACGTGAGTTTGGTGGCAATTGAAACAAAGACACTCTAACTTCTGCTCGGATTAATTGAATATTACTCCCACACACGCAGTATGGTCATAAGACTATAACATGGTGAGTATTCACACATCTGCCAAAGTCAAAAGTTTCCCCCTACCAACATACTTCACTAATCACAGTAGCTATACATGGTTGGCTAGTATCCGCTAACGTGATGACAGACACCGTACAACAGGACAATAATTCACACAAGAATTGGCACAAAAAGAAACAAACATGCAAATGAAAATAAACACTCACCAACCAAGTTAATATGTGTATAAGTATGTTACAAAAATGAATCAGAACTAGCGAGTGAGGACTTGGGTCTCTCTGTTAATAATTGCAATAATGAGAACATTACACCCGGCTTGGAAAGAAATGACATCTGTAATAGCGATTTATTTAATGAACGACATTGATTTTAATCTTTTTTCTGAAAGTAACTAAAAACGCTGTTCAAAGTTAAATTGAATTTTAATTACTCGGAAGACAGTGATTATGAAGAAAAATTTTCATAAGCTTAACACAATTAATAACTTGAATATAAAGTTCACGAAGGTTGAGTTTTACAGGAATAAAATCAGTCTTCATTTAGCTGGTGCCGTCGTCGTCGTCGTCGTCGTCGTCATCGTCGTCGTCGCGGTTCTTCCGTAATCCAGGAACGTACAGTCCAGTAATTATGGCCCTTCTTACTGACTCTCTTGATGGTTGCCGCCCGTTGTGGATCGAGCAGGAACTCCCGATGTATGTAGAATTTTCTCAGTTAACGTGAATAGATGCCGCGACGTAGGTAAGGCACGCTTCGTCTAATTTACACGTGACGTATCAAAAGCAACGCAGCACCTAGGGTTATTACTTCCTTTTCCCGTGGTACGCACCGAAAACACAATAGCGTATCACCGATCAAACAGTTACTTTTAATCGGGCACGGACACAGTATACTACCACTCATGCACATCACGTTTTGTTCTCGGTCCAGACTCTTTGATGGTGTTTTTCTTTGTGGCCCTATCGATATGTTTCTACAGCTCAACTCATCTCGCTTAACATTGCAAAAAAAAAAAAAAAAAAAAAAAAAAAAAAAAGTTCAAATGGCTCTGAGCACTATGCGACTTAACTTCTGAGGTCATCAGTCGCCTACAACTTAGAACTAATTAAACCTAACTAACCTAATGACATCACACACATCCATGCCCGAGGCAGGATTCGAACCTGCAACCGGAGCGGTCGCTCGGTCGCTCGGTTCCAGACTGTAGCCCCTAGAACCACACGGCCACTCCTGCCGGCTTAACATTGCACTTTCAAGAATTCCGAGTACATCGGTTTACAATTTTAAACAAAGCCATAACCTCACATTATTCAGTTAGTAGAAAATAATTTTAAAAAATGGTTCAAATGGCTCTGAGCACTATGGGACTTAACGTCTGTGGTAATCAGTCCCCTAGAACTTAGAACTACTTAAACCTAACTAACCTAAGGACATCACACACATCCATGCCCGAGGCAGGATTCGAACCTGCGACCGTAGCAGTCCCGTGGTTCCGGACTGAGCGCCTAGAACCGCTAGACCACCGCGGCCGGCAAAATAATTTTAGATAACATGTCAATAAACGTGCAAACACACAGCATCAGGGAAAAAAATGAAAATATCAGTTACATCAATAGCAGCTCTACAAAGAGTTCAGAAACAAAGTTACACAAGAAAAAAGCAAAAAACCAGTCGTAAAATAAATCCTCTGGTGTACCTAGGAAACAAGGAAACAGAAAGGAGAGGAAAAAGGAAAACTAAATCTTTACCGCACCTTATTGTTTCCAAGGCCACTCAAAAGTCGTCTAGTTTAATCTCGGCTAAAACGTGAATTCCACCTGTCACAACGTCCGAGCAACGGGACAGACCATCATGTGGTGATCGGGACCTGCCTGCGGAGGTACTGGTTTCCATTCTACGCTGCACACAACACTTCCGTGATGCGTGGCACTCTTTGTTTATTACGGCCTAAACCACGTGAATACCTAACCGAGCTGACTGAACGCAAGTTAATGACGTCAATACCTAATACAATGTTGAGTCCACCTAGCTAAATCGGTTCTGCAGGATCCAATTCTCGTTATGTAGATCCCAAGTTCGCAAAACTATTTTCGATATATATTCACGACTCGTCATCCAAGTGCGCAGTAAGAAGTAGAAAAGAACGTTGGACAAGATTTGAAAACCACAATGATACAACACTCACTCCTTATGTTACTTTTAAACTGTAACTTCCACAAGACGAATACCGAATATAGGAAAACCCATTTCCAGTTTAGGCCCTGGTTCCCAGAGAACAACTTCGCTAAGAATGTAAACAACTGCAATTGGTGAATTTGCGTCAGGTTAACCGAACTGATTAAAAATTAAATGACATAAAATACTATGGGAGATAACCAATCACGTAATTCTTTTTGTAAATACTGACTGACATTAATTTCACGACTTAACCGAAGATTTGAAGGTCTGCGCTCTTTTCTATGGTGTCCAGGGGCACCAGTTGCAACACGCGCGACCGCTGCATTGCGCGAGTCACGGAAAGCACGAGGCCAAGGTGATATATGGACCCTGAAAGAAACTTGTGACCTCACACTAGGAGGCTTGCCCGCTACACTTCGGGAACGTTCGGCTCCGTCCGGGTTGCTCGGTTGATTCGGGGAAGAGGACCAAACAGCGAAGTCATCGGTCCCATCGGATTAGGGAAGGAATTTGGCCGTGCCCTTTCAAAGGGACCGTCCCAGCATTTGCCTCAAGCGATTTAGAGAAATCACGGAAAACCTTAATCAGGATGGACAGACGCGAGTTCGAACCATCATCCTCCCGAATGCGAGTCTAGTGGCTAACCACTACGCCACCTCGCTCGGTCTCCATCCAGGGCCCACAAGAAATCAGTATTTCATTGAGAAGGTACCCACTGAAGGTCTCAATCTTGTCGTGTGCTACCGAAATATTGCATGCACTTAAAGGCGCAGTTAAGAATTATTGAACCCATCTGAAATATTTACTCGCTACCCGCCGTAGACGGCTGCTGGCGTTCGTTAAGACCTGCAGTGTCGCGTGCTGTGACGTACGCACTACGGCCAGTTTTCCTCGTGGGCCTCGTGGAAAGCAAAGCTCAGGCGGTCCGCAGCAGCCACGCGGGATTTTCAAGCATGCTCCCTGATAGCCAGGAGGCGCGCCGAGAGCTACAGGCCAGCTGGTACCTCACCAGACAACAGCAAGAGGTCCTTGGTCGCATTGTAAGGCCACACCTACATCGGATCACGAGTTACTAGGAGGCAGCACAACTCTTCCTGGTGAGCAGCTGTTTAAGGAAACCCAGCGACCGCCGCGACACTTAACGTCAACAAGAGCTGCCCGACTCATGAGCCGGCTGCTTGCAGTCCCTCAATCAAGCTGTCGTCGAACTGCTGTAGGTGACGACAGTCTAACGTCCAGAATTAGGCTGCTGCGTTGGAAAAACAGTTCTTCTAGTGTCGGTCATTTCACTGTTTATTTCCGGCTCGAGGGAGTTCATCATCATTAGTTTTCTGCTATATTAGCAGGTCCTCTGCCACTCCATTTTCTGCGGTCCATTGCTTCCTTCTTAAGGCTGCTGTATGTTGTATCGTCCATCACGTCATCCAGTATCTGAAATCTCTTCGTTCCTCGCTTTCTTTTCCCTTCTACATAACCTTCTAAAGCTATTTTTATCAGTCCTTCATTCTTTCTTAATACATGTCTAATCCGAGGGAGTTGGATGAAACCAAATTCACAGATCTCTATTTTGGTTGGAAACGCAGAAGAGGCGGAGTTAATTTGTAACTATAGACTGTGACGAACAGTTTTCTTGTTTTCGGAAGGACAGTAAAGGAGCTATTGCACTTATACTAGGACTTTTTTCAGTTACGAAAAATTGACAGATTTTGCACTCTTAAAATGTGCATAACATGCTCCAAGAAATGTACTCACGTACATGTTGCCTGTATTAATATAACACTCCTTCGTCTCACTCCTAGTCTTGCTTTCGTGAAATATCTGATGTAGTGTATAATAAAAGGAAAAGTCCAAGTAATAAAACAAATTACAGCTAAACTCGGAGGACAACCTCACCCAAAGAAGCAGGTTTGAATTAGATCATGAGGTCATTAATGATGCAGTGGCGAGATGCTAAATCTTTCGGTCGTCAGATAAAACACGAAACAATTCAGACAGCAAAATTCCGTATTGGTTGCTTTGGAAAGATAATAGTTCTCAAGCTTAATATGGTCAGAACTATTAACCGTGATATTTAAATATCTCTGTTATCGTAATGATAATTTATTTCTGAAGACAATAACTTATTACATTGCCGCCAGTATGCTCTCGTCTCACTTATATCTGATTGCCTCAAACAAGGTGATTGTGTTCACGAGCGCCAGTCAATTTTATCAATTCGTGTTTTAAGAGACTGAAGCATTACATAGATATAAATTTAGCGCGCAGAGGGCCGCTGGGATGCATTGATCAATTAGTTCCGAGATATAACAAAGCAAATAAGCAAAATTTTCTGCAGAAATACTATGCCGAACGTCAGTTGATTCACGTGAATAATGTCCTCTGGTAATCATGTGTCCCGGATTCCAAGGTACTCGGCACGACTGCCGTTTCTCTTCAATTACTTACACGGGGTGTGTGACTTCTTCCCCTCCCTCGCTGCACAAAAAGTCGCTCTGTCCCGAACAGCCGACATTTTTAGAAACAAGACGGGACATGACAACACAAGCGTTTACATGGTAGCGAGCAAGGGTTGTAGGAGAGTTTAACTGGCAGTTAGGATCACATTGCCAGCCGGTTTGGCCGAGTGGTTGTAGGCACTACAGTCTGGAACCGAGCGACCGATACGAGCGCAGGTTCGAATCCTGCCTCGGGCATGGGTGTGTGTGATGTTCTTAGGTTAGTTAGGTTTAAGTAGTTCTAAGTTCTAGAGGACTGATGACCTCAGATGTTAAGTCCCATAGTGCTCAGAGCCATTTGAACCATTTTAGGATCACATTTCCAAAATTGGCACCGGACTGTTTAAATGATGAACTAGAAGTACTATCAGGTAATCAGTTAACGAAACCCGGATTTGGGAGCATCGTGTTAAGTTCTTGTTTCCCTTTGTGCGCCATTTGACGAGTGATCAAAGACGAGTCGCAGACGGTGGAACTTAGACATAGATACATTACGAGCGAGCACGCCCCAGATCTGCCATGTTGAGGTTTGAAACCAACATCTGAGTCACGTGACAAAGAGCTAATAACCGACTTTTCAAACAACTTACGGCAATTCAGCCAGGTAATCTTTACAGTGACCGCCGATATTTCGGCAGGAGTACACCCCGCCACTTTTAAGGCACAAACTGCAACGGACAGGACAGGCAAATTTAAAACCTCGGTTCTTGGAATCATTCAGGAAAGGTCACACACACACACACACACACACACACACACACACACACACTGAATATTAGTGCCACCAAACATGACCAAAGTCAGAGGTTTCGATAGTGAAAGACTACGAACTAGCAGGTGAGGTAACATTGACTCTGTCCCTCTGTTTTATTAGAAGGGAGAGAGTAGGATTCCAAACAGAGTTTAAGCAGAAACCTCCATTCTTGTTTACAAGGTTGCTCGCTAATATATGCCAATATCTCGGTATTGTTTTATAACATAGTGTGACCAGAATCCAAATAATGTTCGGCAATAGCAGATCTACTTGGCTGCTGTAACCGTGTGTGCCGTATACGCTCAGTACATCGGTCCTCCACGGTCCTGATAGTCTGGCCGATATATGCCATGCCACAGCTACAAGGAATGCGATTTACACACGCCTTATGCAAACCAAGATCATCCTTAACAGAACCCAAAAGCACTCTAATTTTAGATGGAGGTCGGAAAACACATTTCACATCGTATTTCCGTAAAATACGACCGATCGTATTGGAAGTTCTTCCTACGTAAGGCAAAAAGGCAGTAGACTTAAGTATCGACTCAGTATTATCACCAATCAACCTTTGCACAGTTGGTCGATAGTGCAATACACGTTCAACCTGTCTTTCACTATGCCCATTTTGACGAAATGTAGCTTCAAGATGGATCAGCTCAGCTGGAAAAGTGTCAGTGTCGGAAATGACATGGGTCCTGTGTACCAAGGTACTAAGGACCTCTTCACACTGAGCCGTATGGTGACAACTATCGCCTGTAAATACAAGTCAGAGTGAGTGCGTTTCTGGTAAACTGCATGTTCCAATGATCCATCAACCTTCCTGCTAACCAAAACAGCAAGAAAGGGAAGGCAACCATCCTCTTCCACCTCCATCGTAAAACGTATGATCGGGTGGATCGAGTTCAGATGTTCTAAAAAAGACATTCAAATTCTCCCTACCATGAGGCCAAACAATAGAAGTATCATCAAAATATCTGAAGAAACAGGCGGGTTTCAAAGTCGCCGACTCCAGTGCATGTTCCTTGAAGTCTTCCATAAACAAATATGCAATCGCAAGAGACAACGGAGGTTTCTGCTTAAACTCTTCTTGGAATCCTGCTCTCTCCCTTATAAAAAAACGGAGGGACAGAGTCAGTGTTACCTCACCTGCTAGTTCATAGTGTTTCACTATCTATACCTCTGACTGATCATCTTTGGTGGCACTAGTATTCAGTGTGTGTGTGTGTGTGTGTGTGTGTGTGTGTGTGTGTGTGTTATCTTTCCTGAATTACTCCAAGAACCGAGGTTCTAAATTTGCCGCCCGCATCTCGTGGTCGTGCGGTAGCGTTCTCGCTTCCCACGCACGGGTTCCCGGGTTCGATTCCCGGCGGGGTCAGGGATTTTCCCTGCCTCGTGATGGCTGGGTGTTGTGTGCTGTCCTTAGGTTAGTTAGGTTTAAGTAGTTCTAAGTTCTAGGGGACTGATGACCATAGATGTTAAGTCCCATAGTGCTCAGAGCCATATCTAAATTTGCCTGTACATCGCCTGTTCGTTGCAGTTTGTGCCTTGAAAATGGTGGGGTGTACTCCTGCCGAAATATCGGCGGTCGCTGTAAACATTACCTGGCAGAATTCCCGTAAGTTGTTTGAAAATTTTATACGCCAGGGGATACTCAGGCCTCACAAATAACCGACTTTCTGTTAGTAATCGCTATACGAAATGGAGATGTCTGTTACGGTTTTTCTTGTTTATAGGTGAAATCCAGTACCGTTTCTAATAACGATTCCCAATATTAATGTTCTGGAGGACGATTGTTCAATCCCGCGTCCGGGCATCCTGATTTAGGTTTTCCGTGATTTCCCTAAATCGCTCCAGGCAAAAGCCGGGATGGTTCCTTTGAAAGGGCACGGACGACTTCTTTCCCTAATCCGATGAGACCGATGACCTCGCTGTCTGGTCTCCTTCCCCAAACAATCCAACCCCAATATTAATGCGATGGTTACCGTTCTTCCATTTAGCGATGTGAAAGGGTAATAAAGGTACTGGAACACAAGTCTGACTGTTCTTTATTTTTAGGAACAACAGAATTACAATTCTTCAGTGTATTCCTATTTTTATTGAACTGTGACCCATTTAGTCCACAACTCTCATAGGACTAAAAGGCGAAATATCGCTTTGTCAGGAAAAATTTAGTTTTCTTACGATTTTTCAACAATACGTGTCAAATATTCTATTGTGTCTTTATAACAAATTACATCCATTACTATCCGTAATATAAGTTTTTTACACAAAGTAAGTGTTCATGTTTTATGACCTCTGCTTCATCCAATACAGACAGCGAAATAATATCGATATAAGAAGCGTAATATAATACAAAGCGTTGCTGAAGAGAAAACTCCTGAAGTGAATTAGCTATTAACATACTGTTGTCTCAGAATCGTCGTCGAGTTTTAGATCTGAAATACAACAGACATCCTAAATTTCAATGAATGTGTTCGCATTTCTTTTTATTTTTTTTTTTTTTTTTGCGTTCTTAAGACAACATTATTCGTGAAATGAAATATTACTACATTTCAGATATCTTTCAGTGAAACCAAGCGCTGTAGAAGATCACACCACTGTAGTAAGATAGCCAAGACCGAAAATACTACAGTTAACATACTGATCAGTTTCTCAGAATTCCAGCATTCTTCTGCAAATTCATAATGCCATTAATCAGCTGATAGAGATGTTGGTTTCAATATAATGACGTCATGCGCAGTCTGCTTCATCTATGGTCCAAGCGGTGAAACAAGCGAGTTGAGGGTATAGGCCAGCGATGCTGACGTCACGACATGGAGGTTGTGCCGCCGTTCAGTTGGTACGTACAGCCGAGTCAGCACCTCCTGCGTCACCCGTCCACCTTTCGGCATCACAAGCGCTTATCTGCTGACATCAGCTGCGAATGCCCTCTCTTACTCGATCGTGCCAGCAACTGGTAGGTGGATAAAGGAAAAACTTCTAAAGGGACTCGATGAACAGATAGGTATACATTTGATCATGACGCCAGTCACCGAGTGCTGTGTTGCACTCCTTAACTTCTTAGTTCCTACAAAGGACGCTACGTAACCACCAACGAGGGTCTCGTTGAAATCAAAACATTTATTAACATCAGAGTGCGTGCAGCTTAATTCGTGTGAAGAATCTTATTGTGAATTACAATACTCCATAAACCATCGTGTAGATACAAGGTCAAATTAAGAGAGTCATATTATTACTTTTGACACAAATTCAAATCTAAGAGAGTTGATTCATCGCTTGGATGCAAAGTTTAAGAGAGTTAAAGGATAAGTTAAATTCAAAGACCAAACTAAGAGAGTTTATGATCAAGCAAGTTCTAAACAAGCACTTGTTGAAGCTGGCTGCTTAATGGTCGATCGATGGATTCCCAGTGATACAGGTTGCTATTCGCTGAATTCGGTGGTAACCCTATATAGTGAGACTGTATTCTGAACAGGCTCTGCAACCGGAAGCGTAGGCTCGTAGCTGTCTGGCCTCCTAAATACCTTCTGAACAGAAGGTTAAATGCCGCACTGTCTTTTCGAACACGTGATCGGCACAGGGAAATAGTGCTGCGACTTTGGTTCTGCCTACGGCGGCGTTGGCGCCGCTGGCGGCCCGATTGGAGTCTATCCCAGTCTACATTATAAACCTGTTGTTACTTTGATGTTGACATCTGCTGAGTAGACAATACGGAACAATTGGATGTAATGCGGAACGGCATATGCTCCAGGGTACGGCATATTTCATTCCATAAATTTATAGCGAGGAGATCCTCAAGGCTGTAGCATACGTCATAAAAACAAAAATATATAATATACAGGTAGCAACAAAAAAGGATAGCCAAACTATAAGGAAATACTCATCACACATAAATGAAGAAAAGATATTATATGAACATGTATCTGCAAACGCTTTGCCTCCAAACTAGAGCTCAGTTGCTTCAACTCTTCTACACGTTATTCGTGGGTAACACTCTGGAAAAGAGAATATCAGCACTGTATGAAACACTTTGCTTTATGAAATGTTCAAAATGCCCCCTGTCAGCAACGATACAAACATCAACACGCCGTCGCTCTTAATCTCTAGTGTGCTGATGTATCCCTGGAGAAATGCGTATCGTTTCACACTCTTCCACAACACGGATACAAAGAGATTGTACATTGGGGTTCCGTAGTCGGGAGCTTTCAATTGCCCCAGAAACAAGTCTAGTGGATTTAGATCCGGAGAGCGTGGAGGCCAAGGAACTGGTGCACGTCAACCTATCCGTCTGCTATTTAGAAGCCTACGAATATTAACAATGAAATGAGGAGGAGCTCCATAGTGTATTAAGTACCTATTCTAGTAGAACAGATTGGGTGTACTTTAAGAAAGCATGGTAAGTTTCTCTCTTCAGTCTATGCAGAAGAACGTGAGTTCCTAACGAACAGTCTCTAACAATTACGACCCGAACGTTGACAAAAAATCTTTGTTCAGGACGTAATTGACAATTTCATGAGGACTCCCGAAAGTCCAAAACAAGGAATAGGAGTGGACCCAAAACAGCGTTTACCATTGACATTGTCTACTGGGTTATTGACATACAACATAAACAGCAAGGGTCGCAACACATATGGCTGGGCCAAAAGCGAATTTATTTCTACTTCTGTCGATGACATGCTCCGCCCTCTCTACCAAAAAGTTCGTCAGCTTTGTGACAAATTTCGCTTGATACCCCACACGATCATACTTTTAATGATAAGAGTATGTGTGATATCGATCATATGCTTTTGGATAATGGAATAATGCTGCATTTACCTGATAGCTTTGGTCCGAGAGTTTCAGTATCTCATATTAAAAAAATGCAAGTTGAACTTAACGTGATCTATGTTTTCGGTATCCATGCTCGTTGTCATAGAGATGGTCATTCTGTTCGAGATATGGCATTACATTCGAGAGCTTAGAATATGTTCAAACGTTCTATAACAAACGGCTGTCAAGGATATAGCACAATAGTTTTATGAATCACTTCTGTTACCCTTCTTGCAGACGGCGTGGTCTGTTCATTCGTCCAACCACTGGGCACGGTTTTTTTTTTGGGGGGGGGCATCAATGATGCATTAGAGTTGGAAGAGTGCTAACTCACCCGCAAATTCAGTAGGATAGATAATGATAGGTATTTCATCTGGCTCTAGATATTTGTTCAGTTTTAATAATTTTAGCTGTTTCCCAACGCCTCTGTCGCTGGTAGCTGATTCACTCATCTTTCCTATGGTACGACAGGTGAACTGGGACAATACTTTTGAGCTTTCCTTTTTAAAGGAACATTTGAAAACGGAGCTAATGATATCTGTTTTTGGTTTGCTGCCCTCTGCTTCAGTTCGTGTCTCGTCCACGATAGATTGGACTTTGGTGCCACTAGCAGCCTTAACCATAAGGCCAGAATTCATTTGTGTTTTGTGAAAGATCATTCTACAATGTTCTACTACGGTAGCCATTGAGGGCTTCACGCATTGCTCTCTTGGCTCGGAGCATCCCTCTCTCTACAGCCCTATGCTTTGTTTTACATCTGTTATGAAATGTCCACTACTTATTAGAAGTATCTTTGCAGTGACTGTATATCACAGGCGCTCCCTCCATGCATCTACTGTAGATGTGATGTCCAAGTGCGAGGCCGCTTCCAAGCTGCTTACCTAGTGTGTATCTGAGGCGAAACATGGATAGCATCCTGGTATTCACCTGGTTGGATGCGGAAAATGATCAGTTGTCCTCCCTGATATGCTATATAGATTACATCAGGGACCTGCGTGCCTCCCCGTGCACTGGAAGCACGCTTTAGCAGCCGTGGCTTTCCAGACGGGTACTATACCTTCTTTGCATCTACTTTCTCTATACAATCTATTCCTGAGGCAACAAAATTCGTTCGTCTCCTTAAGAGTTTCTGATCCAAATTTAACACTTATCCATCCAGCGCGTGTACCTGTTGCGTACACCTCATAACATTCGTGTTCAGTGTGTTTATCAGGTTTCATTAAGGACCTCACTCCATTCATGTTTATTTTCAGCGACCTCTGCTACGCCATCAGCGTACCGCATTATACGTATTTCATGTCCGTGGTAAACAACTGCCACCGAGCAAGGTGGCGCAGTGGTTAGGCACTGGACTCGCATTCGGGAGGACGACGGTTCAATCCCGCGTCCGGCCATCCTGATTTAGGTTTTCCGTGATTTCCCTAAATCGCTCCAGGCAAATGCCGGGATGGTTCCTTTCAAAGGGCACGGCCGACTTCCTTCCCCGTCCTTCCCTAATCCGATGAGACAGACGACCTCGCTGTCTGGTCTCCTTCCCCGAAACAACCAACCAACCTAAACAACTGCCACATCTAGTTAATTCAGTCACTTGTTTCACTGCCCGTTCTGTGCACAAGCTACACGTCAGTGGTGACAACGAGCAACTCAGCCTTACATCTTGTAAAATAACACACGAGAAAAATATATAGTGAACTGGTGGAGTATATAACATGTATTTCGTAAATTGCTGTTAACGTTGCCATGCTCGATTTCACTTGGATATGAGTTTACAATTGTCATTAAATAGGCTTGCTGCTGGGTTCGAAATTATCATTATTTTATGTAAATCTACTTTCAGAGAAAATTCCAGACAGTCGATTTCAGATCAGTCCCTGAAATCGCACTACCAAATTATTTATTCCAGAAACAACAGTAACATGTCAGTAAACTATAAGAAGATTCTATGGAAGTATTAACATCAAAAAACCACGACGTAATTCAAACAGAGACTAATACTTCTGTAAAGGGATTGTGTAAAATAATCACTTTCATTAAATTTTATGTTAAAAACGTACATTAGGAGTAACCAAATTTGCACGAAACATATCTGTTCTCTTTTTAGAATCATACTGTATTCCGAATTCATACAAAACGGAAAATGTTATCTGTAAATACATTTATTCAATCACGCCAATAATGTTACGTGAATCAGACGTTATTTTATGACGTGTATAGCTCGGTGTAACCCCTGTGATGAGTTGTCAGCACAGATGGGTGCCATGCGAAGGACCTGGGTTCGATTCCCGATAGAACTAAGGATTTTTCCTTGCTGGGAGACTTCGTAAGGGTGGGGGGTATTCAGCCTTGTGATGCCAGTTGAGGAGCCGCTTGAGTGAGAAGTGGCGGCTCCACGGCCAGGAGAACGGTCTGATGACCCCACAACCCTCCAAATCGCGTCCGCATCGCGTCGCAAGGCATGGGATGACACGGCTGTAGATCGGCATCCCTTCAAGACTGTACGAGGAAGTAGCATGTATTGGCGGGTGCTCATAGCGCCGTTTCTCGGCAGTAGCAAGGTAACTGTTTTGGCTCAGTGTTCCAGTCTCAACAGCAGTTTGCCAAGTTTATCGAAATAGATAGGAGTTCTGACGTTTTATAGTGTGCAGTGAAGATGGATAAATAATCTGCGAGCATTATTTAATTGGAGTGCAAATTTCAAGGTCTTAGACATCTGATGAACCGAGTTCGTATTAACTGCAGCGACGCAAGATGTTTAATAACCAGCCCTTCCACAACAAAGGAGACGAATATATAACGATGAGCCAAAACATTATGACAACTGACCACCGCGATGTTGGATGCTGCGTGGTGGCGTGGCAGGCACGTGACGCGGTAACAAATGAACGTAAGCGGAGCAGACACTGAGGGGGCTCACTAGACCTATACTCACGACGTGTGGGCTCCGAAACCCCGCGAAAATTTTCGAACTCGTTGCCCAAGGCCACTTGTGGTGGAATGCTTGTATACTCCTCGTGCCCTCCTTAAATTGCCAAGCCTACGATGTTCTGTTGTCGGTTGCGTTATGGCCTTCTGTGTTTATTGTTGACACGTGTTATTGATAGGTGTTGGAGTCTCCTAGACAACGCCTCGTGAACTACGTAACTGTTTTCTTTAGTACGGTACCCTATAGCTCAAAATGTGTTCGCGCGAATGTTCCAGTTTTAACTTTCCCGAGTTTGATGAAATTGTTAGTCGATCCATGGAGGAAGGTATCAGTGATGTGGATGAAGAAATAAAAGAAATAGATGACGATTTTACATTAGCCAGTTCTGCTATCGAATAAGAATATCATTCAGAGGGAGAACTTCAGGAAAGTTGTGATGGGGATCTGTCTGTTTCTTCAATGAAATACTTAAAGTGTGTGTTAAAATCGAATGTGTTCTGAGTGGTGATAAGAAAAATGTAGTTCCCAGCAATGAAATTCAATTTGACAGACAGTCTTTTTGTACCTATCGGGTGGAATTTTTATGCGCAAATTTAAGCCCTGGAATTTAAATTTATTTGAACATTTATTTGCTACAGAGATTACATAATTTTTCAGACTGTAAAATTCAATACGCTAACAGTCCATTTACGTGTACTATTTAAAAGAGCCACACAAAATTATGTGCTTTTGTGTGATAAATAGTAAAATGCTGTAGGCTTTGTTTATTGCAATAAAATAAACTAGGAGCATTTAAACAACACTTCAATAATTGTAAAAATAAATGTTATACAGCATAAATTAAAAATTTTATATGCTTTTTGCCTGGAACCGCTCGACCACTACGGTCGCAGGTTCGAATCCTGTCTCGGGCATGGATGTGTGTGATGTCCTTACGTCAGTTGGGTTTAAGTAGTTCTAAGTGACTGATGACCTCAGAAGTTAAGTCCCATACTGCTCAGAGCCGTTTTTCTTTTATTTTTGCGTTAAATCTCGGTTTAAACATACGGGTCCCAGAGACCCCACCTCGTGATACACGTTAAAGAAAATTCACCTTGCAAGTTAAGGGCTAGAGAAGTTACGGGATGAAAATGGGTAAATCCATTGAGGAAAAAGACTTTGACAAAGCGCAGATTATTATTACGCTGAGCCTGTGAATAAGTATCTCAAAAACGGCGAAGAAGGTCGAATGTTCACGTGCTACTGTCGTGAGCGTCTACGGAAAGAAGTAGCACAGCGAAAACTACCGCTAGCCGCTACATGTTTGGACGTCCACGACTCTTCACAGAACTTGGGTTTCGGAAGCATGTCTGCTCTGTAAAGTGGGATATATGGTACTCTCTGGCATTGCCGAAACACCCCAATGCTGGTGAACGCACAAGTGTTTCGGAGCAAATCGTTCATCGTATATTGTTGAACATGGAGCTCCGCAGCAGACCACTCCTACGTGTTCACATGTCGGCTCTTCGGGTGAATTACATTTTTGCTGCACTACGCCAATGGTTGTCTCCACAAATGCCGTCATAGAGGTGAACAGCGGCTCGGAACGTGCAGTGCGCCATGAACGCAGACTGGTGGAAGCGCTATTATGCTATGGGAGGCATTTTCCTTCGCTTTCATCGGACCTGTGGTAGTAATGGAAGACACGCTGACAGCTGCGAATCACATATATCCCTCCATGCTTGATGTCTTCTCTCACCGCGATCTCATTTTGCAGCAGTATAATTGACAGTGTCTCGGAGCCAGAACCGTTTGAGAAGCATTGTAGTGAACACACGTTGATGTCTCGGCGACCAGATTCGTCTGATGCAAATCCCGTGGAACACATTTGGGTCGCCCTCGGGCCCCATCATCGAGTACGCAAGTCAGAGGCCCGTTATATTATACGGCCTTTGCGTAGACGTGTAATGTCACATGCCTCCAAATACCTACCATAAAACTGTCGGATCCCTGACAAGCAGAATACGTGATGTATTTCGTTCCAAAGACGGACAAATAAGCTATTAACCAAGTGGTCATAGTATTTTCCTCATCAATGTACAGTATCTAAATGATACGACAGTTTTGTAAGACGCTTCTTATACCAATTAGGAGCCATTAGCCTCTTTTGTCAATATACTGAACTATTTTTATACCAGTATGCTACAACCTTTCCTGATTTTGACCTCCTGCAACCATCCTTGAATGCGGTCTACCCTTGTCTGCTTCGTATAGAGGGAGTGGATCAACTTCGTATCTTCGCACTTGGCGCCACTCTGCCTAAGATCGGAGTTTCATTTGTTGTTCTCCACTTTATCGAAAGGCTCTACCTGGGCCTAACGCGCAAGCGGGGTCGGGCGCCACGTGACTACGTGGCCCTGCGTTTCCATGGCGACGACATAAGCTACGCCGCCGGCGACGTGGGCGTCGGCCGTGTCTGCCACCCACGCACGATGGCGCCGTTCCACTTGCCACCTGCTGACCGTATGCGTACACCTCTGTTTTAAAGGAGTACTCCTGCTGCTTTGCGCAGCCAGCTCGTAGCACCAACCATCATCTACCTAGACTCTTACGAGAGCCACATGTGCACTTCCTTATTTACTCAGACTTGCATTCATATAAATCTTCCGAGTGTACGAAATACTGCGTCAGTACCTTACAGCTTTCAGAATAACCTCATAAGTTGCTGTAGGTTGGACAATGGGGTAACGTGAATACGTAATAATAAATGGCCTGGTGCAAGTTTTTCGATAGGACGCCACTTTGGCGACATAAGCGTCCATAATCTACCCCAGTTATCCACCGGCGAAAGGGGACCTACAGTTTAACGTGGAATTCGAACCACGTGTCACTCACTCCTGGCGGCTCCTGACGTCATTTGGAGATGAAGGCCAGATTAAACGCAAACTGAAAATTTCCGCGATTCGACCATGAATCGATTCCACGAACTCTCCCTTTGAGGTCACGCGCATTGTCACTAGATTACGAGGCCCGGAATAACATTAACGTAGCGGTAGTTTGCCAGATGACTAGCTTGGCGAAGAAAAAGCCTATGCCACCGACATTTGCCTTTCGAGTGTATAGGTGTTTCACAACATTCCAGTTATTAGCAGAACGTTTTTTTCCAAAATATTTTTATGGTATAGCATTACAAAACTGAACTGCAAATGTGATCTGAAAAATTGTTAAAACCATTCATCGTTCCTGATTATGTTCTCTCTCTCTATCTATCTCTCTCTCTCTCTCTCTCTCTCTCTCTCTCTCTCTCTCTCTCACACACACACTCTCTCACACACACACACACACGCACACACACACACACACACAACTAAAGCGGCCAATGTCATGTGACGTGAGGATTTATAGGATTGATCTATCGAGTATTCCTTATTATGACTCCAATTCTCTAGTTTTATTCAAATGGTTCAAATGGCTCTGAGCACTATGGGACTCAACTGCTGAGGTCATTAGTCCCCTAGAACTTAGAACTAGTTAAACCTAACTAACCTAAGGACATCACAAACATCCATGCCCGAGGCAGGATTCGAACCTGCGGGTCTTGCGGTTCCAGACTGCAGCGCCTTCAACCGCACGGCCACTTCGGCCGGCCTAGTTTTATTACGCCACTAACTACACCCACCCACCCACCCACCCACACACACACACACACACACACACACACACACACACAATAAACCTCTTCCTCGCTACATAACTACCCCAACCTGCTTCCACTTGAACCTCCTTACTGTATTCATCTCTTGGCCTCTCTACACAGTTCCCCCCTCCCCACACATACATTCCGTCCATTAACAAACCGATTATTCCCTAACTCCTCAATGTGTTCCTCATCAATCAGTCCCTTGTTTTAGTCAAACTGTAAAGCGAGCACATAGCTCGAAATTTAGGAATATAGTCCATGTCGCAATCGGCACGCTGATTGGTGCGAACAGCAAGCGTAGACTTCCGTGGTCGTTGTCATCTTCGGTAAGGATTTTTCACGTGTATGTTTGTGTCGCCCTTTGTAGACCAACGTTTCTGATTATGCCACAAATATTAACTAATAGGTAAATGCCACATTCAGATGTCATATCTCTTGCCCGTAATGTCAACACTGAAGATAGTTATTCAATTCCAGATATGTTTGAATGGCAGGAGGCGGCTAATCACACCCTTTCTTGAGAATACGTTGTGTTATTGTTATTCCTACTGTCTTGTGTCTGAGATTGAGGGCCTTGTCAGTGCAGTGACGTAGTGTAATGCTTATGCGGTGCCCGTTGGCAGTTGGTAAAGCTCACGTGACTTAAGCCGTCCTGCTTACTGAGCAGGCAGTCAGACCTCAATAGCACTGTCAGCCCTTCAACCGGCTGCTGGTGCAAGCAGAGACGATGGAAGGTCTGTATGTAATGAGCTGTCCCGTCCCCTGGAAACGACCTAGTCGGCCAATCCTGCAAACACCGGAGCAACCGGACAAGGAAGAAGAAGAACTGTACCAGTTTGCCATTCACTTGCTGATAGCAGCCACCATGAATTAAAATAATAAAAACTGCTATCAATAAAGGACGTCAGCCCAAGCGTATCCATTCTTGTCATCAAGTCAGAAATACTTCTGATTCACGTCCACGACAATTGACTCTGCCAGAAGTATGAAATTACAGTACCTAAAGCAGATGGGTTGACGACATAAGGATACACACAGGATTAACTTGGATGAGAAAAGCTGAAGATGGTAATATATGGAGTAGTCTGGAAGAGGCCTGTAACCAGCAGTGGATGACAAACTGCTGACGATAAATGGATGATAGTAAATGGATGGTGAGAAATGGCTGATAATAAAAGCGTTGTGAGAAACGGATGTTTAGAAATAGATAGTGAGAAGTGGATGGTGATACATTAATGGTATAAACGGTGAGGAGAATGGGTGATGAGAAACTGATTCTCAGGAACGGAGAACGATAAATGGATGATGATTAATCGATGGTGAGAAACTGCTAGTGATAAACGTATATCGAGAAACAGATGATGATAAATGGATGGTGAGGAATGGATAAAATGGATGGATGAAACAGATAACGGTAGATAGATGATGAATATTACAATTTAGATCCATTATACCGGACATATAGTAATCATACGTGAATTGTGGAGAATATTGTTAACCTAGAGAGAGATGACTTACTTTATAACCATGTCAGACTTCTGGAAGAAAAAAGAGTGAGATGAGCTCTATTATATTCAGCTATTCAGTTCTTAGTTGCAATTATATTTTTCAAAAAATCATTTTTTAAGAGATTCAACCCGATGGATAGTTCGATAGCTTAATTCGTTTTGACTCCTTGAGTCCAGTATCTCTATGTTCTCGCATTTTCAACCAGACCATCAATGACATCCAGGAGTGGACATTCACTGTGTTCAATTAGCTTTCATTATTCCCTCCATGACTGACTAGAGTATCTTGTTGATCACTTTTAAAGATGTTGATACGATCTAAGACTGACGAACAAATTGTACCAAAAAATGACAGGAAGTATTGGCGATGCTGAAACTAGGTTGCACGGTGGAACAAGTCTTAGGCAACGCTTTTCAATATTTATGCTGAAAGTGTGTAGATGATCAAGCAGTACTGGCTCAGTCAGAAGGAGAACTACAATTTGTATCGAGAAGGATGATAAATATGGTAAAATCAATGTGACAATAATCAGCAAACATGAAGTTTGCATTAAAATATCATTGGAAGAAAAGACCTTACAACATGGCTTATTCCGTGAGATATTTGGCCCGGTCACCATTAATGGACCACACTATACAAATTACAAGCGCGTATTTCGCGAGATTTTTGTCTCGCTGGTGCATATGCAAAAACCCAAAGACAATATATACACGTGAATTTACGGCTCAGTGCGTTATTCTTTTCTACTCGCTGGACAATGAATGTAAAATGCTGCGGATTTCGGTATCAGACTCTGTCTTGACCTGTCAGGCAGGCAACTGCGTATGCAGAGGTATTGTAACTGTATCGTTTACGTATGAATCAATAAGCTAAATGTGAATTTGTGTCATCTACGTGACTTTAGACGGCGATCCGAAACAGTCTGGAAAACCAATAAGAGTGTTGCAGGGTAGAGTGTGCTGAGAAACAATTGTTAAAAAAAAAATTCGACACGTTACGGCGTTTCCGAGTTAATTATCATTGAAGTAAGCCAATCAGCCCACTGCGTGCACAAATGAAAGGTACCTGCCACAGACGGTATCCCCAAACGTTTTCTTCTTTTGGTTTGCTACAACCGAACAAGTGAGCGATAAAAAGCTGGAAAATGGGACGGTGGTAAGGATCGAACCCGAGCCACAGGCTGAGCAGTGTCGTGCGCTGTCATCTACGCTATGAAATCTACTGACACTGATTTTATTTGGCGGGACGCTTGAATTTGCGCGCGCAACGGCGTGACTGGCTGACTTAAATGCTAATCAGATCGGAAACGGTGCAGCGTATCTAATTTTTTTGAACAGTTATTTCTCAGCGCAACCTACCTCGCAACACCTTTACAAGCTTTTCAAACTGTTTCGACCACTTTGATTAAACCAATCATTAATGCCAAATATCGACAATCAATGATTTGCTGTAAACTGAAATAAAAACTCATGACAGGGGTCTCAGTTAATCTTATCGTGTGTTCGGCATTATAATTCTATCTTTTGGGGTCAGTTATTAAACCAGAATAAAACTGTTGATATTCTTTCGAGACAATGAACACACACTTCGAAGTAGATTTTGCTATCCAAAAATGAACTTTATTTTCGGATTATATTAAAGTCAAATTTATTTATGAATATTACCGCCAGATAGAACAAGTAATATACAAACGAAAGTGATTTTCTGCCTGGTTAATAAGTGGTACATTGTTGGTAATCTTTAATCAGAAGGCTGGTTTGATGAGGCTCTCCACGCTAATTACTCTATCTTGTGCAACCCTCTTTATTGCTACATAACTGCTGCAACCTATATCGCCTTCAACCTGTTGAATGTAGTCGAGCTTTTGTCTCTTTCAGTTTTTACCGTCGATTCTCCCCCCAAATAACGAACTAGACACTATCCCTTGATGACTCACGGTATGTCTTATCAATCGATCTCTTCTTCTGGTCAATCTGTGCCATAAATTTCTTTTGTCCCGGATTCGATTCTGCTCCTCTTAATCAATTACCGAGCTACGCATCTGATTTGCAGCAATATTTTGCACAACCACATTCTCTGTTCACGTGCTGTTTATTGCCTACCCTCCAAATGTCTTCTAGGTTGCACTCCGGACAAACACTACCAGAAAATACATGCCAACACTTAACTTTATATTACATGCTTAAATATTTCTCATTTTTTTCTGAAATGCCTTTCTTGTTACAACCAGTGTGTATTTTGTTACCAGATAATTAAGTTAAGAAAATACTTTCTAACAATTACATCGGTATTCGATGTCAACAAACGTCTCTTCTTCAGAAAGAAAACTGGGAAAGAAAGAAAACTCGAAAATTATTTAAAGAGACAATGAGAAACCAAAATTGAACAAAGCAAAATACATTACCAGAAACACGTACAACAAAAAGCCTATCCTTCGATGCAAAATTAAAATGTTATGAAACAGTTACAAGATCAGAAATAACTTACTCAACTGAAATCATTTTCAAAACAACTAGTACAGTAGAAATTGACAAAATATTAAAGACAGAAATAAGAATAATAACAACATGCATAAACGGACAGTATCAAGTAAATGGACATTACAGAATAGCTTCAAAGCCGGCCGGGGTGGCCGAGCGGTTCTAGGCGCTACAGTCTGAAACCGCGCGACCGCTACGGTCGCAGGTTCGAATCTTCCCTCGGGCATGGATGTGTGTGGTGTCCTTAGGTTAGTTAGGCTTAAATAGTTCTAAGTTCTAGGGAACTGATGACCTCAGAAAATAAGTCCCATAGTGCTCAGAGCCATTTGAACCATTTCGAATAGCTTCAAATGGAACAGTGCACACCAAAACAGAACCAGTAATGAGTACGATCAGAAAGAAGTGTATCTCATTCTTTGGACATCTGAGGACAAGACCATGAAACAGAATTAGTAAGCCAATAATAGAAATATTATGGAGTAGTAAGAGCAACATTGAATGGATCGCAGAAATTAAGGTAGACGTAGGGGAATTCCAAAATACGGTAGATGACTTAAAAAACAAAACAGAGTAAACGAGAATATGTCAAAACACACCAACCAGCCTACAAATAAAGATCAGTAACAGGGCTATACGTAGACTGATCTCAGACGAAGAAATAAAGAAAATATTTGAAAGAATGAATAAGTAATGGACTGATAAAAGAGTCAAACACCCTTCGTATAATAATAAATTATAATAATTCCCGTGTAACTAATGCACTATTGAATAGTCTTATTGAATTATTATTGGACGGTATTGTGTTATTGAAAAACAACAACCTGTATAAACGTTTGTATAACTGACTTGAGTGATCCAATGAAGGCCGTAAAGTAGAAACAATAAATAAATAAATGTGATGAATATTTTTAGTGGTGTGCTTTTTTGACATTGGGAGGAGGATCGTTCATAATAACAGAAATGGCCACACATTTGTTGCCGGCAATGGATCGGTTGATACGACACTTCGTACTGTGCGGCGGCGGAGCCGTCTTTTCAGGAGAGCCTGAAAACTATTTTTGTGGGCAGCCAGAAAGCGATGGAGAACACAATTACCAACGTTGCAAGTCAATATTCTTCTTGTACTCACTCAAAGAAATGTTTCTACTCCTTATTTGCGCAACGGGATCAGGAACTAAGATTACAAATAAAAGTATTCAGTTCTAACTGATAGATATATTTGATAAACTTTCACGACATAGTAATATTGCCGATAGTAATAATGTTCCTATCATAAACAGCACTAGTGGCTGTTCAGAGGCGACTTCGACGGTAAGTTCCCATTAAATGGTATTTCGCCCTGATTTTTAATAATCCAATTGATTTACTCGCCACAAAATTGGAAAACAATCTCTAAACTTGCCACGTGATTTTTTTAACGTTACGGTGGCACACACTGTTACTTTTGGGAAATCTAAGCGATCCAGGACGGTGTACAGCCCTCGGGAATTCACTCCATGTCCGCGCCGAAAACATGCGTTTAGCAGCAGCATAGCTGTGACGTCATACCAGGCAGCGCGTAAGCAAGTGTTTGACTGACGAGGACAGAGTGGTAGTCCGGTTCGAGGCGAAGTCGTATCACTGTCTCTCAGGCCATGTTTATATATGGGCCAGCGCACGGCCGAACGGAACAACTGCCGTCATCTGTTCTATCCCCAAGTAGCAGCATCTAAATGGCCGTTTTCTCGGACACACATCATTTTATAACACTGTTGTGTATCAATTTACGATCTTCGTAATTTTTGTATAAATGGTGTTAAGTTGGCTTTCAGCACAGAAACAGTTTTACCTCGCCTACATATAAATTTTTCCGTCTAGAATTTTTAGAATGGAGCTGACAGTAGAACCTGACCTCTGAATTACATCTTTAAGAAACCTTGTGTTGATTGTTGTTTACATCAATGCCTTGAAGCTTGTTATATCTTCATTATTAAACAAATGCAATCAAGTGCTGTAAACAGAACTTTCTAGCATTAACATAACTGATACCTAATCTACTACAAATAAGGACATTTTGTTCCAAATTTAGTTGTTTGTAAATTACTCGAAAAGTGTTAGAGGTAGCTTAATATTGTCCCATAGTTAATGTTTTTATATGAAACTGAAGAGTTAAACAAATTTTCATCTTTCTAAGTCTAATATTTAGCGCCTTCAATTTTCTAGTAAAAACGTGGACTCTGACCAAAATATTGTTCCTGTCAAGTTGAAACTTTTAACAGTTAATTTTGACATACATTTGCACATTCTGAACAATTTTTGTTTTTCTAGCTTCATTATTTAGGGCCACTTATTTGTGTCTTTAAACGATGTATTTAAGGAAACATTAATCTGATCGCTCTGAGATTAGACAATTTAAACATTAGTATACTGAAACACATATTAAAAAGTTTGGAAACGCAACTGTAATTTTCAGTTTCATCCTTAGTTTACGGCGCAGTACTTGTATGCTTGGCACAGGCGCGTTACGATGGCGTGACGCTAGTACCACTAAACTGTGGTGAGTCCCGGCACACTCGCTCACCTCTGTATCTCTCAAATGATACAGCGCTTGTTCCGGCACAGTACGGCATCAAGGAATCGTCTCTTTGGTTATGGAGTTAAGTGTGTAGATAAAAAGTGTAGAGGGTTGCTATGTGATGAATAGAGCGCGTAGGTTAAAATCCAACTTAGACTGAACTAATTATGTAGGAATGAAGAGACTTGTACATGATATATTACCATGGAGTTGAGTACCAAGCAAGTCTTTCGGCTAAGCCCAAAACAACAAAAATTCGATAACAGCTGCTTCCCAAGGTTTCTCAACTAACATCTGTTCGCAAATTTCTCGTACTATTTTGCATGAAATCATGAATAAGGTGTATAGGGCGTGACACCCTCGCTTGATTCAAAATCCGTTTCTGAGAACCGAAAAGGAATCCTTGTCTGCCTTTCCAGTTTCTCAGGAAATGGCAGAAGTAAGGTCAGCCGAACTGAATCCTAGTCGCCCGCGTTACATGTGTTTCTTATTGTAGTGTTGCTTGAGAGAGGAGGCCGAATGCACGCCTTAAACTCACGCAGGCTGGCGTGAGGTCTGAAACAGGATACGTAATGAATGCTATAAAGAAAAGTACGTAGCTGCTGGAATACTTAACTTTAATCCATCATTGTTGGCATCGCTCTTGACGATACAAGTGAGACTCTGTAGATACATGCAATGTAATGCAAATGGCGCCTTGCTAGGTCGTAGCCATTGACTTAGCTGAAGGCTATTCTAACTGTCTGCTCTGCACAGGAGCGAGGCTTCGACAGTGTTGCATCCCTAGCTAAGTCGTCCGTACAACTGGGGCGAGTGCTAGTAAGTCTCTCGAGACCTGCCGTGTGGTGGCGCTCGGTCTGCGATCACTGACAGTAGCGACACGCGGGTCCGACATGTGCTAATGGACCGCGGCCGATTTAAAGCTACCACCTAGCAAGTGTGGTGTCTGGCGGTGACACCACACTTATGCTACCGCGAAGAAAGAACGGAAGTCACTTGGGAGGCTGCACGACGACTCGACAAATAAGAAGAGAGGAAACAGAGTTTGTAGGCAATGATTTACGTCTCTTGCGGCACATAAAAATGTGATTGGCTCTTTGACACCAACGATGAGTTTCAGGACGCTGTCATGTGGTGGTTGCACTCGCAGCTGACTTTTAGGACAAACTGTTACGGGTAATTCTTACAAGGCAGAACCACCGATTGACATGGGGCAGTGCAAAGACACTGGACACGCGTTGGAGACGGCGGGGATTCAAGTGTTCGTTCGGACAGCCAGAGCTAGGTTTCCTGTGATATCCCTAAAATGCTTAAAGGGAAAAGTCGGCATGGTTCCGTTGAGAGAGTACGACCGATTTCCTTATTAAGTCTTCGTCAACCAGTGTTTGTGTCTCTAGCGGTACAATTTTTGACGGGACTTCTCATCTTCCTTACAGGGCACAAAAACAATTGTAATAAACTAATGTTAGTCACAGGCTGCCTCAGATTTTCGATTGTTTTGCTCAAAATGGAAAAAGCAAAGTCTCTTGACGTTTGATTCAAAACAGCCGTTTTCGTCTCACTCGTCACGTAAGGGCATATCACCTCAGTTGCATTTACACCCCACGTATGCCAAACATCACAATTTTCAATTGTTCCCATACATTAACAGCCTGATTGACAGAAACCAGAAACATCACACAGTACGTTTCGTTCTTAACCAGGGAAGTCGGTAAACACGATCTCTCTAGCAAAGCTACGACAATAACCTCTTACAGTAACACGGACGCCCGCACTTCTTCTTAGCCGTGGAATATAAATCATCCCGGACTTATTGAAAGTACCTCTGTCAAATCTTGGATAGGAAGCTCCACAATGTTACCTTCCAACAATGAAACCATTATTGAATGTTAGCTGGCAAATTGATCACCAGTGTGTTGCAAATAAGAGAACATCTACGAGATTTTGAATAGGAAAACTTATTATACAAGCTTCCTAACAAAGCCATCACTACTTGCTCTTATCCAGGGAAACCCAGCCGCTAGAAATATCATTAACACTTAGAGACTAGTCTTGTAATCAAAAGTAAATCATGAATATTGTATTTTTGTATGTTGCAGGTAACGAGAAATCCATTGCAGTTTGCCCAGGAGTCAAAGCTGTTACCAACAAACGACGGTAAATGTGTTGTGCGTGTAGTTTAAGCAGTATTAAGCCGTAAGTCTATGCATGAAGCTTCACAAATAGCAGTTTAGTATGTTTTTGACATTTCCTAATTTCCATAAATATTATAACGTCGAATATGAAATGACGAACACTGTGATGCATTTATTTCAAAACTATAATTATAGAAGATGATTCGGCTGTCAATAACTATGTCGTTTAATGCAAGAGGCAATATTATGTCTAGCCTTCACAAACCATGCGCCAGATTTTTATAGTCTGTCGCTCGCTATTCGTAAACTACACTGAAGCGCCAAGAAAATGGCATAGACATGCGTATTCAAATACAGAGGTATGTAAACAACCAGAATACGGCGCTGGAGTCGACAACCCCTATACAGGGTGTTACAAAAAGGTACGGCCAAACTTTCAGGAAACATTCCTCACACACAAATAAAGAAAAGATGTTATGTGGACATGTGTCCGGAAACGCTTAATTTCCATGTTAGAGCTCATTTTAGTTTCGTCCACCTACGCTCAATGGAGCACGTTATCATGATTTCATACGGGATACTCTACCTGTGCTGCTAGAACATGTGCCTTTACAAGTACGACACAACATGTGGTTCATGCGCGATGGAGCTCCTGCACATTTCAGTCGAAGTGTTCGTACGCTTCTCAACAACAGATTCGGTGACCGATGGATTGGTAGAGGCGGACCAATTCCATGGCCTCCACGCTCTCCTGACCTCAACCCTCTTGACTTTCATTCATGGGGGCGTTTGAAAGCTCTTGTCTACGCAAGCCGGGTGCCAAATGTAGAGACTCTTCGTGCTCGTATTGTGGACGGCTGTGATACAATACGCCATTCTCCAGTGCTGCATCAGTGCATCAGGGATTCCATGCGACGGAGGGTGGATGCATGTCTCCTCGCTAACGGAGGACATTTTGAACATTTCCTGTAACAAAGTGTTTGAAGTCACGCTGGTACGTTCTGTTGCTGTGTGTTTCCATTCCATGATTAATGTGATTTGAAGAGAAGTAATAAAATGAGCTCTAACATGGAAAGAAATCGTTTGCGGACACATGTCCACATAACATATTTTCTTTCTTTGTGTGTGAGGAATGTTTCCTGAAAGTTTGGCCGTACCTTTTTGTAACACCATGTATATGGAAACAAGTGTCTGGCAGAGTTGTTAGTTCGGTTACTGCTGCTACCATGACAGGTTATCAAGATTTAAGTGAGTTTGAACGTGGTGTTATAGTCGGCGCACGAGCCATGGGACACAGCACATCTAAGGCAGCAATGAAGTGGGGATTTTCTCGTACGACCATTTCACGAGTGTACCGTGAATATCAAGAATCCGGTAAAACATCAAATCTCCGACATCGCTGCAGCCGAGAGAAAATCCTGGAAGAACGGGACAACCGACGACTGAAGATAATCTTTCAGTGTGACTGAAATGCAACCCTTCCGCAAATTGCTACAGATTTCAGTACTAGGCCATCAACAATTGTCAGCGTGCGAACAATTCAACGAAACATCATCGATATGGGCTTCGGAGTCGAAACCCACTCGTATACCCTTGATGACTGCATGACGCAAAGTTTTATGCCTCGCCTGGGTCCGTCAGCACCGACGTTGAGCTGTTGATGACTGGAAACATGTTGGCTGGTCGGTCGAGTCTCGTTTTAAATTGTATCGAGCGGATGGACGTGTACGGGTATGGAGACAACCTCCTGAATTCATGGATCCTGCATTTCAGCAGGGGACTGTTCAAACTGGTGGAGGTTCTGTAATGGTCTGGGGCGTGTGCAGTTGGAGTGATTTGGGACCCCTGATACGTCAAGATACGAATCTGACAGGCCACACGTACGTAAGCTTCCTGTCTGATCACCTGCATCCATTCATGTGCACTGTGCATTCCGACGGGCGATTCCAGCAGGTTAATGCGACACCCCACACGTCCAGAATTGCTACAGAGTGGCTCCAGGGGCAGTCGTCTGAGTTTAAACACTTCCGCTGGTCACCGAATTCCCCAAACGTGAACATTATTGAGCATATCTGGGATGCCTTGCAACCTGCTGTTCAGAAGAGATCTCACCGCCTCGTACACTTACAGATTTATGGACAGCGCAACAGGATTCATGGTGTAAATTCCCTGCAGCACTACTTCAGACATTAGTCGAGTCCATGCCACGTCGTGCTGCGGCACTTCTGCGTGTTTGCTGGGGCGCTACACGATATTAGCAGATGTACCAGCTTCCTCTTCAGTGTACTTGTCCTACGGAAAAAATGAACAGAACCTTTTCGTAGGAAATGTAATGTATTTAAATTTTGTAGTGAGATATCGATTTGTTTAAGAAAACCGTGCAAAAGTGGCCTTCATACGCACCCACACCCCCACACTTACCCCTCACCAGTCAGGATTTCTGTTCTGTTGCTCGTGGCACTCCCTCCCACCTCTGTACAGAAATTTCCACTACATGAACTATTCACGATATTCGACCTGTTTTGGTCTCTTTTGATTGGGCTATTACACCAGCAGCATAGTCGGCTATTTCGTTAACATTATAAAATTAAACGTGCCTGGGAGGGTAACGAAAGAAAAACAACGCTGTAAGTAATTACGCTGACAGTTCGATTCAGTCTTAACGCTTACGAGTTAAATAGTTTTGTAGTCAGAAGGCGTGACGAATACGACGAAGTAATAGTTTATTTCATGCTGTTAAGATTTGCAAAATCGGCAAAATTTACACAAATGTCACTTTTGAAATTTGTAAGTGTTCGACTAAGGTGGTGGCGTAAAACCGCCAGTCATTGAAGACGAAAAAAGGTCGAATACGCAAAATAATTCGTGAAGCCCCAAATTTTTGTAGAGTGGAAGCAGCGGAGATGCCATGAACAACACACCAGGAATCATAACCGGTGGCGGCTGAGTGTGCGAGTGCTGGTGCGTTTCCAAGTCATTTCTGTACTTTTTGCGTGAATAACTTGAAAACTACGATATCCAGCGAAAACGTATCGTGATAAGAAATTTAACTATATATAGTTCCTACAGAAAAATGTCGTGTTAATTTTTTTCTGTAGAACTAACTGTTAGCGCTTAGCGAGGGAGGGCTTATGAAAATCTTGCGCTTGATTTATGAAGGCGATATATAACTTTTCGTGTTGCATAAAACGATATCGGTAAGGGCAGCTGCATCACTCGGCATATGTGTTATATCTGTTCTGGCCAATTACAAGGTCGCATTTGAATAATTTTTATTGAGGAACTCATCTGCAGTGTAGAATCAGCAATTTGTGGACAAACAGCTGTAATCAATGTGTAAAAACCCTCCTTTGTCTTTAAGTCAGTTTCGTTCTGGATGTATATTGTGAAATACTTTTTTTTAAATATCTGTGTGTTTCGATATTTTCTATGTCCGAATTCGTTTCGTTATAGCTGATGCACACGAATTTTCAGTCTATTATCCGATTTCTGAGAGTTACTATTTTTTTCCAAACTTCATTCGTTCACAAATGCACTGTGGGCCAAAGTATTAAATTATTAAGTATTGAAATCTATGCATAACAGAAATAAGTGAACGAACTTAATGATATTTCTAATTACTTTCTTTTTGTATTTAACAGTTGTCCCCGACGTGAGGACTTACCAAAACATACTACAGGGTGAAAAGTATTTAAACCGACAAACTCTAGGAGGTTGTAGGAGACATCAAAACAAATATTTTTCCCTAATATCATTTTTCCCTATGAGGAGTATTTAAACCGGTAGAGGAAGATTTTTATGGCGGCAAATTAATTAAACCAACAAACACTTTTCCATTTTTTTATGACCAAGAGAAAACACATTAGCACAACCCAAATTCAATTACAGTAGATTATCAAAATTGCCTCCACTGACACGTGAACAAAGGTTACACCGTCGCATCATGTTCTGTCTGACACGGCCAAAAACCCCAGGAGTACCCTGAATTGTTCCTGCTGCTGCTGCTGCTGCTGCTACTATCCAGGCAACAAGATCCTCTTATGATGCAACAGGAGTTGCGTAAACAAATTGCGTATCTCTCCCCACACAAAAAGTCCAGAGGGGACATGTCTGGGGATCGAACAGGCCATGGTACAGGACCGCCCCTGCCAATCCACGTTTCTGGGAACCGTCGGTCCAGGAATCGACGCACACGGCGACTGAAATGTGCCAGCGCCCCGTCATGTTGGAACCACATGCGTTGTCTTGTATGGAGCGGCACGTCTTCCAGCAATTCTGGCAATGCTCTGGCGAGAAAATTGCAATAGTGCCTGCCATTTAATGGCCTAGGTAGCAGATACGGCCCAATTAAACAGTCCCCAACAACAACGACCAGCACATTAACGAAGAACCGCACTTGATGAGCGCTAGTAACTGTAGCATGTAGGTTATCCTCACTCCAAACATGCGAACTGTGCATGTTGAAGACTCCGTCACGCCCGAACGTTGCTTCATCGGTAAACAACACAGAGGATAGAAATGCAGGATGCATTTCACACTGTTCCAGGTACCACTGCGAAAACTGTGCTCTGGGTGGATAATCAACTGGTTCCAGGTTGTGGACACGCTGTACGTGACGACGTTAACTTGTCGATTTTTATAACACTGAAATTGATAATTACATAGCAGCTTCTGATATGGCACTCATCTGTTACCTAAACACCTTGTCAACGGTGCACTATTAATTCTGTATAAAAATCCGATCTTTTGAAAATATCCACTTTTGTCTCCGTCGTGAAACAAAATGTCAATAACGTAGCAGAAAGAAGCGGGGTGTAACAGATGTGGTATTTTATAATGCGACCAGACATTTAATTGTCTCCAATGAAAACCCTTAACTCACACAGTCTATTGACATCATGTTGTACGGGTTAATTCGTAAGTACCTCCGGGATTTCAGAAGACTACAGTGGAATAAGTACAATACATACAGAAAAAGGACACACATCAGTGGATAGAGCATGTCTCTAAGATTCGATTTGTAATATGCGCCGCGGCTTAGTTGCTGAGATCACCACCAGTGGACAGGCCTGTCAGAACGTATATGACGGGTAGTGAAACGGAAACCGAACACCCGCCACAGAGGCACCATGGAATGGTTACGTTCGAAAGTAATCACCACACGGATTAAGACATTTATCCCACTGGGAGACGAGATGATCAGTTACTGTTTCGTAGAGCGCGGCCGGCCGCTGACGGATTCACAACTGCACCCGCTCTTGCTCTTCCTCGGCTGACTGAAAGCGACACCCACGCACGCTTTTCTTCAGGTCGCCAAAGATGTGAAAATCACGGGGCGAAAGATCCAGGTTGTATGAGAGATGTTACAGTGTTTTCCAATCAACTCGCTGAAGCGTATCCTTCATCCGAATGGCAGTGTGGAGGCCAGGATATTTAAATCAAACAGTGTTCCGACAGCCCGACAGCAAGCGGTAACGCCAACAGTTGGAACATCCCACATATTCCTCCACCAAATATATCCAAGGCTGTTCACAAAGGTTAAGGTAAGGTCATGATGTCCTCTTCTTCGACAGGTCATGACGTCCTCTTCTGCCCGTAGAGTTTCTTGAGCGTGGAACCACAACCAGTGGGCAGCACAGTGAAGATACTTTGCAGAAACTGCAATGTGCCATCATGTCAAAACGCCAGAGAATGCTGTCGGACAGAATCATCCAGTTACACGGTAACTCTCGCCTCCACACTGCCAATCGGACGATGGCTACGCTTCAGCGATGTGGTTGGGAAACACTGCAACATCCTCCGTACATACCGGATCTTTCACCGTGTGGTTTTCGCGTCTTTGATGACCCGAAGACAGACATGCGTGGACGCCAGTTTGAATCGGACGAGGAAGTGCAAGAGTGTGTGTGATTGTGGATCCGACAGCGGCCGTCCGCGTTCTACGAAACAGGAATTCAAAAAATGGCTCTGAGCACTATGCGACTTAACTTCTGAGGTCATCAGTCGCCTAGAACTTAGAACTACTTAAACCTAACTAACCTAAGGACATCACACACATCAATGCCCGAGGCAGGATTCGAACCTGCGACCGTAGCGGTCGCTCGGTTCCAGATTGTAGCGCCTAGAACCGCACGGCCACTCCGGCCAGCAACAGGAATTAAAAGAATAATTGATCGTCTCGTCTCCCCGTGGGATAAATATCTTAGCGCACGTGGTGATTACTTTTCTCAGACGGGTAAGAATTGATGGTAGAGTTCGAGTGTGGCGCAGACCCCACCAAGCCGTGGACCAAAATTGACAGAAAGGCACTGTACAAGCTGTTGGTGGCTCCATATGATGTGGAATAGGTCCTCTGATTCAACTGGACTGTTCATTAACTGGAAATGGTCACATCCGGGTGCGTGGACACCATTTGCAGTCATTCGTGGACTTTACGTTAGCAAACAACAATGAAACTGTTATGGATGACAGCGGGCGAAGTCACCGAGCCACTATTATTCGCGATTGGTCTGTCGAACACTCTAGCCAATTATAGTGAATTATTTGGCCAGCAAGATCTCTCGACGTGAATCCCATAGAACATTTATGGGACATAATCAGGAGGTCAGAGCAGTTCTAGGCGCTTCAGTCCGGAACCGTGCTGCTGCTACGGTCGCAGGTTCGAATCCTGCCTAGAGCTTGGGTGTGTGTGATGTCCTTAGCTTAGTTAGGTTTAAGTAGTTCTGTGTGTAGGGGACTGATGACCTCAGATGTTAAGTCCCATAGTGCTTAGAGCCATTTGAACCATTTTCGGTTGGTCATTTCGTTGACAACATTCTGCACCGGCAACAC
This sequence comes from Schistocerca piceifrons, assembly GCF_021461385.2. NCBI lineage: Eukaryota > Metazoa > Arthropoda > Insecta > Orthoptera > Acrididae > Schistocerca > Schistocerca piceifrons. The sequence goes on from NC_060144.1 coordinate 508,371,642, forward strand.
TTTCGCAATTATGGACGGCTATGAAGGCAGCCTGGCTCAGTATTGCTACGGGGGACTTCCAGCGCCTTGCTGAATCCATGTCACGTAGAGTTGCTGTACTGCACCGGAAAAAGGCGGTCCGACACGATATTAGCCGGTAATCCATGACTTTCGTTACATCAGTGTACAACATAGGACACTCTCCTATGCATTCTCTCAGTATTACGAACACGCTTCAACTCATTGATCAGTACATAGCCCGTACCTCATTTGAGGTTGTTGACACACACATTACGATTTCTACAACCTCTTTGGTCGCAGTCACCGATTTCGTCCAAGTTTCTAGTATTTGAAGAGTTTGGCCAGAAATAGAAGGGACAGAAGTAGAAGCGTCAGATGGCCAAATGATCAGAAAGAATTTTATCCACGCGTCGGCCACTTATGTTAGCATAGGTTCCAAAGAATGGCTGGCGCGGTGGAGAAAGTACAGGACGATGATTTGAGGCCGTGGTGTCGAATTCCTATACGGAAACTTATTTTATTCTTAATCATTACGTACTTACACCGTAAAGAACGCTTAATGTATTGTATTTTCTAATACTTTCACAAAAAGTATGAGTGGTACACTGCAAATAAACTTTCAAGGAAGAATTGCAAGACGTGGTCCGCCTACATAAATTTAAATCCTTTATTTTGCAGTTGATGTTTCCCACGTCCTGTGTCTGGACTCATTGTAAAAACAGGCGAAGAAGTAATTTTCTCGGCACCTTGCACGCGTTATAAACGTCGTATTTTTACAATAACAATGTTGCTTTAAAGTTTCCGTAGAAAACCAAACTTGGTTTACATTTATAAATGGTTCTCTCTCATCGCAGAATTGGGCAGCAAACCACGCGTAGTGTTGCTCGAAGGTCAAAATGAAACTAACAGAACATACGAAGTCCTGTCTGCTTTAATTACAATTCCTTCTTGGAAAGTTATTTGCCGAGTGACTGTGGACACTGTTAAGTACGGCCGTTTCTTGGAAATTTGTATTCACTTCCAAGTTTTCTTTTGCCCTTCTTTTTCATGATTTTTATGATGTTAACGAACACAATATTCAGCATTATTTCTGATTATTTGCATAGTAAGAAACGTAAAAATTGGAAATATGAAGGAAGTTCCTGCATATGGATTCGACCCCACGATCATGATAAGATGGGTCTGTACTTTTTCCACTGTGCCATCCGCTGCTTGGGAACTGCGTTAACGCAGGTGGTTGATGCGTCGACAAAATGTCATTTTTTTCTAAACGTTATGCCATCTCGAGCTCCCTCTTCCGTCACTTCTACTCTGCCCAAGCCCGGCATATACCAGAGAACAGGACGAAATTTGTCATAACTTGGAGTCGCGGTCCCCTTATGAGTCTCAGTGGTTTGAAATGTGGGCCAGCATCCATATCCGATCAGTTACCGTACCTGGTGTTTGTTCCTAAGGCAGTGTTCAGCAATAGCAGGTTAAGATTTCTCTGCTTGGTGGGCCGCCGATATTTGCTAAAGCGCTGCGAAACCGATTAGAATAACCTGCGACACGTAGCAACAGGAACATTCCCACTCTGAGGCAATGAGTATCCTGCCCACAGTCAGGGATACAATAAAATACTTATAATAGAAAAAATATCTCAATAAAGTTGCCTATAAATAGAATTTGTCACTATACTGTTAACACATACTGGTTGAACATAATCCTCACACAATTCATGGATACATGTTGCACGTAACATTCTGTCGAAAATGACAATACTTGATCGTTATAAGATTATATATTGCATTTTGTGTCATTACATCGTAACTTGCTAATATATGGACGTTTACCTGTTACTTCAGAAAGTGCTGTTTGAGAGAGCAGTCCGTGAAAAGTGTGCAGTAAGAAATCAATCCGTTTTCAAACGGTACTCAGTGAACAACTATTTGTACCGGGTGGATATAATTAAAGTGCACAGGGGTCCAGTGTGTGCTGTAATTATCTTGTGGCAGCGAAACTTGGTAGACATTCTAATGCGTTAATGTGGAACCGATTTACGCTGTAAAAAATTAGTTCCAGTTTTAGCCACCAGATGTAAATCTGATGCTGTGAATGCAAGAAAGACGTGTATAAATGTTTCCATAGGTAATGGATTAGAAAAGTGCCGTGGGCAGAGAAGGTCAAACAAACGAGAAAGGCATAATGTTGATTTTATTATTTACTCCACTCATACGATTTGTTCAATATGAACACTGGAGACACTGGCGAGATGCTGTACAGCATCATATGCGGACCAGCTGCCCAAAATTAGATTTAATTTCTTTCCGGTGTAAATCAGTTCTGCATTAACGCATCGCTGCCATACGATAGTTACAGGCCACACTGGACTCTCGTACGCAGTTGCACTTTAATTACAACCATCCTGAAGGAAATTAGTCGACAACGGGGTCATTAGAGGCGAAGTACACGCTCGGACTAGGGAAGTATGGGGAAGGAAATCGGCCGTGACCTTTCAAAGGAACCGTTCCAACTTTTGCCTAAAACGAATTAGAGAAATAGCGGAAAAGCTAAATCAGGATGGCCGGACTCGGATTTGAACCGTCGTCCTCCTAAATGCGAGTCCAATGCTCTAATCACTGCGCCACCTCGCTCAGTAACAACCACGCTCTACAAGACATGTAACCATAGAGCATACAGACTACTTACTGTATTCGAATTTTACACACAAAGTTACGATTGACGGACTGCCAGCAAGCAATTGTTTTATGAGGAGATTATGATACGAAGAGATGAGTTTAGCTCTGTATCCAGTTCAAGAACACTGAATTACAGCAAAAGATTGGAAAAAAATTACGTTTAGACTTCCTATTAGTGTATTGTGTTCATGCTAACACACTCTGTTTTCTATCTATCAGATACACTTGAAGAAAGTAAGCGATTACATCGATTCATCACATTGGAGAAAATGATAAAGTTTCTTTTCAGTAGGTCATTACCATGTCCCTCTTCCGGCATGAACATCATACATTTATTTTATCTTCCTGCAGACAGAGGAGAAGCCAAACAGAAATTTGAAAAGAGAATTAAAGGCAACGAGGAAGAAATAAAAGGTTTGAGGTATGCTGATGGTATTGTATGATGGAGAGCTGAAAAGTAATGCTTCCGAACTTTTAAGTGAAAACTATTAAAGATTTTAAATAAAACAAACTTTATTAACATACTTCATCGTTATTCTTCAAGAATCCATATTTATTTCTCAACCAAGTCACCAATGCGACGAAACACATTTTCCCCAGCGAAAAAGCAGTTTGCTGATACCGTCACGGTAGAACGTTTGACTTCGTTGACGGAGCCATAACCTTACATCAACTTGCACCGCTTCACCGCTATCAATGCGAAATCTTCGAAGGTGTTCCTTAAGTTTGTGAAACTGATGAAAATCGGATGGAGCGAAGTCGGGACTGTATGGTAGATGATCGATGACAGCGAACGAGAGGCGTCTGGCTGTTGCAGATTTCGCAGAACACGTGTGTGGTCTGGCATTTTCATGCTGGAGGACAGGGTGCTTTGTGTCTGGACGGGTAGACACTCTATTTCTCACGCACTGCCATAGTCACGTTACCTATCTCCATGTCACACACTACAATCCTGAGCCCTCTAGCGGCTTAGTGTTGCAACTTGTGTCAGCGAAGTGGGGAATCATATGTATGACATGTAATACCTCAAGTGATATTGAGTGGAGAATAAAGAATTCGAAGGCATTAGTTTTCAGCACACCCTTATAATTCTGTGGGAGGTGGCGAAGAACTTGGAAGAGCAGTTGAACGAAATGGGCAGTGTCTTTAAAACAGTTTATTTGGTCAATATCAACAGAAGTAAAACAATTATAACAAAGTGTGATGGAATTGGGGCAGATGGTCGACAAGTCTTGTAATTTAGGGACCAAAAACACTGATAGTGGCTGTAGCAGCAAAGACTCACTATGGCAATAAATGCATTTTATGAAAAACAAAAATGAGTTAACATCGAATGTAAACTAATAGTTTAGGAAGTCTTCTCTGAAGATCTTTCTTTATCTGGAGTGTAGCCTTATGTGGAAGTGAAACTGGACGATGAAGAGATCTACACTCATGCTCATAAATTAAGGACAATGCTGATACACGGTAAAAAAACGCTCTGCTGGGCGTTTTGCGGGTTTAAATCACCTCGGGGTGTGACCATGCGGTGCATTTGAACTGCGGTCGTCGCACGGTGCCGATGGCCGAGTCCACATACGCAGAGCTGTGTTAGTGCTGGAGGCTGGTCAAACACAGCAGGTCGTAGCACGGGCCCCCCGTGTGCCGCAAAGTCTGATGGCAACGATTCCAGCAGACAGGAAACATGTCCAGGCGCTACAGTACGGGACGTCCACAGCGTACAACACCACAAGAAGACCGATATCTCACCATCAGTGCCCGCAGACGGCCACCGAGTACTGAAGGTAGCCTTGCTCGGGACCTTACCGCAGCCACTGGAACATTTGTCTCCAGACACACAGTCCACAGACGACTGAATAGACGGTTTATTCGCCCGGAGACCTGCAAGGTGCATTCCACTGACCCCTGGTCACAGGAGAGTCTGTAAAGCCTGGTGTCAAGAACACAGTACATGGTCATTGGAACAGTGGTCCCAGGCTATGTTCACGGACGAGTCCAGGTATAGCCTGAACAGTGATTCTCGCCGGGTTTTGATCTGGTGTGAACCAGGAACCAGATTCCAACCCCTTAATGTCCTTGAAAGGGACCTGTATCGAGGTCGTGGTTTGATGGTGTGGGGTGGGATTATGATTGGTGTACATACACCCCTGCATGTCTTTGACAGAGGAACTGTAGCAGGTCAGGTGTATCGAGACGTCATTTTGCACCAGTATGCCCGCCTTTTCAGGGGTGGAGTGGCTCCCACCTTCCTCGTGATCGATGATAATGCCCAGCCCCACCGAGCTGCTATCGCGGAGGAGTATCTTGAAACAGAAGATATCAGGCGAATAGAGTGGCCTGCCTGTTCTCCAGACCTAAACTCCATCGAGCACGTCCGGGATGCTCTCAGTCGACGTATCGCTGCACGTCTTGAAACCCCTACGACACTTCAGGAGTTCCGAGGCAGGATTTGAACCTGCGACTGTAGAAGTCGCGCGGTTCCAGACTGTAGTGCCTAGAACCCCCTGGGCTAGCCCAGCCGGCGATCATATCCCTTACTGATGTCGGGGTACATGCGCAGGAAACAGTGGCGTTTTGTAGCACATGTGTTTCGGGACGTTTTCTCAACTTATCACCAATACCGTGGACTTAGATCTGTGTCGTGTGTGTTCCCTATGTGCCTATGCTATTAGCGCCAGTTTTGTGTAGTGCCACGTTGTATGGCGCCACATTCTGCAATTATCCTTAGTTTATGAGCACGAGTGTAACAATAAGAAAATATAAGATTTTGAAATTTGGTACTACAGCGAAATGCTGAAAATTAGACGGTAGATCTAATAACTAACGGAGAAATGTTGAATCAAATTGAGGACAAAGGAAGTTTACAGCAAAACCTGACTAAAAGAAGGGATTGATTGGCGGATTACTTACCTTAAAGACGTTAAGCAATTCTCAGTTCGATAATCGAGGGAACTTTGTGTGCCTGGGTTGCGGGAGAGAGATAAATTTAAATCGAAGAGCAGCGTCTTAGATAGATACAGGTGAAAGTTGTTATGCAGAAATGAAGAAATTTGCAGGGGAAGGAGTAGTGTGGACAGTTGGATCACAACAACAGAGGTCTCATTGTCACCTCACTAAAAACAAGTCGTCCATCCGATTAGATACAAAAGAAAAAGAAATAAAACAGACAATACATGTGAGAGATTGAAAATGGTGCTCTCTCAAAAGTGCTGAATACAATGGGAATAACAGATATCTATCGATTCATTGATTTGTATTTCGAGAAAGATAACTTACAAATGTTTTTCTTCAAACTGGAAGTTAATTGGTGCTTTAGAGCATAACGACTGTAAAGATGACGTTTATGAAGCTCTGTAGTAAATATATGTGCACTCATGTGATTTACAAAAGCCGAACACCATAGGTGATCTCTTTCTAAGTAATCATTAGTTAATTAACTCATAAGCTGTTTATTTAAGTTTATGATTGCCACATTATATCGTCTCGAATCCTGAAGCGTTTAATAGCTTGATTAACATGTGTCTGGTGACCCCAGCACAAACTACTTCAACTTCGCCGTAAAGGTATGAGAGACTAAACTTTGGGCGTACTGGAGAGTGCAGCAAACCCTACCCGGTCGCAAGTTTTCCAACGTGAGATAAACTTAGCTCTCATTACTTTTGTCCATATGCGACCGCAAGATGACCGCTGCCAACCAGAACCAGGCACTATGCACTTCTGATAGCAGGTGATCTCGGAAATGTACGTTACGTGGCTGTTTTAGCAGAATATCGCTGGCACGTTCTCACTTTTCGTAATCAGACGCATAATTAAGGTAATTTTCAGTGTGATGAAAAGCGTCATAACGTCTTCAAAATGGCCATTTTTGAAGACAGTGTGTCAGAAAGATATTTTTTGAAACTTTCACTGTCACATAGATGTCTTCGTATGGTGTGAGTTACGACCTCTGTGGGATCGTTTTCATTAGTAACAATAGCCGTGCCGATGGTTTGGGCTGCTACACAATCCAGTCACAATAATGTGACCACTTCTCAAAAGCCTGAATAACCACCATCTGCAGTGCTGACCTCTGCGACACGAGCAGGAAGGGAGTCAGTGAGGTTTTGGTGGTGTGGAGAGGGATGTGGAGCCATGCCGACTCCAATGCCGCGCTAAGTTTCTCGGTTGAGTATCCGTTGCGTGAAGAGCCCAATCGAGGTGATTCCACAGATACTCAACTGGGCCTAAATTCAGGGAGTTTGGTGGCCAGGGAAGTACGGTAAACCCTTCCTGGTGCTCTGCTTACAAGACATTACACTCCGAGCTGTGAGACAGGTTGCACCGTGCTGCCAGTTGGTGGCGTCGTGTCGAGGAGAACCAAACTGCATGTAGGGGTGGACGTGGCCTCCAAGGATGGATGCATACCTGTATTTATCCATTGTGCCTTCCAGAATGACGAGACCATCAAGGAAATGCCACGAAAATATTTCCGGGACAATAACATTCCCTCCTCCGGCCTGACCCTTCTGTCCATTGTTGCTTTCTGTTTGCTTTCAGATGACCACCTTTCTCATTGAGCATAAAATGTGATTCATCGGGGAAGGTTACCTGTCGTCACTCATTGGCGTGCAAATTCCAGCCTTCATCGTCGATTAATAGCAGTCAGGATGAGTATATGAATCAGGTGCCTGCTGCAAGGCCTACAGGCAACATCGTTCGCTGGTGGTCGTTCAGGAAGCACTGTTGGTAGCCTCTTGGTACATCTGGGTTGGCAGGTGCTCAGTACTTGCACGTCTATTGGCCCGTACACACCTCCACAGCCGTCGTTCACCCTTGCCATCTGTGGCCCCTGGTGCACCACAGATGCCTCGGCGCCGGTTTTGGACTGCGCCATTTTGCCATCCACGGTGTACTTTAACCACGGGGGCACGGAAACAGTTTACGAAGTTAACTGCTCCAGAAATGTTTCCACCCGTAACCCGAAAGCCAATGATCATGCCCTTTTGGATGTCAGATGATCCGCCCCGTTTCCGCATTACGACAACGACTGCGCTGTTTTCCTCGTCCCCCGACACGTTTTGTGTACCTTTCGCTGGTGGTGCTGCCACCTTCCGCCTGAAGTCGAACATGGCGGTAGCCACATTAATGTGGCTGGACCTTGTAGTATAGTAAGCAATGATTGATTTGGATTGGATTGTTTGGGGGAAGAGACCAAACAGCGAGGTCATCGGTCTCATTGGCTTAAGGAAGGACGGGGAAGGAAGTCGGCCGTGCCCTTTCAAAGGAACCATCCCGGCATTTGCCTGGAGCGATTTAGGGAAATCACGGAAAACCTAAATCAGGATGGCCAGACGCGGGATTGAACTGTCGTCCTCCCGAATGCGAGTCCAGTGTCCTAACCACTGCGCCACCTCGCTCGGTAGTAAGCAATGAGGCAGAGCTTATGGCAAGTAAAGCTGTGAGGGCGGGTTGTGCGTCGTACTTGGATAGCTAAAGTGTCCACGAAATACGAGGCCCCGGGATCGAATGTCAGTCCCCCATACCATTTCAATCTACCATGAAGTTTCGAATCAGCGCACAACTCGCTGCAGAGCGAAAAATTCATTCCATTGTGAGGCCACTGCTATATCCCAAAAATTGTAGGTTATGGTGTAAGTAGCCTGCTAAGGATTTTATATTGGTAACGCCACGTAGCGCTCTGTATGAAAATCACTGGCTGTGCTGTGTGCAGTATGAGGCTGGTCGGCATTGTTGCAATATTCGCCATTGTAGTGTTGGGCAGTTGGCTGTTAAAAGCGCGTAGCGTTGCGCAGTTGGAGGTGAGGCTCCAGCAGTGGTGGATGTGCGGAAGTGAGATAGCGGATTTTTGAGAGCGGATTATCTGGACGTGTGTCCATCAGAAACAGTACATTTGTAAGAATGGATGTCATGAACTGCTATATATATTATGACTTTTGAACACTATTAAGGTAAATACATTGTTTGTTCTCTATCAAAATCTTCCATTTGCTAACTATGCCTATCAGTAGTTAGTGCTTTCAGTAGTTTGAATCTTTTATTTAGCTGGCAGTAGTGGCGCTCGCTGTATTGCAGTAGTTCGAGTAACGAAGATTTTTGTGACGTAAGTGCTTTGTGAAAGGTATAGGTTAATGTTAGTCAGGGCCATTCTTTTGTAGGGATTATTGAAATTCAGGTTGCGTTGCGCCGAAAATATTGTGTGTCAGTTTAAGCACAGTCATGTATAATTTTTCTAAGGGGACGTTTCAATGGTTTAACATACGGTCCAAAACTGTTTTACACAGGAAGATCTCACTGAAGACAGAATGACACATATCGAAATAAGTGACCAAGGAATAGAAAAACAACTTAATCGCTCAACAAAGGAAAGACCACGGGACCTGACGAGATAACAATTAGCTTCTACACAGACTATGCGAAATAATTTGCTCCTCTTCTAAAAGCAATAAATCTTAAGTTTCTTGAGGAGTGAAACGTTCCTAATAATTTGAGGAAAACACAGGTCATTCCATTTTTCAAGAATGATTGTCGTACAGATGCACAAAACTATATGTGTATATCTCTGACTTCAGCCCATTGTAGAAATTTGGAACGTGTTTCATGCTCGCGTAGTATGACATTTCTGCAGACCGAAAATCTTCTCTGTAGGAAACGAAATGGGTTCCGAAAACAGAAATCGCGTGAAACCTAGCTCATTCTGTTTGTCCACGAGACACAGAAAGGAGTAGATACAGGTGCCCACTTAGATACCGTGTTCCTGGACTTGAGAAAGACATTCGATACAGTTCTACACGGCTGCCTAGTTAGCAAACTACGATGGTGTGGAAAGTATCTTCGGGCGTGCCCAAGGCGAGTGTTATAGGACCATTAGCTGTACCAGTATATATACAAATGACCTAGTAGATAACGTCGGAAGTTCCAAAACGCTTTTCTTGGATGATGACGTTGTATACAGAGAAATCGCGGCGCTAGGAAACTGTAGCGAATTACAGGAAGAGCTGCAGAGGATGGACGCTTGGTGCAGGGAGTGCCAACTGACCATTAACATAAATAAGTGTAACGCATTACGGATACATACGCAGAAAGAGCCTTCATTGTATGATTACAAAATTGCTGAACAATCACTAGAGGTAGTTACATCCATAAAATATCTAGCACTAAGCGTACGAAGCAGTTTGAAGGGGAACGACTACATAAAATTAACCACGAGTAAGGTTGATGCCAGACAGGTTAATGGAAGAATCTCAAAGAAATGTAGTCCATCGACAAACGAAGTACCTTATAAAACACTCTACCGAGCAATAATGGAATACCGTTCGTCAATATGGGATCTTCACCGGGTAGGACTGATAGAGGAAACAGAGAAGGTTCAAAGAAGAGTAGCGCATTTCGCTACAGGTTCATTCAGTAAACGCTAAAGCGTTACAGAGATGCTCAGCCAATTCCAGTGGAAGACGCTGCATGAGAGCTGTTCTGTATCTTCGTGTCCTCTTCAGAGAAACCATCAGGGAGTTCGCTGTAAATTATGTAAGGAAACCGCGAAAAAACCAAATCTACATGTTCTCACAAGTACCCCACTCATCTACAATGTGTGCCTAACAACTAAACACTACGCCACGTCGCTCGCTGCGTAACATGGAATCATGGAGTACTCTATTCCTGCGTAGACAGCACTGCTCTTACCTGAGCGGGAATCATGAAGAGTCATTTAAAGTGATCAATTTCTTTTTTTCCACTCTTTTTCTTGTACAGTCTATGCTTCCGTCCACGAGAATTGAGGTCTGGGCGTTCGTGCGTTGTTGTTGTTGTTTTTGCTGTCGTTTTTTTTGCTCATCGTTAAAGACTGGGGTTACTGCAACGACAGTACCTAGCTGGCCATCCTAGAACAGTACAAGCATTGGTCTGATGTAACTCGCCAGGTCTGCTGCCCTGCGTAACTCTCTTCAGCTCATCATAAGTACCGAACCACTACATACCGGGTGATCAAAAAGTCAGTATAAATTTGAAGCTGTCATTTACCGTCCATTAAAGTCATTAGATGATCAGAACAAATTGCAAAATGATTTAGACACGACGTTTGTAGAATGCAAGAAGTGGTAATTGACCTTAAACAATGAAAAGTCTGAGGTTATCCACAAGAGCACTAAAAGGAATCACACCACTCTACAGGCTATCGGGTGAACTTAATACCTAGGAATTACAATTATGAACAAACTAAATTGGAACGATCACACGGATAATTCTGTGGAGCCAGTAAACCAAATGGTTCAAATGGCTCTGAGCACTATGGGACTTAATTTATGAAGTCATCAGTCCCCTAGAACTAAGAACTACTTAAACCTAACTAACCTAAGGACATCACACACATCCATGCCCGAGGCAGGATTCGAATCTGCGACCGTAGCGGTCGCGCGGTTCCAGACCGTAGCGCCTAGAACCGCTCGGCCACTCCGGCCGGCCAGTAAACCAAAGATTGCGTTTTATTGGAAGCACACTTGGAAGATGCAATAGGTCTACTAAAGAGACAGCCTAACTGCGCTCGTCCGTTCTCTGCAAAGAGTACAGCAGTGCAAGTAGGATTGATGGAGGACATCGATGAAGTTCAACGAAGGGCAGCTCGTTTCGTATTACCGCCATATAGTGGCTAGGGTATCATGGATACGATACGCGGTTTAGGGTGGCATCATTAAAACAAAGGCGTTTCTCGTTGCGGCAAGATTTGTTTACGTAACTTCACTCTCCAACGTTGTCCTCCGAATGCACTAAAAATTTTGTTGAAAGCCACCTACAGAGACAAAATGGCTCTGAGCACTATGGGACTTAACATCTATGGTCATCAGTCCCCTAGAACTTAGAACTACTTAAACCTAACTAACGTAAGGACAGCACACAACACCCAGTCATCGCGAGGCAGAGAAAATCCCTGACCCCGCCGGGAATCGAACCCGGGAACCCGGGCGTGGGAAGCGAGAACGCTACCGCACGACCACGAGCAGCGGACCTACAGAGACAGAAATGGTCATTGTGATATAATAAGAGAAATCAGTTCTCGCACGGAAAGATTTAAATGTTCCTTTTTTCCGCGTGCGGTTACAGAATGGACCTGTAGGATAATACTGTAAAGTGGTTCGATGAAGCCTCTGTGGGGCACTTAAATTTGAACTGCAGAGTAGTCATGTAGATGTAGATGTGCTAGTAGTCTACTTGGGCCATAAAGCTCTTGTGTCCCTATTGTGATTAAATGCCTCTTCAATATTTCGTTGCACTATTAATGTACAGTTCAGCGTTCTTCTAGAACAACACATTTCAGAAGTGTAGGTTCTCTTTTTTACGTACAGTTCACCGTCCATACTTCACTTTCAAATAAAAAGGCTATATACTGGACAAGTAACTTCAAACAACCTTCCTAATACCTAAGCCTCTATTAAAAGTTATGATACTTAAGCGTCTTATAATGTGAAAATGTCTGTAGGCTCGTCGGTCTAACTGCTTGTGTGACATAATGCCGTCAGATTTGAATCGCTAAAAATGATGAGACTAATAATGCGGAAACAATATTTGAGCCCACAATGGATTCACCATATCTGTACATGTTTGTCGGGCAGTATTTGTTTCGAACGCGCCGTCATTGCATTAGTGTAAGCACATGCACCTAACCGCTACGAATTACCATCGTGTAAAGTTATAAATTGGGTATAGGGGGGAAATGTCTTTAGCTAGAACAGTGAGGTAGATGTCATTGTGAAGATCTTGCAGAGCACTACTAGAAGCCATGGTTAGGCAAAGAAAGTCGCAGTAATAAACGGTAAGTGAAAACCGGTATTACATTGAAACTTATCCTTTTGAAGACCAAACTAATCACTTGCCTACATGTCAGTACTTAGGTGTTATCGTCCAGGGACCACGGTGCCGTACCAAAGTGGGTAACGTGAATCGATACTACAGATACACTACTGGCCATAAAAATTGCTACACCACGAAGTTGACGTGCTACAGAAGCGAAATTTAACCGACAGGAAGACGATGCTGTGATATGCAAATGATTAGCTCGTATCGTGATATTGCTCCTCGCGTTGGTCGAGATCCAATGACTGTTAGCAGAATATGGAATCGGTGGGTTTAGGAGGGTAATACGGAACGCCGTGCTGGATCCCAACGGCCTCGTACCACTAGCAGTCGAGATGACATGCATCTTATCCGCATGGCTGTAATGGATCGTGCAGCCACGTCTCGATCCCTGAGTCAAGAGATGGGGACGTTTACAAGACAACAACCATCTGCACGAACAGTTCGACGACGTTTGCAGCAGCATGAACTACCAGTTCGGAGACAATGGCTGCGGTTACCATTGACACTGCATCACAGACAGGAGCGCCTGCGATGGTGTACTCAACGGCGAACCTGGGTGCACGATCGGCAAAACGTCATTTTTTTCGGATGAATCCAGTTCTGTTTACAGCCTCATGATTGTCGAATCAGTGTTTGATGACATCGCAGTGAACGTACATTGGAAGCGTGTATTCGTCATCGCCATGCTGGCGTATCACCGGCCGTGCTGGCGTATCACCGGGCGTGATGGTATGTGGTGCCATTGGTTACACGTCTCGGTCACCTCTTTTTCGCACTGACGGCACTTTGAACAGTGGACGTTACATTTCAAATGTGTTACGACCCGTGGCTCTACCATTCATTCCATCCCTGCGAAACCATACATTTCAGCAGGATAATGCACGACCGCATGTTGCAGGTCCTGTACGGGCCTTTCTGGACACAGAAAATGTTCGACTGCCCTGCCCTCCAGATCTCTCACCAACTGAAAAGGTCTGCTTAATGGTGGCCGAGCAACTGGCTCGTTACAATACGTCAGTCACTCGATAAACTGTGGTATAGTGTTGAAGCTGCGTGGCCAGCTGTGCCTGTACACGCCATCCAAGCTCTGTTTGACGTAATGCCCAGGCGTATCAAGGCCGTTATTACGGCCGTAGGTGGTTGTTCTGGGTACTGATTTCTCAGGATCTATGCACCCAAACCGCGTGAAAATGTAATCACGTATCAGTTCTAGTATAATATATTTGTCCAATGAATACCCGTTTATCATCTGCGTTTCTTCTTGGTGTAGCAAATTTAATGGCCAGTAGTGTATTAGCAAGGTTCAAATGGTTCAAATGGTACATAACATCTGACGTCATCAATCCTCTAGAACTTACAACTACTTAAACCTAACTAACCTAAGGACATCACACACATCCATGCCCAAGGCAGGATTCGAACCTGCGACCGTAGCGGTCGCGCGGTTCCAGGCTAAAGCGCCTAGAACCGCTCGGCCACTCCAGCTGGCTATTAGCAAGGGAACGCTGCAGTCCGCGACAATCAACGGGAGTCACTCGAGCATACCACGTCTTCCTCTCAGAATAGCAGCACCCTCACGCTGAGGTCAATATAGTGTCGAACATGTAAGAGTTCAGTCCAGTTGGAGACCTCAGCTACAGGAGTAAGCATCATCGTGTAGGACGGTGACACTTGCTAAAGTTTCTGATGAAATTTTCTTTCGTAAATGTTGAGTTTTGTACTGCAACAGAACGGTTTGTTAATAAGTGCATCAACTGATGCATCGCTTGTCAGTGACAGTTATAAATTGACAACAGTGTTTTGGCAAGGAACTGTATCAAAGTTAAGTAAATCATTTATTCATTTATGTTAGAGAAGGGACTGATATTTCATTTGTTCTAATTTTACGAGGCAATGAGGCATTCCCCGGAGCAATCAAGGAACCCACGTTTCCGACCGGATGACATCATTTTCGTCTGGTCACAACAGCTAATATATTTTCATCGGTATCGCGTTGGGTTGCATATACGCTGCAGCAAAGCCAAAAAACGGAAGCATTTTGATCGCTCCTTACACCAAATAATCAAAGATGTTGCCTCATACGACTATTAAAGATCCTCGGAACTGTAGAAGCCGGTAGTCAGAGAAAAGCTAAAAACATCTGTGCGGAGCAAATACAAGAGTACAGAAGTAGTGTCGAAAAGTAAATGAAACAAACGGCGGAAAGCTATTATATAGCTGGCTCATTAGGCATACAGCGGCCAGAGGCAGTCAATACTTATGATTTATCAATTGTGTATCCATTAAACTACTCTGTGTACCCATTGTATTTAACAGATTGATAATTAAATTAGAAATTAATACAAAACACGTATTATGTTCACATCTTGACGTTTTCAGGAAAGATCTATTGCGTCGTCACAAACAGCGCACAAAGTTTTTTTTTTTTTTTTCTTTTTCAGTGACGCTTGTCTTGCCATTGCCAATATGCATCTTTCATCCTATTTCCTTCTGTCGTCGTCGGTTGTTTTGCTGTCAAAGCAGCAAAACTCGTCTACAACTTTCAGCTTCACAGCTGCTAATCTAGATCCTTCAGCATTGTCTAACTCAACTAGAGCACATTCCGTTCTGCTCATTTTATTTTTGTTGAAGTTCTTTTGATAACTTCTTTTCAAGACTCAATCCATTCCGCTCAACTGCCCTTCTAATCATTCGTCGCCGCTAACAGAATTTCTCTGTCTCTGGGAAAAACTTTTTCTCTCTCGTTGCTGAACTTTAATTCACTTTCCAGTATAGTCTTTGCTTTTCTGCTGCGCTGCTCACTGCTATGCAAGTGTGTAATACCACAGTAAATTCAGAAGGCTATTAATGACGTGTTGCTCCCAGAGGAAGAAAATACCAATGAATTTCTTGCAGTCTAGTTCAAGGAAGCAGTGCTGCAAGGAGACAGATGGCCTTCTATTTACTTGTTGCTCCAAGAGTCAAATATTTATCGGCGCCGGATCGCTGCTAGTGGCAGGCCACTCGCATTCATGTCGCGACGGCTTAAATATTTAGGCGCGGCTCGTTAGCCGTGTTTGCTCAGCAGGAGGGCATCAAAACAAACCGCGTGGCCAGGAAGAGAGAGAAAGTGTCCGCACCCGTGAGAGCGGACATACTGTCCCCTGGCTGCAGGCAACACGCGAAACACCGCAGCCGCCAAGGCATCCGCTGCTGTTAACGGCGCACGCGCTGCTTGCTTGCGACAAAACTAGAGAGTTGCGCCCTACCAAAACTAAGGTTCGATATCTGTTTTGTAAATAAGAACGCCTTCTCTTCCTGCACTGTCTTTTACTTTCCCAGATGCGTTTCACATTTTTTCACTTTAAGGCGTCATCAGTGTGCTTTATAACCACACAGTTATGATACACTTTTGTTTTGGTATGCGTTATTCGTAGATTATAAAACAGTTCACCGCTTGCTTTTCGTAATCCACGATACATATCAAAACAAAAGTGTATGATAATTGTATCACGATAGATCAAACTGATGATGCGTTAAACTAAAAACAAAAAAAAGGAAAACAAAACACAGTGCAGCAAGAGAATGCGTTGTCATTTACAAAACAAATATATCTGTGCTTGCTGCGGAGAATGGCTACCCAAAGATATTCGTTACAGTTCTATACTTTTAGTACCGTAAATAAACTATGTAAATGGTAGGATTAGCAGTAGTGTTGATAGCACTGGTAGGGCAAGAAACATAAATGAATGTGTGAGAGAGAAACTGGGAGCCGACGACTTATGTTTGTAAATTACAATCGTTCAAAAAACGGCACATTTTGCGTGCTGCACACTGGTTTTATATTATTTGTCTTGTGCATCCAGATGCGTTTCACCTTATTTACAAGGGGGCTTTATGTCGGGTGGCAGAATCGTTGAAAGTTTCCAGTTTTCCTATCTGTCACTGTTTTCCACAGATAGCACTTTAACTGTTTAAAACAGTGTTTAAAAGGAAAACAGCAAACAGTCAATCAGTTTGCCACCTGATAGAAAGATGTTTGTCTTAAAAATAATGAATTAGACTCTGATGTAACGCCCATTGAAGATATCTTGTAACCAAACAGAAACGCTGTTGGGGATACAAGATAAATAAAAAAAAGCTTAAAGTGAGGAATGCTAAAGGTATTTATCTGCGAAAACGGCCACCACAAGAAACGTAACTTATGTTTGTTTTTTGTTCGTTTGTTTTGCATGTAATTAGAACCGCACGTCGTTCACTGTTAGTCCATTGTGTATTTTACATCCTTACAAAAATATAAATCGCAGTTTATAAGTAAAAAAGATTAGTTGATCGCGTAACTTGTGCACTTATACGTAACCAAAGCTATTACTTTCTATGGAAGTATACTTTTCCTGACCAAACATAAAAAAATCTGTATAATTATTGTTGTCATTTTCACTCAACAGAAAGATCTTAAACACGATGAAAGGAAAGAGTTTCCTAGTACTACTGATAAGTGCAAAAGTTGTTTATGAATAACAAAAAAATTGTTCAAATGGCTCTGAGCACTATGGGACTTAACTGCTGAGGTCATCAGTCCCCTAGAACGTAGAACTACTTAAACCTAACTAACCTAAGAACATCACACACATCCATGCCCGAGGCAGGAATCGAACCTGCGACCGAAGCGGTCGCGCGGTTCCAGACTGTAGCACCTAGAAGCGCTCGGCCACACCGACCGGCTGTGAATAACAGAATCATATTTTGTATAACCTCTACGAAGGCGTAGAATTGACAATTAATTTGTTTTTGTTTTGTGTTGTTTTTCAATTTACCTATTTCTGAGGAAATAGCGTTTTCTAGTGCTATAAGATAATTCTGTATCTCCTTTATTTTTAACTACATCATCCCTCTGTTTAACATTGAAAATCAACATTTTTCAAATAAAACCTGAGTTAAATATTCACAATTTCAGTTTTGCTGTAAATACTGTTTATTTTAAGTAGTGGTCAGGAGGATAATTATGTAGAACAAAAATATTCTGTAGGTTACACGACCTTTCATATATCCCCACTCAGTTTCTAGATGGTTCACCGCCTCTGGTTTCTAGGGGAAATCTAGTAATACACATCGGTTACGCAAACAAAGCGATCGTAATGAGGTAACGCCCGATAGGATTGAAACACACTTAATGCACATGTAGCGTGCTTACGATCTTAACTGAGGGTACTAGGAAAACTATAACAGTCTCCGATAGATTTACAGCTCCATGCTTCATATATACACTTGCATCTATACTCCGTCACTACACAGTGCATGGTGAACAATATCTAGTATCCTTATTAACCACTCTTAATTCCACTGATTCAGATATTGAAAAAAAAAACCTCAGAAATTTACTTTGCGTAATATTGACCGTGAATTCTGATTACGTAAATTCGAAAGAATCCATTTTACTTCCAAGGTTAACTGAAATAACCACGTCAGAGATTGGTAACAAACTACAAAAGAACATAAAACACAAAAAATCCCGAAATAATTTGGTAAACGATGATGAAATAGGCTATTATTTGTATTAATTATAAATACACAACAAAATAAACTCGCACATTGTAGTGAGTATGTCGTAATATGACGTCCTAGTGAATGTAAACATCGTTTACGTAGCTGTCAACTGAGAAGTTCAAAGTTTCGGCCGACAGCGTACCTTGCCCCAAAAGCGAATGAGCAACCTTGCTCGGAATCTAATGCCAGACACCACAATTTTAACGCTGACTGCCACGCACTACAACAAAATAAATACGTAAATTTCCATAATAAACGCACTACACACATACAGGGTGGAGAAAAATTGTGTTACGAAATTTTAACCCTGGATATCTGATGCCAGGAGGAACCAAACTTACTAATGTTGTATAGGTCGACAACGCACAATTTTTAAACTGCGGAATCTTGGCGCCACGCCCTCCGATTGGCCTCAGGACTTGCCTATTGCTGGATGCTCTGGACAACGCATGACCGCGAATGATTTGCCTGACGGAGATCGCGAGGTATCCAAGGCGGCCAGCACGCTCGGATGGTAACGCGCCAGCCTTGCACTCTGGGGCCTGCGGGCGAATCCGCCGGTGTCCCAACACATCCATTGTAGTTTCATGATAAGACGTACCGGAAACAAACCCGTCAACAGCTGTCTGTTCGCGTACAGAAAGTCCTTCACAAATTGCGACGGCCCTGAAAAGGGTCTTTCTTGTAACTAGGACATTGTTTATTTAAAGCAGGTGCTCTAACTGGCGACCCTCTGACGCGAAACAAGCTTGGTAACGTTGAAAGGTGTTTTGAGAACTCTTTCAAAGATTCCTGGCGTTTCCGTGATGTAATTGGCTGCTTGTTGAATGCGATCCATTAATTTTTCTTCGCTTCTAGGTGGTTCGTGTCCGGGTGGGTGAACTAGAATCTTGAAGAATCCCCACAGGAGAAATTTCGCTGGCGTGAGACCTGGTGATCGCGGGGGCCATGTCCTACGAGGACCTCTGTCAATTATCCGGCCGTCGAAGAGTTCATTCAGATATCCGCGCACAGCACGACTGTTATGTGCGTGCGCCCCATCATGTTGCAACCACAAGCGTAGCCGCATGTACACTGCAGCATCTTCCAGCAGACCGGGTACAGTTTCTTTCAAAAAGTGAAGGTAATTTTGTCCGGTAAGTCGAGGAGGTAGACGGACCGGCCCAATCAGATGGTCACCCACAATGCCTGCCCAAATGTTGAGCGAAAATCGTTCCCGGTGTCCGTGGACGTACGTGACGTAAGGATTTAC
The DNA here is from genome assembly GCF_021461385.2 of Schistocerca piceifrons. Taxonomy (NCBI): domain Eukaryota; kingdom Metazoa; phylum Arthropoda; class Insecta; order Orthoptera; family Acrididae; genus Schistocerca; species Schistocerca piceifrons. The sequence continues at coordinate 508,390,944 of NC_060144.1, forward strand.
CCTTGCCCAGTTATGAACGTTTCGAATTTTGTAAAAGGCCATCCCGACGGAAGGTGCACTCGTCGGTGAACAACACAATGGCAGGGAAATCGGAACTTCGTGCAACACGTCACAGAAACCACCGGAAAAAACCGTAGCCTGCGTTCATAGTCCGCCGCAGGATTTAGGTCTTTGACAGGGTGGAAACTAAATCAATGCTGGCCGTCAAAACCTCCCAGACTAACCGATGAGTGACCACAATGTCGTGTCCAACCGCTCGAGTACTTGACGTAGGTGCTTCCTCGAAGCGCTCGAGAACAGTCTCTCCAAAGGCAGCATTCTGTCGTGTTCGAGGTCTTCCAGCATCACAGTGTTATCCCACTAACGAGCCTATTTCGCCATGTCGCCGGTGAATTGTTGTAAACGTTTCCGGGAGTGGGTGGCGTCTTGCTGGGTAACGTTCTTCATACAACCGTCGAGCTTCATGCACATTACCGTTGGCTAGTCCATAAACAAAAACCATATCTCGTTGTTCTTCAAACGAATACTGTGCCGCCATGCTTACTGTATGACTAAATCGCCGGTGACGTGTGTTTTCTCATAAGCGAAGCTAAGTTGTGAAAGCCTATAACGTGAGGCGGAGACAAACAGAAAGACCTGTTCGACACATGTGAGTATCACGTTGGGGCAGTGGGGGCGAGGGACGTCTGTATGTGTGAACCGATAACCGTAGCCCTGCCCGTCAAGCGACGAACGGCAACAGGGCAATCCCACGGCCAATCAGAGCGCGTGGCGCCAAGTTTCCGTGGTTTAAACATGGTGCGTTATTGCGTTATCGACCTACACAACATTAGTAATTTTGGTTCCTACTAGCACCAGCTATCCAGGGTTAAAATTTCGTGTCACAATATTGGTTGGTTGGTTGGTTTGGGGAAGGAGACCAGACAGCGTGGTCATCGGTCTCATCGGATTAGGGAAGGATTGGGAAGGAAGTCGGCCGTGCCCTTTCAGAGGAACCATCCCGGCATTTGCCTGGAGTGATTTAGGGAAATCACGGAAAACCTAAATCAGGATGGCCGAACGCGGGATTGAACCGTCGTCCTCCCAAATGCGAGTCCAGTGTCTAACCACTGCGCCACCCCGCTCGGTGCCACAATATTTCTCCACCCTGTACATTGCAACACACCCCTCAACAAGACATGGGCCATGGGTGTTTGTGTTGTCCTTAGCGTAAGTTAGTTTAAGTTAGATCAAGTAGTGTGTAAGCCTAGAGACCGATGACCTCAGCAGTTTGGTCCCATAGAATTTACGACAAATTTCCAATTTCCACAAGACACGTAAAGCACATCCAAAAACTGTTACAATACGACAAAGGAAAATAATGGAGATAGCAAATGGTAATGATCACTGTTAATGATGGGATCAACAGTGTCAACACACACTGCAAACACGATTGACTGAAGTTACATTATTTTTTGAGGAAACTAAATACTAGGCAAAGTATGTCACAAAAGAGAAAAGAATTTTTATAAAGAAAGAGCGCTATGCACTGCGGCTTATCTTTGCATGATGTGTGTGTTGTGACGTAGATGGCCGCTGTTGATGCTAGCTGCGTAGTTATTGTAGCTTCATCAGTTGTGAAATTGCAGCGGGTACATCCTCTAGCTTAAAGCATGATTCTCCAGGCAATAATGTTATCCTTCGTCGCGTTCCTCTTGTCACGTGGATGTCGAGCGTGATTTTTACTGTATAAATCCAGTTTCGTATATGCACGACAATATCGTCTCTTAAACACTCCATTTCGTTATCAGCGTCCAGTGCACAGTCTTAAAACAGTAAAAAATTCACTTTGCCTCACCGATCGCGAACATACAGTCCATCCGCTTTTAGGAATCAAGTTCGCGGATTCACGGTTCCGACGTAACAAACAGTTTGAAAGTCTTCAGCAAGGCAGTTGATGTCTTAACGCACGTGGCATTTCATTAAGTTGCAAACAAGATAAGTATTTTACAGTACTTTAATTCTTGCAGTTATATGTGTTTTAAAGTACTTCAGTTCTTGCAACTCAGTTATGTGCAAACTGTTCGTTTCTAGCAACGGCAATCACTGTCTATTCGTGTGTGATGTCGCTGCTGTTTATAGTACTCAACGAAACTCGGCATATTCACAGTTTCAAATTTTGTTTCATAACGTCAACGTCGAAATTTAGTTCATACTTTAACCGAAAAATGAAAACGTCACCATAAATTTTAGTGTGTTTTTGTCTAGCACTATTACACAAGACAAAAGAGCGTAAGCGACGCCACTGCAGACCCATTATCTGTTACAGCTCCACAGTAACCATCGATATTTCTCTCGCATCACAATTCACAAAACGGCACTGAAATATTACATTTAGTTTCACGCAAAGGATTACACAAAACTATTATAAAAAGGTCAAATATACAATGCAATCTTGCATAGTGAATTAATAAAGGATTCGTGTAGCCATATAAATAAAACAAAAAGTAGTCCAATTGCTTACTGTAGAATAAACAAAACAGTATCCTATACCATCGAAAATTTATGTACAGAGTGAAAGGAAACAAAAACAAAGACAGAAGAAAAAGTTATCTATCCGTAATTAACAATAACCTCGCAACATGTAGATTCGGATGAGAAGGGTGTTGACTAAAATTTCATGGAAAGCTCTACCAGCAACGAAAAATGTTTTTATTTTCATGACTACAACTCGTTTATCATATCCGTCAACTCCCTCCGCTATTTCGAGGTTACGCGAAAACAGCTGTCCTTCACTGAACTTTTTCGATGTCCTTCGTCAATCGTATCTGTGAAGGATCCTATACTGCACAGCAGTACTCTAGAGGAGAACGGACAAGCTTAATGCAGGGAGTTTCTTTAGTGGGTTTGCTCGGCCTTCTTAGCCATCTACCAGTAAAACGGAGTATTTGGTTCACCTTCCCTGCAGTGTTTTCTATGTGAAGGATCCCGTTTAAGTTGTTTGTAACTGTAGCACCTAGGTATTTAGCTGAATTCATAATTTTTAAATTAATGTGCTTTATCATGTAACTGAAATTTAACTTTCTTTTAGTATTCATGTGTAGGACTTCAGACTTTCTATTGTTCAGGATCAGTTGCCACTTTTCGCAATAACAAGGTGTCTTGTCTAAATTGTTTTGTGATTCGTTCTGATCTTCTGTTGACACTGTGGGACAGGTAAAGGACAGCATCATCCGCAAACAAATTGCCTCCTATATCTTTTATGTAAATGAAGAATAGTGAAGGCCCTATAACACTTGCTTGGGAAAACTCAAATATAATTTCGGTTTCACTAGGTGACGTAACCGTTCTGACAGGAAATCTTGTATCCAGTCGCAAAGGTGAGGCGATATTTTACAGGTTGATTAAAAACAGCCTTTGAGGAGCAGTAGCAAAAACTTTCTTACAATGTGCAATTACAGAACCAATTTGAGATCCTATATCGACAGCATTCATTACTTCAGGTAATAACAATCCAGTTGTGTTACACACGAACAATATTTTCTCACTCATTATTGGTTATGTTCTTCGAGGTTTTTTACAATCTTTCGTGAAAGTAAACTGGAATACCCTCTTAGAAACTTTAGAGTTACCGAGGATAAAAATCAGGGAACAAAAGGTCGTTGCAACTTTTACAGAAACCGGCCTGCAGTTGTAAGAGTAGAAGAACATGAGAAAGAGGCAGTTGTGTGAATGAGACAAGGTTGTATCCTTCTACTATGTTATTCAATCTGTACGCTGAGCAAGCAGCAAACGAAGACAATGAGAAACTTTAATGGAATTACGGTTCAGGAAGAAGGAAAAATGACGGCCAAAAGTTTTGTAGGGTAAGATGGACGAAATGAATTGTATCTTGAAAAGAGGTTATAAGACGAATTTCAATGAAAGTAAGGTGAGAATACGAAAGTGTAAGCGAGTTAAGTCTGGTAACGCCTTTTTCAGGAAACTAAATTAGGAAATGAAATAGTGAAAGTAGTGAAGAATATTGTTATTTGGGCAGAAAATAACTGAGGATGGCAAAAGTAAAGAAGATATCAAATCAAATGTAGACGGGTAATAGTCTGAAAAGCGTTCTAGAAAAAGATGAAAGCGACAACAAATAGCACAGATTTGTGAGGTGAGGCAGTCTTTTCTGGCGGTAATTGTCCGATGTGTAGCCTTATAGTGAAGTGAAATGTGGACATTTAACAACATGGAAAAATCGGTTATTCGAACCTGTGGAGTGTGATGTTACAGACGAATGCTAAAGATTAGGCCGAGAAGCGAATGAAGAGATTATAGGGAAAAAGAGAGTCATTTCACAACTACACTACAATAAGGGATGAGACAATAGGACTCGCTCTGAGGTATAAAGAAATAGTTAATTTGGTAACAGAAGTAAGAATCACAGAGACAGCCCAATACTTGAATATAGTAAGCAAGGTGAAACGGCGTTGCAAATCAGTCTGGGGATCACTACAGCACCATTACACTACTGTGTGCGCCCTACTCAAGAAACATGGCCAGGGCAGTAGAAGTGTTTAAAGTCGCCAATTTGGCGCTGTTGTAGATTCAATGCTCTCCTAAAAAAAGGTCCACCTGAGGCACTCTTACAAGTGGTAGACAATACTCTCGCCTAAAAAACCTCAGGTAAGTTACCATCCGCTCTATTTACTCAACAATCCATCCAAACCACTCATTCCACCACTAAAGAAACGACGGATTTTGTCGCAACCTACTCCAAAATATACGTTCTTCCGAAAGACTTCGTATCTTTCAACGGATAACGCTGCCTGTGTGGTACACATACAGCGTGTTTGGAGCTTGGGACGAAGTGGTTGGGAAGAATTTCAAAAGAGAGGAAAACAGAATAAGATCGATTACAATTAGTTAGTCATTTGTATTCTTGTATTACACATTATTTGTGTAGCGTGATCACCTACTAAGTTTGCCTGTTTTAAATTTCGTATCAATTAGTTGAATGAATTCAGCAATATTAAATATATCAATCTTTTTTTAGAGTTCTGTGCCTCAGTCGAAAAAAAGGAACCCTTTTAGCATCACATTGTTGTCCGTCTGCCTGTCCGTCTATCTGTCAAACTTTTCGAAGTTATTTTTCTGAGGAACGTGTAGACTATCAAGTTGAAGTTTATGAGACATATGAAGGACTGCGCTCCCTTGGCGATGTAAGAAAACGAAGCTTCTACGTTCATCCAATCCAACGACACGGCTGTTTACGTCGCATATTTTGTTAGTTGCAAACTTGCTCATCAAAACCTATAGGGTACTTCTCGTTGATCTGGAATCAAGAAATTTGTCGAAACGTAAGGTTTCACATTACAACTACAGAAAAAATCGGAAAAGTGTTAATTTGTAATTATACCACACAAAAAAATTCTGCCGTTTGTTATCAGACTGTCTGTTCGTCCGTCTCAAAAACTGTTTATTTTTCTCCGACCCTTAATCTAACTTTGTTATTTACCCTACAGACTTATTTTTTTCAATTTACCATCATTTTTGCATTTAGTTTATTGTACTTTGGATTTTTATTCACTGACTCTTTGTGACTGTAGCGTCTCGGGTTAGGCTCTTTATTACTCATTTGCAAACGGATACGTGTTATGAATTTGATTTCGGACTTGTCATTAAATACTAGGATGCATTATGTCGTAATTAAGCCACAATTACTGCTTCATCCTTAAAGCCGGCATAAAACCACAAATCACGACGTGTCATACTATTATATCCCAGGCTGTGTAATCAATTTCATATCCTCTTTTTTGTCACCGTTTCGTTGTAATTAACGGTCTCTAAGCGCTCTTGTATCTTCAAATGGATCATCAGATCATATTTTTTTCAAAAATGAATCTATGGGCTCTGAGCAGTCAATCGATAGTTTATTTATGATTCATGTTGCACCTTTGAAGTTGAATACATTTCAAGAGCGTAATGGAAGCTCCACTAACATGCACGTTACAAACGATTGCCAACACAGTAGTGGTTGAATAATGATCCAATTTCATGCTGCGTGAATGTCAAATCTGATTTGTGGAAGGCTACCTTCTAAGACAAGGAATCATTTGTTAATAGTGTAATTAATTTCTTATTTTGTGTCCTCTGTTACATTATCACGCACAATCTGGAATGTAGTTCCAGTTATGAGAGTAGGCTTGTCAACAATGAATGTAAGTTTATTGAGCAGAGAGTGCTTTTCTTTGCACATATGACAGAATGCTGTGCTGAAGTTCACTATTCGATAAATAAGACCGAGAAGCTTCCAGAAATCTGAAATGTAGAGTCATAAATAGTTACAGGTGAAGGGAATCGAACTGATGACCTGCAACTTAGCCAACCCGCGAGTCGCGAGTGTATAAGTTGCACCGCAGCACACTACGCAGAAATATATTTATTCTGTCTTAAGCTATTTTATGTGTCGAATACAGTTATATATTGCGTTTCTCGTGTGCTGAAGAAGTTGAGCCATTTTGGGCTCGAAGTATCTATGATGTACGATGTGATCTTGAGAATAATTGTGAAAGAGATAATAGACAGAATTTTTTTTTTTTTACTGAAGACATGAAAGAGGACAAATTTGTAGCTCATTACGTATATCTGAAACTTATTTGCTATGAAACTTTGGGACTGGAACAAACAAACAGAAATTTACGTGGCTTGTTGCAGTCATATGTCGCCAGAATACACCATGAACTGGAAGATTCGGAGAAATAAGGAAGAGTATCAAGACAGGAAGCGGAATAGAAAAGGCGTGAGAGAGTTAACAGGACAGTTATGTGGTAGCTTTGCTGAAATTGAAATAGTGGTCGAATATCACGGAAAAGAGAAAATAGTAAAATCATGTTTTCTTGAATTGTTAAGACTGAAATCGAGTGGAAGATTTTTCGTAGAATTCTTCGACTGTGATCTTTAAATCAAAACCTCGTTAGACTCATGCCTGTTGTGGCTTTCTTTTTGCAGGAACTCAATTTTACTTATAGATGTCCATGTGCGATTCGACTAAATGATTTTCAGGGCCAAAGAAACATAATTTGCTCGTTCGAGCCGGCCGGTGTGGCCGTGCGGTTCTAAGCGCGTCAGTTTGGAACCGCGTGACCGCTACGGTCGCAGGTTCGAATCCTGCCTCGGGCATGGATGTGTGTGATGTCCTTAGGTTAGTTAGGTTTAAGTAGTTCTAAGTTCTAGGGGACTGATGACCTCAGTAGTTAAGTCCCATAGTGCTCAGAGCCATTTGAACCATTTTGCTCGTTCGATTTTTGCGAAATACATGTTGATTACATGAGGAAGAAGTTAATTAGTGCGACGTTTCTGTTGTGTTTCACATTTCAATGAACGTAACCTGTGTTCTCCTTTTCGCACTAGATACATTCTCAACCAAAACAACGTGGCATTCTATAATAACTAGTATAACAGTTATATCTGTACATACCTCTTCCGCTTGTTGACAAGGAAAGCCCCATTTCTAGTCTTCTCCAATCTTCCATGACTAATCTATGAAAATTAAGGAAATTCACTTCATGGTTCATCGTTCGGCATTGATAGGGAACCGTGGTTAATCTAATTTTAAACTGCGGCTCCCATCTTCTTCATGTAGACCCTGGGTACAGACCGCTGCGAAATGCGTGAGGAAAGAGAGAGACAAGATATTCTGCCACACTTTTTACTTTTTATTGTCAGACGATCTCCATCTAGAATTTTCGACTAAATCAGTACAAGGAGACTGGCGACGAACGCGATAGAGCGATCACTTCGCATCTCCCGTGAAACTGCATCGTCTGTTGTCATTAGGAATGGAAGCTATGCTGAGGTTGTGTAAGGTAGGTTCCACTCAACAAGAAGGGATTTTATCATAAATCATTTTTCCTATTATTTAGTTTTTTAAACATTTCCGACAGCTCCGTAATTATCTCCTCTTTATGTCTCTTTCTTTCCCTGCCCTTGCCTCTTTATCCCTCTCAAAATATTTGTATAGATTCTACGTTTAATCCTTTTTTCTCCGTTCATATCTATTGGTTCATAACTCTTTAGGAGTTTTATTCTCCCTCATTAGCAACTGAATCCACTGAATCCAGGTGTTAGGGAGTCGTCCGTTTCGTCTTTTTCTGTTTGATATCCAGTCCGTTAAACACTTTGGAAATTCTGGCATCCTTTTGAGACGTCCACACAATTGTAATTGTTTCCGCCGGCCGAAGTGGCCGTGCGGTTAAAGGCGCTGCAGTCTGGAACCGCAAGACCGCTACAGTTGCAGGTTCGAATCCTGCCTCGGGCATGGATGTTTGTGATGTCCTTAGGTTAGTTAGGTTTAACTAGTTCTAAGTTCTAGGGGACTAATGACCTCAGCAGTTGAGTCCCATAGTGCTCAGAGCCATTTGAACCATTTGTAATTGTTTCCGTGGCACAAAATCAGTAATCTAATTTTAGACATTCATTCTGTCACTGATCACTTCGTATCTTCTATTTCCATTTATTAGTCCCATTGTTCAACGTTTCCAGAAATCTGCCTTTGCTTCTAGAAGTTTTTAATTTAGTTACCTATTCACTGTCCAAACTTCAGAACCATATGTCGTAAGAATAGCTGTTGCTGCCTCTCAGTTTGAATATTTGGTTACCAAAGGCTAAACGAAAAAACATTGAACAAAAATTCAGATTGATAATTGGTGCTATGGCCGAGTTTCCCATTCATCGAAAAAATTCACTTTTTAAAAAATCCTATAATGTTGCATTATGGCGGATATTATAGGAGACCTAAAAGGTTATGAAAGGAACTATTTTAACTGTTCACTGAGAATTGCGATAATACATATTTAATAGGCAAAATGTTGTACACGTGTTAAGCAATACGATGCTGATGAGTTCCTTGAATAACGGAGATCAATCGATACACTTGCACTCTGTCATTTGCCATACAAAAACGATCTTACAGAGTACCGAAGAAGATGCCTTAGGAGATTCAGGACTTCTTAGGAGTTAGAAATCGGCACGTTGCTAGTGCGAAAACGAGATGGACAGATGTAAAGGTAATTTTGGAAATACGCGTATTATAGTTCCGTTCCTCTTTATAGTGTAGTAGCTGAGTGCCCAGAGTTGGCTGGGTAAGTATTTATTCTCACTTTCTATTAGTCCATCTCCTCCTTCCCCCTCTCTCTGCTCAACTCCTTCCACATCCCCTCTCTCCACCCACTCCACTTCCACACTCTGTCGATCTGCTCCTGCCCCTCTCCTTGTACATTACCCCCTTGCCCTCTGCCAGTCAATCTGTTCCTACCCCTGTTTCTGTCCATCTGCTACTTCTTCTTCTATCTCTTTCCTCCTCTTCCTTCTCTATTTCCACCTCCCCCTTCTCCATCTCTTTGTCCATATACTCCTCCACCTGTCTTTGTCCATCTTCTACCGCAACCTTACTGCGTCCATTGCCTTCTCACACTCTGTCCACTCATCTCCTCCTCCCCCTGATTCTGTCCATCTTCTCCTCTTTCCTTTACCTGTCCATCTCCTCCTCCCCCCCCCTCTCTCTCTCTCTCTCTCTCTCTCTCTCTCTATCTCTCCGTGTGTGTGTGTGTGTGTGTGTGTGTGTGTGTGTGTGTGTGTGTGTGTGTTTCTCTCTGTCCCTTTCCCCAACTCCTCCCTCTGCCTGTCTCTTCCTCCCCTCTGTCTGTCTCCATCTACTCTCCTTCCCCTTACTGTCTGTCATTCTCTGCCTCCCCCCCTCCCCCTTTCTCTCTCCACGTTACAATTCTAACCCCAATAGGAGTGTGGTGGCTCTTACTCCCACAGTATGTCTTTCCAGACTGTTACTAATGTGTGTACCAACTATGGATGAAATCGTTCCATGTGTCGAGGATGAACTTTTACCTGTGTCTTCGCCCATGTAATACATTTCACATATATTTAACATATTTTACATGTATTTGTACTTTTTTTTCATCTGTACATCAAGCGAATTGCACTTTGCAGTTACAATTTCACGCAGCTTAATGTTTATGATGTCTTATCCCCTGAACTGTTTGCTGCGCAGTGATATAATTATACATGTACATCCAGTGGTATGGTCTGCGAAATGTGTTGTGAATATACTTACTACTGAAGAAGTAACAAATTAAAAACTCTTGCATGATGCCGCACATTTTCACGCATCTCAGTATTTATGACGTCGTCTCCTGAACGAAGTCTTGGACAACGATATAATTTTTCTGGTGGATTCAGTGCTATACGTGAATACTGACGGCAATATGCGTCGCGAGTATAGTAAGTAATGAAGAAGGAAATAAATTAAAATGTCGTGGTTCATGTGACAGTTTTTGTGCGCGAACTGGGAAGATGTAGCAAGCGATACACATTTTTTTTCCTTTCATTCTGCGAGAAGAGGTTTCGTAAAGGTTTGAAATTATGTGTACAGTTGGTTGCAAGTCTCTAAGTGCTCTCATTCACAAATACTGTAGGAGTAAAGTAAGGGTATTCGCTCGTCGTGGGCTAAGCTGCTCTTTCAGCAGTGCCCTCTCCCCCCCCCCCCCCCCCGCCCCGTTTCCATTTCCCCCGTTTCCGTTTGATAGGTAGCTGGGTTTGTCCCCACAGCGACGATTTAGAGGCAGTAAGTGATATGTGTAGCAAGTCTGGTTGAAATTTGTCCAGTAGTTTAGGACGACATGTGAGACATACGTACATATGTACATCCATTTTTATAATACAACGTTGGTCGTTCCGTGAAGCCTTTCGTGCATGAAGCTGTCGCATATAGGAAGTTTGTAAAGCCAGATGATTGTACTGATATGCAGAATGACCTGCAGAGAGTCTACGTTTGGTTCAGGGGTGGCTGTTGACCCTACTAAGCATTATTTGCTTATTTGTGGTTATGAAACTTATTGACTGTAAAGGCGTCTCAAGCAAGACTGCAGTGTCTCAGTTCCAGTCTCTCACATAACCGCAGTGCGCCACTCTTTCTTGACGATGCTATTGCCCTGTTTCGTGAGGAACAACAAATTCTGTCACTTCGCTCCCTGGTGGGTAGCCACGTGTATAAGTGGGGCGTGGGCATTTTGTTGGCACAGGGCATCGGGAATGCTTCTAACTCTGACGACAACCTTGTAACCGGAAGTGCAGGATACCACGAACCTCTCGACGATAAAAGGCGAAGGGGGTCACACGGTAAAATTTTGTTAAACTACCTCTGCAGATTAATGACTGTCACACCACCCAGCTAACGACCTGTTCTCTTTTTCAGCTTCATGCTAGCACGAAGTTTACATTCGTGGCCATGCGCTACGGAGGTAGTCAACAGATTTATGAACTTGTAGGTTTTGTGCCTCCTGATAAGAGCAGTTTCGCTGAAACGCTTCGTGTGTTTGTCAGAAAAAAATTCAAACTGAAGTGTTTTGTTTTATTGCTTTTTGAGTACAATGGGTGGTGGAACTCATTAACTTGCCGAGGTTGCTGAAGCACGCCTGTGCGGTTGCGCTCCACTCGGAAAAAACCGGCTCGAACGCTGCTTGTGGAAATCCTACACTGCACGTATTTGACCGTCAAAGGAAGGAGACATGATACCTTAAATTTTCTCACCACCAGTCTTTGCGCGAATGTCCTGGATTAAATTCCAAATCCCTCCGCAATGTCCCATGAAGTGAGGGCATATGACACTGTTGACGGTGATCCGTCTATATCTATAAGATGGGGACGTTGGTTAAGCTCGGCCAGAGAGACAGAGAGAGAAACGGAGAGACGACACCTTTCGCTTGCTTGACCAGAATTTATTTATTTCTCGAATTACATTATTACGCATCGCATTAATGAAGATACGCTGAGGTGACCAGAGTCATGGGACACCTCCTCATATCGTATCGGACCTCCTTTTTCCCGGCGTAGTGGATTCAACAAGTAGTTCGACGTCTCCTGCAGAAATACTGAGCCATGCCTCTACAGCCGTTCACAACTGCGAAGGTGTTGTCGGTGCAGGATTTTATGCACGATGTGATCTCTCGATTATGTCCCATAAATGTTCGATAAGATTCATGTCGGGCGATCTGGGTGACCAAACCCTTCGCTCGAATTGTCCAGAATGTTTTGGAACCATTGGCGAACAATTCTGCCCCGATGTTTTGAGACCAGGGGCGAACAATTCTGGCTCGGTGACATGTTTGCCAACTTTGAAGTCCATGAATCGCTGAAAATTGTCTCCATGTAGTCCACCATATCAATTTCCAGTCAACTGTCAGTTCAGTTGGACCAGAGGATCCAGGCCATCCCACGTAAACACCGCCTACAGTATTATGGAGCCACCACCAGTTTCTGCAGAGCCTTATTTATAACTTGGGTCCATGTCTTCGTGTAGTCTGCGCCACACTAGAACACTGCCATCTTCTCTTAGCAACATAAATCGGGAGTGATCCGATAAGGCCACGGTTTTCCATTCCTCTAGGGTTCAACTGATATAGTTACGGTCTCAGGAGAGTTGCTGCAAACGATGTCGTGCTGTTAGCAAAGGTCCTCGCGTCGGTAGTCTGCAGCCCTAGCCCATTAACGTCGTATTTCGCTTCACTGTCCTAACGGATACGTTCATCGTACGTCCCAAATTGGTTTCTGCGGTAATTTGACGCAGTGTTGCTTGTCTGTTAGCACTGACAACTCGGTGCAAACGCCGCTGCTCTCGGTCGTTATGTGTAGGGCATCGGCCTCTGCGTTGTCCGTGGGAAGAGATAATGCCTGAAATTTGGTATTCTCGGCACACTTTCGACACTGTGGATCTCGGAGTGATTTCGGAACTCCCAGGCGTCCAGCTCCAAGTAACATTCCGCTTTCAAAGTCGGCCAATTCCAGTTGTGTGGCCATAATCACGTTGGAAACCTTTTTACGTGAATCACCTGAGTAGAAATGACAGTTCTGCTAATGTGCTACCCTCTTGTACCTCATGTACGTGATACTACCGTCATCTGCGTATGTGAATATCGTTATCCTATGACCTTTGTCGTCTCAGTGTACATAATAAAGATTGCACGGAACCCTCATATTCCCTAGTCGCAATTATCCGATTTTTCGGAAATACACCGGAATTTTTCTAGATCCGCTGTTACAGTATCTTCCCAGGCTTTCCGCCAGTATTGCACAATATCAAAGATATTAGTTGCTAATCTTATAGCTTCCGCAAATGATGATTTGATAGAGCGATTTCGTTAAATAGTAAAGAATGGATCAAAAGAAAAGTTGTTGATTTTTTTAAAATTCTCTAAGAAGTGCTTGTTGTCTTCGCAGTTGTCGTTGAGGTATATAACTTATGAACGGTAGCAAGAAGCTGGCCGTACTCTTAATCACGCCTAAAACCATACACATCGTGTGCTTTAGTTCGATGTGTCTTTCTTGTTGTGGAGACTGTTGAGCGAAATGGGTCAGCAGTAGTCTCATACTGAATAAACGAGAGCTAATGTTGTTCGTAACGTAGGAGGCGAAGAGCCCCATTGGTGCCCCATAGCTTCTACATTATGTTATTCCTCGTACGGTGGTTTTTTCAGGTGTAACTTACAGCCAAACTTTCTGTCCAAACAACTCCTATATGTTTTGAGATTTTATTCTGACTTAAACTGACATCGTTGAGAGGAATTCTGAGATAAATGTATGCTAGTCTGTTGTTCAGGTGAAATCATCAAACCTCCGTCATAGCTGAACTGAGCTGCAGCCACCGTTTATGGAAATAGTTACCCACTGCCACTAAATCCTTTGTTAGAGCTCCGTCTGTTCTCTTGATTTCCTTGTGTTTGACCAGTATCTCAGCACCTGTAGAAAACAATGATGAATCTGAGGACGAGTGTGTAGATTACAGGCGACATCAGCGAAGTAAGAATACTTTTGCTGTTCTGAAATTCCTTTGGAAGGAACGTGCTATGGCAAGATGGTGCTCCGAGTAGAATAGGAAAACGGTATGTCACGGAAGTTTGAAACGTACTTTGGCGTCCCCAAAAGCGAAACAGGTCGAACAATGCATGTTTAGAGCAACGTAAACGAAGTGAATAATTGTAAAGTAAGGTGAGGACTATTTGCCTATCATACTCTGCTATGCGTGTTCTAGTAATCTTGATGAGACAATATGAACAGTGACAGACCAATGGAGAGAAAGTTGAATCTCAAAACTTATTGCTTTGTTATGTGAAACATTGCTGGAAAGAATGAATGATTAATAGGTGCTGTATAAGTTCGTCCATTTGGGACATTTTAACGTTGGTTAGTTTGTGATGTAAGAAACAGTGCGTGGAGAAGTTTTGCATCGTGCAGAACTACTATGGCGCGTTCACCGCCTTAGATGCAGTAAGCATCCACGTAGCAGGGAACGCGGTAGAGTTGTGGTAGAGGGGTTTCGAGATGGGAGGGCAGGACGAGGAGGTGGGGGTGGTCGTTAGAGGTCATTGAGGCGACATTAGGCCGGTATTCAGAGGCCGCTCTGCGTTCCTGTTGCGTGGCAGCCAACTGCCTCGTGCTCTCGCCGTCTTTGACATTCACACCTCAGCGGAGCGAGGCCGTTTCGATAAGGCAGAATAAAGTGCACAGCTTACTCCATGCAGTGAGTGGGGAAGAGCCGAGTCACTTCCACGGAAGGGGAGTACCGTCTTGATGACCAATCAAACGTTTCGTGCTTTTCAGCTCCATACATTTACCCTTATGCTGTGAAAGGATGAGTAGTTTGAGTGGGAGAGAGTGATTACTGTACATCAAGTCCGAAAAAATGTTACTGGAGGGCAGAATTGGAATTAAACGTTCTCAGCAGATTAACAATGTGTACTATATTGGGACTCGAACATGGAATCTTTCCTTCCTCTGACAGTGCTCCTTCTGGCTGAGCTATCCAGACACAACTCATAACCCGCCCTCACAGCTTCACTTCCACCAGTACCCCTCCTGTAGCTTCCAAATGTCACAACAGTTCTCCTGTACACCTGTGAGAGCAGCAATTCAAGAGGAAAGGGCATGCAGAGAAATGGTTTGGCCACAATCTAGTGGATAGGGTTCCCCTAAAACGATCTTCCTCTCCATTGTCAAGTTAACTATTCCTTGATGCTTGAAGGCGTGACCTGTCACTCTGTTCTATCTTTAAGTAAGATTGTGCCATGTAGCTCCTGTCTTCCAAGCTCGATAACTACCTCTTTGTTACACATTCAATAACTCTCCTAATCTTTCTGTACCATAACATTTCACAGTTTTAGAGTCCTCTTTCTGAACTGTTTATTATCCACCTTTCACTTCCAAATAATGATGCACTACAAATACTTTTAGGAAAGACGTCCTACATCTTAAATTTCCTTTCAGTACAAGCCATTTTCCCGCATCTTGGCCCATGTATGCATTCTACTCAAATTCTGAACACATCTCTTCCTCTCTCTCTTCCTCCCTCTGTATGCCCACGTCATCCTCCCATCTCTATCAGTCTATCTCTTTCTCCCCACTCTCTCTGTCTATACAACTCATCCTCCCCCTCTCTTTGTCCATTGCATCCACCTCCACTCTCTGACAGTATCTTCCTCCCCCACCCAATGATCATATCCTCCTCGACCTCTTACTCTACATCTCCATCTTCACCTCTTCCTTTTCCATATGCCCACCACCCCTCTACACCTCCCACCGGTCTCATGCATCTTATCCATCTCACCTCTATCTGTCTATTTCCTCCTACCCCTCTGTCTATCCATTCCCTCCTGTATCCATCTGAGAGTTGGCAGCCATACTTATTGGCATGTGTAGTCCCTGAAATTCAGCTCAATAAAGCAGGCCAATATTACTAACACAACACGCCTGCCATGCATGGCAGGCTACATATCAGTGGCTCGAAAATCCTGTGTTGTACAGGCCACCATGTACAGCAAGTCGGGAAAGCAGATCAATACAAATCCAACACAACAGGCCCACCATGCAGGGCAGCCTACATGATGAAGCCTGGAAAAAAGTTTCTTGCCTCTGAGATGTAGGCTGCCCTGCCAAGCGCGTTTATTTAGCACACTGATACTGTTTCCACACAATATGCCTATTTTGCAGGGCAGCCAATACACCAGGGGCTGGAAAAACATGTTTTTCCATGTACCTCTGCTTCTATTGGCGCTACGAGGTTGCAAACACCACAGTGCTGCTATACATGAAGCCTGCTGTTTCTGTGCCAAATTTGGTTGAAATCGATCTGTGGGTTTGGCAGGAAATACTGAATATACACATACACTCTGCTCTTGATATATGTAATAGGGTTGGAACTTTCGCAGTGGCAACTATTTATTTACAGCTCGTACAAAATAGACACGTGTTTCAAAATTCACTGACCTTTAAAGTAGTCACCAGCATTGTGTATAACGCGTTGCCAGCGATGTGGAAGTCGTAGAATACTCTTAGCAGTGCCAGTTGTGTTGACAGTTTGAGCAGCGTGATGTATTGCCCGACGAATTTGTGGCAGTTCTCAAGCGAATTCTGTGAAGTGTTTCCTTCAGTTTAGAAATCGAGTTGAACACATATTTACTGATATCTAACTGAGAAGTGAAATATCAACAGTCAAATATTTAGCTTAAAAATTTTTTTTAAATAAATTAATACGAGGTGGTTTGAAAAGTTCTCGGAACGGAATAGAAAAAAAGAACTCACATGACTGAAACTTCTATTATTTTTCAATGTAGTCTCCTTGTAGATAAATTCACTTGGTCCAAGGATGTTCCAGTGCCTTGAGCCCATCTCGAAAATGAGTTTCCTCCAGGCCTGCAAAATAGTTGTCAACTCTGGCTATCAATTCTTCGTTTGAAGTGAATCTTCGTCCACCAAGAGAAATTTTTAGTTTGGGGAGAGATGAAGTCGAACGAAGCCACATCATTTGAATAAGGTGGGTGTGGCAACAATTCATACCTTAGTTCGTGTAATTTTGCCATGGCGACGGCCTATGTTTCTGATCCGGCATCCATCTTGCAGATAATGTTTTCATTTGTAATTATTCACAGCACTTGCGGTATACCCTTTCAGATGACATCCAGCAAGCGTGAGCAATTTCATGCACTATCAATCGGCGATCCTCCATGACCATTTTGTGCACTTTTGCAATTATTTCTGGATTAGTGACACATCTTGGCCGACCACTGCTCGGATCATCATCTAAGCTCTCCCGACCACATTTAAATTCATTTGTCTACTTGGTAACAGTTGAATGTGAATGAGCAGAGACCCCCCAGTGTATTCTGGAAATCGGCATGAATGTCCTTTGATTTCATACTTTTCTTTACGAAGTACTTAATTACTGCTTGAATCTCGATTTTTTTCCATCTTCGTAAATCACTACGCGGTAACAGCAACAGAGCCACATCACTAACACAGCTCTCTTCCAAGACCACTGACGTGACACGTGTTTAACAGAACGATGCGCTAGCGCTGATCTCTCGTGATGATTCCGAGAACCTATCAAACCACCCTCCTGTTTTCTTAAAAATTTTCATTCCCTGTTTCACCACCTTAGAGGCTGAATTTCTGAAACCAATGTAACACCTTTTTATTTTTAAAGAGAAGCCATAGATTTAGCTTTGAAAGTGTATTCTTAATGAAATAATTTCGTAAATTTTTCATCCCGCAAATTCACCTCGTTAGGGATTTGGATTTCAAAAAACACTGAAACACATACTATTTTTATTCCTAACCAAAAAGTCAAATACCATTGTATGGATGTAGTTTCTTTAATAACGATTTATTTTCAAAGACCTTTCCCCCACTATTTTATCTCCTTAGTGGTTGAGTTTTCAACAGTGCTGAAACACTTTTTTTTTTGTTTCTAGCTGCAAAACCAAATACTAGTTTTCTAGTTCTAGCTGCAAAATTTCCTTAATAGCGACGAAATTTCAGAAAGATTTTCATTACATATTTCACCCTCTTAGGCGTGGTATTTCGAACAGTCGCTTCTTAAATGAGACCTAAGACGCACACATTCTCCAAATTTCGTCTTCTCTCCTCTGCTGTTTGGGCTGAGCGATGATGAGACAGTGAGTGAGTCAGTCAGTCGGGACATTGTCTTTTCAGTTTTGTGATGCTCATCTTTTTACTTCTTTTCAAGATACTATCCATTCCGTTCAGCAAATCTTCTTTTGCCATGAAGCACAGACATGACACGTCTTCAGCAAATCTTTGAAATTCGTATTTCATATTCTGAATTTCTTTTAGCTTTCATTGGAGGCTCTTGGTACAAACAAAAACAATGGAGATATACTACGACTTAGTCTAGCATCCTTCTCTATTATTGTGTACTCTTTATATTCTTCACCTCTTAAAACTTCGGGCATGCCCCAGGACCTGTGTAGGAACCCTTATAGTTGTACATTAATGGTGTGCCAGACAATATTAGCAGAAAACCCAGAGTGTTTGCAGATGATATAGTTACCTCTAGTAAAACATTTCCTGAAAAAGCTGCACAAATGTTAAACCCTGATAAAATTTCCAAGTATTTGAAGGATTGATAACTTTTTGTAAACGTAAATAAATGTAAAATTGTGCTCTTCACAAAACTAATAAACGTAGTTTCAAATTCAGCTCCAAGCGACAACTCAACGGCCTACGTTTCGGTCCAGTAGGAATCGCCAAGACAAGGTTAGCAACCATTGTTCCCACACTCCATATGTGGTGCCCATGTTCCATAAGTAAATTGATTGGGAAGAAGCTTAAAGAAGAGGGACAGTGGGAAGTGCCCTCTGCCATGTGGTTGCGAAATCCCACTCGAGCTCCCTTTTGTCGAGATCTATGTCGCAAATTTCTGCAGCGAGATGGATCACTCCTATGGATTCACTGCTTAATTAAAAGGCACTCAATGGACTGATTAACGATATAAGTGGGGTTTTGGTTCTTAGCACTGTACCCTGAGTTTGGGTATCCACATATTTTCATTCTAAACCACTGACTGAGAAAGGATTCACTAAGTATGAAATACTGAAATTAATATAATTTTTGATGAGCTAAATTAAATGTACGCGCATCCCATCAAATTAATTGGTACATGATAAAAACATTAATTCCAATGAAATGTAGTTGCAGCAAACGATGGTTAACAAAGTTAGCAGACAGGGAACTAGAGTTCTGTTAACATCAGCTTCCTAACATAACTGATTTAATGCAACATAGCCCCTACTTGGCAACAGTGATTTTACATCTTTCAATGAGAATAATGGAGTTATGCATACCACTATACTCCTGTTGCCGACAGTGGGAGGCCTAATCGAAAAGTAATGATAATTTTTTAACACCGTTTTGCACCAGCACGCCGATACTGCCAGATATGAGTTTATGGTGTGTGAGCTGACTGCTGATGGCGTGGCTGGCTGCTGTCACCAAGAGCGCACCTACAAGTGCTGTGATGCAGACCCGGTGATCAGAGCCCGCTCCTCCCCCCCCCCCGCCCCCCCCCCCCAAAAAAAGAAAAAACATCTCTGAAGTCGAGAGTCACCTACAGATTTCAGAGTTCCAGAGTGGTATCCGCATCCGAAGTAAGGCTGAGTCCAGTACCTTGCCCCACATCAGAGTGCTTCCCGAATGAGAGAACCGAATCAAAATGCTGTTAAAAGCGAGTACTGAGTACTGAGCCTGCTCTCTCTCTCTCTCTCTCTCTTGCAGCCAGAAGTCTACTGAATGCTGTATTACTGGACAAAAACAGAGGAATGTTGTCCTCATTCGTTTAGTGCATCCTGTAGATCGTATCTTATAGCGAAGGACTAACAATGGAAGAGATGTGTCTCATATCAGCGAAGATGAAGAAGTACTCAGAGCTCTTACGGTATGGATTTTAGAGTCCATGTTTACTGGTCATTTGATCTTACTTTGATCGATATTACCACCTCTAAAAATGCGGAATACTTAAGAGGGGCAGCAGCCTTTTCAGTAGTTGCAAGGGCAACAGTCTGGATGATTGACTGATCTGGCCTTGTAACACTAACCAAAACGGCCTTGCTGTGCTGGTACTGCGAACGGCTGAAAGCAAGGGGAAACTACGGCCGTAATTTTTATCGAGGACATGCAGCTTTACTGATGATGGTCGAAGTCGAGAGGATATAAAATGTAGACTGGCAACGGCAAGGAAAGCGTTTCTGAAGAAGAAAAATTTGTTAACATCGAGTACAGATTTATGTGTCAGGAAGTCATTTCTGAAAGTATTTGTATGGAGTGTAGCCATGTATGGAAGCGAAACTTGGACGATAAATAGTTTGGACAAGAAGAGAATAGAAGCTTTTGAAATGTGGTGCTACAGAAGAATGCTGAAGATTAGATGGGTAGATCACATAACTAATGAGGAAGTATTGAATAGGATTGGGGAGAAGAGAAGTTTGTGGCACAACTTGACTAGAAGAAGGGATCGGTTGGTAGGACATGTTCTGAGGCATCAAGGGATCACCAATTTAGTAGTGGAGGGCAGCGTGGAGGGTAAAAATCGTAGAGGGAGACCAAGAGATGAATACACTAAGCAGATTCAGAAGGATGTAGGTTGCAGTAGGTACTGGGAGATGAAGAAGCTTGCACAGGATAGAGTAGCATGGAGAGCTGCATCAAACCAGTCTTCGGATAGAAGACCAAAACAACAAAAACATGGTTATCATGGAAATCATATACCATTTTTCCTGTAAAACAGTGGTATTTTCAGGAAACGATGATGAAAATGGATAGCGGTCACGCACATTTCTCTTCAACAAAAAATAATCAAATGTGTGTGAATTCCTATGGGACCAAACTGCTGAGGTCATCGGCCCCTAGACTTACACAGTACTTTAAACTAAATTAAACTGACTTACGCTAAGGAAAACACACACACACACATACCCACGCCCGAGGGAGGACTTGAACCTCCGGCGGGAGGGGCCTCGCAGTTCGGGACATGGCGCCTCTAACTGCGCGGGTGCTCCGCGTGGCCATTTCTCTTCGAAGTAGACAACGAAGCCTCTGTAATAAGATGCGACAGTTCATCACTGTGCTCACAAAACTTGAGTGATGCTAGCTGCGTCTCGCGACACAGCATCACCGTTGGGAAACAAAACACGGTATCGTGCTATGGACCTGATCAGCCATAATGGTCACTTAGTCCTTGGTAGTTATACAGAGTAACCATGAGACCCACGGAATAGCGTGATATGGCTGCCCAAATCATCAACGAACCACCGCCGTACTTCACCCTTGGGACGTGAAGTCGGCCATAAATGGGAAACAGTGTGAAACAAGATTCATCCGACCAGAAGACATCCTTCTGTTGCTCCATTGTCCGGGTTTCACCTCTTCGGCACTACGTTTCCCTGTTACGGGAATGGTTTTGGAATTCCACCTCGCGCTGCAGTTCCGCTGCTTCTGAAGCTCCCTTCGTGTTGTTTTGGGCCTGACAGGGGTTCGCGAGTGAGACATTCAGTTCTGCAGTGGCTTTTGCAGTTGTCGTCCTCTTATTTTTCGTTTAAAATCTTCTAATGACCGTCTGTCACGATCAGTCAACACACACTTTCGTCTGCACTACGTCTTAGCGGATGATCCCACCGCGCATTTCCTGTATGCAGTGTAAGTATTCGATACGATGACTCTTGAACCCCCAAACACTTCGGCTCCCTTGATTACCGAAGCACCCACCATTCGAGCACAAGCAGTTTTCCCACGTTCGAATTAACTCATCTCCGATATAGCGCACTCACAACTGCGCAGAACACTTTTCTGACCACGACTGACACAACGTGGACATTGCACAGGTGCCGTTAGTGGTCTAACACAGCAGTGCGTCCAGCGACCTTGGGTAGCATCTACATTCACATTCATGCTCATAAAATAGGATAACAGCAAAATGTGGTGCCACACAACGTAGCACTACACAGAACTGGCGCTAATAGCGTAGGCACATAGGGAACACACTCGACACATATCTGTAGGTCCACGGTATTGGTGACAAGTTAAGAAAATCGTCTCGAAACACATGTGCTACGAAATGCCACTGTTTCCTGCGCATGTACCCCGACATCAATATGGGGTATGATCACCATGCACACGTACACAGGCCGCACAACGGATTGGCATATTCTGGGTCAGGTGGTCGAGCAGCTGATGGGGTATACTCTTCCATTCTTGCACCAGTGCCTGTCGGAGCTGCTGAAGTGTCCCAGGGAACCGAGAGCATTCCAGACGTGCTCGATGGGGTTTGGGTCTGGAGAACAGGCAGGCCACTCCATTCGCCTAATATCATCTGTTTCAAGGTACTCCTCCACGATGGCAGCTCGGTGGTGCCTTGCGTTATCATCCATCAGGAGGAACGTGGGACTCACAGCACCCCTGAAAAGGCAGACATACTGGTGCAAAATGACGTCCCGATACACCTGACCTGTTGCAGTTTCTCTATCAAAGACGTGCATGGGTGTACGTGCACAAATCACAATCCCACCTCACACCATCAAACCACGACCTCCACACTGGTCACTTTCAAGGACATTAAGGGGTCGGTATCTGGTTCCTGGTTCACGCCAGATGAAAGCCCAGCGAGAATCACTGTTCAGACTATACCTGGACTCGTCTTTGAACGTCACCTGGGACAACTGTTCCAATGACCATGTACTGTGTTCTTGACACCAGGCTTTACGTGCTCTCCTGTGACCAGGGGTCAGTGGAATGCACCCTGCAGGTCTCCAGGCGAATAAACCATGTCTGTTCAGTCGCCTGTAGACAGTGTATCTGGAGACAACTGTTCCAGTGGCTGTGGTAAGGTCCCGAGCAAGGCAACTTGCAGTACTCACTGGCCATCTATGGGCAGTGATGGTGAGATATCGGTCTTCTTGTGGTATTGTTCATTGTGGAAATCCCGTACTGTAGCACCTGGACACGTTTCCTGTCTACTGGAATCGTTGCCATAATCTTGAGATCGCACTTTGTGGCACACGGAGGACCCGTGCTGTGACGTGCTGTGTTTGACCAGACTCCTGTCGCCCTAGTATTCTACCCCTCATAACCTCATCAATATGTGTTCTTTGAGCCATTTTCAACACACAGTGACCATTAGTACGTCTGCCAACGTCTGCAAACTTACTCGCCGCACCGTACTCTGACATGCACCAACACACCTCTGCGTATGTGGACTGCTGCCAGCTCCACCGTGCGGCGACCGCAGGTCAAATGCACTGCATGGTCACACCCCGAGGTGATTTAAACCCACAAACCGCCCACCAGAGCGTTGTTTCTCCATGTGTCAGCATTATCCTTAATTTATGAGCATGATTGTATCTTCAAGCGTATTTATGTCCAACTCCTATACATCTGAGCTTTCACGACAAGGAAGCGAGCTACTATTTACTATGATCGGAGAATGTGGTCACAGCGCATTTTTTTCTCACGGTGTGTGCGTGTGTGTGTGAGTGTGTATGTTTGTATTGGGTATTGAACCGGTGACCTAGAAACGACGCAGCGGCTTCGTCCTGCCTAGCCCTCAGTGGTTCACAACCCCCAAGAGGCGACAGCAGTCCACCCAAACCACCGCCACCCTACGCCGAACCCAGGGTTCTTGTGCGGTGGCCACCACTGTGTCGTACTTCCCCTCTCCCCCCGGCCCCCCCTCACGGGAACGTCTCATACCAGAGGAGTGTGGTGTACGCGTCCGTGGAGACAGTGTTTGCGCAGTAATCGCCGACATAGTATAACTGAGGCGGAATAAGGGGAACCAGCCCGCATTCGCCGAGGTAGACGTGAAACCGCCGTAAAGACCATCCACAAGCTGGCCGAAAACACCGGACTTCGACACTAATCTGCCGTGCCAATTCATGCCGGGGACCGGCACGCCTTCCCGCTCGGGAAGCAGCGCATTTGACCGCGCGGCTAGCCGGGCGGCCGTGATAATGGTTGTTTAATGCAGTTACAAATAGTAATAAATGTGAGGATAGTAGGGTCAAAAACAACATATACGATCTACTTAGTGAAAACCTGAAAATAAAAAGGAAGATCCCCATTCAAACTGGAACTCTCAGTTAAATTAGTCAGATGGTTACATAGCGTCACCTGTGTGCAGCAAAATCACTTTTTGTAATAACCATTGAGCATTACTGGACGTACAGAGCCGTAGCTGAATTCACTGAAATACTAGCAGTTCTAGCAGAGAAATGCCAATTGATGTGCAAAGAGAAGTACGTGCGCTGCGCCGCACTCAATCGTTTTCTGTCTGCTGGCTTCAGTCGACCGCTCATATCGACCGCTGTATATTGCGAGCCCTTTAGTATTGGCACTCATATTTTATTAAGAGCTGCGCTCCTCCCTCTCTTGCTGAATATTTTATGATGTTTCAGTATCTCAATGGACTCTTATGAACAAGGAGAAGAATCGTCCGTAGTCTCGAAAAAAATTAATTTCCATTCCCTCCGTTCGAAAGGTATTTCACAAAACACAACTTCCTTGTATCGTCCAACCCAGAAGGTATCCGTCTTTGACGATACGTGTGCTGATAAATCCTTTACGTTGCACGCGTAGATTGTGCCACAGCCGTAACGTATCCTGTACATAGCAAAAGCTATTAGTGGTACGCTGTCGGCTTGGCACATGCTTTTATTGTGGGTTTATGTATCCGCCTTACCCCACTTTTAAGGAATCATGTAAAAAGAATTAATCAGACAATCGTAGAGAAACTAGCTACTGCAAGCAGTAGTTGTACTTCGCCTCGCATCGTTGCTTATGTAGCTATAGTCATAGAAAGCTGCATGTACATAGTTCACTGCTTCATAGAGCTTACGTGGTTCGCAAATTTCGCATTGATGTCCTGATTACTTGCATGTTACACCTTTGAATTCGGATTCGATGTTTATTTAGGTAGCGACCTACATGACAGAATCTACCTATTTCCCCCTTTCGATGCTGTACAAATAATTTTCTCACCCAGATTGTTCTACATGAATATCTGGGGATATGCTCTCATTCTGTTTTAATGTAACAAAAATAATAAATTATTTTCGTCGATAAAACGATATTATATAAACGTTGTGTAGAAAGGAAGTTAGTATTTTATTTACTGTCTCATTTTTTGTTTAATTTTCTCGAAGTGTGCAGAAGTTGGCAACTGCAGGATTAGTTGGCCGGCTGGTGTGACCGTGTGGTTCTAGGCGCTTCAGTCTGGAACCGCGAGACCGCTACGGTCGCAGGTTCGAATCCTGCCTTGGGCATGGATGTGTGTGATGTCCTTAGGTTAGTCAGGTTTAAGTAGTTCTAAGTTCTAGGGGACTGATGATCTCAGAAGTTAAGTCCCATAGTGCTCAGAGCCATTTGAACCAAGATTAGCTGATTTCCAAAGGAAGCGGACACAACCGTCCATGTGATGGTAAAACGTCGTAAAATGAAGACATTAGGGTCGTTCATGAAGGCTGTAAAATGAAAGTGGATAGAGGGATTGTAACGGTATTGCTTACGGAAAAAAGTTTAGCCTCTGTAGAACACAAGTAAACAGAAACTACAAAAGGACAAAGCGGTGTAGTGCGTTCCCTTACAGTGGAAGGAGTGCCGGCAACGGATATCCGTCAAATAATGGCAAAAGCGTACGAAGAGAACTGAATGTCTGTTACAATTCCGACGCTCAATACGACCTCCAGGGCAATGGCGCAAGGAAGTACTGTAGCCCTGACAGTAAGTTCTTAGTCTGTCCAGATTACCGTGTAGCGAAACCTAATAAACGAAGCCGGAAGCTTCAATTTGCATGAAATGCAGTTGTTAATTTGTTAGCAGCTCGGCAGCCGTCTCATCCGTCATGTCGGGTCTCGCCGTAGGATGGGGTAGGAGTATTTTACGGAACTTCACCGCCAGAGAGGAGTGGGAAACTGACTTATAAGATACAAAAGGCAGGATGGGGACAAGGGGAGTGGAGGGAAGAGCAGCGCTGGCGAGAGCGATGGATACCTGGTGTTCAGCAGGCTAGTGCACCAGGCATCGCCACATGAGCGCGATGACTGGCGACAGGAGACACGAGATAGCGATATGCACTAACACAGGGTGTTCCACTTAGTGTGTTTCCCTCTGTAAGCTATGAAGTAACAGGCGACGGAAATATTTATAGTGGTAGGTCATCATAAGAAACGTTACAATGTCTGCGGAGCTATGAACATACACTACTGGACATTAAAATTGGTACACCAAGAAGAAATGCAGATCATAAACGGGTATTCATTGGACAAATATATTATACTAGAACTGACATGTGATTATATTTTCACGCAATTTGGGTGCATAGATCCTGAGAAATCAGTACCCAGAACAACCACCTCTGGAAGTAATAACGGCCTTGATACGCCTGGGCATTGAGTCAAACAGAGCTTGGATGGCGTGTTCAGGTACAGCTGCCCATGCAGCTTCTACACGATACCACAGTTCATCAACAGTAGTGACTGGCTTATTATGACGAGCCAGTTGCTCGGCCACCATTGACCAGACGTTTTCAGTTGGTGAGACATCTGGAGAATGTGCTGGCCAGGGCAGCAGTCGAACATTTTTCGTATCCAGGAAGGCCCGTACACGACCTGCAACATGCGGTCGTGCATTATCCTGCTGAAATGTAGGGTTTCGCAGGGATCGAACGAAGGGTAGAGCCACGGGTCGTAAGACATCTGAAATGAAACGTCCACTGTTCAAAGTGCCGTCAATGCGAACAAGAGGTGACCGAGACGTGTAACCAATGACACCCCATATCATCACGCTGGGTGATACACCAGTATGGCGATGACGAATACACGCTTCCAATGTGCGTTCACCGCGATGTCGCCAAACACGGATTCGACAATCATGATGCTGTGAACAGAACCCGGATTCATCCGAAAAAATGACGCTTTGCCAATCGTGCACCCAGGTTCGTCGTTGACTACACCATCGCAGGCGCTCCTGTCTGTGATGCAGCGTCAAGGTAACCGCAGCAATGGTCTCCGAGCTGATAGTCCACGCTGCTGCAGACGTCGTCGAACTTTTCGTGCAGATAGTTGTTGCCTTGCAAAGGTCCCCAACTGTTGACCCAGGGATCGAGACGTGGCTGCACGATCCGCTACAGCCATGCGGATAAGATGCCTGTCATCTCGACTGCTAGTGATACGAGGCCGTTGGGATCCAGCACGGCGTTCCGTATTACCCCCCTGAACCCACCGATTCTATACTCTGCTAACAGTCATTGGATCTCGACCAACGCGAGCAGCAATGCAGCGATACAATAAACCGCAATCGCGATAGGCTACAATCCGACCTTTGTCAACGTTGGAAACGTGACGGAACGCATTTCTCCTCCTTACACGAGGCATCACAACAACGTTTAACCAGGCAACGCCGGTCAACTGCTGTTTGTGTATGAGAAATCGGTTGGAAACTTTCCTCATGTGAGCACGTTGTAGGTGTCAACCTTGTGCGAATGCTCTGAAAAGCTAATCATTTGCATATCACAACGTCTTCTTCCTGTTGGTTAAATTTCACGTCTGTGGCACGTCATTTTCGTAGGGTAGCAATTTCATTGGCCAGTAGAGTAGTTTATTGTGTTATTATCCAAAGATTTTTTAAATGGAACAATAGGTGTTTCTATCATGCACTGGAATCAGTAACACCAGCTGTGTATACATCAATTTAAATTACATTCCTGTCACTTTTAGTTTGGGAGCTACAACCATTCAAAGTTTCATGGGAGATAACACACGCGCTGCACATAGCACAATGCGCCTTCTAAATGTTGTGCGGCCGAGTTGTAACATCGTCGGTGTCACGGAGCGAGAAGCTTCCTCTATGCGCCGTCAGACTGCCGAATGTCGCCTCACACGGCCGTATACACGACAGTTCGAGCCACACAGGCAAACGGGGCTCAATATACCACAGTTATTGACATCGGATGAAGACGGCATACACAAACAACGAGTACGGTGACATGTTGCTGATGCTCGGCGAGTGCCGACACGATGCCACTGAAGCAGCCATGGCGTACTCCGTGAGATATCCCAGGCGAAGAGCTCCGGCAGCCATTACGTTCTTACGTGACGAACAAATTCTTCGGGAAACAGGCAGCTTGGTAATGCACCGCAGTAACAGACGAAGAACTGCAAGAAGTGAGGAGACTGAGGTGTTTGTTTTAGCTGCAGTACACCGCGATCCTCATGTCAGCTTACGAGCCGTTGCTTCAGTCGCTGGTATCAGCCTCACATCTGTGTGGCGTACAGTACACGGCCACAGGTTTCACCCGTACCGCCTGTCACTGACCCAGGAGCTGCATGGGAACGATTTCCGTGTGAGAGCTACATTCTGTGAATGCACCATACGTAATTCCACGCTGCAGTCTTTACAAGGTGTTATGTTCTCTAATGAGTCCAAGTTCACAAATTATGGTGCAGTGAATCGCCATAATGTGCACTATTGAGCCGCAGACAATCCTCAATGGGTACGACCTGTCGACCGTCAACGTAGGTGGTCTATTAATGTATGGTGTGGAATCCAAGGGGATGAAATCATTGGTCCACACTACTTCCCAGGTACTCTCACAGGTGATTTACATAAAACGCAGCAAACTCCATATGTCTACAGCTCCATTATTCATAAAAACCACCAGTTTCTTGTTCTTAACCGTCTGTTATATCATTACAACAGTTTCATGTCTACAGTACGCCAATAAGGCGTGCTAACAGCCTCGACATTCGCGCAACTGGAGAAATCTTGTGGTCTTGGATGAGTGTGGTACAACAGCTACAACTTCGGTTAGCACCGTTACTGCACAACACGTGGAATGTGGCGGTCTACTTCTGGTCTGCTGTAGGCAGCGTTGATCAAAGACAATGCGAGGAAACCTTTCAGTCTCTAACTTTATCGTGAGAATGCGAGAATGCCCTGTCATTCCCACCAACATACAGAAAGATCGTAAGTTACGCACTGTGATCGAAGTGCTAGAGATATGTAGGTCGCTGTCTGGTATACTTTGGCGTATATGTTCGAGAATTAACAATGAATGAACATACTGCTCAGTCATCTACTTCCATTCGCATATGGTACTCGCAAAGGGGCTGTTTAGTGATGATACAGAAATTGGTAAACATGTTGCTACATCACTGGTCGGTGTTGAAATTACGATAAAATGCTAAAATTGATCGCACTATCAACTATGATGCTTATTATTACAGTACATCGACGGTGTCTTTACCATCCCAACAGACCAGGTATACACATGATTGCCACATAATGTGAGTTACAAACTGTGCATGTCTAGTTTCCTGGTGAAGTCAATGGACCGAACGTGTTAATGTCACTTCAGGAGCGGACACAGACGCCGAAGTCTTTGAGGAAAAAAAGTATGACAGTGTATGGCTCAAATGGCTCTGAGCACTATGGGACTTAACATCTGAGGTCATCAGTCCCCTAGAACTAAGAACTACTTAAACCTAACTAACCTAAGGACATCACACACATCCATGCCCGAGGCAGGATTCGAACCTGCGACCGTAGCGGTCGCGCGTTTCCAGACTGAATCGCTTAGAACCGCTCGGCCACTCCGGCCGGCTATGACAGTGTACAAAGCGTGTTACAGCAGAAAAATCGGCGTATCAAACAACGAAATAGGGTCCCTCTCCTGCGACTGATAACATGTGGGAGAAGGTTCTCGTACAGTACAGGTGATGAAACTTTACACTGGTCTGTTCAAGCGACGTCCACCACTGTCCACCTGCTCGAACGAATAAATACCTGCATATTTAATAGGATCGCCACATATGATCGATGCCGGCACATAGACTGTATTCGTTTTCGATATATCGGAAGAGAGAGATGCATAAAAATCTTTTCGATGAACTTAACGGAGCTTTCTAGTTCGTAATTTTTCTCTGCTGGAGGGTACAGAATAACGATAATAGAATGGTTGGGTGATAGACATGAATGGATCCTGAGGGACGTGGATCTGCTTTGATGTTGGCTCTTCCTAATATTCCCAGCGAGAAACATCACCGTAACTGTTCGTACTGTCGTCGTGTTGCAGGAGTAAGCTCCATTTCATACTGGCGTTACACATCGTACACGAGTAGTGGGATAATGACAACATGTTCCCACTTCCACCGAGTTGTCAAAACACCCTCCTATAGCATTAACTCAGCTCACTATGTTCCTACACGGGCTGCAGAACGTGGTGGATATTGCTCTCTCCGACTTCTGGATAAAATTGCTAAAACTGATCTCGCTATCAACTGCGGTGTATATTACAGTACATCGCTCCATATCAATGGCGTCTTTCCAATCCTGACTCTCCACTGGGTACGCTGTTGACTACTGCATAATGATTGACTGACGCCACTCCGTTGAGATGGAGCCAACCTTGGAGGAACACTGGATATCTGCTACTTGTCGCTATTGAACACAGGATTAAATGTAGAAGTTATCGCTTTAATGCAGTTATTTGGAAGCGTTCCTCATTGCTACAGATTTGTCTTATTTCCATATGCTGTTGTACCCTACAACCGCTTTTATTTTTATCCTTTTTATTTTTTTTTCACCAATAAGATAGAAGTACCACTTTTTATCTGTGCTACCCACGCCCGGGTTGCCGGGTTCGATTCCCGGCGGGGTCAGGGATTTTCTCTGTCTCGTGATGGCTGGGTGTTGTGTGCTGTCCTTAGGTTAGTTAGGTTTAAGTAGTTCTAAGTTCTAGGGGACTGATGACCATAGATGTTAAGTCCCACAGTGCTCAGAGCCATATCTGTGCTAGCTCATGCATGTTGTGAACAGCAATTCCGGATATGGTCAACACCAGAGCAGTAATCGTGTACAGTCGTGCTCAAAAGTATCCGAAAAACCTGAACTGCATTTCGCCTGATTCGCATGCAACCGGCATAACGCGGCTGTCTAGCAGGTCCTCTAATCACTCCATGGTACAGTCGTTTGACTATTGAATATGGTTCCAACATGTCACTACTAGAAAACACTGTTCTGTATCGCAGTAACACAAGATGTAAAGTAATACCACGATGCTACAGATATCAGGGAACACCTTATCACAGATAAGACTGTCCTTAAGCCTTGTAACCTCACATTTATTTCAATAAATGACATACCTGAAATTTTACCACTCTCCTCATTACGTCAGATAGGTAATGCACGTAGTAAGTTCGTCGTAGTCATGATTTCCTCTTCAAAGTAACATACCGTACTTATTATTTAACACATATTGACATTAAAAATATACGTTACTCACGAGCAGATATGTGAGAATATGTATGAACTTCAAATGACACAACGAACCATCTCGTTCTGCATATGGATTCAAACCCAGTTCAGGCAGACTAAGCAAAGATTTCGTGACTGACGCACACTAACAGTCATTCCTGATTAGGCACACAGAGAGTGATATACCTCGATTATAGACAGTATCAGCAAATATCAACTTTAAATTACGTAACGCAAATATTTTTAACGGACGTGAATTCCTACCCAACATCTATTGTCCCTGTTAACGAACTACTAGAGATGTTTAATATTGCTTCTTCACAAGAAACTTACATCAAAGGCCGTGAGGCAAAGCTTTGTGTTGGACAGGGATTCGAACCCCGAACCTAAGCGGATTGATATCGAAGCACAACCAACTGTCACATATCGGATTTTCTCGGCAGTAGCTAGATGCCTTAACTGAAATGACGAGACGAAACATTAATTGTTTCCTTCCCAGGACTCCAACCCGGCACCTAGCGCTGTTATATTCTAGAGAAAACGAACGTTAAATATGGGTTTTTGCACCAGCAGCGACATGTGAGCATGTTTGAACTAGAAATAATATGACGAAGAGTTCAGTGCTCACTGGGAGTAGAGTCCCGCCCATATCGTTGTAGACTACACACAAAGAGACGTCAGCTACCGAATTTTTCTCCACCAGCAGCTCGGAATAACATCTTGAACTTACAGTGATCTCGCAAATAGTTCTGTGTCCCACTGGGAGTCAAAAACGTCAGATATCGTTAGTGTTGACAAATAAACATTAAAATCAAAATTATTATCCACCAGCAGATAGGTGTTCTCGTGCTAGAGCTTGATAATACATAATGAAATCTTTAGTGCCGGCCCAGGATTCGAACCCATTCACGCATAATATGTTGAGATGTTTAGGAATCTGCAGTTTTGAACAAACAACAAATTGTAGCCGAGCTGTATTGTCACGAATGGATCATATTCCGCGTTAAGGGCGGTCTGAGTTGCATTCTCAGTTCAGAACCAATTTTGTCGACATACAGAAGCTCAGATAAAAGATGAAATAAGTGTCCCGTGACCCTACATAGCGTTTGTTTCGTCACTAGAAATAAATAACTAGTATAAGAAAGGTTACCGGTGATAGAGTTTGTACATGTCGCCACTCCAGACTGTATTGTGGTTCAACCTAAGGTCTACTTGGCAGAGAAGGAATATCATCTTTAAAGTGAATTTCAGACCACACTGCCATTATATCTTCTTCACTTGGTGTAGCCAGAAGAGAACGGAATCTTTCTCTCCCTATCTAAAATCATTGACAGAAGTGGGAATCGAATCCAGACCATAGGCTTAAGAACCTATTATCAGTCCAGCAGACCGCCAAATCCGATTTTGTGTGATTCGCTTTCCTATCATAACACTGCTGCGCCACACTGAATGAGAATTCTGACACACAAGCTCCCTGTGCAGCATGTTCTGTAAATTCATTTACTTGGTTGACTGAATCACCATGAACTAGCTGCCTCGGCTACCCAGTGCATACATTCGACTGTATTTTGTAATCACCGAAATAAAATCACATAACTGCCACCTACACAGAACTACCAACAGTGTTGGACGCAGAAATTTTAATGGGAAGTGTTCCTTTCCACTTGAGCTATTCTATTGCGCTATCAATTTGTAAAAAACGTCGTGCAGCGCAAAAGAGAAGTTGTAACTGTTTCTCTCAGAAGTCTAGACCCGGACATTTGCATTATCTCGCAGTACTGTGGTATGCAGAAGTTCTGGAGGAATTGTTGTTCAGCTCTGGAGCAGTTGTAGCTATGTGTCAGCTAGTAGCGGAATGGTAAGTGTCGTTCACCATAGATGAGATGTCGTGAGTTCGAATACATGTAGTGTTATATTTTTTTAAAACGCAATTCTGCTGTCTTCTGAAGTTACCAATCAAATGGAACTTTGAACATAATTCCCTTCACTTCTCAACCCAAAATAGTCGCACGTGGACAAAGGGCTAACTTCTGTGACATTTTGTTCTTTTAAGGTTTAATAGAGAGCCAGGCAGCAGATAGATCTCGAAGCATTTGTATTACGTATGGGAGAGCGCACCGTGCCCATATATGTGAGAAAAGTATTTTCTACATTAGCTGTCATGTGGTAGTGACATTTTATTCTTCTTCAAATCTTGTTTGACAGCTTTAAGTCAGAAAAAGTTTTCTACATGAATGTAATCAATTAAGTGCATGTGCATTGTCAGACTGTTATAGATAACATCAGAGAATTCGCATATATCGTTGATGATTAATTTCGCTCTCATGTTTACTATTGTTTCAACAACACTAAAGGAAACCTTACGAAAATGGTGCACTGTATTATAAGAAATGAAATAAAACTACCCACGATAACCTTACGACGAAAGTGTTTTAATAAAACTGAGTATCTGTACACAAGCATGCCTCTATCGACACGAATTAGTAACATACTACTCACTTAGATTTTGATTGGGTCTGTGTTTAATTGGTATGCTGTGTCATACTCAAGAGGTATGCAAATGTGGCATTTCATAAATATAGTTATGTATTTCTAGAAACCCAAAATTTGCTGCGGAAAGAGGCGTTACCTGTTGTGCAGCATTGTAAGTTTTTCACCATTGCACTACGAGCCGAAAGTATTTTCTTGCGAATTCCTTATTTGATCTGACTGTTGTAGCTCTTTCACAGAAGGGGTAAAAACGTTGAAGTTAGTATGACTGGATTTGCGAACCCTAACAGACGCTTTTTCACAGGCCAGCACGTTACCACAGAGCTGGCAAAGAGGTATGTGTCTTAGCTTCCTCTTACGAGGTTAATAGTGACTAGAAATCATAAACCGCTATTTAAAGGACGAGATTAGTTTCGATTTCCACCTCCAACGACTTTCCTGGGCTCAAAACCGTAAGTTTGCAACCTTTTGTTACACCTCAAGCGATAATAACTGAGATTACTCAATGGAAATGACAGGTAAAATCAAGTGAACTTTGAGGCTTAATTCCGTGCACACTAGGAAGTAACTCGTCGATCACAGAGTTGCCAAACATACGTTGCCTTGTTGCCAAATCTCAGTTACAGTACCAGCAGGAAGAAGACGAACCGATGTGATCCTACAGCGGGCTGGGAAGTGACCACAGCTGGTGTCTCCAAGTCGCAGCTGCCCCGGCCTGGCATACGTAATGCGTCTGATTCGCATTTCTGTAACTAGGTTTAGGGACTGGAGCGTAGTTACTAATAATACTCAGAATTGACTGCAAACTAAGCATCATAAATCAGTAACTCTCATAGCTGTTTTTATATTTCTTTCGTAAGTGTACTCAAAACTAAGAAACTCATTCACAGGCGTTTTCGTGCCTCGCCGATGGTCGAGCACAACAAACAAATAAAAAAAAAAAAAGAATGTGTGTGTGTATGTGTGTGTGACAGAGGAGAGGCACATAGAGAGAGATAGAGGTAGAGAGAAAGAGAGAAATAAAAAAGAATGAGAAAGTGGGTGTAAAAAATTGTTGTAAAGAAATTGAATCATGGTATGTAAAGAAATCTTTCATTTAAAGTGACACGTTCCACATCATTACTAAATGTCTCATTCATGATCTATGGAACAAGAATTAACCTAATCCAATCTAATCACATCATATTGATGACTAGACATGAAGATCCGGGCAGTCGCAGAGGGTGGGCTTACTGGTAGTTGGGAGCTCCAACGTCAGGCGCGTAATGGGGCCCCTTAGGGAAATGGCAGCAAGAGAGGGGAAGAAAACCAATGTGCACTCCGTGTGCATACCGGGGGGAGTCATTCCAGATGTGGAAAGGGTCCTTCCGGATGCCATGGAGGGTACAGGGTGCACCCATCTGCAGGTGGTCGCTCATGTCGGCACCAATGATGTGTGTCGCTATGGATCGGAGGAAATCCTCTCTGGCTTCCGGCGGCTATCTGATTTGGTGAAGACTGCCAGTCTCGCTAGCGGGATGAAAGCAGAGCTCACCATCTGCAGCATCGTCGACAGGACTGACTGCGGACCTTTGGTACAGAGCCGAGTGGAGGGTCTGAATCAGAGGCTGAGACGGTTCTGCGACCGTGTGGGCTGCAGATTCCTCGACTTGCGCCATAGGGTGGTGGGGTTTCGGGTTCCGCTGGATAGGTCAGGAGTCCACTACACGCAACAAGCGGCTACACGGGTAGCAGGGGTTGTGTGGCGTGGGCTGGGCGGTTTTTTAGGTTAGATGGCCTTGGGCAAGTACAGAAAGGGCAACAGCCTCAACGGGTGCGGGGCAAAGTCAGGACATGCGGGGACCAAGCAGCAATCGGTATTGTAATTGTCAACTGTCGAAGCTGCGTTGGTAAAGTACCGGAACTTCAAGCGCTGATAGAAAGCACCGAAGCTGAAATCGTTATAGGTACAGAAAGCTGGCTTAAGCCAGAGATAAATTCTGCCGAAATTTTTACAAAGGTACAGACGGTGTTTAGAAAGGATAGATTGCATGCAACCGGTGGTGGAGTGTTCGTCGCTGTTAGTAGTAGTTTATCCTGTAGTGAAGTAGAAGTGGATAGTTCCTGTGAATTATTATGGGTGGAGGTTACACTAAACAACCGAACTAGGTTAATAATTGGCTCCTTTTACCGACCTCCCGACTCAGCAGCATTAGTGGCAGAACAACTGAGAGAAAATTTGGAATACATTTCACATAAATTTTCTCAGCATGTTATAGTCTTAGGTGGAGATTTCAATTTACCAGATATAGACTGGGACACTCAGATGTTTAGGACGGGTGGTAGGGACAGAGCATCGAGTGACATTATACTGAGTGCACTATCCGAAAATTACCTCGAGCAATTAAACAGAGAACCGACTCGTGGAGATAACATCTTGGACCTACTGATAACAAACAGACCCGAACTTTTCGACTCTGTATGTACAGAACAGGGAATCAGTGATCATAAGGCCGTTGCAGCATCCCTGAATATGGAAGTTAATAGGAATATAAAAAAAGGGAGGAAGGTTTATCTGTTTAGCAAGAGTAATAGAAGGCAGATTTCAGACTACCTAACAGATCAAAACGAAAATTTCTGTTCCGACACTGACAATGTTGAGTGTTTATGGAAAAAGTTCAAGGCAATCGTAAAATGCGTTTTAGACAGGTACGTGCCGAGTAAAACTGTGAGGGACGGGAAAAACCCACCGTGGTACAACAACAAAGTTAGGAAACTACTGCGAAAGCAAAGAGAGCTTCACTGCAAGTTTAAACGCAGCCAAAACCTCTCGGACAAACAGAAGCTAAACGATGTCAAAGTTAGCGTAAGGAGGGCTATGCGTGAAGCGTTCAGTGAATTCGAAAGTAAAATTCTATGTACCGACTTGACAGAAAATCGTAGGAAGTTCTGGTCTTATGTTAAATCAGTAAGTGGCTCGAAACAGCATATCCAGACACTCTGGGATGATGATGGCATTGAAACAGAGGATGACACGCGTAAAGCTGAAATACTAAACACCTTTTTCCAAAGCTGTTTCACAGAGGAAGACCGCACTGCAGTTCCTTCTCTAAATCCTCGCACAAACGAAAAAATGGCTGACATCGAAATAAGTGTCCAAGGAATAGAAAAGCAACTGGAATCACTCAATAGAGGAAAGTCCACTGGACCTGACGGGATACCAATTCGATTCTACACAGAGTACGCGAAAGAACTTGCCCCCCTTCTAACAGCCGTGTACCGCAAGTCTCTAGAGGAACGGAGGGTTCCAAATGATTGGAAAAGAGCACAGATAGTCCCAGTCTTCAAGAAGGGTCGTCGAGCAGATGCGCAAAACTATAGACCTATATCTCTTACGTCGATCTCTTGTAGAATTTTAGAACATGTTTTTTGCTCGCGTATCATGTCATTTCTGGAAACCCAGAATCTACTATGTAGGAATCAACATGGATTCCGGAAACAGCGATCGTGTGAGACCCAACTCGCCTTATTTGTTCATGAGACCCAGAAAATATTAGATACAGGCTCCCAGGTAGATGCTATTTTTCTTGACTTCCGGAAGGCGTTCGATACAGTTCCGCACTGTCGCCTGATAAACAAAGTAAGAGCCTACGGAATATCAGACCAGCTGTGTGGCTGGATTGAAGAGTTTTTAGCAAACAGAACACAGCATGTTGTTATCAATGGAGAGACGTCTACAGACGTTAAAGTAACCTCTGGCGTGCCACAGGGGAGTGTTATGGGACCATTGCTTTTCACAATATATATAAATGACTTAGTAGATAGTGTCGGAAGTTCCATGCGGCTTTTCGCGGATGATGCTGTAGTATACAGAGAAGTTGCAGCATTAGAAAATTGTAGCGAAATACAGGAAGATCTGCAGCGGATAGGCACTTGGTGCAGGGAGTGGCAACTGACCCTTAACATAGACAAATGTAATGTATTGCGAATACATAGAAAGAAGGATCCTTTATTGTATGATTATATGATAGCGGAACAAACACTGGTAGCAGTTACTTCTGTAAAATATCTGGGAGTATGCGTACGGAACGATTTGAAGTGGAATGATCATATAAAATTAATTGTTGGTAAGGCGGGTACCAGGTTGAGATTCATTGGCAGAGTGCTTAGAAAATGTAGTCCATCAACAAAGGAGGTGGCTTACAAAACACTCGTTCGACCTATACTTGAGTATTGCTCATCAGTGTGGGATCCGTACCAGGTCGGGTTGACGGAGGAGATAGAAAAGATCCAAAGAAGAGCGGCGCGTTTCGTCACCGGGTTATTTGGTAACCGTGATAGCGTTACGGAGATGTTTAATAAACTCAAGTGGCAGACTCTGCAAGAGAGGCGCTCTGCATCGCGGTGTAGCTTGCTGTCCAGGTTTCGAGAGGGTGCGTTTCTGGATGAGGTATCGAATATATTGCTTCCCCCTACTTATACCTCCCGAGGAGATCACGAATGTAAAATTAGAGAGATTAGAGCGCGCACGGAGGCTTTCAGACAGTCGTTCTTCCCGCGAACCATACGCGACTGGAACAGGAAAGGGAGGTAATGACAGTGGCACGTAAAGTGCCCTCCGCCACACACCGTTGGGTGGCTTGCGGAGTATCAATGTAGATGTAGATGTAGATGAAGAGTCATGAATTACCGAAATTTTTGCCAATACTCAGAACAGTATAGTTCAATCATTTCGTTCCTTTTCTCAAGACTGCAATCTTCTCTAGGTCTCCTCGAAAGGATCCAATACAAAAATATTCATAATTTCATTTCAAGCCCTATCAAGTGCATACCCACCTGCTACTGAAAATTAACGTGCATTTTTAATGTCTGTTCATGTGTCGCCAACAATCGCAATAGCTGTCGTTATTTCTGGTCAGACACGCACACATCTTACTGTTGGTGAGTAAGCTACTGATACTTAAGCTATATTCATAGATGCACAGTAGGTGTGCAGTTCGATTGTCGCTTAGGCACAAAAGTTTGTATCCTTATTTTAGATTCAAACACCTAGCAGCTCGTAAGAAAAACCGAAACGTAACATTTGATTTTCCTTAGTTAACAATCCGATTACGTAATGGGTTTGTATCTCCGTCACAGAATTTCACATCATGCACTTCATCTTTAAATGCATGCACACTTTATTACATCGGAATGGAGGTATATCAGACATCTTTCGTGGTTAGCTAACAGGGACGAAAGGGTCTTGATAGGAATCCCGGTTTATTACAAAAATTGTCGTCTTTTATTTTCAAGTTTAGATTTGGTCACTGGTATTGGCAAAAATTTCGGTAATTCATGACTCTTCATGTCTAGTCATCAATATGATGTGATTAGATTGGATTAGGTTAATCCTTCTTCCATAGATCATGAAAAAGACATTTAGTAATGATGTGGAACGTGTCACTTTAAATGAAAGATTTCTTTACATACCATGATTCAATTTCTTTACAACAATTTTTTACACCCACTCTCTCATTCTTTTTTATTTCTCTCTCTCTCTACCTCTATCTCTCTCTCTGTGCCTCTCCTCTGTCACACACACACACACACACACACACACACACACACATTCTTTCTTATTTTTATTTGTTTGTTGTGCTCGACCATCGGCGAGGCACGAAAACGCCTGTGAATGAGTTTCTTAGTTTTGAGTACACTTACGAAAGAAATATAAAAACAGCTATGAGAGTTACTGATTTGTGATGCTTAGTTTGCAGTCAATTCTGAGTATTATTAGTAACTACGCTCCAGTCCCTAAACCTAGTTACAGAAATGCGAATCAGACGCATTACGTATGCCAGGCCGGGGCAGCTGCGACTTGGAGACACCAGCTGTGGTCACTTCCCAGCCCGCTGTAGGATCACATCGGTTCGTCTTCTTCCTGCTGGTACTGTAACTGAGATTTGGCAACAAGGCAACGTATGTTTGGCATCTCTGTGATCGACGAGTTACTTCCTGGTGTGCACGGAATTAAGCCTCAAAGTTCACTTGATTTTACCTGTCATTTCCATTGAGTAATCTCAGTTATTATCGCTTGAGGTGTAACAAAAGGTTGCAAACTTACGGTTTTCAGCCCAGGAAAGTCGTTGGAGGTGGAAATCGAAACTAATCTCGTCCTTTAAATAGCGGTTTATGATTTCTAGTCACTATTAACCTCGTAAGAGGAAGCTAAGACACATACCTCTTTGCCAGCTCTGTGGTAACGCGCTGGCCTGTGAAAAAGCGTCTGTTAGGGTTCGCAGTTCCAGTCTTACTAACTTCAACGTTTTTACCCCTTCTGTGAAAGAGCTACAACAGTCAGCTCAAATAAGGAATTCGCAAGAAAATACTTTCAGCTCATAGTGCAATGGTGAAAAACTTACAATGCTGCACAACAGGTAACGCCTCTTTCCGCAGCAAATTTTGGGTTTCTAGAAATACATAACTATATTTGTGAAATGCCACATTTGCATACCTCTTGAGTATGACACAGCATACCAATTAAACACAGACCCAATCAAAATCTAAGTGAGTAGTATGTCACTAATTCGTGTCGATAGAGGCATGCTTGTGTACAGATACTCAGTTTTATTAAAACACTTTCGTCGTAAGGTTATTGTGAGTAGTTTCATTTCTCTCTTATAATACAGTGCACCATTTTCGTAAGGTTTCCTTTAGTGTTGTTGAAACAATAGTAAACATGAGAGCGAAATTAATCATCAACGATATATGCGAATTCTCTGATGTTATCTATAACAGTCTGACAATGCACATGCACTTAATTGATTACATTCATGTAGAAAACTTTTTCTGACTTAAAGCTGTCAAACAAGATTTGAAGAATAATAAAATGTCACTACCACACGACAGCTAATGTAGAAAATACTTTTCTCACATATATGGGCACGGTGCGCTCTCCCACACATAATCCAAATGCTTCGAGATCCATCTGCTGCCTGGCTCTCTATTAAACCTTAAAAGAACAAAATGTCACAGAAGTTAGCCCTTTGTCCACATGCGACTATTTTGGGTTGAGAAGTGAAGGGAATTATGTTCAAAGTTCCATTAGATTGGTAACTTCAGAAGACAGCAGAATTGCGTTCTAAAAAAATATAACACTACATGTATTCGAACTCACGATATCT
This sequence comes from Schistocerca piceifrons, assembly GCF_021461385.2. Taxonomy (NCBI): domain Eukaryota; kingdom Metazoa; phylum Arthropoda; class Insecta; order Orthoptera; family Acrididae; genus Schistocerca; species Schistocerca piceifrons. The sequence goes on from NC_060144.1 coordinate 508,431,704, forward strand.
CATCTATGGTGAACGACACTTACCATTCCGCTACTAGCTGACACATAGCTACAACTGCTCCAGAGCTGAACAACAATTCCTCCAGAACTTCTGCATACCACAGTACTGCGAGATAATGCAAATGTCCGGGTCTAGACTTCTGAGAGAAACAGTTACAACTTCTCTTTTGCGCTGCACGACGTTTTTTACAAATTGATAGCGCAATAGAATAGCTCAAGTGGAAAGGAACACTTCCCATTAAAATTTCTGCGTCCAACACTGTTGGTAGTTCTGTGTAGGTGGCAGTTATGTGATTTTATTTCGGTGATTACAAAATACAGTCGAATGTATGCACTGGGTAGCCGAGGCAGCTAGTTCATGGTGATTCAGTCAACCAAGTAAATGAATTTACAGAACATGCTGCACAGGGAGCTTGTGTGTCAGAATTCTCATTCAGTGTGGCGCAGCAGTGTTATGATAGGAAAGCGAATCACACAAAATCGGATTTGGCGGTCTGCTGGACTGATAATAGGTTCTTAAGCCTATGGTCTGGATTCGATTCCCACTTCTGTCAATGATTTTAGATAGGGAGAGAAAGATTCCGTTCTCTTCTGGCTACACCAAGTGAAGAAGATATAATGGCAGTGTGGTCTGAAATTCACATTAAAGATGATATTCCTTCTCTGCCAAGTAGACCTTAGGTTGAACCACAATACAGTCTGGAGTGGCGACATGTACAAACTCTATCACCAGTAACCTTTCTTATACTAGTTATTTATTTCTAGTGACGAAACAGACGCTATGTAGGGTCACAGGACACTTATTTCATCTTTTATCTGAGCTTCTGTATGTCGATAAAATTGGTTCTGAACTGAGAATGCAACTCAGACCGCCCTTAACGCGGAATATGATCCGTTCGTGACAATACAGCTCTGCTACAATTGGTTTTTGTTCAAAACTGCAGATTCCTAAACATCTCAACATATTACGCGTGAATGGGTTCGAATCCTGGGCCGGCACTAAAGATTTCATTATGTATTATCAAGCTCTAGCACGAGAACACCTATCTGCTGGTGGATAATAATATTGATTTTAATGTTTATTTGTCAACACTAACGATATCTGACGTTTTTGACTCCCAGTGGGACACAGAACTATTTGCGAGATCACTGTAAGTTCAAGATGTTATTCCGAGCTGCTGGTGGAGAAAAATTCGGTAGCTGACGTCTCTTTGTGTGTAGTCTACAACGATATGGGCGGGACTCTATTCCCAGTGAGCACTGAACTCTTCGTCATATTATTTCTAGTTCAAACATGCTCACATGTCGCTGCTGGTGCAAAAACCCATATTTAACGTTCGTTTTCTCTAGAATATAACAGCGCTAGGTGCCGGGTTGGAGTCCTGGGAAGGAAACAATTAATGTTTCGTCTCGTCATTTCAGTTAAAACATCTAGCTACTGCCGAGAAAATCCGATATGTGACAGTTGGTTGTGCTTCGATATCAGTCCGCTTAGGTTCTGGGTTCGAATCCCTATCCAACACAAAGCTTTGCCTCACGGCCTTTGATGTAAGTTTCTTGCGAAGAAGCAATATTTAACACCTCCAGTAGTTCGTTAACAGGGACAATAGATGCTGGGTAGGAATTCACGTCCGTTAAAAATGTTTGCGTTACGTAGTTTAAAGTTGATATTTGCGTCAGTCACGAAATCTTTGCTGAGAGTGCCTGACCTGGGTTTGAATCCACATGCAGAAGGAGACGGTTCGTCGTGTCATTTGAAGTTCATACATATTCTCAACTAATTGGTCGTGAATGACGCATATTTTTAATGTTATTTTGTGTTAAATAATAAGTACGGTACGTTACTTTGAAGAGGAAATCATGAATACGACGAACTTACTACGTGCATTACCTATCTGACGTAATAATGAGCGTGGTAACATTTCAGGTATGTCATTTATTGTAATAAATGTGAGGTTATAAGCCTTAAGGACAGTCTTATCTGTGATAAGGTGATTTTTGTAGCATCGTGGTATTACTTTACATCTTGAGTTACTACGATACAGAACAGTGTTTTCTAGTGGTGACTTGTTGGAACCACATTCAATAGCAAACGACTGTACCAAGGGGCGATTAGAGGACCTGTTAGACAGCCGCGTTATGCCGGTTGCATGCGAATCAGGCGAAATGCAATTCAGGTAGTTCGGATACTTTTGAGTATGACTTTACATGACTGCAAAATGAAGGAACAATGGTTTTTCGGAGCAAAGCTCCGAGACATCTGCTACCCTATAGATAGGAAGGTGAGATTAACTGTACAAGTTAAAAGCTGTTGCAAGCACTCTACAATACCGCAAACTCTTCCAGTTTCCATATGTTGCGATGTCTTCCACATTAGCGTAAGGAGGGCTATGCGTGAAGCGTTCAGTGAATTCGAAAGTATAATTCTATGTACCGACTTGACAGAAAATCCTAGGAAGTTCTGATCTTACGTTAAATCAGTAAGTGGCTCGAAACAGCATATCCAGACACTCCGTGGTTATGATGGCATTGAAACAGAGGATGACACGCGTAAAGCTGAAATACTAAACACCTTTTTTCAATGCTGTTTCACAGAGGAAGACCCCACCGCAGTTCCTTCTCTAAATCCTCGCACAAACGAAAAAGTGGCTGACATCGAAATAAGTATCCAAGGAATAGAAAAGCAACTGGAATCACTCAACAGAGGAAAGTCCACTGGACCTGACGGGATACCAGTTCGATTCTACACAGAGTACGCGAAATAACTTGCCCCCCTTCTAACAGCCGTGTACCGCAAGTCTCTAGAGGAACGGAAGGTTCCAAATGATTGGAAAAGAGCACAGGTAGTCCCGGTCTTCAAGAAGGGTCGTCGAGCAGATGCGCAAAACTATAGACCTATATCTCTGACGTCGATCTGTTGTAGAATTTTAGAACATGTTTTTTGCTCGCGTATCATGTCGTTTTTTGAAAACCAGAATCTACTGTGTAGGAATCAACATGGATTCCGGAAACAGCGATCGTGTGAGACCCAACTCGCTTTATTTGTTCATGAGACCCAGAAAATATTAGATACAGGCTCCCAGGTAGATGCTATTTTCCTTGACTTCCGGAAGGCGTTCGATACAGTTCCGCACTATCGCCTGATAAACAAAGTAAGAGCCTACGGAATATCAGACCAGCTGTGTGGCTGGATTGAAGAGTTTTTAGCAAACAGAGCACAGCATGTTGTTACCAATGGACAGACGTTAAAGTAACCTCTGGCGTGCCACAGGGGAGTGTTATGGGACCATTGCTTTTCACAATTTATATATATATATGACCAGTAGATAGTGTCGGAAGTTCCATGCGGCTTTTCGCGGATGATGCTGTAGTATACAGAGAAGTTGCAGCATTAGAAAATTGTAGCGAAATGCAGGAAGATCTGCAGCGGATAGGCACTTGGTGCAGGGAGTGGCAACTGCTCCTTAACATAGACAAGTGTAATAATGTATTGCAAATACATAGAAAGAAGGATCCTTTATTGTATGATGATATGATAGCGGAACAAACACTGGTAGTAGTTACTTCTGTAAAATATCTGTGAGTATGCGTGCGGTACGATTGGAAGTGGAATGATCATATAAAATTAATTGTTGGTAAGGCGGGTACCAGGTTGAGATTCATTGGGAGAGTCCTTAGAAAATGTAGTCCATCAACAAAGGAGGTGGCTTACAAAACACTCGTTCGACCTATACTTGACTATTGCTCATCAGTGTGGGATCCGTACCAGATCGGGTTGACGGAGGAGATAGAGAAGATCCAAAGAAGAGCGGCGCGTTTCGTCACAGGGTTATTTGGTAAGGGTGTTAGCGTTACGGAGATGTTTAGCAAACTCAAGTGGCAGACTCTGCAAGAGAGCCGCTCTGCATCGCGGTGTAGCTTGCTGTCCCGGTTTCGAGAGGGTGCGTTTCTGGATGAGGTATTGAATATATTGCTTCCCCCTACTTATACCTCCCGAGGAGATCACGAATGTAAAATTAGAGAGATTCGAGCGCGCACGGAGGCTTTCAGACAGTCGTTCTTCCCGCGAACCATACGCGACTGGAACAGAAAAGGGAGGTAATGACAGTGGCACGTAAAGTGCCCTCCGCCACATACCATTGGGTGGCTTCCGGAGTATAAATGTAGATGTAGATGTAGAATGAGAAACATCGCATCTCAGTTTTTTTTCTACCAGTCTATGGTGTGGTAGCTGTATAGTTTATGCCATGTGACGTCCAGTTTTCTGTGAGAGCCAGAGGATCGAAACGTGTTAATGTCTGTTTAGTGTTTAGGTGCAGCTGACACAGGTGTCTGTCATGGTAGAAAAAACAAAGTGTATGGAGGTGTACACTGGTTGGGTGTGTTACAGCCGAAAAAACCTTATATTAAACTGCTTATTAAGGAGCAATACAGGAACCTTCTCGTGTGTTTGATTGTTGGATATCGTTATCCTATAGTACAGGTGATGAAACCAATACCTCTATATTTAAGAGGATGGCCTCATATGTTTGGATGTTCGACATGAATGCACCCTGAGAGACACAGATCTCCTTCAGACTACCTGTATGTAGTTTGGAGATGTGTCGCAAGATCTTCGTCCTTCCCCCATGCCATGATGTGTAGTCTTCCTAATTTTCACGACAAGAAACACCATCGCAATTGCTCGTACTATCTCTCCTACTACCTCGTGTTGCAGAGCAAAGATTCGTTTGGCGCTGACCTTACACACTGTACACAGTTGACAGAACTCTGACACCATGTTCCCATTTCCACCGAGTGGTCAAAACGTGCTCCTGTCTTATGAACTCAGCTCGTCCTGTTTCCCCACAGGATGCAGAAGGTCTTAGATGTAGTGCTCCCCAACTTCTGTAGAGGTCAGACCTAAATTATGACGATCACATGGACTAAGCTGCAAGGAGGGCGGGGTAGAGACTTAGGAGCAGTTACAAGATGCAGAGGAACTGTCTAAAAACAGATCTAGAGTTCTTGGTGTATGGAATCCTTAGGAGATAGGTTCGAAAAAAAAAAACAGGTAACTCCTTTCGAGATATGAGTATGGCACGAATATGATTCACCAGTGGCTGTAATCATTAAAGGACATCTTTACATGATCCAACGCAAATATGTGGTTGAATGGATAGACTTGATTCCAAATTACGGGCAGGTTTTAGGATAGCATTTCTGCCTGAAAGCGTAACAGAATCAGCGACCGTGTGTGCCTGTAGACTCAAGACTGCTTTTCATGCAGGGTGATGGTAACATAGTCGTTATGATCGTTTTTTTCAATAGCGCGGTCCTTAAGTGAAATGAGTGTTGTGGGTTGTAGAATCCCTCTGTGGTCAGCTTCAGATGTCATTTCTCAATAGCGTTCCTCAAAAAGAACATCGCGTTCCCTCCATGGATTGCCACTTGTCCTACTTGGTGAGTCTAAACCCGCTGGTGAAAAAAAATTACTGACCATACAAAGTGACTCTCATGATCAATTTAATTAATTAGCCTATCAAATTGATATCAATGACGTGCTGCCTGGCTGGTGGAAGAGATTGCTACGGCACCATGAAATGATTCTTGTCAAGCGTTTTTTTTCTCATTGTGGTGATATCTATTACGAAATTTCAATCTCTCACCTACACAGGGCGAGATAGACTGCGTAAACGCTAGTATGATATAGCATCACATAGGTAAAAGGGGACCTGTCATAGTGTACAAAACGGCTACGATCTCTTGAATTATAGCTTCTTGTTGTCAAATATTAAATGAATGTGTTTCTTTCCGACATGTGTGCCAAGGGCGTGAAAGACTGTCTGAAATGTCTGTATTACACACGTGCATGAGAGTGTTTATTTGTAGACAATGAACGTGAGAGACGCTCTCATGTCGTGTAATTTGTTCAACAACCTGGGAGAAATTGCGTAATATAGATTTTTTTTCTTGGGTGTTTAAATTCTCGCTTTTTCTTTACTCCGATGACTGTTTCGAAATAAGGAGGACATTCTGCAGTGATCGGTAGTTTCTCGCATCAAAATAGTCAAAGTTTTTTTCCTTGACATTACGGAGGGTGGGCATGTCTCTGCTGATCATTAGTGATCAGTGGGCATACACTTCGCTGGACGTTAGAAAAGAATGAGTTGCGACTACAGTCGAATGTAAAAACTATACCGATTTTGCTCATAAAACTAAAAGAAAATGGAGTTTACCTATTTTCGTGGAAAGAGGATATTTATTATGGTCGCAAATATGTTATCCTTTTTTTAATAGATGCTTGATTACAGGTGCAATGACATCAAATACAATTGTTCTCTATCGCCGAACAGTGGGTCTGCTGCCGCCGAGGGGGAGGGGATGGTGACTGCGGTGGTGGTCGCTGGACACAGCCGCTCTCTGTCCGGGGGAGCAGTGTGTGGGGGCCCTGTCGGTATATTTTAGACGAACAAGTTGCATTTGAGGCAGTCGTCCTTTTATCACCTATTGTTTAGTTGACTATACACGCTATTATTCTGGCGTAGGAGCATCGCCCAAAGGTGGCTGCCAGTTGGTGGAAAGCCAAGAACGTGCAGTGGCCTTAGAGGGTGGTAGCAGGGGCGCAAGACACTTGGCAGAGCATCTGACTGTTCTCCGGATGGCCGGGGCTATGCTACATAATTTCCCTTTTGTGTTGTCAAGGACCGCCGCCTGAAGGCATACCACACATAGCGAGTGACCATGTAGGCCCTGGTGGGGCCTGGAGCTGTATGCGGGTCGGCAGAAACACAGGAAAGGACGGGCAGCGGGGACTCGAGACGCACGGCGGAGCATCTAGCCATTTGATGAAGCATGTGTCCTCCCCATAGATGGATGGATGGATGGAGGGAGGGGGGAGGATGGGGAAGGGGAGCCTTGAGGGAAAGTGAGAAGGTCTTGGTTTTCGGCAGTTTGTGATTGTACTTTGAGAACAACTTACGTTCATCTACCACACCCTTTGCAGTCTTTTAGGACGACGATTTTTCCCAATACATGCACTGCATTATGACCCGTCCAATATGAATACTAGTTTTTTCACGACAATTTCGAAGTTTAATTAGAACTGTGACACATTCTTTTTTTTCCATCAGTTGTGGTAGCGTGTATTGGCTTCGATTATCTGGGCTGCACGATGGTTTTTGAGCAGGCATCTGTAGCAAACTCTGATCCCAAACACTGATAGATACTGTACTCTTACAGGTAATACACTTTTTAACTCCCCTCTGTCCAACACCAGCATCTCATCAGTTGAACATTGTATGTTTTTCCCACCAGCTTGTTGGTGTATGGTAGAGCCTGAGTGTGTCTGTTGCTAGTTTCGAGTGGTATTGTGAAATTTTTTCCCAGCAGGATAACACCTGTTGTATGGTATCATCAGTTTTCGAGCTGTATTGCGCTTTTATGCCATCCTTGTGTAGCGCTTTGCATATAGTTGTGTAATTAAGATCATCTTAATTACGTAATTAAGATGATCTTTGCATCAGTTTCCCAACAAAAATAAATGAAGTACACTAACCTAACCTTCCTCTCTTGCATCTAGACAGTCTCAGTATGTTAGGGCGTGCACTTTGGCTTTCCATCCAGTAGAATCAAGATACGAGTCCTAGAAAAGGCGCTGCCACTTTTAATTTGCCCTCAGTTCCAATCGCCTCTGGTGGTTTAATTGTGTTAGACGGTTGCACTTGCGCCTAGAATGGCCAGGGTTCGAGTCCCAGAAAGGGAACCACCATATTAAATTTTGCCGCTACTTCCCGGGGGGTGTGGTAGGATGGGTTGTCAGCACAGCCCTGGGACAAAGTAATTCCCACCAAAATTCGAAATACCAGGCAATAGGGTAGGTTGGGTCGTGTGGGGTGCGGGGAGGGGAGGGTGAGGACAGCGCTAGAGCACACGTGTAGCTGAAAAAACACGTTAAGTCATTTGGGGGAGGTTGTTGCGTGGTAGGGGGCAGGGGTGGGCGGAGGCAGGGTTGATTAATTGCTCAATTCAATTAATCTGCATATCAATTTGATATAAAAAGTGGAGTCATAACCCCATCTCCCTACTACTAACATGACTGTACGTCAATTAAAATCGTACAGACCGAAAAAACGCATTTCGATGCAAAGAATGAATTAATAACAGGAATTCTGGGGCAATATCATTTCTATTTTTCTCTTATGAATTTTAATTAATCAGGTGTATGCAGTATTAGCAATTTATTTGGGTGATCTTACCGATATGAAGAGAAGAACCCTTTGAGTGCCCTCACCAGATTTCCCAGGAACTTCTTCCAGTGGAAGATGAGTCAAAATCTTAGTGTTTTAGACGTAGAAGGGTGATGCGTAATGTGGCGGGCGTTTTATAGTAATGCACTGTTCACGTTGTGCACGGCCGTAGGGAAACAATTATGGTAAGCATAATTAGCGGCACTCACATGATAGGGCCTTTTCTTGCTCTCACTTGTGGAAATCAATACGATCAACTGTCTCAGATCCAGCATTAGTATGGTGAATGTATGAGGTTTTCAAATACTATCTGGTCAACAGTCACTGTTTTGCAATTGCGGCTAACAAAATTCGGGAGAGAACTACAGATCGCTTTTAGCACCAGAGGGACATTTTCTTGTTGGTTCAAATAATGATGCAAATCAACATATCTGTTAATTACAGTTCGCATTATAATTTTTACAGCATTCCACATGCAATTCACGATCAATGTAAATAATTATGTTTTTATTGGACAAATTACTGTGTTAATCAAGAGATTGTTTTTGTTGTACACCTGCTATCCATATTAAATAATTGATCTGTGGAAACCTCCACTTCTGTATCTGTATCCAGTGCCTTTAATGATTTTTGCTATGCATTAAAGTTGTGCACAGTAATTTGTAGCTTCGGTGTTAAAGGTGTGTACGGCTCTTAAATACACATGCAGGGAGTTTCACACACTGTCAATCCAAATTCTGTGCTCAAGTGACTCTTGGTTCCATTAACATGTGCTCTGTAACTGTTCTTCAATTTAACTGTGGATATTAGTGTAATGACATAATGTTATCGTTGATGTTCTTCATTACTGAATTTCAGTCCCACTCCTGAACTTTTCTTGGATTTCCGTAATTATTTCTCCAATTTATGCATTGTAAATTACATCTTTGTTTTATACAGTTTCTAATCCGAACATTATGTTCTTGGCCAATCATTCTTATTCTTACCCTTTTTGTTATAGTACGTCTGTGTACAGTTTACAACTCTTTTCTTGAGAATTTCGAACGTTTGGACCACTTTACATTGTCAGATGCTTTTTTTAGGCCGACAAATTCTTTGAATTTGCCTTGAGTTTTTTCAAATCTTGCTTTCAATGTCATACGCAATATCAGAACTGCCTCTCTTGTGTCTTTACCTTTCCTAAAGTCAAACTGATCATCATCTAGCAGATGTTCAATTTTCTTTTCAATTTTTTGTGTGTGATTCTTGTCAATCATTAACAGCGCTTTTAATGTTACATATCGGTTTCACAAATTTATTTTTCTATTTTCTTTGGAGACATACATGTACGTAGATATTGATCCGGATATGTGGGACAATAAAAGACGTACTGCCGAAGTGCGGTTTCCATACTGTGGTTAGCTTTATGTTTCCCGAGTAGTATTCGTGGTAAACGGATTTTCCCCACCGAGGAAGCTCTTTCTTACATTTCGCGGATTTAACAGATGGTAGCCTTGGCAGATTTTCCAGCGCGGCTTCAGTGGTGTGTGTGTGTGTGTGTGTGTGTGTGTGTGTGTGTGTGTGTGTGGCGGGAAAGGGGGGGGGGGAGAAATCGGGAGGCGCCAGCAGCGGCTTTCCGGGAAATGAGGACCTGCCCACTGCCCACGCACCGCCACGTCTTTTGCTCCACGACACTTGTTCCCGCTGACGGCCGCTGGTAGCGAGTAATTACTCTGATGGACAGCGGCTGCCGAAGCCAGCAGAATGCGTCGTGTCCTGAGCGCGTTGCCCCGTCCAGATACGGGGAGATGGTGTTTCACAAGAGTATTAAAGGGCCCCAGGAGCTCTGAAGTAACCATCGTGTATATCTTATCGACATTGGAAAAATGCATATGACAGAGTGGACTCAACTATCCTCCTGCAGACGTCAAAGGATGTTAGTGTAGACTAAAAATATAGAAGAGTTATAAAGAAACGTTAATTGGTATGAGTACTTGTTCATTTTCGCTACTGTGAAACGCATCTCGTTTATTGCAAGACCTTTGATATTACGTACCATCTACAGAACGTAGTAAAGAAATGAAAACACATTGTCCTGTTACTGTGATAAAGCAGAGCTCCTAACGTTATCTGCCTGTTGTTACATACGACCTTCACTTGCGAGCCATCGCTAAAGGAGGTGTTCAATATGGTGTCGTCTTGGAGTATCGCACACTCTCTGAAAAACTGTACGCTGATCTCGCATACAACGGCAGGCATTGATGATGCGTTACTGTAGTGTATGTGCATCATAAATTGGCCTTCAATTCACCAAAGATTTCAAATGTCACCACAACAAAAGATCCAGTGTATTAAGATCGGAAGAAAGAGCAGGAAAACTTACTGAATCTCAGAGGGCAACCCACTATCCAATAGCCGGCCGTGGTGGTCTCGCGGTTCTAGGCGCTCAGTCCGGAGCCGCGTGACTGCTACGGTCGCAGGTTCGAATCCTGCCTCGGGCATGGATGTGTGTGATGTCCTTAGGTTAGTTCGGTTTAAGTAGTTCTAAGTTCTGGGGGACTGATGACCACAGATGTTAAGTCGCATAGTGCTCAGAGCCATTTGAACCACTATCCAATAAATGCCTGTCTGTGAGGTTAGAACATTTTGGAGAAGAGGGCTGGTGCTCGACCATGCGTAAACCACTTCGCCACTCGGCATTGGATTAGTACCTCCTCTAGCAGGATGGTAGGAAGTGACGATGCCTTGCAACAGATATCATGTTTTTGGTCGTATGTAAGGCCCTGTTAGACTATTGCCAAAAATTCCTTCCCGCAACTTAATTGAAAATCTGCGCTGATGCCCTGCTTCTTCAGTTACTTGTGGGTTTTGATCAGGTCACACATTGCAACAACCACTGGCAGAATCTTGTAACCGAACGGCTTGGACACTATGCACACGATATGGGAACAGCAACTATTCATGTAAAATTGCCCAGATTAGAGGATGTTTCACCACGATAAGTACCGAAATTCTGTGAACACCAGGTTCAGTGTCTTCTTCCACTCGTTGGAATACTCGCTACTCCACAACAGGAGTGCGAATGGTCTGAGGTCTTACACAATCCGCCATAGCTGAAACTACGGAGACAGAGTCTGCTAGTCGCTGGAAAAAAACAGTTGAAAAACTGTGCAGAAATTACCATAAGTTCTGGATGTGTTTCCTCGGACAGAGCTCTGGCTCGACGGGTGCTTCCATTTGTCGGACCGTCGCAGATCAAACACTCTAAGAAAAAAAGTTGACGCAACTCGAACGAAGTAATCAAATGGGGAAAAAATCGCTAGATGTGATGTACGTGAACAACAAATTATTACAATTTCAGGAAAATTTCATGATTTATTCAAGAGAAAGAACTTCACAAATTGAGCACGTCAGTAACACATTGGTCCACTTTTGGACTTTATTCAAGCAGGTAATCGGTTTGACGTTGATTGAAAGAGTTGTTGGATGCCCTCCTGAGAGATATCGTACCATGTTCTATCTAAGTGGCGAGTTAGACTGTCAAAATTGAGAACTGGGGCTGTGGCCCTACCCACAGTCCTCCAAACGTTCTCAATTGAGAAGAGATCTGGCGACCTTGCTGACCAAAGTAGAATTTGACGAGCACGAAAACAAGCAGTAGACATTCTCGCCGTATGAGTGGGAGGGAGGGGCTTATCTTGTGAAATGTAAGCCCAAGATAGCTTTCCATGAAGGACACCAAAACAGAGCGTAGAATATCGTCGACGTACTGTTGTGCTGTAAGGGTGGCAACCAAAGGGATCCTGATATGAAAAGAAATGCCACCCAGACCATCCTCCGTATGGCGGACGACAGGTTGGTTTCCCACAGCTGCCTGGGGCATCTCCAGACGTGTTTTTGCCTGAAATCTCATTGATTAGATTAACACTGTCTTCAGTGTTGAGTGTCGCTTTGAACTGAGCCTCGATGAACCAGTGAAGACTTGTATGGAGACGCTCCAGACAGCGGTGGGTTACACAACTCACAGTTGCCCGCCATATGGCCCGACAACCGGGAGTGATGATCTCGTGTGCCATTTCATTTTATAGTAGGATCTATTTGGTTGTCACCCTTACAGCGCAGCGGTACGTCCACGATATTCTGTGCCCCATTTTGCTCCACTTCGTGGTAAGCCATTTTGGGCATACATTTCAGGAAGATGATGCCCGCCTGCAAACGGCAAGAGCTTGTTCTGTTTGTCTTCGTGCTCTATAAACCCTACATCCCCAGTTATGAACGTTTGGAGCGTTATTGACAGGGCCCTCCAACCATCTCTGAATTTTGACGATGTAACGCGCTAATAGGACAGAATTTGGCACGATAACCCTCAGGAGGACATCCATCAACCCTGTCAATCAGTGCCAAGCCGCATAACTGCTTGTATAGGGCCAGAGGTTGTGATTTCCACAAGTGCGAGCAAGAAAATTTCCTATCATGCCAGTACCGCTAATTATGCTTATCATAATTGTTTCCCGACAGCCGTGAAAGTGCATTACTATGAAACGTCAGCCACATTACACATCACCCTTCCACATCTAAAAGACTTCTGCTTCAATTACGTCGTGACGTCACTGACACACATACCAATGGCGCGTTTTTGCACCAAAAAGTAGCCTCGCATCACAGATCCTCTGAAATTACAAATCTTCTCACAAGGTTAGGGCATTATTTTTAACAAACTGAGTTTCTTTCAAAAACAGTAAAATTCTTATCTTCGAAGGCTCTCTGCAAAACATGAGAAAGCGCCGCTCCCCTGCTGCTGGAGTTATGTCCCGTTGTCAGTTCGGCCACTGGCTCGGCCCCAGTTGTAAAATGCACAACGGTCTGCTACTCCACTTAGCTAAACCTGGCGTCCCGTCTTCCGCTGAAACAAACACCTTAGACTCCAGCCTGGTCTAGCCCAAAATAGCCACTTTTTAATTACATTCACTGACCCACCTGTCCCAAATTCAGTTCACTGCGCCCTCCCACACTCACAGAAATCACCCACAAAACACGAGAGACCAGCACCGTGTTAAATCAAAGGAAATAAAGCTAGTAATAGCTCAGTATGAAGAGTCACTGTGATTCAATATATGTTGTTGTGCTGGCGTAAGCTGTCGCCAGCAGACCGGTCCTCAAAGATGTAGAGCGAGGATCGTAGTAGGCGCTGGATCAAGCGCCAGAGACACACCGAGAGCAAGAATTTAGGCTGCCGCTGCTGACCGGAGGGCCTCACTAATTCACTAACTCATATTCCAGTTGGTGTCTGTCAGTTCACATCGTAGGTTACGTCAGTACATAGTGACCAGATTAGTGTAATAGCAAGATTACCGATATTGTCTGCAAGTAGACTGATGAGTTTGTACCGCAACGCATGGACTATATTCGAGATAAGTAAATACTTCAAGTTCACGTAAATAGAGAACCGTATTAATCCACGCGTGCATTTGTCTTGTAGAAACAGGATACTGGCCACCCGTAACAACGTTCTCTCCCTCGCTTCCTACAGTTATTAAAAATATTCATATTGGATTCCAGTCCATTATCACCCTGTAACTAAACATCCTCAAATTAAATGAAGAAAGGCATACAAAGCGCCTGTCACATTTCAAGTGAACCGAAGAAAGACAACAGTAATGAGGAATATCAGAGATAAGATTAATGATTAACTTCACATCAAAACTGAGGACGATTAAGAAGACGAAGTAGAGAAATTATGCTACCAGGAAAGCAAAATCACATACAATATCCAAAGCTAAGAGGGCATAAATAGTAGACTAGCATTGGTAAAGAAGGCATTCCTGAACAAATTAAGTCTACTGGTCTACTGGTATCAAACATTACTCTTGATTTGTCGAAGAAATTTCTGAGAACGTACGTTTGAGCACAGCACTGAATGGAGGTGAGTCATGGACTGCGGGAAAACCGGAAGAGAAGACAATCAGTGTGTTCGACATGTGATGCTATGGAATGATGTTGAAAATTAGGTAGACTGATGAGAAATCAAGGGGTTCTCGGCAGAATCGGTGAGGACAGGAACATATCGAAAACGATGAGTGGAAGAAGGGACAAGATGAAAGGACAAGGGTTAAGACAGAAAAGAATAACTTCCGTGGTACCAGCGGGAGCTGTAGGGCGTAAACACTGTAGGGGAGACAGAGTTTGGAATATGTCCAAAAAATATTTAAAAATGTTAGGTGCAGGTGTTACTCTGCGATGAAGATATTGGTACAGGATAGGGATTCGTGATGAGCCACATCCATCGAGTCTGACGACTGGACACCGCACCTCCTTCACCCAGAAAAGGGATTGGAAAGTTGAAATTTAGTCCAAATATTCATATTTGCTTATAAGCAATGGCTTTTTCTGATGTAGAATGGTCACACATACATTATCATGTGTGTCAAAACAGTGGTGACCATTACTCATTTTAATTGTTGACATTGCTTGTGGATTGTAACGTAATATTGCAGAATTTAAGATTACAGAGTGTTATAGTAGCTGCGGAATTTAAAAGGAAGATACGTTCTATATAAGTTTGCAGCTTTATATTTAACATATTAATGTCTGTATGAACAATGTAACACAGTGAATGGTAGATAACAAACTTACAACTATGACGGAGTAGTTCTTAAGTATTATTAAGACGTAACAGTATTTTCTGTACATTCTGTTCAGTAGCTCATCATGTTTTTCTTGTCTTATTCAATGCTGGGACTTCTAATTCTACGACTGTATTTTAACTACCTTTTGTTTTTCTCTAAAGATCACTCATACTGTTTTCTTCTCATTTAATGCCACTCACTGACTCCACAACACCCAACTGTGCTTCTTCTGTTAAGACAGAAACCTTTTGCTGCAAATCTGTTTTATTATGTTCTTTCACAAAACTGTTAGTACCATGTGTAAACAACACTGGCTCTGCTGATGACAAGTGGTGCGGCATATCGTTTATGAAAATCAAAAATACCAGACAGCATAAAACAGAGCCTTATGGTAAACCTAAAACTAACATTCGTGTACCCTTGATCCCTTACTCATTTCCTGCGAAGCATGTCATAATTGTCCACATTAAAAGCTATAGGGAGGCCTAGAAACAGGTCAAAATTTAATTCATCTTGATTATAGCAGGGTTTGTAACAACAACAACAACGCTGTACTATTGTACATATAAATATTATGTTTTTTTTTCTTTTGATTCTTCGATAAATTAGTGTAAGTGATGTTCTGATTTCATTTCTTTTTTTTTTGTTTCATGCCATTGTGTTAAGAAAACTGTAAACAAATTTCGATGTGAATATTAATGTTTATGTCAAATGTCAAACAATATTGTAACAGAATTGAAATGTAAAAAACGTTGAAACTATTGTAAGATGTTAAAATTGTAATTGTGCGTCTGGTCCATACATAGGCAATGTGTTAGGACATGTAGAATGCAAAACCTCTGGTGAATACCCTGTCTGTAGGGGAGCGGTAAAAGGTGGATGGCAGGCGAGCGCGGGAAAATGCACACGGGCGCTGCACGGCATAACGGGCTCAGCAGTAGTAGTCGGAGTTGGGCATTGGTCTGAGCAACACGTTCTGGATCGAGGAGGCTCTCCTGGAAGACGTAGTTTCATTGAGCCTCGGATATGCCGTTCCGACGCCTATACAGCATGGCAAAATTCCGTAGGCACTAAATGGAAAAGCATTGCGACGCTATGAAGAAATAAAGTGCCGATACATCAAGAGACATAGCTGTGGTTGTATGTGTGCTCTATGCCCGCCATCTAGCCGCCCGCCAACCGCCGCATCGATACGAACAGGTTAAAAACTTTTAGTACTGTATTCGTGTGGACCAGTGTTACTTTTGTTCCATACTGTTCAATAACAACTTAAATTTTACCAGAATTATCCTATCATTTAATTATCCTCACAACTAACCTAGCCAGGGTCCTTTCCAAATGTTGTGCAATCCGAGTGTCCCGAAATGAAGAATTAAAGTTTATGTTAATAATAATTACCTGCAGACCTAGCTATGTTAGAATGATGTTTAAATAACTGTTTTGTTAACGAACTAATAGACGAATAACAAAGGTCTGACAAAGTTGGAAGATAATTTTGATATTGATTTAGTAATGAAGCTTAATTATTTCGAGACAGATATAATGGTATTTAAATGAGCAGGAAATAAGATAAAAAGAGTAGTAAATCATATATTGGAAATCTTGAGGGCATGATGATTTCAGTAATTAATTGTTTTAATACAGTGATCAGGGTCCCCCCACCCCTCTTTTTTTATTCATTTGAATTCTGAAGTGTTCTAAACCGATTTGACCAGCAAAGTTAAAGTCAATATAAAAGCCAAAATTTATCAGTGTTTTATCTTTATTAAAATTGACATTTTGTTTGTGGCTCAAAATTACTACTTCTAGGGTAACCTATGCCCGATTTTAATCAGATCAATAGACAATACGAAGTTTTGTAGTAAACATTATAGTGTGGTGTCATATGTCTATGGTTTATCCATATCAGTACAGAAAGTGAAATTATCAGTTCAGTAGATTTTCTGGTTCTAAAATTTGCCATATTATGCAGTGTTACTACGTGTTGTTTTACATGAACGTACATCCACTTGTACAGGGAAGAAACTTACTTAATGTTTAATTAGGCTGGCGACCGTATTATCAACAAATTGGTATCATCTTCTGTTTTGTTTCTTGGCCGTCCTGACGTGCGGTTGCATTTCAAACTTGCTAGACGTATCATTGTTATTACAGAGTAGATGGAAGTCTGATTTGCCTCCATTCAGGTACACGCGGTCAATATCTATACAAAAATCCTTTCTCGTAAGGTGAAGCCCGTCAACTTACCATAGTGCAGTCTTTAAAGAGTATCGTGTGCCCACAAGCGCATCGTTACAGGTTGCCTACAACCTGGTACCACGCAGCTCTTGTGTCATTCTAGTGCGGCTCCGTGTCGACTTGTCAACGCTGTAAACACGCAACCTTGTGCTTCCCCGATAGCGCTGTACCCGGCAGTTAATAGGCAGTGAGTCTGTCGTATATTGCGTATCATGGCTGTTTCTCTACAAGCAATAACATTCTTCAAGAAAGATTGTAATTCTTGCTGTTGCCTTAATAGTTACGATGTTTTCTAAGAAGCGAAAATATGGTAAAGAGAAAATCGTTTAGTAAAGAGCGGCAAGAGGTATCACTTTTGCGTGAAGAGAAACAGTAAATCCATGTATTTTTTGTGCCAAAGGACATTCTCGCAGTTCAGGCCCAGTAATCTGAAACGCTGTCATGAAACTAACCACAGAGGCTTCAGGTGGTTCAGTTAAGGAAAACAAAATTGTCATCCTTTATGTTCGTGTTCCACAGCTTGTAAGTAATACCTATTTGATAAAAAACGTTTTGTGAACTCCATGAGCTGCAAGTAATATATTTAACACAAGACCCGTATTCGGATGTAGAAACCGTTGTAAACAGCATACAAAGTGGTGTTCAAAACTTAATTTGTAACTGATTTTCGCATGATGTGACCCTGACAACTTAGCTCTATGAAGCTTGGACCATGTACAGAAAGAACCATTGCAGAATAGTACAGATGGTAATTGGAAAAAAAATGCGTCATGACACGTAAATGACAGTTGAATTCAAAGATAATAATTACGCTGAAGTCACCGGTACACTACTGCTTTAATGTCAATTCTATTATCTGCAAAAACTCTAAAACGGCCTTTAATTATTATATAGAAAAGCTATTCTCAATAGAAAACCACAGTAATTAATGCAAGGTAGGACCTTCACACTATGATAATACGACATAATTCAGTTATATTAATCCAGCAAAATGTTGTCGGATCGTCGGTTTATTCTCATACATCGTTACTGATTTCGGAGTATATATCGTTAAAATAATTCAAATTAAATTACTTTAATACGTTTTGTATGTAATTTTTACTCATGTCTTCTTTTTTAGCGTAAAATGTATCTTTTTTCGTGAACTCAAAGATAAAATAAAGTTTCACACTCAGATACTACTACTACGTAAATAGTGTCTTTGATTTGGAATTTTTGTTAGTGAATTTAAGTTTCTTAACTCCTTTTTGGAGTTAATTTCTGTTAAATATGACCTATTTTAATAACCTTCAAGTTTTTATGTTGTTAATTAACGCGAGTCCGCATGACGTAACACAAAGAATAAAAAATATCTTTGGTTCTTTCTCATACGCAACCCTCGTAGTCAGAAACCTTTCGTGGAATTGTGTCGTTTTGTTTAAGCAATACAGAACGTTCCGATAACACGACAAATATCCGCACTATTTAAAATTTGTCCCTTTCACAGCACACATTAACACACTCATACTACGAATTTAGAAGACGAATTTTTTAAGTTTTACATTCTTTTAGCCAATCTCGACTCACTTCTTTTATGATTTATTTGTAAAATCTAGATCTCAATACATATTCTGAATACTCGTACATGTATGATGAAGTGACAGAAACAAAACTATGTCCGCTCGAAAGGAATCAAATTAACGACAAAAATCAAAACAGAAAACCTACGTGTCACCGCGATTTTAAATACTGCAATTGAATGGTAATTCAAAGCTAAAGCTGGTCACGGATCTCTTCAATTGCCTTAGAATGGTTACACAGTGCATCGTAATATGGTTCCCACTTTTATGACCTTCAATTCCTTTTCTTTAGAGATCGCAAACTTCACATAACACACTGCGTGCAGTAGCAAAAATACACTATGTGATCAAAAGTCTCCGGACACCTGGCTGGAAATGACTTCCAACTTCTTGGCGCCATCCGTCGGTAATGCTGGATTTTAATAAGGTGTTGACCCACCCTTAGCCTTGATGACAGCATCCATTCTTGCAGGCATACGTTCAGTCATGTGCTGGATGGTTTCTTGGCGAATGGCAGCCCATTATTCACGGATTGCTGCACTGAGGAGAGGTATCGATGTCGGTCGGTGAGGCCTGGCACGAAGTCGGCGTTCCAAAACATCCCAAAGGTGTTCTATAGGATTCAGGTCAGGATTATGTGTAGGCAAGTCCATTACAGGGGTGTTATTGTCGTGTAACCACTCCGCCACAGGCCGTGCATTACGAATTGTGCTCGATCGTGTTGAAAGATGCAGTCGCCATCCCACAATTGCTCTTCGACAGTGGGAAACAAGAAGGTGCGTACAGCATCAATTTAGGCCTGTGCTGTGATAGTGCCATGCAAAACAACGAGGGGTGCAAACCCCCTCCATGAAAAAAACACGATCACACCATAACACCAATGCCTCCGAATTTTACTGCTGGCACTACACACGCTGGCATATGACGTTCACCGGGCATTCGCCATACCCACACCTTGCCATCGGATCGCCACATTATGTACTGCGATCTGTGACCCCCTCCCTCCACACAACGTTTTTCCACTGTTCAATCTTCCAATGTTTACGCTCCTTACACCAAGCGAGGCGTCATTTGACATTTACCGACATGATGTAAGGCTTATGAGCAGCCACTCGACCATGAAATCCCAATTTTCTCATCTCCCGCCTAACTGTCATAGTGCTTGCAGTGGATCCTGATGCAGTTGGGAATTCCTATGTTATGGTCTGGATAGATGTCTACCTATTACACAATACGACCCTCTTCAACTATCGTAGGTCTCTGTCAGTCGACAGATGAAGTCGGCCTATACTCTTTTGTGCTCTACGAGTCCCTTCACGTTTCCACTTCACTATCACATCGGCAACAGTGGACCAAGGGATGATTAGGAGTGTGAAAAACTCGCGTACACACATATGACATCAGTGACACCCAATCACCTGACCACGTTCGAAGTCCGTGAGTTCCACATAGCGACCCATTCTGCTCTCTCACGATGTCTAATGACTACTGAGGTCGCTGATATGGAGTACCTGGCAGTAGGTGGCAGCACAATGCACCTAATATTAAAAACGTATGTTTTTGGAGGTGTCCGGATACTTTTGATCACGTAGTGTTAGACACAGTTTCCAATCAATGAATCGTTAGCGACTGCCAAACAAAATATAAATTACATCGAGACCTCCGCTCGGAAACTACAGTAATCCTCCAACCAACAACCACAAAATAAACACGACCTGTGTCATCTCAGCGTCTGCACTGAGATTCGCTAACACCCTTTCACGGAACATTAGGACCCCTATGTCCAAATAAACTTACTTCCACGGGAACTATCCAGCCTCACAAATACGTAACTTACTATACCAGCTCCTAACTCAAATAGGCAATCTCCCTAATCCACGTAACTGCATTCCCAGCTCAATTAATCAAATTCTAACAAGCGGAAACTCTCGGTTAGGAACACTACTAAATTTCCTAAACACTACAGATTTCTGAACGAGCTAACCGCGACCTCTGTCAGCAGCTAGACTTGCCGATCCAGGCAAACTGTTAACAATATTATCTCCCGTCGGACGATCTGCTGAGCCCTGTGGCAAAACGGGGACTCAACTAACTATCTGATAATGTGACGATCTCCAGGAACCGTATCGCAGACAAAATGCAACTATTTTTTGACTTCACAATAAACTTCACATTGTAGAAAATAGACCTCGCGGCATCGTATAGCGGCCAGATATTTGCGATGGTGGACTGCCTCTGGACTCGGCCGTCTCCGCTGCCCATTCTCTGCTTTGTTGCACAGTTGATGGAAAAATGGAAATGAGCGTATGGCATTGTTGGACGGGAGGCCCCATCCGGGAAATTCTGCCGCCAAGTGCAAGTCTTATTTCAGTCGACGCCACATTGGGCGACTTGCGCGCCGGTGATTGAGGATGAAATGATGATGAGGACAACAAAACGCCCAGTCCACGAGCGTAGAAAATCTCCAACCCGAAAGGGAATCGAACCCTGCCCTGCTTGCACTGGAGGCAAACGCGTTACCACAGAGCTAAGCAGGCGGACAGCTGATGTGTTTTGCAGCCGTTTGTCGTCCTGGATATCTGCACCATATGTATGGTAATGCTTATGCAACAGTTACAATATGATTACATTAAAACCCTTCGTATTTCTTCTCTATAACCCATGTGACGTAGCACATCCTTTGATGTACGTCAGATTTGAAACAGTACACGTGGTTGACCACTTTTTCTCCTTCGGGGGACAGTGCCTGCAATTCTGAAAACTCCCCGTGCACAGGAAACAGTGCTGTGAACAATACCAGACTACTAGACAATACCACGTCCTTCTTCCAGTTCCCCGACGATTGTTCCCTGTGTGAAGTCGTCCAAATGTTGTCTCCGGACCACGTCGTAATGAAGAACACAGCCACAGCGCACGGCAACTACTCGCTGGTTGACACACACTGTCTTCTCCGGTTTCTTCAGCTGCCTCGTGTAGCGGGGTCAGCCGCATTTGGCGCTATAGTGACGTTGCCGTTACGTCACGTGACGTCCACCTTTCTGTGCACGACTTGGAGTCCTCTAGTAATAAGCTCCCGCACTCTCACTCATTTCCACCCAGTAGTTAATACGTTACGGCAATTTATCTCTCTCTTCCTTAAGTTTTGCAGAGCGGTGTATTACTCGTATCAAATGACATGTGTGACATTTCTTGGTCACCGTCTAACATTTGACAGCTGTAACAAGAACGCATGTCGACCTGTTCAAAAATGGTTCAAATGGCTCTGAGCACTATGGGACTTAACATCTATGGTCATCAGTCCCCTAGAACTTAGAACTACTTAAACCTAACTAACCTAAGGACAGCACACAACACCCAGCCATCACGAGGCAGAGAAAATCCCTGACCCCGCCGGGAATCGAACCCGGGAACCCGGGCGTGGGAAGCGAGAACGCTACCGCACGACCACGAGATGCGGGCTGTCGACCTGTGTACTGTGAGTTGTACATCGTAGGGAATATACGTCACAGAGACAACGCACGGTATTTGATGTAGAGTTACGTAACATGTCTCTGGTGATGGGTTCTCAAAATGGCTCTGAGCACTATGGGACTCAACTTCTAAGGTCATCAGTCCCCCTAGAACTTAGAACTACTTAAACCCAACCAACCCAATTACATCACATACATTCATGCCCGAGGCCGGACTCGAATCCGCGACCGTAGCGGTCGCGCGGTGCCAGATTGTAGCGCCTAGAACCGCTCGGCCACCCTGGCCGGCGCGATGGGTTCTATACCTGAATGCTGTTTTGGCTATTAAATATTTCGACACACAGCTCAATGTGTCTACAATATGTCTTAACAAATTAATAAACTGACATAGTTGACGGAAAACCTTCACGGTCAATGTGTTGCCGCTCGTGGTAGCCGCGCGGTCTAAGGCGTCTTGTCACAGACCGTGCGGCTCCACCCGTCGGAAGTTCGAGTCCTCCCTCGGGCATGGGTGTGCGTGTCGTCCTTAGCGTAAGTTAGTTTAAGTTAGATTAAGTAGTATGTAAGCTTAGGGATCGATGACCTCAGCTGTTTGGTCCCATAAGACCATACCACAAATTTCCAAATGTTGAAGTGTAATTTCCGTCCGTTTTTACAATTGAAGTACATTTGACAACCGAGGCTGGGTTCGCACTGGCTTTTAATACTGCAAAAGCATACAAACGTGAGAGCTGGAGGTCGTCAAAATGCAAGATGTACCACTCACCTGCTGTTGATGGGCATATATAGGCAGCAGTTTCTTAAGACTTTCCCCAGTTCTACAGATGATATAATATTACCATCCCGTTGGAATTTAAATTAATCTCCGACCAGTGTTGGTTAATTAGGAGAGTGAAGAAGGTGGATTGGGGTTACAACTCGGACACCTATCTACAGTGGATCCTTGATTAATTAGGAGACTGAAGAAGGTGGATTGGGGTTACAACTCGGACTGATAACAGGTTAGGGTTAACTGTTCGGTGTAGCAGCTGTTTGCAATACAGTGACACAAAGAACTGTTACAAAATGTTTACTTCAAGGACAGCACCGAGCCAGACGCAATGTAACGTGCATTTCACTGATCCCAAATCATCGCCGTTTGCGACTTCAGTGGTGTCAAGCGAGAATTCATTGGAGGGCAAGATGGTGGACGACTTACGTGTTTTCTGATGAAAGATGGTACCGCCTCGGCCCCACTGATGGCCATGTGTTCGTTAAGCGCAGGCGAGATGAGGGCCTGCAACCAGCCTATCTGCGTGCTAGAAACACTTGAAATACACCTGGAGTTACGGTCTGGGATGCAATTTCGTATGATAGCAGGAGCACTCTCGTGCTTATACCAGGCACCCTGATGCAAATTTGCACGTCAGTCTGGTAAATCGAGCTGTTGTGCGGCCATAAATGAACAGCATCCAGGAGGTGTCTTACAACAGGATAACGCTCGCCCACATACCGCTGCCGTAACGCAACATGCTCTACAGAGTGTCTAAGTGTTGCTTTGGCCTGCTAGATCAACAGATCTGTCTCCAATCGAGCACATATGGTACGTCATTGGACGACAACTCCAGCTCCATCCACAAACAGCATTAACAGTCACTGTATTGACCGACCAAGTGCAACAGGCATGGAACTTCATCCCATAAACTGACATCCGAAACCTGTACGACACAGTGCATGCTCGTTTCCATGCTTTCCCTCAACATGTATTTCCGAAATCTCATTACACTACCGTAATTGTTTTTTGTTGTTGCAACTTTTTCTTCAGTGTAATAGGAAGCTCGAAATAAAATTAATAGCGCAGAAGGAATTGACATGTCGGTTCATCGTTGAGAAATAGTGCCGAATTTGTAATTGGATGGACGGATTATTAATTATTAATCACTTTTATTCACTTCACCCCTCCCCCAAACCCCCCACCCACCCCCCCACCCCCTCCCCCGTCACATGGGGAGTCTGAGGATGATAGTAGCTGCCGTGTCTTCTACCTTCGGTAACGTCACACCAGCAGTCGACCACTTCAAAGATGCTGCTTGTCCACGCATCATCACCGGACGCCAATCCGGACGAGGCAAGAAGCACACCTCCCGGGAGCTGCGAGCCACGACCACCGCGTAGTGGTTATGAAATACGTCCCCAACGGACAAGCGCAGGCGTTCCGTCTTGAGTTCCGATTGGAGAACTGTTCGAGTTCGACAGATTCGTCGCGTCATCGCTCGGCCGAGCTTTGGTCACTCTTGTATATCCAGAGTGTTTGGTTGTGGTTTCAAATGGTTCAAATGGCTCTGAGCACTATGGGACTCAACTGCTGAGGTCATTAGTCCCCTAGAACTTAGAACTACTTAAACCTAACTAACCTAAGGACATCACAAACATCCATGCCCGAGGCAGGATTCGAACCTGCGACCGTAGCGCTCTTGCGGTTCCAGACTGCAGCGCCTTTAACCGCACGGCCACTTCGGCCGGCGTTTGGTTGTGCCCAGCAGACAACTGTTTGTAGTAACTGCAGTTAGAACATCGAAAGTTCGATATCTACAGACTCGTCGTATCACGCAGCTCGTTGTCTTCGGCTGCTTTCTTGTTTACCTGGAAACCAAGAATTATATTTGTGGAAGTACGAGGGGCATTCAGTAAGTAATGTGACATATTTTTTCTCGTCCAATTTGGGTTTCAAAAATGCGGAATTTGTGGTGGGATATGGCGGAACATTTCCACTTCAGCCGCCATCACTTAATAAAAGCAAGTCTTGTGGTCCAGACTAATAAAAGCAAGTCTTCTGGTCCAGACTGTATACCAATTAGGTTCCTTTCAGAGTATGCTGATGCGTTAGCTCTATACTTAACAATCATATACAAGCGTTCGCTCGACGAAAGATCCGTACGCAAAGACTGGAAAGTTGCACAGGTCACACCAATATTCCAGAAAGGTAGTAGGAGTAATCTACTAAATTACAGGCCCATATCGTTAACGTCGATATACAGCAGGATTTTAGAACATATATTGTGTTCGAACATTATGAACTACCTCGAGGACAACTGTCTATTCAGACACAGTCAACATGGGTTTAGAAAACATCGTTCAGGTGAAACACAACTAGCTCTTTACTCACATCAAGTGTTGAGTGCTATTGACAAGGGATTTCAGATCGATTCCGTATTTCTGGATTTCCGGAAGGCTTTTGACACCGTACCACACAAGTGGCTTGTAGTGAAATAGCGTGGTTGTGGAATATCGTCTCCGTTATATGACGGGATTTGTCGCTTCCTGTCAGAGAGGTCACAGTTCGTAGTAATTGTCGGAAAGTCATCGAGTAAAACAGAAATAATTTCTGACGTTCCCCATGGTAGTTTTATAGGCCCTTTGGTGTTCCTTATCTATGTAAACGATTTCGGAGACAGTTTGAGCAGCCGTCTTAGGTTGTTTGCAGATGTCGCTGTCGTCTATCAACTAATAATGTCATCAGATCAAAACAAATTGCAAAACGATTAAGAAAAGATATCTGAATGGTGCGAAAATTGGAAATTGACCCTAAATAACGAAAAGTGTGAGGTCATCCACATGAGCGCTAAAAGGATCTCTAACTTCGGTTACACGATAAATCAGTGTAATCTAAAAGCTGTAAATTCAACTAAATACCTAGGAATTACAATTACGAACAACTTAGATTGGAAGGAACACACACAAATGGTGTGATGAAGGCTAACCAAAGACTGCGTTTTATTGGCAGGACACTTAGAAAATGTAACAGTCCTACTAAGGAGACTGCCTACATTACGCTTGTCGTCCTCTTTTAGAATACTATTACGCGGTGTGGGATCCTTACCAGATAGGACTGACGGAGTACATCGAAAAAGTTCAAAGAAAGGCAGCACTTTCTGAATTATCGCGAAATATGGGAGAGAGTGTCACAGAAATGATACAGGATTTGGGCTGGAAAGCATTAAAAGAAAGGCGTTTTTCGTTGCGACGGAATCTTCTCACGAAATTCCAATCACCAACTTTCTCCTCCGAATGCGATAATACTTTGTTGACACCGACCTACATAGGGAGGAACGATCACCACGATAAAATAAGGTAAATCAGAGCTCGTACGGAAAGATACAGGTGTTCATTCCGTGCGCTCTTTACGAGATTGGAATAATAGAGAATTGTGAAGGTGGTTCGACGAACCCTCTGCCAGGCACTTAAATGTGATTTGCAGAGTATCCATGTAGATGTAGGTGTAGATACGAGTAGTTTCAAGAACTTTCGATAGATGGTGGCGTTATACGTAGCCTTCAAAATAGCGTCTGCAACGGAGGTCCGGTCCAAGCAGAGAGCTGTCAAAGAGTTTCTTTGGCGGAAAACCAAACATAGTAAATATGTATAGGCGCTTGCAGAATCTCTAGGGAGACGTGGCGGTGAACAAAAGCACTGTGCGTCGTTGGGCGAGTATCTGTCAACGTCGCAACAAAATCGCGCAAATCTGTCCGATCTCCCGCGTGCCAGACGGTCCTCAGAAAATTGAAGAAACCACTTCAACGTGTTCTTCGCCACAAAAACACAAACAAACTTTACCTTCTGCATAACAGCGCAAGGCCTCACACGAGTCTGCGCGCGAGAGAGGAGCTCACAAAACTCCGCTGGACTGTTCCTCCCCATCCACCCTACTGTCCAGACCTCGCACCTTCCGACTTCCATGTGGCTGGTCCAATGAAGGATGCACTCCGCGGGAAGAAGCACGTGGATGACGGGAAGCAGCAAGACGTTGGCTCCGATGTCGACCAGTAGACCTCCACTCACGGTAGTGGAGAGCTGTAGAGATAAGTGTATTTCAGCGTTAAATAAATAGTTCTCTTATTTGACTGTACATGTTAATTTAACAGGCGTTTTTCTTTTACCACATGCGTGTACGAAAGTAGAACACAACAGCATTTGCGTCATTAAGAAACGTACCACAAAGTGAAACGAAGTGGTTATTGAGCAGCTGAATTCTACGAGAAGGTTGCAGAAGAAAATTTTCGCGTAACAGTGCCCCACGAGACTTATCTCAGCTTATTCGGAAAACTATTGTAAGTCAACCAATAAACAACACACGATTTCATTAAATGTAAATATCTATACCAAATGATGAATATTTATTTTAAGGGAACTTGTGCCGACTGTGCTCACCAATTTTCAGCCGGATTTCAAACAGGCAACAGTGAACATAGACACTCAAGAAAACAAACCACAATAAACTTATCATTTCTTGATGTATAATGAGATGTCGTTAAATGACGTATGAGCTAAAACGATACAATGAAAGTTTCCACTACCGGATGGCATTGCTGCTGGGAAATCCTTACCAGTATAAGGCTGTGGTTCACTGAGCTCTTCTGTTCCTAACGTTTCATCCAGAACTGCGCTGGACATCTTCAGAGGCTTTCCTTCCCCGTTGAGTCTTCATGACTAATAGGTAGGAGAGCGACAGAGAGGAAGACAATTATTAAACTATATGAAATAAAATCGTCATAACGTTCAAACGGCATGGATGGGAATTAGTATGCGTTATAAGGTTTGGTTTAGCAACCAAGCCCACTTTCATTTGGATGGGTTCGTCTGTAAACAGAATTGGCGTATCTGGGGGACTGAGACATATCGCGATGGAAATGTCTCTTCACCCTCAATGGCTGACTGTGTGGTGCGGAATGCCCAGTCAGGGAATAATCGGTGCGATATTTCTTGATGGCACGGTAACTAGCGAACGGTACGTGAAGGTTTCGGAAGATGATTTCATCCCAATTACCCAAAGTGGTCCTGTTTTCTACACGATGAGGTTCATGCAAGACGGAGCTCGACCCCATCGAAGCAGGTGAGTGTTTGATATCCGGGAGGAGCTCTTTAGGGATCACTTATGTGGTCCTCGATTGGCCGCCATATTCTCCGGATCTCTAGGCGCTTCAGTCCGGAACCGTGTGACTGCTACGGTCGCAGGTTCGAATCCTGCCTCGGGCATGGATGTGTGTGATGTCCTTAGGTTAGTTAGGCTTAAGTAGTTCTAAGTTGTAGGGGACTGATGCCCTCAGATGTTAAGTCCCATAGTGCTCAGAGACATTTGAACCATTCTCCGGATCTGAACACATGCGGCCTCTTTTTGTGGGGCTATATTAAAGACGAGGTGTATAACAGTAACCGCAAAACCACTGTTGAGCTGAAAACAGCCTTTCAGAAGGTAATCGATAGCATCGATGTTCTGGCACTTCAACGGGTCATGCAAAATTTCGCTATTCGTCTGCGCCACATAATCGGCAATGATGGCAGGCATATCGAACATATCATAACGTGAATCCGAAAATCTTTAGTGACGTTTACATGTTGAATAAAGTGTGTGCACGCCGTTGTTTGTAACTAATTTACGTTTTCTTTAAAGTATAGTTCAGTAACTGTCACCTGTAGAAAAGGGACGTGATCGTAGTTATACGTGATAAGGAGAGATGATCCTTGTCAAAGATAAAACTTATGACTGTCGTCTTTTCAAAGATATAAAACTTTTTAGCGATTCTGCAGAGCTACTGTCCATATGTTGCTATGTTTCATGGTCTCTCCTTTACTATTAAGATTATCCTATGTTTATATATTTCAATGGTTTTTCTAAATAACCGTGTATAATAGTTCGCCGTAGATACAATTTTTGTTTCTAAAACTTCATTTTGGACTGTAGAGCATGCTGTGCTACAGCCGATTTGTTTATTTTCCCTAGTCGGCAAAGACTTTTGTGTTCCTTTAGCCGTTTATTCGTCCGCCCTCGTGGTCTCGCGGTAGCGTTCTCGCTTCCCGAGCACGGGGTCCCAGGTTCGATTCCCGGCGGGGTCAGGGATTTTTCCTGCCTCGAGATGACTGGGTGTTGCTGTGTCGTCTTCATCATCATCATTCATCCCCATTACGGTCGGAGGAAGGCAACGGCAAACCACCTCCATTAGGACCTTGCCTAGTAAAGCGGTGCGGGTCTCCCGCATCGTTTCCCTACGCTCTGTAAAGAAGCATGGGACTTCATTTCCATTACCAGCCGTTTATTCATGCTTCTCTTGATTGTTCCAGTGCCAGCTTTTTTACCTTTGACAAGACGAAAATCAATAGTTAAGTTTCAACATATGCTTATCACGTGTAAACCCGTTCACGCCCCCTTTTCTGCAGTACATATACAGGGTGTTTCAAAAATGACCGGTATATTTGAAACGGCAATAAAAACTAAACGAGCAGCGATAGAAATACACCGTTTGTTGCAATATGCTTGGGACAACAGTACATTTTCAACGGACAAACTTTCGAAATTGCAGTAGTTACAATTTTCAACAACAGATGGCGCTGCAAGTGATGTGAAAGATATAGAAGACAACGCAGTCAGTGGGTGCGCCATTCTGTTCGTCGTCTTTCTGCCATAAGCGTGTGCTGTTCACAACGTGCAAGTGTGCTGTAGACAACATGGCTTATTCCTTAGAACAGAGGATTTTTCTGGTGTTGGAATTCCACCGCCTAGAACACAGTGTTGTTGCAACAAGACAAAGTTTTCAACGGAGGTTTAATGTAACCAAAGGACCGAAAAGCGATACAATAAAGGATCTGTTTGAAAAATTTCAACGGACTGGGAACGTGACGGATGAACGTGCCGGAAAGGTAGGGCGACCGCGTACGGCAACCACAGAGGGCAACGCGCAGCTAGTGCAGCAGGTGATCCAACAGCGGCCTCGGGTTTCCGTTCGCCGTGTTGCAGCTGCGGTCCAAATGACGCCAACGTCCACATATCGTCTCATGCGCCAGAGTGTACACCTCTATCCATACAAAATTCAAACGCGGCAACCCCTCAGCGCCGCTACCATTGCTGCACGAGAGACATTCGCTAACGATATAGTGCACAGGATTGATGACGGCGATATGCATGTGGGCAGCATTTGGTTTACTGACGAAGCTTATTTTTAACTGGACGGCTTTGTCAATAAACAGAACTGGCGCATATGGGGAACCGAAAAGCCCCATGTTGCAGTCCCATCGTCCCTGCATCCTCAAAAAGTACTATTCTGGGCCGCCATTTCTTCCAAAGGAATCATTGGCCCATTTTTCAGATCCGAAACGATTACTGCATCACGCTATCTGGACATTCTTCGTGAATTTGTGGTGTTACAAACTGCCTTAGACGACACTGCGAACACCTCGTGGTTTATGCAAGATGATGCCCGGCCACATCGCACGGCCGACGTCTTTAATTTCCTGAATGAATATTTCGATGATCGTGTGATTGCTTTGGGCTATCCGAAACATACAGGAGACGGCGTGGATTGGCCTCCCTATTTGCCAGCCCATGAACCCCTGTGACTTCTTTCTGTGGGGACACTTGAAAGACCAGGTGTACCGCCAGAATCCAGAAACAATTGAACAGCTGAAGCAGTACATCTCATCTGCATGTGAAGCCATTCCGCCAGACACGTTGTCAAAGGTTTCGGGTAATTTCATTCAGAGACTACGCCATATTATTGCTACGCATGGTGGATATGTGGAAAATATCGTACTATAGAGTTTCCCAGACCGCAGCGCCATCTGTTGTTGAAAATTGTAACTACTGTAATTTTGAAAGATTGTCTGCCTGAAAATGTACTGTTGTCACAAGCATATTGCAACAAACGGTGTGTTTCTATCGCTACTCGTTTAGTTTTTATTGCCGTTTCAAATATACCGGTCATTTTTGAAACACCCTGTATGTCGCTCTCAAACGTCGGAACCGTCAGTCGGCAAGCTCATCGGAGGAGCAACGTCTCTCAACACGTGCAGCCTAGTTTCTGGTACCGCGCACCGCGGAATTTGAATCCTCGCCAGACGTCATGGACGTCGAAGACCCGTAGAGGTCTCTGCACCATCGCGCCGTAAGCTGTGGCGGCGCGCGCCTTCTGGGCCGCATTTAGTGTGAGGGCGCCACAGTGGAACACGTGGTTCCGGTGGCCAATGGCGGCGCCCCCGAGGGAGTACTTAAGCTCCTGCCTCTCACTCCGCCAGCCAGTCTAATCTTGCGTACGTCTCTGAACACATCGCCTCGCCTTAGACAGCTTATTTACTTTCTTGTTCTGTGTACGAGTGGACGTGGTTGTTAGGTTTTCTTGTGAATCCGTTGTTTCGATCTTGTTGTTGTTCGTTCTGTCCTTCGTTGGTCGTGTCCGTCCTCTCCCGTTGTGTTGTTGTTCGTGGGCCGCTCCGCGGATCCCACCGCGCTTTCCGTCACTCAACCTCGCGACCGTTCCGGTCGCCGTTACAACACAGTTCTGGACGGAACGCTAGGAACAGAACAGTTTCTAGGACCACGACCACGACCACGACCTTTACAGCAGCTATGAGCTAAAACGACAGAAACTGTTAATTAGTTTAAAGTGTTTCCTCATTTATGTTACCCATTAGCTCCTAAACAATGTGGCTCCCTTCAGATCAACAGCAAAAGTTTACGGCTCTCCAAACTTAAGATCAGTGGCGAACCGTACCGTACAGCAATGGCCACTTGTTTCAAGGAATCGACGGCAGCCCTTGCAGTGGGCTGTACGTGCAGAACGCACGTGGCCACTCTCGGCCGTAATGAGGACCTAATCCCGGCGTGTTCCGCGTCACGCCGCGCCACGCTATGGGAGTGGTCAGCGGCGAGCGCCGGCACGTGTCCTCATTACCGCTGCTGGGAGTTTTCCGCTGTTCGCTGAGTGCACAGCCGTCCCAGCGGGACGACAACGCGGCGTCACGTCCCCTTGCGGCAACGCCCAGCACACGACGTACACACACAAGCATACGATGTCGTGCTCACTGCAGCTCTGCACGCATTTCCTGCCGCCATGTGGCTGCGCAAAAGAGATCATACTCAGCGTATTTTCGGAACTGTGAGTGGTGGTTCACATAGGCAATTTTATCAGTCTGACTGTAGGGGTCAGGCGACAGCATTGTTATGCATCAAGAAAGTAAGACAATGGGAGAGAGAAGTCCGAACAGAACGGCATTGCTCAACACTAGCCAGCCACTGAGTGTACACATAACGAAAGAGTTAGCCGGTCACCAAGAGTGTGACGTCAACACTTCTGTGCCTGAGCGCGAGCGAGCGTCGCGGAAAAGGTTTAGGTAAGTGCAGATCACCCTGCCTCCGTTACTCCCGTAACATCCTACATTTACATCTGCACCTACACTCCGCAATTCACTGTACGGCTAGGGGCTGAGGGTACCCGTACCACTACTACACTCATGCTCATAAATTAAGGATAATGCTGATACATGGTGAAACAACGCTCTGGTGGGCAGTTTGCGGGTTTAAATCAACTCAGGGTATGACCTGCAGTCGTCGCACGGTGGCGCTGGCAGCAGTCCACATACGCAGAGGTGTGTTGGTGCATGTCAGAGTACGGTGCAGCGAGTAAGTATGCAGACGTTTTCAGACCTGCTAATGGTGACTGTGTGTTCAAAATGGCTCAAAGAACACATATTGATGACGTTATGAGGGGTAGAATACTAGGGCTACTGGAGAATGGTCAAACACAGCAGGTCGTAGCACGGACCCTCCGTGTACCACAAAGTGTGATCTCAAGATTATGACAACGATTCCAGCAGACAGGAAACGTGTGCAGGCGCTACAGTACGGGACGTCCACAGTATACAATACCACAAGAGGACCGATATCTCACCATCAGTGCCCGCAGACAGCCACGGAGTTCTGCAGGTAGCCTTGCTCCGGACCTTACAGCAGCCACTGGAACAGTTGTCTCCAGTCACACAGTCTACAGACGACTGAACAGACATGGTTTATTCGCCCGGAGACCTGCAAGTTGCGTTCCACTGACCCCTGGTCACAGGACAGCCCGTAAATCCTGGTGTCAAGAACACTGTACAAGGTCTTTGGAACAGTGCTCCCAGGTTATGTTCACGGACCAGTCCAGGTATAGTCTGAACAGTGATTCTCGCCTGGTTTTCACTTGGCGTGAACCAGGAACCAGATAACAACCCTTAATGTCCTTGAAAAGGACCTGTATGAAGTTCGTGGTTTGATGGTGTAGTGTGGGATTATGATTGGTGCACGTACACCCCTGCATGTCTGTGACGGAGGAACTGCAACAGGTCAGGTGTATCGGGACGTCATTTTGCACCACTATGTCCGCCTTTTCAGGTGTGCAGTGGGTTCCACCTTCCTCCTGATGGATGATAACGCACGGCCCCACCGGGCTACCATCGTGGAGGAGTACCATGAAACAGAAGATATCAGGCGAATGGAGTGGCCTGCCTGTTCTCCAGACCCAAACCACATCGAGCACGTCTGGGACGCTCTCGGTCGATGTATCGCTGCACGTCTTCAAACTCCTAGGACACTTCAGGAGCTGTGAGAAGCACTGGTGTTAGAATGGGAGGCTATACCCCAGCAGCTGCTCGACCACCTGATCCAGAGTACGCCAACCCGTTGTGCGGCCTGTGTACGTGTGCATGGTGATCATATCACATATTGATGTCGGGGTATATGCGCAGGAAACAGTGGCGTTTTGTAGCACATGTGTTTCGGCACGGTTTTCTCAACTTATCACCAATACCGTGGACTTACAGATCTGTGTCGTGTGTGTTCCCTATGTGCCTATGCTATTAGCGCCTGTTTTGTACAGTGCCACGTTGTGTGGTACCACATTCTGCAGTTATCCTTAATTTATGAGCATGAGTGTAGTTATTTCCTTTCCTGTTCCCCTCGCAAATAGAGATTTTTACATAAAACAAACGTTATTAACATTCTACAACTTTATTCTTAATTTCTACATATTTACAGCCTTCTGCTGCTAGAGGGCTGCCAATTGTAGCGAGCGCCTTCATTATGTTGGAGTGTGAGAAACAGCGTGCTGTAGACGAGTTTTGAATTCGAAGAGTTCGTCCACACATGGACCACGCCCTCCTTCAGCGTGACAGTGCCAGACTGCACGCGAGCGCTGCGACTTGTGCAACAACCTGACGCCTCGCGTTCGCTGTTATCCACCATCCTCCATACACCTGCGACGTGGCCAAATCTAATTTTAATCTGTTTCCAAAACATAAGGTATACCTTAGAGGACGTCACTTTGGTAGCGATGAAGCGGTGCAAGCAGAGATGAAGTTGTGGCTCCATCAACAAAGTCAACAGTCCACAGGGACGGTGTCAAAAAACTGGTCTGTCGTTGAGAGGGATGTGTTTATCGCCAGGATGACTAAGTTGGGAAATAAATATGTAGGCATGATGCATAAGAATCGGTATCGCTATCGTTTGAGCCTTGTCCTGCAGCTATGCAGGGTCAGCCATCGTTAATTGGATTTGGCATGTTAATGGTTCCGTACGCCCCTGGATGGAATTAGCGAACCCCAACTGTCTGCGTCGAGTGTAATTCATGGAATAGTGCGGAAGTGTTCAGATGTTCCGAGCCGTGTAACTGAGGCGGAACATAGAGGCCAGCCCGGTATTCACCTAGCGGGATGTGGAAGACACCTTAAAAACCACATCCAGGCT
The DNA here is from genome assembly GCF_021461385.2 of Schistocerca piceifrons. Classification (NCBI taxonomy): domain Eukaryota; kingdom Metazoa; phylum Arthropoda; class Insecta; order Orthoptera; family Acrididae; genus Schistocerca; species Schistocerca piceifrons. The sequence goes on from NC_060144.1 coordinate 508,466,326, forward strand.
GGCCGGCACATCGTTAATCCGCCGAGTGGATTCGATCCGGGGCCGGCGCGCCTACCCGAGTCCAAAAAGCAGCGCGTTACCGCACTCGGCTACCCTGGCGGGTTCATGAAGCATAAGAATGCAGAACGTTAATACCGCGTGTTTTATTTAAAAATCTTAAAGCGTTTTCACATGAAAACTTCGAATGCATTACTTTTCAGCATACCCTCGCAGATTATGAAACGCTTTTGCTGTGTCGATAAATGTATGACGTACTTCTTGGTTCTCTGAAGTCTTGCTTCCATTACGAAACACAATGGCAGAACAGCCGTTCTGGTGCCTTTATATTTCCTAAAACCAGACTGATCATCACGTAAATGATTCCCGCTTTTCTTTCCCTTCTTCAGTATGTTACTCTAAAATTCCTAGTTCCTGTTCGGAGGATAAACGTTAGGGCAAATTTCCTTTTCTGGAAGAGGGGAGAAAGTCTGTTGAAACTGCGTGAGGAGGAGATGGATGCGTCCTGTCAGTGCGGCAGCATACATAGGCCTGCGGTTAGATTTGATTTGTTGCTGTGGACTTTGCTGCATGTGTACAGAGTTCAACGTGTATGAAGAGGCAGGTAAAGTTATCGCGAAGAGAAGGTAGCCGTACTCTCGAAACAAGCGGCTGTGTGTTAACATTTTGCATGTTGAGCAGACAGAGTATAACGATTAGCTTAACTACCACTACTTTGAGTCCCTAAGACGGATGAAATTAAAATTTACCAACATTCAAAGACAAAGTTTCAAAATGTTCAAATGTGCGTGAATTCCTAAGGGACCAAACTGCTTAGGTCATCGGTCCCTAGACTTACACACTACTTAAATTAACTTAAACTAATTTACGCTAAGACGAACACACACTTCCATGCCCGAGGGAGGACTCGAACCTCCGGCGGGAGTGGCCGCGCAGTCCGTGATACGATGCCTCAAACCGCGCGGCCACTCTGCGTAGCGACAAAGTTTCATTGATACGAACGCCATCTCCGCTTCAGCCAGAGAACCTTCCCCATTGTCGTCGCGCACGGAATCCCTGCAACACTGGCGGTGCGGTCTGCTTCAGTTACCGGGCCCTCAATACGCCATCGGAGTTTCAGAGTAGCTGATCCAACCTTGCAGGAATGCTACCTTGGGGCGACAGGCAAGGGCAGCAGGCACTGGCCGATTCTGGCGGCTGGCGGATGCCTTCCGTTCCGCGGGCGACTGAAATGCCAGACGCAGCGGCGACGCGCCGGCGTGCTGATATTGCAAATATTTGTCCTCCCGCTGCCAGTTTGCTTTGCGGCGCCGGAATGTGCCGACGCATCAGGCAGCCGTGTCCGCGCAGGTGCCGCAGGATCGTCGTAAGGAACGGGTCACCGTGTCGGCGTCTCCTGTGATCAGATTGAACAAATTGTGTTAGCAACAATCAGTAATAAAACAAACATTATGCCTTTCTCACTTGTTTGGTGTTTTCTGCCCACGTCTTCTTCCTAATCTGTTACATATGGAAACATTTTCATACTACATTACGCTACTGACCACTAAAATTGCTACACCAAGAAGAAATGCAGATCATAAACGGGTATTCATTGGACAAATATATTTTACTAGAACTGACATGTGATTACATTTTCACGCAATTTGGGTGCATAGATCCTGAGAAATCAGTACCCAGAACAGCCACCTCTGGCCGTAATAACGGCCTCGATACGCCGGGGAATTGAGTCAAACAGAGCTTGGATGGCGTGTACAGCTACAGCTGCCCATGCAGCTTCAACACGATACCACAGTTCATCAAGAGTAGTGACTGGCGTATTGTGACGAGCCAGTTGCTCGGCCACCATTGACCAGACGTTTTCAATTGGTGAGAGCTCTGGAGAATGTGATGGCCAGGGCAGCAGTCGAACATTTCCTGTATCCAGAAAGGACCGTACGGGACCTGCAACATGCGGTCGTGCATTATCCTGCTGAAATGTAGGGTTTCGCAGGGATCGAATAAAGGATAGGCCACGGGTCGTAACACACTGAATTGTAACGTCCACTGTTCAAAGTGCAGTCAATGCGAACAAGAGGTGACCGAGACGTGTAACCAATGGCACCCCATACCATCAAGCCGGGTGATACGCCAGTATGGCGATGACGAATACACGCTTCAAAAAAAAAAATGTTCAAATGTGTGTGAAATCTTATGGGACCTAACTGGTAAAGTCATCCGTCCCTAAGCTTACACCCTACTTAACCTGAGTTATCCTAAGGACAAAGACAGGCACCCATGCCCGAGGGAAGACTCGAACCTCCGCCGGGACCAGCCGCACAGTCCATGACTTCAGATACACGCTTCCAATGTGCGTTCACCGCGATGTCGCCAAACACAGATGCGACCATCATAATTCTGTAAACAGAACCTGGATTCATCCGAGCAAATGACGTTTTGCTATTCGTGCACTCAGGTTCGTCATTGAGTACACCATCGCAGGCACTCCTGTCTGTGATGCAGCGTCAAGGGTAACCGCAGCCATGGTCTCCGAGCTGCTGCAAACGTCTTCGAACTGTTCGTACAGAGGGTTGATGTCTTGCAAACGTCCCCACCTGTTGACTCAGGGATCGAGACGTGGCTGCACGATACGTTACAGCCATCCGGATAAGATGCCTGTCATCTCGACTGCTAGTGATACGAGGCCGTTGGGATCCAGCACGGCGTTCCGTATTACCCTCCTGAACCCACCAATTCCATATTCTGCATAACAGTCATTGGATCTAGACCAAGGAGAGCAGCTATGTCGCGATAAGATAAACCGCAATCGCGATAGGCTACAATCTGACCTTTATCAAAGTCGGAAACGTGATGGTACGCATTTCTCCTCTTTACACGAGGCGTCACAACAACGTTTCACCGGGAAACGCCGGTCAACTGCTGTTTGTGTATGAAAAAACGCTTGGAAACTTTCCTCACGTCAGAACGTTGTAGGTGTCGCCACCGGCGCCAACCTTGTGTGAATGCTCTGGAAAGCTAATCATTTGCATATCACAGCATCTTCTTCCAGTCGGTTAAATTTCGCGTCTGTAGCACGTCATCTTCGTAGTGTAGAAATTTTAATTGCTAGTAGTGTACGAGAAATCGGGACTACAGCTGTGTACAGGCAATGAAATAAATCGACGGTGAATGTGGAATTTTTCAGGAACCGGAATTCGACCACAGATACTTCGCTTCGCTAGAACAGTTGCCTTAACCGGTCGGCTGTGTGCACACGCTTCCCATCGAACCCGAATTATCAACCTATCACGTGGAAGTAGGGCCTCCATCCACTAGCCCCACCGCTCGTGGCATTCGCTGTCCTGCAGGGGTTCAGAAGATATGATGCATGAGAATTTATTTATTTGCTTTATTTGAGTGCCTTTAGGCGGCTGAAATACTGATTTCTCGTAATACAGCTTCTTTGTGGGTGTTGCACCACCAGTGTTGGTTGTTATATCGGACATGTCCGGCAAAACTGTAGCACGTATCAACATTTCTATATGTTTTTATTGTTTTCACGACGCCGGATTTGCGCGTGGTGGCCAAAAATTATAACTAACTTTTTTCCAGCGTAAATCGATTCTGCATAAACGCATTAGAGTTTCTACCAAGCTCCGCTGCCATACGGTAATTACAAGCCACATTGGACCTCTATGAGTATCTACACTTTAATCGTAACTATCCAGCGGCTTGTGATATCATCAAACGACTTTTACAAGAAATTGAAATGAGCGTATGGCGTCAGTGGCCGGGAGTTCCCAGACGGGAAGTTCGGCCGCCAAGTGCAAGTCTTACTGAATGCGACGCCACATTGGGCTACTTGCACGTCAACAATGGGGATGAAACGATGGCGAGGACAGCACAACACCCAGACCATTAGGGGAGAAAATCTCCACCCCATATATTCAAATGTCTTTTGCTCAACACGCACAAAATACTAGCCTTGCCGCTAAATAGTTTTCTTTCCCCAGCAACTAGCACAGTTCAGAATAAAATCCTATTTCCAGTTACATAAATTCTGTCTCCATCAAACTTCAGTCGGACTAATCTAAGACAGTTTGGCTCCATCACGACACGATTTTTGAATACAGGCGGCAGACAAGCACTCTCTAAACTGGAGGGAATGAAGCAGATAATTGTCTTCACAATAAAATTCAGTTCTAGAGAATGTGAAACAAACATAAAGACAGAGTTACGAGAATTTTAAATTCCGTCTAGCCTCGCGCTGATGGTTGGATTTTTCCTCACGAATACAGTACATGGCGCGCTTCCCATAGGCACACTTTTTCCCTGGTCACATCTGACACACGGCCACTCATGCGCTGATGGGGCCACCAATACTGCGGACGGCAAACGAAACTCTCGTTCCCTGTCCGCCAGTGCACCCAACTTTGTGCTAGAAAAGCACTATTCACAAGTTAGGAGGAGGAAGAGGTTGGTGTTTAGCGTCCCGTCGACAACGAGGTCATTAGAGGCGGAGCACAAGCTCGGATTAGGGAAGGATGGAGAAGGAAAGCGTTCGCCTTAGGCGATTTAGGGAAATCACGGAACACCTAAATCGGGATGGCCCGACTCGGATTTGAACCGTCGTCCTCCCGAACGCGAGTCCAGTGTGCTAACAACCACTGTGGCATCTCGCTCAGTCTCTTCACAGATTAAGCCAACTCAACTAGGAGACCTTCAAGCACCCTCCCTATGGCCCTGATCTTCCTTCATGCGATTACCATTCCGTCGTTCCCTTAAAAAAATGGCTTCAAGGGTCGGTGAGTCCGTCGAACGAGGATGCGCAGCAGGTAGTTACGGACTTCTCCACGCAGCAGGACACTGTGTTTTGTCAAACGGGTACCTTCAATCTGGTGCGTCTGTGGGATGATTGCCTCGGTGCTCAGTACGAGTTTTCCTGATTGGCATATCGATTCTGGACTGTACCGCCTTCGAACCGAAACTTTTTGATCACATCTTATAATACTCAAAATTCCGTTAAAATCTGTACATCTTTACGATTTCATAGACAGAATATGATGCTGTAATATCTAGATCGTAACGTAAGTCCAAGGGATGGATCATACGTTAACATTTATTGCATTCTCGATAAAAATCTATAACTTCTGGAAAAACTTTGAAACTATTGAACATTATGCAATATAAACTTCTAAACGATTTTTTTACACTAATAAACAAAATATTTAACGTAAACCTACACAAACGTAGTACTTTTATATAAAAATACATATGTTATTAAAATGTCAGCATCGTAGTATCTTCAGATCTCAGCGGAGGAGAATCTTGGTCAAAACATAAATTTTTATGAAAACTATTGAACAGAGGGTGTTCAGACACCGGATTAATGCTGTCCACATGTTTCTGAATCATCTTAGTAACAAAGTAAATGATTTTAAACTACCAAATTTTTAGTACACTGTTGTTCAAGACTATAGCAAGGCGCCCGAACTTTAGTTCGGCGCTTGGGTTCCATGGGCCCTCAGACGCTCAGTATCTACTGCGTGATAATAATGTGTCAATATATTATGCGCAAGTGCGAACGCAAGAACGGCAGGATATTATTGCGCAATATTTATTCCCGGGATACATCATTCAGAACTCTGCCTTGGTAGCAAATATGCTGGCGCTCGACGATGTGGAATTCGCCAGTAAACATTTCAGTGGAGCAGAACTCATTTACTGCAGCGTAGATTCGTAAGCCACAACAACAACTATTTACAAATGAAATAAATGAACTGTGTAATTTACCGTGTACATGTGCTGTTTGCTACCTATTTCTCTACTGTAACAACTGGTGCAAACGATATGAAACAATTGTTTACCGATTACTGAGTGAAAGCTTATATGTGTGGCGTGACAGCTGCTACATCAAGAGAAGCGCGTTCATGCTGAGTGACGACTGACCTGGTATTATTTGCCGGTTCTGGAAACTCCTACAAGGAAAATAAACATTTCTGCTTACTCTCATCGCACCATTATCTTCATTTTTCCTCTGCTATTGTGCACAAGAGGTCCCTGGCTTTTCCTAAACAGATATTTCATTTCTCAAAGTACCTCATTATGCTTTAATATGCATCCTCGAACTGCGCGGCTCCTCCCGCCGGAGGTTCGAGTCCTCCCTCGGGCATGGGTGTGTGTTTTGTTCTTAGCATAAGTTAGTTTAAGTTAGTTTAAGTAGTGTGTAAGCCTAGGAACCGATGACCTCTGCAGTTTGGTCCCTTAAGAACTCACACACATTTGAACATTTTTTGCATCCTCGAACACACTTCCTGATTTTTGTCATTTACTTTTTTCAGTTTTTTACCGAAATTAGTTCGAGGTGAATTGAAATTGAAATTGAATTGGTCTCTGTTAGTGTAGTAAATGCCGTTCATTGCTCAATACTAGCCGTACACGTTACAATACACTAAGCGGCCGTCATTATTTTTAAAGCTCTGCAGCCTCCTCCAGTTTACTGCACAAACCGTCAATTCCATTTTCAGACTGCCAATATTATTGCGCAGTACTTAGCATTACGCAATAAATATTGAGTTTGTGTGGGCCTCTTTAACAGTTGTGACGTCCGTTTGGGATTCGTTACGTCACATACAAAAAAATTATTACATATATATTTGATATACACTCCTGGAAATGGAAAAAAGAACACATTGACACCCGTGTGTCAGACCCACCATACTTGCTCCGGACACTGCGAGAGGGCTGTACAAGCAATGATCACACGCACGGCACAGCGGACACACCAGGAACCGCGGTGTTGGCCGTCGAATGACGCTAGCTGCGCAGCATTTGTGCACCGCCGCCGTCAGTGTCAGCCAGTTTGCCGTGGCATACGGAGCTCCATCGCAGTCTTTAACACTGGTAGCATGCCGCGACAGCGTGGACGTGAACCGTATGTGCAGTTGGCGGACTTTGAGCGAGGGCGTACAGTGGGCATGCGGGAGGCCGGGTGGACGTACCGCCGAATTGCTCAACACGTGGGGCGTGAGGTCTCCACAGTACATCGATGTTGTCGCCAGTGGTCGGCGGAAGGTGCACGTGCCCGTCGACTTGGGACCGGACCGCAGCGACGCACGGATGCACGCCAAGACCGTAGGATCCTACGCAGTGCCGTAGGGGACCGCACCGCCACTTCCCAGCAAATTAGGGACACTGTTGCTCCTGGGGTATCGGCGAGGACCATTCGCAACCGTTTCCATGAAGCTGGGCTACGGTCCCGCACACCGTTAGGCCGTCTTCCGCTCACGCCCCAACATCGTGCAGCCCGCCTCCAGTGGTGTCGCGACAGGCGTGAATGGAGGGACGAATGGAGACGTGTCGTCTTCAGCGATGAGAGTCGCTTCTGCCTTGGTGCCAATGATGGTCGTATGCGTGTTTGGCGCTGTGCAGGTGAGCGCCACAATCAGGACTGCATACGACCGAGGCACACAGAGCCAACACCCGGCATCATGGTGTGGGGAGCGATCTCCTACACTGGCCGTACACCACTGGTGATCGTCGAGGGGACACTGAATAGTGCACGGTACATCCAAACCGTCATCGAACCCATCGTTCTACCATTCCTAGACCGGCAAGGGAACTTGCTGTTCCAACAGGACAATGCACGTCCGCATGTATCCCGTGCCACCCAACGTGCTCTAGAAGGTGTAAGTCAACTACCCTGGCCAGCAAGATCTCCGGATCTGTCCCCAATTGAGCATGTTTGGGACTGGATGAAGCGTCGTCTCACGCGGTCTGCACGTCCAGCACGAACGCTGGTCCAACTGAGGCGCCAGGTGGAAATGGCATGGCAAGCCGTTCCACAGGACTACATCCAGCATCTCTACGATCGTCTCCATGGGAGAATAGCAGCCTGCATTGCTGCGAAAGGTGGATATACACTGTACTAGTGCCGACATGGTGCATGCTCTGTTGCCTGTGTCTATGTGCCTGTGGTTCTGTCAGTGTGATCATGTGATGTATCTGACGCCAGGAATGTGTCAATAAAGTTTCCCCTTCCTGGGACAATGAATACACGGTGTTCTTATTTCAATTTCCAGGAGTGTATTTTTATTTTTAATTTATCAGCATGATTCCTTCTCTCACGGATGTTGTCTTTTCTTATCACTTTTACTTACGTGCATAAGTAAATATGAAACGGGTTCTTGAAGGGCCTCAGTTATTCATGTACCAACTTTAGAGTTTAAACGTGATAACTAAAATATAGTTGCCGTTAACTGAACTGAATGTAATTTTGTTAATTTCTATTTATTGATTGCAAAGCAAGGCTTGAGAGAATTTCGATTGTTGCCGTGGAGCGGCCAAGATAAAACTTACTGAACTCATGGAATCTGTATAGTTTAAAAACATGAACTTCAACGTAAATTAATTATCTGTTGCAATTTAAAAACGTTCTTATAATGAAATCTCTCGCATTTACAGTTACTGTTAACACTGAAACATAAATTAATACTTCGGCGCGTAATGGCCGACCAGAAGCTGCATAGGAAGATGAGTTTCTCGCAGCGCAAATTACTGAAAAAATGCTTATTAAAAATAGTTAGCCACTGCAAGCATTTGAGGTGACAACTATTACAAAGAAATTCATGTTGTAATAATAATAACAAGTTTATTTAAGCAGAAATACGAATAACTTACATAAAATATGTGTAGCCGCTCAATGGCTGCCTTCCGTATAGCGAAACAAAACAGTGTGTGTACCACAACATACGTCCTTACTCCTCGGCCGTACAATCGCGTCTCTTTCGATCCTTTTTTTATTTTCATAGACATTAAATAAAGATGCTATCGCTGCATATCACTTGTTTCAAGAACATTAACTATATCTTTTACACTAATTATATTCATAAAATACGTAAACTACGATTTACAACCGCTAAAAATGTCAATATTTATGTGACGTACCGTCACACAGTGAAGAACGAAGGAAGGGTTGGGGGTGCTCCCTTTCTCTCCCTGCCAGTGTTAACTCACACATTCCGATAGCTATCCAACGTAATTTCTTCTCCACTATCTCAGAGGCTCAGTCTTGGGCAGGTCAGGTGACAGATTTCGGTTCATTGCTACAAAAGAGACTGCTTACAAATCTCCTGGGCATTCTATCTTTGATATTGTCTACGCGTGTGGGACAAGTACCAAATAGGACTACCATTGGGCGTTGAACGTAATCAATGACGGAAGGCACGAATAGTCCAAGGTTTGTAGGGCTCACGGAAATGCTGTAAAATTGAATTGGCAGGCAATTCACAACTGATGCAAAATATCCTGCTTAACGCTACTTGTAAAGATTCGAAAACCAATATTTAATGCAGACTCTGCAGCCATTCTTTAGCCGCCTATGTACAGCTCCTATCTTGAAGAGAAGTTTATACTAATTACAACACCCACGGAATCGTTTAAGGAGTCATTTTTCCCACATTCCTTACTGTATTGGAATGAGAAAGACGTTAAAATAAGGTAACACGATAATTATCCTTTGCTTTGCAGATGTAGGTGTTATTTGTGAACCTCTTCGCTCCACAACTACGAGGGCGTTCAAAAAGTAAGCTCCGATCGGTCGCGAAATGGAAACGACTATGAAAATCCGATAAAGCTTTGCACAGATGTGTTGGGTAGTGTCTCTAGTATAACCCCAGTTAGCATCACGTCGCTCTTCTCATTTCTGAGCTCGCAGTGAGTGCGTAAAGATGTCTAGAAAATAGAGTCTGCCGCCAAGTACGAGGGCGTGGTGAGAAATTTCGCCTGAAGCTATGCAGCTAACATTACATAACTGTCGTGCTGTTTCTTCTTCAAGACAATTCTCAGCCGCATTCTGCAGGGGCAATGAAGATGCTCCTGCATCGTTTTCAAATGGAAATGTGAGATTACCCACAATACAGTCCGCAATTGTCTCCCCCTGAGTTTCATCTCTGGTCACATGAACCGCTGTCTTTGAAGACAACGTTTTGACACAGACAACGAGGTGTAGGCCAGCGTGGAGAATTGGCGGAAAGCACTGGCGGCTGCCTTCTATGATGAGGCTATTGAAAAGTTGGTACAACGCTATGACAAAAGTCTAAGTCAGAACGGCGACTACGTAGAGAAGTAGCTGAAAGGTGTAGCTAATTGTTACAAGTAAAACATTTCTGATGTTCACTGTGGTTTCAATTTGGCAATCAATCGGAGCTTACTTTCTGAACAGGCCTCGTACTTAGAAAAACCAACAGTTGAAATTCCTCACGAATAACGAAACTAAATTTTCTTAGTTTATCCGACATCAGTGTAAGCCAGTCTATATCATTCATGGTATCCGCGATAGCCACATGTAACTACGGATGTACCGGGTGGTAGTAATTGGTGCAACTTTTCACAGAGGTCCAGTATCTGCTGTAATTATCGTATAGCAACGAAAATTGACAGACATTCTAATGCGTTAATGCAGAACAGATTTAGCTGAAGAAACAGTTAGTTCCAATTTTGGCCACCAGATGCAATTCTGTGAATCCAAGAAAGACGTATAGAAATGTTTCTACATGTAATGGATTAGAACAGATGGGTGGATAAGATTAAACAAGTGAGATAGGTGTAACATTGATTTCATTATTAACCGCCGCTTGCAGAATTTGTTCAATTTCAGCACCGGAAACGTCGAAAAGATGTTGCATCGATAAAACGACGTGATCAACAGTTGCTCGCAGCAGTTCCGGTGGAATCTGAGCAACGTGTTCCCGTATACTGGCCTTCAGATCGGGTAGACACCGAACGTATCCCTGGTAAACGCGTCCTTTTAGATACACGCAGAGTCAGACCTCACATGGATTAAGATCAGGTGATCTTAGAGGCCATGCATCTGGAAAAACCTCTGGAGATAAGACGTTCCTGGAAGGTTGCATTAAGCACACCTTTCACTGGACTGTTGCCCCATCTTGCATGAAACACAGTGGTTTCTGCACAGCTGTGCTCTTCCAAAGCAGGAATCATATGCTGTATAAGGAAGTCTCGATAAAGTGCAGACGTCACGGTATACCTAACTGGCCCTCTGCGTGAATTCTCTTCCAACAAGGGAACCTCAGATTTAGTTATAAGTTGGCACAGTAGATAGGCTTCGAAAAACTGAACACAGATCAATTGAGAAAACAGGAAGAAGTTGTGTGGAACTGTGAAAAAAATAAGCAAAATATACAAACTGAGTAGTTCATGGGAAGATAAGCAACATCAAGGGGACGAGGAACGTAGGAGCGCCGTGGTCTCGCGGTAACGTGAGCAGCTGGGGAATGAAAGGTCCTTGGTTCAAATCTTCCATAGAGTGATAAAGTTTAATTTTTTATTTTCAGTTTATGTGACAAACTTATGTTTTCATCACTGTTTTGGGAGTAATTATCACATCCACAAGAAAACCTAAATCGGGCAAGGTAGAAGAATCTTTTTACCATTCGCCAAGTGTACAAGTTAGGTGGGTCGAAAACATATTCCTGTCATGTGACGCACATGCCGTCACCAGTGTCGTATAGAATATATCAGATGTGTTTTCCTGTGGAGGAATCGGTTGACCTATGACCTTGCGATCAAATGTTTTCGGTTCCCATTGGAGAGGCACGTCCTTTCGTCTACTAATCGCGCGGTTTTGCGATGCGGTCGCAAAACACAGGCACTAAACTTATTACAGTGAACAGAGACGTCAATGAACGAACGGACAGATTATAACTATGCAAAAATAAAGAAAGTAAAATTTTTACTGCAGGGAAGACTTGAACCAACGACCTCTCCTTCTGCAGCTGCTCACGCTACCACGAGACCACGGCGCGCTCCTGCGCTGACGTTCTCCATGATGTTACCTACGTGCCCCATGGACTACTGAGTTTGTATATTTTGCTTATTTTTTCACAGTTTCACACAACTTCTTCCTGTTTTCTCAATTGATCTGTGTTCAGTTTATCAAGGCCTATCCACTGTGCCAACTTATAACTAAATCTGAGGGGGGTGCGACGGGGAGGTTCCCTTGTAAGAAGAACTGACCGAGCATAAAAGTTGTTGTGAATCCACGGTGAATGCAGTGGCTCTTAGTACACAACACGCGGTGTACCAGTATCCCCAATTTGGCAGTTCTGTGTATTGTAGTGTAAATTGTGGTTCGTCACACTATGGAATAAAGCCCGGTGACATATCATCAGCTTCGGTCCGTGTCAGAAAGCGAAGAGCAAATTCAGAAAGTTGCTGCAGATAATGAGGTTCCCATTGCTGCATCGTCTGGATCTTTTACGGATACCAGTTTAAAACAGACCGCAAAACTTTCCGTACAACTGACCGTGAGACGGGCTATTATCGTAACACTGTACGAGCACTACCACTACCTGGGCCACGTGCTGCGTGGTGAGTTACAGCAACAGCGACCTTGTCAATAATTTAGACCGGGATACGAAGCCTTCTTCTTCAAGGTGCCACGCCAAGCTCATCCGTGTTTCCGATTTTCATTACCGTCTTCTTTAAACCACTCGATGACATCGAACCTCTAGTCAGACCTCTCAGTCGGCAATACTCTCTCATTGCAGCACTGTAATTACTTCCGTTCACATACAACAGTTTCAGTACCAGCGCATGGTTTCTCTTCTCGATAGCCATACTCTTCACTCATGTTATGGCTCCTTAAATCACAGCGTCTTTCTTGCAGTCACAGCGCCCGATTTGCACCTTGTGGACAAATTTGACCTTTTTTCAGTGTAAAACGGTTCCACATTAACACATTAGCATACCTCCCAAGTTTCGCTGCCACACGTTAATTACAGCCCACACTATACAACAGACAGTAGCTGCACTTTCATAACAAGCACCTAATGTGTTGACATGTGTGTACATTTGAGGTTGGGCTGCTTGAACATTTCGCGAATGTTGTAGTGATTTTTCTTATAGTGTTCAGACAGAGTATTCATTCCGTTATGAAGCAATTGGAACCTTTCATGTGCTGCACTAGATATATTGGTGTTTGGGATTGGCTGTATCCAAGCAGGCAAGTCACTCCAGCTACGCCAAAATGAGCCAAAAAACGTACACTATGTGATCAAAAGTTTCCAGACACCTCTAGAAACATACGTTTTTCATATTAGGTGCATTGTGCTGGCACCTACTGAATCCGAGTCCAGCCAATTCAGATACCCAAGCACGACTCACGAGCCGTCCTCACAGCTACAAATTCGCCAGTAGCTCATCTCCTACCTTCAAAACTTCAGAGAATCTCCTGCGAACCTTGCAAAACTCTCACGGAAGGAAGGATACTGCAGAGATATGGCTTAGCCACAGCCTGGGGGATTGTTACCAGTATGAATTTTGACTCCGCTGCAGAGTGAAAATTCATTCTGGAAACAATGCCCCAAGCTGTGGCTAAGCCATGTCTCCACAATATCCTTTCTTCCGGGAGTGCTAGTTCTGCAAGGTTCGCAGGAGAGGTTCTGTGAAGTTTGGAAGGTAGGAGATGAGGTACAGGTTGAATTATCTTATACGAGGCGTGTTTTTTAAGTAAGTACCGTTTTGAAATTAAAAAAAGACGTGCTAAAACATCTCAATAATTTTATTTTTACAGGAAAGCCTGTACATTAATCTACTTTTCTACATAATTTCCGTCAATATTGAGACACTTGTCATAACATTGTACCAGTTTTTGAATACCCTCCTCAAACAAGTCTGCCGCCTGACTTGTTAACCACTGCATCACCACTGTTTTGACTTCGTCATCGTCTTCAAGACGCTGATCGCCCAGGTGCTTCTTCAAGTGCAGGAACAGATGGTAGTCACTGGGCGCAAGATCGGGGCTGTACGGAGGACGATCTAGAGTTTTGGCTTCAAATGGCTCTGAGCACTATGAGACTTAACTTCTCAGGTCATCAGTCCCCTAGAACTACTTAAACCTAACTAACCTAAGGACATCACACACATCCATGCCCGAGGCAGGATTCGAACCTGCGACCGTAGCGGTCGCGCGGTTCCAGACTGAAGCGCCTAGAACCGCTCGGCCACACTGGCCGGCTGGTCTAGAGTTTCCCATCGAAAAGATGTGATGAAATCTTTGGTCTGATTCGCCACATGCGGACGGGCATTGTCTTGCAGCAAAACGATGCCCTTGCTCAACTTCCATGGACTGTTGCTTTGATTCTGGTGTGACGTAGGCCACCCATGTTTCATCGTCCGTAACAATTTGGATGAAGAAACCATCACCGTCGTTGTGGTACCGCTCAAGGAAAGCCAGTGCACTGTCTAAACGTTTGGTTTTGTGCACATCCGTCAACATTTTCGGTACCCAACGTGCGCACAACTTTCGCTAATTCACGTGCTCGGTCACAATGCCATGCAAAACACCAAGAGAAACATTAGGAAAGTCATCCAGCAAGGAGGAAATCGTAAAGCATCTGTTTTCTATCACCTTATTGTCCACTTCCTGCACCAAACTTTCATTAACGACCGAAGGACGCCCACTCCGTTGTTCGTCATGCACATTTGTGTGGCCATCTTTAAATGCTCTCGCCCGCTTTCTTACCATTCCATCACCCATAATGTTTTCTCCGTAAACTGCACAGATCTCACGATGAATATCGATCGCTTTTAGGCCTTTAGCAGTAAGAAATCTTGTAACAGCCCGTACTTCACAGTCGGCGGGAGTCACGATTATCGAGGGCATCTTAAACACTCAGTACACAACGTAAACAAGGAAGAATCAGACCGTAATGGCGTCTGTGCGTAGTTTAAGGTACAGGCTTTGATGTAAAAATAAAATTATTGAGACATCTTAGCACGTTTTTTTTTTTATTTCAAAACGGTGTTTACTTAAAAACACATGCCTCGTATTGAAAAATATAAGGTTTCTGTGGTGTGCGTACTGTAAGACCTTCGGTACACACACCATCAGATTATTTGATTACTCGCTCTAACGAAGTAGGCGAGTGTCAGCAATATGTCTCGTGGTCTTATCGTGGCGTGTTTATGTTCTGCCGTTAGGTCAGACGATAGAAATGCCACTTGCATGCTTACAAGGGAACCTCCCCATCGCACCCCCCTCAGATTTAGTTATAAGTTGGCACAGTGGATAGGCCTTGAAAAACTGAACACAGATCAATTGCGAAAACAGGAAGAAGTTGTGTGGAACTATGAAAAAATAAGCAAAATACACAAACTGAGTAGTTCAAGGGAAGGTAGGCAACATTAAGGATGCGGGAAACGCAGGAGCGCCGTGGTCTCTTGGTAACGTGAGCAGCTGCGGAACGAAAGGTCCGTGGTTCAAATCTTCCATCGAGTGAAAAATTTAATTTTTTTCTTTTCAGTTTATGTGACAAACTCTTATGTTTTCATCACTTTTTTTGGAGTGATTATCACATCCACAAGAAAATCTAAATCGGGCAAGGTAGAAGAATCTTTTTACCCATTCGCCAAGTGTACAAGTTAGGTGGGTCGACAACATATTCCTGTCATGTGACGCACATGCCGTCACCAGTGTCGTATTGAATATATCGGATGTGTTTTCCTGTGGAGGAATCGGTTGGCCTATGACCTTGCGATCAAATGTTTTCTGTTCCCATTGGAGGGGCACGTCCTTTCGTCTACTAATCGCACGGTTTTGCGATGCGGTCGCAAAATTCAGACACTAAACTTATTATAGTGAACAGAGATGTCAATGAACGAAAGGACAGATAATAACTATGCAAAAATAAAGGAAGTAAAATTTTCAGTCGAGGGTAGACTTGAACCAAGGACCTCTCATTCTGCAGCTGCTCACGCTACCACGGGACCACGACGCTCCTGATCTCACAATATCCATTATGTTGCTTTTGTGGTCCATGGACTACTCATTTTGTATATTTTGCTTATTTTTTCACAGTTCCTCACAACTTCTTCCTGTTTTCTCAATTGATCCATGGTCAGTTAACCAAGGCCTATCCACTGTGCCAACTTATAACTAAATCTGAGGGGGGTGCGATGGGGAGGTTCCCTTGTTAGAGTAGCAGATTGACAGTGACCAACTTTAAACAGAACTTGATTAATTTTCACACACATTTATTAAAATAATAACAAGCATAACATTACTTAACTTGATTCTGGATGCTATTTACAATTGACAATCTGAAGTTCTTTTGGTCTTGGTACGTTAATCTTATTCTCACATATCTCTGATAGTTGACGAAGTGTCTATACATTTATCTTCATGGCTATGTACAGGAATATGGTAATCTTATTAGGCGCAGACTGAAACTTGACTATAGACTGGTACAGACTAATGCAGACTGGTACAGACTGGTGCAGACTGACTAACTGGAGGTCTGTACACTCGTTATAATACCTCGCGCGTTCAGGTATCACTGCGCGAGTGTGATCTGTGAGGAGAAAAGATTCTACGTTAGCAGCAATCTCATTGGCTGCGTTACATATTAATACGCGGATCGGCGGAAGCAGAATTTGGTCCGTCTCTAAGGCAGCGCCATCTCGTAGTGCGGAGACGGACGAGCGCTGCGCCTGCGCTGTTGTGCTTAGCGGGGCGCGCTCTAGTGGGAAAGTTGTGTACGCGCTGACTACGCGGAACTATGTACACAACAGTTTCAAAGCACCTAACGGGATTCGTAACCACAACCTCTTGTATATGAGGCTAGTACTATAACCAAGACAGTATACAAACAGTTTCTGAAACACTACTGTTTTAAAGCTGTAGCGCATCACATAGGATTCTGATATTTTTTTTACTCGCAAACGATGGCCCACCAGCTTGAAAGGTTGCAGAGTGTAATAACGTGGGATCTTAACCTACGTCACTACGCAGATAGTTTAAAAAAGTCGATCCCATTGCACTAGACCTCTCGTCGTTAATACTGACGCACGTAGGATGTCCGGGGTGCGCAGAGATAGAGGACCACTTCCTTAATTAGCTACGGCCTTAGACTGTAACTTTTCTTGCACCAGCAAGAAACGTAAACGTTGTCAGTGCTGGGTGACGACGGTGGAGCACCGTTGGTGTCAGTCTGAACGAGGAGACACAGTGGCACACGCGTTGCTGGCATTGTCGGCTCCACTGTGCCACACGTGAGCCATGACCGCCGCCGGCTGCAGCGGCCGGGCCGGCCCTGCCGCTCTGTTCTGCTCTGCTCCCTTCTGGTTTGGCTTCCAGCAGAGCGGCGTAACCGCAGCTCATTAGCGCGCACCCGGCAGCCGGTGTTTGCTCGCCGGCGCACTGGGGGCGCGACCGCCCTGCCGCCAGCTGCGGCGTAGCAGCGCTGCCAGTCTGCAGAGCACCGACCACGCGCCGCACCTGACGCTGGGCGCTTCTCTCATTGCTAACCGGAGCGAAAGCGCTTCCGCCAGGACAGCAAGTTTTACAGAACATCGCATGCGTTTGTGTTTTCTCTTTCTCTCTCTCTCTCTCTCTCTCTCTCTCTCTCTCTCTCTCTCTCTGTGTGTGTGTGTGTGTGTGTGTGTGTGTGTGTGTGTGTGTGTGTGCGTGTGTGTGTGTGTGTGTGTGTCTTGTTGTGGTTGGTTGGATGATATGGGGGAGGGAACCAAACAGCGTAGTCGTCGGTCACAGCGGATTCGGGAAGGGCGGGGAACGAAGTCGGCCGTGCCCTTTCCAAAGGAATCATCTCGGCATTTACCTGAACCGATTTAGGGAAATCGTGGAAAACCTACATCAGGATGGCCAGACGCGGGTTTTAACCGTCGTCCTCTCCCAAATGAGAGTCCAGTGTGCTAACCACTGCGCCACCTCGCTCCGTCTTGTTGTTCTTTTAGTAGCAATTGCTGTGAAAAGTACTTTTGTGAATCTAAGTTAACTTTTTGAAGTTAATTAATGCACATAACATCTATTAACTGGAAAAAAATCGAACTTCAGTGTGGCATTTGCAGATGTATTAATAAATAAGAGAATTAACTGTACTGGTTACAAGAATTTAAAGAGAATACACATTATTCAATAAATTTATTTCCCCAAAATTTTCTGTTTCGAGAAAAAAAATGGTTCTAATGGTTTTGAGTATTATGGGACGTAACTTCTGAGGTCATGACTCCCCTAAAACTGAGAACTACTTAAACCTAACTGACCTAAGGGCATCACATACATCTATGCCCGAGGCAGGATTCGAACCTACGACCATAGCGGTCGCACGGTTCCGGACAGTAGCGCCTAGAACCGCTCAGCCACCCAGGCCGGCCTTTCGAGAAAAGTTACCTAATTTCTATTACCATTCACAGAAAAACTAAAACCTCTCTCTCATTTTACATCAGTGAGGAGCTCCTCCGAATATTTTATATGAAAATCGTTAAAATTTTGGGAGTGAAACAAACGTTGTTAACAATCTACGTCTTTACTTTTCATGTCTGCATACTTACACTGCGGTGACAGAAGTCATGGAAGAGAGAGAGAGAGAGAAAGAGAAAGAGGGAGAGAAATTGTTGTGAAAAGTAACTGTCCACTATGACTGAAATAAGGAGACATTAATACGACAGTGAGTCAAATGAAAACCTTAAATTTGTAATAACAAATCGAAATTTCGCGCCGCTATCCCGTAAGTTGGTAAGCGTGCTACAAACAGCGTGCAGAATGGCCTGTAGGTGGCAGGACAGTGCAGCTGCACACATACCGTCGCAGTATCAGTATAAAGATGGCCGCCCCACTTGCGACTTGCACCAGGGAAGAACAGCGCTCTGTTATTCGGTTTTTGCGTAGTGAAGGTGTGAAACCTATTGAAATTCATCGACGAATGAAGGTTCAGTACGGTGATGCATGTTTGTCACAGCAGCAAGTCTACGAATGGAGTAGGACGTTCGCAAATGGTGTGACTTCAGTGGAAGATGCTCCTCTTCCGGTCAGGCACAACGAGTTGTGACTCCACAGAACATTGTAGCAGTTGAAGCCATAGTGAAGGAAAACCGCTGAGTGACACTAAATGACATTTCAGCATGTTTACAGATTAGTCATGGGTCAGCACACCACATTGTGGCCCGGGTTCCCGGGTTCGATTCCCGGCGGGGTCAGGGATTTTCTCTGCCTCGTGATGACTGGGTGTTGTGTGATGTCCTTAGATTAGTTAGGTTTAAGTAGTTCTAAGTTCTAGGGGACTGATGACCATAGATGTTAAGTCCCATAGTGCTCAGAGCCATTTTTTGAACCACATTGTGCTTGTTGTGCTCCAGTTTCACAAACTGTCTGCAAGATGGGTGCCACGGCAGCTGACTCCTGAAATGAGAGAACGACATGTTGGTGCTTGTGAAGAACTTCTTCTGTACTTTGAACGAGAAGGTGATGGCTTCCTTGCAAGAATCGCTACTGGGGACGAAACCTGGGTTCACTTCCACCAACAGGAAACGAAGAGAGCGAGCAAAGAATGGTTCCATTCCTCATCACCAAAACCAAATAAGTTTCGAACAGAACCATCGGCAGGGAAGGTTATGCTGACTCTCTTTTGGGATAAATAGGCGTCATTTTGGAGTATTACATGCCTATATGGACCACTGTCACCAGTGAATCATACACAGATCTCCTAAAAAATCATCTGTGGCCTGCAATCAAATCAAAGCGACGTGGATTGCTGTCAGCAGGTGTCCTTTTGCAACATGAGAATGCAAGGTCCCACGTTGCCCGTACAACAGTTGTAACAATCACAGACCTGCATTTTGAGTGTCTTCCTCATCCACCATACTCACCAGACCTTGCCCCAAGTGATTTCCATATGCTTGGACCACTCAAAGACGCAATGGGAGGAAAGAAGTTCCGTTCTGATGAAGAGGTATGCCACATGGTGCATGACTGGTTGCGCGGACTACAAAAAAAAATTTTTCTAAAGGGATTTATACACTTTGTAAGCGCTGGACGACTTGCACTGAGCGTGGGGGAGATTATGTTGAAAAGTGATACAGCTTTGTACCACTTCTGCACAATAAATGATATTTAAAAAAATATTTAAGGTTTTCATTTGACTCTCCCTCGTATACATTATGTTAACGAAAATCCCATAGGGTCGTTTTCCCTTGCTTATAGTTAACATTACTCCGAGATAAACGGAACACTGACAGTTAGATTGTGCCTGCAAGCTTAGTATTTCTGGTACTTGGAGCAATCACTTTATTCCTGCAGATTACACCGGAGTTGAGCAAGGCTGTAACAACAGACTATGGCGTCACAAGGTCAGATGAGGAAACCACGATAAATGCCACTGCCTGGATGAAGCGCTCGCAAGACGCTGCACCACCAGAAGCTACTTCCGCTGTGCTTGGTTGCTGCAGTGAGAGTTTTAGGGGATTACCCTCGTCTTCTCGCACCAAACCGCTTGTTTTTACCTCTTAATATTAATAAAACTGGTCTTCAGATACAGCGCAAACTAGCGTAGGAAATCCAGTGGGCATTGTACTATTATGACGTAATTAGAAAACAATTTTACATTTAATTTTATATAGGCAGCTAATACATTAAGGCAACACCAACTTACTTTGTGTGCCATTGGGAATGTAACGTGTGTCCTCCCAGTGCAGGTTCGGGCCAGAGTGCTACACCTGGGTCAGAATATCAGTGTTGTTGACAGCTAACTGTTGACAGGTTATCAGTCACAGCAACAACCTGGTGACGTCTTCTACTTTGTTCAACGTTGTCGTGCGGCTCTGGTACCTCAGGGGACAGTTGCCACAAGCAGTTGCAGACGACGGTTAGAGGCGGCAATGAAGAAACTGTGATTCGTCTTCGTGGTTTGCATTGTTTCTCTATGCAGCTTGTTTATTTTTTGCGACAGGACAGCCTATATTAGTTGCAGAGCCGGCCGCTGTGACCGAGCGGTTTTAGGCGCTTCAGTCCGGAACGCGACTTAGGTTAGTTAGGTTTAAGTAGTTCTAAGTTCTAGGGGACTGATGGCCTCAGATGTTAAGTTCCATAGTGCTTAGAGCAATTTGAACCATTAGTTGCAGAAGTGCACACGAAAGTTGAGAAGACTTCGACAGCCATGCTAAGCAAAACCAATAATGTTCGTTAACGGGCGTCTACATCTACATCTACACGGCTACTCCACTGATCACACTTAACTGCCTGGCGGAGGGTTCATCGAACCACCTTCACAATTAATTCTCTATTATTCCAATCTCGAAGAGCGCGCTGAAGAAAGAACACCTGTATCTTTCCGTGCGAGCTCCGATTTCCAAAATTTTATTGTGATGATCGTTTCTCCCTTTGTAGGTCGGAGTCAACAAAATATTTTCGCATTCGGAGGAGATAGTTGCCGGCTGAAATTTCACCAGAAGATCCCGCTGCAACAATAAATGCGTTTGTTTTAATGATGTCCACTCCCAGTCCTAACCATGTTCATGATATTTTCCCCCCTATTTCTCGATAATACAAGGCGTTCTGCCCTTCTCTGAATTTTCTTCGTGTATTCCGTTGATCATATCTGATAAGGATCCCACACCGCGCAACGGTACTCAAAAAGACGACGGACAAGCGTAGTTTAGGCGGTCTCTTTCGCAGATCTGTTGCGTCTGCAAAGCGTTCTCCCAATAAAACGCAGTCTTTGGTTAGCCTTCCCCACAATATTTTCTATGTGTTCATTCCAATTTAAGTTCTTCGTAATTGTAATTCCTAAGTATTTAGTTGAATTTACGGCCTTAAACTTAGATTTATTTGTCGTGCAACCTAAGTTTAACGGATTCCTTTGAGCACTCATGTGGATGACCTCACACATTTGATTATTTAGAGTCAACTGCCAATTTTCGCACCATACACATGTCTTATCTGAATCGTTCTGCAATTTGTTTTGATCTACTGATGACTTTTCTGGACGATAAACGAGAGCATCATCTGCAAACAACCTATGACGGCTACTCAGATTGTCTCCTAAGTCGTTTATATAGATAAGGAACAACAGAGGGTCTATAACAATGGCCGGCCGAAGTGGCCGTGCGGTTAAAGGCGCTGCAGTCTGGAACCGCAAGACCGCTACTGTCGCAGGTTCGAATCCTGCCTCGGGCATGGATGTTTGTGACGTCCTTAGGTTAGTTAGGTTTAACTAGTTCTAAGTTCTAGGGGACTAATGACCTCAGCAGTTGAGTCCCACCGGAAATCATTTCCGTTTTACTCGATGACTTTCCGTCAGTTACTACGAACTGTGAACTCTGACAGGAAATCACGAATCTTGTCATTTAACTGAGACAGTAACCAACTAAGCACCCAATTTGATTTGAAGCCGTTTGTGAGGTACGGTGTCAAAAGCACCCAGGAAATCTAGAAATACGGAATCAATTTGAAATCCTTTGTCGCATAGCACTTTATATACCGCGTGAGTAAATAGCTAGCTGTGTTTCTAAATCCGTGTTTACTATGTATCAGTAGACTGTACTATTCGAAGTAGTTCGTAATGTTCGAAAACAGTATATGTTCTAAAATCCTGCTGCATATCGACGTTAATTATATGGGCCCGTAAATTTTTTTGGGTTATTCCTATTGCCTTTCTTGAATATTGATGTGAACTGTGCAACTATCTAGTCTTTGGGTACGGTTCTTTTGTCAAGCGAATGGCTGTTTATGATTGTTGAGTATGGAGCTGTTGGATCAGCATACTCTGAAAGGAACCTGATTGGTATACAGCCCGGACCGGAAGACTCGATTTTATTAAGTGATTTAAATTGCTTCACTACTCCAAGGATATCGACTTCTGACTTACTCTTGCTTCGAGTCTGAAATATTTACTTCGACTTTTCTGGTCAATAAATTTAGGAAGGCTGTATTTAGTAATTTACTTTATCAACACTGTCATCGTTAGTATTTCCATTGCTATACCGCATAGAAGGCATTGATTGTGTCCTGTCTCTAAAATACTTCACACACGACCAGTCTGAATTTTCCGCCAAGTTTCGATACAAAGTTTCGTTGTGAAAACTATGTATTATAAGCATCTCGCATTGAATCCCGCGCTAAATTTTGGGTTCGTTTAAGATTGGCAAGCTTTTTTCGTTGTTTCTGCAACAGTATTCTGGCCTGTTTTGTGTAACGTGGCGGGATCACCACAGTGGTTAATTTATGAGGTATAAATCATTCAATTGCTTTCGATACTATTTCATGAATTAAAACCATGTCTGGTCTACCCTAACATTGTTAATTTGGAACGAGTAGATATTGTCCCTCAGAAAGTAGCTAAGCAAATATTTATCTGCTTCTTTGAATAGATATGTTTTTGATTTATTTTTGATGGATTTTGGAATTACGGTATTCAGTCGCGCTACGACAACCCTAGTCTCGCGGTACCGCGTCACTGAGAACCAAATACATCAATCCAGGACAAAAACAACAGGAAAGGGTTGTCGCCACAGGAAACCATGGCAGCCGGTGCTGCGTCGCCAGCAGGTGACGTCTACATCGCCACTAGGAGGCGCGACAATCACTGCACTATTTGCGCCCGCCAGGTCACGTGCCGACAAGTGCGCCGTGACCCATTTCGATGGCACTACAGTATTTACGTCGGAGCGCAGCCACAGCCAGCGAGCTCGGTCCCAGCCTGCGAACCTGTCGAATCAGCAGCAAATCCATGACGCATTCCAGAACCACTTTGCCTGCGCCGTCCTCCAACAACAGACAGCCGGTTCACCACTTGCCTCCGCCCCATCGACCTCTGGACTCCGAGGGCACCAACCTTGAACTTACTCAGTTACCGCTAGCATCGTTTTCCTGAGCTCCCAGGTGGACAATACTGAGCCTTCGACTGATTATGGTCTCTGATGACTCCGGCCTCTGTACTTGGTCTTTGTTTACCAGCAATGTCCTCCTGAGCTGCCACCGAATCCCGAGCCGTCGCCTCATTGACTGTGGCTTCTGAGGACACCGTCCGTCGGACTTGGTAAGAAACTACCATAGATTTCATTATTGCGGATGTCGGATAGCAGTCCAGGTTGAGGACTGCCCGCAAACAGACATTATTCAATCGCACAGTGACTGTGTTTCATTATGAAGCCCCAGTCAGGAAGTGTCATCGATTAACTAAACTGTCAGAAGATAGCAGTCAGTATTGAATTCAGAAGTTCCTTCTGTGTTGTTGTTGTTACGTGTGCCACCACCAATAGCGCCGAAACCCGAAACAATTTTTCTGCACCCATAAATAGTGCATGGGATGACATTCCTATACCGGGCGCATGATGTAAGCAACGCATGCCGACAACCACCCAGATACAGCAGCTCTTCAGTTCTACAGCTGCCTACAAGACATCTACATTGCTGACCACGTTAGCCGTCAGGCAATTTACATTACTCAGAGTGACAGTCAAAGTGTTTACCATTGAGGGACTAAACTTATATTCTCTATATGCTCAACTTCAGTTAAATTGGTTAGTTATCATTAACTGTGTTACATCATCTAAGATGCAGAACTTTACGTCAGTGCCACACCGTCTCCCACAGCTAAAGTGAGTGTATTTTGATGTATGTTATTACAATAAATGATTGTTGGTTCTTCTCATGTGTTACATAGTGATTTTGTTTTAAAGTCCTGTGAAGAGTTTATAGCTAATGCGCAAGCAGTCCACTTCCATTTACCTACGAATTCAGTAGGGAATTATCTTCCTGCTAGCTTTATGCTAGGCTCCTACCTTAGGTGTATACAACAGGCTACAAAAAACTGCAGTAGAGTATCCAGAAATAAATAAACTAACATGCATTAGTACATCTACATGTCTGCTCTGAAGTTCACAATTAAGTGCCTGCCACAGTGTTAATTGAACCACCTTCAATCTATTTCTCTAGCGTTCCTCTCCCGAACGAAGCGCGGGAAAAACAAACACCTAAGCCATAGAGCGTGAACTCTGATTTGTTTTATTTTATTACTATGATCATTTCTTCCTATGTAGGTAAGCATCATAGTATATTTTCACATTGGAAGAAGAATATTTATGATCGAAATTTCGTGCAAAGGTTCTAACGCAACAAAAAACGCCTTTGTTTTTGTGATTGGCTCTCCAACTGTCATGTCATATCCGTGACATCCTCTCTCCTGTTTCGCCGTAATACAAAACGAGCTGGCCTTCTCTGTACTTTTTGGATGTGCTCCGTGCAGCGTCAATCCTATCTGATGTTGATCCACACCGCGCAGCAGTACTCTAGGAGAAGATGGACAATCGTAGTGTAGGCAGTCTCTTTAGTATACCTGTTGAATCTTCTAATTCTTCACCCAAAAAATCAGTCTTTGGTTCGCTTTTCCCACAACATTATCTCTATGATAGATTCAATTTAAGTTATTCATAACTATTTATCACAAACTTTACATTTGTGTGATTTATCGTTTAATCGAAATTGTGCCGGTTCTTATTAATATTCATGTGGATGATTTCACATTTTTCATTATTTAGAGTCAATTACCATTTTTCACTTAATGCACATATCTCATTTAAATCATTTTTTAATTGGTTTTTATCATCTGACGACTTTACCAGACGGTAAATGCCAGCATCATCTGCAAACAGTCTAAGAGGACGGCTCCGATTGTCTCCTGAATCTTTTGTATAGATAAGGAACAGCACAGGTCCTACGTCATTATCATGGGGAACACCAAAAATCACTTCTATTTTGCTCGATGACTTTCTGTCAATTACTACGAACTGTAACCTTGTAAGCGTATTGTCATATCGCTGGTTTGATTGCGGAGTATCTTTGCGAGCGGCCGCGTTTTTAGCAGAGCCGAGCACGGGACACGGAGCTGTTATGTTGCGCTGGTGGTAGCGCTACATGTGAAAGGTATTATTATGGACGTTCAAGTGTTGCTACAAGTGCTATTACAGTGAAGTGATGAGATATGGAAGTGAATTCAGTGAAAATGGGGGCAAAGAAGTAATTAAATATGACCAGTGCCACCGACAACGTACAGTGGCGGTCGAAATAATAGAGCCACCTCTATTGACGAGATTAAGAACTAGGATATCTATTAGTTCGCGAAATCGCCACGAGTGCCGTGTTGTCAGTCCCTTGTAGACAACATCAGGGAAGACGTTGCTGCTATCTTTAGTCGTCCGAAAGGAAGCGTTTGAGCTAGACGTGTGAAAAGAGGCATAAAGGTAAGAATCTTATGGGTCAAAATAATAGAGCCGCTTTACACATGTGCCTTTAAATTGATTTTTATGCAGTTGTTTTGTATGTAAATTGACGTGTGGTTTTGTTTACATTCGTCTAGATGGGCAGAGCAAAGCATACCAGTGAAGATGAGCGTATAGTAATGTTCCGGATGTTCAAAAGTGGGATGTCCATGAATAAAATAGCCAATGTCTTGCACGTTTCGCGAAAACGAGTCCAGAACGCCATGAGACGGTCAAAACAAACAAAGCCGCAGGTGGAGAACAGGGGGCGACCTCGTGTAACTACTCCTCGCGTAGACAGACTCATCACTAGGGAAGTGAAGAAAGACCCATTTTTGTCAACACCACGACTGAAAGCCATTTTGTTTAGCGACGAACATGATGTTCAACCATCAACCTCAACGATTCAAAGACGACTGAGATCTGCAAAATTGAATGGGCGCATTGCAAGAAAGAAGCCACATGTTTCACAAGCTAATGTTCGGAAAAGGTTAGCCTTTGCCCGGAGAAATGAACAAAAACCTAA
Source organism: Schistocerca piceifrons (assembly GCF_021461385.2). Classification (NCBI taxonomy): domain Eukaryota; kingdom Metazoa; phylum Arthropoda; class Insecta; order Orthoptera; family Acrididae; genus Schistocerca; species Schistocerca piceifrons. The sequence continues at coordinate 508,492,901 of NC_060144.1, forward strand.
TACTTGGTGGAGGAACATCCTTTGGTCCGATGAATCCAAGTTTAATAGGTTTGCCTCAGACGGAAAAGTCTATGTGCGCCGCCCACCAAACCAGGAATTTAATCCCAAGTACACTTTAAAAACTGTGAAATACGGTGGCGGAAGTGTTATGGTATGGGGATGTTTTTCGTGGTACGGCATTGGTCCAATACACCGTATCAACGGCATAATGAACTCAGAAATGTACAAAGACATCTTGGCAAATGTGATGCTGCCTTATGCTGAAGAGGAAATGCCGCTGAAATGGAAATTTCAGCACGATAACGATCCAAAGCATACTGCAAGGATCATAAGGCAGTTTGTTCAAGAGCACAATATCGAAGTATTAGAGTGGCCACCTCAGTCCCCTGACGCATCACCCATTGAGAACTTATGGGAGATCTTAGACAAGAGAATTGACCGCTCAAAAGCTACATCGTCAGAAAAACTGTGGGAAGAAATCCAGAGAGCCTGGTATGCGATCAGTAGTGACGAATGCAGGCGTTTAGTAGACTCTATGGGTAAGAGGTGCAGGGCAATCCTCAAAAATAAGGGTTACCCCACGAAGTACTAATGCAGTCCTATGCAAAAAAGACTGTTCCTGTACGTTTCATAAGACTGAGATCAAGTACAATATATTTGTTTCAATTGGCTCTATTTTTTTGACCCTGTGGTCTGGTATTCTTTTGAATATTATCGATTATTACTGATTATTTTGTGTTGTGTTATCGATATAACTGACTATAGTACAATGTGACTCGGTTGTAATGGTTTCCATCATAGTTCAAACATGTCAAGTAATAAATGTGCACTTTATTCCAAACCTTTGCCAGGTGGCTCTATTATTTTGACCGCCACTGTATTTGAGTATCCACTCGTTGTGTGTCGTACCGTACAGCATCAATCATCCGCCCCGTGTTCGCACTCCCATATGAAAAAGGTGAATCAGTAATACTATTTACCACAAAATAAAAAATTTCAGTGCCAGTGTCTTGTAGCGAGCGTGAGTACGTGCGTTCGGTCATCGCGTTCAGCTTCATCAACAATCAACCGCGCTCGTACAAGTGAGAACTCAGAACTGAAAATTTAACTTTATGAACAGCGTTCTATTATTAGTAGTGTCAAGGAGGACTGGTACCAAATATCTGTGTATGCTTGACGAGCGTAAGAACTTTCGTTCGATCATTCGGCTTCCGCATCATTAACAATCACCCGCGTCGCGTCGCTTACGCTTACGCTCGTCCAAGTGATATTGTGTACACATAATCATCAAGAATATTAATGGCGATAAACACTTATGACTTAGAATGTAAACAGTGCAACCTGTGATTGTCTTATCGTCTCAGAATATAGTTGTTGATATCAGACGTAGGACAGTGTTATGTTTGATGTTGAGTGGCGCCCCTAACCCGCCTGCATATCTAGATTCGTAATCTCAGACAAGCTAGCAGCAGTGTGGAGCAAAACGATACGACCGCCGCGGGAGTGTCAGCTATGTGCGGTGGAAAGGGCGCACGGTCAGAAGCGACAACCAATTTAAGGGTCCCCCGCCATTAGTACCCCCGGGTGTGTTACAACCTTTCTGACAGTAATTCGCGAATCCAATTGCACATCTGAGACGATACTTCATAGTCATGCAGTAATATAGCTAGAAGTCGCTTTTGAAGGACGGTGTCAAAAGCCATGTGGAAACAATCTTCAAAATGTTCAAATGTGTGTGAAATCGTATGGGACGTAACTGTTAAGGTCATCAGTCCCTAAGCTTACACACTACTTAACCTAAATTATCCTAAGGACAAACACACCCATGCCCGAGGGAGGATTCGAAGCTCCGCCGGGACGAGCCGCACAGTCCATGACTGCAGCGCCTTAGACCGCTCGGCTAAACCCACGCGGCGGAAAACAATCTGAGATTCTCTGTCGATATCTCTCACTACTTTGCGCGAATAAAGAACAACTTGTGTTTCAGAAGAACGATATTTTCTGAATCCGATTTCGCTGTTTGTCAGTTTCTCGTTTTCTTAGATGTAATTCATACGTTCTAACAACGTGTATGTTCTAAAATAGTACTGCAAATCGGTGTTAGTGATACGGGTCTGTAATTTAGTGTATTAATCCAATTTCCTTTCTTGCGTATTGGTGTAACCTGTGCTACATTACAGTCTTTAGGGACTGAACTTTAATCGAACGATCGGTTGTGTATGGGTGCTAAGTATGCAGCTGTTTTATCAGCATACTCTGTAAGGAACCTAACTCGTATACAGTCTGGACCGATTTACTAGGAATTTCAGCTGCTTCGCTACACCAAGGATATCTTCTTCTAAGTAACTCATGTTGTCAGTTGTTCTTCACTTGAATTCTCGGGTAATTACTTCAGAAAACCAATGTTAGTTACTCCATTTTAGTGGCACTGCCACCAGAGATATTACCATTGCTATCGCGCAAGGAAGGCATTTTACCTTTGCTGTTGCCCAAGAAAGACATTATGTATGCTTTTCCGCTGTTGTACCCTCCATACGACCAGAATATCATTGGATTTTTTTGACAAACTTCGAGACAAGAGTTCCGTAATGGAAACTATTGAAAACATCTCACACTGAACTCCGCACTAAATTTTGAGCTTCATGAAAGCATCGTCATTTTGGTAGATTTTGCGTTCCTTATATTTAGCATGTTCCTTTCGTTGCTTTTGCAACAATGTTCTGACCTATTTTGCTGCAATAGGGCATCAGTACCATCTCTTATTAATTTATCTGGTATATACCTCCCAACTGACACCGATACTGTTTCTTCGAATGTCAGCCACATCTGGCGTGGTCTACAGTTACATTGTCAGACTGGAAGGAGTGCAGTGTGTCTCTTAAGAAGGCATCAAACGAATTTGTATCTAAATTTTTAGATAAATATATTTTGCTGTAATTTGTGGTAGATTTGAATGTTACGGTAGTCAGTCTTGCTACAACGATCTTGTGCTCACTATTCCGGGTATCCGTCATGACGTTGTGTATTTGCTCAGGATTGCTTGTTACTAGGACCTCAAGTATGTTTTTGCAACGATTTACACTTCCAGTGAGATCCTGAACTAACTGTTAAAAATAATTTTCAGAGATAGCATTCAGTGTGATTTCTGACGGTGTTTTATGACTACACCCAATTTAAATATGTATTTTCCCCAACATATCGAGGGTAGATTGAAGTCACAGCCAACTATAATTGTGTGAGTGGGGTATCTGTTCGAACTTTTCAGGAACTGTACCGTCTGAGTGGGGCGTCGGTAAAAGGAACCATTATTAATTTATTCCGGGTATCAGGTGTAACCTCTACCACAAGATTAACGAAATGTACATTTTAATAGCGATTAGGGATGATACTACTTACTTGTGATGGGTGACCGTATGGTGATGGCTAAATACTTATAAAGTAAAAAACAACAATTAAATGTTTAATACGTTATTTGGATAAATACCGAGTCAGGCTTCGCAGCTAACGTCCTCCACTTACATCCACAAGAGGTACATCATTTTTAGAGAGACGTTTCATTCCGAAGCTAAGCGACGTCACACTGCAAAAATGTGAGGTGAGCACGAACGTTCCGTACGGGAAAGGCGTGTGGCGCCATTAAAACTTGTCCGCAACTGTTATCACAGACACTCTGCCTTCCAAAAGTTCTCGTGTAAACTCATGCTCTTTCGTGTCGACCTCTGACATCACTTTATGGATTACAGCCACGATTTCGTTCTTTCTACAAAATTGCGTTCCTAATGTGACACTTCTTTCCGCAGTAAAGGATTCCAGGTTGCTTTTTGCAGTTTCTGGGGTCACGAAAGGTGAACATTTTATATTTTGATGAGGAAGCAGTAAGTCCTAAACAAAAAAATATGGAAACTATAGATGACATCAAGACAATGGAGATGACAATGGTCTTTTCTAATACAAGTATACGATAAATACTAAATAAAGAATCCTCGCAAAAAAACTTGGGGTACGATACAGGTGGTCGATGGAAGACAGTGCTCACATATCTGTAGTTTTGTTATGAGGAGCTTCGTTACGGTGAGTAAGCAAGCTATTGTACGTGCATTAACGACTGCTGCCCTCATGTTCGGGTAACACAGGTCTCGATGACCGCCCCCCACCCCCCCACCCCCCCTCTCGAGCTGCCACAACGTGCGATGCGGCGTCGCATCCAGCATCATTGCCAAGTGGCGTGTGGAGGGAGGCACGGGCGGAAGCGCACATCTGTGCATTGTGCTACTGAAGTAAGTCGACTACATCCTACAATTTGTGCATTATGCAACAAATTTAATAATTTTTCACATTGTTTGTGATCACTGATGAAAAAAAAAGAGATGTCCCATTCACTACTTCACACTCTTCCGAGTCAACTTTTTATTTTGCTTCCTGTAATAACCTGTATTCTTCATCACAGAATTCAGAGTTCATCGAAATTGGTTCAGCATTTAATAATCTAAGTATGGAAGTGCAGATTAAACAAATGGAACATTGTGTAACCATTGTAACCATTACGTTGAGTCAAGTAGCACATATCAACCAATGAAAGCTTTTCAAAAATTTGGTGGAACGCAAAGGTTAAAAAAGTGAATAGCCGTTTTCACGAAATAATATTTTTTCTTAATTAGCGTAATACAAATGAATAAAAATCTTATAGTGCACACCTTATAAAGTAAACAATCTTCTTCCTCAGGAGTCACGCTATCTCCATACTAAATTTCATCGAAATCAATCAGCAGTTTAGACGTGAAAGCCTAACAAATAGTTACTTCCGCATTTATAATGTTGGTATGGATAAAATTTTAAATTACTTAATCTTCTGGTTTTCTGTATCCACTTATGATGAAATCATATACCTTGCCCCAAAATACGGGCAAGTTGCCTGTGAAAATCCAATGAAAATTCGTATGGTCGTTTTGGAGATTAGTGTGTTCAAAAAGGAGTGGAGGCAAACACGATGGTTTTACAGTTTTATTATTAGTGTAGATTTAGAACGTATGTCCCCTTAGTACTTTATTCCAGAAGGAAACTGGTATGGTTTTGGAAACGACGAAATGAGACAGAGTACGAAACTGTCGGTATCATATCGAAGATGAAATAGACTTTGTTTTGTTTCATAGCGACTACAATCACAAAATGGTTCCAAAATGCACTTACCGGTTTCGAAAAGGCAATAGTGATCACCATATTTTTTAAAATTGCGAGCAGGAAGCTGTGATGTAAGGCCTCCATCACGCCATCAACATACGCTGACAACCACTGCCTGTATTTTGAAATTCTTGTGTTGTCCTTAGAAAATACACTCCTGGAAATGGAAAAAAGAACACATTGACACCGGTGTGTCAGACCCACCATACTTGCTCCGGACACTGCGAGAGGGCTGTACAAGCAATGATCACACGCACGGCACAGCGGACACACCAGGAACCGCGGTGTTGGCCGTCGAATGGTGCTAGCTGCGCAGCATTTGTGCACCGCCGCCGTCAGTGTCAGCCAGTTTGCCGTGGCATACGGAGCTCCATCGCAGTCTTTAACACTGGTAGCATGCCGCGACAGCGTGGACGTGAACCGTATGTGCAGTTGACGGACTTTGAGCGAGGGCGTATAGTGGGCATGCGGGAGGCCGGGTGGACGTACCGCCGAATTGCTCAACACGTGGGGCGTGAGGTCTCCACAGTACATCGATGTTGTCGCCAGTGGTCGGCGGAAGGTGCACGTGCCCGTCGACCTGGGACCGGACCGCAGCGACGCACGGATGCACGCCAAGACCGTAGGATCCTACGCAGTGCCGTAGGGGACCGCACCGCCACTTCCCAACGAATTAGGGACACTGTTGCTCCTGGGGTATCGGCGAGGACCATTCGCAACCGTCTCCATGAAGCTGGGCTACGGTCCCGCACACCGTTAGGCCGTCTTCCGCTCACGCCCCAACATCGTGCAACCCGCCTCCAGTGGTGTCGCGACAGGCGTGAATGGAGGAACGAATGGAGACGTGTCGTCTTCAGCGATGAGAGTCGCTTCTGCCTTGGTGCCAATGATGGTCGTATGCGTGTTTGGCGCCGTGCAGGGGAGCGCCACAATCAGGACTGCATACGACCGAGGCACACAGGGCCAACACCCGGCATCATGGTGTGGGGAGCGATCTCCTACACTGGCCGTACACCACTGGTGATCGTCGAGGGGACACTGAATAGTGCACGGTACATCCAAACCGTCATCGAACCCATCGTTCTACCATTCCTAGACCGGCAAGGGAACTTGCTGTTCCAACAGGACAATGCACGTCCGCATGTATCCCGTGCCACCCAACGTGCTCTAGAAGGTGTAAGTCAACTACCCTGGCCAGCAAGATCTCCGGATCTGTCCCCAATTGAGCATGTTTGGGACTGGATGAAGCGTCGTCTCACGCGGTCTGCACGTCCAGCACGAACGCTGGTCCAACTGAGGCGCCAGGTGGAAATGGCATGGCAAGCCGTTCCACAGGACTACATCCAGCATCTCTACGATCGTCTCCATGGGAGAATAGCAGCCTGCATTGCTGCGAAAGGTGGATATACACTGTACAGTGCCGACATTGTGCATGCTCTGTTGCCTGCGTCTATGTGCCTGTGGTTCTGTCAGTATGATCATGTGATGTATCTGACCCCAGGAATGTGTCAATAAAGTTTCCCCTTCCTGGGACAATGAATTCACGGTGTTCTTATTTCAATTTCCAGGAGTGTAAATGAAGATTCTTGTCTCGTGACCGAGAGAGCCAGTTAGCGTGCAAGAATGAATGAATGAATGAATGAATGAACTTCATTTAGTCTCGATAGAGGATTACAACAAAACAGTCATTCAGACTTTTTTCAACAGTTCTTGGTTCCAATCCGCCGATAGTCACTGTTGTGACTATCGGTGACTGGAAGGTTGTTCGTCGTTGGTGCGGCCATACCGGTGGACGGCGATAGCGTCTCGAGCATAGTCCAGGAGAGGCGGAAGCTCGTAGCCGGTCTTCGTCTACGTGTAAGCTACCTAACGGTGTGTGGTGGAGGGTACTTCTGGTACCATTCCCCTTCCCTGTTCCCCTCGCGAATCGCACGTGGTAAGACTGATTGTTATTAAGCCTCCTTATTAGCTCTCATTCCTCGAACTTTCTCATTGTGGTCATTTCGCGAATGTATGTGGCAGGAATTAATATGTTGTCCGACTCTCCACGGAAAGCACTCTCTCGAAATTTCAATAGGAAAATCTCCGAGAGACACAACCCCTCTCTTGTAGCATCTGGCACTGGTGTCTGTTCACAATTTCTGTAAGGCTATCGAGCCGACCAAACAATTCATTGACAAAAAGCGCCACCCTTCATTGGATTTCCTCTATCTCTTCTATCAGTGCCACCTGCATTCCTAGATTCAGGAACAATACTCAAGCGACGGTGTGTTGCTCACTGACGGGCCGTCGGTCGGCCGACATCGAGGCCTTCGTGGCGAACTCGGATGAAACGCGGAGTGGAGACTCGGGACGCTGTTCTGAGATAAGGCGTCGGCCCCAGGCATGGAGAACTCGAACGAGGCATGGAGCGAAGATACGGACGTGACCCCCAGCGAAAGACTGCGTTGGGGACGACCGGACCTCCGACTGATGGACCGTTGATGGCCGGCGCTCTGCCCGAAGGGACTTCCGGTACGAATTCGCCCCAGTAAGCTGGTAGCGTATTTACTGGAGTCTCCCCCCAACTGCTGTTGAATACGGCTGCCAATCTTAAATCTAGTTGACCGTTTTCTAAGATAACTTTTAGTTGTCAACTGCTTTGCTGATAATATGAAACAAGCAAGACAACATTTGCGCAGATGGGGTATCAGTTATCCCATTGCACGTAAAATTACGCAGCCAAGCACTGGCGTGGGGTGGAGACCTTTTAACGCCAGGTTCTACATCTGCATCTACATACATACTCCGCAATCCACCATACGGTGCTTGGCGGAGGGTACCTCGTACCACAACTAGCATCTTCTCTCCCTGTTCCACTCCCAAACAGAAAAAGGGAAAAATGACTGCCTATATGCCTCTGTACGAGCCCCAATCTCTCTTATCTTTGTGGTCTTTCCTCGAAATGTAAGTTGGCGGCAGTAAAATTGTACTGCAGTCAGTCTCAAATGCTGGTTCTCTAAATTTCCTCAGTAGCGATTCACGAAAAGAACGCCTCCTTTCCTCTAGAGACTCCCACCCGTCTTCCTGAAGCATTTCCGTAACACTCGCGTGATGATCAAACCTACCAGAAACAAATCTAGCAGCCCGCCTCTGAATTGCTTCTATGTCCTCCCTCAATCCGACCTGATAGGGATCCCAAACCCTCGAGCAGTACTCAAGAATAGGTCGTATTAGCGTTTTATAAGCGGTCTCCTTCACAGATGAACCAAATCTTCCCAAAATTCTACCAATGAACCGAAGACGACTATCCGCCTTCCCCACAACTGCCATTACATGCTTGTCCCAATTCATATCGCTCTGCAATGTTACGCCCAAGTATTTAATCGACGTGACTGTGTCAAGCGCTACACTACTAATGGAGGGTTCTTTTTCCTATTCATCGGCATTAATTTACATTTATCTATATTTAGAGTTAGCTGCCATTCTTTACACCAATCAAAAATCCTGTCCAAGTCATCTTGTATCCTCCTACAGTCACTCAACGACGACACCTTCCCGTACACCGCAGCATCATCAGCAAACAGCCGCACATTGCTATCCACCCTATCCAAAAGATCATTTATGTAGATAGAAAACAACAGCGGACCTACCACACTTCCCTGGGGCACTCCAGATGATATCCTCATCTCCGATGAACACTCACCATCGAAGACAACGTACTGGGTTCTATTACTTACGAAGTCTAAGGAGTTTTGGGAGACGGAGACGTCTCGACTTCGTCCAGCATCTTTCTGCATGTCACGTCCATCTAGCCGCTGGTCCGCTGCCGGGTGTTGGTGGAGGTGAAGCTGAAGGGCTCCATCTTCTTTCTCAAGTCTCAGAGGTCATTCATGAGCGTCGCGTGCAGCTCCCACAACTGGCGACAGAGCTCTTGGGTTTTTGGCTTTAGTGTGGCTCTGAGGGCAGCCGTCTCTGATGCCGTGACGTGTTTGAAGATAGCGATGACTTCTTCGGTGGCAGCACGCATCGTCAAGCACAAGTCGTCACCATTGTGGGTTGTGTGGCGGCTAGCTCTATCTCTGCCCCCGATAGGGCGGCTCACCACACTGTCGTATGGTGGCTCGCCGCTGCAGAGAGAGGCAGAGAGCTGAACCACATTTCCAGTCTCACTGTGGGTAGTGGGGGCCCTGAGCAGCGCAGCAGCTTGTGCGTGTTCTTCTGGTCGTTCGGCAACATTGCAGCAACCCGCTCCTAGCTCGGTGACGAGACGAATTCTTTGGTCCTACAAAATGCTGTCTGTAGCCTCTCCATCTAGGTAAGTGCGAACTTTTGTGCAGTCTTCGCACGTTGGTGTAGATCGTCGTCACCTCGGACAGTCCCTGGACTCATGTTGACCCACGCAGTTAACGTAGGCGGCCACATTATTGCAGTGTCTTGCCGCATGGCCAAACTGTTGGCACCGAAAACGTTGTGGCTTTGTCTCGAGCGTCTTCGGTGCCTTTTTTGCGGTTACAGAGTTTCCATGATTCTCTGTGACGACGGGGATCTTCTCAGGGGCGAGGTTGGCCTATGATCTTCGTCCTAGTGGCGTCCCTCGCAATTTCAGGATTAAGAAGGTCTCTTGCGGTTGGAGCGCTGAACCAGCTGAGCAGTGTTCCACCGAGGTCCCAGCTGTTTGAAGTGTGCGGCCACCTGTTGGCAGGTGCCATGCCATGGAAGTCCTATAATGAGGGCTTACAGGTATCGACTGCTGTACGTTTTGATGGCTGTCGTAGGCGATGGGAGCGGTGGCGACTTCGTAACTGCATTCTTCCTAAAATCTAAAACTATAGTCTCTTGGTCCGTGCAATTTCTGATTCAGACTTCCAGAGTGTGACCTCAGTCGACCGTCTTGGCGCCGAAACCCGCCATCGCGAGCTGCAACAGGTTAGATCGCATCTTACGCCAAGGTAAACTACCAACGTAGTGAACAAACACTAGTAGCACGTCTTTTGCAGCGAGGGTGAAGGGAGCGTTCTGTCTGGAATTTGATTCTGCGGCTGGATCGTTTTCTGCCGCTCCCCGCCTGTCCCCCATCTCGGCTTCCAGGCTGCATCGTGAGGGCGGTCAGACTGCAGAGACGGAGGTGTCTGACACTGCTACCAACTTGTCCCTCAGTTTTTCTTCTGCCGGCGCCACCTCAGCAGCCACAGGTGAAACATCCCTGTCCTCCTTGGGTAACGTGCCGAATGGCGAACTTTCCGTCGTTTGCGACAACTCTTCTTCTCTGACATGCTAGCTAGCAACAACATGGTGCAAACGATGTTGCACGCACGACTGCGCTCGCTGGAACAGTTTTGCTCAGACGGGCGGCATTGCTTATAGCCGCCCTGCGGAAGAATACTTCCACGACGATCGGTAGGCACGTGACCTGCGGAAGAACAATCGGTACCCGTGAGGCTGGTCCCAGCGGAGGCTCGAGTCCTCCCTCGTGCATGGGTGTGTGTTTGTCCTTAGGATAATTTACGTTAAGTAGTGAGTAAGCTTAGGGACTGATGACCTTACCAGTTAAGTCCGATAAGATTTCACACACATTTGAATTTGGTGCCCGCGATGTCAACGATAATTGTGGTGCCTCTAGCGGCGAAGCTGGCGCCACGTGTTACCGTAGCGGTTGCGGGAAACGAGATTAATAACGAACGCAGTGTGCTTATGTTGTGGGCGTGCTGTTTATGTTGCATCTCCTGCTGTGATGTCACCAACGGAGATGTGGCAGCCGGCATTACACGTAAGTTTTGCATAACGGTAGATCCCAGAGGAAACTGTAAAGATAATTAGTCACCAGTTCTCCACTGACGATTTTTGTAACTTAAGAGATTGTACACCTTGAAACCTTCCCGTCTCCTCTATATCTCTTTTTTTACGCAACCTTCCTTTTTACAATAACCTATGAAACCTTTCCTTAGGTTTTCTATCTCTTGCTTAATAATAACAAATGAAATCTTCCCTTTGAAATTTATTCTCTTTCTCAATCTTCGCATACAAATTTAATTGCTACTTATTAAAAGTGATTTTCTGATTATTTCGACGAAACATAGAATATGTCGTCGTCGTGGCCCTTAGTCGTTATCTGCAATAACCTAAAACCGTCCCTTACCTTTTTTACTGTTACTGGATCGCCATCTGACTGCTACATCGAACTGCGACATGAATATACTTACTCTAGTTTACTATACTCTGTTAACTGCTGGTGGGCTGTCATAATAAGTGGCTGTATTTATTACCAAAGCTGACGTTATTCTGTAATAGCAAAGCTGACGTTATTCTTTAATTAATTTGACTGAAGTTACGTACTTCATAGTTACACTTTTTCTTGACAACAATAAAATTTTTGCAAAGTTTTACGTTGATGGTTTTTGGGATGGATTATAATCAGTAATGCAACATTGCTGGTAAAAATTAATTATATTCTGAAAACGCTTCAAATATTTACTGTTGGTAATGAAATGATTTTACAAACGTTCAAATGGGACTTAGTTTTTACAGTAATCTTACAACTAGCATTGCGCGAACATACCTTCAGTAGTCTTGAGTTTCGCAAAGAAAATAATTCAATAATATTAGTTCCTCTTATGATAATAGTTAGTTGATGTCTCTGTACATCCGTTTATAATCTCTTGTAAATCATAGCTGGTGGCTGGCAGGCACACTACTACTCTCAAACTCTCGCTTCAGACCTGCTACCGACTCGCTTCACATCTCGCTTAATACTGACTTCCTACGACCGCTAAAGTGCGGTCTCTCCTGCCAACAATGCTTTCTGGTGCAGACAATCCCTGCTACCATTACAAAATGCATCAATGCGCGGTCTTTCCCGCTCTTTTCTTAAAATGTATCCATACGCGGTCTCTCCCGCCGTTTTTAAAATTATATCAATTTGCGATCTCTCTTGCCGACAATACTTTGGTGCAGACATTCCCTGCTACCACAATTATTTCCAACATGACAAATATTAATTATTCCTACTTAATCCTATAAATAAAATATAAACATCTTTCATAAATTGTGGTTTGACAATAGACAATAGAAATATACACATCTTATAACCCTATGATGGTCTTAGAAGGCTTATAATTCAAGCAAAAGTAAACTCATAACATGATGTGTGTAAGTAGAACCAAATACTAGGAAAAAAACTCATCAGGCATCAAATCAGAAAAGGTGGACATCATGAGAACGTATTTATCAATAGCGGAATCCACATCAAAGTGCAAAACAAATTCACCGTGTCGCAAAATGAAAATGACATTAACATACACGAAAGGGGCAGTTGTCTGAGGAGGGTACTGAGACAGACAACAAAATATGTTGCAGATATGAAGAAAGTGATAGAAACAAAGTCTCAAAGGCAGCTGGTAGAAAATAGTTTTACATGAATACTAACAGAAATAAGATTGAATACGCTGAATTAGGCCAATATCTTTTGAAGCGGATGTGACAAAATACAACGAACAATCCAAACCATTTAGCACCATGAAAATTAAACAAAACTGACGTTGAAGTTGGTGCAACGTTTTATTACTTAAAGTAGTAGACGGCACAGTAAAAGCCAATAGGAAGAAAATGGTACAAATATTCGAAGACTCCGCTGAAACTTAATATGATTTCTGACGTGAATAAAAATACCGATATTAAATAATGAAATAAATGACTTTCAAGAAATAATGCCAGATGAGTAATATAATGTCATTCGAGACCTGTAGAAAGAGAGACTGTCTGCAGTTGATATTTCAGAGAGAATGGTCAACTCTGGAACCAATGGAATATAAAAGGAATTTCCAAAATTTTTAGAAAATATTTATGGAGAAAGACAGTTTCTGAAAAATTAAACAACGCTGTAATCATTCTACTTCACAAGAAGTGAGAACAGAAAACTGGTTACTGACTAAATCATACCAATAGAGGGCTTTAAGCTTTCCAGAGGAGTGTGGAGTACGCTGAACCGTGTGAGGACGGGTGTCGGAAGATGCAGGGAGATGATGACAACATGGGACCTCTCGAACGGCCCTCAGTGCGAATGTGGACTCAACCAATCATTGGACCACTTGATCGAGTGTGCTGTGCATGGTGAACTGGAGGATATACGTAACCACACTGACAATGCCATTGAATGGCTTAAAAAAATAAATCATATTGTATAAAATTTTGTATTTTCTATTATGTAATTAAGTGATGCTGAATGTGTCATTTTAATGCTGTAATGTCTTCGTTTAACGTTTCGCCCTGTAAAAGCCGATCGAGTAAATAAAAATAAATGAGACAGAGAAGACTTTTACTCTACACTTAGTCGTCGAATCTCCACAGTGTACGAGGTGTTGAATAAAGTCATTACCAACAGCACAGAAAGAAAATTAGGTGATATCAGGGAAAAAGTGATTTAAGAAGTGGATGTAGCAGAGTGAACCTTCATAAAGTTATGAAATGAATGGTGGGATGGAGCAAAGAGTGTGAATAAGTTTTTTTTTCGTAGGAATCGTATACAGTGAGAAGGCTTTCGATCAGTTTCAACTAAGTAAGTAGTAACAGACCTTGAGAAACAAGCCATTTATTCCAGGTGTAAGTGTAAGGTGAGAAGTGACGTGGACGCATTAGGATACACTGGCTCTCCGCCGCCCAAAAAATCAGCCGGGCCAGAGCATCCAGGAGTGCTGAGTTACGGTAAGCAGGTCGACCGCACACGCGCGCCTCAGTTTATTTGCACACGCGGCCCATTGACGTAAGCGGTGCTGGCGCTGGCCGTCCGATATCTAGTGGCGAAGCCTCATCAGACTGAACGCCACAGTCCGCGGCCGTGTGCCGGCCGACGCTTCACCCACATCTCCTTTACTCTGTTTGTTTTCCTCTTTCCGCAGCGATTACGTCATTCTGAGAGGCCCACACATCGCTGTCTGCTCTTCGCCGTGTATTTAGCGTTGCTTTATTTCTGTGGCCGGAAGCCCTTCCCGTAGCCTCGGCGCGACTCTGCGAGGGTAGTGTAACATCTTCACCTCGCAGTAGCGAGTGTGTCTTTTACAACCAGATAGCCTTAACCGTTTTTTTTATTTATTCCGTTGTCTTTTCTTTTGACTCCGATTCTGACAGAGGTAGAAATGGAGACTGGCCATCGTTGGTCGTTCATTACGTGGAATATCAGTGGTAACAAATGATTATTCACTTACGTACCCAGCGGTCAACCTGCCCTGTAGACCATGCGCTGCGTCAGCTATCAGTCTCCACTGCATTCCGTCTGTTGCTGTTCCCTCCAAATTGACTACGTTCAGAGCTTCCGCAACTTTCTTTACGTCTTCTTCGCGTCTGTTTCTTGGTCTACCCAGGATTAGGTCAGATTATATTAGATTCAGTTTCCGTTCCAAAGACCCAAAAATGATATGATTCTCGTGGGTGTGAAACATGTCAGAAAGTACAACATATTAACATAGCACATTTGAATATAATACTTACTACCCTGATATTTGACAACAGTGCGATAAACTGGAACAGCTAATATTTACAGAATTAACACGCTGTCAGTATGAAACATTGGCATGTACTATTAATAAATTTATCACACACAAAAGATCCAATCTTGACAGTTGTGACCAAGTGTTGTCAAAACTAAAATCTAACAGACATTTTTACTTAAACTGGCCTAACAGTCTCTTTTAAGATATTCATCTATAGAGCAGAAGGACTTGCCTATCAAAAAGTCTTTCAAACTCTTATTAAACTGTACTTTACCTGAAACCAAGTTTTTAATGGTTGCTGGCAATTTATTGAAAATGTGTGTTCCTGTATATTGGGCCCCTTTTTGGACCAAGGTAAGCGATTTTAAGTCTTTTGTAAATTGTTCTTTTTCCTACAGTTGATACTATGAATTGAGCTATTGGTTGGAAACAGAGATATTTTAATTGCAACAAATTTCATTAATGGTGCAAATGGCTCTGAGCACTATGCGACTTAACGTCTGAGGTCATCAGTCGCCTAGAACTTAGAACTAATTAAACCTAACTAACCTAAGGACATCACACACATCCATGCCCGAGGCAAGATTCGAACCTGCGACTGTAGCGGTCGCTCGGTTTCAGACTGTAGCGCCCAGAACCGCACGGCCACTCCGGCCGGCAAATTTCATTAATGAATAAATATCCTGAGAAGTAGTAATTAGAGCACAAAATTCCCTGAACAGCTTCCTACATGATGTTCTTGTATTTGCATCACAAATGATTCTTATCAAACGCTTTTGTACCCTAAAAACGTTTGCTTGGTTTGGTAAGTTACCCCGGAATATGATCGCGTATGACATAACAGAATGAAACTACGCAAGTTTTTTATATTTATATCTCCTACATCTGACATCATTCTCACTGGAAATGCAGACTTCTTTAGGCGCTTAAGCAATTCTGTGGTATGCCCTTCCCAACTGAATTTACTATCGAGTTGTAGTCCCAGAGATTAAACGCTGTCAACTTCTTCGATCGGCATGTCTTCATACGTTATACACATGCTGGAAGGAAATCTCTTGCAGGTTCCGAACAGCATACAGTGGGTCTTCTCAAAGTTTAATGGCAGTGAATTAGCTTTAAACCGACATAAATGTTTTCTGGCTATGGTACCGCGTCATAATGTATAAAACTACGTCATAATTTTAAAAAGGTAGTTAGTTTCACTGGTCAGTTAAGGAAGAAGGAGAGGGAACTTTATTTAGCCGGCCGAAGTGGCCGTGCGGTTCTGGCGCTGCAGTCTGGAACCGCGAGACCGCTACGGTCGCAGGTTCGAATGCTGCCTCGGGCATGGATGTGTGTGATGTCCTTAGGTTAGTTAGGTTTAAGTAGTTCTAAGTTCTAGGGGACTAATGACCTCAGAAGTTGAGTCCCATAGTGCACAGAGCCATTTGAACCATTTGAACTTTATTTTAATAGATTATTGCGGTGGAGGGAGAACGTAATCTCTGTTGTCTATAGGCTCTTGTGTTTTGTGCCATGATTGGTGATCACCGTCGAATGAGAAGTTGGCTGCTGTTTACCAACTGCTGGACGTCGGCCGCAGTTACTCGCCGGTAGTGCTCGTGCCTCGTGTTGACAGTGCGGTCTGTTGGGCTCTGATTGCTGGCAGCCAAGATGGGGCAAGGCTGAGTCCATCCTCCCTGTTCATATTATTAGGGTGTTTAAGTATTTCGACGGCCTCTCTGATTTTGCGTTTCGTCATAACTGGCTGCTTGGTCTACACACAGGCTTCGCTGAATTTTATTTCTTTTCCGCAGTCTTGCTGATGTTCTGCCACTGCGGATTTGTTCTGTTGCCCTAGACGAATATAGCGCTCGAGTTCCCGAATCGGCGTTGCTATTGGCCTGCCAGTCTCGCCGATGTGTGCCTCTTCACATTCGCATTCCACCTTGTAAACGCCTGCAGTGTGTAATGCATCCACGTTGTCCTTACTGGAGCCTAGCAGGTCCTGGATCCTACGACCACTACAGAAGGCAGGCTGCACCCCCACGCGGCGAAGGTGTTTGCCTATTCGGTCAGTAAAATTTTTCACATAAGGTAAGCGCAATGATGGCTACAGTTTGTCTATTTCTTGCTTATCTTTCTTACTTGTATTCGTCTACAAGGCTGTGTGGATCGACTTATGGCTGTAGCCATTGGCTAGAAACGTAGTGCGCAGAAGTAGTGTCATCCGTTCTTTGGCAATCCGTGTGCAGCGCCTAAGTGATTCTCAAAACATCACACCTGAGCTTAAAAGGCTACGCACAGCGTTCCTCGCTCTTGGCGTGAAACGGAGGACACTAGCCATCCATCAGCTTGCGTTTTGAGAGTGAGGGTGATGGCTTCCTTAACAACTTTGTTACAGGTGATGTTTTTGACACCAAAAACAAAAGGGCATCAATGGAGTTCCGCCAAAAAGAATAACCGACACCTAAAAAGTTCAAGACCATGCCATCAGCAGGTAAAGTCATGCTCGCAGCAGTCTGCGGTGTTCAAGGAGTAATTTATTTGGAATTCATGCCTAAAGACATCACATAAACTCTTATACGAGGGCAGTTCAATAAGTAATGCAACACATTTTTTTTCTGAAACAGGGGTTGTTTTATTCAGCATTAAAATACACCAGGTTATTCCCCAATCTTTTAGCTACGCAACACTATTTTTCAACGTAATCTCCATTCAATGCTACGGCCTTACGTCACCTTGAAATGAGGGCCTGTATGCCTGCACGGTACCATTCCACTGGTCGATGTCGGAGCCAACGTCGTACTGCATCAATAACTTCTTCATCATCCGCGTAGTGCTTCCCACGGATTGCGTCCTTCATTGGGCCAAACATATGGAAATCCGACGGTGCGAGATCGGGGCTGTAGGGTGCATGAGGAAGAACAGTCCACTGAAGTTTTGTGAGCTCCTCTCGGGTGCGAAGACTTGTGTGAGGTCTTGCGTTGTCATGAAGAAGGAGAAGTTAGTTCAGGTTTTTGTGCCTACGAACACGCTGAAGTCGTTTCTTCAATTTCTGAAGAGTAGCCCAATACACTTCAGAGTTGATCGTTTGACCATGGGGAAGGACATCGAACAGAATAACCCCTTCAGCGTCCCAGAAGACTGTAACCATGACTTTACCGGCTGAGGGTATGGCTTTAAACTTTTTCTTGGTAGGGGAGTGGGTGTGGCGCCACTCCATTGATTGCCGTTTTGTTTCAGGTTCGAAGTGATGAACCCATGTTTCATCGCCTGTAACAATCTTTGACAAGAAATTGTCACCCTCAGCCACATGACGAGCAAGCAATTCCGCACAGATGGTTCTCCTTTGCTCTTTATGGTGTTCAGTTAGACGACGAGGGACCCAGCGGGAACAAATCTTTGAATATCCCAACTGGTAAACAATTATGACAGCACTACCAACAGAGATGTCAAGTTGAGCACTGAGTTGTTTGATGGTGATCCGTCGATCATCTCGAACGAGTGTGTTCGCACGCTCCGCCATTGCAGGAGTCACAGCTGTGCTCGGCCGGCCCGCACGCGGGAGATCAGACCGTCTTGCTTGACCTTGCGGCGATGATGACACACGCTTTGCCCAACGACTCACCGTGCTTTTGTCCACTGCCAGATCACCGTAGACATTCTGCAAGCGCCTATGAATATCTGAGATGCCCTGGTTTTCCGCCAAAAGAAACTCGATCACTGCCCGTTGTTTGCAACGCACATCCGTTACAGACGCCGTTTTAACAGCTCCGTACAGCGCTGCCAGCTGTCGGAAGTCAATGGAACTATACGAGACGAAGCGGGAATGTTTAAAAATATTCCACAAGAAATTTCCGGTTTTTTCAACCAAAATTGGCCGAGAGAAAAAATGTGTTGCATTACTTATTGAACTGCCCTCGTAGGTACTGCAAGACTCTCAGAAAACTGAAAGCACGTATTCGAACAGTTCGTCCACGCATGAAGCAGTCTTTCCTTCAGCATGACACCACCAGACCACAAACGACCGGTTCAGCAACACAGCCGGCCGGAGTGGCCGTGCGGTTCTAGGCGCTACAGTCTGGATCCGAGCGACCGCTAAGGTCGCGGGTTCGAATCCTGCCTCGGGCATGGATGTGTGTGATGTCCTTAGGTTAGTTAGGTTTAATTAGTTCTAAGTTTTAGGCGACTGATGACCTCAGAAGTTAAGTCGCATAGTGTTCAGAGCCATTTGAACCATCAGCAACACATGAATCATGCTTTTCTTCAACATGACAATGCCCGGCCTCACACGAGCGCTGCGACATCTGCAACATTCCGAGGCCTAGGGTCCACTATTATCGATCATCCTCCATTCAGTTCCGACTTGGCCGCACTCGATTTTCATCTGTCTCCAAAACTTAACACCTTCGAGGATTTCGCTTTGATATTGGTGAAGCGATGCAAACCAGAAGTGAGTTTGTGGCTTCATGAACTGAATTAAACATTCTACAGTGACGGTATCAACAACTTTGTCTCTCGTTGGGAGAAACGTGTTCGTCTCACGTCATTAAGAATGAAGATGTAGAATGCTAATATTTGTTTTATTTTAAAAGTTTAAGTGTTTCCACATAAAAAAAATCGTAGGCAGTACTTTTCAGCACACACTCGTAATTTTAGCGACTCAATTGCTAATATAATTTCCTCAGAACCTCATCATTTAATTCGACTACATTCTATTAGTCCTGTTTTACTAATTGTGATCTTAAAATCTTTTCTCAGGACAATCTTTCTATTTCTTCTGTCTGAACATTAGTTTCCTTGAAACGTCCTAGCCACACCAGGTACTGAACGCGGAACGTTTGTCTTTGCCCAACATATACTCTGCCGACTAAGTTTCCCAGCCACTACCCAAGTTCTGTCCTCACTACTTTACTTCCGCCAGTACACATCCTACTTTCCAAACTTTACAGAAGTTCTCCTGCATATCTTTCAAGACTAGCCCTCCTGCAAAAAGAGATACTGCGGTGAAGTGCATTAGCCACGGCTCAGGGCATAGTTTTTATAATGAATTTTCAGTCCACATTTTTCGTTAGTTTCCTACAGTGCATGCTCAGCGTACAGATTGAATACCAGGAGTATAAGCTACAACCGTGCTTCCCTTTCATGACCTTCTCACAAGCGACTACTAATCAAATTGCTTGCATATGGAGTATAGTCTCAATTGTGTGACTGGATTCGTGATTTCCTCTCAGAGAGGTCACAGTTCGTAGTGATAGGTCGTAAATAATCATCGAGTAGAACAGAAGTGATATCTGGCGTTCCGCAAGGTTGTGTCATAGGACCTCTGCTGTTCCTGATTTACATAAAGGATCTCAGTGATAATCTGAGCAGCCCCCTTAGAGTGTTTGCAGATGATGCTGTAATTTACCGTCTAGTAAAATCATCAGACGATCGATTCCAATTGCAAAATGATCTAGAGAGAATTTCTATATAGTGCGAAAAGTGGCAATTGGCACTAAACAAAGAAAAGTACGACGTCATCTACATGGGTACTAAAAGAAATCCGATAAATTTTGGGTATACGATAAATCGCACAAATCTACGGGCTGTCAATTCGACAAAATTCCTAGGAAATACAATTACGAACAACTCAAATTGGAAAGACCACATAGATAATATTGTGGGGAAGGCGTAACAAAGACTGCGCTTTGTTGGCAGAGCACTTAGAATATGCGGCAAACCCACTAAAGAGACAGCCTACATTACACTTGTTCGTCCTCTGCTGGAATAGTTCTGCGCGGTGTGGGATCCTTACCAGGCAAGATTGACGGAGGACATCGAAAGAGTGCAAAGGAAGACAGCCCGTTTCGTGTTATCGCGCAATAGGGATGAGAGTGTCACTGATATGATACGCGAGTTGGGGTGGTAGTCACTGAAACACAGGCGGTTTTCTTTGCGGCGAGATCTGTTTACGAAATTTCAATCACCAACTTTTTCTTCCGAATCCAAAAATATTTTGTTGATACCCACCTACGCAAGGAGAAATGATCATCGTAATACATTAAGAGAAATCAGAGCTCGAACGGAAAGATTTAGGAGTTCCTTTTTCCCACGGGCCACTCGAGAGTGGAATGGTAAAGTAGTAGCATGAAAATGGTTCGATGTACCCTCTGCCAGGCACTTGAGTGAGAATTGCAGAGTAACCATGTAGATGTAGATATACACTCCTGAAAAACTGAAATAACACCGTGAATTCATTGTCCCAGGAAGGGGAAACTTTATTGACACATTCCTGGGGTCAGATACATCACATGATCACACTGACAGAATCACAGGCACATAGACACAGGCAACAGAGCATGCACAATGTCGGCACTAGTACAGTGTATATCCACCTTTCGCAGCAATGCAGGCTGCTATTCTCCCATGGAGACGATCGTAGAGATGCTGGATGTAGTCCTGTGGAACGGCTTGCCATGCCATTTCCACCTGGCGCCTCAGTTGGACCAGCGTTCGTGCTGGACGTGCAGACCGCGTGAGACGACGCTTCATCCAGTCCCAAACATGCTCAATTGGGGACAGATCCGGAGATCTTGCTGGCCAGGGTAGTTGACTTACACCTTCTAGAGCACGTTGGGTGGCACGGGATACATGCGGACGTGCATTGTCCTGTTGGAACAGCAAGTTCCCTTGCCGGTCTAGGAATGGTAGAACGATGGGTTCGATGACGGTTTGGATGTACCGTGCACTATTCAGTGTCCCCTCGACGATCACCAGTGGTGTACGGCCAGTGTAGGAGATCGCTCCCCACACCATGATGCCGGGTGTTGGCCCTGTGTGCCTCGGTCGTATGCAGTCCTGATTGTGGCGCTCCCCTGCACGGCGCCAAACACGCATACGACCATCATTGGCACCAAGGCAGAAGCGACTCTCATCGCTGAAGACGACACGTCTCCATTCGTTCCTCCATTCACGCCTGTCGCGACACCACTGGAGGCGGGTTGCACGATGTTGGGGCGTGAGCGGAAGACGGCCTAACGGTGTACGGGACCGTAGCCCAGCTTCATGGAGACGGTTGCGAATGGTCCTCGCCGATACCCCAGGAGCAACAGTGTCCCTAATTCGTTGGGAAGTGGCGGTGCGGTCCCCTACGGCACTGCGTAGGATCCTACGGTCTTGGCGTGCATCCGTGCGTCGCTGCGGTCCGGTCCCAGGTCGACGGGCACGTGCACCTTCCGCCGACCACTGGCGACAACATCGATGTACTGTGGAGACCTCACGCCCCACGTGTTGAGCAATTCGGCGGTACGTCCACCCGGCCTCCCGCATGCCCACTATACGACCTCGCTCAAAGTCCGTCAACTGCACATACGGTTCACGTCCACGCTGTCGCGGCATGCTACCAGTGTTAAAGACTGCGATGGAGCTCCGTATGCCACGGCAAACTGGCTGACACTGACGGCGGCGGTGCACAAATGCTGCGCAGCTAGCACCATTCGACGGCCAACACCGCGGTTCCTGGTGTGTCCGCTGTGCCGTGCGTGTGATCATTGCTTGTACAGCCCTCTCGCAGTGTCCGGAGCAAGTATGGTGGGTCTGACACACCGGTGTCAATGTGTTCTTTTTTCCATTTCCAGGAGTGTAGATGTATATAACTTGTGGATCAGGTCACTGTGAGACTAGTAAGTGGCTGGTGGTTATGGGGGCGTAAATATTGCAAGCTGGACGGAAACAATACAACCAAAGTCCATGGGCACAAGCATAGGACACAAAGTCCTCAATTAAAAATAAAAATCAGAACTTACGGTAGACCTCCAAATGCAGTGCTTGTTCCACTAAATCTGCAGATCGAAACTAAAGCTAGAATATGTGAAAAGAAAGAAAAGTTTACTAAATTCAAAAACACAATAGCTAAAGACTAAATGTGAGTTAACTTACAGTACAGCTCCGGGGTCTAATTTGACACAGAAGCGTTTACAATTGTAATGTATCCAGGATAAGCACAACCTGACCTTGCAATGGCTTTACAGTAAGGTAATAGTGAATAGGAAAACAATGAATCTTACAGCTTAAGCACTGTCTAACAGTGAATCAAAGCCTGGCCACAGACAGTTGCACAACAACTAATATTCTCGTCGACAGCCACCGGACGATACCCTCCTCGAGTACTGTCGTTCAAGAGCACACACCACGGGCGGTATCCACTTGGGTACAGCCAGCACCGCCTCCATTGGAACCAAGAACGCAGTCACCTTCAGCCCTTTGGTACCGGATCTGACGTCTGCCAGCCCTTAGCCACTGGCAGCTAGCTCATGTCCGGACTCTCTCAAGCTGCCCTGCACCTGGCCAAGAGAACCCCTCCATTATCTTCACGCCACTTCTCTGTTACCCCTTGTCGAGTGCTTCCCCTCTCGCTATCCAGTGACTGACTCTTCTTCCAGTGCCAACGACAACAGCAGCCACCCTGTCCTTCGTACTGTATATCCATTCGAGTTCGTGGTTTGTACTGGATGGCACTGTGATCTGCTTCAACTGAACCCTGTCGAGGTGCACATAACTCCCCACAGACTGAGATGTGAAATGAAAAGCTGTCGCGCAACAGAAAAACTAAAAAATTAATAGTTCTAACAGATGATTCGATGGTTTTGTCCTTACAGCAGAAATCAATAGCAGGAGGGGAGTATGGGATAGGGTAGGTTAATCTAGCTTCTGAAATTAAATGGTGTTCCAAAGTAACCCATTTTTTTTATAATCAAGTTCAATCAAGGGGAAAAACTCATTGTTACAATAGCGCAGAATTAATTCCGGATGATCAAACATAAAATAGGCACAAGCATATGCGACCGCAGTACGACCAAGTGCGCCTGGTTTGGGTAAAGGAAAGGATCTGATTTTTAGTCCGCAATTCATCGAACAAAGAGATAAATACACGATTCAGATGAGGGAGCAGGATATGACATGCAAGAAGCTAGAGAGCCTGAATCACTGGTAGGCCACCAGTCACTAAGTCCAGTTCTGAAAGAAGATAAGAAGATATCATTAATTAATTTTTCATAACTGGGATTCACAGTCATGTCAAGTTTCTTGGAAGACATCAAATGGTTCAAATGGCTCTGAGCACTATGGGACTTAACATCTACGGTCATCGTTCGGCTAGAACTTAGAACTACTTAAACCTAACTAACCTAAGGACATCACACACACATCCATGCCCGAGGCAGGATTCGAACCTGCGACCGTAGCAGCAGCGCGGTTCCGGACTGAAGCGCTTAGAACCGCTCGGTCACCCCGGCCGGCGAAAGATATCATGTTTACACAAGTGACTGTTAAACTTTTTATTTCCACTATTGAAAATTTAGCCTTAGGCTATTATGAAGTGCAGATGTTTTTGCTGTAAGTCATGTCTACTTTGTACAAGCTGACACATTTATATGTCGTTGTAATTTGCTGTTATACACATTCGTAATGCTGCTAAGTAGTGCGATATATGGACATGTGTGCTCACACTACTTAGCAGCGTTACGAATGTATATAACAGCAAATGACAACGACATATAAATTTGTCAGCTTGTGTAAAGTAGACATGGCTTAAAACCGAAACATCTGCTCTTGATAATGGCCTTAGACCGAATTTGCAATAGTGGAAATAGAAAGTTCAACAGTCACTGGCGTAAACTTGATGTCTTTTAAGAGATATCATTAAGTTACAGAAACGCACCTACATATTTCGAATCCATCTCATCCCCTCTTCGCCTTTGCAGCAGGACCTTGCCACATTGCAAATGTCAGCGGTGCATTGCCATGGTTAGCTCGGTTCCTCCCGTCAGAGGTTCGTATCCTCCCCCTGCCATGGGTGTGTGTGTTGTCCTTAGCGTAAGTTGGGTTAAGTTACATTAAGTAGTGTGTAAGCTTAGATACCGATGAGCTCAGCTTGTAACACTTATATCGATTAGAAGTAGGTTTATATTATGTAACTGTGCGTCTATGATTACGAAGTGTGTATTCTTTGTTGTTTAAGGTCATTGACTTGTTACAGGAAATTTAAAGTATTGTAATGTATATATGGAAAAAAACATAACTAATGAGGAGGTATTGAATAGGATTGGGGAGAAGAGAAGTTTGTGGCACAACTTGACTAGAAGAAGGGATCGGCTGGTAGGACATGTCCTGAGGCATCAAGCGATCACAAATTTAGCATTGGAGGGCAGCGTGGAAGCTAAAAATCGTAGAGGGAGACCAAGAGATGAATACACTAAGCAGATTCAGAAGGATGTAGGTTGCAGTAGGTACTGGGAGATGATGGAGCTTGCACAGGATAGATTAGCATGGAGAGCTGCATCAAACCAGTCTCAAAGCTGAAGACCACAACAACAACAACAACAACATATGGAAAAAGCTAAACGAAGTTTAAAATAATGAAATTTTATAATGTGTGTTTATTCAGAAGAAAAACATTGTATATTGGAAGCTAGTTCATGCTTAGGGCACTTGTAAAATGTAGAAGGTGTAGGGAAGTCCCTCCGCAACGGAAGTGGCTCGGCGAGATGTAAAAGGTGGTTTTGCGGGTCGAACTGGACGGCTACTTGGTGGGAACGGTACGCATTAAGTGGATAGCTGTTGCACGTTACACGTCGACAATGCCAAGGGAGGCCATTGGAAGCGGTTTTGCAAGGAATTTTGCCTCGGATGTGGATTTGGCTGTTGCATGGTACTCTCGGCAATAAGGAATGGCTCTAACACGTTAAAAATCCGTCGCCAAGAAGAAATTTTGTAGAGCATTCAAAGATCAAGAGCCGCGAGCACAGTTAGCCGCCACGTCGCTTGCCACCACTACGTCGCCACTGCTCCACCAACTTCATGCATACAGATACGTATCAGAGCATGGACCAGTTAATTTGTGAGAGTGATTTTAATAATAATCCAAGTGCTATAAACCTGTGTTTAGAACCATAAATTTTGTCCTGATCATGAACCTACTCATGATCCCGTCCTAAGTGTTTATAAATCCGAGTATCCTGTTTCAAATGCACTATTATTGTTTATTTATGTCTGTCAGATGTACAAAGATTATTAAAAGTGAAGATAATAAGTATTTTACTAAAATACTTTCAAATTATTGCAAAGTATCGTTTTGCAAAAGTTCAGTGCTAGACTGTGTGAGTGTTACTTTCTAAATTACCTGCTTCACAAGTGATAAATAATGGAAATAAGTTATACTCATTTGAAACTAAATTTAGATTTGATTACTGTCATGAAAGAATTTTTGAAGTTAGTTAAACTCAGTGTTGAATGATTTGCCTTAAAAAGTAAAAACATAAACTATTCCAAGTGAAGCTAAGAATTAAATTTAGTTGAATTTAATTTTGCTACTGAAATAATCATAGAGTTTGACTAGTGATACAATATCAGTTTATGGGTCCCCACCATATTCTTCTCATATTAGAAAGATAGTTGGAATATTATTGCTACTAAGGAAATCTGATACATTTCTATAAATGGGAGTATAAAGAGTGTAATTGTGGTATTATTTATTTTTATTTGTGGTATTTACATGTCAGTTAGGTCAGAACCCCCTCCTGGCCAATTTTAGTTCTGCACTTCTTGCAGTAACATTTCAGTACTGATCCAATTAACGGTCTTGAGTGTAGCTCTTATTAGTGTGAGTTTGGTACAAATTTGGCTTTCTGTGATTACTAGTACGTACAGTATTGGTGACAGCTATTGCACCCACCTCCGAGTGCCCTGCGTCCATTTGTATCCTGTGTACTATGCAAAGGAAAATATAAATGAAAAAATATCAATAACTGATATTTAATTTTCTTAAACATATAGTTCCACATTCATATGCCTAATTGAGCTGGCGACCGTTCATTTTTTCATTCGTATACGAAATTTACTACTTTCATTAAACCCCAAATTTTAAATCCTGTTTAGTTTTTCTGTTAAATTCACCATATTCGAAATTACTGTCCGATAACTTTATCCATTAGACATACACGACACATTCATCTGTTAGACGTACACACACGGTCAAAATTTCCCAAATCCTCTCGGAGGGTAACATTAGCTCGTGTCACGGCAGGCTAGTGTTATAAGCTGTTTGGTCCCAAAGGAACTAACCACACATTTCCAAAAATTTTCCTTACCAGATTTCCTCTCCGCTGCGAAGTCGCTGTCGCCGAAGTCTCTGTCAGTCGTCTCGCTACTCCTTTATCTAAAAGCCCTAATTAATTGTCCAGATTCTTCTTCATCCAAAAGCCGAAGGGTAAGTGTCTCCCCGTTCCCCGTTCTTTACGGAAATACCGACAAAACAGACTCGCCTTCCAGTCACGAATTTCGTTAGCCGTCCTCCCAGTGGAAAACGTCGTAACAGAACCTGCCCTCCCTCCTCAGGAAAAGCTGACCAGTTTGTTATTTTTCCAAGCTGGCAAAGTGTTAACAATTTACCAACAGCCTCCCACTCTTGAGAAAGGTTCCTGTGCTGGCCAATACGAGGAGCAGTTGCGTTTTCTTTTCGCGCAAAATGCCGTGTGATCCTCCAGTCTAGCTCCTGTTTTGAGGATACCCAATCATCTCTCTTCCCGCTATTTTCTGCGCTGCTTGGGTCAAGAAATTCCGTGGCCTAGCGATTGACTGACGGCACACCGTCTCTTTAAAAAGTAGCCGACATTTCACTCCGAAACATGAGTTTCGTTCTCTCACGAGCCAAAGAAGATCTTATCCGTCTTTCCGATCACCCTCACACTTATCTTCTACACCATCTGATCAAAAGTATACGGACATCAGGCTGAAAATATCTTACAAGTTCGGGGCACCCTCCATCGGTAATACTGGAATTCAGTATGGTGTCGGCTCTCCCTTAGACGTCATGACAGCTACCACTCTCGCAGGCATATGTTCAATCAGGTGCTAGAAGCTTTCTTGAGGAATGGCAGCCCATTATTCACGGTTTGCTGCACTGAGAGATATCGATGTCGGTCGGTGAGGCCTGGCACGAAGTAGGCGTTCCAGAACATCCCAAAGGTGTTCTATAGGATTCAGATCAGGCTTCTGTGCAGGCCAGTTCATTACAGGGATGTTACTGACGTGTAACCACTCCACCACAGGCCGTGCATTATTAATAGGTGCTCGATCGTGTTGAAAGATGAAATCGCCATCCCCGAACTGCTATTCAGCAGTGCGAAGCACGAAGGTGCTTTAATACACCACTATAGGCCTGTGCTGTGACAGTGCCACGCAAAACAATGATGGGTGTAAGCCCCCTCCATGAAAATCACGACCACACCATTACACCACCGTCTCCGAATTTCATTGTTGGCACTACACACACTGACAAATGACATTCACCGGGCATTCGCCATATCCACACCCTGTCATCGGATGGCCACATTGTGTACCGTGATTCGTCACTCCACACAACATTTTTCCACTGTTTAATCGTCCAATGTCGCGGTGGTTACCACACTGGACTCGTAATTTGGAGGACGGCATTTCAAACCCGAGTCTAGCCATCCACATTTAGGTTTTCCGTGATTTGCCTAAGTCGCTCCAAGTAAATGTCCGGATGGTTCCTTTGAAAAGGATATTGCCGATTTCCTTCCCCATTCCTGACACAATCCAAGCTTGTGCTCCATCCCAAATGACCTCGTTGTCGACGGGACCTTAAACCCTATCTCCCTTCCTTCCTTTCTTTCAAGTTCTCCAACCCAGTACTGGACGCCAATTAACTTCTCTGAGTTAAACAGATTTTCTTTACAGAGGGACGACATGATCTCTGTAATGATCTGCATCCCCCATTTCGATATCAACATTTTAATCGATCTGTCCCATGGTCGATGAATAAGTAAAGGTAATCAATGTGAAACGTCAGCATGGCACGAGCTTGACTCATTTCGATACACACGGGGCCACTATCACAGATTTCCAACAGCCCAATGCCACCCTGGTTCCAAGGCACACGGACACTCTGTGGCTTCGCTGCTGCCCAACGAACTTGACAGACCACCTGGCAACACTGGCCTACCCACGTTCTTTGCGTATGGTGCCACCATCTCGTGTTCTTAGCTTGATGACTGCACCTTATCTCCCTCATCACCCCAGTCACGTTCTCAAAGGCCAAGCAGTGCCGCTGCTTGCCGACCAACCTCCGGGTGGGAACTATCCCGAGACGAATGCCCCACTAGGTGGTGTACGCTCCATGGATTATGCCACTCTCGAAGAGTTGTCCTGTTGATGATAACCACGCCTCCACCTTGTCACTGCGTTGTCACACACCGTACTACCTGGGACTGCCACTCAAGGCCCCTCGTCACTTCACTGTGGTGCAGTACTCGGCTACTTCGAAGTTTCCAACACTCTCTGTCGCGGCAGGGCTTCACCACCAGCCCTAGTGACATCTGCCAACAGGGGCAGGCTTTCTCCGTGCCGTGTGCAGATAAATCACAGTGCTACCTGTAGTCTGATTTCTGTACATGTAACTTACTGCAGACAAATCTAATGTCTCACTTCATGCAGGCTTCGTTGCCTGGCAGCGCGCACTGCTCCTTTGGGAACCAGAGAAGAAACTTATCGAATAACAGGAACGATCACTTGGCTTGCTAACCCGAATGGAGTAGGATTTGCTTCGGACTGACGGCAAAGCGTATTAGGTCTGTGTGCTGACTTAGTTATGTTTGTTGTCAAAGCTGATGGTTTGCAGTGTTGGTCCGTCCTTTCATTGAATCACTTGTTACATTAACAGGATTATCAAAATATCACGCTTATAGTGTAAGACCATTTGCTGCTCTAAACACATGATTATTGCTGTCATGTAAAATGGTTATTTAATCAGCAGATTAGATTCAGCTTTCGTTCCCTAGATCCAAAAAGAGTGATTCTTATGGGTGTGGAACAAGGCGGAAAATATGAAGGAAAAAAAATAAAACATCTGAATATAACACTCACTACCCTGATCATTTGTCAGGAGATTCTAAAAATAAGTGAATACATTGTAGTGAACTGCTAACATTTACACAATTACGATCCTGTCAGAATGAAACATAGCTTTTCACTTTTAATAAATTTATCATACACAAAATACCTAACCTTGACTTGTGACCAAGTGCTTTCAAAACTGAAATCTAACAACATTTCTATTTTGCTGGTCTAACAGTCTCTGTTAAAATATTCATCTACAGAGTAGAAGGAGTTGCCTATCAAAACGTCTTTCAAGCTCTGTTTAAACTGTACTTTATCTGAAACCAAGTTCTCGATGATTGCTGGCAATGTACTGAAAATATGCGTTCCTGAAATTTGACCCCTTTTGAAGCAAGTTAATGATTTCAGGTCTTCATGTAGATCTTATTCCTGATATTGGTTAGATTAGCTTGAGCTGTCGAGCTGTTGGTTGGAACTAAAGACGTTTTACTTGCAACAAATTTCATTAATGAATAAATATCCTGAGAAGTCGTGGTTAGAATACAACATTCCTTGAACAGGTTTCTACATGATCTTCTTTATTTTACACCACACTCCAGTCTCACGCTAAAAACTTTTGCTCGGTTTGACGAGTTACCCCAGAATACGATCCCATATGACGTAATAATATGAAAGTAAGCAAAGTATGGAAATACATATAATACCGGATGGTCAAAAAGTCAGTATAAATTTGAAAACTGAATAAATCACGGAATAATGTAGATAGAGAGGTACAAATTCACACACATGCTTGGAATGACATGGGGTTTTATTAGAACCAAACAAATGCATACGTTCAAAAAATGTCCAACAGATGGCACTTCATCTGATCAGAATAGCAATAATTAGCATAACAAAGTAAGACAAAGCAAAGATGATGTTCTTTACAGGAAATGCTCAATATGTCCACCATCATTCCTCAACAATAGCTGCACTCGAGGAATAATGTTGTGAACAGCACTGTAAAGCATGTCCGGAGTTATGGTGAGGCATTGGCGTCGGATGTTGTCTTTCAGCATCCCTAGAGATGTCGGTCGATCACGATACGCTTCCGACTACAGGTAACCCCAAAGCCAATAATCGCACGGACTGAGGTCTGGGGACCTGGGAGGCCAAGCATGACGAAAGTGACGGCTGAGCACACGATCATCACCAAACGACGCACGCAAGAGATCTTTCACGCGTGTAGCAATATGGGGTGGTTCTAATAAAACCCCATGTCATTCCAAGCATGTGTGTCAATTTTTCACCCGGTATATATATATATATATATATCAGACATCATTCTCACTGCAAATACACACTTGCTTAAACTCTTCAGCAATTTTATGGTATGCTCTTCCCAACTGAATTTATTATTGAGTGTAGATGATGTTCTTATTCTGGGATGTGTCCCAGTGACGATTCTTGTTATTGTTTCCGAGCCGTTTCTCATACCAACCTACCTTCTCTCTCGCGATGTGGAAAAACCCCAGCCCACTACATTACACTAAAGTGTACAACAAACTATCATTCATCGCTGCACTATGCAAAATCCAGTGTTGTAATGTGTCAAACCATCTTATTACGAGGCGGAATACCTAACAGCAATGTGACATTATGTATTAGAACAAACGGCTCTCGCATACTGTCGCTGTCACTGACAGTGGAGTCAGAGCACAGACCCTGGCTGCAACACTTTAGTCACGCCACTGCCTGTACAGGACATGCGCTGCCCAGTTTGCTTCACATCACTGGCTGGTCAAACAAGCAGTGCAGCTCACTGAGTACTCGCTGAATTTCTGGTACTGCGTGAACGAGACGCCTGGTTGTAACGAGCTGGCGGCTCTCACCGAGATAGAGCCAGACACAAATGGCGGGCAGACCTGATTGGGAGCGATACCCTGGGGTGCCCGCTTGCCTCGTCGCCCATTACACTGGGGGCCCCGCTTGTGGTGGAGGCGGGCAGTCGGTGACGGCCAGCAGCTGCGGCTGCCCGCTAATGAGCAAGTGGCTGAGTTCCAGGCGGCGAGCTGGCAGTGGCGAACACATATGCGCCCCTCTGGGGACGCCTCTCAAACAGACGACTAACTGCACTTCCGGTAGCAACAGAGAAACAGTTCACTGTCGGTTGTGTAACGACTTCTCTGTTTAATAACATGTCAGCGTCCAGAGGTTGAGCATTATCAAGAAATCAGGTCACACATCTTAAACAGAATGCCGGGAAATGTTACACAACTAGGTAGTCCTTTAACAACTCAATTTAGGCTTACAAAAGCTGTTAAAACATTAATTATAAAATTTATGAAACAAAAGGTACGCTTACTGAAAAGCTCTCGGGTTTTAAGCTAGGTGGCATATTAAAATATCGCTACGTTTCGAAGGAAGTCATACTCATCATCTTCAGGCGAAGTGTAGAGATATGCGGATGCTGTAATACATTCTAAGACAAAAAAAAAGGAAATATCCGAATGGTGTGGAACTCTGTAGATGTGATGTACATGTACAGACAAAATAAAGATAACAATTTCACAGTAACTGGATAATTTAGTCAAGAGAGAGAGTTGCACAAATTAGGCAAGTCTGTAACGGTTTGGTCCAGTTCTGGCTCTTATGCAAGCAATTATTCGGCTTAGCAATGACTTGTTGGGTGTCCTCCTGAGGGCTGTCGTGCCAAATTCTGTCCAATTGACGAGTTAGATCGTCAAAAACCCGAGCTGCTTGGAGGGCCCAGCCCATAACGCTGTAAACGTTCTTAATTGGGGAGAGATCCGGTGTCCTTGCTTCCCAAGGTAGGGTTTGGTAAGCACGATGACATGTAGTAGAAACTCTCACCGTGAGCGCTCTGGCATTATCTTGTTGAAATGTAATCTCACGATGGTTTGCGTAGAGTATAGTCTTGAAGTGTATCCGACAGCCCATAGATAGGTGGAGGGCAGCACTCCTCTAATCCTCGTATAAATATTATAGCATCCGCACACAGTCAGTTCCACAAGAAAGTGTACGATATAATGTTAAATGCAGCGTCTCCTGTGACATCTCTGGTAGTGATCTCGAATCTGTCCTCATTGCACTTATGCATAGTGTATAGATAAACAGTGGGCCGGCCGGAGTGGCCGAGCGGTTCAAGGGGCTTTTTAGTCTGGAATCCCGCGACCGCTACGGTCGCAGGTACGAATTCTGCCTCGGGCATGGATGTGTGTGATGTCCTTGGGTTAGTTAGGTTTAAGTTGTTCTAAGTTCTAGGGGACTGATGACCTCAGATGTTAAGTTCCATAATGCTCAGAGACATTTTTTTGATAAACAGTGCGAGAGTTGAATGTTTTGTTTTGTCGGTTACAGTTTTGGCTATTTCCTTTTATTTACAGCCAATTTAAGCACTAAAATCTGCAATTTTTTTTATCAAAAGTGCCTTCTTAGGTCCGTTAAGAGGCTATTTGGTACGAACGAGGCAAACTCTGTGCTTCAAGAGGATGTTGTTGTTGTTGTGGTCTTCAGTCCTGAGACTGGTTT
This sequence comes from Schistocerca piceifrons, assembly GCF_021461385.2. NCBI lineage: Eukaryota > Metazoa > Arthropoda > Insecta > Orthoptera > Acrididae > Schistocerca > Schistocerca piceifrons. Next base: position 508,525,954 of record NC_060144.1, read on the forward strand.
GATGCAGCTCTCCATGCTACTCTATCCTGTGCAAGCTTCTTCATCTCCCAATACGTGATGCAGCCTACATCCTTCTGAATCTGTTTAGTGTATTCATCCCTTGGTCTCCCTCTACGATTTTTACCCTCCACGCTGCCCTCCAGTACTAAATTGGTGATCCCTTGATGCCGCATAACATGCCCTACCAACCGATCCCTTCTGCTAATCAAGTTGTGCCACAAGCTCCTCTTCTCCCCAATTCTATTCAATACCTCCTCGTTAGTTATGTGATCTACCCACCTAATCTTCAGCATTCATCGGTAGCACCACATTTCGAAAGCTTGTATTCTCTTCTTGTCCAAACTATTTATCGTCCATGTTTCACTTCCATACATGGCTACACTCCATATAAATACTTTCAGAAACCACTTCCTGACACTTAAATCTATACTCATTGTTAACTAATTTCTCTTCTTCAGAAACGCTTTCCTTCCCGTTTCCGGTCTACATTTTATATCCTCTCAACTTCCAACATCCCCAAATAGCAAAACTCCTTTACTACTTTAAGTGTCTCATTTCCTAATCCAATTCCCGCAGCATCACCTGACTTAATTCGACTACATTCCATTATCCTCGTTTTGCTTTTGTTGATGTTCATCTTATACCCTCCTTTCTAGACACTGTCCATTCCGTTCAACTGCTCTTCCAAGTCCTTTGCTGTCTCTGACAGAATTACAATGTCATCGGCCAACCTCAAAGTTTTTATTTCTTCTCCATGGGTTTTAATGCCTACTCCGAACTTTTATTTTCTTTCCTTTACTGCTTGCTCAATATACAGATTGAATAGCATCGGGAAGAGGCTACAATCCTGTCTCACTCCCTTCCCAACCGCTGTTTCCCTTTCATGCCCCTCGACTCTTCTAACTGCCATCTGGTTTCTGTACAGATTGTAAATAGCCTTTCGCTCCCTGTATTTTCCCCTGCCACCTTCAGAATTTGAAAGAGAGTGTTCCATTCAACATTGTCAAAAGTTTTCTCTAAGTCTACAAATGCTAGAAACGTAGGTTTGCCTTTCCTTAATCTGCCTTCTAAGATAAGTCGTAGGGTCAGTATTGCCTCACGTGTTTCAACATTTCTACGGAATCCAATCTGATTTTGCCCGAGGTCGGCTTCTACCAGTTTTTCCATTCGTCTGTAAAGAATTCGCGTTAGTGTTTTGCAGCTGTGACTTACTAAACTGATAGTACGCTAATTTTCACATCTGTCAACACCTGCTTTCTCTGGGATTGGAATTATTTTATTGTTCTTGAAGTTTGAGGATATTTCGCCTGTCTCATACATCTTGCTAAACAGATGGTAGAGTTTTGTCAGGACTGGCTCTCCCAGGGCTGTCAGTAGTTCTAATGGAATGTTGTCTACTCCCGGGGCCTTGTTTCGACTCAGGTCTTTCAGTGCTCTGTCAAACTCTTCACGCAGTATCATATCTCCCACCACATCTTCATCTACATCCTCTTCCATTTCCATAATATTGTCCTCAAGAACATCGCCACTGTATAGACCCTCTATATGCTCCTTCCACCTTCCTGCTTAACCTTCTTTGCTTAGAACTGGGTCTCCATCAAAGCTCTTGATATTCATGCAAGTGGTTCTCTTGTCTCCAAAGTTCTCTTTAATTTACCTGTAGGCAGTATCTATCTTATCCCTAGTGAGATGAGCCTCTACATGCTTACATTTGTCCTCTAGCCATCCCTGCTCAGCCATTTTGCACTTTCTGACGATCTCATTTTTGAGACGTTTGTATTCCTTTTTGCCTGCTTCATTTTCTGCATTTTTATATTTTCTCCTTTCATCAATTAAATTCAATATTTCTTCTGTTACCCAAAGATTTCTACTAGCCCTCGTCTTTTTTCCTTCTTGATCCTCAGCTGCCTTCACTACTTCATCCCTCAAAGCTACCCATTCTTTTTCTACTGTATTTCTTTCTCCCATTCCTGTCAATTGTTCCCTTATGCTCTCCCTGAAACTCTGTACAACCTCTGGTTCTTTCAGTTGATCCAGGTCCCATCTCCTTAAATTCCCACCTTCTTGCAGGTTCTTCAGTTCTAATCTACAGTTCATAACCAATAGATTGTGGTCAGAGTCCACATCTGCCCCTGGAAATGTCTTACAATTTAAAACCTGGTTCCTAAATCTCTGTCTTAACATTATATAATCCTTCTGAAACCTCCTAGTATCTCTACGGTTCTTCCATGTACACAGTCTTCTTTCATGATTCTTGAACCAAGTGTCAGCTATGATTAGGTTACGCTCTGTGCAAAATTCTACCAGGCGGCTTCCTCTTTCATTTCTTAACGCTAATCCATATTCACCTACTACGATTCCTTCTCTTCCTTTTCCTACTGTTGAATTCCAGTCACCCATGACTATTAAATTTTCGTCTCCCTTACTATCTGAATAATTTGTTTTATCTCGTCATACATTTCATCAATTTCTTCATCATCTGCAGAGCTAGTTGGCATATAAACTTGTACTACTGTAGTAGGCGTGGGCTTCGTGTCTATCTTGGCCACAATAATGCGTTCACTATTCTGTTTGTAGTAGCTTACCCGCACTCCTATTTTTTTTTATTCGTTATTCTATCTACTCCAGCATTACCCCTATTTGATTTTGTATTTATAACCCTGTATTCACCTGACCAAATGTCTTGTTCCTCCTGCCACCGAACTTCACTAATTCCCTCTATATCTAACTTCAACCTATCCAGTTTCGCTTTTTAAATTTTCTAACCTACCTGCCCGATTAAGGGATCTGACATTCCACGCTCCAATCCGTAGAACGCCAGTTTTCTTTCTCCTGATAACGTCGTCCTCTAGAGTAGTCCCCGCCCGGAGATCCGAATGGGGGACTATTTTACCTCCGGAATATTTTACCCAAGAGGACGCCATCATCATTTAACCATACAGTAAAGCTGCATGCCCTCTGGAAAAATTACGGCTGTAGTGTCCCCTTGCTTTCAGCCGTTCACAGTACCACAACAGCAAGGCCGTTTTGATTAGTGTTACAAGGCCAGATCATCCAGACTGTTGCCCCTGCAACTACTGAAACGGCTGCTGCCCCTCTTCAGGAACCACATGTTTGTCTAACCTTTCAACAGATACCACTCCGTTGTGGTTGCACCTACGGTACGGCTATCTGTATCGTTGAGGCACGCAAGCCTACCTACCAACGGCAAGGTCCATGGTTGATGGGGGGGATCAAGAGGATACTGATCCGAAACATCGTATCAGCCTCTGTACAGCGTAGAAACAATGTTGTCTGCGATGGATTGGCCTGCAATGTCTCGCCGGCCGGGGTGGCCGTGCGATTCTAGGCACTACAGTCTGGAACCGCGTGACCGCTACGGTCGCGGGTTCGAATCCTGCCTCGGGCATGGATGTGTGTGATGTCCTTAGGTTAGTTAGATTTAAGTAGTTCTAAGTTCTAGGGGACTGATGATCTCAGAAGTTAAGTCCCATAGTGCTCAGAGCCATTTTTGCAATGTCTCCGGATGCAAATCCGACTGAAAATGTTTAGTAGTATATTAAGGTGAAGCTTAAAGGGAAGCCAATATGTACTTTGGAGCAGCTGTCATATCAAATCAGGACGAATGGAGATCGTTACCGAGAGAATATGCAGAAAACCTCGTGAAACGCATTCCATAAATGTGCCAAGCTATAATCGATGATGGCAACGATTGGATTAACTGTTAGGTAATTGTGCAATTTGTAATAACATTTATTTTCACGTAAACATTTATTTTTAATAGTGAGTTTTATTTTATACAGATAACGGCGTACACTTTCTTGTGGAGCTGACTGTATCTTGACACTTTGCCAGGAGATGGTGAGCTGGACACTCATCGAAATGTCGCTGTATTTAAACAGTGCCACGCGGCTGGAAACTCCAGAAGTTTTCACCAACAATATACACCAGAGAAAGCCTGTGTTCACATAAAAGGCATACTTCTCGAAATACACGAGGTGTGTAAGTGAGGTAATGAGATTGATAGCGTATAAGCGTTTTCCATCCGTCGCGTCTTGCCGCTCTCAAATACTGAAGAAAAGACATTTTTAAATGTTTTCTACTGCTACTTATTTACTGGATAACTAGTTTTGGACTTTGCCCATTTCCACAATTCATGTATTTTTTATTTATGATATGTTTGGTGTGGACAGTTCTGTTTATGTCATTACACTTAAATGTATCTCAGATCTTCATTATCCAGAACGACGTGATCCGTGTGACAACGATATTTTATACGCAATGGAGAAACGGTACTAACTTGATTGCATGCTATGATAAATAAATAAGCCAGCGTGAAACAAACAATTTCAGTACCCCGTTTTCTGACCAGTAAGAATATTCCTGTGGGTGCTCTGACTGCTTATGCGATAGACTTTAGTTCTCGTGACTTTTTCTGTTTTCGAGATCGGAAACACACTTCAAGGGACGTCGCTTTTGGGCCCTGCCGCACGGGGTAGCCGCGCGGTCTAGGGAAACCTTAGCACGGTTCGCACGGCGTCCCCCCGTCGGAGGTTCGAGTCCTCCCTCGGGCATGGATGTGTGTGTTGTCCTTAGCGTAAGTTAGTTTAAGTTAGATTAAGTAGTGTGTAAGCTCAGGGACTGATGACCTCAGAAGTCTGGTCCCATCGGAACTTACCACAAATTTCCAAATTGGGGCCCTGGAGAACATTCAAATTGCTGTACTCGACCACCTGAAGGGTATTCCAGTATCCGAGTCTCAGCACTGCTGTGAAGAGTGGAAGAACCGTCGCGAGAGGTGTATGACTTCCCAAGGAAAGTACTTGGAAAGGGCAGTGTTCAGATGTACCGTCACTGGAATGAAGCAGGGTCTTATTACTTTGTGTACACATCTCGTATTACCGAAATCAGAAATTGTACTTAATCAGAACTATACAGCTGAAACTTCCTGGCCCACAGATTCAGTCTGACAGGAAGTTTCAGATCAGCACGCGTTCTGTTTCCGAGTTGCTGATTCTGAGAACTATACAGTTAATGAGAGATATGGCTCGCTATACGAATGCAGTTAGCAATTACAGCGATAGCATAAGGCTTGTAGAAACCAATTTACAGAAGGTGTTATAAAAGCTTCTGCTGTCCCCAGTATTATTCAGCACGCACTAAGATGGCCTACAGAAACAATGGAAAGTAGTATCTCTAAATACCGGGTAATCAAAAAGTCAGTATAAATTTGAAAACGTAATAAACCACGGAATAATGTAGATAGAGAGGTAAAAATTGACACACATGCTTGGAATGACATGGGGTTTTATTAGAACAAAAAAAATTTCACAAAACGTCCGACAGATGGCGCTGGACAGCAAAACGTTAGTGAAATGAAATGATCGTTCGGCATTGTTGGCCGGGAGACACCATGCGGGGTGTTCGGCCGCCGAAATTCCTTTTTAGCTGACGCCACTTCGGCGACGAGCGAGTCGATGATGATGAAAGACACAGAACACCCAGTCATCACGAGGCAGAGTAAATACCCCGCCGGGAATCAAACCCGGGACCCCGTACGCGGGAAGCGAGAACGCTACCGCAAGACCACGAGCTGCAGACAAAATGTCAGTGACTGCGCATTACAATCGTGTATAAAAGGAGCTGTAATGAGAGAGAGAATCAGATGCGCCAGCAGTCGCAGCATGGTGACGTTACCAGACAAGGCGCTTTCAGTGAAGCTGTATTATCAGAATGGGGAATGTGCTAGTTCAGCGTTACGATCCTATCGCCATAGGAAGGGGGGATTCGAACGGGTAAAGGTCCGTTGACAAATGCAGCTGTGGCGAGAATGATTTCGAAATTCGAAGCCACGGGTTGTCTAGATGACAGACCCCGTAGTGGCCGACCGAGCACAAGGCGTAATGCTGCTGAGACAGTTCAGGAAGAAATGGAGACTGTAGCGGGTTCGTCCATGCACGGGGAAGTCAGCGCTCGTGCAGTCGCACGTCGCACCGGCATTCCATACACTACTGTTTGGTTGGCACTGAGGCGTACCCTCCGATGCTATCCGTACAAAATCAATCGGCATCATGAACTGGTACCTGGCGATTTAGTGAAGCGGAGGGCATTTGCGGTGTGGGCGTTTCAAAAGATGGCGGAAGATGACGATTGGTTGAGTAACGTGTTGTGGACCGACGAAGCTCATTTCACGCTCCGAGGGTCTGTCAACGCCCACAACATCAGAATTTGGGCTACCGAAAAACTTAGAACTGTCGTGGAAACTCCATTGCACGAGGAGAAAGTCACGGTATGGGTTGGATTTACCACATCTACCGTTATCGGGCCTTTTTTTCTTCGAGGAAATGTGTGATTCTGGTTTTGTAACTTCTACCGTGACGGGTGAGATATGTACGCCGATATGTTACACAATCGCATCATCCCCAGCCTGGCTGATAAACACCTGCTGGAACGAAAGATGTTTATGCAGGATGGCGCTCCAACCCCATATTGCTAGACGCGTGAAAGATCTCTCGCGCGCGTCGTTTGGTGATGATCGTGTGCTCAGCCGCCACTTTCGTCGTGCTTGGCCTCCCAGGTCCCAAGACCGCAGTTCGTGCGGTTATTGGATTTGGGGTCACCTGTAGTCGCAAGCGTATCGTGATCGACCGACATCTCTAGGGATGCTGAAAGACAACATCCGACGCCAATGCTTCACCGTAACTCCGGGCATGCTTTACAGTGCACTTCATAACATTATTCCTCGACTACAGCTATTGTTGAGGAATGATAGTGGACATATTGAGCATTTCCTGTAAAGAACATCATATTTGCTTTGTCTTACTTTGTTATGCTAATTATTGCTATTCTGATCAGATGAAGTGCCATCTGTTGGACATTTTTTGAACGTATGTATTTGTTTGGTTCTAACAAAACCCCATGTCATTCCAAGCATGTGTGTCAATTTGTACCTCTCTATCTACATTATTCCGTGATTTATGCAGTTTTCAAATGTTAACTGACTTATGATCACCCGGTATATTCATATCTCGGACAAGTAAAGTTATCCCTTGCACAAATGCAATGCCGGCCGAAGTGGCCGTGCGGTTAAAGGCGCTGCAGTCTGGAACCGCAGGACCGCTACGGTCGCAGGTTCGAATCCTGCCTCGGGCATGGATATTTGTGATGTCCTTAGGTTAGTTAGGTTTAACTAGTTCTGAGTTCTAGGGGACTAATGACCTCAGCAGTTGAGTCCCATAGTGCTCAGAGCCATTTGAACCATTTGAACAAATGCAATTTGAATTTCCCAACGGCTGTATGCAGTGAAGCCACTGGGCGGTGAAGAGTGCGCTGTGGTACTCGCCTAGGCCGAGACGCACCGATATGCGCCATCCGTGATGGGTTTTCGACGGGAGTTCCATTGGACAGCCACCAGCAGTCCGGCTGGAGCACTTTCTGGCGTGGCTTCCACTGTAGCTTAGGGTCACTGACTGATATGGCGCTGTGGAGTTCAATGTGTGAGCTATGTCGCTATAGAATGCTGTTGGGATTTTCCCATAGTAGTTGCGTAGATGTATTTCGAGTCCGTTGTTTTTTAAAGTAATCTGACTGATCCATTTGTGTTGTCTCACCACAGTCATTATTGGCAGTAAAGCCGTAAGTACACTATCCGGTAAAAAGAATCCAGACACCTATTAGTAGGCATTAGCATTGAGTGTGTCCACCCTTCTTCGCCTTCACCCTGGTTTGAACTATGGTGGGGACACTTTCAATAACGTTAGCTGGTTGGTTGGTTGGTTTGGAGCAGCGAACCAAACAGCGAGGTCATCGGTCACGTCGGATTAGGAAAGGGTGGGGAGGAAGTCGGCCGTGCGCTTTCAGTCGAACCATATCGGCATTTGCCTGAAGCGATTTAGTGAAATCACGGAAAACCTATATCGGGATGGCCGGAGGCGGGTTTGAGCCGTCGTCCTCCCGAATGCGAGTCCAGTGTGCTAATCACTGAGCCACCTCGCTCGGTTTCAATTATGTGTCTCAATGTCTGTGTAAGAACGTCAAAGCAATTCTTCCCCAAGAGTGGAAACGAAGGAAGGTGTTGATGTTCGACGCTGCAGTCTGGAGGGAAGTTGACGTTCTGACTCATCCCAAAAGAAGTCCATTACATTCAGGTTGGAACCCGGGGCAGACCACCCCTTATCAGGAACGTTAACGATGGTTCAAATGGCTCTGAGCACTATGGGACTTAACATCTGAGGTCATCAGTCCCCTAGAACTTAGAACTACTTAAACCTAACTAACCTAAGGACATCACAAACATCCATGCCCGAGGCAGGATTCGAACCTGCGACCGTAGCGGTCTTGAGGTTCCAGACTGCAGCGCCTTTAACCGCACGGCCACTTCGGCCGGCGAACGTTAACGACCGCATATCATTACATCAGAGGTGCTGCTTTATAACCGGGTGAACTGTCGTGCTGATAAATGGCCGCGCGGGATTAGCCGAGCGATCTTCGGCGCTGCAGTCATGTGGATTGTGCGGCTAGTCCCGGCGGAGGTTCGAGTCCTCCCTCGGGCATGGGTGTGTGTTTGTCCTTAGGATAATTTAGGTTAAGTAGTGTCGGATTCTCACAGGGATAACGTGGTTCATCCCTCTCAATCACTCATCTCCAATCATCCACTGTGCTGTGGCATCGCTCTTTACACCTCTTAGCAGTTAAGACCCATAAGATTTCACACCCATTTAAACATTTTTTGCTGATACATACAAACAACCACCGTGTCTGTGATGTTCCTCTGCTCTACGCGGTACGCAGTGCTCTAGAATCTATCCATAGCCTTCCGCATTTAGCGTTTCCTCATGTGCAATAAGGAGTTCACTCCATAACCACGAGAAACTTCCCCATACCGTAACACCACCTTCTCTGTACCTCACTGTTGACACTAGGATGATAGCAGGAAAGGTTGGTTCTTCAGTCCTTCGTCAAACCGAAGCCCTTCCGTAAGATTCTCACAGGGATAACGTGGTTCATCCCTCCCAATCACTCATCTCCAATCATCCACTGTGCTGTGGCGTCGCTCTTTACACCTCTTCAAATGACGCTTAGCAGTGACTACAGAAAAGTGTGGCTCATGTGGAGCTGTTCTTCTACAGCACCCAATTTTTTTTAACTCCCTACGTACTGTCAGTGTGAAAGCTGGACTCTCGAGTGGTTCCTTCCATCGGTTCCACGCGATTTTTTTACGACGACTCCCCGCAATGCTCGGCAAGCCCTGTTCGTCATTACATGAGGTCCGTCCGGTCTTCATTTAGCTGCGGCTGTCCCTTCATCGTTAACGGTCGACATGGGCCGTTTTAGAAGGCTTGAAATACCTCTGATGCATTTGTTACACATGCGATATCCAATCACTGCTCCAAGTTCGAAGCCACTCAGCTGTGCTGACACACCCACACTGCTGTTACTGCTTCTCTACAGACTCCTCGCCTCCTTTTACACTGGCAGATCCGCTTCTAGTGGCATCTAGTAGTCAACCCGCGCTACGTAGGAGACTTCGGATACTTCTGATCAGATAGTGTACAGAAGTGGAAAATATTTTAGTTATGCAAGCCAGTCCTATTTGCTCTATACTGAGAATTCTCTGCCGGCCGGAGTGGCCGTGCGGTTCTAGGCGCTACAGTCCGGAACTGCGAGACCTCTATGGTCGCAGGTTCGAATCCTGCCTCAGGCATGGATGTGTGTGATGTCCTTAGGTTAGTTAGGTTTAAGTAGTTCTAAGTCCTAGGGGACTGATGACCTCAGAAGTTAAGTCCCATAGTGCTCAGAGCCATTTTTTGAGAATTCTCTGTAATGTACGCATTAAGAACTATGAGCACTTGTTCATTAACGCTATTGTGAAACACAGCTCTTCTACTAAACAAGTGATGATAGCTATTAAAGTATGCAGCTTGGACTCCATGTTTACCCGACTTTTTGCTTCGAATGATCGTTCCTCTCACATCCCCGAATATCGTTCATTCCTCTTGGGATACCCTACAAATTTCGCCTCCACTTCCCCCTGTTTCTACTTCTATTGCAAAATGCAGAACATTGAAAGTTACAAATTTACAACGTAGTTCCAAACACTTTACTGAAACAACTCCAGGTTTTGGTGCGTTGCTGCGGTGGACTAGCAGTTTCATCTTCAGCTTCCTGCCAAAACTGCGTAGCATCTCGTTATAGCAATGTTCAATGATCGTATATCTTCGATAATATTCTTCTCGGGTGTGCAGATCATAACGTCATCTTGACACAATATTTCAGCGGTCCACCTGGCCGCCATCTTCAGGTGAGAGTGCTGGCGCACTACATCGCCGGAACTAACTGCTCAGCGCAAGCGGCGGCCCCTATATAGGCCGCAGAAGGCCCACAGCGCGTGCGCCAGAAGGTGCCGTAACTGCCCTTTAGCGCAAGTAAACATACAGCGCCCCCCCCAGTGGTGGAAACAGGCGAAATCGAGACATCGCTATCAAAAATTAAACGTTATTCCGACGATCGAAACACAGACCGTTGTTTTTTAATGTCTGATAACACCGGTTTCCAAGTCTTACTTAAAAGGTAACCCTTTTCTCTATTAATAGGATTATCAGATAATCGAATCTCTACGTATTCTTTTAAAACACAGTCCCAACAGCGAGATGCAAGGCAACCATTTGTGTCCCGTCATACAGCAATGTATGTCCCTCGGTGAGACAGTGCTCCGCCACTGCAGATTTCTCATGCTGAAACAACCGTCAAGCGCTGTTGGTGAGCACATCGGTCGTGAATGATAGGGATTGTCTGACCAATAAAAGCGTTCCCACAGTGGCAAGGGATCTTGTACACACCGGGCTTCCTGAGACCCAAGTCATCCTTAACTAAGCCAAGAAGCGCTCTAATCTTGGCTGGCGGACGAAAAATACTTTTGATATGATATCTTTTTAGAATTCTTGCTATTTTCGAGGAAATGCTCGCAGCAAAAGGTAGAAAAGCCACCGATTTGCAGGTTTGTTCTGGTGGTTCAGGCGAAGGTCCAAACTGGAAATCACGACGGATCTGTTTATCTGTATAGCCATTCTGCTTGAACACAACCTTGAGATGGTCCACTTCTTGTGTCAAGCTTTCTCCATCTGAAATGGCAAAAGCTCTTCTCGCCAACGTCCGCAGGACCCCTGTACGTTGGAACGATGGATGACAGCTAGAAGCGTGCAGGTAACGGTCCTTGTGCGTAGGCTTTCGATAAACACTGTGTCCCAGTGTCCCATCATCCTTTCTGTACGCCAGAACATCCCGAAACGGAAGTTTTCCATCACTTTCCACCTCCATGGTATACTTGATGCAGGGAATTAAAATGATCTAGGAGGCGGTCAAGAGCTTTACTCCCATGAGGCCACACCATAAACGTATCCTAGACGTACCTCCAGAAACAGGTTGGTTTTAAAGACGACGTCTTCAGCGCTATGTCCTCAAATTCCTTCATAAAAAGATTGGCGATTGTTGGGGACAATGGGCTCGCCATAGCCACTCTGTCAGTCTGTTCACAATATTTGCCATTGAATAAAAAGTACATCGACGTCAGCACATGGCGACAAAGTTTGGTTGTTTCCTCACCCAGTTTCTCACTAGTTAATTGCAAGGATTCGTCCGGAGGAAACCCGGTAAAAAGCGACACCTTCTCGCGCACGCGTTGTGGATTTTCTGCCGCCTATATAGGGGCCGCCGCTTGCGCTGAGCAGTTAGTTCCGGCGGGATCGTGTGCCAGCACCCTTACCTGAAGATAGCGGCCAGTTGGACCGCTAAAATATTCTGTCAAGATGACGTTATGATCCGGCTGCACACCCGAGGAGAATATTATCAATTATTACGCCGGGAAACCCTTCGGAGTCAAATCGCATCTCTTTATTTGTCCTAATTACGTTCGAGTCCTTAGCATATCAAGAAATCGTTACTATAACTTTTCAGGACGGCGGAGCCGTCTTCATTTTGAAACTTCCTGGCAGATTAAAACTGTGTGCCCGACTGAGACTCGAACTCGGGACCTTTGCCTTTCGCGGGCAAGTGCTCTACCATCTGAGCTACCGAAGCACGACTCACGTCCGGTGCTCACAGCTTTACTTCTGCCAGTACCTCGTCTCCTACCTTCCAAACTTCGCAGGAGAGCTTCTGTAAAGTTTGGAAGGTAGGAGACGAGGTACTGGCAGAAGTAAAGCTGTGAGTACCGGACGTGAGTCGTGCTTCGGTAGCTCAGATGGTAGAGCACTTGCCCGCGAAAGGCAAAGGTCCCGAGTTCGAGTCTTGGTCGGGCACACAGTTTTAATCTGCCAGGAAGTTTCATATCAGCGCACACTCCGCTGCAGAGTGAAAATCTCATTCCGTCTTCATTTTGTTGATTACATCTGGATTTCTGGGGCATAACGATGAAAGCTAATTCCATCAATTGCGGCAACATAGAAGCACCTTCGGGTCTCTCTCGGCTTGCCCCCGACACCTTCAGCAATTGCGTCACCCATTTTCCATGGCCAGCTTGTTAAACATAACTGACATTTTCGTTGACACATGACCTATGATACTTCACACACTTTCGTTCGACGATCAGAGAGAATCCTGTCGTGGACTTATTCAGCAATTTCTTCGGTAGCTTTGTCTTCAGGGCGTCTCGGCTAATCCTCGTCAATAACAGTTGTTTGATCGCATCTAAATTCGTTGAACCCATGTCTGACTCGGGTCACTAAAGCTGGAGGTCCATCATAAACTCCATCTAATTTCCCTTTCTGCTTGTTACACGCTTTTTTGCGTTCAGCTGGGTGAAAGAAAGATCACTGAACGAGACTGCAAAAACCACAAGGCACACCTTACTAAAATGGCTGCCAATTCCAAGCTGAATCAGTGTTATTTTTGTTTTAGAGAAGTCTAATAGGTAGTATCATACGATGGAAAAAACACTGTAAGAGCCTCGAAATATTTAAATCCGATGTAAAACCATAGGATTGATAATGTTCCCGAAAGCACTGAAACACGCGTTTCCACGTGAACCATGAGAAGTGTGCTGACTCATACCGACATTCACTCACCCTCGTCAACAATTTCCACCGGGATAGGCTACTTTCTCCTTCTAGGTGTGACGCCATTATCTCCTTTAAACCATTTAATGACATTGGACCCCTCATCAGACCTTCCACTCGACGGTATTCTCTCAGTGCAACACAGTAACTACTGCCGTTCGTGTACGGCAGTTTCACTATCAGATCGCGGTTTGTCTTCTCGATAGCCATAATGTTTACACGCGTCATGGCTTGTCAAATTACAAGAGTCTTCCTTGCTCTCACAGCACCCGACTTGCTCCTGATGGCCAACATTGGAACTATTCTTTTTTCAGGGTACATCGTTTCCCATTAAGGTCTTAGCACATCGACCAAGTGTCACTGCCGTACTATAATTAAACCCCACACTGGACTTCCCTGAGTCGCTGCACTTTAATTACAACCACCCAGTACAAGTGCATGCAAAACAAAGGCATTTAGATACGAGAGTAAATACTTCCAAAAGACTAGATAGAGAAAGATTCCAAAATCAACGAATGACTAAAACAACTTTTGTTTCCGTCATTTTTTCTGTTTTTCGTCTTCCCCTTAATGCTTTAAATTCGTGGAGGTGTGTACCGTCTATGCAACTAACTGTAGGTAGTTTGTGTACTGCCATACGCTTTTTGCATCTTTTATTTGCGAAGTATCAACAGTGACATGTAATACATTAATACAAGTTTCCTGTTACACGTACAATAAACGTACTACGTGGTAGATATAATACGATGCTATATTATAATTTGTCGTGCTTGTCTCTTGTTTTTTTTTAGGTTAAAATCAATTCTTGTAGCACAAATTTCGTAATGTGAACTTATCCTTCTGTGTTACTTACGATTCGCAGCGCTGTTAACTCATTTGTGTGATCCTGGAGACGTATTTATTCGTTTCCATAATCCAGCTGGCCGATTTCTGGCGTTCTTTCATTCACAATTGTCTTGGACTGCAATTGTGGTTGAAAGAACACCAGAAATCGGTCAGCTGGGGTACGGAAACTAACGAATACTTCTCCAGGACTACGCACATGAGTTAACAGCCCTGGGAATCGTAAGTAACACCGGAGGATAAGTTCACATTACGAGATTTGTGCTACAAAAATTTATTCTAACCTAAAAAAAGAGAAAAACATGACAAAATGTGACATAGCAGCATATTATATCTACCACATAATACGTTTATTGTATGTATAAAAGGAAACATGAATTACAGACCGCCGTGCGTTGTAGCCGAGAGGTCTGAGGCGCCTTGTCACGGTCCGCTCGGCTCCTCTTGTCGGAGGTTCGAGTCCTCCCTCGGGCTTGGGTATGTTTGTACTTAGCTTAAGTTAGTTTAAGCTAGACTAAGTAGTGTGTAAGCTTATGGACCGATGACCTCAGCAGTTTGATCCCATAAAACCTTACCACAAATTCACAAATTTATTACAGGCCACTGATGATGCTTTCCAATTAAAAGGAGCGAAACGAGTATGGCAATAAACAAACAGCCTACAATTAGTTACATAGACGGTACATACTTCCACGAGCTTTTGTTTTTGCTTCAAATGGCCATTTGTGTCACGTCCATGAATGATGAAATGTACTCCTAGAAATCCCACTTCCATCGGGCATACCTGACACCTTACTCTGATGTGTACGGTAGATCCCACAGGGGCAACTGTGTTACCTTTTTCATATTTGCCATTTCCGGATTTACCAAGCGTGGGGTGCGTTCGGTTCGCCTCTATTTCCCTGCTCTCCGCTTCTCATCAGAGGGTTTCGCTTGCACGGAAACAGCGTGAATGGCAGCCCGTGTATTCGCGGTCGGCCTCTCAACCGCCGAACGCCGTAATCCCGCACTTCATTAACAGCGGAAGCAGACCCATCAGTCCAATACGGCTCTTTTGTTCCAACAGTCTCTGGCGTCATTCACTCTCAGTGGCGAGTTTTGTTTGCGAAATCCAGTGCGCTGATCGCGTTTCAGGCTTAGTCCTGTTAGAAGCCGGACAAATCCTCTGGTATTCGCAAAACATTCTCAACACCGCCTAAGGTGTAACTGTGTGCCGAGTGCGTTACCTGTACGGTATCCGTCACACTCCAGCTCGATTTGACATAAGTGTTCTTTGATATATTTTACAGTTTTCGAGATTATACATGGTCCACTCACATTAAAGTGACCACCGCCTGTGTTTGACATCAACGTGCTACAACCACTCACATACGACAAGTGGCAGCACTAGCAGTGGAGGGTATATATGGTAAGGATTTCGGGGGGACGCGAAAAATACGGAAAATAATGTAGTCTTGCAATGTGGAAACGGAGAGATTTATCTGACTTCCTAAAGGTAATGATCATTGGCTTTCAGGCCAAGGGTCGAAGTATTTCCGAAACTGTAAAGTTTGTAAACTGTTCGCTTGCCGCCGTGGTTAAAGTAGACCGTGGATGGTAAAAGGCACTATCCAAAACCGGCGTTCAGGCAACTGTGATGCATCACGGGTCATAGGTGGTGATTTATGAGGGCGAAGAAACGTCCGACTGTTGTTACGTATGGGTCCCGCAGTAGGCGCCTGGTTCATGCTGACTGGTACTCATCGGTGACGAGTTTGCACGCCAGTACCGCAAATGGAGGTCACTGTGTGACGACACGTGGCCCTTTCAGATGAATCACGTTTTATTCTCCATCGGAAAGATGGCGCTAGGGTATACGGTGTGAAACACCTGAAAGCTAAGATACAGCAGCAATCGTCGGAACCGTTCAGGCCGGAGGGCATTCTCTTGGTCACCTCGTCATTCTGGAAAGCACAACGGATCAACACAGGTATGCACAGGTGTGTCCCCCGCTAAGTGCAGTTTGTTTCGCCTCGGCACGAAGGTATCTACCAGCATAACAATGCCTCATGTCACACAGTTCTCGATGTATAACGTGCGGTCGTGAATCTGCTGCTCCGTTTTGATTCAGGTCAGGGTCACTTCCTTTTCTGGCAAAATAGCACACTGCGCATTCTGCTGTAAGATCAACGAGAGTATGTCAGGCACAGAATCAGATAACGCACCAGAACTGTGAGTAGCATCGTGCAGTGAAATGGTAAGATGTATTTCATTTTGACTTTCGTCACTATGTCTGTAAAGAGTACTGATGACGATTTTGAGGGGAGTAAAACGTCAATAATATCTCACTAATTGCAACCGTTTTATTAACAGTTAACATCTTTGAATGTATCCTGCTACTTGTCTTAACGATTGTTTCGCCGTCTCTAATGGATTTCGCAAACGAATATCCATTCTGGGTAGGACATTGGCCTTACGGATTAAAGCTGATGCTACATCCGTTTCTTTTTATACCTGACACGTATTTCTGAGAAATTGTCTTACACGTATGCTACTGCAATGAAACGTTGTGTTCCACTCCTAAGTAAATGTAATCCAGATGATCCACTCCCTGATAATAAAGCTGATTGAACCCCCCTCCCCGCTTTATTCTTCCAGAATGAATTGCAATTCTGGCGATTTAAAAATTGTGTATAAAAATAATAGTAAAAGGAAACGCTTCCTAATGTTCTGAAAAATTATAGTTATACGGTCAGAAATCGGCTTTCGGTTTTTTGAGCGATCTTCGGGTGACAACTGAATGTCACAAATGTAGATAAAATGACGGGCGACTTACACAGATATTATGTACACAGAAGATACCATAGAGATATAATAACAGGAGTTGTCGTGATGCCACACACTTGCAATCCGACGTCCGCCATGTTAACAGGGCCAAACATTAGCTTCTGACTGAAGTGTTTTTACTCACGTACACCTTTACCTTTAATCCAAATAAATACAGATTCATTGGGATTGAGTTTTCTTTTGTTACGTGTATACAATACAAGTGGAGAGGTAGAGTCATAAGCAGATTTACCAAAGTCTTTATTAGCAAGTTCAAACATATGGTAAGTACGATAGGCAATAATGTCTCTATCATTAAAACTTTCAAGTCCAGGTACACTAGACA
Organism: Schistocerca piceifrons; assembly: GCF_021461385.2. Lineage (NCBI taxonomy): Eukaryota > Metazoa > Arthropoda > Insecta > Orthoptera > Acrididae > Schistocerca > Schistocerca piceifrons. The sequence continues at coordinate 508,543,000 of NC_060144.1, forward strand.
CTCCACTACCACCTCTCACTATGGCAACTGTGAACCATCCATTTCCATGAGAGAATGTATCGTTTATATCCAAGCTAAAATTAAGAGAACATCCAAAAAATACACAGGGTCCATCGACGAGAGCGTGGGCTGCAACACTCTTCACTGGAATGCGATTCTTCTTGTCTCCAGATGTTGTTGTAAGCTCTAAGTTCGCTATGGTTTTGTAAACTGCAGAACGACGACGACGTCGATATCTCCTGTAGGGCATGTTGGCAGCGCATCATTTATAGGTGCACTAGTCGCTGTGATTAGCGTTTGAAGTGTAAAGGAATGACATTCAGTTCGTAAGCGGACACGTTAAAGAGATAATTTCTTTTATATACGTGAATTTTAATTGCGCTAGTTAATTTTACTACAGTGGTTTTATTTCTGTAATTTGACTATCAATACATCTCTAAGAGCGCTCTGGTTGAACGCTGTGGGAAGGAAATATTGAAAACCGTCCAGACAAGGCAAAATATGTTCCCAGCGTTTTCAGGAACAGGGCATAGAAGGAACATCACTTTCGTCACACCGTATTAAGGAAAATTCTGCATTTAGAAAGTAGCATTTTTACTTCACATACTTTGCTTCGTGGTTATTCTAACTGTAACAAACAGGAAAGTTACATTAACGGGGCCAAATGTGTCATAAAACTGGATCATATATGCCTTAAGACCAGAAAAACAACTTACTGACACTATCTTACTCACGAAAGCACTGTGATATTTACTATTTAAAACAATTGTTGCTTGGACGCGCCAGAAATTAAGAACAGGAAGCAATTGTAAACAGTAGCATGCTAATGTTTAGGGGCTACTAAAATGGCGGTACCGGTTTCAAAGCAATGTACATTGTAAGTCTACAACACCACCTCCCCTTATTATACGCGAGTGTAAGATACGAAAGGTAAAAATTCTGACATATGGGGACTATTACATATTGCTATCTTCTGTGTAACTAAAATCTTTTTAACTCGCACGTCATTTTAGCTGTGTTTGCGACGTTCAGTTGTCACCTGGCAACGGCCCAAGAATCCGAAAGCGGTTCGCGGCCGAATAATTATAACTTTTCCGAACACTAGGAAGTGGAAACTAGTTTAATATCATAAGAATGTTCTAAGAAGCGCCGACGGAAAACTTAAATATTTTAAAATTTCGTTTTTCACACTGTTACCAGACAATATGAAAACGACAGCCATCACATTAATACTAGGAATTTGTGGAAATCAGTACTTGTATAGGTCGTGCCACAGTTGTTAAAATCCATACATCAAATGAGAGGAACCTTTGGCTATACTTCGCGACAGATCGCAGTGATGTGTCGCGAGGTCGCACGATCTGTACATTTATCGCCCACGTGTGAGCAAATCGAATATCGCAGCGATTGATCGCTAGTCGCTAGTAATTCTCATGCAAACTGATGAATCACGTGCGATGGATCGGCTATTTATGGCAGTACTGCTGCCTGGCTGTGTAGTTTCGCTTTGCCCAGGTGGAGTAAAGACTTCATAGTAGAATTTATAATAACCAGGGAGTACGAACCACACAGAAAAGTGGAATCGTATTAGAAAGTAGTTTAGATACACAAACATTGACACTCTCAGATATTGCAGCGATAGCATTTTGAATTTTGTGCTGTAGTAGTAGACATTGTCAAGAACTTCACAGTAATAATCACGATCTATCAGGCACCATCTGGTCATTTTGAGTTATTTGTGAAACAACTACACACATTACTAAAGCCTTAACAGAATGGCGTAACATTAAGTAAGCATTTTAATTCAGCTGTTTAGGGTATATCTGTTCAGTAGCTTCACTCATGTCCTCCGTCGTTTCATATAATCTAGCTTTCCCTGATACATTTTACAACAAGAGTAATAGAAATAAGCAGTTCTGCTGTTGGCAACATATCTGCAGACACATAGAAACTGCAAAGGCATCTGTCAATATTTTCAGTTAACTACAAGACTAATGAATGAAGAATTAATTGTGGTAGCAACTGTAAGTGGAGATACGATGATCAGCTGGCACTGCTACTACATATAACAGTTCATAATGATATTCGCAGCGCAGTTGGTTGACGTAGAGTGTATAAGTGGGGTAAATAAATATCACACGCTAGTGAATAGATAGCTGTATATAACATGTGTTATATCCTGGAAAACAAAACGTACTGGAGGGTGACGTTTTTGATCCGGAAATACAGATACTGTATTTTGTCACAACCTGTACGTAAGGTTATAACGTCACATGCATACAGACTTCGTAAAAACGCCACCTGCCAACAACTAAATCAGAGATTAACCCCGTTATAAAATTTGTTACCGCCCGCCGGGGATGTTATTAAGCGGAGATTATGAGGGGCCCAACCCCATCCCCCTCCGCCACTCGGATGTTTTAATAAAGAGGACACCGGAGCCCGTGGTGAATTTAAAATGTACCCTTTGTCCACGTTTGAAAGAGTCTTATCTTTCGGGGAACAATTAGTAATGAGAGAGACAAATTGATGCGGAAATATAATAGGAGTTTTCTACTTTCATGACACTATGACATCACTGTGATGAGCTGAGAACAGCTGAAGATGAAAATTGTTTTGTTTATAACCTCAATATTGCATTTTACGGTGGTGTGTTCCTTTGATGTTTCCACGTCAGTTCAACAACGTTTGATGATCCGTTTTGAATTTCTGAAGGTGAAAAACCAGCTAAAACCTTTTCTCTAATGATTTTACAGTTTGGTGAAGATTGTGTAAACCACGAAAATTTTTATAAGGGAATAGAACGTTTCAAAAGCGATCGAAACTCGGGGACTGACGAGCAAAATAGTGGACGGCCTGTTAAAGTGTCAACTCCTTCTCTTGAAACCTGCATGTACAATGTTATTCGTGAAGAACGTAGTATCTCAACTGATGATGAACGAAGTAAAGTAAAGTGCAAAACGTCGCAGATCTCAAAGAACAGGCGCGATATTGCTACATGACAGTTCTCGCCCCCATATCACCCGGAAGACCAAGAAAACATTGAAAAAATTGATTGGGAGATATTACCTCAGCCTCTCTACAGTCCAGATTTCCCAACTCGGATTTTCATGTGTTTGGTTCACTGAAGGAGGCTTTACGTGAGAAGTAGTTCAGCAACAAAGAGTAGATGAAAGAATTCGAGCGAAAGTAGGTCAAACAACAAGACAAAAATTTCTTTGCATCATGTATAAAGCGAATATGGTTGAGAAGTAGTAAAAGTCTCATTATGTAAAAATGCACAGCTTTATTCTACATCAGTTTGTCTCTTTAATTACCGAATCTCCCTCGTATACGAAATTCGTTGCCCTATTAATAATCATATACTCGGACGAAAACAGGTATCTTTTTTGTATGAAATAAATAACTTAACTTTGAATTGTGTGCGAAAAAAAAATTATAGCCGATTAATTCTTTGGTTTCTAAAGTAGTGTAGTAACTCAGTGTATATCGCAAACACAATCATAAAATTATGTATATTTGTTCTGTAACATGTTTATTGTTGTAGTTGTGGCCTTCAGTCCTGAGACTGGTTTGATGCAGCTCTCCATGCTACTCTATCCTGTGCAAGCTTCTTCATCTCCCAATACGTGATGCAGCCTACATCCTTCTGAATCTGTTTAGTGTATTCATCCCTTAGTCTCCCTCTACGATTTTTACCCTCCACGCTGCCCTCCAATACTAAATTGGTGATCCCTTGATGCCTCAGAACATTTCCTACCAACCGATCCCTCCTTCTTGTCAAGTTGTGCCACAAAATCCTCTTCTCCCCAATCCTATTCAATACTTCCTCATTAGTTACGTGATCTACCCATCTAATCTTCAGCATTATTCAGTAGCACCACATTTCAAAGGCTTCTATTCTCTTCTGGTCCAAACTATTTATCGTCCATGTTTCACTTCCGTACATGGTTACACTCCATACAAATACTTTCAGAAACCACATCCTGACATTTAAATCTATATTCGATGTTAACAAATTTCTCTTCTTCAGAAACGCTTTCCTTGCCATTGCCAGTCTACATTTTATATCCTCTCTACTTCGACCATCATCAGTTACTTTGCTCCCCAAATAGCAAAGCTCCTTTACTACTTTAAGTGTCTCAATTCCTAATCTAATTCCATCAGCGTCACCCGACTTAATTCGACTACATTCCATTATCCTCCTTTTGCTTTTGTTGATGTTCATCTTATATCCTCCTTTCTAGACACTGTCCATTCCGCTCAACTGTTCTTCCAGGTCCTTTGCTGTCTCTGACAGAATTACGATGTCATCGGCGAACCTCAAAGTTTTTATTTCTTCTACATGGATTTTAATACCCACTCCGAATTTTTCTTTTGTTTCCTTTACTGTTTGCTCAATATACAAATTGAATAACATCGGAGAGAGGCTACACCCCTGTCTCACTCCCTTCCCAACCACTGCTTCCCTTTCATGTCCCTCGACTCTTATAACTGCCATCTGGTTTCTGCACAAATTGTAAATAGCCTTTCGCTCCCTGTATTTTACCCCTGCCACCTTCAGAATTTGAAAGAGATTATTCCAGTCAACATTGTCAAAAGCTTTCTCCAAGTCTACAAATGCTAGAAACGTAGGGTTGCCTTTTCTTAATCTAGTTTCTAAGATAAGTCGTAGGGTCAGTATTGCCTCACGTGTTCCCATATTTCTACGGAATCCAAACTGATCTTCCCCGAGGTCGGCTTCTACCAGTTTTTACATTCGTCTGTAAAGAATTCGCGTTAGTATTTTGCAGCCGTGACTTATTAAACTGACAGTTCGGTAATTTTCACATCTGTCAACGCCTGCTTTCTTTGGGATTGGAATTATTATATTTTTCTTGAAATCTGAGGGTATTCCGCCTGTCTCATACATTTTGCTCACCAGATGGTAGAGTTTTGTCAGGACTGGCTCTCCCAGGCTGTCAGTAGTTCTAATGGAATCTTGTCTACTCCTGGGGCCTTGTTTCGACTTAGGTTTTGCAGTGCTCTATCACATTCTTCACGCAGTATCATATCTCCCATTTCATCTTCATCTACATCCTCTTCCATTTCCATAATATTGTCCTCAAGAACATCGCCCTTCTATAGTCCCTCTATATACTCCTTCCACCTTTCTGCTTTCCCTTCTTTGCTTAGAACTGGGTTTCCATCTGAGCCCTTGATATTCATACAAGTGGTTCTCTTTTCTCCAAAGGTCTGTTTAATTTTCTTGTAGGCAGTATCTATCTTACCCCTAGTGAGGTAAGCCTCTACATCCTTACATTTGCCCTCTAGCCATGCCTGCTTAGCCAGTTTGCACTTCCTGTCGATCTCATTTTTGAGACGATTGTATTCCTTTTTGCCTGCTTCATTTACTTCATTTTTATATTTTCTCCTTTCATCAATTAAATTCAGTATTTCTTCTGTTACCCAAGGATTTCTACTAGCCCTCGTCTTTTTACCTACTTGATCCTCTGCTGCCTTCACCACTTCATCCCTCAAAGCTATCCATTCTTCTTCTACTGTATTTCTGTCCCCCATTCATGTTCATTAACACATCATATTTTTTGCAGTTAGCACAATAGTAGTGTACTGGTTTTAAGATACCGTGCATGCCCACGCACAGAGCGATATAAAGTCACCCATTTCAGACCTGAATTTTTTCAGGAGGGAAGAAGTTTTTTTGTGTGTTAATGCCTTTAGGTGATTTTTTAATGATTTTAGATGGAAGATGTATATAAAAATATGTACCCATTTTCGAAACCCACTCCGTACACTTGGCTTCATTTTATTGGTTAAAATTACTAGTTAGATAATATTCTCTATTTTAACAAATAGTAAAACAATCATTCAATAATTACCACGGAAAATGACAATTACAGTAATAGAGAGAACCAACCACATCCGTATATTCTGGTGGTTACTAGCTGTTGCGCACTGCTACACTGACTTGCAGATATTTTCATAGTGGAACCCAACAATTGTCAGCACTTCCACATGACGAAAAGACTGTGCATTCATAAATGTGTAGCTCAGGTTTCCATTGGTAAAAAATACTTCTGTTGCAGCTAAGGCACAATAGAAGTTAGAATACACAGCTGTAGCCTGAGTGTCTGAAAGGGCTAATTTCGGAACGTGTCTGTGAACAGGTGCTTTCAATCAAATATTTTACGTCGACATGGCATCATCAGTCTTTTACTGTGTTCGTTGTAACTGTCATTTATTTTTGCATTTTAACAGGTCCATTGACGGACAGCCTCCGAATTTGGTCCTTTTTCAGCTGAAGAAAACAGAAATGTTCTCGAACTAAATACTGTAACCCCTGTCCACAAACAAAATTTTTCTTCGCAGTATCACACGCTCTCCACAGATTACAAAATTAATACCAGAGCTAGATAATGTATTCTACACTTGTGCGTCATTCAGAGCACCGTAGCCACAAATTAATAACACGAAACGCAAACATTTTTGATGTTTACTTAACTTTCCAGCACACTCTTCTGGCTTTTTTTTTGCAACTTGCTGTTCAGAAGAGATCTCCCTCCCCTTGTACTCTTACGGATTTATGGTCAGCCCTCCAGGATTGATGGTGTCAGTTCCCTCCAGCAGTACTTCAGACATTAGTCGAGTCCATGCCACGTCTTGTTGTGGCACTTCTGCGTGCTTGCGGTGGCCCTACAAGATATTAGGCAGCTGTGCCAGTTTCTTTGGCTCTTCAGTGTATATATGAATACAGAATTCGTTTTTTGACCTTTTCTAGGCTTAATGATGACAGCTTGGCGGAAGAGCTCAAAACCTTGTTCGTTTCAGCCAAATATGCTAGCAAGCTGGGACTGAAACATAGGGAATCAAAATTGGTAATAGTTTAAAGTGGACCTCCGCTTCCAGCATTATCTGATGGCCAAGGGAAAAGTCCCGAAAATATTGGTTGGAACTGGGTGACTGAACTATTTTGATTTATTCCTGGAAAAATGCTCTACATCTATGTCTGTCTCTATGTTCCGCAAGCTACCGTAAGCTGTATGGCGGAGGGTACATTGTGTACCACTATCGCTCCTGTCTATTCCTGGCCGGTAAGAGTGGCCGAGCGGTTCTAGGCGCTACCGTCTGGAACCGCGCGACCGCTACGGTCGCAGGTTCGAATCCTGCCTCGGGCATGGATGTGTGTGATGTCCTTAGGTTAGTTAGGTTTAAGTAGTTCTAAGTTCTAGGGGACTGATGACCACAGCAGTTAAGTCCCATAGTGCTCAGAGCCATTTGAACCATTTGTCTATTCCTGCTCCAATCGCGAATGGTTAGCGAGTAGAACGATTGTTAGTAAGCTTTCCTGTCATCTCGCATTTCTCCAGTTGCATCTTCATGGTCTTTTCACGAGATACACGTAAGAGGAAGTAATATGGTGATTGACACTTCTAGGAAGTACGCTCTCAGGACTTCAACAGCAAATCACACAGTCATATGGAACGCCTCTCTTAATGCGTCTGCCGTTGCAGTTGACTGAGCCACGTTAACCTGTAACGAAACGCGCTGCTCTTCTTTGGATCTTCACTGTTTTCTCTATCAGTCCCATTTGTTGCGCATTCAGAATGGTGAGCAGTATTCTAGTATTTGCCAAATGAAGGGTTTGTAAGCTACCTCCGTCGGCGACCACATTCCTGGTGGTTACTCAAATTAACCTCAGTAAGGTATCTGCCTAGGCTGCGATTAGTTTTTAGTGGTCGTTCCAAAACGTTAACTAGCTACAGTGATTTATTTAACTTCTTTCAAAATTTCCTTTTTGATCGTAGTTGTACACAGTAAGTATCTGCGCGATAGCGATTAGGTTGTAATCGGCTTCATTCTTTCGGTTAGCATTATTCTTCTGAATCGATACCTTTCCCTGTTAAATAAGAATTATTAAGTACACGGATCATTAAATCTCTTATTGCAGAAAAGTGTAATCAGGCTATTACTTTTGTACCATATTCTGATGTTTATGTCTTGTACAGCTGTTAAGTTCTTCCAGTTTGCCACCTGAGTTGTACAGGATTTGTCGGTATTGTGTTACGTATATTTTTCAAAATGATAGGACTGAAATGAAACTATAGTTTTTTTTCGCTTTGTTAATGTTAGATTATGGTACTACAACTACATTACGAGGGCGTGCTGAGAAGTAATGCTTCCGCTTTTTTGTTTCTATTCTGAAAATAATACGAGATATTATCTGTCATGCATATTACAAAGTCGAATTTCTGGCTACGCTGACTTTAGCTGCAACCCTGTACCGGTAGAAGGCTCCGAATTGTAGCATGTAACATGGCGCTGTTTAACGTGACTATGTCGGTGCGTGAGAAATAGCGTGCTGTAAATTCTTCACCATAAAAATTCCTGACCACCCAGGAGCGCTACGCCATCTGCGACAATCCGACACCTTGTGTTCACTGTCATCGATTATCCTCCATACAGTCCCGAACTGGCATCATCCGATTACAGAACGCATCGAGGAATTCACTTTGATAGTGATGAAGCGATGCAAGCAGAGGTAAGAGTGTCGCTCTGTCAGAAATGCTCAGATGTGTGTGAAATCATATGGGACTTAACTGCTAAGGTCATCAGTTCCTAAGCTTACACACTACTTAACCTAAATTATCCTAAGGACAAATACACACACCCATGCCCGAGGACGGACTCGAACCTCCGCCGGGACCAGCCGCACAGTCCATGACTGCAGCGCCAGAGACCGCTCGGCTAATCCCGCGCGGCGTCGCTCTGCCAACAAAGTCAGACATCACACAATGACGGTATCAACAAACTATGTGAGTATTTATCAGATTTCACCTGTTCAGTCATTTTGTTCTGTGTGTTCTGGGCAGAAATTTCGAATTTTGTAACGACAGCAGCCTTCGGGATGGAAGGGGGAACGGTGGCGGGGGGGTGGGGGGGGGGGGGTGGAAGAGGAGTATCGAGTTTGCCTGCGCGCGCGCGCGCGTTTGTGTGTGTGTGTGTGTGTGTGTGTGTGTGTGTGTGTGTGTGTGTGTCAATAATCTGAAAACTGTATACATTATCAGTCAACATTTCTCTACATCTTATGTGGCAGAAAATACACGTGTCAAACTTCGCCGAAGTCGACTGTGTGTCTAAAGAGAAAAATTTGTGTTTGCTCAAAGCAGAACGATATTTCCATATACGGTGTGTTTCCATAAGAGCGTGCAAAAATGTAACAGGACGTAGGGAATACTACACTAAACAGTTTGAGGCAGGGAACCTGGGGCCGGAGAATCCAGCTTAAGGAGATGTGGAAGTAAACTTGTCTACCGTTTTGTCTACCATTACTGTTTCCAGCTTAATTACATCTAACATGCGTTCAAGTTTACACTTACTGTGCTGTTTATTTACATGTACATTCTTCATTTCCGGCAAGGAAATAAGGAGGACAAGCTTGATTACCAGGAAGTCATGATGCAGGATTTGTTTACTTTACTTGTCCATAAGGTGACTCTGTTGTATCTTATTTACATTGTCCCATGACAGAACGTGCTATAAACCAACGACATACCCATTCATTACTCAGTGTTATTCAGAGACGTACAGTAGAATACCTGACATACATCCCGTGTATGGGGAAGTGCGTTGCAGTGCTCTCACTGTTGAAAGGCTGTACAGGGAACGATTTCCTAACAGGCATCATCCGTCACGACGAGTGTTTATTTCTCTCGATCGACGAATGCGCGAAACTGGTTCATTGGAGGGGAAAAAAACAAAAAACAAAAAAGAAACGAAAGACCTGCCAACATGAGAACCACTCCAGATAGTGTGCGTCAGAATCTTGTTCGCCGATGTCATTCTTGCATTGTGGTTGATGGTCATCAGTTTCAGCACATTTTCTAAGATACAGTACAAATGGTACGTTCATTGTGTCAGTGACGGTACTTGCAGTTAACTAGTGAAAATAAAAAAGTACACGGTAACATGATTTTATTCCTATTGTCTCCTTAAACGAGTTTCTCCGCACCCAGGTTCTCTACCTTAAATTGTTCAGTATAGCATCCACTACGTCCTGTTAAATTTTTGCAAGCTCTTACGGAAACACCCTATATAAATATTAATTAGGAAACAGCAACAAAATGAGTATTAAGTGAAGAATCTAGAGATATTTTTCTTTCTCCCGCCATTACTAACAAAGGGACCATGAACACGAGATTGGATTACTTACAGCACAGCAATAATTCCTTCTGCACTCCATACGTGTTTGGTATGGGGAAGAAATACTGATGTGTACCAACATGCTCAGTAGCCACTGCCTTGAATTTCACACTGATTTGGAATGTATGTATGCTGAATGAGGTGTAGACAGAACCGGATAGAAGAATGTAACAAAAGATTCTAGATCTAAAATGAGTAAGTCACGCGCTGTCGTGGGAGCTTCTGTATCTTTCACTCCATTCATTCTGTTTATCGCAGTATGAAATACTTACATACCAATCCCCAGGAATTTCATCTATTCGACTCTGAATTGTAAGAAAGCACAGAAGAAACGATAAATTCCCACGTCTCGCATACGTCAGTATCATTTGGGTGATGTAGATAACTCACAAGCGGACCGCGCCTACTCGTCATCACCGATTTCGTCCGAATTTATGACCAGAAATGAAAGTGAGGGAAGAGGGAGTTCGAGGTGGCCAACCGTTTTGAAAACATTTTTGGCGCTGGTCGGGCGAGGCAAGGGACACTTACATTAGCGTAGTCTCCAGCCAGCCGAGAGCCCGGCAGAAAGGGCACGGAATGGTAATCCGAGAGTCTTGGAGTCATGTCACTGTGCGGAAACTTTTTTATTTTCAGATTTTATTTTAATTACACTGCAAATAAACCTAAATAATGCTCAATATATAAAAAAATGGCTCTGTGCACTATGGGACATAACACCTGAGGTCATCAGTCCCCTAGAACTTAGAACTACTTAAACCTAGCTAACCTAAGGACATCACACACATCCATGCCCGAGGCAGGATTCGAACCTGCGACCGCAGTGGTCGCGCGGTTCCGGACTGAAGCGCCTAGAACCGCTCGGCCACAGGGCCGGCCGCTCAATACATATATTATTACTTAAATTTTCTTATAAGGCTTGAACAGAAAAGCAAAGGGAAATTTGGGATTGCAGAAAAATTTGCAGGAAGGTTCAAATGGTTCAAATGGCTCTGAACACTATGGGACTTAACGTCTGTGGTCATCAGTCCTCTAGATCTTAGAACTACTTAAACCTAACTAACCTAAGGACATCACACACATCCATGCCCGAGGCAGGATTCGAACCTGCGACAGTAGCAGTCCCGCGGTTCCGGACGGCGCGCCTAGAACCACTAGACCACCGCGGACGGCTTACAGGAAGGGATTGTAAGGGGTACACGAGAACTTCGCATGTAATATTAGATACACTATTGGCCATTATAATTGCTACACCAACAAGAAATGCAGATGACAAACGGACATTCATTGGACAAATATATTAAACTAGAACTGACATATGATTACATTTTCACGCAATTTGGGTGCATACATCCTGATAAATCAGTACCCAGAACAGCCACCTCTGGCCATAATAACGGCCTTCATACGCCTGGGCATTGAGTCGGACAGAGCTTGGATGCCGTGAACAGGTACAGCTGCCCATGCAGCTTCACCGCGATACCATAGTTCATCAAGAGTAGTGACTGGCGTATTGTGACGAGCCAGTTGCTCGGCCACCATTGACCAGACGTTTTCAGTTGGTGAGAGATCTGGAGAATGTGCTGGCCAGGGCAGCAGTCGAACGTTTTCTGTATCCAGAAAGGCCCGTACAGGACCTCAACATGCGGTCGTGCATTATCCTACTGAAATGTACGGTTTCGCAGGGATGGAATGAAGGGTAGAGCCACGGGTCGTAACACATCTGAAATGTAACGTCCATTGTTCAAAGTGCCGTCAATGCAAATAAGAGGAGACCGAGACGTGTAACCAATGTCACCCCATACCATCACGCCGGGTGATACGCCAGTATGGCGATGACGAATACACGCTTCCAATGTGCGTTCACCGCGATGTCGCCAAACACGGATGTGACCATCTTGTTGCTGTAAACAGAACCTGGATTCATCCGAAAAAATGACGTATTGCCATTCGTGCCCTCAGGTTCGTCGTCGAGCAGACCATCGCAGGCGCTCCTGTCTGTGATGCAGCGTCAAGGGTAACCGCAGCCATGGTCTCCGAGCTGATAGTCCACGCTGCTGAAAAAACGTCGTCGAACTGTTCGTGCAGATGGTTGTTGTCTTGCAAACGTCCCCATCTGTTGACTCGGGGATCGAGACGTGGCTGCACGATCCGTTACAGCCGTGCGGATAAGATGCCTGTCACCTCGACTGCTAGTGATACGAGGCCGTTGGGATCCAGTACGGCGTTCCGTATTACCCTCCTGAACCCACCGATTCTATATTCTGCTAACAGTCGTTGGATCTCGACCAACGCGAGCAGCAATGTCGCGTTACAATAAACGCAATCGTGATAGGCTACAATCCGACCTTTATCTAAGTCGGAAACGTGATGGTACGCATTTATGTTGTTCACAAATTGCAACACCTTCTAAGCTTTTCACGACAATTAAAACCGCATAAGCACGGTCTTTTTCGAATGTACGTCGGACCAAAAAGCGATTCTGGTGGCTGGAATCCAAAGTTTTTGACACTCATGCCTTTTGCGTCCTTGTGGATATATTTCCATAGCAACTTTCATCCTCTAACAAATGTGTCTTTATATCTAACCGAGAAGTGAAATACCAGCTTTCGTAAATTTACCTTTAAATGTTTCTTAATGTAACGAAATATATTCTCAAAAATTTTCATTCCCTATTACACCCCCTTAGCGGCCGAAGTTCCAGAAACACTAAAATTGTTTTTTTTTCTAATTTCTAATCGAGATGTCAAATATCATTTGTCACAGGTGTTCCCGCAAATATCCTTTAGTACTACTTTACTAATTCTTTGTTTTCAAAAAAATTTTCTTCCGTTACTTTACCCCGTTAGTGGTTGAATTTCCAAAAATACTGAAACACGTATTTTTTTTATTTCCTGACTGAGAAACTGTAATACCTATATCGATTAGAAGTAGGTTTATACTATGTAACTGTGTATCTGTGATTATGAAGTGTTTGTTGTTTGTTACTTAACGTCACTGATTTGTGAGAGAAAATTTAAAGTTTGTAATGTATGTACGGAAAAAACTAAATAATGTTAAAAATAATAAAATTTTATAATATATTTATGTTTATAAAGAAAACATGTATATTGGAAGCTCGTTCATGCGTAGGACACTTGTATTGTGTAACGTAAAAGATGTAGGGAAGTCCCTTCGCAATGCAAGTGGTTTGGAGCGATGTAAAATGTGGTTTTGGCAGCGGAATGGGCTCCTTGGTGGGAACGGTACGCAGTCAGTGGCTAGACGTTGCACGGTACACATCGAGGGTGCCAAGGGAGGCCATTGGAAGACGTTTTCCAAGGAATTCTGCCTCGGATGTGGATTTGGCTGTTGCGTGGTACTCTCGGCAATAAGGAATGGCTCTAACACATTAAAAATCCGTCGCCAGTAAGAAATTTTATAGAGCATTCAAAGATCAAGAGCCGTGAGTACAGTTAGCCGCCACATCGCTTGCCACCACTACGTCGCCACTGCTCCACCAACTTCATGCACGCAGATATGTATTAAAGTATGGACCAGTTAATTTGTGCGAGTGTTTTCAATAATAATCCAAGTGCTGTAAACATGTGTTTAGGACCGTAACTTTTATCCTAATGATGAACTTATGCAGGATCCCCTCCTGAGTGTTCAGAAAACCGAGCATCCTGTTTAAAAAAACCTACTAATTTATTTCTGTGTATTAAATGTGCAATAATTCAGTGCCAGACACTGTAAATGTTGCTGTCTAAAATACCTGCTTCACAGGTGATAAAAAGACACACAAGTTGAACTTACTTGAAACATAATTTAGCCTTGATTAATATCATAAACGATTGTTTCTGAAGTTAATCGAGCTCGGTGTCGATATTATTTGCTTTACAAATTAAAACATAAACTATTCCAAATGAGGCTAAGATTTAAATTTAGTTGAACTGAATTTTGCTACTTAAGTAATCATAGAGTTTGACTAGTTCAGTTGGTTCAAATGGCTCTGAGCAGTATGAGACTTAACATCTGAGGTCATCAGTCCCCTAGAACTTAAAACTATTTAAACGTAACTAATCTTAAGGACAGCACACACGTCCATGCCCGAGGCAGGATTCGAACCTGCGACCGTAGCGGTCGCGCGGTTCCAGATTGAAGCCCCTAGAACCGGTCGGCCACACCGTTCGGCGTTTGACTAGTGATACAGTGTCAGTTTATGGGTCCCCACCATATTCTTCTCATATTAGAAAGATAATTGGAATATTATTGCTACTAAAGAAATCTGATACATTTCATTAAATGAGAGTATAAACAGTGTAATTGTGGTATTGTTTAATTTTGTTTGCAGTATTTATATGTTAGTTACGTCAGAAGCCCCTCCACGTTCAACTTTAGTTCGGTGTTTCCTGAAGTAACATCTCAATACTGAGTCACGTAATGATAGTGATTATAACAGTTATTATTACGAGTGGTGTACAACTTTGCTTTCTATGATTACTGGTTTGTTCATTAATGATAACTACTGCTACACACAACTTAGATTGTCCTGTATTCTTGTGTATCCAGTGTGCTATTCAAAGAGAGTCTTAACGAAAGTCACTACAACAACTAATATTCAATTTTCTTGAACATAATATTTCAAATTACTGTGCCTAATTGTTCTGGCGACCGTTTATTTTTTCATTCGTATGAACTTTTCAACTTTCATGGAACCCCAAGGTTAAAGCCTGTTTAGTTTTTCTATAAATTACAATATATTCAAAATTACTGTCCGATACCCTTTATCCATTAGACAACACGCGGGCAAAATTAAAAATCCTACCAGAGGGGAACATAAGTTTGTGTCACGACAGCCTAGTGTTATAAAACCAACTACCAGTTTTCGTAGTTCTAGCTTCAAAATTTCCTTAATAGCGACATACTTTCAGAAAGCCTTTCATCCCCCACCCCTTTAGGAGTGGAATTTCGGACAATTACTTCTTAAATGATGCCTACAGTACAATGTCTACGCCCTCTCCAACCTTCAGGAGTCTATCCTTAGCGGTTTTGGCTGTGCGATCATGAGTCAATGAATCAGCGTGCCCCTGTTAAACCCGCATAGGGGTTGAATTTCCAAAACCAATGAAGCACGTATTACTTTTTTACCCCTACCCGAGAAGCCATGATGAGTCAGTGAATCAGTCTGACCTTAATTCACCCCATTATGGGTTGTATTTCCAAAAACAGTGAAACACGCATTTCTCCATCTCTAAATGAGAAGCCAAACACCAATTTTCAAAGATTTTCCTTTAAAAATGCTTTCACAGTGAAATATTTTCATGGAGTGTTTCACCTCCATTTTACCCCCTTAGGGATTGAATTTCCAAAAACAGTGCAATGCTTATGTTTTAGTCCTAAGAGGGGAGCAAAATACAAATTTTCATAAATTTAGGTTCAAAAATGCTTGCACAATGAAATATTTCCATAAAAATTTTCTTCTCCCGTTTCACTCCCATAGGAATTGAATTAACAGAAACAGTGAAATTTTGCTTTTTACTTCTAACTGAGAATCCAAATTTAAATTGTCAGAGATTTATCTTTAGAAATTCTTTCATAATAAAATATTTTCATAAAAAAAATTTATCCCCTGTTTCACTCTCTTAGGGTCTCAGTTTCCAAAATCACCGAACCCATCATTTTCTTATTTGCCATCGAGAAGACAAATACCGATGGTCATTGATGTAGCTTCAAAAACACTTTAGCAATTCTTTAATACCGATATCTTTTCAAAAAAAGTTTTCACCCGCCATTTCATCCCCACATGGTTAAATTTCTGAAACAAGTATTTATTTCTGACTGAGAAGCCAAATCCCAATTTCCGTTAATCTAGATTAAAAATTGCCTTAATAGCGACGTTCTTTTTTAAAAAGAAAAGCACCCTTCATTCCATATTTCACCCCCTTAGGGTTGGAATTTCGAAAAATCCATTTTTAAACTACGCCTACAGGATAAGATCCACGCCTTCTCCGAATTTCAAGTTTCTGTCCTCTGCTGTTTGGGCTGTGCGATAATGACTGAACCAGTCAGTCAGTCAGGACATATTCTTTTATATACAGAGATTACATTTTGATGCAGTTTTCTCAGGATGTGATTTCTTTATCCGTCTCAATGAGATAAAAGCTGTCTTGAAGCTTTTTGATGAAATTCTTTACCTGACGATAAAAAACGCCACAGTGTTGCATTAGCTGCCGAGGACTGTACTAAGATCGAAGTAAAGCTAAGGAAATACGAAATCCTGTACGCTTTGATTGCAATGAATACAATATATTGAGCATTATTTCGATTAATCTTCAGTATAAGTAATGCAAAAATTGAAAATGTTTCCTCATAGAGACTTGACCACATGACCTTGGAATTATCATATTGTGCACTTTCCGTTCCGGCGCCCGCTTTTGGAAACTCTGCGTAAATGTCTCATGTCTCGTCGAACACGCGCCAAAGATGCTACTTTTCCTAAACGCTTCGTCATCTGGAGCTCCCACTTGTCTCACTTACATGTCTAGCCAAGTCCTACTTATATCATAAATTTGGAGGAAATCGATGATGACTAGTAGGCGCAGTACATTTGTCAGTTGCAAAGGACGGCCAAAATCATGACATTTAGGTGAATCGGGAAACGCTTACCTCGGGAAAAGCGATTTCCCGGGGTACAAGTCGACTGTGAGAAGTATCGGACCTCCCGGTGGCGACATTTCTGAAAAAAATGTAGTCCGCAGCTCGTGGTCGTGCGGTAGCGTTCTCGCTTCCCGCGCCCGGGTTCCCGGGTTCGATTCCCGGCGGGGTCAGGGATTTTCTCTGCCTCGTGATGACTGGGTGTTGTGTGATGTCCTTAGGTTAGTTAGGTTTAAGTAGTTCTAAGTTCTAGGGGACTGATGACCATAGATGTTAAGTCCCATAGTGCTCAGAGCCATTTGAACCATTTTGAAAAAAATGTAGAAAATTAAGTAAGAGTTTCTACTGAGTCCCCGTCCTTTTTGGTGTGTTTGTCGTTTCAGAATTTCATCCCGCATATTGTTAACGGAGTTCGCTGCCTCATTAACTCCAGGTACCTCAAGCGGAACTCAGCATTTGGCCGGTGCACCCCGGACAGCTAGCCGCTGTTGGTCTCATCACAGACGCAAATAAACAAAAGGGCGCGGAATTAGCATTACCCCTAACACAAGGCCTTGTTTGCGGTTCTCTCACTGTATATTCTATTCAAGCCACACAGCCTCATTACTTTTACAGAGAATAGACGAAAAAAGTGAGTTTATAAGGCTGCGCATCATGACTGTCTTCTGCGTTTCGCATTTGCACCTAACAAGAAACGGTGTATGGTGGGGCGTGCTCTTGGAAATGGTACTGCTAAGAAATACTGTCGCTATGCCACTGAATAAGCCTGAAATAGGTCACCATTACCGTGTAGTTGGAAAAAGTGGTAGTATTTCTTGTGTATGCTATTTTGCAGGCTGAAGAAATTTTATGAAAAGCATTCTGCGTTGGCTGAAAAACACGACGAATCAAATTTACATATAAAATGTAATATCACATCTTTAATGCGTTCTACGTAGGTCAGAGAGAACAAAAACTTAGTACAAAATCCAGGGAACATTTAAACAAAAGCGAAAACAACCTCTCCACATTTATCATGCATGTTCCACAAAATCGACACTCTACAGCAGACATAAACAATAATCTTTCCGTTCTTTATGCAGCCGAAAAAGCTAGTACATGAGGATCTTAGAGAGGAAATAGAAGTCTACAAACATTTGGCTAAAAATTCAAATAACGTTTTAAATTAATGACAAGAAGTTAGACCTAACAGATATATTGAGAACTGGCAAAAGATCAGTGATAGATAATTCAAAGCAAAAGACAATCCTAAATTTTACATACGATAAAAATCAATTTACATGAAAGATATAAATTTATAAAGTGCGATCAAAAAGTGTACGTTCAAAGGCGGTACAGTCCAGAATAGGTATAGCAATCAGGCAAAATCTTCGTGAGCATTGAGGCAAACATCCCATCGACGCCCCAGGTTGACGATACCGGTTTGGTAAAACACCGTTTCCTGCTGAGTGGAGAAGTCCGTAACTGCCTGTTGCACATCCTCGTGCGACTGGAATCGTCGACCCTTCAAGACCTTTTCTTGTGGGACCGAAGACGTGACAGTCGCATGGGGAGAGGCCAGGACTATAGGGCGTATGCTCTAATGTTTCCCACTTGTGTTGGCGTAACTTCAGCGTTACGAAATATTTTGTGATATGGGGACGCGCGTTTCATGAAGCTGTACCACCACTTGTCGTAGTTTTCCCAGACTTTTCGCATTAACTGCACGCCGTAATTTCTCCAGCGTTGTACAGTACCATTCCCCAGTGATGGACACACCAGGCTCCTTAAAATCAGTAAGTAATGGAACCCGGCAATGAAAGAACAGAGTGAGTACCAACTTTCTAGCAAATGGCTGGGACATGGGCACGATGGGTGAAACCATTGCATCGTCGATGCTCTCGACTCTGGTTTCCATTGGTGGCACGAGATTTCGTCGCCTGCAGCGATGCTCTCAAGGAATCCATTACCTTCAATACTGAAGCGCATCAAGCGGTTCAGGCCATCCAGTTTGCTTTTCGTTCGGCACTCAACGCCCGGGGTATCCACTAACTGCAAGCCTTACAGTAGCCTAACTCCTGTCGGATAATGTGTTGCACCCTACCGAAACTGATGTAGAGATCCTTTACTAGTGCACGAATGGTTATGCGGCGCTCCACCCTGTTCACACTATCAACAGCCCGCTTATTGTTTTCCGTAATGGATTAGGCTGCCTCCCAGATCGACCAGCGTCCTCTGCCAGATCGTGACCAGCACGAAACTTGTCGCACCATTCCAGAACGGTGGTTTTCAACAGACATTCTTCCTCGTACACTTCTTCACTCTCTGATGGGAATCTTGCGGTCGCATTTGGGCGCATGTGATAATAAAGTCGCCGTAGCTCACGTTTCTGCGTTTACCGCATTCCGCTGGAAGACACGAATGTCACACTGATCCCTGGGCTAAACGTCGGTGCTTAAATGCGAGCATCGGGGTAGCGCAACATTGCATATACGCTGCACAACTTTTTATCGCTCTTTATATTAACAAACTATATCTGTGGCACATATGTCGCTACTGTACCAGTCATGCACAAATTATTTCTTGTAATATGAGCAAAAATTATACACAAATTTATACACACATCAAAAAAAGTTTTGCATCACCCAGGTTCCCAGAACTCCTGACGATAGACGTTGACTGTGGGTATTGTATCACAGACACAGTCCCTTCGACTGTTCATAGATGTCACTAACCGCTCCCCCCCCCCCCCCTCCCGCCCCTCCTCGCCAAAGATATAAACGACCATGCATGAGCAGCACCTATTAGACGGAGGGGTCTGACAGCCGATCACTTCCAGTCATTCCTCCAGGAAGTTCTCGTATTGTCTGTAGTTCAGTCATGCCTAGACGGTCAATGCCGCGGTTCGACCGCGTCCACTTTGTTACTATGTGACAGGAAGGGAGGTGTCCAGGAGTCGATGACATGCCTTGCTCAGGTCGCCGAAGGGCTACTACTGTAGTGGATGACCGCTACCTAAGGATTATGGCTCGGAGGAACCCTGACAGAAACGAC
The DNA here is from genome assembly GCF_021461385.2 of Schistocerca piceifrons. Lineage (NCBI taxonomy): Eukaryota > Metazoa > Arthropoda > Insecta > Orthoptera > Acrididae > Schistocerca > Schistocerca piceifrons. The sequence goes on from NC_060144.1 coordinate 508,562,869, forward strand.
ACCATGTTGAATACTTCTTTTTGTGCAGCCACAGGACGCTGTGTTACTACTCAAACTGTGCACAGTAGGCTGCATGGCTCGCAGCTTCACTCCTGACTTCCATGGCGATATCCCTCCTTTCAACCACGACACCATACAGCGCGGTAAAGATGGGCCCAACAACATGCTGAATGGGCCGCTCAGGATTGGCATCACGTCCTCTTCACCGATGAGTGTCGCACATGCCTTCAACCAGACAGTCGTCGGAGACGTGTTTGGAGGCAACCTGGTCACGCTGAACGCCTCAGACACACTGTTCAGTGAGTGCAGCAGGGTGGAGGTTCGCTGTTATTTTGGGGTGGCACTTTGTGGGGACGACGTACGCCGCTGGTGGTCATGGAAGGTGCCGTAACGGCTGTATAATAGGTGAATGCCATCCTCCGACCGATAGTGCAACCGTATCGGTATCATATTGGCGAGGCATTCGTCTTCATGGACGACAATTCGCGCCCCCATCGGGCACATCTTGTGAATGACTTCCTTCAGGATAACGACATCGCTCGACTAGAGTGGCCAGCATGTTCTCCAGACCCTATCGAACATGCCATAATAGCCTGAATGCATCCGTGTACCGTTTGAGATTGAGCCATCTTTCGAGACCGGTAAACAAAATATAAAAAAGCCATCTATGGTGGATTATTACTGCAAGAGCATACATTTCATACAACACGTAGTTAATTTGGAATCTTGTAACACTTCGTTTCCAAAAACGGTCGTTAGCCACTGTAGCTTCCTACTCTCCTTAGAAACCTAAAGGTTGAATGTTCATATGAATGGGACATTGCCATTTGGCCGATTAAATGGCTTACCTTTAACGAATTCCTTCCTGCGAGAGAATTTTATGAAAATTACTTTTGCACTGAGTACGACACTTCAGTCGACCAGTCAAACATAACAATTGACTGTTTTCAGAACAGCCGGTCATCTCACTAAACTGCACCCACTTCTACTCTCGTTCCACTAAGGGCGACCTGGATCGCTCATAGATTTACAACAATACTAACGTTGCGTATAACTACCTAGGCTTGGTGCGGAAAACAGGGCGCCAATTTCGTGCGTTAGGAAGAATACCGGAAGCCGGCGCCAAGGGCAGAATACACAAGCAGGGTTCTCTGCTTTGGGAACCAGACGGCGGGGGAATCGCTCAGGCGAAATTATGAAGACCCCTGTGTCTCTTCGTCAGATCAGTTGCTCAATCGCTATCCACCAGTCACGATCAGCTCCATTGTTGGTAGGTTACGGACTGCTTTGTCAATCTGTGAGCTGCTTCTCCATACGACCTGGGCCTGTCTTGCCATTGCGTTTCTTGCAGAATACTCTACCGCCTCATATCTGGTTAGAATCTTGTTATAATGGGTGATCCATAAGTTTTCGTTTCAGGGCGTTGTTGCAGCGCATATGTATTATATTGTGAGTGGATGGTTAGGGGAGGTAATACTTCACTAGTGCATGTCTACCAGCACTAAAATGATCAGTAACAGCTTGCCATAAAATGAAATAAAAAACCATCCGCTAGTGAAGGTGTACCACCACTGGCCCACGTTAGTGGATGTGTACAGCAGCAGATTACTGACGCTGCGTCCAACAACCCCTCGGCATACTGACATCAACTTCGATTGAGGAAGAAAGGAACAGACGATGCAAAATCAATCTTGTGTGTTATCTTCGAGACAACGGCTCACAGGTTCTACCGAACCGGGATGTGAGATTGTGTGCTGAGCCAGCTTTACACAACAGACTGATTCATGATTCGAGGCAAGCCGGCCGCTGTGGTCGAGCGGTTCTAGACGCTTCATTCCGGAACCGCGAACCTGCTACGGTCGCAGGTTCGAATCTTGCCTCGGGCATGGATGTGTGTGATGTCCTTAGGTTAGTTAGGTTTGAGTAGTTCTAAGTTCTAGGGGACTGATGACCTAAGATGTTAAGTCCCATAGTGCTTAGAGCCGTTTGAACCATTTGATTCGAGGCATGCTGCTTCGTAATGGTAGGTTTTGTTTTAAATAATTCTGGAAGTGACGATACGATACGCGACTGCGACTACGACTGCGATAATATTTTGCTCCAGTTCCCAGGTCAGTACTTGCCCTCTTAGAATAATCTCAAAGGACGACGTTTCAGCAAGGAAACTGTTGCCCTGGGGGCATTTGCAACCTCTCATTTGACGGGACACAGCCACGGATTCTTCAGATGCACCTTTCAGCATAAATGTCAGACTCTGAGATGCTATTGCTAAAAGAGAAAAGTGTGATGCAACTCTAAGTGCACGTTCTTGCTGCAATATATGAATTTTGCGTAATATAACTACCTATGTCTTCAAATTCCAGCAAGTTTCGAAATACGGTAGTGTTTTGTTTTTGCACCACCATGAACTTTATATAATATCACTATGTTTTCAAACTGCAGCTCATAAAATGTAACCTTCGAAATATTATTATTGAAACGTCCCCTTTTTACAACAATTATACCAGACTGAGCTTAAACTGACATACAATATTTTTAGCGCAACGCAATCTGACTTTCAGAAATCCCTACAAAAGAATGGCCCTGACTAACATTAACCTATGCATTTCACAAATCGCTTAACTCACAAAAATCTTGGTTACTCGAACTACTGCAATACAGCGAGCGCCACTACTGCCAGCTAAATAAAAGATTCAAACTACGGAAGACACTAACTACTGATAGGCATAGTTAGCAAATGAAAGATTTTAATAGAGAACAAACAATGTATTTACCTTAATAATCATAATATATATAGCAGTTCATGACAAATTACAAACTTCGCCATCTCTCTCCCCATATCCACCACTGCTGGCGGCTCACCTCCAACTGCGCATCGCTACGCGCTGTTCACAGCCAGCTGCCTAACACTACAATGGCAGACAACAATGCAAACTAGCCACAGACTGCACACAGCACAGCCAGTGATTTTTATACAGAGGTGGCGTTACCAACAAAAAAACCTAAACAGCCTACTTACATAATATTTTGCTGTCGCAACCATGTTTCACATTCCTTTCTCGTACTTTCACTTGCGATGGTGCACTATCGCTAGTGAATGTGTATTGTTTGGCAAAACTGTAATGAATAATCAATTTCCACTAAAGTGGTCAGTGAAGGTGCACCATCATAAGTTACGGTATTCCTTCCCTAAAACTTCCACTACCACCATAGCACGTGCAACGTAGCATGGATCCGATGCGGGTATATAAGCACTGACATGAAGTGAAGGGATTTGTGTCACATTCGTGTTTGTCCGACGAACATGCAGTAAATTCGGAACCATGAACTATGGCGACGTTACTGCTAAATGCGTCTAAACAGGACCAACGTACTGTCATTCTTTGCCGAAGGACAAACACCGGTAGGCATCCATCGGCGAATGAAGAATGTTTGTGGAGCAGTACATCTGTCGAAAACTGCCATTGAAAAACGCTGCAACAAGTTCGGTGATGGTCGCGATTCGACACAATACGCCGGTCGACCTGGGACACCAGTCTCGTCCATTACGGTGAAGTGGGAGGCACTCAAACACACTCCCTATAGTCCTGATCCCCATATGATTCCGTTTTTACTGAGTGAGGCACGGATCTGTGTGTGAATAAAGCAATATTACCGCCCCCACCACCACTGCGTTACTATGAGCCGATAGTTATCGGCCCTAAACCTCGTTCCCGCAGACGCTTTCTATGCCTCCTTGTGTCCGGAAGCCTATATGAGACTTCCCATTGATTTTTCCGATTGCACAAACGTTTCGCGGAATGAGTATGTAGGTGCGTGACAGAAGCATATAAACCTATGTGAATGGCGGGTTATGAAATCGATTAAGTATTTCTGCGGCGTAAGCTCCTTGCGGTGGCCAAGAGTTATGATAACGAAACTCTCACAGGGCGCATTCTTCACTGTCTAGGTAAATTCGAGCAGGGGATTAAGTAAATTTTGTAGACATGAACCCGCGTTTCGCGCAGACAAAATAGTGACCGGAAACTGAGATATTAGGAACATTATGGAGCACCATCTCATAACGTAAATGTAATTGGTATTAACGAGCAGCATACATTGGTCACAGACAAATGTCTTGACTATTTTCGAGCTGTGCTACAGAAACAGGAAGGGCCATACCATCAATTTACATGAATACTATACCCTTCTCTCCGCCTCTCTTTCTCCCCCCCCCTCTCTCCCTCCCTCTCTCTCTCTCTCTCTCTCTCTCTCTCTCTCTCTCTCTCTCTCTCTCTCTCTCCTCTTACACACACACACACACACACACACACACACACACAGGAATCGATTACGGTGATTGGTGGGACTTTCCAGGGATGTACGATAATTTTCATCACATGTTCGTTCACTAACATGTTTGGTGACGGGCAACGAATTCCAAACAACAAGAGAGGAGGCTTATTGTTGACATACTGAGAGCGTACATTCCAAAAAGAGTCGGAGAAGATATTAATTCGTCAGACATACGTCTCGCTAAATGACAACGAGAAAATTAGAGAAATTAGAGCTGATATGGCAGCTTACCGACTGTCGTTCATCCCGCAAACCATTCGCAGCTGGAATTGGAAAAGTCTAAAGATATACACAACGTACTCTCCACCACACACCGTAAGGTGCTTTGTGGAGTGTAGACGAAGATGTTGGAGGAGAGCTTTACTTCTACTGTTGTAATAACAGATGTAGTTATTATGTTTCAACTCTAAAAGGCTACTTGAAATATATTTAATGATATTGAAAGTAGGATGTTAACACTTATCTGCAAAGTTTACCAGTGATTCTGATGGTGTGCATATACAAACTCTTGAGTTTGAGATATGATCATCGCGAGTAGTAGCGAGCGAACAGTTGTTGAGAGGAGTCGGAAGTGACCGGACGTAATGTGCTGTGGAGAAAAGCCGCGTTGCGTGAGAGGTCGCAGCCTGCCGTGGTCGAGCTAGTAGCGCCGGAAGAGACTTTGGTATTGATTGAGGATTTTTTGATAATCTGCCTTTTTTGTTGCACGTAGCTGCTGATTGCTTGCACAGTGGACGGATTTGTGTGTGCACACAATGAGATTAATATTCGTATCTTTGTTGTGGTCAGAGACGTGTTTATTGAGTCTAGACATTGTGAAATAATTAAAATCTGTGTAATGTTTGTCAGTCTTTATTTAATCTGTTTTGCGAATGTAGTAAAAATGGTTCAAATGGCTCTGAGCACTATGGGACTCAACTGCTGAGGTCATTAGTCCCCTAGAACTTAGAACTAGTTAAATCTAACTAACCTAAGGACATCACAAACATCCATGCCCGAGGCAGGATTCGAACCTGCGACCGTAGCGGTCTTGCAGTTCCAGACTGCAGCGCCTTTAACGGCACGGCCACTTCGGCCGGCTCGAATGTAGTAAGTGAAAGTCTTTATTGCTCTCTTCCAGTGTTTTTTACACCGTTTGAGGCTGGTTGAAGAAATCGCTCCTGATCATTCAATCTCTCTATATAAAAAGAAATATGCCAGTAGTTGTCCCAATTATTGTGACCATGCATTGCACTATGTATAGATCACAGTATTGCTTTTGAAATATTATTAGCATGTTGCTGATCACGCAGTTGCAACGGCAAGATGAGGTAAGTTGTCCGTTGCGTATAGGAGCTTTGCAGAACAGTTGTTAGGAGTTGTTAGAGAATGTTTAAAAACTCGCAGTCAGACTTCAGAATTCATTCCTGTATGAACTGCAGGATTAGTAATTAACTTCTGTTTCATTTTGTTCTGAGTCAGAATACTGTTACTGCCCGAGAAGCAACATCACATATTTCCGTACGTCTTTCAGAAGAACAAATAATAATATAATAAAATACGAACTGGTTACAAGAGCTCAGATGGAAACCCAGTTCTAAGCAAAGAAGAGAGAGCAGAAAGGTGGAAAGAGTATACAGAGGGTCTATAAAAGGGCGATGTTCTTCAGGACAATATTATAGAAATGGAGGAGGATGTAGATGAAGATGAAATGGGAGATATGATACTGTGTGAAGAGTTTGACAGAGCACTGAAACACCTAAGTCGAAACAAGGCCCCGGGAGGAGACAACATTCCATCAGAACTACTGACAGCCTTCGGAGAGCCAGCCCTGACAAAACTCTACCATCTGGTGAGCAAGATGTATGAGACCGGGGAAATACCCTCAGGCTTCAAGAAAAATATCATAATTCCAATCCCAAAGAAAGCAAGTGTTGACAGATGTGAAAATTACCGAACTGTCGGTTTAATAAGTCACGGCTGCAAAATACTAACACGTTTTCTTTACAGACGAATGGAAAAACTGGTAGAAGCCAACCTTGCGGAGGATCAGTTTGGATTCCGCAGAAATCTTCGAACACGTCAGGCAATGCTGACCCTACACTTGGAGAAAGCTTTTGACAATGTTGACTGGAATACTCTCTTTCAAATTCTGAAGGTGGCAAGGGTAAAATACAGGGAGCGAAAGGCTATTTACAATTTGTACAGAAACCAGATGGCAGTTATAAGAGTCGAGGGACATGAAAGGGAAGCGGCGGTTGGGAAGGGAGTGAGACAGGGTTGTAGCCTATCCCCGATGTTATTCAATCTGTATATTGAGCAAGCAGTAAAGGAAACAAAAGAAAAATTCGGAGTAGGTATTAAAATCCATGTAGAAGAAATAAAAACTTTGACGTTCCCCAATGACATTGTAATTCTGTCAGAGACAGCGAAGGACCTGGAAGAGCAGCTGAACGCAATGGGCAGTGTCTTGAGAGGAGGATATAAGATGAACATCAACAAAAGCAAAACGAGGATAATGGAATGTAGTCGAATTAAGTCGGGTGACGCTGATGGAATTAGATTAGGAACTGAGACACTTAAAGTAGTAAAGGAGCTTTGCTATTTGGGGAGCAAAGTAACTGATGATGGTCGAAGTAGAGAGAATATAAAATGTATTCTGGCAATGGCAAGGAAAGCGTTTCTGAAGAAGAGAAATTTAACATCGAGTATAGGTTTAAGTGTCAGGAAGTCTTTTCTGAAAGTATTTGTGTGGAGTGTAGCCATGTATGGAAGTGAAACGTGGACGATAAATAGTTTAGACAAGAAGAGAATAGAAGCTTTCGAAATGTGGTGCTACAGAAGAATGCTGAGTATTAGATGGGTAGATCACATAACTAATGAGGAGGTATTGAACAGAATTGGGAAGAAGAGGAGTTTGTGGCACAACTTGACTAGAAGAAGGGCACGGTTGGTAGGACATGTTCTGAGGCATCAAGGGATCACCAATTTAGTATTGGAGGGCAGCACGGAGGGTAAAAATCGTAGAGGAAGATCAAGAGATGAATACACTAAACAGGTACAGAAGGATGTAGGTTGCAGTAGGTACTGGGAGATGAAGAGGCTTGCACAGGATAGAGCATTATGGAGAACTGCACCAAACCAGTCTCCGGACTGAAGACCACAACAACAATATACAAAAGTCATTCAATAAAAAGTCAGAACAGGAATCTATTACGAGAATGCAATTCAATATTTATTTACTTTCCAACGTAATCCCCCTCAAGTGCCATGCACTAAAGCCACTGCTGGACAAGATTCTCAGTTCCACGTGCACAGAATTCTTGGGGATGCGTGCGTGACCAGATATGCACTGTCGCCAGGACTTCATCTTCATCAGCGAACAATGAGGCACTAAGAGCTTTTTGCTGTGAGTTAAAAATGTTGTATAGACGAACTTCGGGTTTTTGATGGTATCTAATGTGACTAGCAGCCTTTGACCTCCAGATGTCATGCAGTAACAGGGCGGCATTGAACACCAGTCCACGCTACTTCCTCAAAATTGCTGGTTGCAAATTTTCGTTTGCGTACGTCGTACTATTCACATCTTAACCGCTCCACTGGTAATGTTCAAGAATTGCTCGCTTATGTTACCAAGAAAATGTCAACATGACCTTACCAGCGCTTATTTCATTTCTCACCTTCTTGTGTTTTGGAGATGAAGAGTATCGCCAGTTCACTACAGCCCACTCCCGTTTACATTCGTAAAAGTGCGCCCAGCATTCATCTTCCGTTACAATACAGTCAAGAAATGACTCCCCTTCAGCCACGTATTGTCGTAAAAATCCCTCTACACATCTCTGCTCCTTTCATTCATTTCTGATGGCATGTTTTGGAACCCTTCTCACACACACTTTTGTGAACGTCAGTATGTCATGAACAATATGGTGGGCTAATCCGACAGTAACGTTCATCGATGCCACAATATCACCTTAAGACCCTGTTTTCCCGCATCAACTATCAACCCTAGCAATGCTGTTCTCTGTTACCGCACAGACAGAGCGCCCTGAGCGTGACGAATCTTCAACACTTGTCACACCCGGTCTCAACTTATCTGCCCACTCGTACACTTGTGTTCGACGCAGACAACTTTCACCATATTGCACTGCCATGGGACGTTGAATTTCGTTTGGCTTCAATCCTTCAGCTAACAGAAATCTAATGATAGCCCATTGCTCCACTTTGGTGCAAACCTGCAGGGGTGACGCCATTTTGTTTCACTGATCCCCAGCATCGTGTCAACGTGGCAGGCTTGCCAACCACACCTGAAAATGTATCTAGGGCACCATCGAAATGTAACAAAGAAGCACAAACTTTGTCGAACTTTTCCAGTCGTTTATTGAATGGGCTTAGTACTAAATCTAACGTAATAGTGTAGTTGAAATATTCGACTTAACAATAAGTCTGTAAAATAACTGAGAGTTAGCACTACATGTTATTCGTATGACACGCTTTTATGCAGTAAAGACTTTCTCTCTTAATGCTCAGTTACCGAAGAATAAAAGCCATACCACACTACCGAATAAAAACGTTGTATTTTGAGTTACTGATCAGTTTCTCTCCAAGGCTTGCCATATCACGTAAAAAGTGGTGTGTTCTGTTATTCTAGAATCGAAAGACTGGATAACACCAAATGTAAGAAGAGTAGGGAACAACTGAAGCGCCTGTTTTACCGCGCCATTCATGGCTGAGCATGGTTACCTTAGATCAGTGTCCATAGTGGTTGCAAAACGTGGGTCGCATGTCGCAAGATGAAAAATATTTGTGATCGTTTGAGACCTACTTTGAGGACAGAGTTACCAATATTGCTCGTTTCCCATAGTGGACTTGTTATCGACGCACTGTTTCTGGCGTGCTGATTGGTGAAGTTGGGAAAGGCTCCTTTCATATACGATGAATTTGCAAAATCCAGTTAAATTCCTTAAGACTCTACGGACCTTATCATAAGATATTTTCTCTTGTTTGTCACATAATCAGATTTTAAAACATGTCACGGCATGTTCGTTATGCAGAACTCTTACCCCACCAACTTCCAAGTTCATCGGACCTGCGGCGCAACGCTCTCTCGAAGCCACCTGTTCCTCTTTGCGGATGCTCGTAAATAGACGTCTTTCTTCGGTGACCCGTCCCTAATAGGCATACGGATCAATGAGACTTTGAAGTTCATCTTTCACTTGATACGGATGTCAAGCTGTTTCCCCTCATTTCCAGGGGAAGCATCTTTCATCTAAGTTAAAAGCTCTCTCAGAGGAAACTCTGAACGGGCCGTATTTGACTTTTATTAAAGTCTTGCTTGAGTGGAGAGTGAAGAAAAAACGCCAATACATCAATTTTAAAGTTTTACTTCCTTACAATGTAAGCTTTCACGGCCGGTATTTGCGCGAAATGTTAGGCAGAGAACTATGCCTTGTACCACGGCCTTACGCCCATAATACCGGGTGGTTATACTCGTAATTAAAGTGCAGCCACTCCCAGATGTCCAGTGAGGGCTGTAATTATCATATGGCAGCGAAACTTGCCAGATCAACTAATGCATTAATGCGGAACAGATTTACGTGGGGAAAAATTATTTTCAGTTTTTGCCACTAGATGCAAATCTAGCGCTGGATACCGTTTGTACGGCGGTTTGACATCCACGCTGTCATCTGACAAGCCATAACGTGAGTGATCAGTTTGGCTATCGAGAAAAGAGACCGTATACTATTAGTGAAACTGTTTTATGTGAACGCCAGTAATTACCAAATTACCAGGCTACATCGGAGAGTATCGCCGACTGGAAGGTCTTAGAAGAAGCCAGATGTCATTAAGTGGTTTACAGAAGATGATAATGGAATGATAATAGTTACAGAAGATGATAGTGGATGAGTTTGGTGAAGCATCTTGAAGGGGAAGGTGTCCTGCCCCTGTGGAAGTTGTTGACGAGGTTGCTGTTGCTGCAACTGACCATGCAGCACGTGCTCGATGTAGAGCTAGTGCTCATGCACTGTGACGAGAATTCTCCATCCCATGGTCCACAGACCAGAAAGTTTTGTTGTCTGTTTTACACCGGTACCCGTACAAGAAGCAGACGGTGCAGCAACTGAAACCTTATGACCCGCGTTCTGAATTTGTCCTTCGGTTTCTGGCACGGATCGAAGTTGACGACATGTGACCGGGCAATATTCTATTATAACGCTACCGTCTGGCTACTGCTATACCATAACCTTAAAGTTGGTGGCAGGTCGTGAAATAAAACTATCTTCTTAAAGAAATTATGGTATAAATCAACAGCCCAGTGTTACCCTCTGTAAGGAATTTTGTTATGTTGACCGTGTTGTACCTAACGGAGGTGGCTTATGGGAAGAGAGAGAATTAAGTAAATATTTAAACAGTAACATACAATAATTTAATTATCCACAGCGTCCAAATGATAATAAAAAAACGGTCGCCAGCCTAATTAGGCTTGAGAATGATTAACATTCTTGTTCAAGAAAATAGGTATGAGTAACATTAACGGACAAACACAACCTATACTTTGCCACACTCTGGCGCCTGCATATGTTAACGTTTGGAGCTGATAAAGAAACACACTATTACCTTAAGGACTTAGTAAAACTGAATGGTCTTAATAACGTTACTATTAATATTCACTGTAGAATCGGCAGTTGGACGTAGGTTCAATATTACTTTTCAAACAAATTCCTATCCGACATGAAATATGGATATGGTTCACAGCAAAATTAGTCATTGTGCATTGATTAATTCTCTCACTACCAAACAACTTTCTACTTAGAATGAAAAGTAAATGGAGTTCACTAACAAATTACTTCTCACTGTCTTTTTAATAAATAAGTTACTGTTTTCATAGATAGTGGTTTTTCCGTTACTTGTTACCTAGCATAAGCACAATAGACAAATTGTGGATCCTGTTAGACTATTAATATGCACTTCCAATACAAGAGAGACAAGCACTTCACAAACATAAGTGTATAACTTTCCACAAATGCAGTTCACGAATTTTACTGCATATTGACATATTTGTAAGAAACTGACTCGCCTTTCACAATTTACAACAGGCACCATTATGATCAATAACTAAGCAAAACTTTATAAGCCTCAGTTCTAAGAACTTTTAATTTTTAAAAGTAACAGCAAATTGTTTGCTAAGAACATTTCAATCCAAACTTTGGTAATATTTACTTTTGGAACTAACTTCAAGATGGTTTATTGCCGGTCTTTATTATCACAGTCTTCTACTTTCAAGTCAGTGATTAAATAGGTAACTTTGAAAGTCCAGAAAACTTTAAATTGGACTGTTTCAGTCACTGGGAGGCTTTCACAAAGCTACGTTTACAACCTACCACAATTTTGCCAAATCCACAGTAAGTCTGAATACTCCCTTCTTACCAAATATCAAACAACATTATTCAATTAACTGTTTGGCTTTGAGGCATTAACTTTTTTTTCACAACAAGGACACTCGGTAACCATAGATCAAATGGAGAGGAAACTGAGAGGTGTTGCGATAAAGAAAAAATCAAGGTAGGTACATAAATTCAGTTATAAATTACCTTATAATTGAGCACATTAAAACATCCAATGAGCTGATACTTCACTGTACATTACTATAGTTCTTTTGTTCCATTACAGTGATTACGGAATGAGGTGACGAGTGCATGTTGGTAGGTGGATGTGCAGGTAGAATTGCTGGACTCTGTCATTTCTTGGTGGTGATGATAGATACCAATTCCAGAATAGTTCCAGCTCTTCATCCATCCATCCGAGGCATTGGAAAGCGTCAGGAAAAGCCTCTCTCGGAACCAACACAATACACAACTTTTACATGAGCAGTTGATAGTTTGGTAGCTCGTCCCCGACTGACTCTTGAGTCCACCTTTTTATCCATGTTAATCACATTTTGCGCGTGCTACAAAGTTCCATTCCATAAGGGAACCACAATGCCTTTCACATACAAAATAACTAAGAACCCTAAGTGAAGGTCAGCAGTTTACATAACAGTAACTAAACATATTAAACAAAACACAACATTTGCACATATTGACATTTCTACAAAAAAATAGTTAAACAAAATTACAATTATATACAGTAAGTTTTGTTTCCTCCAAATGAGACAAAGAATTTAAATTACAGATACACTACATTGTATAGAATCAAACCATGACATCAGAGTCTTTACAGAGAAAGGAGTATACAATTTTGTGTTATCGATTCAATCAAACAACATTTACAGAAGCTCAGCAATGGAATGTTGAACGAAACAGAAAGCAAAATGAATCAACAAAAGGTATGTAACGTCTAAGCTGTGGTGTTTCACTATGAAGTGACGAGGCACATTTTACTCTGCAGGGTGCAGTGAATACACAGAACTTCCATATTTTGGGTATTGTTAAACTGCTTTTCGTGCACAAAGAGCCACTGCACTCGCCGTATATGACGGTGTGGTGTGGATTCCCAAGCACCTTTGTTCTCGATCCGTTTTTCTTTGAACAGAAGCCACGCAGAGGGCCTGTCAGGCGTACCATGACGTCCAAACGTTATCGAGACGACCTTGTATAGCATGTGATCCCAGCAGTAAAGGAGCGCAGTTGTCTGGAAACCACTATTTTCATGCAAAATGGGGAACACCTCTTGTCGCTCACCCAGTCAAAACCCTGCTTAACGTAACTTTCCACGAAAGTGTCAGCTCCAGAGGTTTTCTAAACGCATGTCCTGAAAGATCAACTGATCCGAATCCATGTGGGTTTTACTCTGGGGATATCTAAAAGAACGCGTTTACCAGAGACGCTATAGGTCTGAACCTGATCTGAAGACCAGTTTACAGGAATAAGCTGCTCAGATTCCACCAAAAATGCTGCGAACAGCTTTTGATGACGTCGTTTAACGGATGCAGCATCTCGACGACGTCTCCGGTGCTCCTATTGAACAAACTATGTAAGCGGCGATTAATAATAAAATCAACAATATGCCTTTCTCACTTCTCTGGCCTTTTCTTCCTACATCCTGTTCATAGTCCATTGCATGCGGAAACGTTTCTATACGTCTGTCTTGCATTCACAGCCCCAGATTTGCACCTTGGGCCATGATTGGAACTAAACTTTTTCCCGCGTAAATCGATTCCTTATTAACGCATTATAATACGTGCGAAGCTCTGCTACCATAAGTTTACTGCTAGCCTACACTGGAACTCTATGCCAACAACACTTCAATTATAACCACACAGTACCAATATCAGGAATTATGATTTACATTTTTAACCTTTTTCTAGGCTTTATTCCCTGCTTATTCTCCACTAGCACTAGAATCAGGATATTAGCACTAGAATCAGTATATTAAATATCTCTATTGTTACATTTTACATTGCATTTCCGTTGCTGTTAACTCTGTCAGCAACAAGAATTGTATATAAATACTTATTTACTGGTGTGTGCCTATAAATATTCATCACTAAATGCAGCATTATTCGACCCCCTATAGAAATTCAGTAATTTGAATTTTTGAGTACATAAACATTTATAAACAGGTATTCGATTGCTTCTAAAAATATTTTTTGTAATACATTTTGAATTAAGCGGAAGACGCGTGCGTCAGAAGTGAGAGGAAATAAAAATTAACGAATTGAAAATCATTCGTTGCAGGGGAGAAAACGAATTTTTCATTTGCGTTTACAGTGAAACGATAAAATAATTGATACTGAGTATATGAATTTTCTTTTGATGTGAGGTATTTATTTTTGTGAAGTGTATTCATTTTCATTCAAGCAAATGCTGTAATACTAGTTGTCAGAATAAACTGTTCTTTCGATGCTAAAAAAACATGGACTCTAGGACCAAAAAAACATGAAAATTTGTGAATGGAAAGAGGACTGTACCTGAATACTTTTGAGTAGAGAATTTCAGTTGCTATTCTAATGACAAACGCTGTAATGTAGACTATTTATGTTACACTTCGCTCACGCCCTAACACATAATCAGCATTTCAGGATGTAGTGGGTCACTGACAAGGTTCCTAATTTGTATGCAACAGAAGCAGGAATTAAATAGCTTCGGTTACTCCTATGTAGTTTTCGCGTGGATTCCCAGATTAATTTTTGGAGAATTCACAGAATCTTTCCTTCGAGATGTTTTCAACTGATAAGAGGGGCCATAGACCGATGAACGGAACACATATATCTCTCCGATATTAATTTATTTCAGCATGATGCTACGTACACTGTCCTCGCGTTTGATAATGTTTCTGAATACTGAACAGATGCTGCATAGAAATCAGCATGACTTCTGTAAGCATCCAGCGTTCGTTCATGTGGCCCAGAATGCTGCAAATACGGGATCTCGAATTAATGCCGTGTTTCTTGACATCCAAGAAGCCTTCGACGCCTTTCCGCGCCACTACCTGGCAAATGAAATACGCTACCTGATAAAACAGGTGAAGCACCCACAAAACACGATCGAATTTCAATGTAACTTCCCATACGTACGCACCATCGGCGGATGTGTAAATCATTAGAGATGCAGTCCTCCTGTGACAAGTAGAACAGCTACGTGTACTTGTTTAGTATTGTTGTCAGACCAGCTGCGAAATGTAAAGCGGAGGCAAAGCGTCAGTAATCAGTGTGAAGGTCACAATGATGCCGCGTACTCATCTGAGACAGCGTTATCAGCACCTGAAAGAGTTTTAAAAGGGCTTCGTTGTGGTTCTTCATTTGGGCGGCTTGTCGATTCGTGCAATTTCCAGGTTTGTGGGGTATTCGGACGTGACACTGGTCTAATGTTGGACGCCATGGGAATGTGAGCCCAGGTATGTTCGCCGTAAAGATTACGGTCGACCAACCAACAGCACTACAAGGGAGATCGCGTTTTTGTGCACCAAGAACATCGTAGTTCCTTCACATTGGCGGCTGCCGTGTGAGAACGAGTAATACAAAATAATGTACCATCACGAATCATGGGTCGGAGAGTATCAGTAGCCGGACTATGGAATTAGCGCCCAGTGTGTAGCCTGCCGTTACCATCACAAAAAAATGGCTGCCTTTACTATGCTGCCGTGACCGGGAAGCATTGCCTGCCGATGAATAGCGTAGGATAGTGTTTACCGATGAATGACGCTTCAGTTCTACTCCGGATGATCAACACTGGTGAGTGTGATGGCCACCTGGGGAGAGAGACTATTCCTTCACTGTTTTGGAGAGGCTCAGGCTCTTAGAGTGGGGAGTCATCGGGCATAACTTACGGCCGTAGCCAGTAGTGGTTGAGGCACAACAGTACGGCACAGTCACCTTTCGTCCTAATGCGTCATCTCACAATATCAGATTCAAATGGTTCGAATGGCTCTAAGCACTATGGGCCTTAACATCTGAGGTCATCAGTCTCCTCGACTTAAAACTGCTTAAACCTAACTAACCTATGGACATCACACACATGCATGCCCGAGGCAGGATTCTAAGCTGCTACTGTAGGAGCAGCACGGTTCCGGACAAAAGCGTCTAGAACCGTTCGGCCACACCGGCCGGCAAAGTAGTTCTATGTTATGTGTTTCTGCCTAGTTGAGGAGAATGTAAGCTATATAATGCATATATCAAAAAAGAAAAAAGTAATAAAATACGGGAGATGAAAATAAGTTGCAATATGTAGAGAGAAGTGATATACAATATCTATATGTCGTAAATGGTCTAAGTAGCTTGATGGTTGGTAATAGCCTATTTATACCTATTCCAGGTGAGAAGGTCTCGGTAGAACCTCGAGTTATTCTCATCTGAAATGGTCTTTTATTTCCCTCGATAGAACAGACACCACGCAGACTGTGATGCACTTTTTGCATTTCTTGCTTTTATGTTTTCGTTTTCTTCAAAGGCAAAGAGGAAAGGTGAAGCGGTAGCCCAGCGTAGAGCTTGCGCCTAACGACATGTATTTTTGATTTCCAAATGTTGAAAAAATGTAAGATGTTTTTCCGGTTCATCGGTACGAGGAAGGATTCGGTCTCTGTTAATGAACGAAGGTAGAACCATATTATTTTATAGCGTAATCTGTGGTAGCCATTTTTGTTGTGAGAACAAGTAAAAAGTCGGTATTTTTTATGTGCCTAGAAGAAAGAATTTAGTAGTATTTCACCAGTGAAAATTGAGTTATTATTCCAAGTAGTACTGTAATATATAAAAATCCAAGAAGCCCATCTGTGTACTTCGGAGTTATTACGAAGATCCGATTACTAAAGGAATTATGGACACGGTTAAGATTTTGTAGGTGGATACGGTGATCGGAAGTAGTATTATTAATTGGTAAACATAAATCTACAACAAGAAAAGGATTATTTCGTTTATGTGGGACTAATATTAAAGGATTCTTTACCGATTTACAGGCATAGCTCAGCTTATTGTGCTTGTCCGACAAGCCGAAAAATTAATGGTTCAAATGGCTCTGAGCACTATGGGGCTTAACTTCCGAGGTCATCAGTCCCCTAGAACTTCGAACTACTTAAACCTAACTAACCTAAGGACATCACACACATCCATGCCCGAGGCAGGAATCAAACCTGCGACCGTAGCGGTCGCGTGGTTCCAGACTGTAGCGCCTAGAACCGCTCGGCCACTCCGGCCGGCGAAAAATTAATCTCATTACTTCCATATATCTAAACATTCATTATTTTTTTTATTATAAGATCCTGATGCTGTGGAACACTGTATGTAAACTGAAGAGGGATGACTGCTATCAGTTGCAGCTGGACATTAAGCCAAGCCAGGCTGGGCATGAATCCACTTTCTTCAGTAGGAATGCACAAATACGTCGTACCTCCTGTGCGAATCTCTTAAGTAGCGAACAGGGATATAGTGGACACGGACTGCGGGTAGGTGGTGTTCGGTGGGAATGTGGATCGGCCGTGAGGCGTACCGAGATAGTCCGTGCAGTTCCGATAACGCTGTGTCCCGGATGGTGCAGTGATTACCGCACCTGCCTAGTAAGATGGAGATTCCAGCTTCGAATCCCGGTCTGGTACTGATTTTCGCTCGTCGCCGCTGATTCTGCTTAATGTCCTGCTGCATCTGATAGCAGTCATCCCATATCAATTTATATAAAATGGTGTGTGTTTATGTATGTTTGTTGTATTTGTGTGTATTGCTATACTATTTGGAGTGTTGAATGTCAGGACAGTACATAATATTCAGTAGTTGTTATACATGCCAAAAATCATCTGACTTGAATCGAACACAAGCACTCAGTCTTCAGGCCACAAGTGGCTCATCGGGACCATCCGACCGCCGCATCATCCTCATTAAGGATGCGGATAGGAGGGGCGTGTGGTCAGCACACCACTCTCCCGGTCGTTATGATGGATTTCTTTGACCGGAGCCGCTACTATTCGGTCGAGTAGCTCCTCAATTGGCATCACGAAGCTGAGTGCACCCCGAAAAATGGCAACAGCGCATGGCGGCCTGGATGGTCACCCATCCAAGTGCCGGCCCCGCCCGACAGTGCTTAACTTCGGTGATCTCACAGGAACCAGTGTACTCACTGCAGCAAGGCCGTTGCCTAATGGACCACAAGTCACCGTTAAAAAGTACATCTTTGGTTATCCTGTCAGTGTCATGCAAGTCGCCAACCATTTAACATATCACAAAAATCATATCACTTTTACTTACGAAACTTCAGGTTTATATAACTGAAGATACATGTTTTGATGATTGACTACACTTGCAAATGGCCTAAGGCTGAAATCTAGATCGTTTAATTAAGCATATCATGCAGCGAAATGGCGGTTATACCTTTCCTTAAGTTTTTTATGACTGTGGCTCCACATTAAAGAAAAATCTTCAAAAATAAAAAAAAAGTGTGTGAAATTTTATGGGACTTAACTGCTAAGGTCATCAGTCCCTAAGCTTACACGCTACTTAACCTAAATTATCCTAAGGACAAACACCCACACCCATGCCCGAGGGAGGACTTGAACCTCCGCCGGGACCAGCCGCACAGTCCATGACTGCAGCGCGCTAGACCGCTCGGTTAATACAGAGCGGCAAAAATCTTCAACTGACTGCTTAATGTTGAAGTATTTCTGGTGCCAGCAAAATCCGCAGTGCTGTCTCCGATAGAACAGGTGTGGAACAACTCACACCTCGGCGCCGTCTCAGTGCAAGTATCCAGGACATCGACGACCAGTTACAAGATTTGTGGGCCACTTGCCTCAGCGGATAATACAACGCCCTTATGGCACCCTTCGCAACCGAATCGGTGCATACGTCCACGCCTCAGGGGGCGCAACGTCATGCTGAAAGTGGCTTAATACTGCCAAGTTCTTTGTAAATTTGACCCGATCTTGCAGTGAGCTAAATAGCACCACACCCCCTGTAACTCGTGAAGTTTCATTTCTGTCCTTGTAACTGCTTCTCTTTGTCTGTCAGGCAGTGTAGTTGGGTTAATGGAAGACAGGTAAAAGATGCAAACAATAATTCCATGCTTCGTTATAGTAACGTTATTCAGTATGAGAGTGTCAGAGAACTGCTCAATGAGCTGCGAGAGCAGACGTTACAAGAAAGAAGCTGGACATCATGTCGGGTGGGTTTCTCGTGCTACAGACTGGCCACTTCTTGCGAGAAATCCCACTGCGTACTGAACTTGCGGCCTGTCAGTTTACGACGGTAGTTCTCACTAGTTTTGTAACCTCCCCACCATAATTGTTTCTTTATCAAATTTAGCCCAACTTTATACCTCACTCTATTGAAGTCTACGTATTGCCAAAACTATGTACTCACAAACTGTTATCCAACTCAAACTCGTATGCTAACGTTTGAGTAAAGAGAACCTAATTTGAAATGAACTGTAACTGATATGCATACAAGGTGCCTCAACACTAAATGCGCAACTGAAGTAAAATAATTATATGGCTCTAATCGAAATTTCCACTTACCACGCGTCTTGACAGCACTATAGCAGATTTCTCGAAAGCGCAACAGCAAGCAGGAAGCTTCTAAGGTAGATTTTCGTTTGTAAATAAAATTTCCAACCTATATTCAAACTGTTGCATACCACAAGGTGAAATGTGGTAATGCGTAGTAATAAACAGTGGGTTGGGGAGAGTAACTATTGCTATGAAACGAAATTCCAAGACGACTTTAGAATGAAGTGTGTATTCAGAAAGACAGAGCTAAACTTCTCGCGAACTTCACACATAACGTTGGTCTCAACAGTAATATGCTTAACAAAGTGAACAATTATTTAGAAAGAGTACAGTGTCAACAGAAAATTTCTATAAAAACCAAACAGCTTAATCAGTTAACATGTAATGCATGACTCATGGAAGTGGGGTGGTCTTTCTTTCAGCTATGAACAAATGATCAAATTTAACCGGCTCCCAATAATCATTTGTACAAATTAGCTGCCCAGTGCTGCAGTCTTAGCTCAAACTACTTCTCTTCAAAAAAAATAAAATAACATTATTAAAAATTTATATTCAGTTTGCTTTCCAATGTATACATCATATTCGTCCTTGCTGTCCTTAGCAATAAATCTTTCTACATCTAACAGATACCATCACAAGTGAACACAGCACTATAGTATACGTCCACCATCTACCGCACTTCAACTAAGAATGTATCAGACTGCAATGACTGTGCCACGATAAGGCCAAAGAATGTTCAGCAGTAACGTAACTTGCTCTCTCTCTCTCTCTCTCTCTCTCTCTCTCTCTCTCTGACGTACACATCGATAACATAGAAAAATCAAAATGACATGGCCACCGTTCAGTTTTCCTGGTAGAACTCGTCCAATCAGTGTCTGTCCCATAACAAAAGATGTAATGAATATTTCAACGTGAGTTTAGGAGCACGAACGGTATTTTATCATCATCCAACCCTCAACCAAGTACTGCGAAACATCGTCTAACATTGAAATATTGTTCTGACTGTGTGGTCATCCCATAATGAAGTGTGTCTTGCAGAATTTAGTTATTATTTTTATTATTTTAATCATTGTCTTGAAGCTTCATTTATTGTACTGTATTTTTATTATTTTATATTATCTAACTACTGGACCCGAAAAATAAAATAAATGAATAATCTTATGAAGTATTTCCAGTCTTCCGTTGATCTGATTGACTGTTGCTTAAGACACCGTTATAGTCAGTAACATAACCAGAAATGAACAAACAATACTTAATCACGTACAGAGGAACCGAAACTTTTTGCCTAGCTACAATAAGACGGGCGATGCAAACACGTTAATAAAGTAACTTACGAAAAACCGTATCGTTTTTGTTACTTACGTTAGTTGTACCTGCAATTACATGGCTAATATGTCACTGTTACATTGGAATTTTGATGACTCATGAAAATGGTTTACCCGGCGATCACTATCTGCCTATATATTACACGCTAATAAGGTATACTGACAGGTGTCAGTACATGGTCTTACATGTCTGTTTATAACTCAACTACTTATGAAGTCTAAATTACCATTTACATTATAGCTTAATTCGCATATTTATATGTCATCATCAATACCAAGGGAAACAAAAGGGCACACGAATTAACATACACTGTATAAGAATACCTCACTGCAAAGTGCTGCGTGAGAGCTTATTCTATGGCCTTTTTGACGTCCTGCAGATGCAAACTACTCTGATTTCTTGATAAGTGTAACTGTGTTATTCTATTAACTACTAATCAGTCAAGTCACTGCCGCGATGTTCTTTCCCAGACCTGTGTACAAGCTGCTGCAATACATAGATTATTGATACAAATACATTTCTGAAAAAAGCCTAATCGGCTACACTTCTCCGACAACCAAATCTTCACAAGCGAAGCGCGGTGCTTAGTGTCACTCCCACAGGCTACCGTTACGCCACGGCGGTAAATGCGTCAACAATTTACCTCCGCTTGTATGTGCTCCAGTAAACACGAAACGCAACAGTGATCTAGAACAGTACGCTTTTGTTCGTGATGTAATGAACGGAAACTCAGTGACCCGTGCATCATGAAAACTAATATTTCGGAGGGTCTTTTGTTCAGAATTCAACTGTTTCCCGTTCTCGTTAAGCCCTATATACACCAAAGCGAACACAAACAAAAGTGCGACTGCGAACGAGAGCTCTGTCTAGTGTAAACGCCAGGTGCGCACCAGGAAAAGGCAATCGGTCATGTTCGGTCCGCATTCGTTTCTGTTCCGCTGACTATCGGTGTCCCAGCGCTAGCTGCATGGAAAGCTTCCGTCTGCTGTCTTGTCAATCTGTTGTTCTTGATATGAGTTGCGTAAGTAATGGAGAGGCCCGAAGATAATGTAATATTGCTGACAAAGACTATACGAGGCGCGTTCAGTGGTCATCTGTGGTCATCAGTCCCCTAGAACGTAGAACAACTTAAACCTAACTAACCTAAGGACATCACACACATTCATGCCCGAGGCAGGATTCGAACCTGCGACCGTAGCAGTCACGCGGTTCCCGACTGAGCGCCTAGAACCGCTAGACCACCGCGGCCGGCATTGAGTTTCTTTTGGCGAAAAATCAGACCAGCGCAGATCGACAGGGGATTGATTCCATATTTTTAGATGTCTAGAAGGCTTTCGACACCATTCCTCATAAGGTCTTCTAATCAAACTGCGTGCCTACGGAGTATCGCCTCAGACGTGCGACTGGATTCGTGATTTCCAGTCAGAAAGGTCACAGTTCGTAGTAATAGACGGGAAGTCATCGAGTAAAACAGAAGTAATATCCGGCGTTCCCCAAGGAAGTGCTATGGGCTCTCTCTTGTTCCTGATCTATATTAACGACATAGGAGACAATCTGAGTAGCCGTGTTAGATTGTTTGCAGATGACGCCGTCATTTACCGTCTTGTAAAGTCATTAGATAATCAACACGACTTGCAAAACGATTTAGATAAGATATCTGTATGGTGCGAAAAGTGGCAATTGACGCTGAATACAGAAGAGTGCGAAGTTATTCACTTGAGTACTAAAACAAATCAGCTAAATTTCAATTACGCGATAAGTCACACACACCTGAAGGCTGTAAATTCAACTAAACGCTTAGGGATTACAATTACAAATAACCTAAATTGGAACGATCACACAGATAATATTGTGGGTAGAGCAAACCAAAGACTGCGATTCACTGACAGAACACTTGGAAGGTGCAACAGGTCTACTAAAGAGACTGGTCACACCACGCTTGCCCGCCCTATTCTGGAGTATTGCTGTGCGGTGTGGGATCCGCATCAGGTGGGACTGACGCATGACATCGAGAAAGTACAAAGAAGGGCAGCTCGTTTTGTATTATCGCGAAATAGGGGAGACAGTGTCACAGACATGATACGTGAATTGGAGTGGCAACCATTAAAACAAAGGCGTTTTTCGTTGCGACGGGAACATGTCATGAACTTTCAATCACCAGTTTCCTCCTCCGATTGCGAAAACATTCTGTTGGCACCCACCTACATAGAGAGAAATGATCATCGCGATAAAATAAGAGAATTCAGGGCTAGCACAGAAAAATTTAAGTGTTCGTTTTTCCCGCGTACCGTTCGAGAGTGGAACGGTAGAGAGACAGCATGAAGGTGGTTCATTGAACCCTCTACCAGGCACTTTAGTGTGAATAGCAGAGTAATCACGTGGTTGTAGATGTAGATATTCACAGGCGCTTGCAGAATGTCTCTTGAGACCTGGCAAGGAACGTAATCACGGCGAGTCGTTGGCCGAGGCGCCTCTCGCCGTGTAAACAGTGTCGCCAAGCCTGTTCGATCTCTCACGTGCCGGCCGGCCACACACAGCTGTGACTCCTGCAGTCTTGGGACGTGCGGACACACTCATTCGAGGTGATCGACGGATCACAGTCAAACACCTCGCTGCTCAGCTGTACGTCGTCAACCACTTGGGGTACTCAGAGATGTGTGCCCACTGTGTTCCGAGGGAAGCCTACCAGAAGACTGTAAAGAGCAAACGAGCTCCATCTGTCCGAAACTGCTTGCCCGTTACTATACCCGGGCCGGTGAAACATGTCACTTGACAGCTCGTGTGTAGTTGCCTATACAACGATTGCAAGGTCGCAATAGCTGCCACAGCACACGCCCACAACTGCGAAGTATGTTTCGTAACTGTAAGCTACAGTCGACGTTTATACATAAGTAAAACAAAGCACGTTTCGTAACGATGGAGAGAACGACGATGGAGACAAGGCGTTTGCTGGTATACGAAACCGGGAAATAAAACCACCCAAAGTTAATGATAATGTCTGTGAAAATTGGTTCAGAATTGTTACCGTAATAGCTACATATAAAACGTCGCTCAATAATGTAAAACTAAGCCTGCCAAAGAACATCCTATCCACACTCGTAGAACGAAGTAAAGCAAGACAGGCACAGCCTACTCACAAGGGAACCTCCCCATCGGACCCCCCTCACATTTAGTTATAAGTTGGCACAGTGGATAGGCCTTGAAAAACTGAAAACAGATCAATTGAGAAAACAGGAAGAAGTCGTGTGGAACTGTGAAAAAATAAGCAAAATATACAAACTGAGTAGTTCATGGGAAGATATGCAATGTCAAGGACTTTGGGAACGCAGGAGCGCCGTGGTCTCGAGGTAACGTTAGCAGCTGCTGAACGAATGGTCTTGGGTTCGAATCTTCCCTCGAGTGAAAATTTAATTTTTTGTTTTCAGACAATTATTATCTGTCCGTCCGATGCGATCACTTGGGAGTGATAATCACATCCACAAAAAAACCTAAATCGGGCAAGGTAGAAGAATCTTTTTACCATTCGCCAAGTGTACAAGTTAGGTGGGTCGACAACATATTCCTGTCATGTGGAGCACATGCCGTCACCAGTGTCGTATAGAATATATCAGATGTGTTTTCCTGTGGAGGAATCGGTTTGACCTATGACCTTGCGATCAAATGTTTTCGGTTCCCATTGGAGAGGCACGTCCTTTCGTCTACTAATCGCACGGTTTTGCGATGCGGTCGCAAAACACAGACACTAAACTTATTACAGTGAACAAAGACGTCAATGAACGAACGGACAGATAGTAACTATGCAAAAATACAGAAAATAAAATTTTCACTCAAGGGAAGACTTGAACCTAGGACCTCTCGTTCAGCAGCTGCTCACGCTACCACGGGACCACGACGCTCCTTAGCTGTGTTTGTCCATGATGTTGCCTATGCAACCCGTGGACTACTCAGTTTGTATATTTTGCTTATTTTTTCACAGTTCCACATAACTTCTTCCTGTTTTCTCAATTGATCTGTGTTCAGTTTATCAAGGCCTATCCACTGTGCCAACTTATAACTAAATCTGAGGGGGGTGCGATGGGGAGGTTCCCTTGTCAGTTGCAGAGAGAAAGAATTAATTCTGTATACATTTACACTCACCAATTTGCAATGTCAGTGGCGCAGTTCCATCCACTTCTCCTTCACTGTCATCGAAATGGCACCAAAACGGTTGTCTTCATCCTGTGAGGTAACGGTCGAGTTGTGGGGACCTGAAAATATTCTAAGTTGGGAGTTGGCGTGACTGCACGGGTCACTCGGCAAGCTGGGGCTCGTCAGCAACCGCCTGGTTCTGAACGTTAGACGGAGCAAGAGCGGTAGCCTCAGCGTGTGGTTCAGGCCGATATCGGTGCTGGGCCATCAACAAGTGTCAGCGTGCGAACTATTCAACGAAACATAATCTATGTGAGCTTTCGGAGCCAAAGCCTTACGCCTCGCCTGGGACCGTCAAAACCGACATTTGACTGTTGATGACTGGAGACATGTTGCCTGGTCGGACGACTCTCGTTTCAAATGGTATCTACCGGATGGACGTGTACGGGTATGGAGACAATATCACGAATCCATGGATCCTGCATGTCACTAGGGGACTTTTCAAATTGGTGGAGGCTCTGTAATTGTGTGGGGCGTGTGCAGTTGGAGTGATAAGGGACCCACGATATCTCAAGATACGGCTCTGATGGGCGACACGTACGTAAGCATCCTGTCTGATCAACTCCATCCTTTCGTGTCCATTGTGCTTTCCGACAGACTTGGGCAATTCCAGCAGGACAATGCGACACCCCACACGCCCAGAATTGCTACAGGATGGCTCCAGGAACACTCTTCTGAGTTTAAACATTTCCGCTGCCCTACAAACTCCCCCGACATGAATATTATTGAGCGTATCTGGGATGCATTGCAATGTGCTGTTCAGAAGAGATCTCCGTCCCCTCGTACTGTTATGGATTTACGGACAGCCCTGCAGGATTCATGGTTTCAATTCCCTCCAGCACTACAATTAAAACTAGTAATGAGCTGTAGAAGTTCAATTATTTAATTATTTTACGTTTAATAACAAATTTTATATTCAGGACGATGGGTTTGCCATGGCATCCAGTATTTCAGGAACTATGGCGGACATTTTTATCAACGACTTTGAAGATAAAGTTCTAAATCCTGACGATAACATTATGGATAAAATTATTTATTACAAACGTTATGTTGACGACACTCTGTTACTTCTCGATGCTTCCCGTGAGGACATTGAGGAAATAGTAAAAAAGTTCAACGACGCACATAATAAAATAGAATTTACCGTGGAGTATGAAATTGACAATTGTTTACAGTTCCTGGACCTGAATATAAAAAAGCAGGGCAACAAACAAGCGTCCTCCGTTTATAGAAAACAAACTACGACTGATGCCGTGATCCCGAATGATTCATGCCATCCGCAGGCTTATAAAGAAGCTGCTTTCCGTAGTCTCGTGCATAGGGCAGTCAAAATACCTATGAGCGAAAAAGATAGGGAGACTGAAATTAATACCGTTAAGGGAATAGTGATGAATAACGGTTACAGAATAGATATGGTTAAAAAACTGTTACGGAAAAGTAATAAGCGCAAAAAAAAACCTGATGGAGAGAAAGTGAAAATTATCACGATGCCATACTACAGAACAGTCTCACAAAAGATAGCAAATATTTTTAAGCCATACGATGTTAAAATAGCTTTTCAGACTAATAACTTAGTGAGGTATAGCCTTAAGCACGATATTGGCGAGAAGAGAAATAAGTTTGAAAGATCGGGAGTTTATAAGATTCAGCGCAGAACTTGTGATGCAAAATATATAGGGCACACAGGAAGATCATTCGCGATCCGGTATAAAGAACATAAAGATGCGTTCAGGTTAGGAACTTATGACAAATCAGCTGTTGCGAACCATATATATGAAACAGGCCATCCCCTTAATAGCATAGAAGATAACGTAGAAATATTGCATGTAGAAACGAAAGGGAGGAAACTTGATTTACTAGAGGAATTCGAGGTAGCTATCCATGAAAAGAAACAAAGCAATATTCTAAACGCACAAGATAATTTTAAAGAAATGAGATTTTTTAGCGGGTTTTTAGAATTATTTTAGGGTAGGTATGCGACTTTAAACTTGTAGCATGTCACTGACGGAGTTGTGAGAGGCTAACGGTGGCAGACCAATGCAATAAGGAAACAAGGCGCCCAATAGCATAGCGTTACCGTCAAGCACACGGCTGTAACCACGCCACAACACCTAGGCACGTCAGTCCACAACAGCACGCGAGCCGGCACAGTGTGCCAGCATACTTGGTAGCTATGGGACGGCCATCGACTTGTGTCAACAACTTCAATGTAAGACGAGGACCCACAGTCCAATATTCTTTTAATTCTGTTTTACTCTATGGACTTCCCAACTATTTGTGATGGTATTTTGTCTTTATAGTCCGTTTAATTTCATGACATAGACTTTACAACCTGATGATGAGAGCGTTGTCTCTTGAAACGCGTTGTTAAAATATATGTATAAGAATCGCGGTTGAATGCTAACAGTGATAACCAGTATAACGACAACTGCTACCTCG
Source organism: Schistocerca piceifrons (assembly GCF_021461385.2). Lineage (NCBI taxonomy): Eukaryota > Metazoa > Arthropoda > Insecta > Orthoptera > Acrididae > Schistocerca > Schistocerca piceifrons. Next base: position 508,590,061 of record NC_060144.1, read on the forward strand.
ACTCCATAATGGATTATATTAAAACAAGTCAACATCTCTACAGAATACTTCCATCACCTAACACACTTCAAATACGAATGTATCAGACTGCGCAGAGGCAAAGACAGTGCCACACAAGACCTAAGATTGTGTAACAGTAAAGTAACTTGGTGTCTCTCTGACGTGCACATCGATAACATACAAAATCCAAAATGACATGACCATCTTAGAGTATGCTTACGTTTAAAAGACTCTGACTGAATTGTGGGATGGATACTAGATGCCTCGTTCTACCTACTTCAGCACCTTTACAAAATTTCCAAAAATTTTGGCATGCGAACATATTTCGAGCACATGAGTGAGGCTTTACTGGTTGCGTACAAAGTACGTGTACGGCTTTTACTTCAATAGCCAAATGTATTGAGCCCGTATCAATTCGGACAACTAGGATACACCGAGAGTATAAAAAGAAGGGCGATATGGTTCGGTGCAGCTTTGTTTCTCAGTCCAAAGAGTAACAGAAAATTTGAATAATCCTAACTGACATGCACTCGAGAAAAGGTGCCGTATCTGACGCAAAATCTGCTTAGAAAGCTTTAAGCGCCTTTGTGGCAGAAACTACGAAATGCTCTTCAGCCAGTTAAGCATCTCTTCCTCACAGAGAAAGCAAACAAAACAAGGCAAAAACACATAGCACGTACGTACAAAATTATCAAAGAGCAGAATCGACAGTTCTCCTAAAGCCCCCTTTATACTGAGGAAATGAAAGTGAACGAACAAAAGCGAATACGCTTTCGCAGATAATTCCCCAGTGTTCAATACCATTCGCTTCTATCGGTGAACGAGCGTTTACACCGGAAAGAACATAAGAGGACCGGAGGTAACGAACATAGCCTTTGAACGCTGCTTTATTGGTTTCTGGTGCTGTAAATTAATCGGCATGCGCTATATACGAGGGCGTGCTATAAAGTAAACCAGCGGAAAAAAAGGCTCCTATCGGAGTACAACAAGATTAATACGCTCCCGTTTAGAGTACTCTGCCACCTGCCTGACTCTGCCATCTTCCGGAACGTCCCCAGACACGCCTTCGATGGTAATCAGGGCTCAGTCGGAAGCGGGTGTCATCATTGGAGCCAATTTTACTCCAATCAGTGGGATTCCAAGCCGGAAAAGCGTCTGGAGAACTCTAGCCAGCGGTGGGATAGCGTCCTGTTTTGTCGCCCGTCATATGACCCGACAACCGAGATTAGATTAGATTAGATTAGTACTTGTTCCATAGATCATGAATACGACACTGCGTAATGATGTGGAACATGTCAGGTTAATAAAAGGTGTCCATACAAGATGTTACATTACAAAAAATATTACATGACACTCAATATTTTTAATTTTTATTGGTCTGGGTTGGGGAAATTACCCACTTACTATATCCAAAAATTCATCTAATGAGTAGAAGGAGTTGCCATTAAGAAATTCTTTTAATTTCCTTTTAAATGTTATATGGCTATCTGTCAGACATTTGATGCTATTGGGTAAGTGACCAAAGACTATTGTGGCAGCCTAATTTGCCCCCTTCTGAGCCAAAGTTAGATTTAACCTTCAATAGTGAAGACCATCCCTTCTCCTAGTGTTGTAGCCATGTACACTACTATTACTTTTGAATTCGCTCCGATTGTTAATAACAAATTTCATAAGTGAATATATTATATTGTGAGGCTACAGTGAAGATCTCTAGCTCTTTAAATAAGTGTCTGCAGGATCTTGGATGAGCTCCAGCAATTATTCTGATTACACGCTTTTGTGCACTAAACACTCTTTTACTCAATGAAGAGTTACCCCAGAATATGATGCCATACGAAAGCAGAGAATGAAAATAGGCGTGGTAAGCTAATTTACTCAGATGTATATCGCCAAAATTTGGAATGACCCTAATAGCATAAGTAGCTGAACTAAACGTTTCAGCAGATCCTCAGTGTGTTTTTTCCAGTTCAATCGCTCATCAATGCAAACACCTAGAAATTTTGAATATTCTACCTTAGCTGCCGATTTCTGATCTAAGTCTGTATTTATTAATGATGTCATTCAATTTACTGTGCGGAACTGTATATACTGTGTTTTGTCAAAGTTTAATGAGAGCGCATTTGCAGAGAGCCACTTAATGATTTTCTGAAAAACATGGTTTACAATTTCACCAGTTAATTCTTGTCTGTTGGATGTGATAGCTTTACTTGTGTCATCGGCAAAAAGTACCAGCTTTGCATCTTCGAGAATATAGAATGGCAAGTCATTAATATATATTAAAAACAGCGGAAGACCCAAGACCGGACCTTGCGGCACTCCATTCTTGATTGTTCCCCAGTTTGAGAAATCGCCAGTTTTTTGCATATTATGTGAATTGCTTATTTCAACTTTCTGCACTCTTCCAGATAGGTATGATTTAAACCATTTGAGCACTGTCCCATTCATACCACAGTGCTTGAGCTTAACTAGAAGTATTCCATGATTTACACAATGTGATCAACTGGGGTGGCATTCCTTTTCATAGCAAGGCCCACCTACTCGAAATCCACGGCGGCTCCCTTATAGCACAGTGGTACGTCGACGACGTTGTACGTCACGTTTTGTTGCCCGTCATGGCAAGTCATCCAGGGCTTACATTTCAGCAAGATAACGCACACCCGCACACGCAGAGAACTTTTACTGCTTGTCTTCGTCTTTCGCAAAACCTAACGCAGCCAGCAAGGTCTCTTGTCAATTCAAAACGTTCGGAGTATTACGGTTATGGCTCTCCAACCAGCTCTGGATTTTGACGATCTAATGCACCAGTTGGGCAGCATCAGGCACAATGTCCCTTCGGAGGACATCCAATGCCAATGCCAAACCGAATAATTGTTTGCGTAAGGGCCACATGTGGACCAATGCGTTATTCACTTGCTCAATTTGTGAATCTCTTTCTCTTGAATATTTCTGTAACTGTAGACTTTGTTTGTCTGTACAAGTACATAGCAACTACCGATTTCTGTCCTATTCGGGTAATTCCTTCGTGCTGCGTCTTTTCTTTTTTCTTTTTCTTTCCTTAGAGTTCACATCTGATGCAACTCTGCAACCGCTGTGAAGAGAACGCCATGGGGTTCCTACCAGCTTATCAGTTATAAGGAATCTTCCCTTTCCATTCGCATATGTAGCCCGAGTAGAATTATAGCCTGATTGCCTCTGTAGGACCGTACATGCCTTAATCTGCTTACGAGAGTGATACGTAGGAGACTCTAGTACATTCATAGGTTCATCCTGTAACGGGACATCATCCTCTAGCTTTACTTTTCTCCTCAATAGTAGTTGTCGATACCAGTATTATTTTTCGAGTTTTGGACAGGTCAATATTATCTCAGTTACTTTTCTGAAAACTTTCAAATAATTTTATACACACTACATTATATTTCAAGCTAAAATTTATGAAAAGTAATTACTTTATAAAATATTTCAGTTTCGTTGTTATAATTGGTAACTACTAGTTTTGAATGTACAGTTAAAATTATATTTCAGAAACATTTGTAACTGCTTAATATTTGCACATTTAAAATTTCTATTATTAATTACACAGTCCTGTACTGTTTACTATATTTATTTCTGGATTCATTTATGAAATAATAATGAAATTACTAATGTAACGAAAACTCGCAAAAATTCCTTTGTTACGAAAAAATTGAAAACCCTTTGGACCATTGTTATTTCCGCAGAATGGAGCTGTCGTTGGTTTGCCACTGATGTGATCGGACCAATTTTTGTATAATACGTGCGAAGAATGTAATTTCGGCTTCGTTAATGCGAAAAATCAAAATACTGTATGATATACTAAAATCTGAGACAATCAGTGGAAAATATACGAGGGTTGGTACTTTAGTAGTGGCAACTATTTATTTACAGCTCTTAAAAAATAGATACGTGTTTCAAAGTCTTACTGACCTTCAGAGTAGTCACCAACATTGTGTATAACCCGTTGCCAAAGTTGTGGAAGTCGTAGGATAGCAGTGCCAGTTGTGTTGACATTTAGAGCGGCGTAGTCTATTGCCCGGCGAATTTGTAGCAGTTCTGAGGCGAATGCCGTGAAGTGTTTCCTTCAGTTTAGAAATCGAGTTCAACTTACAAGGGCTTAAGTCAGGGGAGTACAGTAGGTGGTATAGCACTTAGCGGCCCCATCAGTCAAACAAATCAGTAACAGCTTGCACTGTATGTGCTTGAGCACTGTCCTGCAAATTGATGGTCAGGTCCTGCATAAAGTGTCATCACTTCTGTCTCTATGCCGTTCATTTTTGGAATACAACCTACGACCAACTTAGAGACAAAAGTGATGACACTTTGTGCTGGACCTGACCATCATTTTGCGGGACAATGCTCAAGCACGTACAGTGCAAGCTGTTACTGATTTGTTTGACTGATGGGGCCGCTAAGTGCTATACCACCTACTGCACTCCCCTGACTTAAGCCCTTGTAAGTTGAACTCGATTTCTAAACTGAAGGAAACACTTCACGCCATTCGCTTCAGAACTGCTACAAATTCGTCGGGCAATAGACCGTGCCGCTCGAACTATCAACACAACTGGCACTGCTAAGAGTATCCTACGACTTCCACATCGCTGGCAAAGGGATATACACAACGCTGGTGGCTACTTTGAAGGTCAGTAAAAGTTTGAAACACGTATCTATTTTGTACGAGCTGTAAATAAATAATTTGTTCATAATGCGGGGCCACAGTCATATATTTCTTTAAAGTCAGTACTGCAATTAGACTGCTGTTTATTTGCAGTGTTACATTTACATTTACACTATCATGATTTCGGTTTCAAAGTGCCATTATCAAGTGATTTAAGTGTTATACAGTGCCTAAGTTGGATCAACTGTCATTCACTCAAGATGGTATACACAGTGTTGAAACAAAGCAGTACGCTATACCAGAAATATCGACACTTAGACAATGTGTCTAATAGTGTATTTCAAATAAGAGAGTATGCCATCTTAGGCACTGTTTAACATTTAAAACACTTGATAATGGCACTTTGATGCCGAAATCATGATAGTGTAAATGTAAATGTAAATGTAACACTGAAAATAAACAACAGTCTAATGGCGGTACTGACTTTAAAGAAGTGTAAATAAATAGTTGCCACTATTAATGTTCGAACCCTCGAATTTACGTAAAAAATTCTGCAACAACAACCCTCATTTTTATTTATCTCAAATCAAACGTAAAGACATGATGTTAGAGTTTCAAGAATCAGACCCCTTGGCCAAAAGAACTGGAGCCATCTCAACATGACAAGCTACGTAAACTTGAAAGATTTTTCTAGTTTTTGCTCCTCTCATATCTTCATAAGGGACTTTGCTTGTTAATTATTTGGATTGGGCATTGTTTAACGAACAGTAGGTGGAAGAAGGAAGGAGGGGAGCGATTACAATCACTTAACTCTGGTTCCAAGTAAGCTTCGTGGCCGTGCGGTCTGAGGCGCTATATCACGGATTGCGTCCCAATCCCCTCCCCCCCTGCAGGAGTTTTGAGTCCTCCCTCAGGCATGGGTGTGTGTGTTGTTCTTAGCATAAGTTAGCTTAAGCAGTGTGTAAGTCTAGGTACCGATGACCTCAGCAATTTAGTCCCTTAGGAATTCACACACGCTCCAAGTAAGCTTCCATGGGATAGAAAACGACTATCATCAAACGTCTGCCAGTTCCACGCACTGGAACCGTATTCTAGGTTTGGGCGCATGAGTGTTCTGTAAGTAATCTCCTTTATGGGTTAATTGCATTTTTTCAGTGTCCTACTAATGATCGTAGTCTGCCACCTGGTTTACCTACGAGTGAGCCTATATGGTTATTCAAAAAATGGCTCTGAGCACTATGGGGCTTAACTTCTGAGGTCATAGTCCCCTAGAACTTAGGACTACTTAAACCTAACTAACCGAAGGACATCACACACATCCATGCCCGAGGCAGGATTCGAACCTGCGACCGTAGCGGCCGCGCGGTCCCAGACTGTAGCGCCTAGAACCGCTCGGCCACCCCGGCTGGCTATGGTTATTCTATTACATGTCTCCACAGATAGATACGCACAGGTATTTGTATCAATGGCTGATTGCAATTGTGCCCCACTGATATTCTAGTCAAAGGATACCATTTTTTTTCATTTTTTTGAAGTGCTCAGTTTTAGATTTCTGTACGTTTAAAGCAAGTAGACAATCTTTGCAACACTTTGAAAGTCACTTATCATCTTATCTGTCTGCCACAACGGGACCATGGAACGGTTCATTTAAAGGTAATAACCACGCGCATTAAGACATTCGCTCCACTGGGAGACGAAATGATTAGCTCCTGTTTCGTAGAATGCGGTCGGCCGCTGATGGATCAACAACCACACGACCTTTCTTCAGGTCGCCAAAGATGTGAAAATCACACGGTGAAGGATCTGGGCTGTACGGAGGATGCGTTGAAGCGTAATCAGGAACAGGCTGGCAGTGTGGGGTCGGGCTCTATCGTGGAAAAGGATGATTCTGTCCGATAGCATTCTAACAACCACAAGGCATATGGCAAACACTGGAAACATTCCACATCACCCCCGCCAAAGAAATGCAAAAATCACCGCGCAAGTTCCGGTAAGGTCGTGACGACCTTCTTCTTCGACGGCAGGATTCCTCTGCTCTTCGAGTTCTTCGAGCGTCGAACCACAGTCAATGCGTAGCGCTATAAAGACACTTTGCAGTACCTACGACGCGCTATAAAGTCAAAACGCCTAAGAATACTGTCGGACGGAATCATCCTGATGCACGATCAAGTCCACTCCTGCACTGTCAATCGGACGAAGGCTACGTTTCAGCGATTTGTTTGGGAAACGCTGCAATATCCCCTGTACAGCTCGGATGTTTCACCATGTAATTCTCACATATTTGGCAACCTGATGAAAGACATGCGTGGAGGTCTGTTTCAGTTGGCCGAGAAAGTGCAGAATGGGTGCGGTTGATCATCCGTCAGCGGCCGACCGCGTTTTAAAGAAGAGGAACCGAATGTTTCGTCTCTCAGTGACGCAGCTTTTCCGGAATATACTCTGTTTTTGATGGAATCACTACCTGTAAAACGTCTGAAGTTGTTCATATTGTCTTGCAGGTTATTAATACACAACATGAACAGCAAGTGCTCCAAAATATTTCTCTGGGGCCCACGTGAAGTTACCTCTACTTTTTTCGATGGCTTTCCATCCAGGATAGACAGTGTGTTCTTCATGCCAAGAAAGGCTTTATCCGGTCACAAATTTCCTTCAGTACCTCATACGACTGTGTACTTTCATTGACAAGTGTTGCTGTGGTACTTGTAAAGGGACATCCTCCTGTAGCATTACTTTTCCTCAACAGTAGTTGATACCAGTATTATTTTTCAAATTTTCGACAGGTCAGTATTATCTCAGTTGCTTTTCTGAAAACTTTCATATAATTTTATACACACATATTATATTTCAGGCTAAAATTTATGAAAAGCAATTACTTTATAAAATATTTATTTTCGATGTTATAATCGATAAGTACTAGTTGTGAATGTACAGTTAAAATCTTTTTTTTTTAGAAAGATTTGAAATTACGAATTATTGGCACACTTATAATTATTATTATTAATTAATTAATTACGCAGTCTTGTACTGTTTACTATTTTTATTTCTGGATTCATTTATAAAATAATAATCGAAATTAATAATGTAACGGAAACTAGCAGAAATTCATTTGTTAATAAAAATTGTAAACCCTTGGGAATATGGTTATTTCCGAAGAGTGCGAGAGTCGTAAGCTTTCCTCTCAAGTAATCTGACGCATTTTTGTATTTTTGAGCGAACAATGTAATTTCGGCTTTGTTAATGTGAAAAATCAAAATACTGTATGATGCACAAAAATGTGAGAAAATATATTTTTTCTAAAAATGCTGCAACAACGATCTTCCAACTTATTTGCTTCAAAACAACCGTGAGGACCTGATTTTCAGCCTTCAAGAATCACACTTTCAGACAAGAAGAACTGGAGCCATCTCAACATGACTAGCAAAGTAAACTTGAAAGTTAATTGTAATCTTGGCTCCTCTCAAATCTTGATAAAGACGTCGCCTATTAGTTACCTGGAGTGGACATTGTTTAACGTGGACGATAGATCGAAGAATGAAGGAGGGAGGAGTTAACATACTGAGTTAAATGCTTTCCGGAAGTCAACAAGTACAGCATCTACCTGACGCCTTTCAGGCACAACTTTCAGAGAGTCAAGTGAGAAAAGAGCAAGCTGGGTTCCGCATGACCGATATTCTCGTAATACACAATGGAAGCGTGGAGGACGAGTTCAGAGTAGGCTGTTCTACAATTGTCGTTGTCTAAGTAGAGAACTCAAAGTGTAAATAGTCTGGTGTTTACTAAATTCTATTACGTGGGCAACACAACAACATTTATCCTCCACCGTACTGCAGTTATCACTTGCGTTAACGATTTTACATGACATGCTACGGTGAGCACCAATGACTACACCCTTATTCCGCTTTCAAACTACTTACGAAATTGTTTCCGTATTTCGCTTGGAAGACGCACAATATTTGATGTAACCCGTGAATCAAGTTAACAACTTTTGCAAACCAGAAATTAATATTTTTATAAGTTCAGTAGGAATACATGTCTGTACTCTGAGCTTTAATCTCAGTCTAAAAGGGTAATGATAAGTATAAGCGTGAAGAAAGGAACCAAACTTTTACTCTCTTGTGGGCTATATCTACAAACGTCAGCCACTTGTCACTATCTTGAATGTTGATTCACCTTTGCCAGGTGTTTAGATGTTCTACTACTTTCATATTGTGCACGAAATACCTTCGCATGGACGCTTCCCGACTTCACGATAATTCAGTATTTTTCGCAATGAAATATTCAAAATATCCAGTTGTTTGCACAGTGAGTGGAGGAACATCGGAAGGATTTCACGGATCAAAGTATGTATATTAATGAGTATTTTTGTTATAATCGTAAAGAGTCGAGTTTGCCTCAATCGTTTTTCAAGCCACATTTGTTACTCGCGAGTTAAAATTACCTTTCACTTGAGCCAGGTAATACGTGGGACACGAACATAAACTACCGAGGGGAATCCAGTTTACCATTAAAGGAATAGGACCGTAGCAATTAAGTTACAACCAATTAACCTCGCAAACTGCGTTACGGCTTCCCTGGCGGCACCGTCTGATCTTCCAGGAGGGAATTCAGGCGCAATTATAATTTCAGGAGGACTATGGCTGCCGTGAAAGCGAAACTGCGGAGTCTTTGTGCTCCATCGCTACAGGATCAGTAGGGCAGCTGGAGTAGCCGCGTACAAAAGGCTACACAATAATCATTAATTACCACAGTTATAAACAGCATCTAGGTTACAAATATAGTGCACTGAACCGTCACTCTTATTCTGAAAATCTTCCACTTACAGGCTCTTTGTGAAGACTTATGCAGTATATGCTCGATTATCTGCCTTTCTGCTCCACAGTCACACTTGAAGAGTATGATTGGCAGTTACCGCTGAAAATCTGGTTTATTCGGTTGTTTCAACGCCAGTTTAACCGAATTGTAAAACAGCTCAAAAGAGCAGGTTTCTGAAATAACCGGGTTGTGGTTTATACTTACTATTTCCTGTAATAAACGTAGAAATCGAACAAAGATTAAAAAGTTATGTCTCCCCCGTTTCAAGATACATAGAATCAAAATATTAAATTAAATGGGCAGATAAATCAAAACTTAGTGCGTCCACCGTTCGTTGCTTTTCTCGAAAAGTGATAAGTGTTTTTGACTCATACAAAAAATCAGCGGTATTCTCTTACTGATTCTAATTCTGATAGAAAATCATTTTGTAATCGGATTTCATACCACTATTTGATCATTACGAACAGTTGGTGCTAAAGTTTGAAAACTGATGTTGAAGTAGTCTGTTTTTCGTTTCAATTTGTTCGTTTTCGAGGGCTACAAGCAGATAAAGGAATGTCATGTAAACACAAGCAGCAGATCAAGGAATTAACTTTTACGTTTTCTCCTTATATTTTGTCACAAATTTCTTTGTAGCTCCTCCCGTTCTTGATCTTTAAACGCGAATGCAGGATTGTACTTCATTCATACAGCACTGCCGGCCGGAGTGGCCGATCGGTTCTAGGCGCTACAGTCTGGAACCGCGCGACCGCTACGGTCGCAGGTTCGAATCCTGGATGTGTGTGATGTCCTTAGGTTAGTTAGGTTTAAGTAGTTCTAAGTTCTATGGGACTGATGACCTCAGAAGTTAAGTCCCATAGTGCTCAGAGCCATTTTTGATACCGCACTACGTAAAATACCCCCAGACTAGGGAAGGTGCCATTCTGTAGTACAACCGATGACCGACGACCGACGACAACCGTGAAAACTTACCAGATAGACGGAGATGCGGAAAGTCTTTCACGCTGCATGTACACACATATCATCTGATAGGCCACGCATACCATCTAACAGGCCATGCCACAGGGTAACTGGTACATTACTGTTCAGCTGTGCTGTACCAATTCTTATGCCATGTGTCTATTGTTCGTTTCTGTCGGGATTGTTATTAAAATAGCACTGACCGCTTTTCCGTTTCCCATAACAACACAATATTTCAAAGCAATCAAATTTTAAGAAAAATATAACCCCTTTTTTAAAAAAAAAATGTTTCTTTAAAAATGAAATATTTTGGCAATGCTGCTGTATCTTATTGATATATCCATATTCTACCTGGTTATTAGTAAAAAATAAAAGCATCTCTTATGACCGAGACCAAACAAATACCGAAAAATACCAGTTACTCAAAGCTAAAATATCGATATCAGTTTTAACCGGTCGGTTGGCCCCATCCCTACTTCGGAAATGAGTTTAGTTTTTATTTACACGAGTCCGCACATTTTCCATGCTTGGTTCTAATTCGGTTGAAATGTACCCAGGATTGCCTTGTGAGACCAAAGACAGTCAGGGTTTCAGCGATACTTCGAAATTTCTTGAGATCCGCGTCCTGCACTATATCTGAGTTGTTATTTCCTTAACGTAAAATTTCTGGCAGTAATGGTTTTCTAGAGCGGAGTCGTTTAACATATTGAATGAACGGAATGAAAGTTGTTGATTATTTAGAATTTTTCTAAATCCTCTAAGAAGTTCTTATTGTCTTTGCAATAGTGGTGCGGTGTATGACTTGGAAGTGGTAGTCAGGAAGTGTGAATATTCGTAATCGTGCCCGAAATCATCCGTATTGTGTGATTCAGTTCTACGCCTATTTTCGCGGTGTGGTGGTAAATTGTTTATGATGTCCTATCTCCTGAACTATGTGTCATACAATGATATAATTCTGCATTTACATTCAGTGGTATATGTGCATACTGTCTCTAAAATATGTCACTAACACAGTTACTAGAAAAGAAGTAACAAATTTTAATGTCATGCCTCAAGTGGTACTTTTACTGCATGTGACACTATGTCTGAAATAATTTTTATCATTTAAACACTGACCTACAGAATTTGCCCTGACAGAGACAAATCAAGCTTAACCTATTCATTTATTTCCCACAATATACAAGCCCATCACAATCTATTGCTATACAGTGACAACATGACTTCCAATAATTAACACAAAAGAATGGCCCTGAATTGCAAGAAATCCTAAAAATAATAAAAGTCCAAAAATATGAAATTAAAGAAATATGAAACTACCTCCTACTCTGTTAATTCCCTAAACTCATTTCCATCACCAACCTCACAGAAAATGTTCATAACACGAACTACAGCAATTTCAGCAAGCAGCAACTACGGCCAGCTAAATAAAAAGTTTCTAACTACTACAGGCTCTAAGTACTAGGAGGTATATGGTTAGCAAAGGAAAGATTTTGTTGAATAGTAAACAATGTACTTTGAAAATTTTACCTTATTCATGCGACATCCAGTTCTAAAAATTATATAGTTGTCATTAATTCCACTGCCCAAATACTATCGTAACTCGTTAACGGCTAGTCCGTCCAACAACAGAATCTCTTGCCGAGGGTGCAGAGCGCTGTCAGCAATATTAACTCAGTCTAAAGCTATGCCAACCTACAAACAGGCTACTTACAAATGAATAGTGGAAAGCAGTAAGCGATAAACATTTCTCCTTTCTCATTTTGTACTGGTTGTCAACAAGCAAAAATTTTGTGGCGGCTTGAAATTGTGTGTAAAGTTTCTTGCAAGCCGCTAAGTGCTCACACTGTCAAATACTGGATTAATGGAGCCTAGGAACTCACGGTTGACGGGCTACGCTTCTTTTTCACCCCCACCCCGGCCTCTACTTCTTCGGTAGGTATGTGGCTCCTACATTCATAGCGACCGTTGCCTGACGGTACAGTATATGTGTACCAAGTTCGGCTGAAATCGATCTAGTAGTTTAGGAGGATATCTGGAACACACACACACACACACACACACACACACACACACGTTATATTTAATTCATAGTTCTTCCTTGCTTCATCAGAACGTTAGCACGTTAGCAGATTGTTTCACAGGTGATTAGAAGTTGTTAACGTTTTTACCAGTTATTGTAATATGGGAACAGGGATCGAAACGGTCATTTGCAACTCATTTTATAAATCATTACAGTATGTGACCAAATCAAATTTCTAATGTGTTCAGAGCCAAATATTACTTTTTGGAGACACATCATTTTCATCTTTGACCGTTTGCATTACTTACAAATGACCGTAAATCTTTAGATGCCCATATATGTATGAGAATTATTATAAACTTGTTCAAACACAGAACAAGTTTGTGTTTCACAATATGGTCGAATTATAAGCAGAGTTTTTTGCTGTGGCAAGTTTGTAGTTCTCGCGATCGCTTCCACTCACGGCACGCGAGTCAAATGACACGTGATTGAGCGGCGTGCGATACAATATCGAGTGCTGCAGCGTATCGAAAAACCTCGATCTCGTTCGATCGAAAGTATCGTTTGCCCTGTTTTACCTTCTACTGATCGAATCCAACTATTGGTTCCTTATTTTAAAATACTCAGTTTAGGAATCACTGCCACGCGTACAATTTTGACCTTAATGATTTGCGACACGCAGTATGGATTTGGAGATCGAGATGTAGATGTACATTTACATGTAGATGTAGAACCGGAGACAGCGTTGTAGAGGCGTGCCGCCTTCGCACGCCATCTGTTCAGCACGGCGGAAATATTTCATGCGTGCGAACCCGCCGGGCAAATGAGTAATCAATTCGACTCCCCACTTTTTTTTTCACACACAAATTGGTTCGCGCCCGTTCCTGTGGCGAGTAAATTAATTGGCCCTGTCCATTTTGATATATGACTCCCTTTGGTAAAGTACAAATGTTTGTTAACGAACTAAATCAGTTCCGAGTAACCGATCGACATAGTTGTTGTACAGTCATGGTTAACAATTGCTTGTTTATCCCCCCGTTACTACGGAAACGTAGGCGTTGACGAGGAACAACGAAGAACTACGTCAGCAGTCATTTTAATAAGGAAACAGCGTGGGCTGAATAGTGAGGGAGAGGATTTTTCGAGACTGGAAAGGTATGTGTTTTAACTTTTCGTTTGGCTCACCGCCCGCTGCAAGTCTTCCAGTTGGTCGCTTTTTCGGCAGCTAGCGTGTCCACCCCGTAATTTGTGGTACTATGGCTAGGGTCAAGTGCAAGGTCTAATCCCACCCCTCTGCTTTCGCCCATGACGTCCTGTGTGATGTCATGAGTTTATGATGCGAAACATGTGAGCAATTTGCTATTAAATGTTATCTGTGGTTGTTTTATTAACACGTGTCAACTATACTGTTTATTCCAAATATGTCGTGATTTTACGTGGGTGTGTTTAGGGTGAAACCTGTGAGCACAACTTAAATTTTTCGTAGCGAAACATTTATATTCTTGTTCTCACAAGTATTTGACTGATGCTTTCTGCATTTAGCACGATTTCCGAGGGTAAGGTTAGACAAGAAATTAGTGTTGTTTCTTACAATTATTCGGATGTATTTGTAGTGCGTCACATCAGAGATAGATTTGGCGGGAACCTAACTGCATAACCCAAGCTGTTGCGAGTGAAATAAGTAGTGATTTTACATATGATCTTGGCTCTTACAAATATTTAACTTATTTTTTTTAATGTGACGTCGTGGAGGCGTAGTTTATTTGAAACAGATTGTTTTTTAGGGCTAGTGTTGTTGTTAGCGGTAGCTCACTTTTGTTGTGGATCTTTGTGTTCGTAATGTAGTTTGTGGTAATGGGTAAGTTGAGCTGGATCTAGTCTTCGGTAGTTATTGGTTGTTTATATATTTTTGATTTTAGAGCAGTTAGTTTTCGTTTGCAGTTTATTACTCTTTTATACTGAATTTTTGTGTTTGTCGTTTGCTTTCAAGTTGTGTGTGAATATTTTCGTGCTCGCAGTACGGTTTTGTGTGTGTGTGTGTGTGTGTGTGGTATGTTTTGCGACCAACCTTGATTGATTTGGAAGATATTGTGGTTCATGACTTCGTATTTATGAACTTTTTAATTAATTGTGAGTTTGTAGTTTGTTTGTCGACGGGAAATCTCTTCTGAAATGAGGGTTTTTTACTTTTTGTTTGGGTAGTTTCTTTTTTGGGGGGGCGATTACTTATTTCTTCATTTCAACTACACTATGTGATCAAAAGTATCCGGACACCTGGCTGAAAATGACTTACAAGTTTGTGACGCCCTCGATCGGTAATGCTGGATTTAAATATGGTGTGGCCCACCCTTAGCCCTGACGACAGCTTCCAGTCTCGCAGGTGCTGGAAGGTTTCTTGGGGAACGACAGCCCATTCTTCATGGAATGCTGCACTGAGGAGAGGTATCGATGTCGGTCGGTGAGGTCTGGCACGAAATCGGCGTTCCAAAACACCCCAAAGGTGTTCTGTAGGTTTCAGGTCAGGACTCTGTGCAGGCCAGTTCATTACAGGGATGTTTAATGTCGTGTTACAACTCTGCCATAGACCGTACATTATGAACAGGTGCTCGATCGTGTTGAAAGATGCAATCACCATCCCCGAATAGCTCTTCAACAGTGGGAAGCAAGAAGGTGTTTGAAACATCAATGTAGAGCTGTGCTGTGATAGTGCCACGCAAAACAACAAGGGGTATATTTTTGATTTTAGAGCAGTTAGTTTTCGTTTGCAGTTTATTACTCTTTTATATTGAATATTTGTGTTTGTCGTTTGCTTTCAAGTTGTGTGTGAATATTTTCGTGCTTGCAGTACGGTTTTGTGTGAATATTTTCGTGCTTGCAGTACGGTTTTGTGTGTGTGTGTGTGTGTGTGTGTGTGTGTGTGTGTGGTATGTTTTGCGACCAACCTTGATTGATTTGGAAGATATTGTGGTTCATGACTTCGTATTTATGAACTTTTTAATTAATTATGAGTTTGTAGTTTGTTTGTCGACGGGAAATCTCTTCTGAAATGAAGGATTTTTAATTTTTGTTTGGGTAGTTTCTTTTTTGGGGGGGGGGGGGGGCGATTATTTATTTCTTCATTTCAACTACACTATGTGATCAAAAGTATCCGGGGGCGATTATTTATTCCATGAAAAACATGGCCACACCTTAACACCACCACCCCCCAATTTCACTGTTGGCACTACACACGCTGGCAGATGACATTCACCGGGCATTCGCCATACCCACACCCAACCATCGGATCGCCACATTTTTTACCGTGATTCGTCACTCCACACAACGTTTTTCCACTGTTCAATCGTTCAGTGTACACGATCCGTGGATCAAGCGAGGCGTCGTTTGGCATTTACCGGCGTTTGGCATTTACTCGACCATGAAATCCAAGTTTTCTCACCTCTCGCCTAACTGTCATAGTACCTGCAGTGGATCCTGATGCAGTTTGGAATTCCTGTGTGGTGGACTGGATAGATGTCTGCCTATTACACATTACGACCCTCTTCAACTGTTGGCGGTCTCTGTCAGTCAACAGACGAGATCGGCCTGTACGCTTTTGTGCTGTAAGTGTCCCTTCACGATTCCACTTCACTATCACATCGGAAACAGTGGACCTACGGACGTTTAGGAGTGTGGAAATCTGGGTAAAGACGTATGGTACAAGAGACACCCAATCACCTGACTATGTTCGAAGTCCGTGAGTTCCGCGGAGTGCCCCATTTTGCTCTCTCACGATGTCCAATGACTGCTGATGTCGCTGATATGGGGTACCTGGCAGTAGGTGGCAGGACAATGCCCCTAACATGAAAAACATATGTTTCGGGGTTTCCGGATACTTTTAATAACGTAGTGTATATAGGCCTAGTTAAAATTGCTACATTCGTTTTTGTGGTTGTTTGTAGGTTTTCTGGTATCATTGTCTTCGTTTGCGTTATAAAGGTCAAGCGAAATATTCCATTCCTACTGTTTGTGTTTTTTGGTTTTTTTTCCGTTTATTCTGGAGGAATTCATGAGTGACATTTATGCATTATTTGGTTCATTTCTGGGAGTGTGGCACTACTGCCTTCTTTTGACCTGCATATAGGTCCAGCGTAAGCTGAGATTTCACTTCTGTGAGTTTTGAATGGGTATGTTTTTGGTATCGATGCAGGCGTTTCAATTTTATAGGTCTAACAAAAATCTCGATATTGCTTCTCATGCTTGGGTTTGCGGTATTCGAAATCACTCTCTTCATTTGAGGTCTGTAAGTCAAGCGAAAATTTTATTCCAGTTGTGCGATTTTTGTATTTTTTTGTTCTTTTATTCTAGAAAGATTTGTGTGTCATTCCTCTATTAACTTGTTGTTTTTATGGAGGGTTGTCTGTTTCTGTTGTCTTCCTTTGAGTTACACCGGTCAAGCGAATTATTCGAGTCCAATTTTTTTATTTTTTGTATATTCTCGTTCCGTTTATTCTGGATGTTTTAACGTGTCCCCTTTTTCGATTTTATGGACTGCTGTTGAGTGAACTTAGCTTTTTTTTAATTTTGTCCCTGCCCAAGACCTCATTCCTGTGGTTATCCCATTAATTTCCTTTTATTTGCTGACTGAAATACTTTGCGTGTTTTTCACTGTTGTTTACGAACAGAATTTCGTCGTCATCTTGAAGAATGTGATCGGTCAGTTCTGAAATGTTGCATGGGGCTTAATTACATAAATATGAAATCCAAATATTTTTTATTTTTAGTAGCTAACTGTCCGGTTACGAAGTCTCGTAAACGGTTGGCCCTGACTAGTTTTTGTACGCAATCTGACTGCATAGAACAACAACAAAGAATGAAATGAAAATTCTCGTTAACACAATTAATTAAGTCCCCAGCAACTATAAAACCTGCGAAACCAAAGCACAAGTATAACTGTTCTGTGTGTGGAAGTATGACTCAACGTACACATCTGGCACGGTTCTTCTTCAATAAGACAAGAAATTTCAAATACCATTTATACTGAAGTGATAAAAAAAATTAGAAATACTATAATTGCGCAAGAAAATCAGAATTACACTCTAATACAAGAACACAAGCCAGATGCTTTGTTGACTGAACCTGTAATGACGCATTATTCAGGACATTGAAATAATGAGAAAAAAAAGAAAGGGAGTTTTGTTACCTTCATATGTATTGACGAAAAGCACTCTGATCATTACAATATCTCCATTAGAACAACATCTGCTGTCTAGCCCATCAAACAACTGCATAAAACATGGAACAAGCACTCACTAGTACGACATCTCGACAAGCACTCCCTACTACGAGTTCTCGACAAGCACTTTTCACTAGCACATCTCAACAAACACTGACTACTACGAGTTCTCGACAAGCACTGCCAGTGGAGGCGACGGAATAAAACTCTTTGGCGCAATCTCTGGCGCTTTGGCTCAGTGTAGCCACCTTTCAATGTTATTGTTATTTCGATAGTAACTAAGTAAATGATCGTCGTTATGTGCAAAATGACGTCATTGGTCAAAGCAGACGGGTGGAATCGGACCTTACTCTATTCCCAATGCTTTTTAAGTTTTTACACGAACAATGAAAAGAAATTGGCCTAAATTGTTTCAAGCATTCGCTTCCGAGACTGGCTTTAGAGTTTAGTAAAGAAAGCAGTAAAAACCAATATTTCCTGCTCGATGAAATTTTAAATTGAACTGATGTTTCCTTTTATTTATTTTCATTGTTTCAGCCTCTGCTGACCTACAATTAAATATTTAACTTCATATTTTACGTTCTTTCCTGTTTCGCCAGTATTCCTTCATTCTCTGACTCACTCTTGCTCGCTCTTCTTCTGAGAGTACTCTTCGTATTGTTCTTGCTTTTTCATCGAATAAATCCACCAGTACCGCTTGTTTTGCTCTGACATTCTCTGTTTCTTATACGTCCTTTACTGATCCCAAACTTCTTCCCACTATGTTGGAAAGGAGAGTGGTGTTGCTGGAGGGCAGTATACCTAGGAACACAGGATGTTTCCTGGTTGCTTTTGCAAACATTTTCCTACATTTTCTATTGTTTTCATTGTTGCGAGTCATGAAGTCGTGTTTCGTGCAGCGTTTGTAAATACAGGGTGGTTACAATTAACTTTCGCTACTTGAGCCAGTGTAGATGGAAGTGTCTTTAACCCACAGGCACAAAGCTCGATAGGAAAGATGTTCATGGTGTGCGCTGCAGGATTTGCGTTGTTAGGAGCCCTACTGTCATGAGTTGGCTTAATTAGCCGGTAGTGGTACAGAGAGGTAGCGTTCAGTCACATGCATCACTGTGCATCGCTAAAGCTGTTTTATCGAAACAAGGGCACTAGTGCTGCTACTCTTCGCGAGTATCGACGTATTACAGAACTACGGAAAGATCCTTGCTCCGAATCGGGGCAAAGAACGTGATTCGGAAGTTCGAATTAACTGGCGACTTTGCAATTGGAGAGGTCGATGGCCTGGGACGTAAACATGGTGTGCAAACAACAAATGTTATCTTCTCATGTGGAAATTAAAATGCGTTTCTTTCAATGGTTTCTTCGTTGTTCCTCTTTTGCAAGTCCTTGCAAATATTCCCTCAAAGTTTCATTGTTTTATTATAATTACTCTGTATTATGACTTCAACATATTTAAGTGCTGTATAAAATATTAAGGCTATCTTGAGGATATTGTTAATTCTTCAGTTACAGATTTTGGTTCAAATGGTTCAAATGGCTCTGAGCACTTAACATCTGATGTCATCAGTCCCCTAGAACTTAGAACTACATAAACCTAACTAACCTAAGGACAGCACACACATCCATGCCCGAGGCAGGATTCGAACCTGCGACCGTAGCGATCGCGCGGTTCTAGACTGTAGCGCCTAGAACCGCTCGGCCACTCCGGTCAGCTACAGATTTTCATGGCTGGTAAAATTATGCTTTTAAAACTATTTATATAACTTGTAATGTGTCGTTGGATTTGTTAATTTTGAATGCGGCAAAGAATAACGTTCTGACTGTCTTCTCAAGCCCAGGGTGGTGAACAGACATTCCACATAGCTATTAACTCTGGCCCTATCTCAAAGTAACCAAAAATGCTACTGTGACATTCCAAGAATACATGAATTGATATTAATGCCAAGCTCGGGATTTAACCTAAAATTATAGCACAATCTCTCCGTTTGTATTACATTTAATTTACCAAAGCTCTCAAGAATCCAGTTATAATCAATAAGCAAGTTTAATTACTTCTTCTCTCAATAAATCAATTAATATTTAAACACTGAATATGTAATTAATCAAACTATATCTCTATATGTGAAAATGTTATCAATTGAAACAAGTAAATCTTTTGCAGTGAAAATTACACCTACGTTCTAGCTGTACAATGAACTAAGTTGGGAGAGGATGACTTTATCTAATCTATTCTCATGCACTCATTGGAGGGTAGGTTAGTAATTAGCTCTTGAATTTCTCTATTCAAAGCATACACATATTGGAGTATGCTACTCTCGCAAAATTTAATTTCGCCAAAAGCGCTTCATACATTACCAAGCGGCAACTGCGGCGGCGTTGTCTCCGTGCTGGGTCTGAAATCGCTAATTCCCTACTCTGGCCTTGACTGAAAGTAATCAGTCTCAAACGCTATGCGTTCCGAGGAACGTTCAAATTTCCCTAAGCGAAATTAATGGCAATTTCACACTCGCTCTGGGTTGAAGCGACGTGCGCAAAATTCAGCCGGAAAAAGATTCCCGGAGGAATATTTAACTATCGCTTTACGTTGGTCGCCAGGATACGTGAAGTGTATCGCACTCACTTTGCAAACGGAAAGAAGTCAGAGTCGCGCCTTCACCACACGCAGGTGTGTGGTCCGCCGCTAGACGTGAGCGCCCGCTCTCTCTGTCTCTGTGTCTTAATTGAGTTCTCAAAGTGCTTTTATATGACGTTATCATCCCCACCTTGATTCTACTACATCACACGTCTGGCTTCTGCTGACCGCTCCCAAGTTAAAGGTAAATTCTTATTTTTATTGCCTGAGTTTCCACTCGTTAATGTACTACGGCCACTTACTTGCGTCTCGGGCGTGTTTATTCTGATAGGTCTTATATTGATTTTCCCTTATTTCTTTCTGCAGTGCACCTGGGCTTTCTTTTGTTAAAGCTAATTGAGTCGTTCCAATGTCATCAGCCACCTGCCCTGTCCGTCTCCAAGCTGTGTTCACTTTATTATATTACTCATTCCCCTGTTGTTAAAAGGGTAAATCGTTTGTTATTCCGTACATGAGATGGCTCTAATTATTTCCTGCTGTCGATGATATCGTTATTTGCTGGGGATATTAGTCGGTATCGTCGTTATGCAGCTTATGTAAGGCCCGAAAATGTGGACACCTTACAAACTTGTAGACGGCAAGTCCATGCTTCTTCCATATTGCAGCATCTTGTACCTTGAAACGGATTAATGTCTTCTGTAATGGAATGTGTGATATTTGCAAATAAACTGCAATACTTTAACGTCTTAACTATTTTCCCTGTCTTGGAAATGGAAACTGAAAACATGTTTTTAACTTTTAATTGCATTTTGTTAATACTTCCTCTTCTTGATTTGATTTCAATCGCTGATTGTTGGTGGTAGTGGAGTAATAACGTAACACATAGACTATTAAGTACAGTGCTGACAACATTTTTAAAACTGAATGGAATATTTGTTCCTAGCTACGTGACCCTGTGTTAACTTGGAACACTTATTCACATATGAGATAACTTTGCTTTTGAAGGGTATTTTTTTTTTTGAATTTCAGAAAAAGACTGCAGCACACAAAAAGTGAATGCTGTCATTTCAAAATGGTTTGAACTTCTATTGTTAGAGGCGGAAGTGGCTCTGAGCACTATGGGACTTAACTTCTGAGGTCATCAGTCCCATAGAACTTAGAACTACTTACACCTAACTTACCTAAGGACATCACACACATCCATGCCCGTGGCAGGATACGAACCTGCGACCGTAGCGGTGGCGCGTTTCCAGACGGTAGCGCCTAGAACCGCTCGGCCACTCCGGCCGGCGGAGGCGGAAGTCTTAAGTCTTTCAAACAACAATATTCTCCCCTACAGAAGAAGGTGTGTAGATTCTGATAACAATCATTTCGTGTGCCTCAATGGCACGGTGCAAGTCTTTCAGTTTGACGCCACTTTTGAGCCTTGGCTCTACCTAGAATACACCAGTTATCCATCCATGGAAAGAATCCTACTGTTTACCGTGAAAACTGAACCACTTGTAATTTCTGGCGGAACTCCACATCATAGAATCATAGGGTAAAAACTGGTCTGAAAAATCCGTGGGCTGACCAGAATTCGATCCAACGACTGTTCGGTATCCTGACCTGCATTTTACCACAAGCCCACCAGGCCGATATTCTTGTGAGTCCTCACAAAACTCTCAAGCTGCGACAGCACTTGACTGCTTTGTGGCTGACCACTTTGTAGGTACCACCACTGCCACGAGACGTCACTCGCAAGGCCAATTAACTTTCGTCATTACTCAGCGGTAAGAAATTACGAGGGGCGTTAAATAAGTAATGCAACGTATTTTTGTTCTGAAAGCAGGTTGGTTTTATTCAGGATTCCAATACACCACATTAGTCCCCTCTCTTTTGGCTAAACAATTCCCACTTTTCGACACAATCTCCGTTGAATTCGTAGGTCTTACGCCACCGTACTGGGACGGATTTTATGCCCTAGAGATACTACTCTACTGGTCGACTTCGGAGCCGAAGTCTTTTTGAGTCAATAACCTCCCCATTATCCGTGTACCGCTTCCCGCGGGGTCTATTCTTCATTGTGCCAAACAGATGGAAGTCGCAGGGTGCGAGATCTAGGCTGTAGGGTGAAGTGGATGAGGAAGAACAGTTCAGTCAAGTTGTTTGAGCTCCTCTCTGGTGGCCATACTTGTGTGGGGTGATGCGTTGTCATGGACATGGTGAAGTTCGTTTGCATTTTTGTAGTGACGAACACAATGAAGTCGTTCCTTCACTATGCTGAGGGCGGCATAGTACGCTTCACAGTTGATCGTTGCACCATGAGGAGGACCACCAAAGAGAACAGCCCATTCAGAGCCCCAGAGGATCGTCGCCATGACTTTACCGGCTGAGGGTACGCATTTGAACTTTTTCTTCGGAGGAGAGATGATATGGCGCCACTCCAGGGATTGCCGTTTTGTTACCATTTCGAAGTGATGAACCCATGTTTCATAGCCTGTGTGGATGTTCGACAAAAAAAAAAATGTTGCTATCGGCCTGGTACTGTACCTCGTAGATGGTCTTTACGGTCTTTTGTTATGCGTCTGGGAACCCAAGGGGAATGCACCTTTCAGTACCACAACTGATGGGGGAGTGTGTGAGCACGACCAGCAGAGACGTACAGTTGAGCACCGAGGTGTTGATTGCGATTCGTCAGTCGCTTCGAATGCGGGTGTCCGCACGTTCTAATAGTGCAGGAGCCACAGCTGTGTGTGGCCGGCCGGCTCGCGAGAGATGGGACAGGCTTGGGTGACCTTGGTGCCATCATCATAGACGCCTCGCCCAACAACTCAACGTGCTTTTGTTCACTGATAGTTCTTCGTAGACATTCTGGAAGCACCTATGAATATCTGCGATGCCCTGGTTTCCCCCCAAAAGAAATAAGTGACAGCTCTGTGCTTGGAACCCACTTCCGTTACCATTCTGAATGCTAGGTATAGCGCCGCTACCTATGGAAACTATATGAAACTGTGGAGGCTGAAGCGGAAATATTCCACGATCTCCCACAAAAAATTCCCCATATTTTCAATCGAAACCGTCGGAGAAAAAATATGTTGTTTCACTTACCGTACGCACCTCGTATATAAACAAGCTTACTTCGTGAATAGCCGGCCGGAGTGGCCGAGCGGTTCTAGGCGCTACAGTCTGGAACCGCGCGACCGCTACGGTCGCAGGATCGAATCCTGCCTCGTGCATGGATGTGTGTGATGTCTTTAGATTAGTTAGGTTTAAGTAGTTCTAAGTTCTAGGGGACTGATGACCTCAGAAGTTAAGTCCCATAGTGCTCAGAGCCATTTGAACCATTTGAACTTTGTGAATATTTTAGCGAAAACTGTATCAAAATTCCTACAGAAGTTCTTGCGATTAGCCTGACTCTGTTCATCATAAGAATAAACCAGATGCAAACATTACGCCATGTATTCTTCCGCGTCTGGTTTTATCTAATTGGATTTCGTTTCACGCGGAGCGGAAGCCAAGCTGTGACCAGTACAGTCAAGTACGATCATAAGGATGCGTTTTATGCGGTGTTATATGCGCTTGGTCCGCCCCGACAGCTGAGTGACCAGCGTTACAAACTGCCGTCCTACGGGCTCGGGTTCGATTCCCGGTTGGGTCGGGGCTTTTCTCCGCTCAGAGACTGGGTGTTGTGTTGTCTTCATCATCATTTCATCTCCATCCTGCGCGCAGGTCACCCAATGTGGCGCCGAATGTAATAATATCTGCACCAAGGCGGCCGGACCTGCCCCGTAAGAGGCCTCCTGTCCAATGACGCCAAACGCTCATTTCCATTTCCATATGCACATAGACTGAGCGATAATGCAGGACAACAGCTTTGCCGGCGCATTAAACTTGGGACAGCCAGCGGTCCAACTAAACTGCAATTATGTGAGCACTTGCAGTTCACACGAGAAAAGAGACGAGCAAAGAAACAATACAACTTCCAATGTCATTTAAGTTTTAAAGAGAACTCCAGCACTATCGCACGCTTCTACTGTGACCAGACGAAAAGCATAAAATGCTGTCGTTCTTATCTGACGTGGAATTCTAATTACAAACAAGAGTGATGAAAATTCCTGACTTAAACACAGGGTAATTTTTCTTAGTGTACTGCAAAAGCATACTGCAGGGATTTCACCGTACTGTTGAATACTGAAGCCACTGAAGGTATTAATTACAGTGAGTCGTCTGGTAATCTCTTAGCTCATTCCCTACCCGAATCGGAGAAATACATTTCAGTTTTGGAAGTGTCACCTGCTACGTTGATAAAGAGCCTATCAGCAACATAATTTACGAAGCTAACCAGGCGCCGCATTTTCTTCTCTTCTTTTATGACGAGCCATTCTATATCCCGCCAGCATTCGGCAGTACCACGTGAAAAACCTGTGTGCGTTAGTTCCAGTAAATATCGCAGTTAACAGCCTTGTTACGTCTAGGCCCAAATCCCGTAACTCGACTCCAGATCAGTTCTGTTAGGTTTGTATTGTAATGGTACAGTGGCAAATGTAAAAATGTAGCATTTGTATGATGTACTCGATGCTGTGAAAATGATTGTTTTTCGTGTTTCTATGACACTTATCTACATCTGTGGTACAAAACAATGGTCATAGTCCAAATAAAGAGTATTTGGTTTTTAATTTTTGCTTTAAAAACCAAATTCTTATGTTTCCATAATTTAACCAACTTTTATTAACAGACTTTCTTCAAATACAGATAATTAAGAATTTATATTTGAAATGAAAAGAGGAATTTCGCGTGCAATGTGTAATCACAAGCAACAAGATGTGGTTTATTCATAAAAAATCATGATGAATTTTACCGTTACGAGGTGTGTCATGGGTATTTCAAATTGAACGAGAAAAACAATGACTTGGACGAGATTTGAACAAGAGAGCCTCGAATTGTAATACGTTTTACAGTCCATTGCGATACCGATTCCGCTATACGTTCAGAGTATGTTTGTGTCTCAACTGTATCTAATACAGTCCCTCGGAAAACTTCAAAGCCGACTATCTCTTAAAATTTATGAAAAACATTAAGAAGAACCTATTTCTCGGCATTTTACCCGTGTTCCACTACGGAACAGCGAGCAGCCTCAGCCATTTTCATACTGAGCATTAACAGCGTGACAATCATAGCACAACAGTGCAGAGTCTGTGACTGTACACGGTTTTTTAAATAAAAACTACGTATCTAAGACGTGATTAAGCAAAACGTTGATGGCTGTTAATACATTTGAACTTCTTAAAGTTTCATTTAACGTAACTTAGTAATAATATATCTAATATATAAGCAGGGCTCACTTCGAACTAATAATATATCTAATACATAACTAGGGCCTACTTCGAAGAGCGTAACAACGCCAGTGTGCATGTGCTACGGCTTCTGACCAACCACTGTGTTGGTGTTTGCTTACATCATGTTTCTTCTTATGATGACCGGAGTATAGAAGTCGATATTCCGAGACAGTTTGAAATTGAACAAGAGGGGGAGATTGTAATGAACGAATGGAACTGTAATTGGAGGAAGACTGGAGAAACTGGAACGAGGAGCGAGTGGGCATCCAAAAACGATCGAGACCGACTGAACGAGACTGAGGCGGCAACGAGGAGCGGCGGAACTTAAATGAAACCGACCGAATAAGAGCAGCCAACTGTGAATGAGCATTCCTCGGATTTCATTCCTCGGTTGTTCTGTTGACAGTCTAGAAAACTGTTGCTTTCGCCCCTTTTCTTTCGTGAACGGCTCACCTCTAATCTAGACAACCTGTGCATAACAGCACCCGTTCACACAATACAAGATTTCACTCACTATGTCACATTCTACTGCTGTTGGAGACAATCAGTGAACAGGCTTTGGCACAACCTAGTCAGTGGAACTGTTCAAGCGACGCAAACTCAGACCCTTATATGAGCATGATGATGATGTTATTCGAACAGAGAGCTGGGTGCTATGAGTCACGTGACGCCTATTCTCCCGGCACTGTGCGCTCATATCAACAACGGCGGCGTGCATCCCTGCTCGTTGCGAAAATTAGTTGAGACGGGACTGCCGCGCGGCGGGTTGCAGCCGCCCAGGCGCAGCGGGGTATTCCCCGCATTGTGTAGGCTGGGATTTACGGCTCAGCAGGAATCCCCCGGCTCTGAAATTGCGGCGCCGTGTGGCGGCGCGCCGGCATCGCTGCAGTCCGCTGCCTCCGGTGGTAAATGGAACGTCGCCAGGGCCGTTTCCTCTGTAAATCATCCTTTCTCAGGGCGCTTACATACGTGTTCCCTTCTCAAAGAGAGCATAGCGCCACGGCATACAAAGTGCAGTTGTCCGTCTGGAGACTCAAAAAGCTGGCTCACCTAACTGCATTCATTTATCTTGGAAACTATACATGAAAGAAGTAGTAGCGAAAAGTGAAACAAACCCGAGTGCCTCAACTTTTAATTTATATAAATTACTTTTGCCGGCCGTTGGTGGGCGAGCGGTTCTAGGCGCAACAGTGTGGAACCGCGTGACCGCTACGGTCGCAGGTTCGAATCGTGCCTCGGGCATGGATGTGTCTGATGTCCTTAGGTTAGTTATGTTTAAGTAGTTCTAAGTTCTAGGGGACTGATGACCTGAGATGTTAAGTCCCATAGTGCTCGGAGCCATTTGAACCAAATTACTTTCAGTGACCAATAAATCTGCAAATTAAGGGTATTCAGGTCTCCTATAGTTTCAGCTTAAAATAAACCATCTCACCAAGCAAAAATAACAATAGTGCGCATAAAATTCGAGGTCTTGCCCCACCCTTGGAATAAAATGCGGTCCCCCATTAAAATGAATGCAAAAAAACTTCTTAATAAGAAGTTTACTTCTATAGCAGAACATTGGTCTATATGAAAACATATAGAAACCTTAAAAATACAGCCAAGGGGTACCACAAATCGTGATGACTGGGTGTTGTGTGATGTCCTTAGGTTAGTTAGGTTTAAGTAGTTCTAAGTTCTAGGGGACTGATGACCATAGATGTTAAGTCCCATAGTGCTCAGAGCCATTTGAACCATTTTTTTTTTTTTTTTTTTTTTTGGATACCACAAATCCATTTTAAGTTCAAAAATTAGTTTTTGACCAAGAACTTCAAATTTACAAAACATTAAGCTAACATAGGCAGAGTTCCAGTAACTTTTCCTAATAAAGAAAACAAACGTTACTTAGAACAAATATCGCAGACAAAGTAGTTGTCTTCATCTTCAGCTGCAGAACATTGTTCGTGAGTCCAGCCGCGACAAGATACACACTGAATCCAGTCCTCATTCGATAATCAGTCTGAATATAGCTTATCACAAAATATGCATGCTTAGTCTGTTCTTCTTCACATGATTAGGTCGAAGAATATTTTTTTCTTTTGTTCAGTTTATTTTGAGACGATCTATTCTTTCAAGCTGTTGCTTGTTGCGTCTTCACCTACCTTACGGCTTGGCCCTCTCCGTTCTTCCATACAAAAATTTTTAAGTTTTGAGTTTTCCTTTTCTTCTGTCCCTTCCCTGGCGTTTTCTTCAGTTCCCAAATAATATTAATATGGAGAGGGGGTCAGTGTTACTGCATTTCCCTCTTTCCTATTGATGAAATTCTTTGCAATATCCTTTAAGCAAACTTTTGAAAGAGGCATTAGAAGCATTGATGATGATGTCACAGCTTCTGATGCATCCCCTTGTGGTGTGTTGCCTTCGGGTTCTCTTTGCTTCTTAAAGTGTCGTGTAGCCAGTGTTGCACCACAGTGCAAAATTGAATAAAATATGGCGTTGGAACGTTAGTATTCACATTACGTATATCATGCAAACTTCCGCACTCGTATTTCTTGTCGAGAGACCAATAATCAGATTCATCGCAAAGGTTACGGCACCCACAAACGTGGACTTGATCGTAATCAGTGATCATTCTAATAAAGAGAGAAATGTCTGTCTGACTGAAATTCACGAGAAGAGATACTTTCGTTCACATACAGCGTCGCTAGGTCAACAGTCCATCGCTGTGCAAACTGACACAGGCGCTGTCGTGGAAACCATTGGCAGTATCGCTAGGATGAATTAATGTCAACTGCAAGAATAATACTACCTGTCAAAACAAGAACAAAGTATTCAACTGTAGGTGGTTTTCCTTTATTAGATCTACACATACATCATACTCAACAAGCCACCTAATGGTGGGTGGCTAAGGGTACTTTCGGTACCACTATCTGATCCCTCCAACCCTGTTCCACTCGCGAATAGTACGTGGGAAGAATGACTGTCGGTAAGCCTCTCTATTGGCTGCAATTTCTCGAATTTTCTCCTCGTGGTCAATAAGCGAGATGTATGTGGGGCGAAACAATATGTTGTCTGGCTCTTCCTGAAAGTGCTGTCCCGAAATTTCAGTGGTAAATCTCTCTGTGATGCACAGCGTCTCTCTTGTAAAGTCTGCCAGTGGAGTTTGTTTAGCATCTCGGTAACGCTCTCTCGCCAGCTAAACGACCCCGTGACTAAACGCGCCTCCCTTCGTTGGATCTTCTCTATCTCCTGTATCAGTCCTACCTGATAGGGATAGATGAACAATACTCAAGAATGGGGTGAAAAAGCTCCTTATAAGACACTTCCTTCGTGGATGAGTTACATTTCCTTAGGATTCTTCCGATGAATCTGAGTCTTGTGTCTGCTTTTCTCATTATCTGTTTTATATGGTCATTCCACTTAAGGTCCCTTTGGACAGTTAAGCCTAGATATTTTACGGCGGACGCTGTCTCCAGCTGTTTTTCATTAATCGTGTAGCTGTACAATAGTGGATTTCTTTTCCTATGTACGCGCAATATGTTACATTTATTTGCGTCCATGGTCAACTGCCAGAGTCTGCACCATTCATCAATTCTCTGCAGGTCGTTGTGGAAATTCTTACTATCTTCTGGCGTTGCTACTTTGGCATAAACAACTGCATCATTTACGAATAGCCTTAAAGAGCATCCGACACTTTCTACTAGATATTGAACGAAGACTTAGAATTTTTTCCATTTGTTCTCTACATATTCGTCCTCATCACCGAATATTTAATGCTGACAGCTGAGATATTCAGAAATTTGTATCCTGTCATCCTTGCTGAGCACATATATCTTCGCCGGCCGTGCGGTTCTGGGCGCTACAGTCTGGAGCCGAGCGACCGCTACGGTCGCAGATTCGAATCCTGCCTCGGGCATGGATGTGTGTGATATCCTTAGGGTGGTTAGGTTTAATTAGTTCTAAGTTCTAGGCGACTGATGACCCGAGAAGTTGGGTCGCATAGTGCTCAGAGCCATTTGAACCATTTGAACATATATCTTCCTACCTTTCTTAACATTCCTTGTAGGACCCGTCGTCATAGATTCTGTCATAGCCTAATGCTCGCTGATACCTTCCTCTACGTTGTTGTTATTGTGGTCTTCAGTCCTGAGACTGGTTTGATGCAGCTCTCCATGCTACTCTATCCTGTGCCTCCTTCTTCATCTCCCAGTACTTACTGCAACCTACGTCCCTCTGAATCTGCTTAGTGCATTCATCTCTTGGTCTCCCTCTACGATTTTTACCCTCCACACCGCCCTCCAATGCTAAATTTGTGATCTCTTAATGCCTCAGAACATGTCCTACCAACCGGTCCCTTCTTCTTGTCAAGTTGTGCCACAAACTCCTCTTCTCCCCAATTCTATTCAATACCTCCTCATTAGATATGTGCTCTACCCATCTAATCTTCAGCATTCTTCTGTAGCACCACATTTAGAAAGCCTCTATTCTTGTCTTGTCCAAACTAGTTATCGTCCATGTTTCACTTCCATACATGGCTACACTCCATACAAATACTTTCAGAAACGACTTCCTGACACTTAAATCTATACTCGATGTTAACAAATTTCTCTTCTTCAGAAACGATTTCCTTGCCATCGCCAGTCTACATTTTATATCCTCTCTACTTCGACCATCATCAGTTATTTTGCTCCCCAAATTGCAAGATTCCTTTACTACTTTAAGTGTCTCATTGCCTAATCTAATTCCCTCAGCATCACCCGACTGAATTCGACTACATTCCATTATCCTCCTTTTGCTTTTGTTGATGTTTATCTTATATCCTCCTTTCAAGACACTGTCCATTCCATTCAACTGCTCTTCCAAAGCCTTTGCTGTCTCTGACAGATTTACAATGTCATCGGCGAACCTCAAAGTTTTTATTTCTTCTCCATGGATTTTAATACCTACTCAGAATTTTTTTTGTTTCCTTTACTGCTTGCTCAATATACAGATTGAATAACATTGGGGAGAGGCTACAACCCTGTCTCACTCCCTTCCCAACCGCTGCTTCCCTTTCATGTCCCTCGACTCTTATAACTGCCATCTGGTTTCTGTACAAATTGTAAATAGCCTTTCGCTCCCTGTATTTTACCCCTGCCACCTTTAGAATTTGAAAGAGAGTATTCCAGTCAACATTGTCAAAAGCTTTCTCTAAGTCCACAAATGCTAGAAACATACGTTTGCCTTTCATTAATCTATTTTCTAAGATCAGTCGTAGGGTCAGTATTGCCTCACGTATTCCAATATTTCTACGGAATCTAAACTGATCTTCCCAAAGGTTGGCCTCTACTAGTTTTTCCATTCGTCTCTAAAGAATTCGCGATAGTATTTTGCAGCTGTGGCTTATTAAACTGATTGTTCGATAATTTTCACATCTGTCAACACCTGCTTTCTTTGGGATTGGAATTATTATATTCTTCTTGAGGTCTGAGGGTATTTTGCCTGTATCATACATCTTGCTCACCAGATGGTACAGTTTTGTCAGGACTGGCTCTCCCGAGGCCGTCCGTAGTTCTAATGGAATGTTGTCTCCTCCCGGGACCTTGTTTCGACTCAGGTCTTTCAGTGCTCTGTCAAACTCTTCACGATTTCGTCTTCATCTACATTTTCTTCCATTTCCAGAATATTGTCCTCAAGTACGTCGCCCTTGTATAGACCCTCTACAAACTCCTTCCACCTTTCTGCTTTCCCTTCTTTGCTTAGAGCTGGGTTTCCATCTGAGCTCTTGATTTCATACAAGTGGTTCTCTTTTCTCCAAAGGTCTCTTTAATTTTTCTGTAGGCACTATCTATCTTACCCCTAGTGAGATAAGCCTCTACATCCTTACATTTATCCTCT